>NC_064922.1:607221511-608471511 GCF_023897955.1 Schistocerca gregaria | reverse complement strand
TTGTGGTTGCACCTACAGTACAGATATGTGTATCACTGAGGCACCAATGAAAATGTTCATGGTTCATGGGGACATGTAGTATTATTTTTGATATATTGTGTGGTTTATATTTTGTTTAGCTGTAGGCTGGAGCATTTATTACAACTGATTGTAATGGAGTTTCAGCTCTTGATTACTGCTTGTTCTCCAAATTTGCCTGACCTCTCTTTTTCTAGTGTGAGGTACTTTAATTCAAGAAGTTACATATCCCTTTTTCTTACCTCTGTTCACTTTTACCATCGTTTGTTTTGGGGGAAAACAAAACTTAAAGTATTATTTATTATATTAACACATGCATCAATTTAAACAACAAATTCTGTACACATTTAAACAAAAAATAGACATACGTAATTTACAATATATAAACTACAAACAGCCCAGAATAAACATGAATGTTGGAAGAATCAATCCAGTGGAGTGCCTCATGTAGACTTTAGTTTTTCAAATATCACCATAGTCACAAATACTGTCACTGCAAAAGACCCACTTGTGCATGTTGTGCTTGCACATACCTTCTCCCATCTGGTATCCATTAAGCTGTAAACAGACCTCCCTAGGGTGATGAACTTTAACAGCTGCTTATTCTGGTTTTTTGTGGCTTGCCAGTGATATTTCCACTCACTTTTCCAGTTGAATCCAGCAGAGAGCATTTGGACTTCTTGTTCATATGTTGGCCTTGTGGATTTGAAGCATTTCTTAGGCAACGAGAGTAAACATTCATGAAAAGAGATTGATTCATTTTTATAAATTTGTGGGCAAAGGTTGTAGAAAGCCACCTTTTGATGAAGATGAACTGGACAGACGTTTGATAATGTTGGCAGTCAGCACATAGATGTAGATCTGCCACTGCTGCTATGGGCTCTCATAGCTGCATTCAAATGAAAGTCAACTTCCTTCACATGAGTGCTGTGGAGCAAAACTGGTGTGCAAATGAAACAATGTTCCATGGAGAACAGATGTATTAGCTCTCTATGTACTACCGGCCACATTCCTCACTATGTTCACTCATATTTGTACCTTCCTAGATGTGTTAGAAAAGTGTTTATGATATGTTAGGACTGTTTCTAATGTGACTCCAAGGCACTTTGGTTTATTGTTACATTTGTCTATTCTAAGGGGGCAAAACAATGGACAGACATACTTCTATTCTATTTTAGAGACCTAGCGAGGTGGCGCAATGGTTAGCACACTGGACTCGCATTCTGGAGGACGACGGTTCAATCCCGTCTCCAGCCATCCTGATTTAGGTTTTCCGTGATTTCCCTAAAGGGGCATGGCCGATTTCCTTCCCCATCCTTCCCTAACCCGAGCTTGCGCTCCATCCCTAATGACCTCGTTGTCAATGGGACGTTAAACAACACTAACCTAACCTTCTATTTTAGAAACTTTAGGTCTTAACACATTCATAGAGTTTAGTGAGGCTGCTTGTTAGGTGTTCTTGACATTCAGGAAGTTCTTTATTCTGATAAGAAATTTCAAGTTCATCTGCATATTGTAATTTCTGGAAGGTCAGTCTTGACAGTTGTGCTATGTTGAGGTTGTATAACATCAGAGAAAGAACAGAGCCTTGTACCAAGACATCACTGGCTACATACCATTTGCCCATCATTCAACTTGGTATACTTTAAACTGCCAATTGCTCAACATGTTGTTTAAGAGGTTGTCTAGAGTTTTACGTGGCACTGTTTTTAAAAAAAAAAGTCAACAATAGATCCTCAAGATGTGAATACTCAAGGAGAACATTTGCTCACAGTAGCTTCTATAAAGTCTAAATACAGCTTGTTCAGATGGTACCACACAATTAATTATGTCTACATTTGGTTTAATATCATTCTTTCCAACAGTTTTTAAGCACAGTTAAGTGGAGGTAGCAATAATTTTAGCTCTTTTAAAATTTACTGATAAAATTCCTCTGCAAAGAATTTCATTAAAAAGCCAAACTAACTATTTTTATATTACAGGTCCACTGTGTTCCAAAAATTTGGGGTGGATCCCATCTCAATCTGCAGCTATTCTTCATTTTATGTGCCTGCCCCCCACTTAGTTATTGTAAATGGAGAAGAGAATTCTGGATTAGATTGTAGGTATTTCTTGATTTCAACTAGGTCTTTGTTTACTTGTCAAACATTTGCTTTATGTGCTATAATCCTGGAAACTCTTGCTTTGTGATTCGCAATTGTGTCATACGACATTAAGTTACCTTCCATTTGGAAAGTGGATGCACTCAGCAACTGTATGTGACTTATAAATTATAGAGAACTGTTATTGACGCCCGAACATGCATTGAAAATAAAAAAAATAGCACATTGAGATTGGCTAGTTACTAGCCGAAATCTGGATTTGTATAATAAAATCTAAAAAGGACGACCGACTGCTGCACTCTATAATTTATAAGTCATATGACATTGTTGACTTCTTTGTGTTGTGGGAAGGGTCTTCTCTCATTTTCTGAATCAGTGTCCAAACTTTTCTACTGGAAAGTGTGAGGTAAAGGTGCGTGATTTCTACATGACATTTTTCTCTCCTCTCTTCATTCAAGGATCTCTCTCCTCAGTTCATTCAAGGAAATCAAGAAATTTATAGTTGTTTCTTGGTCCCCAGTTCCCTTGAATTTATTAAATAGCCAGCTGATCTCTTGTTTCCATCCAGAAATGTATTCTTTACGGCACCCTCTGGCTATCCTTTTTTGGCAATGAATAAGTCAGCTCTCAGAAAATTTGAGTATGTGTTTGGTAGGGCAGGAATCTCTCCTAATAGTCCATTCAACCATTTTAAGAATCTATACCAATCTACTTTTTGAAAGTTCCACTAGAGGAATATGTAGGCTGTAGGGTATGAGAATGGGGCAATGGTGACTTCTGGGGAAGTTGTGAAGGGCCATTCTGATGATAGATCTTGTACTCGTCCAGTAAGTGTTCACTGTTGACAGCCAGAGTCCTATTGTGCTCTGTGTGTACCCTATCTTCTGGACCTGAATGTGCTCTTTCCTTTTGCATCGTAATAGAGCATTGAGTTGTTGGCCTCCACCCATTCTGCAAGAATTCTTTCACTTTTGACATGTTCACCACTACCATCACATTCCCTTCACCTTCTTTCTCTTTGGTAACAACTGAGTCATACCTTATGTCACTGCAAACAAAAGTGGCAATACTGTGTCGAGGGTGGTTAATGTTGGACCCAAGTTTATAGTCAGAGATATGACCTCAGTTGCACAGAGTTTTCTTGTCTTTGGAGTGAATCACTTGCAGAGCTATGACATCTCCCATATACTAACATAAGATTTTTGATAGTAGTTTAGTCTTACTCCTGGAGAGTCACTCAACATTTAATTGATAAATTCTGAGCACACTTTCAAGTTGCCTCTGAAAAGTGCCATTTGTGAAGGAGGTCATATTTTCGTGTATTTTGTGTTCAGTGGCCTTCTGTGTCAGCCCAATTGGGTTGCTAGCAGTGATCAACAGAAAAGAAGATGCATTTGAAGGCAAACATATTGACTGCACACATGGAGGTCTCACACTTGCTCCTCACTCAAAGTGCTGTATAAATATTTTACAGAAACAATTCAATATGCAATTTTTTTATGTGCTATATAAATCTCCTACCATTGCCATTCCTGTAATTTCTCTGTAAATATTGTAACTGAGTCCTTGTTTATGATTTGGTGATACACAATAATTTTCTGCTATGTTGCAAAACCAGTTGGTCAAGAACATTTTATGAAATTTACATGTATTAAAACCTGTGAGCCAGGCTTACACTTGAATGTAGAATGTCACCTTTCACAGGATATGCTATTATGTACTGAACTCTCCAGACATGCTCACATGTCTTTCTCTGCTAGTAGCACTCTCCTCTCCAAACTTACAGAAGGTCTTCTGCATACTGGTACCTACTGGTACCTTAAGGGTTACCACTCCTGAAAGAAAGATATGGTGGAGAAATGGTAAAGCTATTACTCAGTGGTTTGTTACCCACTCTGCAGCTCTCTGATCTGAAACTTGGAAACTAGTACTTGGACTTGAAACAAGCAAACTGCAAATCAGCCATGCATATAGCCATGCATAGGTCCGAGAGGAGATCACCAAAGAACCTCACAGTGGACGGCCATCAACCACATGAGTCGACAAAAATGTGACACATGTCCACGATTGTTTGAACTCTTGACAGACGGCTGAGCCCTCAATTGACAGCACAAACTCTAAACATGTCAAAAACAGCCGTTTTCTGCATTGTGACTGGAGATTTGAACATGAGAAAGGTGTGTGCCAAAGTCATCCCGAAAGTGTTGTCCAACGAACACAAGCACATGCGAGTGCTTCGGTGCTGGGAATTACTGAAAATGTGTGAAAATTATCCTCATTTTTTAAACTCAGTTATCACTGGTGATGAGTCATGGATTTTTGAGTATGACCCTGAGACAAAAAGGCAAAGCTCAGAGTGGCACACCCCATTACCACCCTGTCCCAAGAAGGTATGCAGGAGCAAGTCCAGGATCAGAACTATGCTCATTGTCTTCTTTGACATCAGAAGCATTGTCCACCACAAATTTGTACCTATTGGGACTACAGTGAACTCAGCTTTCTACTTGGAAGTGCTCAAAAGACTGAAAAGGAGGGTCTCAAGCTGCTGAAGCGACATCAAGGACACGTGGAAAGTTCACCATGACAATGTGCCTAGTCACAGTGCCTTCATTGTCAACGGCTTCCTGGCCAGGACCAAGACCCCATTGGTTCCCCAGCCTCCCTACAGTCTTGACCTGGCTCCCGCTGACTTTATTTTGTTCCCTCAGTTAAAAGGAGTCATGAAAGCAAAACATTGGAACACGATTGAAAGCATCCAGGCACATGTTACATCAGCTCTAAAGGACATTCCAGAAAGGGCATTCCAGGATGCCTTCCAGGCATGGAAACAGCACCTCCAGAAGTGTATCGACACAAGAGGGTGCTATTTTGAAAATTTTTGATTATCTGTACGAAAGTATTCAATAAATGATTTTTTATGAATTTGGTCATATTACTTATGGAACGCACCTAATATCTACATAAATTATTTATTTATTTAAATATCATACATAGGATGTAGTATTTCAAGAAAATCATGAGACTCTTTCTATATCTTCTTCTTTGCACCTGTACAGTATTTCCCAAACAAAGCTTTTTGACATGCAATAAATTCTGCATGTATCTCTCTCAAGCCAATGGATGCCTCACAATACTCAGGTTTTTCACAAACACATTTAATCTATTTCTCACTCGGTTCAGCGTTCATGTACAAACAAATGTGCTGCTTCAAATCATCAACATGTACACTATGCACACGTAGGAAGTTTACAATTTCATTGTATGCAGAGTCTACACTTAGCAACCAACGGTTCAGTCTCTCCAATGTAAGAAATAGTGCAGTATCCAGATCGTATAACTTCATAACTGAGGCATGCCTTATATAAACACAGTTGTCACCTGATTTCACACCTAGTGCACAGTCATCATACAATGTTGTAATAGATAGTGTCACACCAGTAAGGCGAATGTCTGGGGGAGAACGAGTTGGATAATACTCTGTAGACATCTGCTGATTCATGTAGCGCTCTGCATGACATATTTCATCCCAGCCAAACTCGAAAATTGGCACTTTTAACACCCTTCAGTGCATTTTCTATTTCCATTCTCGCATACAACCCCCAGACATGATGTGCCTCTATACCAATGTTTACATGTTTTGTTACACTGCTAGTTAAGTTGTATGTGGAACTGAAAAGCTTGGGTTCACTCCATGCTTTCTTATCCACAGCATCTGCACTCTGTGGCTGCACTAGCACATGGATGTTCTACTGGTGTGGGTCATATGTCCCCATCTTGCTGTTGTTTAGGACCACCAGCAGCATTCGATGTCCTGGGAGCAGATTGCACATCCTCATCACATAAATCAGTTAGTGGGACAGGCAACATCAGCTCCTTGTCCTGCTCCAGCAAGTTGGCTATGTGTCTATGTGTGCTACAGCATCCTACGTGGTCGCTACATGTTCAGACGTGCTGTAGGTTGTTGCTGCCACGGGTATAGAGGTTGCTGCAGGTCTCGACAAGATGGCAGCTGAGGTTGCTACAGGTTTGGATGCGGCACAGGTCAGCCTGTTGGTGCTTGACCCTGTTGGCTTGGATGCAACGAGGGCTACTGCTGAACAAAGATGAGGAAGCATTACACATGGACCAAGATGCGAAAACAATCAATAATAACAATAATAGTAATGCTAACCACAAAGAAAGATGTGATATTGGATACTTACTTCTCTGCTTCTTCCTGTTCTACAAGGCTGTGATGGATTGCAACTGCTGTTGATGCTTCATGGTTCTTCTTCTTCTTCTTCTTCTTCTTCTGTTGGTTGACTGAGCAAGACTGAGGTCCCAGACCTGTTGTGCCTACCCTGTATCCCCTTCAATGATGTTACCAGATACCACCATCCTACTGGTTGAATTCTAACACATGATTGGATTAAGGGTTTGTATTGTTCCCACCATTTTCCCATACCTTGAACCACCACTTCTTAAACAAAAATTCAAGGGAAAATGTGAAAGTGCATACAAATATTACTTCACAGGCCGTGAATGGCTTCTTGTCTTGTTTTCTACTCGTACAGACTCATAAAGAAATAGAAAAATGCAATAGGTTGTGCCCCATGTAACCAACTAATAAAAAATGGAAATGAAATGAGTGTATGGCATCGTTGGCCGGGAGGCTCCTATTCGGGGAAGTTCGGCCGCCAAGTGCAAGTCTTATTTCATCCGACGCCACAATGGGCAACTTGCGCACCAGTGATGAGGATGAAATGATGATGAGGACAACACAACACCCAGTCTCTGAGTGGAGAAAATCTCCAACCAGGCCAGGAATCGAACCCGGGCCTGCTTGCATGTGAGGCAAGCATGTCACCACCCAGCTATGCAGGCATTATTCATCTTAATTCAGATCAGTCCAACAGAACAAAAATAATGCTTTTCATTCATTTTTTCATAATGATTGGTGAAATGGGAAATTATATCAGAACCACTGAACAATAGTCATGGGGAGTGGAAAGTATGAATCAGACTGTTTAGGAAGTTTTAGAAGGCATCGAAGGAATATGGATTTCCACTTGGTAGTATACAAGCAAGAGTATCAAAAGTGAACAAAAGGTTGCTATCTGTGAGAAGATATGCAGATGAAGGTTTGTGTCGATATAAACCAACATTCTCTCTTTCACAAGAGCAAGAACTGGTTGACCATGTCATTATCATGGAAAGTAGATTGTTTGGACTAGGCCTTAATGAAATGGACAGGCTAGCCTGTGAATTAGCTGAGAGAATTGGCCTTGCTTAACTACCAGCATCAGAAACAGATGGCTGCCAAAGCATGCCTTTATGCATTTCTAAAACACCATCAACGTTTGAGTTTGCATGTCCCTGAACCCACGACTATAGCTTGTGCCACAGGTTTCAACTGGCCTGCTTGCTCAAGTTCTTTCACCATTAAGGCAGATTTATGATGAGAATGTTCTAACCCTAAACAGTATCTGCAACATAGATGAAATGGGTTTTACAACTGTGCCAAATAAATAAATAAAAATAAAAATAAAAAAAATAAAAATAAATCTAAATTCTTGGCAATTAGAGGAAAGAGACAAGTTGGATGTATGTCCCCAGCTGAATGAGGGGTTCTTGTCACTGCGGAAACTTGCATGAGTGCTGCTAGTGCTTTCATGCCAACAATGTTTGTTTTTCCTTGAGAAAGGGCAAAGCCTGAACTCCTGGATGAGGCACCTTCTGAAAGTACTGCTGCATACAATTCGTCTGGGTGAATGCAGAAGGAAATTTTTGTTAGAATCTTCCAGTATTTATTGATTTTGTTCTATCTTTAAGAGAAAAAATTGTTCTTCTTTTGTTGGACTGTCATATAACTCATACAGAATCTGAAATTAATGGATATGGCTTAGAAGAGTAATGTCATTCTGCTGCACTTTCCACCACATACAATACATCGCTTGCAGTCAGTGGATGACAGTTTTATGGCCCCTGCAAGCTCAAAGGCCTACTATTCAATGAAAGTCAAAATTTGGCTTCTCAATCATCTAGGTCGTGCTGTCACTATCCATCAAGTAGGAAAATTGTATGATGCAGCATTAATCAAGGGTACCACTTTTCAGCCATAAATGGGTCCCGTAGCATGGGAATTTTTCCTTTCAACCCAGATGTCTTCCCTGATTGGATGTATGCTCCAGGCAATACTACAGACAGACCAGTTGAGGATATTAATCACGAAGCACCTGAGCAGCAACCAACACAAATGCCTTGCAGGGTCAGAATGGTGAAGCGATCTAAATAGCCAGTACAAAGTTGTACCCTATGCCCCCCCTCTTGGCATACCTGATGCCACCAATGTAATACCAACAGAATCAAACACTATAACCATGATGACGGATGTTGCAGTTGATTCAGCAGAACTGGGTAGTCTGAGTAACTCAAAAACACATAGGAAGCGTAACCTAAACGAGAAAAACTGTGGCAAAGCAGCAATACTGACTTTTCTCCTTATAAACAACTGACTGATGCAGTAGCATGTAAGGAAAGAAAATTCCCAAGCTAGTTAAAACTAGGAAACACTAAAATGTTCCCAGGAAAAATGGCAAAAAAGACAAAGAGAAAGAGATTCTGCTAAAGTCAAGAGCACTTCATAGGAGGAGGAGGAGGAGGAGGAGGAGGAGAGTAATTGAGGTGCCTCATGTATCTATTGCAATGATTTGTTCTCTAACTCAAAATGTCTGGAAGGGTGGATTAAGTGCTCCAAGTGTGAATGCTGTGCTCACAAAGCTTGCAGGGTGTTTAACCAGATGACTGTGAAGTATAAGTAAGTTATTTTTGTAAAAAATCTTTCAATTATTAGATTGTATCTTTTTCGTATACACTTATGTTCAGAAAAATGAGAACATGTTGAATGATTAAAGATATGACTTTAATATTCACATGACATGTAAATTACTGTGTGCTGCAGAAATGATTAGCTTTTCAATCACCTCAGTTCAGCATGTGTCCTGTTGACTATTAGACACAGGGTCCACACTTCATAACTTTTTCCATGCATGATGGCATCGACAAGTATGAGACGTGAATAGCATCCTGTGGTATAGCCATCCATGCTGCATTCACCTGGTTCCAAAGTTCATCGGTCGTGGTTGGTATTGGATCACAACACTGCACCCATCAATTCACCATATACCGTATGTTTTCAATTGCCGACAAGTCTGGTGATCTGGCAGGCCAGGGCAAAGCGCTCACATCCTGTGACACCAAGAAGGCATGTTTGCATGCAGCAACATATGGCCATGCATTGTCTTGCTGAGAAATGGCGTCTGGGGTGTTGTGCAGAGAGTATGTGGCTACGTGTCACAAGATGTCATTCGTGTAGGTCACACTGTTCACTGCATCAACTGTGATTTGAGGTTGTACCCAATAGCACACCACACCATAAGGCCTTGAGTTGCCACTGTATGTCCTGTTCGAATGCAGTCACTGTGATGTCACTATCCCTCTCTGTGGCAAGCCCAAATTTGACCATCATTTTCAGACAAACAGATCCTGGAGTGATCCGAAAATCTCATCTGATACCATTACTGTCCCCAGTGACATCGTTCCATACACCATAGTTATCTAGCATGTGCCTGCACATTCGTCAGAGGTAGTTGGAGAAGTGGACGATGCACACATAACCCATGCCATAATGAATGGCAATGGGCTGTTAACTTTGACATTGTACGTTATTTACACTGTTCCACTGTTGTGCCAGAGCCGAGGAGGACGCAGATCTGTCCTGCAATGCTATTCGGATGAGATGTCAACCTTACCAGAGGGTGATCTAGGTGGTGTGACCTGACATATCTTGTAGTGTTCAATGGCTTTTCGTGAACCATTCATCATGCACCCATTGCACTGCCGAAACACTTTGTTCTGCATGAGAAGCAATTTCCATGATGGATGCATCACTTTCTCTTATGCCAATAATGTGCTCTCTTTCAAATTCACTGATTTCATGGCACGGTTCACGCATACATCTGTGAGGCATCCTGCTTGTCTGTTCAAGTCATACTGTTCCATTACCTCCAATTTATAGCGATAACGAGAGCTGCAGTCATATTTTACCGACAGGTGGTGTTGCGCCGCGATCGATGTTGACCTCGAACCCATGCGCCAACATTGTTCAAATACTAATTACTCCTGCAGAACATACTAATTTACATAACCTGTAAATATGGACGTCCTACCTCTAGTCATTCAAGGTGTTCTGTTTTTTTCTGAAAATGAGTGTATCATAATATCAATGCTGTGTAATGTGTCTATGTCTTAATAAGTCGATTTCCTGTTGTTTTTGCTGAAATGCCTTACTTTGAAAGATGAAACATAAGAAAATTTCCACATGTCTGAAAAAACAGGACACTTCAACACTTTATGGGAAATTACTATTAGGTTTATTACTACATCACTTACTGCAAATTATTTTGATGGACACTGTAGTTGAGTACTGATTTAAGCTATACATAAAATATGGATATTTATTTAACATTTACTTAATGAAAATATGAAATTTTAAGTTAAGTATCCAATTTTGCCCAACGCTCTACTATAATATCATATGACTTAAAAGCATACATGTAATAGCTAAAAAACTTTTTCTATGGTATAAAATTTCTGTGGATGGATTTGTTCCTGGAGGGATGACATCATATGTCATTTTACGCTATTCATTGTGTTATGTATATGGGTCCTAATACTAACAAGTAAAAAAGTGCAAATATGTCAAGGTGTTTTGAGTTAAATGTCTTTGAAGTTGCTAGATAAATCGAAAGTTAGTTCCTTTCCTTCACATCCCTAACTCTGCCCAGTACACATTCGCCTTTTTTCTGCAATGGTAGAAGCATTTTTCTTTCTGGTCTACCATGAAAATTAGTTTTTCAATAAATGTTAGTAAAAGCATGTAAAAAATAATATTTCACATATTATTATTTTACAAAGTCATTTTGATGCTGTTCAAGATAAATGTCCTGTAGTTATATTGTCATTGATTTACAATTAATACCCTATTAAGGTATCATCTTAACATAAAGCCAATAACTTCAGAAATATTTTCTGTAATTTTATAATGCTGTAACTACCTCCTTATTTTGTAAATCTCTCAAAGAATTTACATTTGAGTAACGTAAGTTTTAAATTCAATATATTATAAAACTTAAAAACAAAAGTTAGCTAGATAATAATTTGAGTTATAGAACTTTCTGAAAGCTTCCAGAACAATCTGTGTGGTATATGCTATTTTTGCTTGGTGCCAGTTGGGTCAGATTCATTGTGCGTCAGAGAGGGTGAACACGATGCAATGGTATTTGACTTCTTGTGGTTAGAAATAATTGGTCTCTTCTTATCTTTTACGTACATCCTCAGTTTATATTTCTCTTGTGATTTTGGATGGTTTCTGTGACAATGTTTTGATTAACATTAAATGGTCTGCCCCCGGTAGCTGAGTAGTCAGCGCGACAGACTGTCAACCCTAAGGGCACGGGTTCGATTCCCGGCTGGGTCAGAGATTTTTCTCTGCCCAGGGACTGGGTTTTGTGTTGTTCTAATCATCACCATTTCATCCCCATCGAAGCGCAAGTCGCCGAAGTGGCGTCAAATCGAAAGACTTGCACCAGGCGAGCGGTCTACCCGATGGGAGGCCTTCGTCACACGACGTTTCATTTAACATTAAATGAAAACATCACTGTTTGGAAATGTTATTAAGCTCCTGCTGTGTCATATCAACAACTGAGGATCTAATAAGTTGTATTAAGACTTTGCAGTTCTCGAAGCTCCTGCACAATGACATTATTTGCAAGTTAAGTAAATAACAAACAATATTTGTGAGGGTTCCTCTCTTGAAATCTATCTATAAACATTGCATATGAAGTGGTTTACACTTTAAAGCAATGCCATTTCAAATTAATATTTGCGATGTTGGAAAGTAAGGAAGAATCATTACACATAGGTGCTTACGCTGGGATTTGCATACCTTTTTGGCTGAAGCATTAATATAAGTTTTGTTTTTTAGAAGGAATTTATAAAGTAAAAACCAAATATTATGTCAATAACAAAAATTCCAGAGGGAAAAGGATACAATGGGCATTTATTTGGAGATCAAGAATTACTAGATCTACATTCTGCAAACCACCGTGAAATGGATGGCAGAGGGTACATCCCATTGTACCTGTTATTAGGGTTTCTTCCTATCCCATTCATGTATGAGTTGTGGGAAGAATGATTGTTTGAATGCCTCTGTGTGTGCAGTAATAAATTATCCTCATGTGAGCGATATACGGGGGGTTAGTAGTCCTAGAGTAGTTTTGGGTAATCATTTAAAGCTGGTTCTTGGAACTATGTCAGTAGACTTTCTCAGGACAGTTTAAGAATCTGCCAGTTCAGTTTTTTCAGTATCTCTGTGACATCCTCCCATGGAACAAATAAATCTATGACCATTTGTGCTGCCCTTCTCTGTACATGTTCAATACCCCCAGTTAATCCTATTTGGTATGGGTCCCAGATAATTGAGCAATAATCTAGAACTGGTCACATGAGAGACTTGCAAACAATACCCTTTGTAGACTGATTGCACTTCCCCAGTATTCTGCCAATAAACCAAAGTTCAGCATCTGCTTTACCCACAACTGAGCGTAGATGATCATTCCATTTCATATGCGTACAAAGTGTAACACCCAGGTATTTATGGGAGTTTGGTGATTCCATCAGTGACTCACTGATATTATAGTAAAAGGATACTACTTTTTTGATTTGTGAAGTGCAAAATTGTACACTTTTAAACATTTAAAGCAAGTTGCCAATCTCTGCACCATTTTGAAGTCTTATCTGCCTGAATATTTATGCAGCTTCTTTTTTATATTACTTCATTATGGATATCTACATCATCTGCAGAAACCCTGGTTTTACTATTAATATTGTCTGCAAGATCATTAATATGCAACATGAACAGCAATAGTTCCAATACTCCTCCCTCGGACACCCCCCAAAGTTATTTCTACGACTGATGATTATTCTCCTTCGAAGATAACATGTTGCGTCCTCTCTACTGAAAAGTCCTCACTCTGGCCACAAACTTCACCTGATACACCATGTGATTGTACTTTTGACAGTAAGTGTGCATGTAGTTCTGAGGCAGATGCTTTTCGGAGATCAAGAAATACAGCATCTACCTGATTGCCTTGGATTAAAGCTTTCAGTTATGTAAGAAACATGCGAGTTGTCTTTCATATGATCGATGTTTTCGAAATCCATGCTGGTAGGCATTGTGGAGGTCATTCTGTTCAAGATATCTCATTATATTTGAGTTCAGAATACGTTCTAAGATTCTACAACAAATCGATGTCCAGGGTTTTGAACGGTTGTATTTTGCATATGTTCTACTACACTTCTTGTAAAAGTGTGGGACCTGCGCTTTTTCCCAGGAACTGGGATGATTTCTACAATAGATTATAGTCAGAAGTGGGTCTAACTCATCCGAAAATTCATTATAGAGTCTGACAGGGATTCCATCAGGGCCTGAAGCTTTATTCAGTTTTAACGATTTCAGTTACTTCTCAACACCACTGACAATAATACTTCTTTCATTCATCTGTTCAATGGTACGAGCATTAAACTGGAACAATTTTTCAGGGTCTTCCTTTGTGAAGGAACATTTGTAAAGTGGAGTTAAGCATTTCAACTTTTGCTTTGCTACCCTCAGTTTCAGTTCCTGTCTCATTCACTTAGGACTGGACACTAACTTTCCTGCCAGTAAAAACCTTTACATATGACCAGAATTTCTTTGGATTTTGTGAAATATCATCTGACAGTATGCTGCTATGGTAATCTCTGAGGTCATGACGCATTGCTCTCTTGACATCCAAATTTCTTTCATTCAGCATCTCTCTGTCTATAGCTCTTCACTTTGTTTACACCTGTTATACTGTAGGCTGTGATTCCATAGAAGATTCTTTACAATGACTGTACTCTGTGGAGGTTTCCTCCCATTGTGAACTGTTCTACTGGGTATGTATCTATCCAGGGCATGGTCAACTTCTTTTTACCAAACTTGATCTATAGTTCGTCTACCATGCTTCTCCCCTCTGCTGAAAGTTTTGAGTTGCTTAATGAGATGTAATACTACTGATTTTTTATCTAGTTTGCTGAACATACATGTATTTCTGCTTGTTTTAGACGTCCTTTATACTTTTGTGATCATTGTTGCCACAACTGCATCATGATCCCCGATACCTGTTTCGATGTGGACATTCTGTAAGAGGTTTTGTCTATTTGATGCCATTAGACTCAGTATATTTCCATCATGAGTGGAGTTTCTAACTATCTGTTTTAGGTAGTTTTCAGAGAAGGCATTTAGTAATGTTTCACATGATGTCTTATCACAACCACCACTAATAAAACCGTAATTATCCCAATTAATTGTTGAATGATTAAACTCTCCACCAATAATTACAGTGTGGTCGGGGAAATTATGTAGGGTAAAAGTGAACTGAGGTTTTCTCTTAAGTTTTTGGTTATATTAGGAGATAAGTCTGGTTGTCTATAGAAGGATCCAGTTATCAGTTTATGCCCATTAGTGGTACTGAGTCTTGCCTGAACAATTTCACATGCAGCTTCAATTTCTACCTTGGTGGATTTGAGTTTCTTGTTTATTGCAACAGATACACCTTCTCCATTTCCCATTTGCTTAACCTTTCGGTATACACTTAAATTTTCCTGAAAGATCTCACTACTATCTACTTCAGGTTTCAAACAGGTTTCTGTACCTAGTGTTATATGAGGTTCACTGCTTTTCAGGAGCACCTAAAACTCTGACATTTCGTTGTGAATGCCTTGGCAGTTAACCCTTAGAATTTCAATACTCCCACATACAGTCTATTGACATACAGTCAACACGGATTTAGAAAACATCGTTCTTGTGAAATACTCACACAAAATGTTGAATGCTGTTGACAAGTGATTTCAAATTGATTCCATGTTCCTGGATTTCCAGAAGGCTTTTGACACTATATCGCACAAGCGGGTTGTAGTCAAATTGCATGCTTATGGAATATCATCTCAGTCATGTGACTGAGTTCATGATTTCTTGTTAGAGATGTCACAGTTAGAAGTAACTGACAGAAAGTCACCGAGTAAAACAGAAGTGATTTCTGACGATCCCCGAGGTAGTATTATGGTCCTCTGCTGTTGCTTATCTATTTAAATGATGTAGGAGACAATCTGAGCTGCCGTCTTATGTTGTTTGCAGATGGTGCCATGTTTACCGTCTAGTAAAGACATCAGAAGATCAAAACAAGTTGTAAAATTATTTAGAAAAGATATCTGTATGGTGCGAGAATTGGCAATTGACTCTAAAAAATGAAAAGAGCGAGGTCATACACAAGAGTGCTAAAAGGAATCCATTAAACTAGGTTATATGATAAATCAATCAAATCTAAAGGCTGTAAATTCAGCTTAATACCTAGGAATTACAATTATGAACAATTTAAATTGGAAAGAACACATAGAAAATGTTGTAGGGAAGGCAAATCAAAGACTATGTTTTATTGGGAGAACACTTAGATAATGTAACAGATCTGCTAAAGAGACTGCTTGTCCATACTCTATTGGGGTACTGCTGTGTGGTCTGGGATCCTACCAAATAGGATTAATGGAGTACATCGGGAAAGTTCAAAGAAGAGCAGCATGTTTTGTACTATCGCAAATAGGGGTGCGAGTGTCACTGACATAATACAGGTGGAGTTTTCTCACGAAATTTCACTAATCAATTTTCTCCTTTGAATGCAGAAATATTTAGTTGACACTGACCTACATAGGGAGAAAAGTTTATCACAAAAAAAGGGAACTCAAAGTTTGAACAGAAAGATATAGGTGTTCATTTTCTTGCGTGCGCTCTTCGATATTGGGATAATAGAGAATTATTGTGAAGGTGATTTGATGAACCCTCTGCCAGCCACTTAAGTATGCTTTGTAGAGTATTCATGTAGATGCTGGATACATTTCTTTCTATCTTACACTGATACTTCTGGGTTTCCTATAGCTATCGTTATTTGGATTTGATGAAGTGTCGCCTAATCTTAAAAAGTCTTGTGTGCATCCAACACACAGAGCTGCTGACCTGTTTAGGGGGACCATACAGTTCTCAACACTTCGGCGCAAATATGGGAAGTTGGAGTCTAGCTAGTCACAGAATCTTCTAAATCTCTGGTTCTGTCCTTCCACTCGACTCTTAACCAAAAGACCACAATCAGTTCTGGGCAGAATGCTGCAAATTGTGAACTTTGTTGAAACTATATGCCCAAGGTTGTCCTTCTCATCAGTCTTACCAGTTGCTGGAATGATCCAAGTATGACCTCGGAGCCAAGACAACAGGCATCCTTTGTTCCAGCGTTGCCACACTCTGCAGTTGGCTGCACCCTGTTCCCTCAATGGCTGCTAGAATAGCCCCTTCAACATGTTGAATGAGGCCCCCAGGCATAGACAATGAGTGCATTTGGTGTCCTTTCCTGTCCCTTGCTGCCAGTCCTCTAAGAGGTACCATGATGTTTCAACTACCGAAGATTAGTAGACCTTTTTGACTCCTCTTGACACTGAACAAAACAGGTTTTCCCAAAACAGGTGAATGAATCCCATTGGCTCAGTTTCAGTTTCAGTGAAAGACAGCACCTCAGACTTGTTAGTTAGGAGGATTGGTACTACACACTAAGTCCTCCCTGGTCCCTGTCGACCCTGTGCAGGACGCCTATATCTACAGTTGTCGTGCTACTCGCAGGCAAGTGAATGAGTAATGATAGATGCCATACTTTCTGCAGAGGAGACAGGATCCACCACATAGAAAGACCATGAATAAATGAAAGCATAAGAACAATTGGATGCTCTTCACATGAAACTTTGGATGAAGAGAGCAACTAAGTACACAGGAAACCTTAATCTCTGTATTTTATGCCGTATTTTGCTCTCAAATATAGCTATAATGAAGAACAATAAAGTAGAAACAGGGAGGGGGGAGGAGGGGGGACATGAATTAGATGTGAGTCAGGAATTTGTGGCAATTCAAAAGATACAGAAGGTGATAGAAAACCTGATATGAGTGATATACTAAGAAATATGTTAGGGAAACTAGAATACACACAAACAGAAATAAAATCTAATTTTGACCAAAAGAAATTTAACAGTGATCTATTAATATTTTGATTAAAACCCAATAATGATCATTTTGTTTCAAGATTAGAAAATTTAGAATCTGCGATGTTGACCAACAATGAACAAATAAACAAGCAACTAACTGAAGCAAATAAATGCTTGTCTACTACAGTAAATAAAATTAACAGCAAACTAGATCTAGTTGTTAAAAAGTAACATTCAATTTTGGAAACTAGTAGCCATTATTTGTGCAGGAATCTTGTGTTATTACAGCTCAACCAAACATTAACTTAGCTATTGTACAAGGTAGAAAAGCTGCAGTTTGCACTTATAGAACTATTAGGGAAAAGGTAGTCAGGAAGAGTTGTTCTCCAATATTATACACTGGTCATTTACACATGAAATAAAAGGGGACAGATTACAGTAACACATAATATACGTATAATACTCGTACAGTTTATACACTGTCCTGTCTGAGGGCAGGCAGAGAGATATTTGCCACAAAAATAGAGTAATGATAGAGTGCTAGAGTGCCTTGTGCCTCGGAATACTAATTGTTCTGAGTTGGAAAATCAGGTTGCAGCACGAGTGAAAATGGTTTGATTCAATTTTTAATTAAGGTGTCATTTAAATAGAGTCCCATTGTAGCTAATTCAGCATGCGTTTTCCTGCTGTGATGAAACGAGGTGCGGAGATCGCTGCAGGAGAGCGATAAGTTGAGTGATGGGTAACCGTGTGAGATAAATGCAATACAATATGTCGCAGTGTACAGTAAGAATAACCAGACTTTGAATAACAAATAGTGTAGACTGTAGGTTCATGCAAATATACGTATGGCAGAACACTGATGCTGCGTTATCGTCACATCTCAGAACGTTCGCTTCCCAGTGGAATTAAATTGCTTAAACATGCAACAAGCTTGTACAGTCAATTAGTGACATGTAAGGTATGTGCTCAATGAATACGCTATCATGCAATTGCCCTTAATCCCTCACAGATCGCGTATAGCTTCAAATAGCGCTGATTAGATCTGTCGACTCTGCTCGCTTGTTATTTTCATGGGTGAGTGGAATCACAGTATCCAGTTATCTATGACTGCATGAGCTGTTGATTTTGCTACAATGTCCTTCAATGATATCATTTTGACCCATCAGGAAGCTCTGTTGATTAGTGAATTAGGGAGGGCACAGATGAAGTCGAGGTGTACATCTAATCTGCATCTACATCCATACTCTGCAAACCACCACGAAGTGCACCGATGCACCAGTTATTATGGTTTCTTACCATCCCATTCATGTATGGAGCACAGGGAGAATGATTGAATTCATCTGTGCATGCTGTAATTATTCTAATCTTGTCCTCAGAATCCCTATGTGAGCGATGTGTAGCGGGTTGTAGTATATTCGTTGAATCAGCATTTAAAGCACCTTCTTGAAACTTTGTTAGTAGACTTTCTCAGGATACTTTACATCTGTCTTCAAGAATCTCACAGTTCAGTTCCTTCATCATATCTGTGACACTTTCGCATGGGTACATAGCTGAAGAGCAACTGTGGTATCTCGAATTGTACTAACTACAGTTGTATGTGCTTGCTGACTTTATTGTATTAGTGTGCTACACATTCTTGTGCCCAGCTGTGGTAACCTCGTTTTGTGTTTGGCCACACCACTCGCCCTGTAATGATGCAAACTGCCAACTTGATGCCCAAGTGAGCCAAATTGTGAAGTAGTTCAAAGAGTGTTTGCCACATTGTCTTTTGCAGCAGGGGTCGTATTCTATTGCGGGATACTTCACAATGTATTGGCACTTTGGACATGGATACCGTTCACTGCTCAATGTTCAATCCTGTTGAGTCACTGTTTAGTAAGTCTATAATGCTTGCTTAGTTGCCCCGTTCAGCAACTAACTCACTATAGTCATTGAGTTAAGAAATAACGTTGACACGTGATGGGTAATTTGCAGTTGCACTGTTGGTCCCATGCTGGTGGCGAACATCTGTAGTGTATACTGTGATAAGGACAAGGTGTTGGTAGCGGTGGGGTCTGACGGCTTTTTGTGGGTGGTGAATCACATCGGCGAGTGATTTGTGATCCGTAAATACGATATATCTCCCCTCAGTGTCTTCTCTGAAGTACTTGATTGCCTCATAGATGGCTAGTAATTTGTGGTTGAATGCAGACCACTACTGTGAAACAGTGAGTTTTTTCAAAAGATGCATTGGGTATGGAGGAAGCTTTCTCTACTTGTCTTTGTGAAGTTACTGGATCCGGAATAAGCACTGTGGAAATGTATATTAACTTTTACAATGAAGGTTCTTGGCTGAGAATGGACAGTACAGTCCAAAACTAGTTACAACAAACAAAATTTTTTGAACAGACTGTGACACAAACTGAGATAACAAAATTTAGTAATCCAAGTTGCCAATCTTTGCTCCTACATTAATCTACAAGTTCACATAAAAATTCTTTGAAAAATATAATTAACAATGTCTTCTGTTGCTTTCTCTTGAATGGGAGTTATTATAACACTAGTGTTGTCTGCAAAAGTACCATTTCCGATTGTTTAACATTAAGTGGAAGGTCATTCACACAGATATAAGAAATAGGAGTGCACCGAAAATTGAACCCTATGAGATTCCTGTTGGAATTTCTCCCCATTTACTAAAATTCTGTACAATTTCACTGATATATGAACAATTCAGTACAACTTTTACCTTCCATTTCTTAATTATGAATCAAATCAGTTGTGTATAAAGCCATCAGTTCCATAAAACTTTAGTTTTTCAAAGAGTGTAACATGATCTGTACAATCAGTCGACTTGGGTAGCTCACAAAAATACAATCTAGTTATATTCTGTTATTTAACGCTTTTCACTTTACTGAAGGCTGCACACATTTTTAGTGAGTTTACTTATGGCTAAGTCTTGCAAATTGCTGCCTTGTATTCTGTCTTTCAGCACTTAACAAACATAAAATTGAGACATACCTTTCATAAATTTTCCTTAGTCAAGTCTTCACTTGCCTGATATTGCTGAAAATTTTCAGCAGTGCACATTGTTTACATGTAAATAGATACTCTGCAAAAATTTGTGAAGTATGTGGCAGAGAGAACTTGGATATCTTCACATTCCATTTGCACTTGGAGCACTGGAACAATGACTTCTTAAATACCTCCATGAGCACTGTAATCAGTCTAAAGTGTTTTCATTATTTTCATAGTCTCTACATGAGTGATGTGTAGGGGGTTGCAGTATGCTCAGAGGCTGCTTGTTAATATTGGTTCTTGAAATTTTGTAAATAGGCTTTTGTGGAACAGGTAGCGTCAGACTCGAATCATCTGCCATTTCAGGTTTTTCAGCATATCTGAGATGTTCTTCTATCGGTAAAAAAAAGACCTGTGACAATTTATCGTGTCCTTCTTTATATATGTATAATATGCCTTATTATTCCTGTTTTATGTGGGTTGAGCAATATTTTAGGATGGGTCACACAAGTTTCCTTTGTTGACTTATTGGCTTGTCGATGGAAATATCATACAATTCAGCAGAGTCCTCTTAAAAGATAGGAGAAATTTTAGTTTCTGGAAGGAGATTATTAAATGTTTACAACACTGTACTTGTTTCTCAAAATCCATTCATTCTTTCATGCATACATCATGTTCGTATTTCCCATTGTGAAGAGAGACTTTGGGAATGCAGAAAAGAAAAAAGCACCTCAGCTTCTTCTTTGTACTTCTAGATTTTCATTGCTGTGAAACTAATGCATTTCTTTCATAGCTTTGACAAAATAGTTTTAGTTATACTTTTCATGTGTTGGGATGAATAAAAATTGCATTGAAAAGTATCCCATTGTTTTTTGGAAACATTAATTCAAGTGGTGTAAAAAGAAAGTAAGTAAAGAATAAATACTGATACTCAGAGGCACAGCTAGCTGTACCATGTGGATGTGAAAGTAGCTTTTAAATGGAGCAGCCTGAGGTAGGGGCGTTCCAATACCACATTCAATATGATTTTTGGTATTAATAACAGTACTAAAATTCTTTTGCTGTCTTTATAAAATTGGAACATATGTATTGACACTGACCATACTGCAAGGTATTGACATCTTAGAAGTGTATTTTTAAACTTTTCTTCTCACAAAGAGAACTTATGTAGAACACAAGATGAAATGCAGAAATTATGTTTCATAAATCAACATGAACATAAAATAAATACAAATTAAAGAAGCAAAGAACATATAATTCAAACACAAATGAAAATATTGATGTTCTCATAAATATTATGCTATACTTACATGTCATTACAATGCATTAGTCTATACAATCTTCTGTTTTAAAAAAGCAATAATAAACAAACAAAATTTTCAAGGCGAAGTGATCAATTAGAACACAAGGCAAAATATTTGTATGTACAAAATAAGAAGTATTCCAATGAAACACAAAAATGCACACCATGACATAAATTTCAAGTGACATACACCTACCACTATTACACACAAAATTGCTTCTCTATTCTCTATAATAAAGAGACATTTATAAATGGCATTCAACATCCTTGCTTTTGCTTTGCACTCTAATTCCAGGTGTCTGTGTTATCTGAGTGTCTAGCTACTAACATTAGTGTCGATGGCAGTCTTAAATTGTGTCCAGAGTTTCTTTCAGCTTTGTGAGAGATCTTTTGATAAGGTTCTTCAACAGTAATTATTGAAGGCTTCACATGTTGAGAACCAAATGTATTCCATGTAACATCTCTGTCTATACTCCCACACTTTGTTTTACACTTGTTATGCAATATTCACTGTTTCTTCACAGTGACTGTATTCCACTGAGGGTTCCTTCCATCATGACTTGTACTTCTAGGTACATATCTATCCAGTGCATGGTCAATCATTAGTTTCAAACTGAGCTAAAGTCCTTCTTTAAGCTCTTGCACAGAGGCAATTGTTTTGATTTCCCCTGGAGATGTGGGACACCTGCCTCATTATCTGTCTTACTGAACATGTAAATCTTCTTACATTTTAGCTGCTTATTCTACATTAGAAATCATTGTTGATACAACAGTTGCATGGCCACTGATACCAGTTGCAATTTGGACATCTTGAATGGAGTCAGAACTATTTATTGCCATTAACCCTAATATACACATATTTACGTCATGAAAGGGATTCCAAGCTCTCTGTCCTAGTTAGAACACATTTATAACACAACTTGCTGGCAGATTAAACCGTGTGCCAGACTGAGACCCATACTTGGTACCTTTGCCTTTCATGGGCATGTGTGACCTATGAACTGAGCTACCAAAGTATGACACATGACGGTTCCTAACAACTTTACTTCCGCCAATTCCTTATCTCTTACCTTTCAAACCCCATTAAAGCTCTCCTGTGAAACTTGCAAGACTAGTACTTCTGCAAGAAAGGATATTGCAGAGACATGGCTCAGCCACAGCTTGTGGGATTTTTTTTGAACGAAATTGACACTCTGCAGTGAAGTGTGCATTAATATGAAACTTTCTGGCAGATTAAAACTGTGTGCCAGACCGAGACGTGAACTCAGGATCTTTGCCTTTCACAGGCAAGTGCTCTACCAACTGAGATATCCAAACATGACCCACAACCCTTCTTTAACTCTCCAGAAGTTTAATATGAGTGCACACTCCGCAGCAGAATAAAAATTTCATTCTGGAAATATCCACCAGGCTATGGCTTAGCCATGTCTCCACAATATCCTTTGTTCCAGAAGTACTAGTCTTACAAGTTTCTCTGGAGAGCTTCTGTATAGTTTGAAAGGCAGGAGATGAAGAACTGGCGGAAGTTCAGCTCTGAGGAAGAATCATGAGTCATGCTTGGGTAGCTGAGTTGGTAGAGCACTTGCCTGTGAAAGGCAAAGGTCCCAAATTCAAGTCTCGGTCTGGCACATAGTTTTAATCTGCCAGTAAGTTACGGTCATGCGCACTCTGCTGCAGAGTGAAAGTTTCATTCTGTGCACATCTGTAATTTTTCACAGGATATCTTGTCAAACTGACCACTTACAAATCTGTAATTTTTTCAATCGATTGAAGTTTTCTCAAATGTTGACAGCATTACTAGCATACTAGTGAACTGAGGCTTTCCCTAAAGTTTTTCAGTTACATCAGGGAGTGAGTTTGGATCCTGACAGAAAGATCCAACTGCAAGTTTATGACTACCCTTGATATAGAGTCTTGCGAGGTCATATTGCATGCAGCTTCAATTCATATTCAAATGGATTTGAATTACTACATTTCCCATTAGGCCATTCTTTCGATAAAATGGGCAAATGTAAAAAAATAACTTTTCTTTAGCCAACACTGAGCCAAGCCAAGGCAGGCTCAAGTGCAGTGTTTCAGTTGGAATGACAAACAGACAGGAGAGCCAATAGTGCAATATCACGGCATACAATTGAGGCCATTGACACACACTGCTCTGCACTCCAAGATGCCATAACAATATGTAAACCTTACACAAGAATGCCTTTCAGCCTGTTGACATTGCAGGAAGCACCAAGGCGAAGAGCTGAAACCCACCGTTGAGACACCAAAACACAGTAAACTAGTCCACATCTGGTCATCCTATTCAAGACATAATGCCATTACCTCTAACAAACAGCTGTAAATACTCAGGTTCCCAAGCCTTTCTGTATTGAAGTTGTAGTCAGCCAGATTCAAGGCAGGACTTGTGATCTGCTACCTGTCATTCACCATATGATTACTACCTTCGAGATGGCAGTCAGTGATGATTGGCGGACATAACCGCTGGGAGCTGTTGAGCTTTTAGCTTCTGATGAGAAGACTTGGACATTCTATGACTGGAGCACTGGGGAGCCAAATTGATGATGCTTGATGCTCTGTCACATTGTTGCTGTACCAGGGAGGTGTCCTAGCTGCTGCTGCCCTCCAACTTGCATCCAAGAGTGGACACTGGCATAAAAAGCCTTCCACTGATGGAGAACCAGTGACATAAAACTGCACCACTATCACCATCCTACATAGAGCTGCTGGAAGCTCCCTTCAAGGTCCAAGAGTGTGCCATAATAAGAAATATCATCAAGCTGTTGCGGCTCGACGCTGCACAGGCAACACCTGACACAGCATGTGTCAGCTACCCTGCATCTCACTGCTCTTCCTGCATTGGCTTACTTGACCTCACCAATGGCCTCAAGAGTCTGCTGATCTGGATGGGTCAGCGTCTTCCACGCTGTGTGCCGTGTCTGCTACCCTTCTTACGACTGCCACAGAGAAGATGACTCAATTATAAAACCAAATCCAATAAATGTATAATACACTTATGCTGTCACATTAGCAACTTGGGCACCTGGCAGATCCTCACTGCCATGCTCCACACTTCATCATCCTGCAGTGTTAAGGGTCACAGCCGAAGATGACATTCAGGACATGTTAGCCTGACCTGCTGCAGGAATAATTTTCTTGTAGAACACATGGGAAATCATCGTCACATTACCCAAGGCCACTTCGTATAACTAAGATCTTTATTTTCTTCCTCACAAGAATGACAATGGCAGGAACAGCATTTTCATGCTTACACTGCTCAATTTGTCAAGCAAGGAAAACTCACCAAAGACGTGTCATTGTCAGTGATAGTGGAGAAACATCTGCAGTATCAACCATTATCAGCATCCAGACTTCTAGCCTGACACAATGCTGTGTGGTGAGCGGAAAGACTTACCTTAGGGGGAAAAAAGGATAGGTATATACTCGCGCACACACACACACATATCCATCCATACATACACAGACACAAGCAGACATAATATTATGTCTTTCCGCTCCCGGGATTGGAATGACTCCTTACCCTCTCCCTTAAAACCCACATCCTTTCATCTTTCCTTTTCCTTCCCTCTTTCCTGACGAAGCAGCCACCGGTTGCGAAACCTCAAAATTCTGTGTGTGTGTTTGTGTGTTTTATTCATTGTGCCTATGTACCGGCGCTTTCCCGCTTGGTAAGTCTTGGAATCTTTGTTTTTAATATATTTTTCCCATGTGGAAGTTTCTTTCTATTTTATTTACAAAGAAATATATACTTAGACGTGTTTGAAACTCAGCGTGGATAAATGCCTTTTCCACAGATATGTAATTAATTGAGAAAATGTGAAAGTATGTACAATCTGTGACTTCTCAAGACCACAAACAACAAAGAAATGATGATAATTCACAGGTTTATGCAATTATCATTGGAAATATGTTAGAAACTTTACTGAAATTTCTGAACAATTCAGTCACTTGTTAAGGAAAGGTATAACATTTTAGTGGTTGACAAGAATGTCAAACGGCATTTGAAACTCTGAACAAAGTGTTGACATCAGATCCAGTACTGATATTTGCTGATTTTGAGAAAGAGTTTATCATTTCATGTGATGCCAGCAATAGTGCAGCTGATCATATTTCGAGTAAAAAACAGATTGTAAAAACGCGCAGCAGTTTGTGTGTAGGCGTTTAAACAGGGTGAAAAGGAACTACTGAAAAGGAGATGTCAGCAGTTACTTACAGAATAACCTTCTCTTGATGATATTTTTATTATCAGAAATTTAAAGTGGTAACAGACTATGCACTGCTATAATGGTTGTTGGGACTCAAAAATCCTTCTAGTAGGCTGATGATATTGGCACTCAAACTGAATGAATTCGACTATGAAGCTGTTCATAAACCTGAAAAGAAACATAACAATAAAGACACTTTAAGCAGAAAGATCACAGTGCTATAGGTACTGGGCAAAAGTGTGACTGAATGGCAGAAGGTGCAAGCATCTGACGTCATGGCAGAAGGCAAAAGCACCTGGTATCAGCTGATAGGTATTCAGGTCACAGTCATAATTCATGATGCTTGATGGCTTACTATGCAGACTGATGAAGTGCGGACCACATGTTGAGGTTTCAGAAACATTTAGGGAAGATGTTTTGCAATATGTGCTTGACCACATGTTAGCAGGTCATGGCACTTGCAGAACGATCAATAGAAGAGTCACAGAGAAGTTTTTGTGGACTGCTAGAAGGTATGACATGGAACACTACACAAAACACTGCATACATTGTGCATAGATAGCTGCCTTAATCATCAGAAAAATCCGTTCAAAAATTACCAAAGGCATCTAAGTCTTTTGAAATGGCTTGGGTAGATATAATAAGGACTGTCTAATAGAACACCAGTAGGGAATAAGTACAAAACAACAGAATATACAATTTTTCATGAAATATAGTAATGATAGTAGCTCCAGACCAAAAACTACCAAATAGCACTAGAAATGGTAAGCATTTAGGCCCTTACATTTGGTGTACCAGATATCGTTTCTACTGACCAGGATAAAAATTTAATTAATGAAACAGTTGTGTCATTTGCTACATATTCAGAAGCTTTGGACAAGTTCTTTTCAACTGTGGGTAAATGTACTAACAGAGCAGATGCATATAACCATTATAGAATGTTAAGCCACTACTACAGTAGCCTACACAACAGCTGGGACATGCAGCTTGAATTCATAGTCTCGCCTTACAACTCCAAAATCTATACAAGAACCAGTTTTTTGCCATACAAGATGATCTATGGCAGAAAGATACCATTTCCTTTTACATGACAAAATCTAAACTTGAAACTACCGATGTGTAGCAAAGTTGTCACAGTACAGAACTGGGCAGTGGGTACTGCTCACAAACCCTTATATTCATCAACTTAAAACTAGTATGTTTTTAACCAAGTGTCGTGTTCAATACCAGGTCGCTGGAATTACTTCAGAAGTAAATTTTAAGTTACAATTGCCAACAAAAGCATTTATCCAGAATGAGATTTTCACTCTGCAGCGGAGTGTGCACTGGTATGAAACTTCCTGTCAGATTAAAACTGTGTGCCGGACCGAGACTCGAACTTGGGATCTTTGCCTTCCACAGGCAAGTGCTCTACCAGGTGAGCTACAGAAGTATGAGGTGGTAGAGCACTTGCCTGCAAAAGGCAAAGGTGCTGAGTTTGAATCTGAGTCTGGCACACAGTTTTAATCTGCCAGGAAGTTTCAAAAACATTTATCGTTTATCTGAGTAGGATCAGACCATCTGAATGAGCTGTGGATGGATTGTCATGAATCCCACCATTTACTCTAGTAACAAAGAAAGTATCTAAGAAAATTAGGGAACTTTCACCCACAGTGTACCCTACACACTCAGCTCATGGGGTAAATAGTTTGTTAACGAATTTTCATGTTGTTGCTAGAGTTTTTATGTACACTTGTTAACTTACTATAAATTTATTTGTGTATTATGTACTAAGGGGCTTGGAAGATTGTTCTTTTCATTAATTTTCAAGAAGTAAAGTAGAAGTTTCGTTTTCTCTCGTGTACATATTTTGGAAGATAGAGGAAATTGGTAAGTCTCTTTCCATTAGGCGGCGTACCAACGTGGAAGTCCAGTAGGATCATTGTAGTCCTGATCATCAGGGGAAGAATACCGAATACAATTTAGAATCAGCCTCTAAATTCTGGAATACCGTGTGTTTAAAAATGAATATCAGGGTTTTAATCCTAACGTAGGGGCTGGGGAATAGACTTCATAGGACTACAATGTGAATTTATTGCCACCAGCCATTTTCCGTTTCTCCCCTGTGCTTCTTATTGTTGCTTAGTTGTGCAGTGTAGAACGCATTATGGTGACTGTAGAGCTGTTTTGTCAGAAAAGTAAGTTTTTTATTATATTTCATGTTAAAGGTAAGTTTTCACAACGCATTCATTACAGAAACTTTTTAATATACTCCTTTGACATTTGTAGCTCATTACTGAGTAGTGTGATGCTGTTCCAAAAACTTACGACAGTCTCTTTTGGTGGGTAGCATGTTTCCTACTGACTTTTTCATGATCCTTTCACTCAGATTAGTTTCTTGCAATGAATGTTATCTAAAGTTTTCATGGGGCAGATTCAGAAGGACATTCACACTGCAAAGTATGTTTTTGGTGAGGTATTACTTACAGACAAGGGTTTACTCAAAAACAGCATATTTCTGTAGTGATTCATTGCAGGTGCTGATGATATAGTTAGATCTGCAGTTACATACTGTCTGAAAATCTTTAAAGGTGTCTGAAAAACCAGATATTAATAACTCAAAGCATGTGGAAGATGTACTGAACATTCTTTCTTCATTGCCAGAGAATGACAGTGATTCTGCAGTGAAATGGCGATTTTAATAGCTTGGATGAATCGTTTTATGCCACATCAGTACAGTCATGCACACTACATGATTATGTGGAAGACAAATGTGAGGAGGACCTGGCTGAAGGACCTACAAATGGTACAGGGACTCGACGAGTCAGATCAACAAGTAACGAAGAGTGGGGCGATGACTGTTCACATTTTGTTGGTGAAGTGGACAGATGTCATTCAGTAAAAAGTGTTGCTTCAAAATTCGTTTTCAATAACAGTGACAATGAACTATGCTACTTTCAAAACTTTCTGATGACAATATTTTAGGCATAATTGTAAATGAAACACGTAGGTATGCTAACCAAAATAGCGCTTCATATGGGAGGAATGTTGCGACAACAAAAGTTTGGAGTGCTACAAACATTTGGGAGATGAGCAGGTTTTTGAAGGCCTTCTTTTTATGGATATTCATGAATGTCCAGCATTGTCAAATTTTAGTTTACATCGAATCTGAGTGCTGTGCTGTAGCAGCAGTAATGGGCAGTAACAGGTACAAAAAGTTTTTGAGAACTTCCATTGCAACAACGAGGATCAGAAACCTCAAACCCACCCTGAGTGCACCAAGCTTCACAAACTGTGGCCTCTTCCAACAAAACTTTTTAGAGAATTTCAAAGTAAATTATGACCAATCGTCTTTCCTGTCTGTTGACGAGAGCATAACTGCTTTGAAAGGTCGCTCTATTATGAAGCAGTACATGCTGGTGAAACCTGTCAAGTGGGGATATAAAGTGTGCCATTTATGCAATGCAGAGACAGGCTACATATTGAATTTCGATATCTATACTAGAAAATCGAAAGGGAACAATGATGATTACACACTAGAGGAAAGAGCAAGCATGTGGACAAAGAGAGAATCAGAAGAATTTGTTAGTGCAGGTTGCCTACATTAGGGGCAAGCATATATTTATGTGATTTTCCATGCCAGCCCCACTCTTCCCCCTCTTCATCCCAACCCTTCAGGAAACTTCCAACCTTCCTCTCTCCACCTCGCTGATACAGTTATACATTCAGGCTTGAGTTATTCGAATAGCTCCCTCTCACTCTATCAATTTGATTGACTACTTAATTAAATTGATCAATTAATTAACCCTTTCCTCTCTGAGAACCCCCCCCCCCCCCCAGCTCTTCCCCTCCTGGAAATTGGTGGGAAAAAACTCAGTTGATAAGCCATTTGGAAGTAAATCGATTACAGTTTCTGGAATATTGTTTAAACAATTTAGAAAATATAGTTTATTTATTTATTGAAAGAATTTGGTGGGAAATCTATTCAGCATATGAAATATTATTTAAACAATTTATACAATGTATGGAATATTGTTTATTTAAACAATTTATGGAATAGAAGCTGGTATATTGTCTGAGCAATGACAGTCCACCTGGCGTCTTTTATTCTGAGGATATTACACTTGGAATTATCCGACAGCATTGTGACACCAAAACATGTACAAAAATAACGAATGATGTCGTCTGTCTAGGTTTTCACCTCAGTGCCTGAGGTGGTGCAACTGATGTGGGACAAAACCAGCTCCAAATCATGAACTTTGTATTGCTTGTATTGGTAGATGTGGCGAAAGTGTTCCACAAATCTAGCCATGATATCTGCCTGGTTGGTGACCTGATGCTCCCAATGAGTGATGAGCTCTGAGACCAGTTATTGCTGGCAGTGCTTCCTGGCAGTCACAATGTGGTGCATTGAAGGGTCTTCCTGCCAAGCCATATCTTGATGGTGAGTCCTCACAACCACTTCCAGCAATCTACCACAGGTCAGCGCCACTATGTGAGCCTTGATCCTGTTGTGGTCCATGTGAACTTTACGAGATGGTGGTTGCATATCAAGATCATGAAGCAGAGCAAAGTAGAAGTCTGTTGTATGGTAGTACCATGCGGACACCTCCCTGCCAATCTGCATCAAGACTTACCATATCACAGGCTTGGTGCACTTCAGTCACCAGGCCATCATCGTTGTATATATTGAACACTGGCATTTGCATGCTGTCCAAATCTCTTCTACATGCTGCCAGCAGTCAGAATTGTTAAGGTGTGTGGTGTTTAATTTCCACAGCACAGGACTGGGCTGCACTGCATGTTGTGGGAGGAGGATGGTGCTGGCATAGGCAAAGTGGCCGAAAAACATAAAGGACCAACGTTCTGCATCTTAGAAGGACCTGACAACCCCTTGGGAGACAAATCCTCTCTGGGTAACTCACAGAGTGGCCTATCTGATATGTATAGCCCTAAGCATAGCCATGTTGAATTATCCAAGCATCACGGAGGGAAAGATTGCAGATGACAAACGACATTTCCTAGCAGAGGTTGAATTGTGGTTGTTGGTCCTTCTGATGTAAAACACAACTGAAGTCACCGCCAAGCAGACAATGTTCACAGTGGACAAGAAAGAGGAGAGTGATCCACTCAGAGTAAAATCGAGCTCTTTCCATTGGCCAGAGCCAGACAGGACATACACATTTACAATGAGTGTGCACATCATAGTATGTGCATACCCCACACGAATGTTAGGTACATGACATACTCAACTGAAATCCAGTCATGAACACATGCAGCCACTCTGTGTCCAAGGTCATCACCAGGAGTGGCGTAAGAAGAGCAATCAGCCATATCCAGTAGGGCAGCCAAATGCATCTCCTGAAATAGTGTGACATTAATGTTGGAAGCCCAAATCATATCCAATAGAAGTTGAAGTTTCATATAGGTACTAATGTAGTTGATGTTAATTGTAGCCATGTGATATGTCAGAAACTGTGGCCTATCGCATGGGGGGATCCCTCTGGTAAGTAGCAGAAGGTGGGCAGCCAGCAGCGCCATGTACTATGTGTCCCTGGAATCCACAGCTACTGCCATGTGTTTACTGCTCTGTCATGGGTGCTGCAGGCCTCTGTGCAGTATCCGGGGCATTCTCGACATTGTTGCTCAATACCAATGTCATTGGTGCTTCAGGTGTGTCCATACAATCCACCTCAACCATCGCCAATATTGGTGACAGAACAGCCGAGCTGCCAGTGGGGCAGATTTGTTATAGGTCATCTGTTTGTGCAGTCACCACACTTGTCTCTGATGGGCTATTGACCAAGGTAACATTGTGGTCCTCTTCATCTTGAGAAATCACCAGAGTATCACCAAGGCGGTTAGTCACAGAATCCCAGGTGGGAGGCAAGGGCATCCAAGTCGGAGGTCGTGTGGCACTGCCACATACACTCCTTAGGTGACTGCTGCTTGTGCACCCGACCTTCCATGTCAGAAGAAGGGAGTGATTCCAAACGTTCTGGCTCAACAGATATTGTAGGAACAATGAGTGATGGAAGTTCTATCGAAGCACAACATCAACAGGTGTTCATGTGGTAGAAGAATGGAGGGATGCAGGCACCTTTGTTCCATCACACTCTGCAGATAGGCATGTCACTTGCGACAGTGGCCCACCAATGGGCAGTGAAGTGAGAGCTGCCACATAAGTGACAGGCAATTTGGTGGAATCTCTCAGCGTCTGTGCGTTTGACAGTTGAGTTATGCTCATTGCAGGCATTCTGAATAGAGATGGCCCTCCTTGCCACATCCAGAGCAGGCCTTGGGTTAACCATTGTACATAAATACCAGGTGACACCCATTGATGTTTAAATAGGATGGCACATGACAACAAAGATCAGTCATGATCTGATGCACTCCATTTAAAAGGGGCTACATACTGAACTGACCCAGCATTTTGTGGTGTGACTGTGGATCACCCCATAGTGCTTGAAGATCACTATAACGTTTCCCACTGGCAGCTTAGGTGGCAGCTCAAACACACATTTGATACAAATGCTCAACCCCTCATGTGCCACCATTACCATGCAGACGTTTCTGTCAGCATGACAAAACTGGAGGCCATGTTGAGCAGATTTCAGGATCCTGTCACACACCATATTGTCTAGTAAGAACGGAAAGGTATATTCACAGTATGTCCGACAGTGGTATCTTTGCCTCATCATGAAGGAAGTGATCTACTTCCAGTGCTATTTGCCATGAAGATTCGTTATTTAAGGTGAATCGATGTGTTGCTTTCCTAAAGCAGTTAGCCATGTTCCTGCTCACAATCAAGTGGAGTCACTTCCATGAGGTAAGCAAGGCAGCCTGTGTGCATCACAGGCAGACACACATGATGTGCCCACACTGCTCAGCTTCTAGAGCCAGTCTTCCCTTGGCCACAGAGGTGGGCAATTCAAAAGAGTGAGAATACACTGAGTTTACTCAGATTTCTCACTGGAAGTGGTAATTGTGAAGTGTCCTGGGGGCTGAAAACCTATGGGCATGACAAAAGTAAAGTTAAGAAACAGATTTATATCGATAATTGGTACAACTTGTGACACAGCAGGACGATCATTTTGTCTTCTAGTTACCACCAGTGATATGACCACCATAAAATTATCACAGCCTACATTGTATTCGCCGGAAAAACTGTTCAAAATGTTTCTAGTACAAGACCTAATATTCCTCAACAAGTCTTTGAAGCCGACAGCAGTGGCCGCTATGGTCGCTGGTTTGAATCCTGCCGCGGCCATGGATGTGTGTGATGCCCTTAGGTTAGTTAGGTTTAAGTAGTTCTAAATTCTATGGGACTGATGACCTCAGATGTTAAGTCCCATAGTGCTCAGAGCCATTTGAACCATTTGAACACTTTGAAACCAACGTATTACGCTCAGTGGATGAACATATAGCATTACAAAGAGGAAGAATTTCCACAGAAGATATATTCTGGAATAACCAGCATTATGGAGTTAAACTATGGTATAACATAACAACTATAAGTCTTACAGATATCAGTGTTGCCATGATTCTACTAGAAGTTTGTTTACTCTTTTTATGCTTTAAACATAAAACAGCCCATCCCCATGAATTACCAATACATAAATACCTGTCAAGTGGCTTACTGGTATAAATAAGAAAGACAAACCTAGTAAAATTGTGAATCTGTATTAGTGTAAAAGTCAATTAGTGTAAAAGTCAATAGAGACAACATAGAATTAAGAAACAAAACAATGACTTTGTTATCAGATTTCATGAACATTTAAAAGATAGTTCATGTAACGTGTACAATAGTCCAAGTAACATGTACACTGAGGTGACAAAAGTCATGGGATAGTGATATGCACATATACAGATGCCGGTAGCTTACACAACGTGTAAACAGGCAGGTGATTCATGTGAAAAGGTTCTGACATGATGGGAAATACCAGGCTTTCAGCAAGGAATGGTAGTTGCAGCTAGATGCATCGGACATTTCATTTCTGAAATTGTTAGGAATTCAATATTCCAAGATCCACAGTGCCAAGAGCGTGGTGAGAATACCAAATTTCAGGCATACCTCTCACCACGGACAACGCATTGGCTGACGGCTTCCACATAACAGTGGACAGCTGTGACATTTGTGTAGAGTTGTCAACGTTAACAGTCAAACAACACTGTGTGAAGTAATGGCAGATATCAATGTCGGAGATACGACTATCGTATCCGTTAGAACATTGCAGCGAAATTAGGTGTTATGGGCTATGATAGCAGGTACCGAAGTCAGTGCCATTGCTAACAACACGACATCATTTACAGTGCTTCTCCGAAGTTTTTGACCATATCAATTGGATCTTAGATGACTGGAAACCAGTGACCTGGTCCAGATGAGTCCAGATTTCAGTTGGTAAGAGCTGATGGTAGGGTTCGAGGGTGGTGCAGACCCCACGAAACTGTGGACCCAAATTGTCAACAAGGCACTGTGCAAGCTGGTGATGGCTCCATAATGGTTCAGGCTGTGTATACATGGAATCAAATGGGTACTCTGGTCGAACTGAAAGGATAATTGACAGGAAATGGTTATGTTCGGCTACTTAGAGACCATCTGCAGCAATTCACAGACTTTATGTTTCCAAACAAGAATAGAATTGTTATGGATGTCAATGCCCCATGTCAGGGCCTACAACTGTTCTTATTGTTTTGAAGAACATTCTGGACAGTTCGAGCGAATGATTTCGCCACCCATCGAACATTTATGGGATATAATCGAGAGGTCAGTTCATGCTGAAAATGCTGCACTGCCAACACTTTCGCAGTAGAGGCAACAGGGATCAGTATATCCACAGGGACTTCCGACAACTTTTTGTGTCCATGCCACAAGGAGGTGCACCACCATGATGGGCAAAAGAAGGTCTCACATTATCTTAGGAGGTACTCATGACTTCTGTCACTTCAGTGCGTATAATGAGATTGTTTCACAAATTTATTGAGAAAAATATGGGGCGAATTTTTTAACACGAAGGAGTGTTGTGCCACAAAAAGATAAACTGGGTAAAAGTAAAAATGTTACGTCAATCTTAAACAAAAACGCCATTCAGCGCCAAGATGATGAGCTGAAAACCACCATTGAGGTACCAACGTTTAGTGAAGACTGCTGACCATCCCAGAAAACTAAGTCACATTTGGTCATCCTTTCCAAGACAGAATGTCATTATCTCTGACAGACAGCTAAGAATGCTCGGGCTCTGAAGCCTTTCTGTATTCCAGTTGCATAGACAATTTCAAATCAGGGTTCGTAATGTGCTGTCTACTCTTTGAGACTGCAGCTAGCCTGGTCTGCTGGTGGTAGCTGCTGTGAGCACCTGACCTCTCATCCACTGATCAAATGATTTGGAACCTTCTACCAATGGCTCAGAAGGGTCCAAACTGATGGTTCTTGACGCACTATGATACTGTCAGTGCACTGGGGAGGGGCTCTTTGGATCTTGCTGTCCCCTAACTTGCATGTGTGAGTGGACACTGGCGTTCACAGTCTTCCTCTGGTAGAGAGGCCATAATGTAACTCACTTCTAGATCCATGAGTGTGCTCTACCAAAACGTATCATCGAGTTGTTTGGTGTTGAAACTACACAAGCAACGCCTGCCGCTAGCTAGGTTGGCTACCTTGCTTGGTGTGACTCTTACAGAGTTACCTGCTGTGACCTAATGAATGATCTTGAGAGTCTGCTGATCTTTTTGTGTCAGTGTGTTCTACGCTGCATAATGTGTTGGCCGCCCTTCTTGCTGCTACCACAGAAAACTTTGATTCAGTTGTAAAACCAAAGTTAATAATAGTATAGTTCACTAATGCTGTCTCATTAGCGCCCTGGGTGCCTGACAGGCCCTGGCCACCAAGCTCCACACTTTGCCGTCTTGCAGCCACAGTCGTGATAGCCCACGGACCCATAAAGTGTTTACAATGTCCACCAAAAATCTCACTGCTGTCAATTTCAGGTTGTAGCTGGCTTTCTACGCCTGTTATATAATGGGCGGCACCTCTTGTTAGGGCTGCTTCAAACACTGGGAAGTTGTTGTGAATGCTTCAGCAATTGATCACTAGGACTTTTGGCCGTTTCTTTGGGTCTCACTGGGATTCTCTACAGTTCTCCTCCATTTTTGAGGATGGTCTATCGTCTGACCAAAACTGGTTGTTTTTCACAAAGCTACACAAATCTATTGCGAAAATCATTATTTTTCAACAATCTAGTGTTTTAGGCAGTTGTTCTACCTCGAGCAGTAAGAGTTAAGTTTTCAAGTAACCTCCATCCCACTGGTTGGTCTTCTTTTACCAGCCCTTCTTCTCAAATGATCCCAGAGAAATTATGGAGTGGGCCATACTGGTAGGACATTATTAACATGTTTTCCAGGAAAATGAAGTCAATTTTAATCCTGAATAATTATTATAAAAGATTTTATTTTCATTATAAAATTTTATTGTTCAGTTATAAATATTTGTGAGTGTTCTTTTCAGTTTTAAACTTTCGAATATTTGACGACATGTTCCACGATTCTGGGTCACATAAGCAGACGTGCTACAAAATATGAATAAATAAGTACATAAAATAAAATCATACTGCATTTTCTTTTGGAAACGAACTGTTTTACAATATTGGATGCGGCCAATTACGAGCAGAAAAAAGAACAGTGTATCTGTGTCATTTGGTCTTCTGCTTCTGTGCCCGGTTCTGTGCAGTTAAGAGCCAGCGGACCGCTTTGTAGAGTAGAAACACGGCGACAAACGTGGCGGCCAGTATGAAGGCTATGACGTCCAGCAGCAGCAGCTGCCACCACCTCAGGCTCCGGGCTGCGCTGCGCAGGTGGGGGGCCCCCTCGTGGCGGATCACGTACTCCACCCACCACACGGCACGATCCACGGACGTCTCCTGGTGCTCACGGAATACTGCCGAGAACTGCTTCATGTTCTCCTGGTAGCTGTGAACAACACAGGGAAATCGTAACGTACATAATGCAGAATTAGACTTGCAGTCTGTCCGAGTTGCACGACTCACCGTGTGGTCAGCCTACATCTGTTTATACTGTGGTTCCATAGGATGCTATTGCTTCAGTCAGTCCTTCTCCTGTCGTCACCTGCATGCGTTGTAGTAAGCGTGACTAATTTGCTAGGACCTGCTGGTTTCGCATTTAGTTGTTCGCTTAAGTCAAAATGGCTCTAAGCACTATTGGACATAACATCTGAGGTCATCAGTCCACTAGACCTAGAACTACTTAAACCTGACTAACCTGAGGACATCACACACATCCATGGCCAAGGCTGGATTCGAACCTGCGACCGTAGTAGCAGCGCGGTTCCGGACTAAAGCGCCTAGAACCGCTCGGTCACACCGGCCGGCTCGATTAAGTCGTCATGTAATTTTGCTGTCGTTTTTTGAGAGTCCTTAGCAATTTCATTTTCCTTTGCTGAATTTTGGTGCAGTCAGCTCTGTAGATGGTCCCACTTGCGGAACCAAGAGGTCATCGTCTGCTTCTGGCTGTAAAACCTCTGTCGAATGTGTCACTGGCTAATCTCTACTAACATAGCATTTCCAAATGAGTGTTTTTTGAAGTGTTAACGCAATTACGGAATTTTCTTCCCTGTTTATAGACTGGTGTAGTTCATGTTATATGCAGTCATTACTTGTCCCACCCTGGCAAGAACAATGACACAACTCAAAAATGCAAAACCTGAGACAAATCGACTTAAAGAAATCTATGCACTTTGTATTAACATAGTATAAGCTTGATTTTAATGTCAAGTAAGCATTAGTGGCAAAAAATTCCATTATATTCTATACAACAGTAATATTTACATGTAGTACTGTTCTCGTAGTTGGTCGGCCGGGATGGCCGAGCGGTTCTAGGCGCTTCAGTCCGGAACCGCGCGACCGCTACGGTCGCAGGTTCGTATCCTGCCTCAGACATGGATGTGTGCGACGTCCTTAGGTTAGTTAGTTTTAATTAGTTCTAGGGGACTGATCACCTCAGAATTTAAGTCCCGTAGTGTTCAGAGCCATTTGAACCATTTTTGTTATCGTAGTCGACTTTTCTCAAGTATTACATTTTTGAGTCTGTCACTGTCTTTCTGGGGAGCGGAATGTATCAGATACTCGTATTATAATCTTTTCATGGGCATGGGATTCCCTTTAGTTGGGTATCGATCTTTTAATTCGCCATTGAAATGCGTCATCTGATAATTAATTTTTTTTATTTTCGTGCTATGACACTCAGTTCGATAATTTTATCGTTCTTCCCAAACAATATTTCTGTATCCAGAATGAAATTTTCACTCTGCAGCGGAGTGTGCGCTGATATGAAACTTCCTGGCAGATTAAAACTGTGTGCCGGACCGAGACTCGAACGCGGGACCTTTGCATTTCGCAGGAGAGTTTTTGTGAAGTTTGGAAGGCAGGAGACGAGGCACTGGCGAAATTAATGCTGTAAGGACGGTCGTGAGTCGTGCTTGGGTAGCTCATTGCCGGCACGGTGGCTCAGCGTGTTGGCTCAGAGAGATAGCTGCCCTCTGTAACAAAAAAAACTGAGTGAGTGGATGAAGGACGAGCTTGAACAAGTGTCATGGGACTTCCGCCTCGAACAAAATGAGATTCTTTACAAAAACAAAAAATAAAAAGAAGAAGAAGATGAAGAAAAAGAGACGCTAGAGCACTTGCCAGTGATAGGCAAAGGTTCCGAGTTAGAGTCTCGTCGGTCCGACACACAGTTTTAATATCCCAGTAAGAGTTAATATTTCAATAAAAAACGCTTGTACGTGCGTTTGTTACATTCAAACCAACAAATAACATTTATTTTTATTTTTCTGATCATATTATAAGATTATAGTGTCTCAAAAAGTTATTTCAATTCTGTCATATAGAATGGAATTACGAGGGCATGCTGAAAAGTAATGCACCCGAATTTTTTATGTGAAGACTCCTAAAGCTTTTTAAATGAAGCAAACGCTGTTAACATTCTGCGTCTTTGTTCTCCACGTCCACACATTTATTTCTCAACACAGCTACCCTTACGACGAACACATTTCTCCTTAAGGAGTGACCAGTTTGTTGATACAGTTGATACAGTTATAAACACTGTAGAGTGTTTGACTTTGTTGATGGCGCCACAACCTCACCTCTACTTGCACTGCTTCATTAATATCAAAGTGAAGTCCTCGAAGGCGTCCGTTAAGATTTTGAAAAAATCTGAGCTCTGTCAGGCTCGTTTCCTTCACGATGAGCACAAACAACCATTGTCGCACATTACTGATGTCGATACAAACATCGCCGTTCACAAGTGTCATTCTTCTATGGATTTCAATGGGAGCACGTTTCCTGCAGACATAAACTCGATTACAGCTGACTGTTTCTCTCGCACCGATAATTAAGTTACACACTGCCATGTTACACCCTACAATTCGGAGCCCTCTAGCGACAGAGGTTTGCAACGTGCCTCAGCGAAGCGGGAACGGCGGCCAAGAAAAATGCATGACATTCAATACCTGAGCCAACGGCCTTGCCGCAGTGGTAACACCGGATCGTGTCAGGTTACCGAAGTTAAACGCCATCGGGCTGGGCTAGCACTTGGATGGGTGACCATCCGGTGTACCGAGCGCTGTTGGCAAGCGGTGTGCACACACTCATCGCGAGGCAAACTGAGGAGCTGCTTGACTGAGAAGTAGCGGCTCCGGTCTCTTAAACTGACATACGTCTGGGAGAGCGGTATGCTGACGACATCCCCCTCCATATCTTCAGCCTGTGACGCCTGTGGGCTTAGGATGACACAGCGGCCGGTCGGTACCGTTGGGCCTTCACGGCCTGTTCGGACGGAGTTTAGTTTTTACGTTTAATACAATGCCTGAAACGACGCTGAAAACAGATAAAAAATTTGGAGGTATTACTACTCCCCACACCCTCGTATGCTGTAAACAAGAAAGTTAAACCGTAAATCTTTTATTTAAAAAAATAAATTTTGCAAACACTAGGTGTAAATCTTTGAATTATATAAATATCTCTGTATTGACTACTCTTTTTTAGACACCTTTATCATAAGTTAATGAAAGTTCAGATCTGGTCTTAACCTAAGTAGGCTGTGACTGGTAAGTATGAGGATACTAGATAAAGTAAACGTAAAACTCGATGAGAAACAAAAAAAAAGTTGAAATTCTTTCTGAAACTACTGAACGAACTAAGAGTAAACGAAATTTAATACCGAGTACGAAAATACCCAAAGCAATGGTTTGTTAATGACATGCAAAGTAATTAAAGATTAACATTAACTTAATTTTCCGTCGGCGCTTGGCAGAACATGATAATATTAAACAGGACACACCTTCTAAGATTCTACAAAATTATTCTCATTTGGTCCAGCATCATGACCAAATAAATGTAATTCTGCAGAACATTAAAAAAGTGTTTCCTGGAAACAAATCGCTAAATTAGGTTGGGCATCATTGCCTCATCCACACTATAGCCTACATCTGGGGCCCACGATCTCACATCAGTTTGGGCCACTTAAGTATTCTCTACGTGGGACAAACTTTGAAAATGATGAGAGCGTAATACATGGAGTGAAAAGTTAGCTAATAGCCGCGGACAAGAGATTTTACCAACAGGGGATACACACTCTTACACAGTGCTACCATAACATCGCAGAATGCTGTGGAGAGCACGTAGAAAAATAGTATACGTAAAAGAAATGCTAGCTGAAATTGTCGCTAAATTCTCACTCTTAAGTACAAACGTATTCCGATAAAAAATTCCTGGACATTATTTATTGGACGGCTATCGTAACAAGGCATAACAACAGTGGTGCCAGGCGATACGGATCAGAGGCGAGTGTGACATCTTGGAAACTGGTTTCAAACCCGACAGGAGCTGCTATTGTCAGTGACTGCTGGTCCATCTCAACCAGTTTCCCAGTGAACTTCGCGAAGAGAACTTCGATGACGTACTGAAATATTAATACATCTGAATCTTTAATCTGAAGACTCTTAGAGCCTTTTAAATAAAACCAACAATCTTAACGTTCTGTGTCCTTATTCTTCATTTCGACATATTTGTTTCTCATCGTAGTCACCCTGACGATAAAAACATTCCTGCCAACGAGACGCCATTTTCTTGATATCGTCATTGTAGAATGTTTGACTTCATTGACGGAGCCATATCTGCTAGCACCACTTAATTACTTTCAAAGTGAAGTCCTCGAAGGAAATTTTGGAAACCGATGAAACTGGGTAGGGCCAAGTTGAGAGTGTATGGAGGATGATCCAAGGAGTAGAAGTGCTGCAAATGTCTCAGTGTTCGTGTGCGGCATGGCATTATCGTGCTCAAGGAGAGTGTGCTCAAATGTGTGGAGGAACTCTTTGAATTGGAAACTCGATTACAGCACATAACATACTGACATGTCACACACTACAATTCAGAGTCCTCTGATGGCAGAGGGCTGCAAATATATAGATACGAAGAAAAAAGAAGAAAATGTTAATAAGTATTATGGTAAGTGAAGGTGGAGGGAGGAGAAAAGCAAAGAAAGGGAGGGAACTAATGATATCAGCTGCATCGGGACTTTATGCGGAATCAGCGGCGACGAGTGAAAATGTATGCTGGACTGGGACTCGAACCTGGGATCTCCTGCTTACTAGGCAGCTGCCCCCCTTTCGAGACACAGTCGGTACGCTCCCAGGCCGACTCACATTCCCACCTAGCGTCACGTACCAGTAATCACTCCCAGTGTCCTCCATCATCGCTAATTTTAGATTCACGCTCGAGGTCGAAAGTAAATATGCATCTGTATTGAAGGTTGTGGATTCATTGTTCACCAAAGCGAATCGTTTATACGAAACTCGATCCAGAAGCACAGAAACCACGCATTCATATAAAATGATAAAAAGGTTTGTTCGACTTAAAAAATTTTCAGCACGCCCTCATACGTCCAATAGCCATGTGGAGTCGCAAAAGGCTACATAAAGCAGCATATAAAGCTATACGTCGTCAACGAGCCTAATAAATGATGCAAGGCTTCAAGTAAACTGACAGGCACATGGAGCTTTTGACCTGCAGTATGTGGAGGGTTTCGTTCAGTTCAGAGAGCGATACTGTGATGTTTTGGCTTTTGTTAAATTTTTATTTTTAGTATCATTACTCGGAACCATCCATTCAGGCTAATGCGAACACGAACCAGATTGATTATTTAAACATTATTGGTCACCAGGTGTTCCTCTTCTTTTGTGTTTCCATGGCGGGTATGTCACGGACACTACTACTATCTTCCATAACGAGAACAGCTACGTTCACAGGGCTGCGCGCATGCGTTTATATTGAAACTCGACTAATCCACTATCGCCACATATGAATTCTGTAGAAAATGTCTGGGACTATATGTTACAGCGCGTGAATCGAAGCAATCAATATCCCTGCAGTCTGATAATTCTATGGGATCTAGTAATCGATGGATGGCTTTAGCTGGATATGGCATGCCTGAAGAGACTTTTGGAGACATGCTTATGTCCACGAATCAATATGGTTTTACAAACCATCGCTTGTGCGAAAGTCGGTTTGCACTTTCCTTACATATTATACTGGGAACTCTGGATGAAGGGCAAGAGGCCGGTTCCGTATTTCACAGATATGTGACTCGAAGACTTCTTTAGTAACAGAACCCAGTAGATTGTTCTTTACTGCGAGTGTTCATCAGAGACAAGGGTATCACCAGGAGCGTCCCAGGGAAGTGTGATAGGACCGCAGCTATTTTCTATATACGTAAATGATCTGGCGAATAGTGTGGATGGCAATGTGCTGTTGTTTGCTGATGATGCTGTGGTGTACGGTAAGGTATCAAAGTTGAGTGACTATAGGAAGATACAAGACCAAATTTCTAGTCGGCTTGATGAATAGCAGCAAGCTCTTAATGTGGAAAAATGTAAATTAATGCGGATGAGTAGGAAGAACAAATCTGTAATGATCGGTTACAGTATTACTAGTGTCCTGTTTGACACAGTCAAGGAGTTTAAATATCTGGGTGTAACAGTACTGGTAGATTTGTTACTGGTAGGTAAGAACAACACGTAATTGCTACGGAGATGCTTCGGACATTCAAATGGGAATCCCTGGATAGAAGGGGACGTTCGTTTCGAGAAACACTCTTCAAAAAATTTAGAGAATCAGCATTTGAAGCTGACTGCCGAACGATTCTACTGCCGCCAACATACATTGCGCGTGAGAATCATGAAGATAAGATTCGTGAAATTAGGGCTCATACGAAGGCATACAGACAATCGTTTTCCCTCGCTCTGTTTGAGAGTGGAACAGGAAAGGAAAGGACTACTGATGGTACAGGGTACCTCCACCACGCACCGTACAGTGGCTTGCAGAGCCCTATGTAGATTTAGATGTAGATATCTTCACCGAATTGAGGTCGCTATCAAGGCCAGAGGCGGTGATGAGCTTGATGTGTCCTTGAGACGACTAATTTCCACAGTTCATAATGCAGGCAGTGGTCATTGGATATGAAGAGACTTGGGGAAAATCTTGGAATTAAAAACCTTGAAGTCAGCGAAAACACCAATAAAACTGAACATGTATGTTGTGCCTCATCTTTATATTTGGTTGGTGCATAAGTTCATAACGCTTATCCGTAATTTTAACAAAAACGACAAACAACATAGCAGAGACTTTAGACATCAATAATGCAGTCTTCTACGCTATCTACCAATTCTGAGGTAACTTTTCCATTCCGCGACTGTAGAAATCACTTGAGTTTGAGACGAAGAACTCTTCGAGAGAAGTTCGGAGCGCAGTGTCATCCGGAAAGGAAGGTCCTCGGAGATTGTGGGCTTAGAGCAGAACAGGTGAAAAACTGAGGGAGCAAGATCAGGGGAATAAGGTGTGGTTCAAATGGCTCTGAGCACTATGGGACCTAACATCTGAGGTCATCAGTCCCCTAGAACTTGGAACTACTTAAACCTAACTAAGGACATCACACACATCCATGCCCGAGGCAGGATTCGAACCTGCGACCGTAGATGGAGCGCGGTTCCAGACTGAAGCGCCTAGAACCGCTCGGCCACACCGGCCGGTGGAATAAGGTGTGTACAGAATGATTTCCCAACGCATCTCCTGTAGCTATACTGTGTTTCACCAGTCTTGCAGAATGCGGCCGGTTGTTGTCGTCGAGTAGCGCCACTTCACGGTGTCGTTAGACTGCGTCTGCAAGAGGTCTCAGTTGTCGACAATAAATGCCAGTAGCGATGGTTACACCTCGGGAAAGCAATTCGTAGTACACCGCACCATCGCTGGCACCTTTTGTGGATTCGCACAGGTCTTTGTACAGGCACTTGCTGCTTTTTTTTGGCCCAGCCATCCCTTTCCTTTCCTTATTCCTTCCCTTTTCTATTTCTCGTCACCAGTAACGATACAGAAAAGGAACAGTCGGTGATGTTAACGAACCAATTGATGTCGAGCACATATGGCCACAAGCTGATTTTTGTGAATGTGGTTTAGAGCATGCCGTTCTTGTATTCTCCATTTTTGAACCTTCCCTACGTCAGGGCAAACGTAGCACATTTCTTCACATACTACAGCTCTCGAGTGTACTAACGTGGATCACTGTGGATTAATGCGTTTAAACGATCTCCATCAAACACTGGAGGTCTTCCTGAACCTGGAGAGCTACTAACGTCGAAACGATCCTCCTTAAAACGAGAAACCTATTTTACTGCCGTGCTCTGTGCAATGGCATCATCCCCATACACGGCGCCAATGTTTCTGGCTGCCTCCGCTGCCGTCATCACACCACTGAACTCAAACAGAAAAATATGTTGGACGTATTCCGATTTCTCCACTTGGTACTAAATTTTTTAGCGTCCTTGGCTCCACTCACTGTCTCCAAATGACAAAATGACAACATGTAAATTCAAATAGCAACAGTGAAGTATAGATGAAAAATGACAATCGATAAATAAACCCATAGCCGCCGGAACACCAAGACGCAAAACAAGGACGCTACGAACTTATGCACCAACCTAATACGAGGGTTTGAGCTTTAATAGTGGCAAGTATTTATTTACAGCGCGTACAAAATAGATATGTGTTTCAAAGTTTTACTGACCTTCAAAGTAGTTGTGTAAAAGCCATTGCCAGCGATGTGGAAGTTGTAGGATACTCTTAGCAGTGCCAGTTGTGTTGACAGTTCGAGAGGCGCGGTCTATTACCCGACGAATTTGTAGCAGTTCCGAAGCGAATGTCGTGAAGTGTTTCGTTTAGTTTAGAAATCGCGTTGAAAGTACGATGACTTAAGTCAGGGGAGTGCAGTAGGTGGTATAGCACTTAGCAGCCCCATCTGTCAAACAAATCAGTAACAGCTTGCACGGTACGTACTTGAGCATTGTCCTGCAAAATGATGGACAGGTCCTGCAGAAAGTGTCATCATTTATGTCTCTAAGCTGGTCGTAGGTTGTGTTCCAAAAATGAACGGCATAGAGACAAAAGTGATGACACTTTCTGCAGGACCTGACCATCATTTTGCAGGACAATCCTCAAGTACGTACAGTGCAAGCTGTTACTGATTTGTTTGACTGATGGGGTGCTAAGTGCTATACCACCTACTGCACTTCCATGACTTAAGCTCTCGCAAGTTCAACTCGATATCTAAACTGAAGGAAACTCTTCACGGCATTCGCTTCAGAACTGCTACAAATTCGTCGGGTAATACACCGCGCCTCTCGAACTGTCAACGCAACTGGCACTGCTAAGAGTATCCTACAACTTCCACATCGCTGGCAATGGCTTATACACAATGTTGGTGACTACTTTGAAGGTCAGTAAAACTTTGAAACACGTATCTATTTTGTACGCGCTGTAAATAAATAGTTGCCACTATTAAAGTAAGAACCCTCGTAGTTGTTACTGCGCTACTTTTAAAGTTGAGAGGTCACCTTGGAGTTTCCAAAACGCGTCGAATTGTTCGGTGTGCTGATTCTTTGGTGATTTCGTCCAGTTCCAGCTTCTCGCCTATTCCTGCGCTAACCATCTTTGCAACGTTATAGGGCTGATCTCCGAAGCAGGGTATTCCCAGAAGAGGAACTCCGAAATACGATGCCTCGTTGAAACTCTGCAGACCGCCCTGTGTGATAAACAGGCGGATGTTCGGATGAGCTGAAACAATGAAGACATGTGTTTACAAACTTGCCAAAGCCTTCACAGGTAGTTTGACGAGTATGTGTAGCGATTCATACCTAGTACGTCATGCTGTGGTAGCCATTTCGCGATCATCACGTTCTCCGGCCTTCCGGGCAAATTATCGTCCTCAAACTTCCACAATACTCTTTGCGGTAGCTCAGAGAAAGTTTCCAGCAATGCCTTTATGACTTTTTCAGAGAGGAAAATACTTCTCATGTTCGACCCCAAGCTGAAGTAGATGACTCCGTGTTCACCTCCGTCCAGAAACTGCTGGATTTCCTGCCATGAACAGAGTCCTTATGAAACATCGTATCATGTTTCACCAAGAGGAGCTATATACTAAAACGATTATCAGTGACTCATAGGCCTATAATTTTATTAATTCAAGAACCCTAAAAATTTGGAAATTTGTGGTAAGTTCCTATGGGACCAAACTGCTGAGCTCTTCGATCCCCAGGCTTACACACTACTTAACCTAACTTAACGCTTAGGACAACATACACACACACCCACACTCGAGGGAGGAATCGAACCTCCGACGGGGGGAGCCGCGCGAACTGTGGCAAGGCGCCCTAGACGGCGAGGACACCCCACGCGGTAGTCATGAATCATAAAAAGGGCTCGTCATGTTCAACGCGCAGGGCACTAACTACCAAAACGAGAGTGTGAGTTGCATCCAGCTCCAATCCCCACGGAGATTAATGACCGTTGACATGGTATACCAGCCAGGCTGAATGTGGCTTTTAGGAAATTTTCCACGCTCGTTTAGGCAAGTAATGGAATGGTCCTCAATAATTGCCCCAGAAAAACCGAGAACACACAGAACAAAGTCTACGTGATTTACAGACAGATGGCTCGTACGACTTCCCTCCCTTACATTAAGTGATGACTATGGCGACGTGTAAGGCATCCAGCCGCAAAACTAAAATAAAAATCGATTAGCCACATCACGAAAACAGTGGACCATTACGAAGGGATACACGATAGGAAAGAGATCATTTCAATAGTCTTTTATGGAAATAATTAAGCATACGAAAATCACCCTCTTTTTTTTCTCAGTTTAGCCCTTTCATTATTAGTTTCCAGCTCTCTTTATTGCCACCCAGTTTCTGTAGAAATTATTTCGTAAGTCTCCTTGCTTCATTTTTTTATCTACAGTGCTTCGAACAACTTGAAGCGTCGCAACTGTTATGCGACTGCTGATTTTTGTAGTAAGTGTGTGCCGTTATGGCAAGCTGTTTTGGGAGCCTGCGGTATAGTAGCATTCGGCGGCGGCCGACTTGTGGCCTGCCGTATGCGTCAGAGCCACACCTGTCGCTAAAGCGGACCGTGGAGAATGCTCACTGTGGCGCCTACTATAATCACTTATCCACCTCACCTAAGAAACTAAATAACTACGTTAAATATTAGCTGACTCATTCCAAATTTGGTACATGACCTTTTGATATTCAGACAAGCTTTGTGTCGACATTTGATACCGCTACCTAGTATAATAGTTTCAGAGATATAAAAAACCTATTAAAAAGTACTTAACCGACACTCAAGAAAGTAAATTCAGTTAGTAATATTAACAGTTTATATTTATTTTGCTATTTGAAAGCAGTAATAGCACTGTTAGTGTGCTGATTTATTTTGTAAAGATTTTCAATTCTAAACTTTCGATAATTTTTCAAAATGGTTCAAATGGCTCTGAGCACTATGGGACATAACATCTTAGGTCATCAGTCCCCTAGAACTTAGAACTACTTAAACCTAACTAACCTAAGGACATCACACAACACCCAGCCATCACGAGGCAGAGAAAATCGCTGACTCCGCCGGGAATCGAACCCGGGAACCCGGGCGTGGGAAGCGAGAACGCTACCGCACGACCACGAGATGCGGGCTATAATTTTTCATTCGTAATGGAAATAACAGTTTCAAACTTAATATTTATATTCTGTGCTAGGGTGAGAGTAAATGCGAGTGAGTGTGACTGTGGGACATACGTCAAACTTTAATTCCATATTGTATTACACCTCGCCACCAGGATGTCATGAACAACTATGAATCCCCTTAACTGGCGAATGATGCAGGTCTATGAGCGTCTGCTTTTCTAATAAGGCAGCCAGAAAGGTAGTAAGAAGATAATCAGTTCTAAAGTATATATCAAGTATAATTTTCTCTTAGTTTTCGCTTAGTTTGGTTCGCTGGAACATTTTGTTAATACTTGCAGCATAAAATACTTGAACGCGAAAATGATCATGAAAGATTTATCTGATTGGCTGTTCATTTTTATAACCCACGAGAGTAAAGTCTTTCCCGCGCAATGGAATGAGTTACATGCCCTGAAAGCAACGGCATTCAGTGCTAATGCTTCAGCTAACATTTCCAATGGCACTCTTGCCGACAAAAATCCGTTCTCCGCACGCACTGCATGGAATTCCTCAAATGCTGCTTTGCATTCATTTGACTATTCCTCCACCAATGCCTTTCTGCTACTCTTCTGTTGGTAGATCTGCAACCTCCATGACCCGCTATATGTGATCTTGAGCTTCTTGTACACTCAATTTCCTAGCTTCGCTGGTACAACTACCTGCGGTTCCAACTTGGTTTCCAGCATAGCAACCATGCTGTATACATCACTGTGACTGCTTAAAATGGTGCTTACATTCCTCATTTGCTCTCTGTGGAGTTCACCATTCCTTATGCTCACTACCCCCAACAAGTAATACTGCTACTTTTCTACTTAAGTCATCTGCTTTTCCATGTTTCTTCCCACGTTTACGTGTGACTTAGAAATCAAATTCACTTCTTCGTACTGTCAATCATATTAACCTGCTAAAAGGATCCTTTAACCCAAACAACCATTTTAATGCCACATGATCTGTTATTGATCTAAACGTTTTACTGTACATACAACATTTGAAAAGTGGGATTCCTTAAATAAAGCCTAACATCTCTTTCTCCAATGTGGAATAATTTCTTTCTGCAGAATTAAGTTGTCTTTATGCATAATCTGCCGGATGTTCTACGCCTTCTAGTACTTGTGACAAAACACAGCCAAGTGCATGATTTGAGGCATCACACGATAAAACAAATTCTCTATTAAAATCTGGTTAATACTAACGTTGGACTCTGTGCTAAAGCTTCTTTTAGCTCCTCATAAACATGCTGGCATTCGTCTGACCACACAAATTTAGTATCATTTTTTATAAATTGTGTCAACGGTCTGACAATATCTGCAAATCCTTTTCACATGAATAATTTGAGTAAAAATGCCAGCTCCGTGGATGCACTGCCCTTTTGTACCTTGTGTACGGGATACTACTGCCATCTGTATGTGTGTGTACGGCTGCCCTGCGACTTTTATCAGTTCAGGATACGTGAGTAATAGCATATGTCCTACGTGCAAGGCACTGTGAAAGTGAAATAATTAAAATGTCTGCATACAGTCCTTGTTTCAGTTTTACTGTACTGCACTTGAAAATCGGTAAACGGATGAAACTGCAGTAGTGGATTTTATGGTAAAGTGGTTTCAAAAGTGAGAGATGCCGGTGATGGCTTTGAAAGTGTACCTTCATCTGTTATGCTCTCAAAATCACAGACAGAAAGGCCGTGTTACATCTAGAAAAGTGTGCTCTAACACGAAAAATTTTAAATGACGGCTGTCAATGATATTTTAAGATAATTATACTGCCAAGCCCACGTCGGTACAACGAAGCTCTGAATGTCGGTACGAAACTTAGGACTCGGTCCCAAACAGTCGACACATAAAGCAACTCCGGCAGTTCAGCCTCGGCTGCAGGCACTAAGGTGAAGGAGGAGGTACGGCCGCGCTGTTTCACTGTTTACAGATGATTACCACGCTTCTATGTTTAAACTGTGTGCCTCGATTACGCAAGTTCTAATATATATCTGTTATTAAATGCCAATTGAACGTTTTGGCGAGTCACTAGTCACTATCTAGAATGAAATTACAAAACAAAATGCATCAACATTTAGCTGTTCCAGCAATTGCCACTGTATGTTTGAAGAATTTCTTTCACGTCTACATCGCGTTGTTACCAACACGAAAAAGTCGAGAAGCGCGAGTTAAACAGTAGAGTAGCGATCGTGTTTCTTCCTGTGAACCGCCCACGAGAGGAATATTTGCATTTCTAAATACAATAAAAGAAAGCTTAGGGGCTGCAGCTAGCACATAAGTTTCCACAGTTGTATCAGTCTAATTCTACTGTCACACAATAACATTGTATGTTGTATTTCATTCGTGTGATTCGTGTTTTACATGTCTATGAACATACACACCACTATTTTCTTCCACTTTGTAAAGGATAAACAAAGTGCGAGGATACGAAGAGAGTATCTGCATAACGCTTTTCTAATTTACTACAACAATGGTACAAAATTTGCAGTGATCTAATTTTGAACATGGGCACCATGTTTTTCAACGTACCTGGTCCATAACTGTACATACTTCCCCAGGAAAAATCTTATTTCGACTGAAGTGTCTTCGTTGGAGGTCAAATGATAGGATGTCATACTATCTTAAAATTTAATTGAAACTCGATGGGAGGAGACCAGGGCAGGTGCAGGATATCACAGAACCTCGAAACGCATGTGGTGAAGAGTTTGGAGGGTGTGACTGGTGATATATGGACACGTGTGAATAATGAAAAAAATAAAAGAGAGAGCTGTTTAACATTCGGGAGGCGACTCTTGAATTAGTTTAGCACATTGGAAGCCATGTTTAGTGTTATCAGAGACGGAAGTGTTAAAGAAAGAGGTGAACACTGAAATAGTAGTGACAGAGGCTGCAACCAAATAACGAAATTTAAATAGAGAACTCTTCCTACAGGGGGAAGGAAAAGTTGAGGGGAAGGTGGTACTGACGCCGGCTTCTGTGATCGAGCGGTTCTGGGCCCATCAGTTCGAAATCACGCTGCTGCTACGGTCGCAGTTTCGAATCTTGCCTCGGGCATGGATATGTGTGATGTCCTTATGTCCACAGGTTAGTTAGGTTTAAGTAGTTCTAAGTCTAGGTGACTGATGACCTCAGATGTTAAGTCCCATAGTGCTCAGGGCCATTTGAACGATTTGAGGGATTGACGAAGTGAGCTGCAGAATAATATGTGGGAGGAATGGCTATTCTGATAGAAGGTGGACCATTCGCTGTCTTTTGAAAATTGAAAGACTTTTAATTTCTCTGCTGTTCTGAGGAACGCTGTTCCAAATTCGGGTTCCTGATTCAGAAAATGATTTAGAGAAAAGAACAATGTTATGTACTGGTACAGAACGGATTTTACTTTGTTGCGAATGAGTATTTCTGCTGTGCTGTTCAGATAGTAGTGTAAGAGTTGAAGATAAAAAAGGGGGGAGTGCAATGATTGAAAAGACTATAGAGCAAAAATAAAGTGTGATAACCTCTACGCTTATAGGAATGCACGCATGATAATTGCTCATAGACAGGAGTGACATCATCGAAACAGCGTATGTCACAAATGTATCGTACACATGTACTCACTGCCAGTTCCAGCCGGCACGAGCTTCGTATGAAAGTCCGTGGAGAGTAACATCACCATGGACAGTATTAGTGATTCTATGAGCTTCTTTATAAGTTCGAAAGGAAGTACTGTTTCATACTTCTGTAGTGTATGAAGTGACGCTTACACCTTCGTGCTGTCTGCAACTGTGTGTTCAGTCCACTCTAAGTGGGGGTCCAAAATTATCCCCAAGTTCTTTGTAGAAGAAGAAAAGGGTATTTTTCTGTCATTTTCGATTAAGAGTGGAAGAGATTCTCTGAGCTGCACAGTAATGTCTTTTGTGAAAAAATGTGATTAATTGCGTTTTAGATGATCTAAGTTTCAAACCAATATTCTGCATCCGCAGTGATAAGGCAAATAAATCAGCATTTACGTGCCAGATGGCTCTGCACAGGTTTGCTCGACTTGTACTTAGATATAATTGAAAATCGTCAGTGCATAAGTGATATTTGCAGTGGGAGAGAATAGCTGACACATAATTAACATACAATAAGGTAATATTGGGCCCTTTGCTGATCATTGTGGATATTTAGTCAAACTGTGTGCTGTAATTTGTGTGGCGGAGGGATAAAGATTTATGAAAATTACTTCAAAAGAAATGGTTTCGTTCTTAGTTTGGAAGTCTCTAATTTGAACTGAGAGAGTAAGAAAGAATTTTAGACGTCTGAAAAATGTGGAAACAATAACCTTTTTGAGACGAGCGTCAGATATTTCTATGGTCTGAGATGCATCGGTAAAGGCCTTCTGCTCTTGTGAATCAGCCATGCCCTCTACTAATCTTTCAAGATACACTGGTGCTTTAGGGGAAACAATAAAGTAATTCCAGAAGACTCAATGAAATCTACAACAGTGGAAGCACCTGAAGAAAATGATGGTAACAGCGAAATTTGCACAGAATTTGACGGATAACGGCAGAAAAGGGCCCATGAATCTAAAAATTCTTGTGCGGCTTCCACAAATATTGATACCAGGAAGATGCTTAATGTTGAAGTAAAACATTGCCATGGATGGACAAAAGTGGGTACCAATAATGAGAAGTAACAATTGCATGAACGCAACTGTCAGGAAGTATATGAGGGATCCAGAGGAGGAATGGAAATTGCCCCAGCTGTGAAGATCTTTCAGCGCTGTCAAGAACGACTCCAAGTTGTCTATTCTAAAATCTTTGGTAATGACGATTCCAGTTGATCCAGATCCGTAACTGACAGCAGGCCCTATGATGACCCAACCCCCGCAGAAGTTAGAATGTGTCTGTCATGTGCAGAAACGAATGGGTGTCCAAGAACGTAAAATCAGGCAGAACGTTTCTAGCAAAAAGCTTGAGGATCGAAAGACTATTAGAGGACGTCTGACCAACAAAACAATCAAAAAGCTAAGTGAATACCTTGGCTAGACCATTAGAAAGAGTACGAACAACTTGGAAGGAATGAGAAAAGCAGTATGTCCAACGATATTCCACAAGACGTCAAGTGATGAGAAGCCACCACACCACTTTTACAATTGGCTTGTGTAAATACATCAAAGCTGAGGCAGCATGAACCAAAGATACCAATAGAAACACCATCATTGAAGCTTTTTGGAGCAGTAATAAATCCAGTATACAGAGATATAGCACATCCAGATCTTCTGAAGAAATGTCTCACAGAAAAACTCAATATGTAAATGAGTCTTCCAATAACGTTCTATGGACCAGAGTGCTCAAAGACATATCTGTGGGCTTGAAAAGACTGAATATTGGCATCTGTGATCACCTTCAGTGATGAAAACGCAGGCAGAATAAATGTTTTGAAGCAATTTGGTATTAATTCTGGCCATAACATAGAACTGGATAGACAGAGAGCCTCCAGGGCAGAAACTAGGGTAAAAAACACAACAGAAGGACCACGACCCCTCAGCAGGAGAAAGAAACTGCATCTGATTGATTCTCAAGAATATAATGGTTACAAATCTTTACTTCAACTTTCAAGTGCATTTCTGAAAATTTACTTTTTTAAAAAATGTTTCCTATTATCTCAGAAACTACTTAAGCTAAAGCTCTGAAATTTTTACCTCTTATTCACAGCAGTATTATGTTCATGCGGATCTACAGTGGTACAGATAGCTCTTATAGTTTGATCATAAAAACATTTTTTTAAATTACATAAATTTTAAGACCTCCATTAAAAATGCATATCTTGATATCTAACAAAATTAGATTCTTGATAGTAGATAAATGAATGTATAAGATTGGACTCTGTATCTGGCACAGTTTTTTTATTACCTTTGAAAGTTCCTGAGAAAACTAGATATGAATATGCTAAAGTTAACTTCATCAAGTTAGGGCTCTGAAACTGTCCTTACGGGAATTGATGGTTCCGTCTTTATGCACTGGTCAAATAGAGATGTCGGGAGGATGAAATGCTCATTTAGATCCTTAATAGGAACTCATTGTAGTTCATACTCAATGCCGAAACGAAACATTTACCCCAGCCCTCCCATTTACAAGAAAAGAACACTATCCTCGAACTGCCAAGATCAGCAACGAATGGAACTGAAAGTGACAGAACTGTACTCTTTACACTCTGTAAAACATCCTAGTTTGTGAAGTACAGATTTTTAGAACATAGTTTCTTTTCTGTAGAAATCTAAAATAAGATTTGTGTAGTTTGTTACAAAGCTTCTTACAATGTGTTCATTAATTTACTTTTACAGTTGTATGGAGAACTGGACTGCTTACCTTCGGTAAGGGCTTTCGCTTCTTTTCTATGTGCAGACCAGTCATTTCTACTACACCTGAGGAACGTGGCTGAGGGTAACTGGCACTGAAGTGGTTATTCGCAAGTATAAGACTGATGTTTAGAAACATCTCGCTTAGAGGAGGAACGTCTGGTCCAAAGTACTTGCGTATCAACCTGTCGTTTTCAGGGTTGATAACAGTATAACTGGAATACATCTGCCTGAGGAAGGAAAACGTGTTCTGCAGCCTCTGCCAGAATGTCATGTGGTCGCTGTAGGACGTCATGATCTCCGGCATGTATGCAGGGTTCACGTAGTCTCCCAGGGTGTAACTCATAGTGCCAGGAACACCAACCGAGAGGAAGCCGACAACCGGTGGCGAGCCCAGTTGGTGAACAAATCCAAAATAGCAGAACAGAGTCACAGTCTCCATAATGACCAAATCGAACTTTTGCTCCTGCCTGCAATAGCATAATAAGCATAGTGTGTAGACACAACAAAAAACTTATTTTAAATATTTTATTACGATATACAGGATTCACTAATGCGTAATGTGATTTCTCAGGTCTTTTTTTTATTTTTGTTTTTTTGCTTGACTGACGCGGTTCTATTTTGCACACTAATATTTCTATGAGTGATCTAGTCATCTTGTTTTTAGGGATATGAAACTGAATGAACACATAGGTTCAGTCGTAGGTGAAGCTGATGGCAGACTTCAGTTCAGGACACTGGGAAAATGCAGCCGAGTGGCGTAAGAGATTTTTTACAAAACACTGTGGTGAGAGCCATCCTAGAATATTGCTCCAGTGTATGGGAAAAACACGAGATAGAACCAGTAGAGGGTATAGGACGTACACAAAGAAGTATAGCGCGAATTGTCACATATCTGTCTGATCGATAGGAGAGCACCATGTCAATACAGAGAAACACTGACTAGCAGACATTCGAACATCGACACCAGCTAATCTGCGTAATCCTACTTTAAAATGCTAGAACCAGCACTGAGTGAGGAAACTAGAAGTATGCTACAAATTCTACGTACTGTTCGCCTTCACCTTTGGCCCTTACGCAAGCAGTTATTACGCTTGATGTTCATTTATAGAGTTGCTGGATGTCCTCCTGAGACATATCATGCTAAATTATGTCCAATTGGCGCATTAGAGCGTCAAAATCCCGAGCTGGTTGGAGGACCCTGTCCATAATGCTCCAAACGTTCTTAATTGGGGAGAGATCCATCGACCTCCCTGGGCAAGATAAGGTCTGGCAAGCATGATGACAAGCAGTGTAACCTCTCACCGTGTGTGTGTGTGTGGGGGGGGGGGGGAGAGGGGAGGGGGGATTATCTTGCTGAAATGTGAACCCAGGATGGCTTCCCATGAAGGGCAACAAAACGGAGTGTACAGTATCGTCGACTGGCGCTGTGCCCTAAGAGTATCACGGATGCCAACCAAAGGTTCTTGCTATGGAATAAAATGGCAACCCAGACCATCATTCCTGGTTGTCGGCCGTATGGCGGGCGACAGTCAGCTTGATATCCCACTTCTGTCTGGTGTGTCTGCAGATGTGTCTTTGGCCTGTAATCTCACTGACTGGAGTAGAATTGTCCACTTCGAATAGAGCTCCAATGACCAGCATAGACGTGTCTGGAGACGCCCAACAGCAGTGGGGTACGAACCTGATTGCAGCCTCCCATACGGCCGACAACCAGGAGTGCCATTTTACTTCATAGCAGGACCTCCGTTGTTGTCATCCGCTGCACCCTTGCAGAACAGTGGTACATCCGTTATATTCTACGCCTTGTTATGTTGCCCTTCATGGCAAGCCATCTTGGGCTTGCAATTGAGACTATTTGGAGCATTATGGCAAAGGTTCTGCAATCAGCTAGGGATTTTGACGATTTAACGTTCTAATTGTACAGATTTTCGCATGGTATCCCTCAAGAGGACATCCAACAACCCTGTAAATAAATACCAAGACGAATAACCACTTGCGTAAGGGCCAGAGATGGACATCTACCAATTTCCGTCCCATTTGGATAGTTGGCTGATTCCTTCATGGTGCGTCTTTTTCTTTTTTTTTTTTTTTAGACTGTACTTATTTTATACAAATTCGCAGTGGCATGTCTTGAGTAATCCAGACGAAGGGATCTAAAAGACAGCTTCTCAGGTAAATGTTCCGAACATGATCGCGCCTACTCCAACCATACTACAGAAGCTGACAAACAGCGAGGAAAGTCAATATAACGCCTTATGAGGAGGAGTCTAACAAAAGCAGGAAATCGCCGAAACTAAGCACTGTCCCAGCAGCTACAATGACGTTTCTGAAGGTGTGGCTCATTCTCTGATCGTCTTTTGGACATAATGTCTTCGCGACACACCACTTGTAGATGTAGCTGAAGATGGAGCTACATGATCTGACACTAGCGTTGTGAGCACTTAGCTAGTTTTCTGTCGGAAAATTAAACTGGTGCGGACGTTAAAATACTATCGAATTTTTTTTGTTTTATTTTAGGCCTCCAGTTTTTGCATTTCCAATTATACAAGTAACATGAGTTATATTTCGGATTTCGCGACTGCAATTATGTCTTAGTTAGGCCATATGCGTTTCGCTCTATTTCAAAGCATCGTCAGTGGTCACTGAAACATTTTCACTTGTCTTACAAACCCATTTGTCAAGCTCATAAGCAGTTCTCATGTTTTACGTTACTGCTATTAGACAATGTTAAACTAAATGGTGAACCACGACTTTTTCATCCTGCTACATTTCACACACAGATCCTCGGTTTTTAGAACATTGCACTTCACTGACGGTTGAGTACAGGCGACAGAAACTAAAACCAAGAAACAATCGTAAACAGTAGTGTGCTAGTTTTGAGGCATCAAACTTGGCGGAAAGGGAGTAAATCGAGGTGACTTTCGAGACAGATAGTTACTCAGTAATGAAGTTAGCGCAGTGCAAGTGTGTGCAGTTTTGCTTTCTGAGCCTCTTCTGTAATTTTCTTTTTTTTTAATCTACTTTACTAAATCCTTGCAAAATTTAGATTGCAGTTGGTACCAATTCGCTGTTCCCAGCAATCTTGTATTGTCATATCGGGTGTAAAACAGAGTATTTGTATTTACACTCCTGGAAATTGAAATAAGAACACCGTGAATTCATTGTCCCAGGAAGGGGAAACTTTATTGACACATTCCTGGGGTCAGATACATTACATGATCACACTGACAGAACCACAGGCACATAGACACAGGCAACAGAGCATGCACAATGTCGGCACTAGTACAGTGTATATCCACCTTTCGCAGCAATGCAGGTTGCTATTCTCCCATGGAGACGATCGTAGAGATGCTGGATGTAGTCCTGTGGAACGGCTTGCATGCCATTTCCACCTGGCGCCTCAGTTGGACCAGCGTTCGTGCTGGACGTGCAGACCGCGTGAGACGTCGCTTCATCCAGTCCCAAACATGCTTAATGGGGGACAGATCCGGAGATCTTGCTGGCCAGGGTAGTTGACTTACACCTTCTAGAGCACGTTGGGTGGCACGGGATACATGCGGACGTGCATTGTCCTGTTGGAACAGCAAGTATCCTTGCCGGTCTAGGAATGGTAGAACGATGGGTTCGATGACGGTTTGGATGTACCGTGCACTATTCAGTGTCCCCTCGACGATCACCAGAGGTGTACGGCCAGTGTAGGAGATCGCTCCCCACACCATGATGCCGGGTGTTGGCCCTGTGTGCCTCGGTCGTATGCAGTCCTGATTGTGGCGCTCACTTGCACGGCGCCAAACACGCATACGACCATCATTGGCACCAAGGCAGAAACGACTCTCATCGCTGAAGACGACACGTCTCCATTCGTCCCTCCATTCACGCCTGTCGCGACACCACTGGAGGCGGGCTGCACGATGTTGGGGCGTGAGCGGAAGACGGCCTAACGGTGTGCGGGACCGTAGCACAGCTTCATGGAGACGGTTGCGAATGGTCCTCGCTGATACCCCAGGAGCAACAGTGTCTCTAATTTGCTGGGAAGTGACGGTGCGGTCCCCTACGGCACTGCGTAGGATCCTACGGTCTTGGCGTGCACCCGTGCGTCGCTGCGGTCCGGTCCCAGGTCGACGGGCACGTGCACCTTCCGCCGACCACTGGCGACAACATCGATGTACTGTGGAGACCTCACGCCCCACGTGTTGAGCAATTCGGCGGTACGTCCACCCGGCCTCCCGCATGCCCACTATACGCCCTCGCTCAAAGTCCGTCAAATGCACATACGGTTCACGTCCACGCTGTCGCGGCATGCTACCAGTGTGAAAGACTGCGATGGAGCTCCGTATGCCACTGCAAAGTGGCTGACACTGACGGCGGCGGTGCACAAATGCTGCGCAGCTAGCGCCATTCGACGGCCAACACCGCGGTTCCTGGTGTGTCCGCTGTGCCGTGCGTGTGATCATTGCTTGTACAGCCCTCTCGCAGTGTCCGGAGCAAATATGGTGGGTCTGACACACCGGTGTCAATGTGTTCTTTTTTCCATTTCCAGGAGTGTATTTTGTATGTGACGTACCATAGGAGACCTGGTAACTGTATTTAACTAGTGCATAAACTATAAATTACGACTATCTTTGAACAAAATATGGAGTAATAGAAGCTATGATGGTTTAGTAACAACGTGACATTTTCCTCCTTTATTGTTCTAGGGTCTACTCTACAGTGTAAGGTAGCGAAGGTACACCACCTAAAATATATCCAGAACAAGTAAATACATCAACGAGCGATTTTCAGGAAGTTACACCGGACACTGGACCAAATTTGGTGATGTTCGCAAGTAATTTTTAACATTTGTAGCATCAGAATTATGACTTCGACTATTTTATTTAATGGAGCTATCTACTTTCTCTGAAGACTTGGAAAGAGCCTTAGAAGAAGACTTCAATGGCACAAAATTTGTGAAAGTTGATGAAATAGCACCAGCATAATAACGCTGCAAACCATTGTTCAGCTGTCGGGAGAAGACATCGCACAAATGTGTGCTCTATGGCACCAAATATTAACAAACACTTGAGTCAGGTACGATTTGTGAATTTATTAAGATGACTGCCACATCAAGTCCCAAAAAAATTGACCTTGAGCGTTGACACTCGTTATAAAGGTAGTCCATATAGACAACACTGCACTTTAAATTTCATCTGGAGTTATTGCAGTACAGTCCCACGGTACACGCAATTCGTGAATTCGGTATTCGTCCGAGACACTCTGTGGACCTCTCGCTCTAATTTTCTTCACAGATGATAGTCCACAGATGGTACGCCCAGTGAGTGTTCAGGTTAATTTGTATTTGCCAAATGACTGATCTAGCGATCTCCAAATGTAGTCAACTACGCAGAATGGGTGGTAGTACGGCAACACTGGCATCAGGACAATTTGGTAGTGTGGGTTCCCTACATTCAGTGACAAGCTTACATTCAGGGGCAAACCTATTGTTGTCTTTTGATTAACGGGTCCTAAACCTATTGTTCTGCTAAGAGGATTATGACCCCTTGGGGATAATCCTTCCCTCTGATTGACATGTCCTTAACCTATTGTTCCCCCACCCATTGCCCTCCCACTCCTCCTCCCCCTCCCCCACCTCCTCCCCTTCCTTCTGGGAAATCTCCTCGTCGATACAACAACACTTCTGATATGAATTTCATTGACCAATTAATTAAATTGATGAATGAATTAAACACCACTCCCTCCCTCTGGGAAAACAACCATTCCCTTTCCCCCCCCCCCCCCCCACCAAGGAATTAGTAGGAAAAAGACTCTGCTCATTGCCCACTCGGTGGGAATTCTATTGCAGTGTATGGAATATTGTTTAAATAATTTTGAGAATGTGTGGAACATTGTTTATTTAAACAACTATGGAATACAAAACTTTGTATGAAATATAATTTATTTATTTATTTAAAGAATTTGGTGGGAAACGATTGCATAGTATGGAATATTGTTTAAACAATTTAGACAATGTATGGAACATTGTTTACTTAAACAATTTAAAGGATAGAAGGTGACATGTGGAATATTTAAACAATTGCGATGCTTCTGCATTACGATCACATAAGGAAACATATTTAGACAATCTGTCACAGATTGCTTAAACATATGTGAAAAACTTTCTCACATCTCACCACGTGCACAGACTGCCCAGAGGCAGGATGCATCGGGGGGATTTTGGAAACGCCAGAGAGCTTGCTGCCCTGTTGTCAGCTGCCGACTTCCATCTGAAGAGGTCTGCATGCATAAACCAACCTGCTGGATACCAGTGCACATGAGAAACGCCTTCCTTCCAAAGCAAATACCTGATTGGGAAATGATCCTGAGATGCTCCTGAAATTAATAAATGGTTAATTTCCAGTCACATGATCATGATGTAGGGAAATGAAATGAGCATATGGCATTGTTGGCCAGGAGGCCCCATCCAGTGCAGTTCGGCTGCTGAGCGCAAGTCTTATACAGTCAACGCCACATTGGGCGAGCTGCGTGCTGGTGATGAGGATGAAATGACGATGAAAACAACACAACACCCAGTCCACGAGCGGAGAAACCCTACAACCCGGCTGGGAATCGAACCTAGTCCCGCTGCATAAGAGGCAAGCAATAAACACTCAGCTAAGCAGGTTGACGTGAGCCCATGGTGGAATTAAATATCTAATGCTAGCTCATACATCACCTGCAAAGCAAGCTACAGCTTCCCCCCCCCCCCCCCCCTCTCTCTCTCTCTGTGTGTGTGTGTGTGTGTGTGTGTGTGTGTGTGTGTGTGTGTGTGTGTGTGTGTGCGTGCGTATGCAACGATCTTTTTTGTACAGTATATTTTTAGTCAACCTGCTACTACTTTTGTGCCATCATCAATTTGTATCTGTGTGAAATAGCTACCGTGTCCGCCTTATTTCCCCTAATCACGATCATATGATCAGAAATTAATTATTTATTAACTTCAGAGTATTTCAGGGTTGATTTCCAATCAGGTTTTTGCTTTGGAAGAAAGGCATCTGTCATTTGCGATTGTATTCGACCGGTTGGTTCACGCATACACACCACTTGAGATCGCAGCCGACAGCTGACACCGGTGTGGCGAGCTTGCTGGCATTTCCGAATTCCCTCCAGTGCGTCCTGACGCCGGGCATCCTGCGTGTGTAGCGAGACACAAGAAAGTTTTTCAGATATGTAAAAGGGGTCTGTGACAGTGTAAATACTTGTTTCCTTATGCGATCGGAATGCAAAAGGCTAACAATTGTTTAATTATTCAATATGTCACCTTCTATCCTGTAAATTGTTTAAATAAACGATATTATACGGTCGTATACGTAGTTTAAACAATATTCCTTATACTGCGATCGATTTCCCACCAAATTCTTTAAATAAATAAATAAACTATATTTCATTCACATTGTTGCATCTCATAGATTGTTTAAATGAACAATATTTCACATAGTGTCTAAATTATTTAATGAATATTCCATACAATGTAACTGATTTCCCTCCAAGTGGCCAATCAACAGTTTGTTTCCTGCCAATTTCCAGGTGGGGGAGGGGATGGGGAGAGCTGGGGTTTTCCACAGAAGCAGGATGGTGTTTAATTAACTGATCGATTAAATTAATTAGTCAATCAGATTGATATCAGAAGTATGGTTGTATCGGCGATGGGTGTTCCTAGAGGGATGGGAGATGAGGAGGGGGATTCGCAGGGGAGGAGGAGGGGGAGGGGAATAGGTGGAGGAAGGATCTGAAAATCAAAAGGAGGGGTTGTCCTCAGGGGTCATAATCCTCTTAGCACAAGAATAAGTACAGGACCTGTCAATCGAAAGAGAACAGTAGTTTGGCTCCTGAATGTATGCTTGTCCCTGAGTGTAGCCAACCCACACTTACAATTTGTCCTGATACCAATGGTGTCCTACTACTGTGGGACATTTGTCACATTAGTTCCACATGGATAACATCATGTTCACTGGGATATCTTACAACAACTACTGCAGCATATCTGTCAGGAACTGTATACAGGATGTCCCAGGAGGAATTGTGAATAGTTATAGATATGGCAGGAACGATTGTTGGAAGCAAAAAGGACTAGTAAATGAAGGCTCTAAAATGCATACCTCAAGAGCCATGGGCACTTGTTAAACTTTTCTTCTCTGAAACACATCTCTGCTACTGAACAAGAGGTCATAGCTATAAGGTAAGCACTTTAGAATCGATTTTTTCTTGTTCAATCCATACTAACTCCTCCAAACATATGGAAAGCAAAGAGCTTGCTGTAGATGAGATTTGTTTCTTAGACTCGGTTATGAAGAAGTGACCATAGCTCATAAGGCATGTATTTTAGAGCCCACATTGATTAGACTTCTTTCTGCTCCGAATAATCGTTCCTGTCATATGCTTGAATGCTGATCATTTCTCCTGGGACACGTTGTGTACTTGTGGCTATTTTAGAGTCCCATTAATACTAATGGAAACTGATGTAATTCCTGAAAAGCTGCACCATCTACTGACAGACCAAGGTCATCGCTTATCCAATTCTCTCAGCCAGAAATAGAATTCAACTAACCACTAGTGCATATTGCGGTTACTCATTCGCCTATTGTTTGTAAACTATGCTTCATCTGCCAATCAAATCTTTCATAATAATGTCGCAGTACTTTGCAGCCTTCAGAGTCACCATCAGGAGAACCGTATCTGAGGCTGAAAGTTTTTGCCATGAGCTTCTTGATGGAATGAAATGAGAAAGGTTGAAATTCGTTGGAATGTATCATTCTCAGAACACTCGATTGGCTGATCGCACTCGCACAGTCAAGCTGAAACATAGTAAGACATGGATTGTGCGTTTCCGCAGCTAAAATTTTGGTTGTAATTGTTTCACTATTTGCTGTTCTTTCTCGTTGGCGTATTTTATTCTTCACACTTTCAGTTCCTTGAAATTTCTTGCAATGTTTGCAAAGACAGTTCATGAGGGCTTGTCACGATCAGGATACCTTCTCAAATACTACCGCGCTTTAGCTCTAACAGTTTGGCGACATTCGCCACAGACGATAACCATGTCCCCTTTGTCGGCTGTCGTAGTCGTCTGCACTGTAAAAGTATGAAGAGCTACACGAGTATGTCGTCCGATCTGCACGACATCAGAGCGCAAACTGATGTTCTTCAATGGCACAGTTAACCACATGGCCACACATGATTGCATATACGTTCTTAGCCGTGGATACTGATGAAAACTTAAACTCGAAAAGAGATGTAACAGATGTCCTACAATGTTTAGGTTCGACAGCTTTTGCCATAAGAATAACTGCCAACTTTGGGGGTATGCACGATGTTTCACGAAGCATGTTACACACTTCTAGACGTTGTAGAGGGGACTAATCAGACCAAATTTTACATCACTCATCCAACGACGCTCCAGGGCGTTACTAAATTTCAGGGATGATTGAGAGAAACAAATGTATCAGTTGAGTCAATACTCCCTGGTTCGGAAAGAACGAGTCGAAAATTACAACCGTAACTCATTCTGATACTTCACACAGTGGAATATATGTAGCTGTACTGTCGTTGCTAGTTAATCTTCGCTAGTGTGAAACGCATCTCCTCGATTGAACAAGTGCTCATAGCTGCTTATGTATACATTTTAGAGTGCATGTTTACCCTAGACATTTTTTTGAAGTCTTGGTCCATACTACCACCTCTGAATACTACGTACCTTATATTCTTAGCAACGACAGTACCGCTACATGTATTCCAACGTCAGAGGTATAAGAATAGTTTTCACCTATAACTCTCGACTCGTTCGTTTCCGGTAAAAGGACTCTTATCTCAAATCGATACATTTGTCCTTCTCCATCATCTACGAAAGTTTGTAACATTATAAGAGGTCCATGACTAAGGAATTTATTGCCAGCGCACTCGAGCAGATGTAATTTCAATGGATTGCTCACGCGCTGCCTGCGATATGTAAGCTACAATAGAATCGCAGACGAGAGAGCAGTAGTAGTTGTAGCTCCGGCAGTAGGAGTAAGTAGTAGCTGGCAGTCGAGTGTATGGAGTTGGCGGGGCCGGTCGTAGGGAGCGATGGCGGTGCCTGAGCGATGTAGTATAAGGTAAAAGCAACCGCTCGCATATGTAGTTTGTTACAACTAAATTTGTACTATTGTTGTGTCAAGTCCCATGTAAGTGATTTTAAAAATCTTTTAATAATAATCTTTCTTATAAAATTAACTTTTGACAATCATTCATCTGAATTTAAAGATTTTATAATTTCTCCTGTCCATGGTCATCCCGATTATCGTAAAAGAAATCAGTTTCTTTTTATACATGACAAATCTAGTGGCTAGCATTGCACTGGGCTGTACCAGAAAAATTTCTTGTAGGAGCAGATATATACGCGTTATCCGGCGACTTCATTGAGGTAAGAATTTTCAATTTATTCAGAATGATCTTTCAGGGCCATGACGCAGCACTGCTGACTTCCAAATTTACCACTTTAGATTCACAGTCAGTTAATTAATGAAGGGTTATATATGAATCACATTTTTTATTGGGAGGTTAGTCATGTCATTATTGCGAGATTACGGAAGTAAACTGTTGGGAGGTTACACTGAATGTGAATGGTATAAATATTTTCTCTGTTGGGAGGCAGTGCGTGAGCAATCCATCGAAATTACATCTGCTCGAGTGCGCTAGCAATAAATTCCTTAGTCATGGAACTCTTACAACATTATCACAGAATCACTCTGTATATACATACTTTTACAGGCGCCGCTCTGTAGCGTCGTTGGATGACGTTTTTGAACATGGTTTCATATGTGAAACTTGGTTTAATAAGTATCCTCTGCACCCTATATAGGTGTGTAACATGAATTGTGAAACACCCTGTAGAAGTCATATTTAGCATATTTTCATTTATTGATGCGTTATTGGATAAATTCTGGGTTAATTCCTCGCTTAGACAAAAAGGATTCATTGCAGAAAAGTAAGTAATTAGTAGAACTGTGTGTGTGGAGTTCACAAATGTAAGTCTTGCAGGTATCTGTTTAAGCAACTGGGAGTATGACCACAGCCTCATAGAACATATAATATCTTATAAAATTTGTTTTCAACAATCCTTGTAAGTTAGAGAGTAATAGAGATACTCACAAGTACAACACTTGAAGGAAAACCGAGCGACGTGGCGCAGTGGTTAGCACACTGGACTTGTATTCGGAGGGACGACGGTTCAGTCGCGCGTCCGGCCATCCTGATTTACGTTTTCCGTCATTTCGCTAAATCGCTCCATGCAAATGCTGGGATGGTTCCTTTGAAAGGGCATGGCCGACCTCCTTCTCCGCCCTTTCCTAACCCGATGAGACTGATGACCTCGCTGTTTGGTCTCCTTCCCCAAACAACCCAACCCCAACTAGAGAGAAAAATGATCTGCATTACGCTTTAAGACACCTAACTTTAGCGCAGAGAGACGTGAAATATGCAACTATTAAACCATTTGACAATCTAACCATCTCCGTCACCGCAGTAATGTAGGTTAAATATGTTTCTCCTTAACACCTCCTATCATACAGGGTTTCTCGAATGGAGATAATTATTTGAAGAGATAAACAGTCTTGGCTGCAAAACATGCTTTATTATTTTATATTTTGCCAATAACGCGTTTCGCCTTGTTTAAGGCATTTTCAGATTGACTGGCATAAAAGATGTTAAACACATGTGTTGCCGTTCATGCAAATGTCAGACAAACACCATAGTCAACATTTTAAAAACATTGCGTAGTACCCTGATATAAAATAGCGTTGAGTACACGGAAAGTCACGTTCAAAATACGTAGGTTCCCCTGTCCAGTTTTGAGCGACTCTGCGCAGTGGCCTTGTAGAGTATATGGCGCGAAGTCTCTCAAAACTCGACAAGGGCATCTACCCACTTTTGTGTTTGTCTGCTAAGACATTTGCATGGGCGGCAACTGTTATGCCAGCCAATGAACAACTGTTATGTCAGTGAATCTGAAGACGCCTTAAATAAGGCGAAACACGTTATTGGTAAAATATAAAATAATAAAGCCTGTTTTGCTGCCGAGACTGTTTATCTCTTCAAAACATTTGTCACTGGTTGCTGTACCATACTGCCATGAAATTGAAAAACTTCTAGAGACAATTAGTTATTTTTAACGAAAATCTCAGTAAACGGCCAGCATTTAGCCATGTTGTTGTTGTTAAGGTCTTCAGTCCAGAGACGGGTTTGATGCAGCTGTCCATGCTACTCTATCCCGTGCAAGGTTCTTCATCTCCCAGTACCTACTGCAACCTACATCCTTCTGAATCTGTTTAGTGTATTCATTTCTTGATCTCCCTTTACGATTTTTACCTTCCACGCTGCCCTCCAATTCTAAGTTGGTGATCCCTTGATGCCTCAGAATATGCCCCACCAACCGATCCCTTCTCCTAGTCAAGTTGTACCACAAATTTCTCTTCTCTCAAATTCTATTCAATACCTCCTCATTAGTTATGTGATCTACCCATTTAATTTTCAGCATTCTTCTGTACCGCCACATTTCGAAAGCTTCTATTCTCTTCTTGTCCAAACTGTTTATCGTGCATGTTTCACTTCCATACATGGCTACACTCCATACAAATACTTTCAGAAACGACTTCCTGACACTTAAATCTATTCTCGATGTTAACAAATTTGTCTTCTTCAGAATCACTTTCCTTGCCAGTGACAGACTACATTTTACATCATCTCTACTTCGACCATTATCAGTTATTTTGCTCCCTAAATAGCAAAACTCATTTACTACTTTAAGCCTCTCATTTCCTAATCTAATTCCTGAGGCATCACCCGATGTAATTCGACTACATTCCATTATCCTCGTTATGCTTTTGTTGATGTTCATCTTATATCCTCCTTTCAAGACACTGTTCATTCCGTTCAGCTGCTCTTCCAGGTCCTTTGCTGTCTCTGACAGAATTACAATGTCATCGGCGAACCTCAAAGTTTTTGTTTCTTCTCCATAGATTTTAATTCCTACTCCGAATTTTTCTCTTGTTTCCTTTACTGATTGCTCAATATACAGATTGAATAACATCGGGGAGAGGCTACAACCATGTCTCACTCCCTTCCCAACCACTGCTTCCCTTTCATGCCATCTGGTTTCTGTATATATTGTAAATAGCCTTTCGCTCCCTGTATTTACCCGTGCCACCTTTAGAATTTGAAAGAGAGTATACTAGCCAACATTGTCAAAAGCTTTCTATAAGTCTACAAATGCTAGAAACGTAGATTTGCCTTCCTTAATCTACACTCCTGGAAATTGAAATAAGAACATCGTGAATTCATTGTCCCAGGAAGGGGAAACTTTATTGACACATTCCTGGGGTCAGATACAACACATGATCACACTGACAGAACCACAGGCACATAGACACAGGCAACAGAGCATGCACAATGTCGGCACTAGTACAGTGTATATCCACCTTTCGCAGCAATGCAGGCTGCTATTCTCCCATGGAGACGATCGTAGAGATGCTGGATGTAGTCCTGTGGAACGGCTTGCCATGCCATTTCCACCTGGCGCCTCAGTTGAACCAGCGTTCGTGCTGGACGTGCAGACCGCGTGAGACGACGCTTCATCCAGTCCCAAACATGCTCAATGGGGGACAGATCCGGAGATCTTGCTGGCCAGGGTAGTTGACTTACGCCTTCTAGAGCACGTTGGGTGGCACGGGATACATGCGGACGTGCATTGTCCTGTTGGAACAGCAAGTTCCCTTGCCGGTCTAGGAATGGTAGAACGATGGGTTCGATGACGGTTTGGATGTACCGTGCACTATTCAGTGTCCCCTCGACGATCACCAGAGGTGTACGGCCAGTGTAGGAGATCGCTCCCCACACCATGATGCCGGGTGTTGGCCCTGTGTGCCTCGGTCGTATGCAGTCCTGATTGTGGCGCTCACCTGCACGGCGCCAAACACGCATACGACCATCATTGGCACCAAGGCAGAAGCGACTCTCATCGCTGAAGACGACAAGTCTCCATTCGTCCCTGTCGCGACACCACTGGAGGCGGGCTGCACGATGTTGGGGCGTGAGCGGAAGACGGCCTAACGGTGTGCGGGACCGTAGCCCAGCTTCATGGAGACGGTTGCGAATGGTCCTCGCCAATACCCCAGGAGCAACAGTGTCCCTAATTTGCTGGGAAGTGGCGGTGCGGTCCCCTACGGCACTGCATAGGTTCCTACGGTTTTGGCGTGCATCTGTGCGTCGCTGCGGTCCGGTCCCAGGTCGACGGGCATGTGCACCTTCCGCCGACCACTGGCGACAACATCGATGTACTGTGGAGACCCCACGCCCCACGTGTTGAGCAATTCGGCGGTACGTCCACCCGGCCTCCCGCATGCCCACTATACGCCCTCGGTCAAAGTCCGTCAACTGCACATACGGTTCACGTCCACGCTGTCGCAGCATGCTACCAGTGTTAAAGACTGCGATGGAGCTCCGTATGCCACGGCAAAGTGGCTGACACTGACGGCGGCGGTGCACAAATGCTGCGCAGCTAGCGCCATTCGACGGCCAACACCGCGGTTCCTGGTGTGTCCGCTGCGCCGTGTGTGTGATCATTGCTTGTACAGCCCTCTCGCAGTGTCCGGAGCAAGTATGGTAGGTCTGACACACCGGTGTCAATGTGTTCTTTTTTCCATTTCCAGGAGTGTATTTTCTAAGATAAGTCGTAGGGTCAGTATTGCCTCACGTGTTCCAACATTTCTACGGAATCCAAACTGATCTTCCCCGAGGTCGGCTTCTACCAGTTTTCCCATTCGTCTGTAAAGAATTCGAATTAGTATTTTGCAGCCGTGGCTTGTTAAACTGCCAGTTCGGTAATTTTCACATCTGTCAACACCTGCTTTCTTTGGGATTGAAATTATTATATTCTTCTTGAAGTCTGAGGGTATTTCGCCTGTCTCGTACATCTTGCTCACTAGATGGTAGAGTTTTGTTAGGCCTGGCTCTCCCAAGGCTGTCAGTAGTTCTAATGGATTTTTGTCTACTCTCGGGACCTTGTTTCGACTTAGGTCTTTCAGTGCTCTGTCAAACTCTTCGCGCAGTATCATATCTCCCATTTCATCTTGATCTACATTCTCTTCCATTTCTATAATATTGTCCTCAAGATCATCGCCCTTGTATAGACCCTCTATATACTCCTTCCACCCTTCTGGTTTTTGCTCAGAACTGGGTTTCCATCTGAGCTGTTGATATTCATGTAACTGGTTCTCTTTTCTCCAAAGGTCTCTTTAATTTTCCTGTAGGCAGTATCTCTCTTACCCCTAGTGATATGCGCCTCTACACATTTATCCTCTAGCCATCCCTGCTTAGCCATTTTGCACTTCCTGTCGATTCCCTTTTTGAGACTTTTGTATTCCTTTTTGCCTGCTTCATTTACTACATTTTCATATTTTCTCCTTTCATCAATTAAATTAAATATTTCTTCTGTTGCCCAAGGATTTCTACTAGCCCTCGTCTTTTTACCACTTGATCCTCTGCTACGTTTACTATTTCATCTCTCAAAGCTACCCATTCTTCTTCTACTGTATGTCTTTCCTCCATTCTTATCAATCGTCCCCTAATGCTCTCCTTGAAGCTTTCTACAACCTCTGCTTCCTTCATTTATCCAGGTGTCATCTCCTCAAATTCCCACCTTTTTGCAGTTTCTTCAGTTTTAATCCACAGTTCATAACAAATAGATTGTGGTCCACCTCTTCCCCCTGCAAATGTATTACAGTTAAAAACCTGGTTCCTAAATCTCTGTCTTACCATTGCAACTACTGAAAAAGCTGCTGCCCCTCTTCAGGAACCACACGTTTGTCTGGCGTCTCAACAGATACCCCTCCGTTGTGGTTGCACCTACGGTACGGCTATCTGTATCACTGAGGCACGCAAGCTTCCCCACCAACGGCAAGGTCCATGGTTCATGGGGAAGCATTTAGCCATACGAACATAAAAAGTTTTTGTACATAGGTGTTCTGTGATAGCTCTGTTGACAAGTTCCACATCATAACATTTATCGTGAATTTGATCTATGGAACATTTAATTAACTGACTAACTGAGTGACTGAATACGTTTAGTACAGTAGGACATATGTTTTTCAAATCTTTTCTCCTGAAGACGGGATATTGGTTTACGGGACTGTTACCTTTCACTATTTGATGAAGTTCTATATACACTCCTGGAAATGGAAAAAAGAACACATTGACACCGGTGTGTCAGACCCACCATACTTGCTCCGGACACTGCGAGAAGGCTGTACAAGCAATGATCACACGCACGGCACAGCGGACACACCAGGAACCGCGGTGTTGGCCGTCGAATGGCGCTAGCTGCGCAGCATTTGTGCACCGCCGCCGTCAGTGTCAGCCACTTTGCCGTGGCATACGGAGCTCCATCGCAGTCTTTAACACTGGTAGCATGCTGCGACAGCGTGGACGTGAACCGTATGTGCAGTTGACGGACTTTGAGCGAGGGCGTATAGTGGGCATGCGGGAGGCCGGGTGGACGTACCGCCGAATTGCTCAACACGTGCGGCGTGAGGTCTCCACAGTACATCGATGTTGTCGCCAGTGGTCGGCGGAAGGTGCACGTGCCCGTCGACCTGGGACCGGACCGCAGCGACGCACGGGTGCACGCCAAGACCGTAGGATCCTACGCAGTGCCGTAGGGGACCGCACCGCCACTTCCCAGCAAATTAGGGACACTGTTGCTCCTGGGGTATCGGCGAGGACCATTCGCAACCGCCTCCATGAAGCTGGGCTACGGTCCCGCACACCGTTAGGCCGTCTTCCGCTCACGCCCCAACATCGTGCAGCCCGCCTCCAATGATGGTCGTATGCGTGTTTGGCGCCGTGCAGGTGAGCGCCACAATCAGGACTGCATACGACCGAGGCACACAGGGCCAACACCCGGCATCATGGTGTGGGGAGCGATCTCCTACACTGGCCGTACACCTCTGGTGACCATCGAGGGGACACTGAAGAGTGCACGGTACATCCAAACCGTCATTGAACCCATCGTTCTACCATCCCTAGACCAGCAAGGGAACTTGCTGTTCCAACAGGACAATGCACGTCCGCATGTATCCCGTGCCACCCAACGTGCTCTAGAAGGTGAAAGTCAACTACCCTGGCCAGCAAGATCTCCTGATCTGTCCCCCATTGAGCATGTTTGGGACTGGATGAAGCGTCGTCTCACGCGGTCTGCACGTCCAGCACGAACGCTGGTCCAACTGAGGTGGAAATGGCATGGCAAGCCGTTCTACAGGACTACATCCAGCATCTCTACGATCGTCTCCATGGGAGAATAGCAGCCTGCATTGCTGCGAAAGGTGGATATACACTGTACTAGTGCCGACATTGTGCATGCTCTGTTGCCTGTGTCTATGTGCCTGTGGTTCTGTCAGTGTGATCATGTGTTGTATCTGACCCCAGGAATGTGTCATTAAAGTTTCCCCTTCCTGGGACAATGAATTCACGGTGTTCTTATTTCAATTTCCAGGAGTGTATTTAACGCTGCAGAAGTGCTCTTCGAAGGCTCCTTCAAATGCGCAGAAAAAATTATATTGTGCCATCAAAAAATCAACGTTTATTTCATAATTCAGGAGCTATAAACGCCAAAAATTATTTGGGTACGTCAGAAAATGTGGGTACACTCCGATGTAGCTTAGCGTAAATCGTTCATCTACATATTTACTCCTGACCCTAACTGGGATGGCCTGTTAGCTGTGTCGCCTTATGGAAGTAATTACTTTAATTAATTTAGGTCATGGTTTCTACCTCATGGTTAAAATTCCTGTTCGTACTATTTTACCTTAAAACAGAACTATTATTTGCGTTATTGGTAACAGTAATAGCTTAATTGTGAAATTACTACTTTTTTAAGTGTAGCTAAGATTTAGAGATAGAAGCAAGAAATAAAATAAAAAACGAGCTGTGACAAAAACTAACATTAACAGTAACATACATTGAAGAAGATGAAAATATCAGAGGACAAGTAACTGCATGCAAATGATGGTAAACTTACCTCAGTAGCTCCTTTATTTCAGAATGGTTGAAATGGGCATCGCACAACATTTCGTTGTAAGGAAGCAGCATCTCAGCTAGCTTTTCTGGAGGGGATTTCAATACATTGAGCATCATTTCCTTAACGTCCATCAATTGACCTTCTGTCGGATATGTAAATGACATATCAATTTGAGTCAAATTTTTTGGCGGATCCTGCAAAGAAACAGGTAATTTCACACTTGGAGGCAGTGGTTAGACGTTATGTCCAGTTCTTGCCAGAACAGTTCTCATCGAATACAGAGTGATGTAGTGAAGCGATGACTTTATTTGTTTTTAGTCGAGTTTATATGGAGCTGATGTCAAATCCTTTTTGGGCATTCTGATTGAGCTTGCCTGCAGTTTCTTCGCATACCCAAGTGGTCCCTCCGTAAGCACAGACTCCCAAGAACATCGCTGTCCCATAACATCCCTAAATGCGTCACAAAAGCTTGTTTGTTGATGCAGCAAGCTTTCGGGATGACACTTACGTGAGTGTACAGTTTTCAAGTTTACTCAGGCTCCCAAACTGCTTTTTCCATAAACCATTTCCCCGATTCCTTTTGTGGTTGGTCATATAAACATTTCGCTGTCGCCTCTGGTACTATGGGTCTGGCTGGCAGATTTCCGTTTCCAGAATTGCTTTTCGGCGCCTTAAGAACGTTCTACTGCATATGAGTCGTGATTCGGTTGACAGGTTGTGAATTACTTGTTAAAATGTTAGTTAATGTGAAAGAAGAGATTTGTATATAAGGAGAAGAAATAGTGGAGTGAACAGGAGGAAGATGGTGATCGGGGTAAGACGCCTGTTTGCTCGTGTTCCTTCACTGTGCCAGGAGAGCACAGTACTCAGTTCTCCACCGTTACCATGAATCCAAGTCTTGAGCGGCAAGTGGTAGGTGCATTTGTAACGGATATATTTCGTCTTTGGAAGCAAAAACAGTAGTATGTATTAAAATTTATTCTGTAAAATGATCTCAGATGTATCTAAAACAATAATAGTGATTTCTATTTATTCTTACTAGTTGTAACCGTGCTTTTATAATGTACTCCATATTTTGAAGTATGTGCTCTTCCAGTTACTTCCTGCTCTCTGGCATATTGGAAAACTTATTTTAGCTTGCAACTCATCCAGATCTTACTTGGGAAAGACGCCATAGTCTTTGGGGCAAGATGGACATTCATATTAAGTTTCCTTTTTACATTTATCTATTTGTAAGCGATGCCTAGAAATTGCTTAAGAACAACGAATAGAGGCCAGCAGAGGAAAGAAAGCCTTCAGTTAGCAAGGGAGCTTCTCAGGAGTATGGGATTCCATATCAGTACGGCATTCCATATCAGGCGTGTGTAACTACCGTGCTGCAAAACAGTAAATACACTGACGGAAAATATCCCAACACCGAAAAGGAGTCGTGAGAGATGAACGAAAGTTGGTAGGCGTCTTCTGAACTATACGTCTATTCAGATTTCGCCACAGTCGCGTGAGAGCGTCGTTAGTAGCTCGAGAAGCTGGATGTTCCTTCAGCGATATTGCAGAATTGCTGGCAGCGGTGGTTACGGGAAGGTACAGGTGCAAGAAGACCGGGCACCGGACAGCCACGTGGCACTACCGAGAGGGAAGACCATAGTGTTCGGTGTATGACAGTGGCGCGTCGTACTGCGTCTGCAGCAGGAAATGCATCAGCAGTTGACACCACAGTGACAACCAATTGGTACAAATCGCGTACTTCAAGGACAGCTCCGAAACAAGCGCCCTGTTGCGTGCATTCCACCGTCCCCAAACCACCGACATATGAGAGTGCAGTGGTATCAAGCGACAGCTCGTTGGAGAGCAGAGTGGAGGTCTGTTGTGTTTTCTGATGAAACCTGGTTCTGCCTCGATGCCATTGATGGCCGTGTGTTGATTAGGAGGAGGTCAGGTGAGCGCCTGCATCTGACTTGTCATCTTGGTAGACATATTGGACCCACGATTGGAGACATGGTCTGGGGTGCGAATTCTTATGACAGCAGAAGCACGCTCTTGGTTATCCCAGGAATCTCGACTCCAGATTTCTACGTCAGTCCGGTGAATCGGCATCTTGTGCTGCCATTCATTAACAGCATCCCAGGAGGTATTTTCCGAGAGGATAACACTCGTCGACGTACCGCTATTGTAACCCATGTTGTACAGTGTGTCGACTCCTTGCCATGGTCTGCCCAGTCATCAGATGTGTCTGCAATCGAGCACATATGGAGCATCATAGGACGACAATCCAGCGCCATCCACAAACAGCATTAACCGTTCCAGAAAACAGATAACTGACAGTTGTTGCTAACGGAAGTATAACCACCAGTCTGCTATCGTATATTCTCATGGAGAAACAAGTGGGTTCATCCTGTAGTCTTAGGAATGAACAGATATTACATATTGCCTGTTATTAGATTCCTGAGTTCATAGAGAGACGTGAAGTAGTGTTTGGGCAGAGAGTGATACACCGGGCCGCTCACCTCTATCGGGTTGGTGGTGATGGCGGTCACCTGGTGCCCCCTCTCTGCGAGAGAACGCATGATGATGAGGAACGGCTTCTGGTGGCTGATGGACGCCGAGGGGTTGATGCCCAGGATCCTCGCAGACAGTGCAACGCCAGGAATGACTAACAGCAGCAGCAGGGGTCTCATGGTGTCTGCCCAAGGCACGATCTGAAACGCAGTAAATTTTTAGATGCGGCATTTTAACCATTTCAAACCCGCTGGCTACAATTGTGTACATCAGTTTTTAATTGTATTAGCCGAATCGGAAATATTTTTCATCGATGGAAATATGATTTACGCATCTGTGAATGTTCAGTCTTTTCATCAGGCATAAGTGTTCACACCTTTTGGACATCACTGTAAAATATCAATAAGTGAATATAGCAATGAGCAGGAGATTGCGACCGCCCGAAATCACGGAAGTTGTTGGTTAGTTACACTCCAGTGTATAATTGAATACTGTGATTGTAATTTGACCTGGTTATTGTGGAGTTAGTATTTCATTTATTACAAAAGTGAGTATTTCAAATTTATTTATTTTAGTCCATGAAAAGAAGCCAAGTGTACAAAGTATATATAGAAAACGAGTACATATATTTGTATAAATAATGCATCTAAAAATCATAAAAAAATCATCTTAGCGTATTAGACCACAAACAAAAAATTCCCTACCTCCACACAAAATTCAGGTCTCAAAGGTTAAGAACCTGAGAAATGTACCAACATTTCTGCTTAGCAGGTGTGATATTAAACACATTGTTGGTTAACTGACCTGTCGACAACAAATCCCCTGTCGAGATGAAAGTGATTATGAACAGATAAAATTCAATAGTAATGTGCAGTACGCCTTATACTTGCTGTGTCGGGCAGGTTTAGAAAATAGCTGTGTTAGCAACTTATTATAAGACGAAGAGAGCTTCATCGTAGACTTAAACGAAAATTTAAACTAAAACTCTATTGATAAATAAAAGAGGAACCATGCCAAAAGTAGCTTAAGGTGAGTAAGACGAGATTCGTTCAACGAATTCCGAAGTGAAAGCGTGCCTATCGATTTGACAAAAATCGTGAAAAGTTTTAATGTTCCCCAACGTCACCAAGTGGATGAAACTCATATATATAATCTAGATGTTAAGTAAAGAGAAAAACTTTGGATAGTAATTCATAAAATGAACAGGATGTGGCGCTACTGGACCGGTATCAGTGCAGTTTTTCCTCAGCTTCTGGTTATACATCAGTCGGAAGTCCGGAAGTATCTAGGCACATTTTAAAAATTGATGTACATATACATGTATGTACGCATTTTCCACGTCTTCTCCTAAACCACTGGACCGATTTCAATCAAACTTGGTACACGCATCACTTATTGTCTGGAAATCATTGCTGTGGGGATAAGAACCAACTACAATCGTATGGGTACAGGTGACAAAGCACTGTCATCCGCTACGCGTGAATATCCACACTTAAGTTATCCAGTATTTGAGAACGATAGCAGAGACTTGCAACAAGCTTTACACATAATTTCAAACTACATTTTCGCTCATCATCTTGTAAACCTGTCGCATGAAGCATGAAGTGTTAATTTATTACCTCTTAACTATTACCTGTATTCGTGACATATTTTGCAGACAAGTATTCACATATACCCCCGGGTGTAGCAGCAGAACTGCATCATTTTACGACACATAGTTCAGGAGATACTCGACGTAAACACTGAAGTGACTGAAGAACCGCCGCATAATGTATGGCGGTTTAATTTATTATTTCTTTACTACTACATATTCACAACACATTTCGCAGACAGAAGTCACATACTCGTATGTCACTGGACGTTCGTCTGAAATTGTATCACAGTACAGCAAGTAAATCAGGAGATAAAACATCATAAACATTGAGTTGCACGAAAGACGAAATTTTCTAGAGATACAGATAAATCGTGTGTACAAATATGTGTGACAAATGTTATGTATATGTAAAACATATTCGAGATGTGCACACGTGGGCAAAGCCACGGGTCATATGTCTATCCTAAAACCTAAATCCTAAACCAGGTTTGATACACATATTAGTTGCAATGTAGAAAGAAATACTGTGGGGGTAAGAACCACCAGCTTCTTAATGGGATGAGCACGATAATGTGGAGAGAGAAAGGAGGAGGAGGAGATGGACAGAGACAGGGAGAGAGGGAGATAGGGAGAGAGAATGGGCAGAGGAAGAGGCAGAGGGGAGGAGGAAATGAAGGGCAGAGGGGACAGGAGGAGATGAACAGAGAAAGAAAAGAGGAGGAGATGAACAATGAGAGGGGGAGGAGGAGGTAGACAGAGAGAGGAGAAGGAGAAGATGGATAGAAAGAGGGGAAGGATATGCGAAGAGGCAGAAAGAGCAGGTTGATGGAGGGGATGAGCAGAATGACTGAGAAAGGGCGAGGTAGGAGACGGACAGAGAGTGGAGGTTAGAGGAGATGGACAGAGAGAGGAGGTGGAGAAGATGAATTATAAGAAGAATTGAATAAATACATACCCAGACCAATGTCGATAGAAAGTGTCGGTTTGTTTACCATTACAATCGAAATTATTCTTACGGCTTAATTCTATGTGCCTATTCAATACAGTGGCCCCAAATTAGTCCAGTGTAATCTTCATGTTGTCGATATGTATTAGCAGTGACAGTAAAACATGAAAAATAACGAGTACTCTAGCAGCGACAGCACCACCCCGGCCCGCACTCGCTGCTACCACTATGCAGCAGTGCTGCTCAGTCGCTGCTGCAGTATTGGATATTGTTCGTGTTTTATTGTCCCTGTTAACAGATAGCGATAAAACGAATGTCATACTGGACTAATTTTGGGCTGCTGTATTGAATGGGAATGTAGAATTCCACTTTAAAAATAATTTTGTTTGTAATGGGAAACAAACAGACGCTATCCATAGACAGTGGAAACTGCAAATATTCACTGGAACACCAGAGAAAATGCACCTGACGACTCTTAGGAGAGACACTCTGTACACATATAAAATTGTCAGAAGCAATCTGGAAAACTTGCATGGGTGTTTCAGAGTAGGTTGTGCTGAGGAATAATTGTTAAGAAAAATATTCGATAAGTTGCGTCGTTTCCGAGTTAACTAGCACTGATGTTAGCTAACCAGGCAGTTGCGTGCACACATTCAAGCAACCCATCAGAGGCGGTGTCGCCAAATGTGTATTTCGTTTGTTTTCCTAAAACAGAACAAGAGAGCGATACAAGCATTGGACATGCGACGGTACTAAGGATCGAACCCGAGCCACAAGCTGAGCAGTCTCGTGCGCTATAATCTGCGCTCTGACGACAGCTGACACTAATTGTATCTGGCGGGGCGCATGAATTTACGCACGACTAACTTCAACGTTAGTTAACTCGGAAATGGAGAAACGTATCGAACTTTTTTCTTAACAATTATTACGCAGCACAATTTACGCTGCACAGACTTATAAATTTTTCAGACTGTTTCTGCCCATTTTATGTATACATTTACTGTCTATTTACTGCGCAAATACACACATCAAAAGAAGTTTTGCATCACCTCGGTTCCCAGAGTTCCTGAACCCGTAAAGAAAACTGGAATAGAAATCAACATAAACATCATTTCCGCCCTTTTTATTGCTCATGAAAACCACACATTGCATGTTGTACCACCATACAGCGAGACCTTCAGAGGTGGTGGTCCAGTTAGTTGTATACACCGGTACCTCTAATACCCAATAAATAGCACGTCCTCTTGCATTGATGCATGCCTGTATTCGTCGTGACATACTATCCACAAGTTCATCAATGCACTGTTGGTTCAGACTGTCCCACTCGTCAACGGCGATTCGACGTAGATCCCTCAGAGTGGTTGGTGGGTCGCTTCCATGAACAGCCCTTTTCAATCCATCCCAGGCAAGTTAGATATGGTTCATGTCTGCAGAAAATGCTGGTCACTCTAGTCGAGCGATGCTGTTATCCTGAAGGAAGTCATTCACAAGATGTGCACGATGGGGGTGCTAATTGTCGCCCATGAAGACGAATGCCTCGGCAATATGCTACGATATGGTTGCAATATCGGTCGGAGGATAGCATTCACGTATCGTACAGCCATTACGGCGCCTTCCATGACCATCTTCTGCGTACATCGGCCCCACATAGTGCCTCCCTAAAACAGCAGGGAACCTCCACCTTGCTGCACTCGCTGGACAGTGTGTCTAAGGCGTTCAGCCAGCCTGGGTTACCTCCAAACACGTCTCCGACGATTGACTGGTTGAAGGAATACGCGACACTCATCGGTGAAGAGATCATGATGCCAATCCTTAGCGGTCCATTCGGCATGTTGTTGGGCCCATCTGTACCACCTTGTATGGTGTCGTGGTTGCAAAGATAGACCTCGCCATGGATCTTGAGAGTGAAGTTGCGTATCATGCAGCCTATTGCGCACAGTTTGAGTCGCAACACAACGTCCGGTGGCTGCACGAAAAGCATTATTCGACACGGTGGCGTTGTTGTCAGGGTTCCTCCGAACCATAATCCGTAGGTAGCGATCATCCACTGCAGTAGTAGCCCTTGAGCGGCCTAAGCGAGTCATGTCATCGGCAGTTCCTGTCTCTCTGTGCCTCCTCCATGTCCAAACAACATCGCTTTGGTTCACTCCGAAACGCCTGGACACTTCCCTTGTTGAGAGCCATTCCTAGCACATAGTAATATTGCGAACGTGACCGAACCGCGGTATTGACCGTCTAAGCATGATTGAACTACAGACAACACGAGCTGTGTACCTCCTTCCTGGTGGAATGACTGGAACTGATAGGCTGTCGGACCGCCTCCATCTAATAGGCGCTGCTCATGCATGGTCTTTTACATCTTTGGGCGGGTTTAGTGACATGTCTGAACAGCCAAAGGGACTGTGTCTGTGATGCAATATCCACATCAGCGTTTATCTTCAGGAGCTCTGTGAACTGGGGTGATGCAAAACATTTTTGGTGTGTGTTAAAAGAAGCATGCAGAGAGCTCTGCAGTCTGTTTATCAGGTTACACAATGAATAAGGTAATGATACTATGGGGGCATATTCTCCGTCAATTTCTGTTGAAAATATGTCCGAGCCCCTACAGTTTCATAAAGTACCAATAAGCGGTGGTGCTACATGTAGTCTTCAGAATAGCATCTGTAATGGAGATGTGTTCCAAGCAGAGAGCTGTCATTGAGTTTTTTTGGAGGAAAACTAGGGAATCACAGATATTCATAGGCGCTTGGAGAATGTCTACGGGGATTCGACAGTGCAGAAAAGCATGATGAGTCACTGGGTGAGGTGTCTGTCATCACCAGGTCACACAAATCTATTTCATTTCTTGTGTGCTAGCTGGCCACACGCAACACGACTTTAACCACTTTGAATTAGATGGATATTATGCTGTGAGGGAGGCGTTGTCTCCAACTACGAGACAGTGAACCATGCATCCATGTGTTTATCCAAGCACCTGAAGAGGAGGGAGGCATGCCAGCTGTCTGCCACTGTGCCAGCCTAACTCCAGTAGGTGCCTGGTGCTAAGTGGAGCTGTCTTCCATCACCGCCATCCATCAGCAATGCTAATGTGTGTGTGTGTGTGTGTGTGTGTGTGTGTGTGTGTGTGTGTGTAAAGCGCATTGCTTACCTATCCTAACTTTCTTTACTACAATATCACAATGTGAACGTAGCTGGAGCATATTTTCGGTTCAGTGTGATGTTTTCTTAAATATTTTGACATGGGACTGCAGGTTACAGACTGTGGTGTTAGTTGCTGAGTCTTTTATTTTTGTACAGGATCGTTATTTACTGTAATGCAACAGTAATAAGAGCGTTAAGTTTCATATTTAAGTCTTTAAAAAATTGATAAATAGCACTGGGGTGCTTTACTGTGCTGGAAATTGCGGATGTTTCATGGTTTTGTTTGAGTGAGGTACTGACTAAGAGTACCAAGTTCCTTCTCAGGATGCTGGAGACACTAAGGGTGGTGGTGGTGGTGGGTATAGGACCAACAGGAGAAGACTGAACCAGTGGTAGTGGGGGGGGGGGGGGGGGGGGGGGGTAGCAATAGGAGCACACTGAACCAGTGAGAGGAGGTAGATGTATTTTTTGGGTCATAAATTACCATTTATAATAACACCTGGGTAAGCGTGAACACAAGTGCCCTACTAGGCCGTCATCTTCGGTATAAAGTGTTGTAATTATGCTGACAGTTATTGCCCATTAATTACAAACTAAATAAACAATATGGGACCCAAGTGATTGCTTTGTTTACCTGTGACCAATCTGCTTACGTAAGAGAACAACGCTCCCTTTATTCCAGAACCCTCATAGGTCCAGTACTCATAATGTTTATTTCTTCTCGAGTAATTCGGGCCTTGATGAGACCAGGAAGCATAGGACAACTGAATGTACGAATGAAAGTCGCTGTCTTCTGCTCTCTCGTTTTATCGCCTGCAGTAATATTCACTTCTCAATCAGTTTGCAGTTCATCAGTATCCAGGACAATTACGTGTGACTGGCGATGAATCGCCTGAAATCTAGTAACTTTTTTTTTTTTTTTTTTTTTTTTTTTTTTTTACAGCTGTGGGTACTTGCCAAGGTTCTTGGTGTTCTTTGTCGAGATCTCTTTGTTATATGGATTCTGATACTCTCTAACGATAACCATTTTTAGTTTTTTGTTGAAATGCGAGAGTGGCCAAAAAACAAGTCTCCCCATAAATAACGCAATGTGTGTTTGTCCGAAATTTAATAACCAGACGAAGAGTGGGAGCTAGCTATGCAAACGAAGTATCAAAATGGTCCAAATGGCTCTGAACACTATAGGACTTAACTTCTGAGGTCATCAGTCCCCTAGAACTAAGTACTACTTAAACTTAACTAACCTAAGGACACAACACACATCCATGCCCGAGGCAGGATTCGAATCTGCGACCGTAGCGGTCGCGTTGTTCCAGACTGTAGCGCCTAGAACCGCTCGGCCACCCCGGCCGGCAACGAAGTATCAAACAGTCAATTTCTGGTAATTTAGCACACAGTGGAAAGCTGCATTGGTTTCATGTTTAACTTAGAAAAATGGCTTCCTTCGAACCAAGAAATAAATTTAGGACATTTCGAGAAGAGAAGACACTAGGAAGGCAAATGACGTGCCACAAATTTCAAGCTTTCTGAACAAAAGTTGAAAATAAAAAAATGAAAGCATAACTGTCAAATGATTTTTGAAATGACTCTTCTAAAAGTAAGAAATAAATCAGACTAGAGAAATATTTGACATACGTTTGAATGATGCCCGAATTCAAGTACGGCAAAGGAGGTGTCGACTGAAAATCTTTTCAATATTTAAATCAGATTCTTCGAATCTTAAAGAGTGCTAGAGGACGTTTGTCTGGTGGATTATGTATGGCCTTGAAACATTCCTGTCACCTATACCTGAAGGTGTAAAAAAGTTCCAACAATTTTTCCCTCTCAAAAAGTTTTCAGATATCACAACAAAGAATGCAGTTCTCAATTGGCACCGCATTTGCTGTACTTGATTTCGATCATCACATAAAGGCTCGTAATTTGTTTCTCTAATCTACTTTATTTCTTACTTTTGCACGAATCGTTTCACATATCATATGACCAATTTCTTTTTTTTTTTTTTAATATTATTTTCCTTGATGGTCCCAAGAGATGCTAGAATAATCAATGGTCACCTAACTGCTGTTTACTGTCGACAATGAAACATCTTATCGCCATGCAGCTCATCTCAACGTTGAAAGATTTTGCATAGAGATTCTTCACATCCTTGGAATTAGTGAGGTTAAGTAGTAATCCCGGCTCTCCAAGACACACAGCTTCCATAGTCATGCCTCATGGTGGTCACAGAAACATGTTACAGCACCAGAAGACTGGCCATGTTCACGAAACTAGACTCCAACTCAGGGTGTCCTGGATCACTATGCACGTCACCAGTCGTTTCTGGCCGAGTCTCCTGTGGGTCCATGGAAGTCTTCCGGGCCGGCAATACGTCTACATTTTTCGTGATGTTTCTTATGTCAGATATTAGAGGTGTCCAGAGAAAAGACTGACGGCACCTGCTGGGCTGATGCATTCGTGGCAAGGGTTGAAACTTTGCTAGATAGGGGTCTCAAGAGCTGCTGTATCTATTATTTTGCAGCATAGTACATTCATGTAATAGCGTAATCCACAAAACATCAAAATGGAAGAAAAATAAACTTAATTGACGGGACAGGGTGGAACTGGAGGAGACTGCTACCTCTAGTAACAATTTTGTCATTGTCATGAATGTGACTATGCAAGCTAATGAACTTCTAATGAATGTGTTCTGTCGCTCACTGTTTTACAATGTTCCCTATTGCAGGACGTGGAGAGAACATCTGCGAAAGTGTGCAACCCACACTTCTTCCAGTTGTTACGGTGCAGAATAGTAAGGGGTAGAAATTGGAAAAAAATATTAAAACACACTCACATTGTCACAGGGAATCTCAAGTCATAGAGACAGAGAAGGAAGCAGGAAACGAGCCAGTATGTCACAACAGTGTCAGGTTGTTGACACATTATGACACTGACTTTCAGTGGAAAGGCGACTGCGACAGAAAACCATTGGAAGTGAGGCAAGTATTTTCGTTAGCTCATAAACGTGTTGCAAGAAATTCTATCACTTTCAAAAGAGCACATAGTGTGCAACTCCACAGCAGTTATGAGCCTGTTAAGTGAATACAACAGAGTAAGGATTACAGATGCATTCATTATGAACCGAGCCTTGAGTCATAGTCTCAGGTCAGCTCTACAGCTCTCATCATGAGTTGATCATTGAGTTAGATAGCATTCACAGTAATAGCACTTAATTCCATGGTTATGATACTGTAATGAATCTATGATATAGATGCTCCATCACAATCTATGAACTAGGCAAAGAGGTACTCAAGGTGTTGGCCTTCCTGATGAACTTGACGGTGCTCAGTGCCTACCATCTACTGCTGGAGAAACTGACTGTCTTCCAACAACATTACATTGCAGGGTGCTGTCAGCAGTGAACTTCAATGCAGAAGCCAGCTACAGGACCTCTTGGGAGCCACATTCCTGTTCAACACTCAGATGCCTCCAGGTGCCGGAACCTGCCAGGGTAGGGAAGAAATCAACCAGGTACATCACGGACTGGCCATCAAGGATCACCATAAAATTTGGAGAGGGACCGAGGACCTCCAGCAGCCACACCGAGGCCATCTCCTGCTGGGAAACAGCCACACGTGCTCGTCGGCAGCTCGAAGTGGCACCAGGGCCGCTAAACCTTGCCTGGGCATGCAACCACGGAACAGATATCAGCTAGAAACCTACAATCAGCCGAATGGCCAGTGGCTGACTGGTGTGGAAGAACGACGACATGTAAACATTGAAAACAAATGATTGAACTCTGACGATGTTTTACTAGCGCAGTTAATGCGCCATAGTTTCCCAACAGCTCTTTCTCTGCCTCGTGATGACTGGGTGTTGTGTGATGTCCTTAGGTTAGTAAGGTTTAAGTAGTTCTAAGTTCTAGGGGACTGATGACCATAGCTGTTTAGTCCCATAGTGCTCAGAGCCATTTGAACCATTTTTTTCCCAACAGCTACCCTGACTTCATGCAGAGGTGTCTGCATTCAGCCCTCTGTACAACTGTGAAGAACGTTGCACGTCCTTTAATGGCCTTGTGCGGATATGCCGTGGTTTTCTGTTGGTTCCATAGTCACACTCAACTGCTTAAACAAAAGCACTGCCGACTCCACAGAGCGAGAGGAGTGTGTGTGTGTGGGGGGGGGGGGGGGTTAAGGGGCGGGGAAGCGTGTCAGTATTCTGGGGGACCCCAGACTGAATTTAGTCATGTGTTTAAAAATATTATCGTATGTGCCATTTAGCCTTCGAGACTCGTTAAGGAGAAGTGAACGTGAGCTTTCCAGCAACCGTTTCGTGCCCTTTCTTGTTTAATACTAACAAGAATGCTACTGTCTGTCGTGGCTAGCAATGCGCATTTCACACAAATTCCACCAGCGCTATTTTTCTACACAACCAGCGGCCAGTGTGCCAGCTAGCGCTCTGGAATGCTCCATCCTTTTCGTTGTGTATTTCCTTCAACTGCTGTTGACAACAACAGGCTCTCCCGTTAACAGTCCCTTAACCTTTTTTATGTTTGTGACGGACGCAGTGTTGCAGTTAGCGTTTCCAAATCAGCTTTTAGAGCTGACTCTAGCTTCTTTTTAATACAATTTAGTGGGCAAATGAGTGATTTATCTGGCGTCCGATAGTAAGGCTTTTTTCACAGTCATTTAGCTCCTTTTCTAGATTTTTTCCTTGGCTATAGGAAAGCATTTAAATTCATATTTATTAAAGAACAGTTATTTGCACTGAACTAAGATTTCAATACACGCTTCAATCCTGCATGAAAATGTGTTAGTAGACTGAATTAAAAAGCACAAGAAAGCAAGTTAAAGCTGTGTTGGTATGTCTTCTGAGCTCGTTGGCATACACATACTCAGTCGAGACCGTCATTGCAGGCACTGTTGCAGCACAGTTGACATCAAATAAGTATCGCAGCATCACAATAATTTGGGAAGATGTTCTAAGCAAATCAGCCTTTGATTTTTGCAGCATAAATCAGAAGTCATACAGTTCACAGGTGCAATAAACAATGTGCCAGCGACTGAACTAGGAGAGAAAGAGGAAACTTCAATTTAGTGGAATAGTTTACTAAGTGCAAAAGGTAATGCAGTATTATGGTGCAAATATTGTGAAATTTATCCTGTAACTACCTTTAAGAAATATTATTTACATTTTTATTGCCAGAAAAATAAGTTATACGAAAGAAACAGACATGAAGATTTTTATTTATATATATTTTTGTGTCAGAACATCGAGGTTTTAAACATGGGTTGATATTTTACATACATATCATTAAAATAAAATCTCAAATTGTTATATCTGCATTCGAAGAACAAGAATACATTCAGAAATCATTTTTTAATGAGATGCACAGAGCATCTTATGAGCTTTCCGGAAGCTGTAGATTTTTGAATACTGACATATTTCCTCACTAGTAATTACAGCCATTAAAATGAAACGTCGTACACGCAATTAAGGTATGATGGAAAATCCTCTGGGACATCTATTTTATGAAAAGTAACGCCTCAGATTTTTTTATGTGAAGATTGTTAAAGCTTATTAAATAAAACATAAATGATTAACATTCTACGTCTTTTTTTCATGTCTACATATTTGTAGCCCTCTGTCGCTAAAGGGCTCCGAATAGTGGTGTGCAACATGGCAATGGGTAACGCAAGTATGTCGGTGAGTGAGAGACAGCGTGCTAACATCGAGCTTGGAATTGGAACAGTTCGTCCACACATGGAGCATCCTCTGCACCCTCTGTCAGACCTCACATGAGCGCTGCAATATCTGCAACAAGCAGGCACCTTGGTTTCACTGTCATCGATTATCCTTCATACTGTCCCCGTTTCCAGAACTTAAATAATATCTTCGAGGACTTCACTCTGGTAATGATGAATAGTGGCTGTAGTTCCGTCAAAAGAGCTAAACATTCTACACCAACGATATCAACAAACTGGTCTCTCGTTGAGAGAAATGTCTATGTGTGGTGTCTGTTGTGTCGGAAAAGTACGAAATACCTGAGAGTCATATAAAATTTAGGGGATGCTGTCGATGATCCCTTGAGTGCAGATGCAGACCTCGCTGGAACTCTTACGGGCATCGGCGAAACGCCGCGAGTAATGACGATAAGGGACAGGGGCAATACGTCTGTAATGAATGGATAAGGCGAGAATTTGGGCCTGACGCGAGGCGTGGTAGGACAGTCCGTGCAGCTGCAATGACCTCTGTGTCTGGAGGGCTCAGAGGTCAGCGCACCAGCCTGGTGAGCAGCACATCTGGATTCGAATCCTGGCCTGGTACAAATTTCAATTTTCTCCATTAATATAAATCAGCGACCAGTAGCAGCTAAAAGTCATTAATTCCTCTGTATCTTGGGAGAAATGCCATCATTGCCAGGGACACTATGTCGAGAAATAAATATGTAGATATGAAGAATATAGATATAGAAAGTGAATAACGTTTGTTTTATTTAAAAGTATTTAAGATTTTTCACATAAAAATTCGGAGGCATTACTTGTCATCATGCTATTCTCCGTTCCTGATGTGAGTAAACGTGAGTAAATTATTTTTCAAGAATTTGATTCTGAGGTTAAAAGAAATTTCATGAGAATATCATCTTTGATTACTTTCTGGCTTGTGCGTGTATAAAATTTGATCAAGTTGTTCTTCACACTATTGGAGCTATCTAACAATTTCTAACTTGCTGCAATTTCGTATATGTCTCTCCCCCCCCCCCTCCCTCCAAATACGTTACACAATATAATTATTGGAAAAATGAAACAGCCAAATAATACAAGTTGGTTTATTATTTCAGATTTTTCTGGATTTTTTTTTTAGAGGCTTTAGGCTTATTTGATATTGGAGAACTGTCAGCAGTGAATGCCACTTGGAGTTCACGTCGAAAGAAATGATACTAAATGGCGTATCCATGATTTCAGACAAACTGTTGGTGGATCGCGTGGGAAATCGTACAAGGTAGAGTTCGTATTAGAAGTTGCATTCTTGACCAAGTTTACCTTAGCTGCTTTCCTTTTTTTATCTTACGGACTGATGTTAGCTACGACAGTGTAATACGTCCGACCGCGGCGACTTTCCCCTAGCGTGCCGCCAGCTGCCGAACCGGACGTCCTGGGGCGAGCCCCCGGCAGCGGACATTCTGCGGGGACTCTGCGGGAAGCCGGGGCGAATGCCCTCGCCCGCCTCGATGGAGAGAGACGTTACAGCCGACCCGTCTGACAATGGGGAGCCGATGGACACCTGCAGCCATTAAGACGCAACGCCCAAAATTTATGCGCGAAAGCATCTGAGTTTCTTCTGGCCAGGCGGGAATCACTCTACCTGCCATAGAAAGCAGGGACGTGCCGACAATTTGCAACACCCCGAGCTGATGGGCACCTGCAGCCATTAAGACGAAACGTCCAGAACTTATGCGCGAAAACATCTGAGGTTCTTATGGCCGGGCGGCAACCGTTCTACCTGCCTTAGAAAGCAGGGATGTGCCGACAATTTCCAGCACCCCACGGACACAGGAAGGAGCGTACAAAAGAGAGGGGAATTGGCGCAGGGAGGGGTGTGAAACAGGCCAGCATTCTTCGGAATGTGAAACCGCGAGTATGTTGCCAATTCACAAGTTACACGTCTGCCCACGCCAGATAGAAAATTTCCACCCTGCGCGGAGAGGTGTGGCGATGAAACGGCGATCTGTCATTGGGCTACATTAAAAATTTCGTCCGCCAATGACAACGCCGAAAGCAACAATGTTTGGGAAGAGGAGTTGAGCTAAGAGATGGGAAGGAGAAGAACAATGGGAGTCGTGGAGACACCGCGGAAGCGAGAGGACATGGGGGCTCTTCAACCCATCTCCAACACTCTACTTCCAACGCCGCGATGGCACATCTTCTGCCACGCAACCAACAACCGGCGGACACCGCGGAGAGCGCAGCTGGGACCCGCCGGTGAGGGCTGCCGGCTCGCACCGCACTGCCCCGAGACGCCGCGCATCGCCGACGCAGCGCCTGCCGTCGACAGCAATGAGCGCCGAGCAATAATGAAGAATGGTGAGGTGATTCGTTCCCTCCTACTTCCTCTTGATAATGAGCCGTGTCCACGCCCAGTCAAATCGGCCTTGAGATTCATAATTTTGTTTTGTTTTGACCAAACAACTTGAAAATAAATACATTTCTTTAATGGTGATTCATGTAAACAATCTTTTACTTTCATAAATGAACTCCTTAATGTTGTACCCTTTGTGTTTTCTGTTATTTAATTACTAATATCAATTAACTGTTGGCTTCCAACGTGAGACAATCTTATCAGTCATCTGCTCGTCATTGCACATCCGATAGCAGACAAAACAATTTATCTTGAGTCCACTACAACAATTTTTGGCGCCCACCGTGGGGCCACCTCATTTCAATTTCTAGAGAGTGGAGTTCACTACCACAACAGGTAATCACTTAGTTGGAGTCGCTATAATAGTATCAGTGACAACTGGGATCAAGGAAGAAGCTCCAAGACCCCCGCCCCCCACCCTACCCCCGAAGATTGTGGTCGTTGCAATCGGGCGATCTCTGGGCAACACTTTAATACTGTCCAATGCTTCCACGAAGGCGCTGCTACAAGGCAACAAGTATGATAGAGAACCTCAGAATGGATAAAGTGATTGAAGAAAAGATTTGACATTAGCCAAACAAATATATCGACTTCTTATCTACAACCGATGCAGTCAAACTGCAGTGCTCCATACATTTGGTAAGGCAAAAAGTGTCGAACCTTGATCTGCAAGGAAGCCAGGGAGAGAATGTTGTTATGGGTGGCCGGTGTCCTCTTTCTACAACACAAATGCGCACCTGGGTTAATAGGTTCTTTATTTATATGAACTCGAAACATTTACTTAACTTAAATAGAGTCCATGTTTTGTAGTACAAGCTCATCAGTAATAGTCCTCTTGCAGATTGATGTAACGCAAATACTGGCAATCTTGAATGAGATTTTCACTCTGCAGCGGAGTCTGCGCTCATATGAAACTTCCTGGCAGATTAAAACTGTGTGCCAGACCGAGACTCGAACTCGGGACCTTTACCTTTCGCGGGCAAGTGCTCTACCAACTGAGCTACCCAAGCACGACTCAGGCCCCGTCCTCACAGCTTCACTTCTGCCAGTATCTGCAAAATCTGCTAGTTCTGCAGGGTTCGCAGGAGAGCTTCTGTAAAGTTTGGAAGGTAGGAGACGAGATACTGGCAGAAGCGAAGCTGTGAGGACGGGGCGTGAGTTGTTAGCTCAGATGGTAGAGCACTTGCCTGCGAAAGGCAAAGGTCCCGAGTTCGAACCTCGGTCCTGCACACAGTTTTAATCTGCCAGGAATTTTCACTGGTAATCTTTCTATTACAAACTTTAGTAGTATAGTTCAGTTCTGATTGAGGTAACTGGTGCCGCTATAGTCACTAATCTCGTCGGTATGTACTGTCGTAGCCTGTGACGAACTAAACCCGCCTTGCGATTAAACTGACCGACGCCAACCTGGAGATAAAACTAGACGATTTTGTGAGACTATCTGGTCAGTGGCAGAGGCCTAAATACATGCAGTCGAAAGGGCGTTGTCGGCGTGTTGCTTGTGAGCGTGTCTCTGGCCTCTCTCGTGACAGGCATGCTTGATCCAGCGCATAGTAATCGATCTTCACACTTCATCTTTGCCGACTGGTGTGCTGACGACAGCTTATGCCAGTATAAAAATATCGCCAGAAGACTACCCAACTGGCCGAATGAAAGGCTGTAACTGCTACATGCCTACATAATAAGACAGTGTGGTCCAAAAAGATTGATTCGACTGCACAAAGAATACAATGATCAGCCAGAACTTTAGGACCACTGACCACCGACCAGACGATATCAGCATCACCCGTCGAGGAATGGTTGCTAGTCAGACACACGCTTGGTGTGTGTCTGGAGCTGCAGTGGCTGTACCGTTAGATGCCATTGTTTTCACAACGGCGGGCGGCTTTAACTGATCTCAGTTTAGCCAGTTTTCACGCAATATTTATAAACTGTATACACGAACCTTTCTCACGACTCAGTCTACTGAATCAGTCAATACCGGACCAAAATAACTACAGTAGTTCATCAAGGTAATTGAACCAATGGTCTGGGTGTACCATCTTTAATTTATAATCCAAACGTCGCTGGTTCTGGGCTCGAAGCCGGCCATTTTGAATCAAAATCATCGATAATGGCAGATGAAGACTCCCAGCATAGGGAGTCACCCTCATTCAGCCAACGGCCTTGGCCTTGTTAAAGAGGGCGCAGGAGATAATAGAGGTTCAGGGCATTTTCGTGGCTTTGGAGCGGGAAACTGTGCCTAAAGGCGGAAGAATCGGCAGTGATCAACGGCATGAGGATGCAGAAGACAATGGAAATCATTGCATTAAAGATACATAATGTCTACCCACAAGACATGTGGACTGTAATTGAAAAAGTATCATGATGATCTCCCCATTGGCAATAGATCCCGGACTAGACCCCCCCCCCCCCCACCCCCCCCCCCCCCTTCGGGTCTCGGGGAGGGACTGCCAACTAGGAGGTGACCATGAGAAACAGACTGAATAAGCAACGATAGAATAATGTTCTGCGAGTAGCGGAGTGGAATGTCAGAGGTTTGAACGTGTTAGGGATGCTAGGAAATCTTTAAAGGGATATGCTAAGGCTGAATCTAGATACCGTGTGGATCAGTGAAGTGAAATGGAAGGAAGACAAGGATTTCTGGTCAGATGAGTATAGGGTAATGTCAACAGCAGCAGAAAATGTTATAACGTCAGTAGGATTCGTTATGTCTGCGAAGGTAGCGCACAGAGTGAGTTATTCTGAACAGTTCAGTAATGTTTTTTTTTTTTTTCATCAGAATCGACACCAAACCACCGACAACGACAGTTCAGATATACAGGCCGACGTCGAAAGCAGAAGATGAAGATATAGAAAAAGTGTATGAAGATATTGAATGGGAAATTCAGTACGTACAGGCAGATGATAATCTAATAGTCATGAGGGGTTGAAATGCGGATGCAGAGAAAGCAGTAGAATGGATTGCTGGAGAACACAGTCTTGGTACTAGCATTGAGAGAGGAGAAGGACTAATTGAGTTCTGCAATAATTTTCATTTAGTAATAGCGAATACCCTGTTCAAGACCCACAAGAAGGGGGGCTATAGAAACTGCGATAAGAAATAGCTTAATAGGCAGTTCAGTAGAAGAACCAAAGAGGAATGTACATCTCCAAAAAGGCCAATCACAGAAGCTGGATAGCAAAACACAGGTACAAAGCAGGTAACTGCATATAAACCAAGGGTAACAGAAGAAATACTTCACTTGGTCGATGAAAGAAGGATATATCGAAACGTCAGGAATACAGAAATACAATTCACTTAGGAATGAAGTAAGTAGGAAGACCCAGGGAAGCTAAGGCGCAATGGCTGCATGGAAAATGTGAAGAAAATGAAAATGAAATCATTGCCAGAGGGACTGACTCAGAATATGGAAACGTCAAAACAGACTTCGTGAAATTAAAAGTAAGGGTTAGATTGCTACATGCCGAAGAGAGAGCAGATAGATGAAAAGGGTACATTGAAGGTCTCTGTAAGAGGAAACACTTGTATGAATAAACGGGAGTAGATATAGAACAGATAGGGGATGATGGAATAAGGCAGAAGGGACAGATATCATTCCTTCAGAATTCCTAAAATCATTGGGGGAAGTGGCAACAAAATGACTACTTATGTTGGTGTGTAGGATGTATGAGTCTGACGAAATACCATCAGACGTTCTGAAAAAATCAATATCCATACAATTCAGAAGATAGCAAGAGCCGACAAGTGCGAGAATTATAGCACAATCAGCTTAACAGTTCATGCTTCTAAATCACTGACAAGAATAATATACAGATCAATGGAGAAGAAAACCGAGGATGTGTTAGGTAATTATCAGTTATAATTTAGGGAAGGTGAAGGCATCAGAGAGGCAGTTCTGACGTGGTGTAAGATGGCAAGAACTATGCCCCTTACATGAAGTCATTAAAGATCAGCTAACTCAAGTTGAGCGAACAGTACGGCTGAACAAAAATGACTGACAAGGCACAATGCATCTTGTAGAGGGTATGGACGTATTGGAATAATTAATGTCGGGTGATGTAAAGTGATTCACATGACATGAAAACTTTGAGGAAACGCATCGATTTACCGGAGGCTAGTTTATCCCAGGGAAGTAGACAGAGTTGAATGTGGCCGGCTGTGGAGCGACAAAGGGAAGCGACAATAGACAGCTTAGGGCAGCTCAAGCTCTGAGAAAGCGGTAACGGGGCGCGGTCTCCAGCTGCCTTAAGATGAGTGACAGTGAGTGGGTGGTTGGCCCCTTGCTGGTGTACCGGGAAGCAGACGGAGAACTTGTAAGCCTGTTGATAAATGTCTGTCGTCCTGTTTTCAGTGAAACGTGCGAGAAAGCTGTGCAAAGCTACGGTGGAGCGGTCAACAGAGCCCAAAATATGCGTGTTCGTGACTATAGCAACTTCACGCTGAATTCACGGTCCACAGAGTCTGAAGTAAATCAGGTGAAGAGTGACAGAATGAAATACGCTGGCCTCCGATGGGAACGTAGGACCAAGGAATCTGAAGTACTCTCCTGAATTCCGGAAAAATTAGTGTTTTGTGCAGATACTAACCTTGATAGATGGCCTGGAAGGAGCTAAATAGTAGAAGTTGAGAGGAAGGGAAATTTTGTGGGAATTTGTTCACTTCCCAGAGTAGGCATTCGTCGGCACTGGGAAGCAATGCATAATTAACGCAACTTGTGCTGCGATAGGCGTAAGTGATTTTGCTGGAGGGGAAACCGAGGCGAAAAGTGGACTGGGAGAAGTCTCCTTAGGGGTCTTCCGTTCCCAGCTTGCCTAGAGTGCGGACATGGCGTTCTTTACTCAGCTTGCCTGAGAAAGAGTGACCATCTCAGGACTTAGCAAACGGAACGATTGAGCTTAGAAAGTTTTGGTTCAGCTATGTACTGAGCAAGATAGCTAGGAGTGAATAGACGAGCGCAGCCTTGCAGCACCACGAGGTCGGCCGACGTCCACACAACGACGCAACTCCGCCACGCTGTATTCGGTGATATTGTGCCCGCTCCGGCTGATTAATTTGTTGGATCACGTGGTCAAAGTTTCCACAAGGGTTTCATGGGCCGTGTATTGGGGAATTCTTCTCACACTTCGCATTACGCCTGGGTCAGTCGATAGGAATTAATTTTGATCTAGCGCGCTTTACTCCAGCTAAACGCAATTTATGACCACTGCCTGATAGGAGAGTCTTGTAATGTGATGATTGAAGGTCGGGAGTTAAAATAAATTTGTGCTAATCGACTGCATCTGTTTTCAATCAAGTAATTGAAATCCTGAGTCACTTTCTTAATTAATTTTAAAGTCAACATTTGCATCTGGTGTTCAATAGCTGAATATAACATCAATGTGCACCCCTTTTTAATTAAAAGTGATCAATTCTGAATCAATTAATGTCAACACTGCAACCGCAGTTCAATCAGGAGTCACTGTGCCTTATTACTTTTTTTGTGTTATCCTTTATTGCGGCAGTTTTGCACTCTCTGTTGATCTGTTAGTCAATTAGCTGGGGTGAACAGACCCCAACACCAGATAAGTGACGGGTGGGGTGTTACAGTTGCAGTTGGTGTTGGAAGCAAGACTAAAGAACAATCTAGACAGGTTCATAGGATTTGTCTACCTGGAAGAAGCGTTCAACAATGTCAAATGGTGCAAGATGTTCGAAATTCTCAGTAAAATAGGGGTAAGCTATAGGGACAGACCAGTAATACACAATATCTACAAGAGCCACGAAGAAATAATAAGAGTGGAAGATGAAGAACGAAGAGCTGGTATTAAAAAAGGTGTAAGACGGGGATGTAGTCTTTCGCCACTACTGTTCAGTCAATACATCGAAGAAAAAATGACAGAAATAAAAAAAGGTTCAAGAGTGGAATTAAATTTCAAGGTGAAATCATATCAATGATGGGATTCGCTGATAGCATTGCTAAGCTCAGTGAAAGTGAAGAAGAATTACAGGATCTGAGGAATGGAAGGAGTATTCTAATGAGTACGGAATATGGACTTCATAAATGGACTTTATAGTAAATCGAAGAAAGTCGAAAGTAATGAATAGTAGCAGAAATGAGAACAGCGAGAAACTTAACATCGGGGCAGGTGGTCACGAATCGAATGAAGTTAAGGAATTCTACTATCTAGGCAGTATGATAACCCATGACAGATGGACCAAGGTGGATGTAAAAAGCAGACTAGCACTGGTGGAAAGGGCATTCCTGGCCAAGATAAGTTTACAAGTACCAAACAAAGGCCTTAATATGAGGAAGAAATTTCTCACAATGTACGTTTGGAGTACACATCATTGTATGGTAGTGAAACCAGATAGGAGTCGAAGCACTTGAGGTGTGGAGCTACAAAAGGGGTTGAAAACAATGTGGACTGGTAAGGTATGGAATGCGGATGTTCCCCGAAGAATTGGCAAGGAAAGAAGTATGTGGAAAAGATTTACAAGAAGAAGGGGCACGATGATAGGGCATGTGTTAAGACATCGTGGAATAGAGGAAGCTGTAGAGGGTGAAACTATAGAGGAAGGAAGAAATTGGAATACACCCAGGAAATAACGGACAACTAAAGTTGCAAGTACTACTCTGAGATGAAGAGGTTGCCACAGGAGAGGAATTCGTGGGGGCCCGGTTCAAACCAGTCACAAGAGCGATGATTGAAAAAAAAGTTCCTGAGATTAGCCCGCATGTGTAGGTAGAAGCAACGAAAGAACATTGAATGATTACATTTTAAGAAAATAATTGAATGATTTATTCAGAAGAAAGAGTATCATAAACAGAGCAAGTCAATAATACGTTGGTTCACCTGTGGCTTCTGTGCAAGCAGCTATTTGGCTTGGCACTGATAGAGTTGTTGGATGTCGTCTTGAGGGATCTCGTGTCAAATTCTGTCCAATTGGTGCGTTAGATCGTCAAAATCCCGAGCTGGTTGGAGGTCCATTCCCGCAATGCTCCGAACGTCTTCAGTTGGTGAGAGATCCGGCGACCTTGTTGGCAAAGCTAAGAGTTTTCAAGTACGAAAACAAGCAGTAGAAACCATCGCCTTTGGCAGGTGGTCGTTATCTTGCCATAAAGGGCAACAAAATTGGGCGTACTCCCGTGCTGTCAGGGTGCCTCGGATGGCAACCAACGACCATGGCTCTCGGCCCGTATGGCGGGCAACAGTCTGGTTGGCATCTCCAGACACGTCTTCAATGGTCATCAGGGTTCAATTCAGAACGAGACTCATCAATGAGAACAATTCTATACTAGGCCAAAGACATGTCTGGAGGCGCTCTGAACAGCGATTTCCGTCCCATTCGGATAATTCTTTCATGGTGCATCGCTTTTTTCCCTCTTTTTTGTCTTAGAGTGTATATATCAACTAACTGGTCAGTAATAAACGAAAATATTTACAGAGACAGTAATATTTTAAGGTGTGCTCCATTTTAACTGACGTTGGTGACTATGTCAGTGAGCTAAGTAAAGTTGCCCGCTTTACCCCAGGGGCAGAAGTGTAAGTAGGGATGTAGGTTATCCCTGATACAACCTATTTTCGATTACATCTGTTCTTTTGGACTCTAACGTGACAGTTAAAACCACTCAGTATAATCGCTTCCTGAAATAACAGTTTTTCAATTTTTATTACAGTTACTTGCAGTAATAAACCTAGAGTTCGAAGAAAGCTTGAAAAATTCTGATGAATGAGAAGGAGTAGGTGATCACAATCCATACGGGAATTAGGCTGTGGCATTAATCGGTCACATGGTCTCCACCAAAGACTGAGGAGGTGGAAGAATAGGTCGCGGCGACAGCGAGAGCGAAAGGTCAGAAGTAGATGACTTCCCTATATCGTCAGTTTTCGATGTTAACAATTTTTCACCCTGAAGCAGTCACAAAATTGAGAGTCCATTTATTATCCCAAATTCATAGCACGTCAAAAAAATTATAAGTATATGAATCAAATTTACTTTCTCTTCCAAAGAACACTGTAGATGTTTTTCCTCCTTCAAGTGATGTTTCAAGTTTGTTGTGGCTTCTCCCGTTTTTAATTTTTTAAAGCAAATGGTGCGTGGTACTTCATCACTACCACATTTCGTAAAATACTTCGAAACTTGGGGTGGTACCATTCTGCAATATAGCTGATGTGCGAGGGCTATAGCGAGAAACTAGCGTAGGGATCTGGTGGGGACATGTCTTGCACCTGCACACAATCGCTTAACTGTGTAACAGGCCATGTTACATGGCAAGAAAGTATACGGGAGAACTTCTCTGAAGTTCGAAAGGTAGGAGATGAGGCAATGGCGGAAATAAAGCTGTGAGGACTGGTTGTGAGTCTCGCTCGGTTAGCTCAGTTGGTAGAGAATTTGTCCAGGAAAAACAAAGGTCCTGCGTTAGAGTCCCGATCCGACACAAGCCAGGAAGTTTCATATCAGCGCACACACCGATGCAGAGTGAACAATTCATTCGGGAACCTAAGTACTAATTTTATCAGATGGTAGAAGCAAGCACCCGTGAGGTGTAGCACAGTATCTTCGTGGAAGTAATTAAACTAAATATTCTCGTGGCTAATCCAAACCAGCTTCTCAATCAAAACCCTTTCTGCTCGTAGTAGAAGTTCACAAAGAATCACTCTTTGGATTAGAAAATTATTTTCAGATCACAGACGGTAAGTTATCTCGAGAGCTTCAAGACGGCGTGTGATCGACATCTGATTTACTGGTTTTGCGATACTGTGGTGTTGCAAGGCCATTTCAACGAAATATAACAACTTCATGGATTAAAACATAAGTCTGGGTTTTTGTGTGGCTTATTAGGCAAGTAATGAGTTTTATTTTGGGGACTCAAGTTGGATTCAGCAACAGTAAGGGTAACCAGTGGGCAATACTAAAGTATTGCACATATTATACTATATATTACGTTGTGTTAGACAGGTATGGGTGTCCGTAGAACCATAACTAAGAAGAATCGCCCTGTCTTTTGTAAATTTGGGCTTTATTCATTTTTCAAGGAAGGTAATCTTAACGTGGTACTTACTGACCTTAAAGTGTCGCATTAAAGCTCGTAAGTAATATCCGTGTCCTATATAGACACCATACACTAGACTGGAATAATAGAAGACATAGAGGAGAAGATCCAAAGAAAGCCAATCTCTTATGCCACGAGATCTTATAACCAGTGTGAGAGTGCTATGGAGATTAAAGCTTGCTGTTAGATTAAAATAGTGTATCGGATCAGTACTGCACCCCAAACCTTAAGGAGATATTCAACATACTCCGGTGACAGACGCTACGAGACAAGCGCTGTATATCACGGAAAGGACTACTATTGTATTAGAGAGCTTACGTTCCAGAAAGAATCGGTGAATATGTTATTTTCTCCCACTTAAGTCTCACTAAAGGACCATGATTAGAGAAATTAGAACTTCTATGGAGCTTTACCAACTGTCATTGTTCTCATGCAGAATTCACGAATGGGACAGGGCAGTGAGGGAAATTATGGTGATACGAGAACTACCTTCATCATGCAACATAAGGTGGCTTACGAAAAATAGACGTATACGTAGAAAGATGAGAGTGGAAACCACCAGCGTTATTCATCATGGAAACATCCCAGCATTCGTCTTAATCGATTTAAGAAAATCACGACGTATCTAAATCTGGATAGTCGAAAGGGTATATGAACCCCGGCCTAAATAGTATGTCCGTTGTACCATAGAAGGACCTGAACAGTATGTACCTTAACTTGAATCAATAGTCACATTCGGTTTCGTTATTGGTGATCTTGAACGGGCCCATCAAATATGCAATCCCAAACCAACCAACGTGGTAGCTGACAAAAGCTTGAACGTTAAAATTTGACTCTTAAGTCAGTAAAAGGTGAAGGCAGCTCTTCAACACAATCAACATACTAACGGATTTCTCTATTATGTCAGCAATGCGCTCGGAGAACTGGTTAACGTAAGCGGTGAGAAACCGCCACTGACGGCGTTGGGAGTAGAAGAAGAAGCTTCAGAAGCACAGAACTATCTCGTTTGAGCTTGATACGTACCTTTTACAGCAGCTTAGACACCTACACGCAATGGGCGATAATTGGAGCCTTTAAGCAGCTTCTTATCTGTCTGGAGTACACATAGTGACTCACCCTGACGTCACTGCATGATAGCTGCGTGATCACTCCAGGTGTCAAATTCCATGCTTACTTGTTAGATTCTAGCACTCGGCTGAAGGACGGCTGAGGTATTTACATTCCTACATATAAACTCTTGTCTTTTCCAGACAAACTGTCTTGCCAACAACCACGATTTAAAAAAAAAAATCAAACTATCCGCAGAGAAAGCCTGCTATTTGAATAAGAGCTATGGAGTCACCAATTTAAGATTTTAACACGAGTAATATTCAGCAATATAGAATTTACTAACAGTCCAAAAGGACTTTAAAACGCTAATCACTGACACATTAAAAAGGAAAGGGAGTTTTAGTGATTGTACTCCTACTGAATATTAGTTACTACGAGCAGGAAAGAGCTGTGTGTGCTATGTTTATGTATGTAGCTCATAATAAATTTTACCCGGAAACTTGAAACAAAGTATCAGCCTTAAATTATGCTACTGCTGTTGATCACACTGGTGAAGATTTTCTGATGTATAATGGTTCGTGTTTTCGCAGGTTGATCTTGTCGCATTAAAGGCGAAATATTGTGAGGACAAAGATCCGGTTTTCTTAAAATATTATTTTCGTATGTTAATCTTACGATTCCAGTTTGCACAGCTAACCAATGCTGCGATTTTGTCCGATTTTCGAGCACAATTCCATCTTAGCAGTGGTTACTGGTGTTCTGATTCGCTTTTACTAGTTTTCTAATGATATGTTTCATTTTTAGATTCCATCACTGTCCCGAACTGCCAAATTAATTTCCCAGTCACGTTTAATGTGACCCATGGTTACTGTTCGATCGACCACCCACATATGACCAAGGTTGTTTCCATACGTTTGGAGCCCTGGAGAAAGAAATTCATGGCCGTCGATATCCTTCAGACGAAGAGGTGCATGCCTGCGTACAATCACTGTTCCTTGACAACCGCAAACATTTTCTCTTGGAGACACTGACCGTCTTGTCTGGCAACGTGTTGAATGTATTAACAGTTGCATTGATTACTTTTGAGACAATAAGAAGTTCACTTATTTTTTCCACCTGTCTCGTTTTCTTTTGACTTCCCCTTATTAAAATCGAAAACGCACAGTGTCATCTAAAACTGTTGTCCCCACCATTCTGCTAGCAACTCCATAACACCCTAGAAAACTGTTCGGCACTCCCACACTGCCTTGCTTTAGCTATGACACTCGTGACGCCAGTTTTATGGAGTCAGCCAAGTCCTACGTGTGAATTTCCATGTAAGTTTCTTATCAATGAAATGATAATTTGTCCAATTTCCAGTGCCATTCAGAAGACGAGAACAGAATTCTAGGATTCTCACAGACTGCCAGATCAGTTAGTATGCAAATCATATTTATAATTGCCGGCCGCGGTGGTCTCGTGGTTCTAGGCGCGCAGTCCGGAACCGTGCGACTGCTACGGTCGCAGGTTCGAATCCTGCCTCGGGCATGGATGTGTATGATGTCCTTAGGTTAGTTAGGTTGAAGTAGTTGTAAGCTCTAGGGGACTGATGACCACAACAGTTGAGTCCCATAGTGCTCAGAGCCATTTGAACCATATTTATAATTTAGTGGTGGAACCGGGTGTACGTGGGCATAGAAGGGCTAATAACACACAAAAACGAAACCCATTCCAATCGGGTCAAAATTGAAACTAAACGGGATGTGGTTGGTGCACAGTTCGTCCCATGAGGAATAAAGGTCAGTATCTAGTGATACGACATGGACATACGTTGTGTTCGAAATGATTTACGAGAAAGAACACATTTAATGCACGTTATTATTTATTTTCCGTGTTATTCAGTTCGCTGTCAGGTTTCCTCACGTACGAATCTACAATAGTGAGTAAGCTTTTCAGCTTGCGTTTTACAAAACGTCAATCGAAAAATACGTATTTGTAACATCTTCACCTCTAAGAGATTACGTTGTGTTGCTCGTATGAGGCCTCTGCACGTTCCCTAATGAGCCCAGCAGCCTCCATGGTGCGATCGAGCAGTTCGCCTCATCTGTTCATCTTTCCGTTTGAATACCTCAGACTTCATCCAATCCCATAAGCAAAAATCCAAATGGGGTAACGTCAGGCGGTCTTGGTGGGCAGTTAAATGTACTACCACTGAAACGTCCCCCCTTAGAAAAATTTACACGACTGTGCTTAAACTGACACACAATATTTTTAGCGCAACGCAATCTGACTTCCAAATATCCCTACGAAAGAATGGCCCTGACTAACATTAACCTATATGTTTCACAAATCACTTACCTCACAAAAATCTTCGTTACTCGAACTAATGCAATACAGCGAGCGCCACTACCGCCAGCTAACTAAGAGATTCAAACTACAGAAGTCACTAACTACTGAGGCACAGTTAGCAAATGAAAGATTTTAATAGAGAACAAGCAATGTATTTACCTTAATAGTCATAATATATATATCAGTTCATGACACCAATTCTTACAAATTTCAAAACTCCGCCATCTCTCTCCCCACGTCCACCACTGCTGGCAGCTCACCTCCAACTGCTCAACGCTACGCGCTGTTAGCATCCAGCTGCCACTGCCCGACACTACAATGGCAGACAACAATGCAAACTAGCCACAGACTGCGCACAGCACAGCCAGTGATTTTTCATACAGAGCGCTATGTGGCGTTACCAATAAGAAAACCTAAACAGCCTACTTACATAGCCCCCATGCTCCCCACAAAAATTTTGTTGGGCAGTGGCCAATAATGATTTGATAAAATTTTTCATAATTACTGTAACAAAGATATCAAATGCACACACTTATTGATACAATGTTGGTCGAAAACTAAATTTTCTCACAGTCCATAAAGAGAGTCCTGATCGTTCATCACAGTAAAATAGCAGTGTTTTTTTTTTCTCAAAGTCTGAGCAGCAAAAGAAAGTGCACACGGAAGTAGTGGATTTCCATGCAGTCTTGAAGAAGTAGTGTCCTTCCAACGAAAAGACAGTGCTGACTCTTGACATGCTGACAGGTAATGGGCCACAGCAGAGTCAATTGACATTGAAGACTATCGGTAGGTAGGTCATCACAGAGCAGACCCACTGTAGTCCTGGTAGAGATTACTATTGGTGGGCCACCAGAGGTGCAGACCCACTGCAGTCCTTGTAGAAATAATGGTATTGGTGGGTCATCAAAGGTGTAGACCCACTGTATTCCTTGTAGAGATGGCCAGCAGCCATCTGTTTGACTGTGCAGGCGTACAATCACCATTGAAGAGTCTTGCGGATAATATAGCAAGTCCATAACCACCACTTGTGCACTCACAAAAATTGTTTTTGAGATGTCCTTACAACCAGCAATGCTGTTATCCAGTCCCTTACTGAATTATTAACACACGTGCAAACACTATCAGTCCCTACTTCTCACATATTTTCCATATACTATGACCAACAGAAATGTGTGCAGTAAAATGCAACTTACAAGTTACTTAATTTGATGAACAGGTGTCAATTACAATTTTATAACATGAGAATACAATAACAAAGGTACAAAAAACACCATTGAAGAACATAATAGTACAGATAATATTTGCAGTAATACAGGCTTTACAAAAGAATCGAAATAACAAATACATCAGTGTTACAAAAATTATGACATAAGTACATACATAAAAGATCAGAATAACTTTTGAAACATCAACTTCACACATGAGCATTAAAACAGAACAGAATAAATAATGTCTAAACATCTTTACAAAGAAAATAACATATTATCAGAAAAATTCTATAACAGAAATCTTATTACGTAAACACATAAAGACAGGACAAACACAGATTCACATAGCGTAATAACACAAAATACAGGACAGGGTTTGTTTTCAGTGTGACATTTGGTACTGCAGTCCAACCCAAAACTTCATTTTGTAGATCTTTCGTCATATCTCAACATTTGTGTCCACCAAAAATATCCTATCCAAGCATGATTTCTGTATTTTGTTGATATCCTCTTTCAAAAATAGTTTTTCTCCACTGTACACTACTTTTTTGGCCAAATCATTTTCTTATAGCTTCTCAATGCTTTTCTTCCAATTCATCATAGTTAGATTCTTATATAGTCTACCCCCTCTTAAGCTAACTTAAATCTACTGAGTTCAGATGCTAAACTAAGGGACGAGGCAAAGCAGCAGCACAAAACAAATTAATACAAACAGCAATATCCCAAAAAAATGGAAATTGGTAAAGCAATTGCAATATTACAACTAATATAAGGCGCTGTGCAGCAAACAACAAAAACAAATCCCTAGTAAAACTGGCTTAACAGAGTAATACAAAGTCAAATTCTGTAACATTACGCCTGGCACACAGCAGCAGCAAATGCAATAGCTTATAACTAAACATGACAAAGTTCAAGCAGAAAAAATATTACAGTAAAGACAACAATGCAGAAAAGGGAAATGTCTATTCACATACTAATATCAATGTCATTAAAGTGGTGCACCACAAGAAGTTATCCTACCACAAAAATTACCAAGTACTTGAAAAGAAAATTATGTATGCAGTTCCTGTGAAGGGAAGTCTTTTTGGTGCTCCTTCGTTTTTTTAAGTACATTGTAAAGTTATTATTTACTGCATCTGTAGGCATAAAATAACTATATCAGTACATCTATTAAATTGTATTTTAACCAATGCTGCAGTGCAGATAGAAACTATATATTAAACAAAATGAGTAAATAAATATATAAAGCAATCCATATGGCATTTCTCTCAACTAGCAAGACAATAGCCGTGTAATGTTTCTCATCGTTTCATTAGGCATTTTAGTAAATATCATAAATTAAGAGCTCCACAGTATAATCATATGTTTTCAAGTTTGAGCGTGTCGTATTTGCGATGCTTTCTACAAAGGAATGAATGTCAATAGCGAGGATAATGGCCTCTTTTTTTTTTTCACCTGTGCCTCTGACAGGCACACACTAATGGCTTTTTTTCCAGGCGCCTGTCGCGCAGCTGGGTGCCCACGATGCATTACGTGCAGGTGGTCACTTACCTTTCTTACTGAAAAATTTACGACATCAGTTTCCGCTACAGTGACAGTCACATATAAAAATATTTTCACAGGTTGCGAATTTGCGTTACAAATCTGTAGAAACAAAATCCTTTAAATATAATAGTGTCAAAAAATTTTCATCGGCATTGTAATACATTCACGCATTTACATACATTTCATAACTCTTAAAGTACGATTCTTGGTTTCCAACAACCTTTTTCACAAACCAGAGTTCGTAACCACTACTCATTATTCCTTACCTTATTCGTCGACATTCTTCAATATTTCATCATTATAAATATGTAGCATAATCAAATTCCTCATATAGCATCAGCTTATTGATCATAAACATACCTCACCAGCATAATACACTTCGTCGTCGTAAAAATAACATCATAACACCTCAGTCAAATCTAAAAAACGTCGTAGCTTTCTGCAATATTGTCAAAACATAAGAAAAATTCTCTGCTCATTTCAATAGTGTCATCTACCTCAAACGTACTTTAAAAATCATGATCCCATACCAAATACATCATTCAAAGCTCTCGTAGTATCACAATGGTTCCGAAAAAATATGAACTGTTCACAAAGTACAGACAAAATACAATTTCATAAGTGTGAAATTATTCAACTGTGTAATAGTGTAAACATCTGTCACTGATGTAGTAAAATAAATGTTTGTCTCTCTCAATTAAATGATCAGATAGCTGTGTAATTTATGTGTTAGAGAAATATGGTACCGATGTGTAAAGTTGTATAAGCAAATACCATATTAGCTAGGGCTCCTTGTGCTTGCCACACAAATTGTACACAAAGTAAGCGTGTACCCCCCTGAGGATTAATGTAATTATATCCTCAGGTGTTACAGATTACAGCAATGGAATGCAATGTATCACGGAAAACCTTTGTATCATTGTACTTCAAATATCTTTAAAAATAAATGTTTTAAGTACAAAATTAACCACTCAAATACGTGTACTGTAGCGATAAACTGTGCGTCTTGTTGTAAGATAATTATGTGGAAGTGTCGTAGTTATCGTCCTCTGTAAGCAAAGTTCTGCTGAAGTCAATGTACTTACCTCGTAATAAACGAAGTGAATTGCTTTGCGTATAAATATCTTAGTTATTACGCTTATTGCCGTGATCAAGAAAGTACTGTGCTGTAACGTATTGTTGTGCTACAGAAAAGGCTGTCTCATTGTAGCTATACCACAAAGTTACTACTAAAACATGTTTTACTTTCCAGAATAATACAGAAAAACTGTGCAGATATAAAACAGATACACCGCAAAAGCAACAATGTAAATCGTGTCACATATTAGTAGTGTCGTGATATAATCGTGTAGCTATCAGAGAAACCAAATGCTAAGTCACCTTTAGTCTCACCGAATGTACTTCAAATAAAGAATGTATTTTCAAGTAAACCAAAATGTTGCATTAAAATCTCATTAACAGTATATGTTCTAAGTATGTAAGCCTTATAGTCGTTACGTAATCGTGCAACTAACAAGGAAGAATGTACAAATAACAACAGTGTCGTCTGTTCACTATAACAATGCATTCGTAATTTCTGTTTAAAAATGTACCCTAGGTTCTAGACTGGATATTTAACTACAAACATTGTTGCATGTTAACAGTTTCAAGTCTGACAAAGCGTACTAGTAATGTAAAGTGAAAAGTTTTATAGCAAGGACTAAGTTAAAAAGCAGATTATATTTCAATAAACGGTTTTACATGTGAAATGTGGTGTAAACCTTTACTCTTCCTCAGTATGCAGCAAATCAACTTGAAGTCAATCATCATGTGGTATACGCCAGTAAAGAACACTGGAATTTTGCTCAAGGTTAGCTTATGTTATTTTTCTCTGAGCCAGCCGGCGCACGCGGCTGCCTCCGGTGCGAGTCATTGTCTGTTTCTTTGTTGGCGCGCGTCCTTATTGGGATTAGGAGATCTAACTTCTACAAATTCACCTTGCCGAGAGGGCCCTGCTCTGTTTGAATCCCGCCAGTTCTGATGCAATTCAGGTCTGTCGTTACGATCATATCGTCTGTCGTCATGTCGGTAATTTCAATAATTAATTTCTTGTCGGTCACGTGGTGGAGAATTTCTCCCTGAATCGTAACTGCGCGCTGGACCGTTGCGTCTGAAGTTATTCCGTCTCCCGTGATGATAATAGTTCTGGCTGCCATATTGTCTGTGTCTCTGATTGTCTCTGTGATAGTCATTACAGCGGAGAGACGACCTTTCCCTGTAATTATTACTACTCAGCCAACCGTTGTCATACGGGTGGTGTCTGTTTTGGTCACGATTTGTGTTGTGAGAATAGCCTTGTCGTGTCCAGTTATTATTTCTTTCATCGCGGAATTGCGACGGATGTGACCTGTAATTGTTGTGTTCCTGTTTTCGCGTTCCGCGATTGTCAGTGCCAATTTCTAATTCTTGTAAGAGTCCCTGAAAAGCTTCAATGTCGTCTTTGCAACGGCTTGCCAAAATAATATGCCGTAAATGTTCAGGCAATTTGATTAAGCAAATGCGGATGAGTTCTGAGGGGCTGTAGGGGTTTGACAGTACTGATTCTTGTGCAACATGTCTTCAAAATATTTCACAAGACTGGAAAATTCAGATTTTTCGAAATGTTTCATCATTATGATGCCATGTTTTACTCGGTCTTGTGTAGCTTGAGACCAATATGCAGAGAGGAAGGCATGATAAAATTCTCCTTCGCTGTGGCAATCGTGAATGACCGATCGCATTCTTACAGCTGGTTCATCCTCCAAGTAGCCACACATAAATTCTAATCTGTGTTCTAACGACCAGTTGGGGGGAAAACAATGAGAGAATTGATGGAGCCATGCTTGTGGATGACTGTCGTTGCCAGAATTCTTAAATGTTTTGAATTTACGTGCAGTAATGAACAGCTTATAGTCAAAATCATCATGTCGGCGAGTCGCATGTCGGTCATTGTTACGTCGTTTCGGCGGTTCCATCTCAAAATTCGCTGTACTTTGCCAATTTCTTTCATAATCTCCAAAGTGCCCTGTGTTATTATTTTGTGGCAGTTCCGTATTTTTTTGTCCCTCTTCCCGTATTGGTGTGCGAGAGTCCTCTGAAATACGTAATTCTTGTATTACCTGTGTCAGCTGATCTTGTACTTCCCGGATTTCTCTTTGGTGTTGCGTATTAATTTGATTTTGATTTTGTTTGAATTTCCTAATTTGTTCGAACTCTTCTGTGTCATTAAACACTACCGGTTTTGTGTCATTCAAATTATCATCTACCTTCGTAGATAAATTATTTAGCTGATCCGAAAGTTCAACTACTTTCTCTGATAATGAACTAATGTCCTCCATGTGTCTTTCTGAACCAATTTTCAGAGTATCTACTGTGTTTTTTAAGTTTTCTTGAGTTTTTGCAAGTTGCGTAACTGAATCGGTAGATGCAACTGAGTCAATTTTAGCTTGCAAGGTCTCATGATTTTCATGAACAATTGTTTGCAGTTCTTTTATGGCTGCTTCGTGATTCTGTAATGCATTTTCATGCCGCGAAAAAATAGGTTGGAAATGCTCACAAATTTGTGTTTTTACGTCATTACAGACTTTTTGACATTTCGATTCGATTTTATGTAATTCAGTAGTTAAATCTTCACGTGTTTGTTCAAGCGTATGTTCCACTGAGTCTAACTTTTGAAGCTTTTGCTCCATTGCGTCTAACTTTTGCTGTGTTTGTCTCAGATTTTGTTCCATTGTGTCTAACTTTTGAAGTTTTTGCTGTGTTTGTCTCTGATTTTGTTCCATTTGTTGCATTAATTGCAATAATAGTGTATTAGTGTCTGGAATCTGTTTTTCTATGCTTTTTGGCAGTGCATTTTCACCGGCAACATTTACATTTTGACAGGCAGAAAATGTGTCTTGACTCATTTGAGAAAACAATGTCTACAGTATTTGCAATATTGTGTTCTGTCATTTTGGATTCCTGAGGCGAGCTGTTGCCGACTGATCCATAGATAATTGTTCCCTGTTCACTACTTGTTTCATTGTCTACACCATTATTTGCCGCCCATTCCATTTCCCTATGCACAATTACCAAATTACTACTTCGAATGTCTGTTAATTCACTACACAGTGGTGCTGATAAGCGACGCTCGTCGTCACTATTATTTCTCAGTTTACTTTGGAGCCTAGTGTTACGTTTTTCACACGCCATTATTGTCACAATATTTCACACGATAACACAGAAAAGCACAATTTGAAGAGCAAAAATAAGAAAGCACATTAACATAGCACTGAAAATAATATCTATTTAATTGCAAGTGCAGCTGCGAAATACTTTGTGCAAAACTACATGCATGCCAAAACTGTTTTACTGTACAAAAATGAAAGACTGCAACTACGAAGGAAATTCTCTCTATGATTACGCCCTAGCAATAAACAAAAGCTACACTAATTACACAAACTACAAGAAAAAATCAGAAGATACCAGTGAGGTATCCTGGCAGGGTCGCCATATGAAACGTCCCCTTAGAAAAATTATACCTGACTGTGCTTAAACTGACACACAATATTTTTAGCGCAACGCAATCTGACTTCCAAATATCCCTACGAAAGAATGGCCCTGACTAACATTAACCTATATGTTTCACAAATCACTTACCTCACAAAAATCTTCGTTACTCGAACTACTGCAATACAGCGAGCGCCACTACCGCCAGCTACCTAAAAGATTCAAACTATAGAAGTCACTAACTACTGAGGCACAGTTAGCAAATGAAAGATTCTAATAGAGAACAAACAATGTATTTACCTTAATAGTCATAATATATATATCAGTTCATGACACCAATTCTTACAAATTTCAAAACTCTGCCATCTCTCTCCCCACGTCCACCACTGCTGGCAGCTCACCTCCAACTGCTCAACGCTACGCCCTGTTAGCATCCAGCTGCCGCTGCCCGACACTACAATGGCAGATAACAATGCAAACTAGCCACAGACTGCGCACAGCACAGCCAGTGATTTTTCATACAGAGCGCTATGTGGCGTTACCAATAAGAAAACCTTAACAGCCTACTTACACCACAACCAATCCAGCGACTAGGGTAAGAGCGGCTGAGATGTTCCTTCACTCATCTGGTAAAATGTGGAGGGGCTCGCTCCGTCATGCTACAGTAGAAGTATAGTGCAGTCCGCCTGGCCAAAGGAACATCCACAAGGTACTCAACAAACGAATTTTCAAAAAAAGTGTAAGTATTTTTGTTCTGTCATTCGCTCTTGTAAAAAGTCTGGACATATCAATATGCTACGGATCATGCTGCACTTGACATCTATAAAAAAACGAACTGCTAGTGTCATCGAGCGACAAACTTCCTCGATGCCCTGTTGGAAGCCACTTGGGGTTGCGGATATGGTGACAAACACGATTCTCAAGGTATCCCCATAAAAAGAACTACTAGTGTGAACTGGGTGACCATGTGGATGATTTGTGACGACCACGGAATCCTAACTATCTTCCACTTCCAGGAAATCTGTTATCAACTTGTTGAACAACATTACACGCAGAACGGGCTGAATGACCATTGTACTGCATTCACACAGATCTCCAACATATAGAGCAACATTTTCACGGGGATCACCTAGGTAGTCGACAATAAAAGCTTTCACCTGCCAGAGAACCTGTGAATTAGTGCGAACCCACGATGTCATCTCCAACGATTAAACAGAACACATTACTGTACCACCTGCTTTGATGATAAGTATGAAGTTCACACCTTGGACTTTCTGTGGCCCAATTCTTCAGATTGTAGTGTTTCACTGCACTATAATTTGTGAACGTGGATTCATCAGACAACATCAGTTTGTCAGGCGTCCGGAGCGGAACTATTCAAGGCTAAGTCACAGAAGGTAACTCTACAATTGAAATCATTCCCATGAACCCTTGTGTCACTGACAGGTGATACTAGAGAAACTTTTATCCATGTACTATTCGCCATACAGATGCAATGCTGATACCAGCGGCTGCGGTAACTGCTTGTATGCTCACATGAGCTTGGGGTATTGCAGGTAAATCAAGCGCTTGTATATGCATGAATTTACTCTTTCGATCGCCTTCTTATTATTAATGTAGAATAATGTAGAATTAATGTAGAATAATTATCCTATTTTAATAATAAGAAGGCTGCATGGTGCGCAACTTCACTCCCAACGACCACGGCGAGGACCATCTTTGCAACCACATCACGCAGCGCAGTACAGATGGGCCCAACAACGTATCGAATGGACCGCTCAGGACTGGCATCACGTTCTCTTCACCGATGAGTGTCGCATATGCCTTCAACCAGACAATCGTCGGAGACGTGCTTAGAGGCAACCCAGTCAGGCTGAGCGCCTTAGACACACTGTCCAGCGAGTGCAGCAAGGTGGAGGTTCCCTGCTGGCATTATGTGGGGCCGACGTACACCGCTGGTGGTCATAGAAGACTCCGTAACAGCTGCACGATACGTGAATGCCATCCTCTGACCGATAGTGCAGCCATATCGGCAGCATATTGGCGACGCATTCGTCTTCATGGACGACAATTCGCACCCCCATCGTGCACATCTTGTGAATGACTTCCTTCAGGATGACGACATCGCTCGACTAGAGTGGCCAGCATGTTCTTCAGACACGAACCGTATCGAACATGCCTGGGATAGATTGAAAAGCGTTGTTTATGGACGACGTGACCCACCAGCCACTCTGAGGGACTTACGTCGAGTCGACGTTGAGGAGTGGGACAGTCTGGACCAACAGTGCCTTGATGAACTTGTGGATAGTATGCCACGACGAATACAGGCATGCATCAATACAAGAGGATGTGCTACCGGGTATTAAGAGCTACTGGTGTGTACAGCAATGTGGACCACCACCTCTGAAGGTCTCGCTGTATGGTGGTACAAGATGCAATGAGTGGTTTTCATGGGTGGAAATGATGTTTATGTTGATCTCTATTCCAATTTCCTGTACAGGTTCCGGAACTCTGGGAACCGAGGTGATGCAAAACTTCTTTTGATGTGTGTAGAACGTTTACGAGCTCGCCATGATATTATAGCCAGGAAAATGGCGGAGCTGCCGGTGTACCTGAAGTCATAAAAAAAATGAATGGCTATCTAACAAGTGGCTTGTTTTGTGTGTAGGTTACAATGCAGATGATACATTCAGTGCAGATGAGACTGATTTCTTTTACATTGTGATCCCAGGTACCACATTGAATTTTGAAGGTGTGATTGGTTGGGAAAATACCTAAGACAAAACTCACAGTTATGGTTGCTCCAAATATAACAAGATCATGTAAAGAAAACTCTTCAGTGATCGTAATATCGAGAAAACCTAGATTTTTTAAAACATTCCCTCCATACCTGTAGCGATTAAGGCAATACAAACTCTGGAAGGACACTTGATGTTTCTGTAAAGTGACTGCGCAACTGGAACTATCAGCTGAAATCGAAGAAACGAAAAATTATTCTCCTTGTCGATAAATACCCCGTTCACTTACTAGTCGACAGTCAGCAGTGCATAATGCTTTGTTTTTACCTCCATACGTCACTTCAATTCTACAACTTTGTGACCAGGATGTTATAAAATTTCTAAAAATCCATTACAGGAAAGTTCATGTGATTAACATGTTACAGGTAGTGGAATACTGTCTTTTCCTGTTGATTAGGTCTTTCATGGCTATTGTACTATACAGCAGTTACAGTAAGTTTTAAACATGCTCAACATTTTATCTCATTCATCATCAAGACTGTGTTCGACATTATTGAACAGTTTATATTGTTGCGACTTCTTTCTTCACCTATTAAAGGTATTTAATTTTTGCTTGCGTGTTATTGCTGTATGTACTGCATTAACGTAAGAAAAATTCCTGTTCAGTACCTCTCCACAATTACTGTATTATCGTGTAGGTGTGCTATACTTCTGCTACTTCAAGAAATTTTAACTCTGCAGTAGCTTAAAATTTACAGATGCGATTCCTGGACTATCGGCTGTAATGAGAGTAAATCGTCGGTCCCTTCGACATCGTTATAACCACTTTCGACTGTGTAGCGTGGGTATCTAGCATATATGGCTCAACCTTGCTGACCTCATAGATGGTGCATAACTCTCTATCGCTGTGTCCCTTAATGTGTTTCATTCTTCTTATTTTCTTCTTTTTCTTCTTCGTTTACTCTTCTGCCTATACTCGTAACTTCTGAGAGCCTTCTCAGATTTTCAGTTACCGGTTAAAATGTTTCTGAGAAAGATTATCCACGTTTCAGCTGTCCCAATTTTAGCAATTGTGTTTATCGTCGAATAGCCTTTCATGTCTAAATAACTTTACACTTTGTCATCGACATAACGTATACTAACCAATTTTCGAGATGGCATACTCTGAAACTGCTGGTGGTGATGGGATACAACTTTGGTACCTATTGCCTAAATAAAACTGATCATATACGTTACTCTTGGTTGACTTATTCAATTTTGTCATTCAGCTTTTCACCTTTTCTAGCTACTGTCTCCACAACACTTTCCAGTTCCATTAACTTAACATTGATTGCCACGATTTTTCTGTCAGTGTACAGACGCATGTGCGTCACACCCTGACAAAGGGTGTATGACGGATGTACAAATTAATCCATAGGCTGCAGAATACTAATATCGTTGTGTATTAGTACATTACTTTTTAAGAAGAATTTCCTGCAAATTTTGTCTGTATCGACCTTTACTCAATTTAAAAGTAAATTCTCTCAAAATGTGTTAATCGTGTGGCAAAAAGATTAGTCTTCCTGCAATCAGAAAGTCTAACAGTCAAAGTACAGATATTATCTCAAAGTAGCAAAATTCTCCGCTTCTTCTTCTCGTTTCCAGAATCATTGCTGGACCAGACGGTTACTACAAGGATCTTGTGACGAGGATACTTTATCCACTCAGTCATGGTGATGACTACACAAGCCCTCAGGGGCTCAGTATTGGTATGGCGTATGGCGACCCCGTGGTTCAAGAACTGGGGCTGGTAAGCGCCGCCAGTCCTCTGTCATCATAAGATCTGGGTATGCTCAGCGACCATCGTAAGGCACGGCAGTGGAACAGCATGCGTCACAGGGAATGGGGATCATGGCTTGCCCGTCCAATTCGAGAGGGTGGTAAAAACCTCCCTAAAAAAAAAGTTTCAACGTGTGCTGTGTACTGATTAGATGCATGGCTGTTGAATTTTAACAGTCGCTAGTTGGCAGCCTCTGGGGATCCCGCCACATCTCTAAGGCTTGCATAGGCATGTGGGTCTCTGTCTAGGTGGATTTTTATTTGCTTAGATGCTCATGGGACTGAGATGGATCCTTAGAAGTCTTCTCTTGCATCTCTCATGGGAATGGGTAGGTCACTGATAGGTACTAACACCCAGTCATATAAGAGAGCAGTATGGCCAGTCCTCCAGACTCAGGGATATTAAAGGATTCAAGCAGGTTTAGTAATAGAATGCATGCTGCCAGCCGGAGTGTGTTTTAACGGGGAGTTTTGAAAAGGTGTCACCTTGTTACATACAAGTGGGTTTAGAGGAGTTTGCAGGTACTTTAAAATCAGTTAATCGATTACCAAATGGGACACTCCCTGCTGCCGTTGGATAAGCAATAGCCAGCAGCAAGTCGCACTCTTAGTTCACTTATTTGTTTTATAGTTTAATTCTTAATTTCTTTGCGTGTTTTTGGGTACTTGCATAGTTTAGTTCAAAAGTGTCAGGGGCATTACAGTATTTGAGAGTTGTAGCATCGCGTTTTAGTACCCGTATAGTGTAAATTCACGTAGTCGTCACTCATCTGTTTGCTTTGAACGGCTTGTGAAATAAAAGAGAGGGAAAAATTGTTAGGGATGGATAGGGACTGCGCCAGTTGCGTATGGATTCAGGGGGAATTGGCCACCGTCTGTAAACAGCTGGAAGCTTTGTTGGCCACGGTCGACAGGCTGCAGGCTGTTGCCATGGGCCGCGGTGACAATGGGACACCCGAGGCGAGAGCTTTAGCGCCTCTGGAACCTGTAGCATCCCCTGGGATCTCTGATGACACTGCGCCCTCGGATTCGGACGTCCCTGCCGGTCGACACTTGCCTGGCGGTGATTAGCGAACCGTGGCGGGGTCGCGACTCCCTGGGCGGAAGGCGAAAGTTGGTGCTGGCCGCAGCGCTGTACACTTACACCTCCGTAACAGGTTTGAGGTACTGCCCACTGCTGAAAGTATTTCTGAGCCAGAGAGGCGGCCTCGCTTTTGCGGCAGTGGCCGGTCTTCCTGAGAGGTCCGGACAAGCGCAGTGGGTGGGATTGCTAGTTACTGGGAGCTCCAGTGTTACGCAGGTGATGGAGTCCCTTAGGGATATGGCAGCTAAGGACGGGAAGAAAGGCAATGTACACTCCGTGTGCATACCGGGGGGAGTCATCCAAGATGTGGAAAGGGTCCTCTCGGATGCCATGAAGGGTACAGGGTGCAGCCAACTGCAGGTGGTGGCTCATGTCGGCACTAATGACGTGTGTCGCTATGGATCGGAATAGATTCTCTCTGGTTTCCGGCGGCTATCTGAGTTGGTGAAGCCTGCCAGTCTTGCTAGCGAGATGAAGGCAGAGCTCACCATCTGCAGCACCTTGCCGAATGGAGGGTCTGAATCAGAGGCTTAGACTGTTCATCGACTGTGTAGGCTGCAGATTCCTCAATTTACGCCAAAGGGTGGTTGGGTTTCGGGTTCCGCTGAATAGGTCAGGTGTCCACACAGGAGGCGGCTACACGGGTATCAGGGGTTGTGTGGCGTGGACTGGGCGGTTGTTTTTAGGTTAGACAGTCTCGGGAAAGATCAAAAAGTGCTCCAGTCTCAAAGGGTACAGGGCAAAGAAACTATGAGAATCGACTAAAGAACAGTCGGTATTCTAGTTGTAAATTGTCGTAGCTATGTTGGACAAGGACCAGAGCTTCAAGCTCTGATAGAAAGCACTGAAGCTGAAATCATTATAGAAAGAGAAAGCTGGCTAAAGCCGGAGATAAATTCAGCTGAAATTTTTGCAGAGGGGCAAACCGTGTTCAGAAAGGATAGATTAAATAAAGTAGATGGTGTTGTGTTTGTGTCTGTTGTTAAAAAATGGCTCTTAGCACTATGAGACTTAACATCTTAGGTCATCAGTCCCCTAGAACTTAGAACTACTTAAACCTAACTACCCTAAGGACATCACACAACACCCAGCCATCACGAGGCAGAGAAAATCCCTGACCCCGCTGGGAATCGAACCCGGGAACCCGGGTGTGGGAAGCGAGAACGCTACCGCACGACCACGAGATGCGGGCTGTCTGTTGTTAGTAGTTTATCTTGTAGTGAAGTTGAAATAGATAGTTCATGCGAATTACTATGAGTAGAGAATATACTCAACAGCCGTACTAAAATAATAATTGGCTCCTTCTACCGATTCCCCCCCCCCCCCCCCCCCCCCGACTCAGATGATATAATAGCTGAACGGTTCAAAGAAAACGTGAATCTCATTACAAATAAATACCCCACTCATACAGTTATAATTGGTGGAGACTTCAATCTACTCTCGATTTGTTGGAGAAAATACACGTTCAAATCCGGTGGTAGACAGAAAACATCTACCGAAATTGTACTAAATGCTTTCTCTGAGAATTACTTTGAACAATTAGTTCATGAGCCCACACGAATTGTAAATGGTTGCGAAAACACACTAGACCTCTTAGCCACAAATAATACTGATCTAATAGAGAGCGTCTTGACGGATACAGGGATTAGTGAACACATGGTCATTGAGGCGAGGCTCAAAACCATATAAACCAAAACCACTAAAAATTAACGCCAAATATATCTATTTAATACAGCAGATAACAATCGTGTGATGCCTTCCTAAGAGAGAGTCTTCATTCCTTCCAAGCTAATTATGTAAGTGTAGACAATATATTGCTCAAATTCAAAGATACTGTATCGGAGGCAATCGATAGAGTCATACTGCATAAGTTAATAAGAAACAGGACTGATTCACCATGGTACACAAAACACGTCACGATCACTGTTGCAGAAGCAACGAAAATAACGTGCCACATTGAAGAGAGGGCAAAATCCCCAAGACTGGCTAAGTTTCACGGAAGCTCTAAATTTAGTGCGGATGTCAATGCGAGACGCTTTTAATAGTTTCCACAATGAAACATTGTCTCAAAACATGGTAGAAAACCCAGAGAGATTCTGATCGTATGTAAAGTACACCAGTGGCAAAAAACTGTTAATACCGTCACTGCGCGATAGCGATGGAAATGTTACCGATTATGGTACCACTAAAGAGGAGTTACTAAATGCAGTTTTCCGTGATTTCTTCACGAAAGAAGACGAATAAATGTTCCAGAATTCTAAACCAGAACAGCTGTTAGCATGAGTGACATAAAAGTAGATATCTTAGGTGTTGCGAAACAACTCAAATCAGTTAAGAAACACAAGCCTTCCGGTCCAGATGGTATAACAATCGGGTAGGTTCCTTTCAGAGTATGCAGGCACAATAGCGCCTTTCTTAGCAATCATATACAACCGGTCACTTGACGAAAGGTCTCCTCCTAAAGGTTGGAAAGTAGCACAGGTCACATCAATATTCAAGAAAGGAAATAGGAGTAACCCTTTGAATTACAGACCCATATCACTAACAGCCGGCCATAGTAGCCGAGCGGTTCTAGGCGCTACAGTCTGTAACCACGAGACCGCTACGGTCGCAGGTTCGAATCCTGCCTCGGGCATGGATGTGTGTGATGTCCTTAGGTTAGTTAGGTTTAAGTAGTTCTAAGTTCTAGGAGACTGATGACCTCAGCAGTTAAGTCCCATAATGCTCAAAGCCATTTGAACCAAACTAACCTCAATTTGCAGTAGGATTTAGGAGTATATACTGTACTCGAACATTATGAATCACCTTGAGGAAAATGACTTATTGATATATAACCAACACAGATTCAGAAAGAATCGTTCTTGTGCAACACAGCTAGCTCTTTATTCCAATGAAGTAATAAGTGCTGTCGACAAGGGATCTTAGATCGATTCCATATTCCTTGATTCCCAGAAGGCTTTTGATACCGTTCCTCACAAGTGACTATTAATCAAACTGCGTGTATATGGAGTTGTGTGACTGGATTTGTGATTTCCTTTCAGAGAGGTCACAGTTCGTAGTAGTAGACGGTAAATCATCGAGTAGAACTGAAGTGACACCTGGCGTTCCGCAAGGTAGTGTCATAGGCCCTCTGCTGTTCCTGATTTACATAAATGATCTAGGTGACAATCGGAGCAGTTCCCTTAGATTGTTTAAAGATGGCGCTGTAATTTTCCGTCTAGTAAAACCATCAGACGATCAATTCCAATTACAAAATGATGTAGAGAGAATTTCGGTGGGATGCGAAAAGTGGCAATTGGCGCTAAACAAAGAAAAGTGCGAGGTCATTCACATGGGTACTAAAAGAAATCCGATAAATGTTGGGTATACGATAAATCGAACAAATCTAAGGGCAGTCAATGCGAGTAAATACCTAGGAACTACAATTACGAACAACTTAAATTTGAAAGACCACATAGATAATATTGTGGGGAAGGAGAAACAAAGACTGCATTTTGTTGGCAGAACACTTCGAAGATACTACAAACCCACTAAAGAGACAGCCTACATTATACTTGTGCGTCCTCTGCTGGAATATTGCTGCGCGGTGTACGATCCTTACCAGGTAGGATTGACGGAGGACGTCGAAAAAGTGCAAAGAAGTGCAGATCGTTTCGTTTTATCACGCAATAGGGATGACAGTGTCACTGATGTGATGCGCGAGTTGGGGTGGCAGTCACTGAAACAAAGGCGGTATTCTTTGCCACGTGGTCTGTTTACGAAATTTCAATCGCCAACTTTCTCTTCCGAATGCGAAAATATTTTGTTGACACCCACCTACGTAGGGTCAGAGCTCGAACGGTAAGATTTAGGTATTCCTTTTTCCCACGCGCCATTCTAGAGTGGAATGGTAGAGAAGTAGTACGAAAATGTTTCGATGAACCCTCTTCTAGGGACTTAAGTGTGAATTGCAGAGTAATCTTGTACATGTAGATGTAGATGTAGAAACATCAGGTTGCCAACAAGTAACAAACCTGTAGAAGCCCCAAAACCCTTGAGGAATCTACATCTACATCTACATTTATACTCCGCAAGCCACCCAACGGTGTGTGGCGGAGGGCACTTCACGTGCCACTGTCATTACCTCCCTTTCTTGTTCCAGTCTCGTATGGTTCGCGGGAAGAACGACTGTCTGAAAGCATCCGTGCGCGCTCTAATCTCTCTAATTTTACATTCATGATCTCCTCTGGAGGTATACGTAGGGGGAAGCAATATATTCGATACTTCATCCAGAAACGCACCCTCTCGAATCCTGGCGAGCAAGCTACACCGCGATGCAGAGCGCCTCTCTTGCAGAGTTTGCCACTTGAGTTTGTTAAACATCTCCGTAACGCTATCACTGTTACCAAATAACCCTGTGACGAAACGCGCCGCTCTTCTTCGGATCTTCTCTATCTCCTTCGTCAACCCGATCTGGTACGGATCCCACACTGATGAGCAATACTCAAGTATAGGTCGAACGAGTGTTTTGTAAGCCACCTCCTTTGTTGATGAACTACATTTTCTAAGGACTCTCCCAATGAATCCCAACCTGGTACCCGCCTTATCAACAATTAATTTTATATGATCATTCCACTTCAAATCGTTCCGCACGCATACTCCCAGATATTATACAGAAGTAACTGCTACCAGTGTTTGTTCCGCTATCATATAATCATACAATAATATGTATTCGCAATACATTACATTTGTCTATGTTAAGGGTCAGCTGCCACTCCCTGCACCAAGTGCCTATCCGCTGCAGATCTTCCTGCATTTCGCTACAATTTTCTAATGTTGCAACTTCTCTGTATACTACAGCATCATCCGCAAAAGCCGCATGGAACTTCCGACACTATCTACTAGGTAATTTATACACTCCTGGAAATGGTAAAAAGAACACATTGACACCGGTGTGTCAGACCCACCATACTTGCTCCGGACACTGCGAGAGGGCTGTACAAGCAATGATCACACGCACGGCACAGCGGACACACCAGGAACCACGGTGTTGGCCGTCGAATGGCGCTAGCTGCGCGGCATTTGTGCACCGCCGCCGTCAGTGTCAGCCAGTTTGCCGTGGCATACGCAGCTCCATCGCAGTCTTTAACACTGGTAGCATGCCGCGACAGCGTGGACGTGAAGCGTATGTGCAGTTGACGGACTTTGAGCGAGGGCGTATAGTGGGCATGCGGGAGGCCGGGTGGACGTACCGCCGAATTGCTCAACACGTGGGGCGTGAGGTCTCCACAGTACATCGATGTTGTCGCCAGTGGTCGGCGGAAGGTGCACGTGCCCGTCGACCTGGGACCGGACCGCAGCGACGCACGGACGCACGGACGCACGGACGCACGCCAAGACCGTAGGATCCTACGCAGTGCCGTAGGGGACCGCACCGCCACTTCCCAGCAAATTAGAGACACTGTTTCTCCTGGGGTATCGGCGAGGACCATTCGCAACCGTCTCCATGAACCTGGGCTACGGTCCCGCACACCGTTAGGCCGTCTTCCGCTCACGCCCCAACATCGTGCAGCCCGCCTCCAGTGGTGTCGTGACAGGCGTGAATCGAGGGACGAATGGAGACGTGTCGTCTTCAGCGATGAGAGTCGCTTCTGCCTTGGTACCAATGATGGTCGTATGCGTGTTTGGCGCCGTGCAGGTGAGCGCCACAATCAGGACTGCTTACGACCGATGCACACAGGGCCAACACCCGGCATCATGGTGTGGGGAGCGATCTCCTACACTGGCCGTACACCTCTGGTGATCGTCGAGGGGACACTGAATAGTGCACGGTACATCCAAACCGTCATCGAACCCATCGTTCTACCATTCCTAGACCGGCAAGGGAACTTGCTGTTCCAACAGGACAATGCACGTCTGCATGTATCCCGTGCCACCCAACGTGCTCTAGAAGGTGTAAGTCAACTACCCTGGCCAGCAAGATCTCCGGATCTGTCCCCCATTGAGCATGTTTGGGACTGGATGAAGCGTCGTCTCACGCGGTCTGCACGTCCAGCACGAACGCTGGTCCAAGTGAGGCGCCAGGTGGAAATGGCATGGCAAGCCGTTCCACAGGACTACATCCAGCATCTCTACGATCGTCTCCATGGGAGAATAGCAGCCTGCATTGCTGAGAAAGGTGGATATGCACTGTACTAGTGCCGACATTGTGCATGCTCTGTTGCCTGTGTCTATGTGCCTGTGGTTCTGTCAGTGTGATCATGTGATGTATCTGACCCCAGGAATGTGTCAATAAAGTTTCCCCTTCCTGGGACAATGAATTCACGGTGTTCTTATTTCAATTTCCAGGAGTGTACATAAGTAACAAGTGTGGACACAAAATAGCAGCCTGTGGGAGTACCTTTCAGATATTTCTTTCACAGTCACTAAAATTTTCTATCTTTAATACGTTGTCTGAATTATTCAGCATGACTTTTTTCATTCTGTTTGTAATGTATGATTCAAACCAGCTGCGCTTAAAGCCATCAGTTCCACAAAACCTGAGTTTTTCTAAGGGAGTAAAATGATTTCCACAGTCAAACGCCTGAGAAAGATTAGGAAAATGCTATCTGGCGATATATTATTTCTTAAGGATTCTACTATTCCATGAGTGTATGTATAAATAGCATTCTCAGTCCATAAACTCTACGGGAATCCAAACTGTGATGTGCTAAGTGAATTGTTTCCATCAAGTGTACAACTACTCGTGGATACATTTTTTTGCGAATATTTTGGAAAAAGATGTCAGTAAGGAAATTGGGCAATAAATCTTTAAGACTGCCTTGTCTCCCTTCTTATGAAGTGGCTTAACAATTGCATGTTGTAACCTGTTTGGCCTCCCATGAACCTTGGACCTTGTCGTTGGTGGGGAGGCTGGTGTGCCTCCGCAATGCAGACAGCCATATTATAGGTGCAAACACAACGGAGGGGTATCTATTGAGAGGCCAGACAAACGTGTTGTTCCTGAAGAGGTGCAGCAGCTTTTTCAGTATTTACAGAGGCAAGAGTATGGATGGTTGACTGATCTGGCCTTGTAGCATTGGTGCAAACGACTGAAGGCAAGAGGAAACTACAGCTGTAATTTTTCCCGGGTGCATGCAGCTCTACTGTATGGTTAAATGATGATGGCATCCCCTTGGGTAAAATATTCCGGAGGTAAAATAGTCCCCCATTCGGATCTCTGAGAGGGGTCTACTCAGGAGGGCGTCGTAATAGGAGAAACAAAAGTGGCGTTCTACAGATTGGAGTGTGGAATATTAGATCACTTAATGGGACAGGTAGATTAGAAAATTTATAAGTTAGATATAGTGGGAATTAGTGAAGTTCGGTGACAGGAGGAACAAGACTTCTGGTCAAGTGAATATAGGGTCATAAATACAAAATTAAATAGGGGTAAAGCAGGTGTAGGTTTAATAATGAATAAAGAAATAGGAGCGCGGATAAGTTACTACAAACAGCATAATGAACACTTTATTTTAGTCTAGAGAGACACGAAGCCCACGCCCACCACAGTAGTATAAGTTTGTATGCTAACTCCGCAGATGATGAAGAGATTGGAGAAATGTAGGTTGAGATAAAAGAAATTTTTCGGATAGTGAAGGGAGACGAAAATTTAATAGTCATGGAGGGCTGGAATTCGATAGTAGGAACGGGAAGAGAAGGAAAAGTAATAGGTGAGTATGGAATGAGGGTAAAGAATGAACGAGGAAGCCGTCTGGTAGAAATTTTCACAGAGCGTAACTTAACCATAGCTAACAGTTGTTTTATGAATCATGAAATAAGGTTTTACACGTGGAAGCGGCCTGCAGACGCTGGAAGGCTTCAGTCAGATTATATAATGATAAGACACAGATTAAGGAACGAGGTTTTAAATTGTAAGACATTTACAGGGCAGATGTGGACTCTGACCACAATCTATTGGTTATGAAGTGTGGATTAAAACTGAAGAAACTACAAAAAGGTGGGAATTGAAGGAGATGAGACCTGGATGAACTGAAAGAGGTTGCAGAGAGTTTCAGAAAGCGCATTAGGGAACAATTCACAATGATGGGGGAAATAAATACCGTAGAAGAAGAACGGGTAGCTTTAAGAGATGAAATGGTGAAGGCAGCAGAGGATCAAGTAGGTAAAAAGACGAGGGCTAGTAGAAATTCTTGAGTAACAGATGAGATATTGAATTTAACTGACGAAATAAAAAATATAAAAATTCAGTAAATGAAACAGACAAAAAGGAATACAAACGTCTCAGAAATGATAACGACAGGAAGTGCAAAGTGGCTAAGCCGGGATGGCTAGAGGACAAATGTAAGGATGTAGAGGCATATAGGAAGGGCTTACTTCAATAGTGGTACAAGTCCATTACCTCCACTTTTCTGATTATAGTCCTTCGCTTCTGACATTAATTACCCAAATAAACAGAAAGAAAAGTTCATCTCTAGCAAGAAGCCGTATGCTTAAATGTTTCTGGTATCTCAACTGCAAATTTTTCAGCTCTCGTTTGACTTTAGGACTCTGTACCTTAAAATGAACAAAAATGGACTTGTACCACTATTGAAGTAAACCCTCCATATAGCTAGGGGTAAGATAGATGCTGCCTACAGGAAAATTACAGAGACCTTTGGAGAAACGAGAACCACTTGTATGAATATCAAGAGCCCAGATGGAAAACCAGTTCTAAACAAAGAAGGGTAAGCAGAAAGGTGGAAGGAGTATATAGAGGGTCTATACAAGGCTGATGTACTTGAGGGCAATATTATGGAAATGGAAGAGGACGTAGATGAAGGTGATATGGGAGATATGATACTGCGTGAAGAGTTTGACAGAACACTGAAAGACCTAAGTAGAAACAAGGCCTCGAGAGTCTACATTCCATCAGAACTACTGATAGCCTTGGGAGAGCCAGCCCTGACAAAACTCTATCATCTGGTGAACAAGATGTATGAGACAGGCGAAGTACCCTCAGACTTAAAGAAGAATATAGTAATTCCAATCCCAAAAAAATCAAGTGTTGACAGGTGCGAAAATTACCGAACTCTAAGTTTAAAAAGTCACCGTTGCAAAATAATAACATGAATTCTTTACAGATGAATAGGAAAACTGGTAGAACCCAACCTTGGGGAAGATCAGTTTGAATTTCGTAGAAATGTTGGAACACGCGAGGCGATGCTGACCCTATGACGTATCTTAGAACATAGGTTAAGGAAAGGCAAACCTACGTTTCTAACATTTGTGGACTTAGAGGAAGCTTTTGACAATGTTGACAGGAATACTCTCTTTCAAATTGGGAAGGTGGCAGGGGTAAATAAAAGGAACAAAAGACTATTTACAATTTGTATAGAAATCAGATGGCAGTTATACAAGTCAAGAGACATGAAAGGGAAGCAGTGATTGAGAAGGGAGTGAGACAGGGTTGTAGCCTATCCCCAATGTTATTCAATCTGTACATTGAGCAATCAGTAAAGGAAACATAAGAAAAATTACGAGTGGTAATTAAAATCCATGGAGAAGGAATAAAAATTTTGATGTTTGTCGCTGACATTGTACTTCTGATATAGCAAAGGATCTGGAAGAGCAGTTGATTGGTTCAAATGGCTCTGAACACTATGGGACTTAACTGCTGTGGTCACGCGGTTCCAGACTGTAGCGCCTAGAACCGCACGGCCACTCTGACCGGCTGGAAGAGCAGTAGAACAGAATGGATAGTGTCTTGAAACCAGGATATAAGGTGAACATCAACAAAAGCAAAACAAGGATAACGGAATGTAGTCGAATGAAATAGGTGATGGTGATTATGTCTGGTTTGTGGAGCACTCAACTGTGCGATCATCAGCGCCCATAGAAAGTCCCAGTTTTTACAGGGTCCATTTTCTTTTCACAGTCCAATCTAGGCTCTCTCACAAATGATGATGATAATGACAACACAGTCCCCAGGCAGAGACAATCCCCACCCCAGCCTGGAATTGAACCCGGGACCCTGTGATCCAGAGGCAGCAATGCTAGCCCCTAGACCACGTTCTGCAGACTAAAAAGTTGATGCTGAGGGAATCAAATTATGGAATGAGACACTTGAAGTAGTTGATGAGTTTTGCTATTTGGGGAGTAAAATAACTGATAATGGTAGAAGTAGAGAGGATGTAAAATGTAGACTGGCAATGGCAAGTAAAACGTTTCTGAAGAGAAGAAATTCGTCAACATTGAGTATATATTTAAGTGTCAGGAAGTCTTTTATGAAAGTATTTGTATGGAGTGTAGCCAGGTATGGAAATGAAACATGGTCGATAAATGGTTTAGACAAGAAGAGAATAGAAGCTTTCGAAATGTGGCGCTACAGAAGAATCCTGAAGATTAGATGGGTAGATCACGTAACTAATGAGGAGGTACTGAATAGAATTGGGGAGAAGAGGAATTTGTGGCACAACGTGACTAGAAGAAGGAATCGGTTGGTAGGACTTCTTCAGAGGCATCACAGGATCACCATTTTAGTATTGGAGGGCAGCGTGGTGTGCAAAAATCGTAGAGGGAGACCAACAGATTCAGAAGGATGTAGGTTGCAGTAGTTACTTGGAGATGAAGAAGCTTGCACAGGATAGAGTAGCATGGAGGGCTGCATCAAACCAGCCTCTGGACTGAAGACTACAACAACAACAACAACTTGTTTGGGAAAATCTCCTGTGCCACTGATGCGTTGCATGTATTGTGAAAGACATTTCTTATTAACTTGGAACAATTTCTGTTTGAAATGCCATCAATTGCACGTCAGTTTTTATTTCTTAGAATTTTTATAATTGTATTAATTTCAGTGAAGGATGATGGTGTTACTTCTAGTTGCATAAAGTGTTGTGGAATAGCGTTTTTACTATATTCTCTTGCTTCTTCAACTGAACCATTTAACCCTATACTTGTTGCTATATTTAGAAAGTGATTGTTAGAAGTACTTGCGATTTGTGAATTATCAGTCACAAATTGTCATTTATTTTAACAGTTATGGAATCTTGTACACTGACTGACTATCATGTCTCCCATTTGACAATATCCCATATTGTTTTAATCTTATTTCCTCCTTTATTTATTTCTGTCAGAACATGCACAGGTCTGGACAGTTTGTCTTACTCTGGCCTTTACATGAATTTCCCTCTTCCTCTTACACGAGACCCTAATTCCCTTAGTTATTCATGGTTTACTAGTTATTTTCATAGAGATTTTGGATAATGTTTTACAAAACATCTTTCAAATATTGACATAAATGCCTATGGAATAAATCGAATTTGACATTTGCATCTTTTTCTACATATACGTCATCCCATGCCATACCTCTTTGCTTACTTTCAAAACACTGCATCCTGTTCTCATTAATAAGCTTCAGTGGTTTATATGAACCTACATCCAGATTGTAAGGTGGCACACTGTTTATTTGCAATTGGATCCACATTAATTACTTCATCCTGAACTCTGTCTATAAAATTGTTATCAGTAAGAGTCCACCTATTTTACTGCACAAGAGTTGGAAAACGGACTGCTGAGATTGGATTAAGACACCAGAATAATAATTCTATTCCCTTTTCCTGTCTATATTTTTTGAGGAATATTCATTGAAATCTCCGCAAACTACTAACTGTTTCTTATTGTCTGAAAAGTAGCTCAATAACGCATCTAGATTTCTTATAAATAGCTGAAAGTTTCCTAGAAGGGATCTGTAGACTGTTACAATTATCAAAGAAGTATTACTGTTACAGTTATCACAGAAATATTCTACAATAACAGCTCACTAGCACACACTTGTAAGTTCTTAATCAATGTAAAAACTATTTGTTTCCATGTTTCTGAATTTGTGTCCAAGTCTTACATATGTCACAACTCCTTTTTCCATGTTAACTCTACACAAAAATGGTGCAAGTGCAGTGCTTCATATTTAACTTCTCCATTCCTGTGGGTACAAGGTGTTCAGAGAGACACAGAACATCTATCAGTTTAGAGTTTTCCACATCTTCTGGACACAGAATAACCTCATCTATATTTTTTTCAAACCTCTAATGTTCTGATGAAATAAATTAATTTTATTGTTTTGGAAACTGTTACATGTTTTATAGTCCCCTGCTGCTATAATTTCTTCCAGTACTCTCTGTCTGTAAACTGAATCTAACCTAAAAAGTGCCCCTTTGTCACAATGATTGTGTCTTGTGTGCTTCTAGCTTCCCTTATACTTTCTGCAAGGTCCTCAGTTAAGCTTTCCTCCACACAGGTGCGGTGTTGGCTCTTAAATCCTCTGCAATAGGGACGACAACAACATCACTGCAAGAACATTACGCAGGGGGCAACTGAGCTATAGCAGTGTGGTACTCTAGTAAACTACCTGTGGATACAGTTACACTTTAAGGTAACTTGCCTGTGAACGCCTGCAAAAATACTGCCAATTTTCATAACGTTTGCGTGACTCTAACTAAAACAGATGAACTCTTAGTGGGATGAAAATTGTAGAATAGTTTAAGTTCTTCTTGCTGAACATTTTGGTATACAGTTAATCACATTGATTCTTATATTGACCTCATTACAATTTTTGTGTGAAAATCAATCAATTACAGTTCCATCTAGCGGTCAATCTGTGTACTGACTAACTTACCTGAGTGCTTTACACTTCACATACACAGTAACGACATGTCCATCTGAAAGTAGACTACAATCACTTCATTTCAGTGGTAAGTTTTTATTCTAGAGATATTTACATCTGATAGTCAAAATCAAGGTTACGTTTGTATAGCTAATCAATACGTATTCTTCTTCTTGTTGACTGTACGTTAATGTCTGTAGTCCATTTCATTCGGAATAATACCCTGAAATGTATAAAAAAACTTCAAAGCCTATCTCAAGTAGATTTTTTTTGTGCATAAAATAAACATGTCAGAAAAGTTAATTCCCAGGATATTCATTTCAGATTTATGTTTATCTGTGGAACACCTCTGTTGTTCCTAATACATTCCATCTGCATAATCTTCTTGGCGTATATGTTCCTCCTCTTTTATCTTGCTTTCCTTTCTCCTTGTTATTCTGGTCTCTTTAGTTGCCTCATGGACCCAATTTTCAGTTTTGGTCACTGTCATGGAATTAACTGCCACCATGGATTGTTGCCTCATACTGGACCTAGAAGACATTCGCAGCAACTCTAGACCTCCACACCAGTAACAAAACACCTTTTGGACGGAAAATAAGTTTCGAGAATGACAAAATAGCAAAACCTCTAACTACAGACATCTTCATAAGTGAAATAACCCACGAAAATCAATGATATAAGAGAGAAAACATAAGACCATCGAAAAGCGTATCTTCTAACAGGACTGCCAGCTAGAGAAACACTTGTATAGTATATTTTTTTCCAATAGAAGTCTAATGACAACATTTGACAGGTGAAAGCGTTGGCCACACACCGAGAGATCCTCTTTGAGATGTCGAATTCAGTACTCTCACCTACCGTTTCGTTCAAAAAAAACTTTAATCATCGTTTGAAGACAAAAAACAAAAAATAATTTTTTTTGAAGCGGAGTCACAAACAATAGACCTGAAGACCTGCAAAAAATGAGTAGGTGGCCCTTCTCGCTGAACGGAAGACGCTACGATCAGTGGGCCTTTATTATCTGCGATTTTAATGTATCCCACGGCATCCATGAACATGATGCGAGGGCACGCAACGTGTGAAAATAAGAGTGGGAAGAAAAACGGTAGGAAAGCCGTCAATATTATAAAGTATGTCATGTTTCTGCCAGAAGACCGTAGTTTACTCTCAAGGATCAGCTTATAAGTTTGTACAAGCGGCCGCTACGTTATATTACAGAGGTGTGAAAATATTATTATTTTAATACTTGTCATTTGTTGTTGGCTGAGTAATTTGCATCCATTGTGCAACTAAAGAAAGAGCATTCTGAAAAAATGTATTTTCACGTGAAGTTGTCGTTGGCTGATATTTTTGGTTTTCGTAAAGATTTGCAGGAAGCACCAGCTCCAGAATATCGTGCAAAGTGTAATTGGTAGTTGCTTGGACAGCAGACACATATCGTTTACTCTTAGACTTAGTAGTTTCTACATTTCTATGATTTTTTGATACTTAATAGTGATCAATTAATCGTGCTTGATAGAAATACCTCGAATTCAAAACTGTTGATTCAGTACGTCAATAACGCAGGACGTAATGGAACATATCTACAAACTGGTGATGCGATGTAACATCTGACGAAATGTTACGGCATGTGTGGTTAGAGCAGCTCCCAGTAGCAATGAAGGCAGCTGTAGTGACATGCGATAGAACTCATGTTAATTTTGTAATCGCATTAGCGTATAATACGTATGCAACAAAAGACTAAGCAAGCGCATCGATGATGATGAATGTAACCGACGGAATCGACTCAGGAGAAGCTGCTGCTATTCGGAAGGAGCCACAAATAGACATCAGTAAGCAGGGAAGCTGTCTGGAAAGCCAAATAGACTCCCTGCAAAATCAAGCGGCGGCACTGACTGTCGGCAAGAGGACCCCACCCAGGTGGAACGAAGCATACAGGAAGGCACCGTTTCAGAAAAATCAAACTTTTGAACAAGTGACATTAGCGAGTCGACAAAATACAATGTCTATATATCACAGAAGTTTCAGAAAGTAGAAAGCGACACGATTCCTGAAAAAGTCAACAATCATTCGAACGAATTTCAACAGAATGCTGTGTTGAAAATTGGTTCAGTCAGACCTCTAGGTCCCCTATGCACATAGAGACAATCAAGCTTACATGTGATGTCGCGACGGTAGTACATAAGAGACAGAAAAGCAAACCGTTGCTGCAGAGTCGATTTGGGGTTGGACGTGAGCATGTTACCGGTCGGCCAAGACAAGAATGCAAGGACTGCCGCCCCCATGCATCTTACAGCAGCCAACAGTTCGCCAATAACGACGTATGGAAACTGTAAAGTAGAAGTAGATTTGGGCTTCGGCAAGAAGAGGATAATCATTATGACGGATGTGGTGGGGCCAATATTATGTGCAGATTTTGTTATTCAGCAAGGACTGGAGATAAGTCTCTGAAAGGCGCAAATTAAAATTGACAGGGAAGTCATAACAGCTTCTGTAGGATGAGGCACTACAGACACCATGTACCCACCCAACATTTCAATTATATAGGTGAACAGACAGGAAGACAGGGACCAGATATGAAAAGTGCTCCATAACACAGTCCATCACATTAACATGTCACTTGGCTAGCCTATCTTTCAGTGTCTGAGAAGACTGGTACCCCACCATTCGGCTGCAAATGGTGCAGATTGTACAGCCCGAGGGCTTCACCTTTGCATGTTATCAAGAAGAAAGATGGCATGTACATTTTCAGACTGCTATCCAGTAATAGTACTAAATGTAAGGGATTTCAAAAATGTACTGCTGTGTGCCACAGTCTTCAGCATGACTGCTTTTATGAATTCTTACACTCAGATACTGGCAGTGGAAGGAGAAATACCCAAGACTGGTGGTAGCCCTGTTTGGTCTTTTCAAACATTTGTGTCTGCGATTGGGCTTGAAGAATGCTGCAGAGTCATGACATTGTTTAATAGATTAAGTATTCAAAGGACTCAGTTTCTGCTTTGTATGTCTTGATGATATTCTGGTATTTTCAGAGATGACAGCACTACATGAGAAACACCTCAGAACAGTGTCTGGCAAAATACGCAAATATGATATGACAGTTTTCAAAGCAAAGTGAGCTCTGCGGCTGAAGGAAATGACACTGTTCAGGAATGCAGTTTCGATGGCCAGAATTTCTCCATTAAAAGACAACACTGATGTCATCAATGCCTTATTACGCCCTAGGGACGATCAACAGTTAAAAGGATTCCTGTGAGTAGTGAACTTTTACCGTCGACACCTAACGGGAGTCGAAGAATTTCAAGCATCACTGACGGCAGTGGTGTCAGGTAACGACATTCTATCATGGACACCAGGAATGCAATGAGCCTTAAAAAATGTAAAAGCTACGCAGCAAAATGTAGTCCTTTTCAGCTTGAGTTTATCGGCCAGTTCAGCACATGCATAAGGCACATAAAAGGGGCAGTTAATGTAATAGCTGATTTCTTCACGTGAGTCGAAGCCATCGTGTGCACAGTTGACTACAAGCAAATCAGTGCAGCACAGGCTACAGATAGAAATCTGCAGGAATATTTACAAAGCTGTTCAATAGGGCTATACCTTCAACAAGTAAGACTAAAAGCAGCCCCAGAAATTTTGTTCTGGAAAAGTTACACAATGTTGTTTTTTATAGTAGTCATAGCCTAGTCCATCCTAGCTCAGAAACAGCATTAAAATGTTGATAGAGAGGTGTCTGTGGCCCAGTATAAAGAAAGACGAACCCCAATGGATAAAACACGCATAGCAAGCAGAATGAAATTTTCTCTCTGCAGCGGAGAGTACGCTGATATGATACTTCCTGGCAGATTAAAACTGTTCGCCAAACCGAGACTCAATCTCGGGGAAAGTGCTCTACCGAGTTACCCAAGAACGATTCACAACCTGTCCATATAGTTTTACTTCATCCAGTACCTCGCCTCCTACCCTCCAAACACAGAAGTTCTCCCGCGAAACTTGCAAGACTAGCAGTTCTGAAAGAAAGGATATTGCGGAGACATGGCTTAGTCAAAACCTAGAAGTTGTTTCAAGAATGAAAGTTTCACTCTGTAGCGGAGGCAGCGCTGATACTAAACTTCTGGCAGATAAAAAGTGAGTGTCAGACCGAGACTCGGACTAGGGACCTTTCACGGGCAAATGTTCTACATTGTCGAGTGCAAGTTGATAGCATGTTACACTTGGGGCAGGCTCGTCAGTGTGATACAGAGTCGACAACCCCAGCTCTTCAGCTTTTTCGCATAACAAAGCACTTTGAAAGAGTCCTGTAGCCCTCTTTCATTAGTCCGGTAGCCCATTTTCACTACCATTTCTCTTTATTTTCCTTGTTTCTCTTTTCTCATAAGTCTCATACTGGTGTGATTGAATGAATGTGGTTACTAGACGGTGGCGTAGTCTGCTGCAGAAAGTCTGCGATAGTCATACAGATTCAGCAGCAGTTGTACAGAATAACCAACTCTTGTAGTGGTCAACTAGGCAAAGAGATTTGCGCTGCTTGTGAGAAATCCACCTGCGTTAGGTTGGTGGCGGAAATGGCATCTTTGGGTTTTCCGTGCTACGCAGAGCGTGGAAGAAGCTGGAGAAGAAAAAGGGAGGCAGTCTCCCGCAGGTACGGGAAGCGTCCACAGCTGTGCTCCAGTCGAAGAAGGGTGAGTTAGACTGACCGCGTGGAGCGTTGTTACTTGTCGAGAGGAGAGCTGTTAGCTTTTGGTCTCGCTTTTAAACTCTGAAATACTGCTTTGCCTTGTCGCAGCAAGGAATTCAAAACTTTGGCAGATTTTTCTTTTAGAAAATTTCTATAGCAGACTTGGATCCGCTGGAAGAGCGCCACACAAAAGTGTTGATAAGAAGTGAGCACTCGCTCCTGTATGAATGTCTGTTTGCCTTCAGCTGTGCCTGTATAAGCTTTTACTTTCCTAAATATTAATAGCTTCGCCTTCTCGTAAAATTTTCATGGTTTATGTATCTTTCGTCCGTGGGGAGCCAGCCACATGGTTGAACATTAGAGTTTGTTGGGCTACCGTCATCACTAACTGTCCGATATCATGTTTGTTTTAAAGAATGTTAACTGTTCATGATTGTGTGCGGTATGTAATGCCATCGCCGGTGGACTTGGGAGCAAATAAGCCGGACTGTGGAAGTGCCGCTACCAAGACTTTGTTGTGACCGACTCTAACAGTGCTTTTGCGAATGAACTTTGTTGGCATTGATGGTCGGGGAGTGGGACTGTTGTCTTTCGCGTCCTGTCAAGCTATGAAAGTGGAGACTTCAATCAACTGTACAGTATATCTGACTTTCAGTGACGTTACAGAAGTTTGAAGTGGGAGAGCTGTGTATTTGTGGCTACGGCTATATAATGTGACGAACTGTGTAGTTATGGACGAAAGCGTCACAGACAGTGCACAAAGTGTACAAACGAACGCTGCATACGTAATGAGCTTTGCGTCTTGTGGTTTGTTAATCGCCACTGGATTTCTGATGCAGCTGTTCAGAAACATTGTTCTCGTTTTCCTGGAGAAGATAAACACCGCCTGCATCCTGCTCACAGCATCGCAGCCCGCCGACGTCGTGCTACCCGGCGCAACGCTTCATATGCAACGAAAAAGTTAAAATATTTCGCCGAACGCTGTACCCTGACTTAGAAACTTCTTTTTTCTATTAAAAGTCATAGAATTATGGACTCTACTCAAATCAGTTCTTTGCTTGTTTATGTTTACTTTCTGCTATCGAAAAAGAAAGTACCATTAGTGAACTAATAGTTGCACAATAGTCATTTTTGATACACCAGTAAATATAAACTCCTTCCTCTCATTAGAACTATTTCTTCTTGCATGTCAAAATTATTGCGTCTAGGGAAGTGATTCCTGTGGTGGTTTCCCGTTGCCATCCACTGATGATGAAGAAATGAAAATGAGGACAATATTTTATGTATTGCAATGAGCACAGCAATGTGATAGTGACTAATAATAGTATTTTGTCGTAAAATACGGCTGCGCGCGTGAATTACGGCTGCCGCCATAATTGCTTGAGATCCGACCAATGACATAATAGCAGCTATTTCGCTACTGGTGCATTTCCTGCCGTGAGCGCGAATCATATATGCCGGATGTCAAAACTCGTGGGGAATATTTACACAGTATTAAAAGCTTTGATATCGTATTGCTACGAGTCGTAGGACTGAGAGATGGTGGTTATACTCAAAAGTGGGTAGATGTATGGTGACTCCCCCCCCCCCCCCCTGTTCAAGTAATTATTAACATTTTTGTATGTGATTCACGTAGTTTTGTCATCTTTTCTAAATTCTGTTAGATATTGTCTTTGATGTTTCTAAAGTTTCGGAGCGTATATATAGAATTTTGTTGACTCAGGTTATTTTCAGAGCGGTTTCTCGTAAACAATCAGTTTTTCAGTTCGTAAATAAAGTGGGATTGTGACCAATTGAGAAACATAACAAATTGTATGCTTTTCCAACTACAATTTTGGGTGACTTCCCAGTTCAGATTTTGATAATTATTTGTCCTATGGGGTAGGATCATCACATGATACAATGGTAGATTATGAAGATCTATGTGAGATTGAACGTGACATTTTAGTTGGTGCACGAACTATGAGACACAGCATCTCTCTGGTAGCACTGAAGCGGGGGTTTTCTCGTACGACCATTTCAAGAGTGTACTGTGAATGTCAGAAATCCTGCAGAACATCAAATCGCGTACATACCTGAGGCCGGAAAAAGATTCTGCTAGAACGGGACCAAAGACGACTGAAGAGACTCGTTCAAAGTGACAGACGTTCAACCCTTCCGCAAATTGGTTGAAATTTTAATTCTGGGCCATCAACAAATGTCAGCGGGCGAACCATTCAAGAAAAAAAAATCATCCATATGGGCTTTCGGAGCCGAAGGCCCACCTCGTGTACCCTTGATGTCTGCACAACACAAAGCTTTACGCCTCGCCTGAGCTCATCAGCACCGGCATTTGACTGTTGATGACTGGAAACATGTTGCCTGGTAGGATGAGTATTGTTTCAGAATGTATGGATGGACGTGTACAGGTATTTGGACAACTCATGAATCCATGGACCCTGAATGTATGGATGTACGTGCACGGGTATGGAAAAAACACCGTGTTCTGCTTTACGGCAGGTCTTGTCAAGGGGGAAACCTCGTCAGAGAGGTCCACCGCATGAGCGTCTAGGGAAGTGATTCCTGTGGTGGTATCCCGTTGCCTTCCACTGATGATGAAGAAATGATAATGAGGACAACAAACACCCAGTCCCTGAGTGAAGAAAATCTCCGGCCCAGCTGTGAATTGAACTCGTGTCCCTTTGTGTGACAGACCGCCGCGCTGACCACTCAGCTATCGTGGCAGATAGCACGAGTATGGAGACGAGTCATGAATCAATAGTCCCTGAATGTCAGCAGGGGACTGTTCAAGCTGGCGGAGGCTCTGTAATGGTGTGGGGCATGTGCAGTTGGAGTGATATGGGACCCCAGATACGTCTACATATGACTCTGACATGTGACACGTACGTACACATCCTATCTGATCACCTACATCTGTTCATGACCACTGTGCATTCTGACGGACTTTGGCAATACCAGTAGGACAATGCGACACCCCACAATTCCAGAATTGCTACAGAGTGGCTCCAGAAACACTCTTCTGAGTTTAAACACTTCTGCTGACCACCATACTCCCCAGACATGAACATTACCGAGTATATCTGATTTGCCTTGCAACATGCTGTTCAGAAACGATCTCCATCCCTCGTACTCTTACGGATTAATGGACAGGCCTGCAGGATTCATGTTATCAGTTCCCTCTAGCACTACTTCAGACATTAGTCGAGCCCATGTCACGTCGCGTTGCGGCAGATCTGCGTTTTCGCAGGACCCCTACACGATAATAGGGAGGTGTACCAGTTTCTTTGGCTCTTCAGTGTAGAGCGCTGAGACAAACAGTGAGTGCAGTGTGGTGTGAAAATAGATTTATGAAATGTGAGGTACTCTATGTGGTTTAACACATCAGGAGAAGAAATGAAACTGTGATGAGTACTTTATAGAAGTGCAAAGAAACGTACCCCTGTTATCAAGGAAAGAAAGTAACTCCTATAAAAAATGAACTAGATGAGAAGTGTTGCTTAATAAACAAGGAATACAGATAAAGGGTATGAAAAAACTGCAAATTTTATAATAATTAGTCAACTGCATTCATAATTCTATACAAATTCAAGTTACAAAAGCCAAAGGAAATTCGACTGGAAGGTATAGTATGAAACATTGCTTATAATATAGAAATAGAGCCATGTTCTGTTATCGTTATTGCCCAGTTTTATGGCTTTGTAACTTTTTTATGTGCAATAAATGAAATAAAATACATAACTAACGAATGTACTAATATTTTCTTTTTAAAGTTCTATTTTAGTATTACCTACAGTTTTCTAAAGGGAATGTGAGTTCACTTTAACTTAAAATTAAAGTAATTTAGAACTGAGACTGTTTCTATGTAACTAGTAGCTTGATCTGTATCTTGGAGGAATGAATGAATAAATGTAGTCCGATGGTACGAAAAAGGCTTATGTGCTTAAGATGAGGAACTGAATATAATGTCTCAAGTATTTGGTTTGTAACTTTCTGCACACATTCAACAGATTGTTTTGTGCAATTATTTGTATGAAATTGTGAATTGTTGGTCAGTAATTGATTTCCTATTACTGAAGAGCAATAATTTTGTTTGAAATAAAGTATTCTAAACAATAAATAAATAAAACTGCTTTAACTTTTGTTCTTAGGTATTTTATCCTATAAATAATTGCAGATACCGTGATAAAATATGACTGTGTGTTCATATCTTTCAAACCTTTGTTATTAACTGTTTAGATAAGTTGGAGTAATTTATTTCCAGTGCTACACTCGATGAGGTATTAGGTCACTGTTCTCAGTCATATTTGTTGCAGCCATGACTGGTACAGATTCATATGTAACTTTTCTTGCATGATCAAGTGTGATAACACTTATGTAACCATCTCTTATTGTAACCTCCCCACAATAAAATAATATGAATAATTTTCACATTCAGTGTAACCTCCCAACAAAAAATTCCGAACCCTACCAACAGTAAAATGTAATTACTTATATAATTCACATTCAGCGTAACCTTCCAACAGATACACTCCAAAACCTACTAACAGTAAAATTTCGTAACCTAACAATAATAAAATGTGACTAATCTCTCAATAAAAAATTGTCGCTCACTTATAACCTTTCAATAATGACTGTGAATTTAAACTGGTGAATTTTGGACGTCAGCAGTGCTGCGTCATGGCCCTGAAAGATCATTCTGAATAAATAGAAAATTCTTACCTCAATAAGGTCGCCGGATAACGCGTATATGTTTGCTCCGATAAGAAATTTTTCTGGCGCAGCTCAGTGCAATGCTGGCCGATAAGATTTGTCATGTATAAAAAGAAACAACTGATTTTTCTTTTCAAAAATCGGGATGACCAAAGATTGGAGAAATTAGTAAATTCTTTAAATTGAAATGAATGATTGTCAAAAATTACTTTTTATGAGAAAGATTATTATTAAGAGATTTTTTTTTAAACATTTACGTGGGACTTGATATAACAATACTACATATGCGCGAGGCTGCTTTTACCCTATACTACAACGCTCAGGCACCGCCATCGCTCCCACGACCAGCCCAGCCAACTCCAGCACACACAACTGCTCGCTAGCAACTACTTACTCCAACTGCTACTTAGTTCCTACTGCAGTCAACACTGTCTTTGGTTTCAGATTCTCTTATAGCTTACATATCGCAGGCAGCGCGTGAGCAATCCATCGAAATTACATCTGCTCGAGTGCGCTAGCAACAAATTCCTTAATCGTGGACCTCTTGCATAATCCTCCACTGGGGGCGCAAAAATTTGCACTGACGGTGAGTCAATTGGACTTGCCATGAGCAACAAATTTTTCTATAGTCTATTTAGTTACTAAGTATACAGTCACAGAGTATATACATTATTGATAAGTGCAGAACGTATTAACAAATGAAATAGAGTGCACACGCACTAAGTACAGAACATATCAAGAAATGACAAAATGTATACGCAATGAGTACAGAACATTAAGAAATGAAATAACGTATACGCAATGAGAACAAAATATATTAACAAATGAGATAAAGTGCACACGCACTTTATAAGTCTTTAGCATTTTTGTACAAGAACTGAATACGTTAAGAAATGAAATAAAGTGCACACACACTGTAAAAGTCTTTAGCATATTTTGGACAACTGATCATATTAACAAATGAAATGAAGTGCACACGCACTGTATAAGTCCTTAACATCTTTTACAAGAACTGAATACATTATCAAATGAAATAAAGTGCACACACAGTGTAAAAGTCTTTAGCATTTTACAAGAACTGGATACATTAAGAAAAGAAATAAAGTGCACACGCACTGTAGAAGTCTTTAGCATATTTAGGACAACTGATATTATTAACAAATGAAATGAAGTGCACACGCACTGTATATGTCTTTATCATTTTACAAGAATTTAAAGGCACTGTATAAGTCTTTACCATTTTACAAGAACTAGGAAAGGAATGGGAAGGATTGCATCATGGTTGTAGCACAGTAGGTTGCACATAGCTGCACTGAAAGTCCATATCTTCCTACAGAAGCACAACACCAAGTGAGCCACTCTGAAGTTCTCTTCCGTGAAGTATTCTTCAGTGAAGCCAAGACACTGAAATATTGTATTAATATTGTATGTTATCATTTTGGTAGTACATTAGGTACACCAAACAGTAGGACCATAAAGACATCTCCATCGTTCAAGGTTGTGGACAGCTTGATATGTCAACACCACATTCTTGTAGAATCTATTCTCTTACATCAACGTAGAATTAGTGCAAAAACCAAATATAGTGGTCCATGATCATGAGGATGGACAGGAAAAACGGATATTGTACTAATTAGGTCAGAAGCTGAATGACATTGAGTCTTATGTTAGTCATCATAGTGTATCAACCGATCTGAACAATTACTGGCATTCATTGGCTATTTACACGGCATTTAAGTAGTATGTATGGAGTATTACAGAACATTAATCATAAGTCATCTCAATACAGTAATTATTGGTACTCATTGGCCAGTTACAAAGTATTTTTTATGCATTATTCAGAAGTCATCATGCAAAATGGGTTAATTATTGGCATAGCATTTATACATAGATCATCATATTACAGTAATCATTGGAATCATAAGTCATCTCGTTACAGTAATTATTCGCACTGTGTCATCTCATTACAGTAATCATTGACATTGCATTTATGCATAAGTCATCTTATAACAGTAATCATTGGCATAGCATTTATGCATTATTACAAAACATCATTCAGTATTACTCAGAACTCATCATTCAAGTGACATAGGACATATTTAAAATGTAACACACTGTAACTATTACTCAAGATCTGTAGTCCACTAATACATAGACATAATGGAATCAATACATCATAAAAATCTGCATTATATTTAGGACTAGAAATATATCTTAAATTGGTAGCATTATTTAATTATATACTGGTAATAGCTGGGACTGGTAATAAATTTTTTTTCTAGCAATGCATTGCGTTGGGATCGATAATTAATTGCTGGGGCATGAATATATTTTCTTTTGACTTATTGCTGGAAATAAGGATTAGTAACGTCATTCGTCATGAGTCAGCTGTAGCAAGATTACGAAACAAGTAGAGTATATGTGATCACATTCATAAATGATAGACACAACTGGGTAAAAAATGCAAGTACTAGAACAAGTTTAATAACTAACTGCTTATAGCATATTAATATCATGATAAACTTCCTCTGGAAAAAATAAAAAATTGGTTATTGACCTGAAAGAAAAAATGTATATTGTGCTGAAAAGTAGTAAACTTTGAACTAACAGGTACTGAAACGTGTACTTAATATGTATGTACTCCATCTGTCTTTCCCAAAACTTTCAGTCATTATACTATGTGACATAAGACATGCTGTCAAAAGGAACTGCAACACATACTTAAATAACTACATAGCATTTCTTCACTAACAGTAAATGTATAAACGTCATCATTATCATCCTCTGCAAAGAAAAACTTCATTATTCATATTAGCATATTCTTCATATAACTGTTCATCATCATTTATTATCATCTGCAAAAATAGACACTTCATTATTCATATTCATATTACCATTTACTTCATACAACTATTCATTATCATTCATTATTATATGTAGTATAGAGTTTCTTACTTCTAGCATATTTCATCACTAAAATTAACATGTGTAGTTCTGTCTGACGGCCTGCAATAATCGCCTCGTATTCTGAAAGAAAAATAATTAGTGAAGACTGCTATCATACGATGTGTATAGTATATTCTGGTTAATGCTTGTTAATTCTGATCCATTTACTCTTCATGACAAGATATTGCATTTTCTTTCCTTCATTCTGATGGTAAAATTTCCATTTCATAGTAAACCACTGCGTTAGTTTAATTTATTTCTTTTACACGGTATTGCTTTCTGAAAATGATGAATAAGGTTTAATATCTTGCATTTAAATCATATACTCATTAAATAAAAACTTGTTTCTAGTGATACAACTAAGCATACAGCATAGCATGACAGAAAACGTATTAGGTCAAAAACATCGACAGTTTTCAAGTGCAAAATATGTACACACAGAATCATAATATAGCAGCAAAAAAAAAAAGTAGAACAGTCAACATATTAAGATATCATAAGGCAAAAATATTAAAGTCAACCGCTGTTCGTTACGTCTTAAAGATGTCATGGTGCATACAGAGAAAAATTCTACTTATGATAGGAAAACAATCATACATACACAACAACAAAAAATGGAAAATATGCACGGCCTGATATATAACGACAAGAAGAGCGACCTGCTAACCTTACCTTGCCGGGCACTTGCCAAGAAACAATATAATCATCATATAAATATCTGGAAACGGTATTACACTGTGATAAGTCATAAAGTATGTTTATTCAATAAAGGGTTTAATATTGGAAATATGGTGATTGCCTTTGCTTTTTCTGGTTCTCAAAATTTCGACATGTACTACATTGGGGTGAGGAATGCTGCGAATTCTATATGAACCTGCGTGTAGAAGCTCAAATTTACTGCATCTACTCTTTCCTCTGTTGGATAAATAGTGTGTGCGTACTAATATCTTCTGTCCTATGTGAAATTCACGGCGTGTACCAACCTGTTTTTGCTGTCTTCTACGGAGCTCTGCGGCACGTTGTTCAGCGCAATCTCAATCATTTCATGGTGGCGTAGTCGACGAGATGTAGGAAAGGATACTAATTCTTTAATTTTGTTAGGTGGTTCAACATTTTTCAATATAACAGTCGGAGATAGCATAGTAGATTCATTTGGTATGGAGTTAATTACATCCTGGAATGAGAGTATGTGTGTATCCCAATCAATATGCTTTTTATGGCAGTAAATTCTACATAGTTTACCAATTTCTTTCATCAGTAGTTCAGAAGGGTTCGAAGAAGCGTGGTACTTGGATATGTAGATAGGAGAAATGTTTCTAGCTCGTAACATACGTGTCCATATCGCAGATCGAAATTGTGGTCCATTGTCGGAAATTATTTTCAATACGTGCCCTACATGAAATAAAAATTGTTTCACAAATGCATTCGAAATAGATTTAGCAGTAGCTTTGCGTAACGGAGTGAAGGTTACAAATTTCGAAGTGAGTTCAACAACGACAAAGATGTAACAAAAACCTCTATTAGATCTGTAATATGTTCAGTAAGCTGTTCAATAGAGGTGTCAAGTTTTTCATTAATTTGTTTGACCGACCTGTCGTGTTTTTAATTCGACTGTTTGAAACTTTCATTAAGTTGTTTGAAATTGTTGTCGTGTTTTTCATTAAGTTGTAGCAATAATGCCATAACTCGATCCATGCCAAAATTGGCTGCTTTATTCTCTGTGCTGTGTGATGGTGTATATACGTGTATCACGTTTTGGGTACCGGTAACCATTAGGCCATTGTCTGATTCACAAAAAGGTTTGCCAGTCGGATGTGCACTGTTGGTCACTACATCGGAATCAAATAAACTTGACCGCCATCGCTCCCACGACCAGCCCAGCCAACTCCAGCACACACGACTGCTTGCTAGCAACTACTTACTCCAACTGCTACTTAGTTCCTACTGCAGTCAACACTGTCTTTGGTTTCAGATTCTCTTATAGCTTACATATCGCAGGCAGCGCGTGAGCAATCCATCGAAATTACATCTGCTCGAGTGCGCTAGCAACAAATTCCTTAATCATGGACCTCTTACACTATATACAGATAGTTTGTTTTGATCTTGGTAGGACTGCTTTTCTCTTTTATGCTTAGTGTACGTTATGCAATTTGTAAATTTATTTCAGTAGCTGTTATAGCGGGACACAATTCCAAATGGGCGAAGAGATAGCGAATTGTGAAACGATTTTGTCAGATGTAGCCTACGCCTGTTGTAACAGGAGTAGTTATTAATTATCGTTGAAATACAGTATTAAGTTTATTACATAAGTGGTTTAATATAAATGAAATGAAGTACGTTTTGTACTAGAAGGAAAACACTGTCAGTTCCATTATTTTAAGAAATAAATAAATACAAATTATATTTAGGCAACCTGCACAACAGGAATAAATTTCTGTTACATTCTGTAAAGACAAGATATCACATGCCAGGATCCACAAATAGCCCCGGCGATTTTTAACGTCCAGGTGCGTTTATATGAGGTGCTAAGAAATATTATTTCTTATGTCCATGATGGGAAAATTTTGCCCATCACAACGTCTTCTGCTTGAGAAAACCCCGTGCTGAAGTTCTGCAGTAGCATGCTGCCTTGTACAGCAGGTAAACCGCAGTGGACGCCGCTGCAACCACGAATGCGATGACGTCGAGCAGAAGCAGCTGCCACCAGCTGAGGTCGAGGGCTGCGCTGCGCAGGTGGGGAGCTCCCTTGTGACGTATCACGTACTCCACCCACCACACGGCAGTGTCCAGGGACCTCTCCTGGTGCTCGCGGAATACCGCTGAGAACCGCTTCATGTTCTCCTGGTAGCTGTGGAATAAGGAAATAAATAGTATCATGAGCAAATAATATTCGAAGTTCCTGCACGCAAAGGAACCAGAATAGATGCAAATTTCACAGGTAGAGAATGGAAATTTATAGAAAAATACGTTTAATCAGTTAGAATGTTAATGACACATAGAAAAGTCGAGCTGATTATTTTAGAAACAATTTTCGTCATCATAAGACGAGGAACAGATACCACTGAAATATGGGAATAAAACGTTCAAAAGAAATTAGAATTATCAGAAAGAAGTCTGTTCATAAAATAGGTAAAGTATATCTCGTGAATTAATTTTACTACATTGCTGAAATTCACCAGAAGACTCAATTAGTTTTCTTCCTTCCTCGTTCCTATTACCAAGTCTGTACTGTCCCGAATTCTTTTTTCTATTGCTTCCCCCTCTACTACGTTACAACAGCCCATGATCATAAGATTATCATTTTTTTACATTCTAAAATACCCATTCTGTATCATATAATTTCTATCTCTTCTTCTTCGGCATATGTACCTAAACTATTGGTGTTGGCACTGGTTTGCACTTTGCAGTCGACTTCGATGAGAACTATTACTGAACTGTTCACAATAACTCACTCTCTGTCCTAGCTTCTTATTCATAACGAATCCTACTCGTCCAGCAATTTCTGCTGCTGTAGATATTATGCTATATTCGTCTGACTAGGAAACCTTGTTTCCATTTCACTTCAGTTACCCCACTATAACTAGACTGAGTCAATACATATCTATTTCAGATGTTCTAGTTTTCCTAGCACTCCGACTCATCGGAAGTTACGCTTTTGTTGAATGTTCAATCTTTTTCTTACTCTTACCTCTCACTTCACAGTCCACTCTTGCAGATCCGAATGGTCAACTAATCCAGTATCTGGCCCTCTTAGACAAGGTCGTTGGAAGAACGAGGGTTACTCCTTAGAGCGGGAGTCCCCAGTCGCCATTGCTGATGCCAAAATTTGGACAATAGCTGGGCTGTAATGCGGACCCATAATGCTTGGCTGTTTGTCAAAGACGCTATCCCTCCACCACAGGCTACCTCGAACGCGGATAACAGACTTAACGTATGGATGCAAATTAGCGAAATGCGAATGTATTGCAGGTGGTATTTTTCTTATAGCTATGACTGAGGTTAAAGAAAACTTACTATTTTTAGTATGCAAGACATTACGGATTAATATCAAACTATTCATCGTACATCAAAAGATGTTTGTATGCTGATCGTTATATTTCAAATCGAGCCGCTTAGAGCCCATTTTGTAGCACGTCAAACTAGTTATTACGTTAGACATCTTAGTTAATAGCGTCCCATACGCAGTCCATTATTTTAGGTTCAGATGTGTTTATGTGATGCAAAGGAGATAAATAACATTGAAACCGACACAATTAATTATGGTGCACAAAAGATAGGAAGTTACAACAGTTAAAAAAAGTGATTGCTGATATTTTAATTTCAACCAGTTTAGAATCAACTTAGAGTTTAGAATCAATTTAGAGTTGAACATAGCGAGGTACAAACAGCATGATCTGTATACAAATGTTTCTGTTTGATTTAACAAAAACGTTAGTTCGTGGATGTATGTGAAACATTAATTTTTCGTTCTAAAACGTTGACAAGTAACCTTACCTTTCATTGCCAAGAACTGTGTGAATGGCTTTCAGAACAGTATCGGTAGTGACATCTCTGAACAGCAGGCGGTAGCCTATACCAGCATGCACCATCTTAGCCACATTGTGGTGCTGATCAGCAAAGAAAGGAATGCCAATGAGAGGCACTGCGAAGTAACTTGCTTCATTCATGCTCTGGAGTCCTCCCTGAGTAATGAACAGACGAATGTTTGGATGTGCTGGAAAAGCGAAAATGGAAGTAGGACACGTGTCTTTTACAACGCTGTACCTAAAAGAACTGTTGCACTGTACAGAAGCTTACCCAAGACGTCCTGCTGGGGCAGCCACTTGGCTATCATGACGTTCTCCGGCTGTCCAGGCAGGCTGTCCACCTCCCACTTCCAGAGCACCCGCTGAGGCAGCTGTGCGAAGGCTTCGAGGAACGCCCGTCTTTTGTCCTCTGGCAACGTGCTGCCCTTCACATTGCTGCCGAAGCTGAAGTAAATCACACCATCTGTTGCACCGTCAAGGAAATTCTTGATATCCTACAAAAAGAAATGATTATTAACTTATTACCAAGTGCACAGTATGCCTTCCGAGGTATAACGTTTCATTCTATCCAAAACAATAAACTCTTTGCTCACGTTTTATAGTATACTAGACGACTTATCTCCTGTACAGTATTTCATTCGTGGGCCATTGAGTACAATAAAATTCAGAGAACAAGATAAAGAAGCTGAATGTCATCATCACCCTCATATAATACACTCCTGGAAATTGAAATATGAACACCGTGAATTCATTGTCCCAGGAAGGGGAAACTTTATTGACACATTCCTGGGGTCAGATACATCACATGATCACACTGACAGAACCACAGGCACATAGACACAGGCAACAGAGCATGCACAATGTCGGCACTAGTACAGTGTATATCCACCTTTCGCAGCAATGCAGGCTGCTATTCTCCCATGGAGACGATCGTAGAGATGCTGGATGTAGTCTTGTGGAACGGCTTGCCATGCCATTTCCACCTGGTGCCTCAGTTGGACCAGCGTTCGTGCTGGACGTGCAGACCGCGTGAGACGACGCTTCATCCAGTCCCAAACATGCTCAATGGGGGACAGATCCGGAGATCTTGCTGGCCAGGGTAGTTGACTTACACCTTCTAGAGCACGTTGGGTGGCACGGGATACATGCGGACGTGCATTGTCCTGTTGAAACAGCAAGTTCCCTTGCCGGTCTAGGAATGGTAGAACGATGGGTTCGATGACGGTTTGGATGTACCGTGCACTATTCAGTGTCCCCTCGACGATCACCAGAGGTGTACGGCCAGTGTAGGAGATCGCTCCCCACACCATGATGCCGGGTGTTGGCCCTGTGTGCCTCGGTCGTATGCAGTCCTGATTGTGGCGCTCACCTGCACGGCGCCAAATACGCATACGACCATCATTGGCACCAAGGCAGAAGCGACTCTCATCGCTGAAGACGACACGTCTCCATTCGTCCCTCGATTCACGCCTGTCGCGACACCACTGGAGGCGGGCTGCACGATGTTGGGGCGTGAGCGGAAGACGGCATAACGGTGTGCGGGACCGTAGCCCAGCTTCATGGAGACGGTTGCGAATGGTCCTCGTCTTACCCCAGGAGCAACAGTGTCCCTAATTTGCTGGGAAGTGGCGGTGCGGTCCCCTACGGCACTGCGTAGGATCCAATGGTCTTGGCGTGCATCCGTGCGTCGCTGCGGTCCGGTCCCAGGTCGACGGGCACGTGCACCTTCCGCCGACCACTGGCGACAACATCGATGTACTGTGGAGACCTCACGCCCCACGTGTTGAGCAATTCGGCGGTACGTCCACCCGGTCTCCCGCATGCCCACTATACGCCCTCGCTCAAAGCCCGTCAACTGCACATACGGTTCACGTCCACGCTGTCACCGGCATGCTACCAGTGTTAAAGACCGCGATGGAGCTCCGTATGCCACGGCAAACTGGCTGACACTGACGGCGGCGGTGCACAAATGCTGTGCAGCTAGCGCCATTCGACAGCCAACACCGCGGTTCCTGGTGTGTCCGCTGTGCCGTGCGTGTGATCATTGCTTGTACAGCCCACTCGCAGTGTCCGAAGCAAGTATGGTGGGTCTGACACACCGGTGTCAATGTGTTCATTTTTCCATTTCTTGGAGTGTATATGTGTGCGGTGCCTGTTCTTTCGCACATGTCCAAAAGAAAAGACGCCACATGTGCATAACTGGGGAGAGGACGGCCAATGATCTCTTCAGAGTGGATGCGCACAAGGCCCGAACTCTTATGGGAATCGGCGAAATGCCGCGAGTGATGATAATGGGCGAGGGGCGCTACATTCGAAGTGTATGGAATGGTTGAGAATTTGTCTGACGGCTCGCGTGTTCGAGTAGTCCTTGCAGCGGTGATGACCACAGCTCCACACGGCGCAGTGGTCAACGCATCTGCCACAATCTTTTATCAAACCTTTCCCATTTAAATCAATGTCCACTAGCAATAAATGCCTATAATTTTTTCATGTCTTACTTTCACGATGCTATCACAGCACTCCAGGAAAGTTGTTTCGAAGCATGGGTGGTATGTGTTTCACGCTGAAGCAGAGTTTGGAGTGAAATCTCATGGCAATGATGTGAACAGAGTGTGATGTAAGTAACAGGCTTACAAACAGCGGAAATACTGTACGCAAAACATGGCTGTATGTTTGTGTGAATAATTCAGTATGTATCGGACACTGTCTAAGGTAGTACAAATTGAGAAAAAGTAAGGAAAATACACCCATGATCTACATGTTTAGCAAGCTGAGGCATCTGCTGCGCTGCTGGAAGAACGTACTGTATGTACACGAAGCAAAGCTGCTGAAGTAGTTTTTCGGAAAACGTCTTACTTGTAACATAAAAAATAAGAGACCCTATATTTGGGTTTAGCATGTGGTTTCGGTATGCAACGGTTCTCAGACCATTGCAGGTTAACTATTGGTTAATAATATTTGATTCTTTCAAGCTGTAACACTCACATCACAGCCTGAGGATGAGGTGTTTACCTTTTAGTTGTTGGCCGTATTTATTACGATACTTCAAAGTCGACTAAATAGCAGCCCATTCTTGGAAGAATTTGCAGTAAATTAAGAATATGAATTGCGATTGCTATTCTGAGGGAAGCAGAGATAAGCAGTCTGAAACTGTCATCATATTTCGAAATGCATCCCTCAACCGCCTGTAGAAGTATTTCGGAATATTGTGTATTCATCCTCAAGAAATTTCCGAATTCCACTCAAGGAGATACTGTCAAATCACCTCCTTGCCAATTGAGCTTCGTTTACGAGTCTTCTGTATAATTTTAAAGTGTCCAAACAATTATCTTTCGCCCCAGCATGCAGATATTGTAACCGTCGCCCTAGGGTCAGGAGGTCAATGAGGTGGTAACGTTACAAGTGTCATAGGCCAACCTCCGAGGTATCGAAATTGCGTGAATCTATGAAACTTGCTGTCAGCAGATCAGTACCTGGAGAGACTAGGAAAAGTGTAAAAAGCACTACCACCTGAATTAAAGTCGGTCATCGAGCCTACCATACAAACTTGCCTTTCTATTCTTAATCTAGCCACTGCTGAAGCAAGGATCGATTAAACAAAGGTGTTCATTTCACTTTCCGTTCCTGTAGCATGGAAACAGGCATGGTTCCAATGTTACACAGTCCATGCATATCCTGTCATGTGGTGGATGCTGAAGAAGTTTGTCAGGGTAAGAGTGCAGCAGTTGTTACTGATTGCAAAGGACAAGAGCAGGCAAGTTGAAATTGAAGAAGCAGAATTACAGAGGTGTTTCTGGAGTGAAGTTACATTCTGTTCAACCAGAGTAGTGGGCGAGAGTCAGCATTCCTGCAAAGTTACAGTTAGGTCAGAAATGGGATAGGATTGCAACTGCTGTACTTCCAGCAGGTTGAGGCACATTTGTTGTACTCAACCTGTGATATTAGTAGCCAGTTGCTATGGAAAGAAGAAGGTTATAGCAGCAAAAAGTCTAGAGTTACAAGGAAGTCGGTTCCTAATAAATGGGACATCATGCGAAACAGTAAAGCCTGCTTTCTATCTGCATGCAACAGTTTCGGGAATAACCTATCTGGACTTTTCACAGCCTCAGTTGCATTGGCCAGAGGACTCTATGGAAGTATTACCACTACGAATCTGACAATGTTGAACCAGTTCATAGACAGCTCGTTAACGAGCAGGAGGGCCGAATCCTATGGAGATATTCATGCAGCATGTGGATCAGCACAAAGAGAACCAGTACAACAGAGAAACAATCTAGACCATTGTTATACCAAGTATGGCAGCACCTTTTACTCTGACGAGTGTAGGCCTTGTTTACATGTCCTAGGAGTGAAACACAAGACAAAGTTCAGACCCAGGCACTAGTCACATCCTAGTGGATTGGATTCCCAGAGCCTAAGAGGCAGTAACAGGAATTATAACTGAAAGTTAAGTTAAGCTAAAAATGAACTAACGTAGTTTAGGAAAAGTAGTGCGTGAGTAGACGTAGTAGTAGAGCAGTTTTGAGTAAAGAGTGGACTAAAGCTGACTGGACTAATCAAAAAAATGGTTCAAATGGCTCTGAGCACTATGGGACTTAACATCAGTGGTGATCAGTACCCTAGAACTTAGAACTACTTAAACCTAACTATCTTAAGGACATCACAACGTCCATGCCCGAGGCAGGATTCGAACCAGCGACCGTAGCGTTCAAGCGCTTCCAGACTGAAGCGCCTAGAAACACACGGCCACACCGGCCGGCGACTGGGCTAATCGCCAAGGAACATATCACCCTAGTTTTCATATGGATAATGTAGTTTAAAGCAACCTGAGGGACTGGTTTTGTTAAAGAGAAGGTAATGTATTCCACCAAGTAGAGGTGGTTTGCAGTAACACCAGCCCAGGCAGGCACAGTCTTTATGCTTTATGAAATAGAACAAAGGTCCGGCCTCGGCAGGTGTGGGAACAGGTGAACAGCAGTACCTAAGTGGAAGAGGCTGGAAACATCACGGCAGTCTATGCTTTAACCACAGTCCCGGAGCCATCGTCACATCAGGCCAGTGACCAGCATTGGTCCTGGGAAGCAGCTAGCCAGCCATCAGTGGGGGCAGTCGGCTACTGCCATTACGTCACCTGCGTGCTGCCTGCTTAACAGTGGACAACACACGCAGCCACAGCTAGCCGAGACGGCCCTGACCCGAAGTCACTGCTGGCAGAGGCAGTTACGTCACGAGCCACTGCCCAGACAATGATGTGCGCTGTCAGAATGTCAGGGGTGCTACATGCCTGAGCCACACTGCCGCTTCCTGTATTGAGCCGTGTCAGGGAGCCATAATAAATCAATTTACAATCTGACGCTGTTGGGTTCACGATGCACGGTGCTCCCCTGCATCCCAAATCCGTCAGCTATTACATTATCTTAAACTATTCTTGTTTGATGTGATTTAAAATAAACTGGACATCTTGTTACGACATTCTTAATGGTTTGTAAAAGTTCTCTGTATAACTTTTCAGCTGCTGTTAGACCAGATGAAAGTACCTGCATTGTGGGTCGTCTACATTCAAAGGGTGCATCCATTTCTCTTCTTCTTTCTACCTGTCAACAACAACATTTTTTTTTTGGTGCATGAATCACTATTACTGGTGTCAGTCGTTGTGTAGAACACTGTTCTAGCTCCACACACTGCAAGTAATCCATTGAGCTAGAAATGCGAACAGCTGAAGAACAAGATGCCTGTGTGACCAGTGAGCAGTGAGGTGCCATCAGCTGAGCTCCAGCATAAATGAACCACTATTCTTGCCAAAATATTGTCAAGTACATCATGTATGATATTCTCCATAGCTGTTGTAATGCCTCCAAATATGCCAGGGGAAACTTTTCTGGCAAACAATTATGTCTGCCAGGATCGTTCATTGTTCATTGGATATTCAGCAATGAGGCTTTCTACAATCTACAGGTGACTGCTAAGGATGTGCTGGTGCACTGGGGCCTCTTACGGTGTCTTCGTGACTAGGGACTCTCCTTGCGAAAACACAGCACAGAATCATTGACTAGACTCAGCAGAACGCTAGCAAAGTGTCTGAGTTTATCTGTTATTTTCAGTTATCGCAAGGAGTAGCGTAACCAATGAAACGAACTTCACATAAATAAGCAGAAAGACCCATTATTATTCGATTTCACGATTCGCAGTTAACTACTGGATGGAGCAGAGTTGTCTATTTATTAAATTTTCCGTGCATAGATCAAGTTTCTGCCGCTAGTTGGCGCCACAGATTGCTTGTAGGGGGAAATTAAAAATATGAGATGGAGGCTGGTCGGAAATTCAAAGTAGGCCAATTGCCTTCCGTATACAATGGAAGGAAATTCAAAACTTGGCAGGAAATTTAAATAGGCTAATTTCCTATGTTTAAGATGGCAAGAAGTTTAAAAGTTGTCGTGAAATTTAAAAATCAAGATGGTAGGAGTTGCTAATTTTTAAAAAAATGCCATAAGTGAAAAAAAATCGACGATGGCAGAGGTGCAAATTCTAAAAGAGAGGTAAGGGAGTGGTGGGGGTGAAGACTAAACCTGTGGGGTACAAGGACAGAGGGATGGCTGGAATTAGGATTTATCAATTTGAGAAGAAAACGGGGTGGGAGCGACAGGGAAGGGGAAAAGGATGAGGTGTGGTATGGGGAGAGGATGAGGAGGGAGCAATTTGGGGGACGGTGGATTGGGTGGGGTGGACACAGAGCTGGCAGGTGGCTATTTGTTAGCATAGAGTTTGTGGTCTGGGAGAGGGAAGGGATTCAAATTTCTTTGGAAGAGGGCATGAAGAGTGTGCAGGTGAAGGGTGAGTAGGATGTGCAGATAGAGGTGCGCCAGTACACTAGAATTGAAAAGGAGTGTGGCACAATATACTTTTAGGAGTCAAATTTACAGATGGTGTAGGTTATTTGGAGGTAATCAAAGAGAGTGATTTGGGGGGGGGGGGGGGAATTGATGAATTGGTAAAGGATCCTTGTGGGGAAAGATAAGCAGATCTGGAAACCAAGGCAGAAAGCATGGCTTTCAAGGATCTGGAGGGACTTATAGAACTTGAGTTGGGTGAATATCTATGCAAAATTTGCACAGGAAAGGATGGGGGAGATCAGGGATATGTATGTGTAAAGAACAGTGGAGGGGTGGAGTCCCATGTTCTGCCAGTTAGTCCATTGTGAGCTTTCCATTGGAAGGTTAGTAGGTGAGAGTTCCATATTAGTTGCCAGTCGAAGGTTAGTCCAAGGTAATTTAGTGCGTTTGTTAGCAGGATGAGATGGTCATAAACAGTGAAGTAGAAGTCGTGGAGACAAAAGGTGTGCATGACGTGTCCTCTGATGAGAATTAGGAGGGATTGTTGGGATTTCTGGAGCATAGGACAGAGATAGAAGAAAGCGGTGTCATTAAGATACTGAAAGAGGTGGATGGGAGGAGGTGGTTTGGTCATATCAGCAGTGTCTAAGACGTAAAGAAGATGGGAGAGAATGGAACCTTGAGGGACTCCTGCAGGGGAGTGGAAGATACAGGTATTGGTGTTGTTAACAATGACATAGGATGGGTGATTGGAGAGGAAGGCTGCAAGAAGGCGGCCATAGTTGACTGGAAGTGCGTACATCTGGAGTTTGAAAAGGAGACCGGAATGACATATACGGTCATATGCTTTCCCTAGGTCAAGGGAAGCAAAGATGACGGATTTACAGTTGTTGGGATGTTTCAATAGGAGATGGGCGAGGTTCAGGAGCTGATCATCAGCAGTGAAGGACGATCGAATCTGTGAATTTCATTGGAAGCTATATATAATTCGTTGTGGAATATTAAATTGTATTTAGAGGTACTCTCCATAAAAAGTTAAAAAGAAATGTTTGCTTTTGCAATGTAATTAAAGAATTAGTATTACAGTTGTCGACATAAGTTTTTCTTTACATAATATTCTGCAAAATGTCAAAACTGAGAAATAACATCAATGGCGATTTATGTCCTCTGCTGCCTGTCTTCACCAACAGGTGGTTGCACTGCTGAAACATTCACAGTCCAATTGCTGTACCATAGCGCGAGGCATAGCACAGGCTCAGATTAATTTTTAACACATCTATGTTGCTGAATAAAAATTTTTAATATAAAAAGATTTTACCACCTAAACCGCAACTTAAGTTGTACAATTAAAAAGTGATGACTACTTTCGTTTGCATAAACCGACCATATTCGTACTGTTCAAATGATAAAAAAACCGAGTTGAAGATGCATTGGAAGACCTTACCGTTAACAACAGCCATGTAATGACTTGCAATCGTATTACGGGCCAACAAGACTGGGACAATATGCTGTTAAAAGGATCATTGCGAGTAAGGTTGTAAACCATAATCTCGCAAACTGCAGATAAGAAAGTTGCGTAAGTAAAAACTGGCCATTTTCCTCCTTTATTACCTGCATCTTGTGAGATTATGGTTGAGTACTTGGCTCGCTTACGATGATGCTTTTAACAGCGCAGTGTCCTAGTCTTGCTGACCTTGTTACACGAATGCATGTCACTGCATAACTGTTGCAAAAGATGGTGCTTTTCAGGGAATATTCAACTCGTTCCTGCTACTTGACCGACCTGAAGATGGTTGTTGTACGCAGACGGAACTAGTCATCACGTTTTAATCGTATAATGTAAATCGCGGTCTACGCAGTAAAAGGTTTTTTATATTACTTCTTATTATTCAGTAAAGAATGTTAAGACCGCCGTCTCCTTCCTGACAATGTTAGGTTTCCCTACTGTCTACATTGTTTGTCAAATGTCACTGTATTCTAAATTATCGGCAAAACAAACATAATCATCTCAAAAAAACTGCCATATCGAATATCACAGTGGTTATATCAAGTACCATGATGGTAGTTTACACACACATTCGTCAAATTGATGCCTGAAACATGACTGTGTAATTCTAAATTAAGTGTTTCAGTGCTGTTTTCACGCCTAAAAACAACAGGTCACTGACATTCCAAATTAGACGTAGAAGATCGAAACCAGAATGACCAATATTGTAACTCCTGAAGATAGGTTGGGTAAAATATTAAGCAAGAACCGAAAAACATCACTGTGGACTCTAAAATTGTCTCAGTGCTATTTCAGTGCGTAAACACATGTGGTTTAAGAAAAACCGGAGAAATGTGAATAGGAGTCGCACGGTGAGGATTGCCTATAAACTGAGTTATGTATTAAAATAGCTCATCCAAAGATTTTCAAGAGTGAATATGTAACAAAATATGTGACATACATGACCTATTTTTGATTGCAGTAACTTAGTAGCTTTAACCTTTTACGCCTCCAAGAGACTGCACATCTAAAGATGTCTTAACTGGTGGGCAGACAGACAGGTGGACAACAAAGTGCTCCTACAAGGGTTCCGTTTTTACCTGTTGAGATGCAAAAGCCGGCCGGCGTGGCCGAGCGGTTCTAGGCGCTACAACCTGGAACCGCGCGACCGCTACGGTCGCAGGTTCGAATCCTGCCTCGGGCATGGATGTGTGTGCTGTCCTTAGGTTAGTTAGGTTTAAGTAGTTCTAAGTTCTAGGGGACTGATGACCCTTCTAAGTCCCATAATGCTCAGAACCATTAGAACCTTTTTTGAGATGCAAAACCTTAAAAAACAAAAACAGGCCTTTGATAATCAAAGTAAGGCCTAAAAGATCGAAACTAACCTCACCAGGATGAAATCCTAGGCAAGCACACAAACAAATAGCGCAAAACTCTCAAATTAAATATTTAAGGGCTGCAATCATATTTTAATACTTAAAGGGTCTTCAGTCTGATGCTATGTACCGCCATCACCTAACATTTTCTTCCAGAAAAATTCCTCTCCCAATTTAGATTTGCGGGCGAAGAAAATATGTAACTACAAAAAATTATTAATGATATTGATTGGAGAGTATTACAAATGATTGAACCTAGTTGCAAGTAATAGCTGCAATCGGAACCATAGCTGTCTAAGACTAATCAGCTATGTCAACATCTAATAAAAACTTCACAAAACAAACACGCACACAAACCCCATTCTAGGGAGGAAGGAAGAAGGTGTTTTTCTTACAAAAAAAAGATGTATCACTTAAACTCCTATTTTTACTCTCCACGTAATGGTATGCACGGTAATTATGGTGAGATATTTCCACATCTTCCTCATCTACTGTACTTCGTCATCACTAATATTCATTATACATACCTACGTATGACATCAGATAAAATATTTCCTTTTATACCTCATCATCAAGAGCTCTGTGATTTATTCCCCACAGCAAATTTTCTCTCTCTGTAATCCTCACTTTGATCAGGAAACAATATTACAATATATATTACAGATGGAATACAGTTTTCCACTGCATAACATCAGAACATTTTCTACTGTGCTAGTAGTGGGAATTCTGATTATACTGCTATGCCTTGATTCGTGTGGTGAACTGGTTTTCGCGATACTGACGTTGTTTACTTCGCAACTTCTCAGTGTATTTTAGACTGTGAATTAGATCTGCAGTATTGCTCAAGATCAGGGGTAGCTAAGAATTCGGTTAATGAACCGTGCCCTGGCACAAGTGCCATAGCTCTAAGCCTGGCTGGCACATGCCTCCCCCCCCCCCCCCCCCCCAATCCCCCAGGCTCTTGGTGGTTACAGCTATTAAGTGATTGCGATCAAAAGATAGGTCATTTATGTCGCATATTTTGATACAAATTCACTCTTGAAAACCTATTGATGAGATATCTATATACATAATTCAGTTTATACGGAATCCTCACTGTATGAGTCCTATTCGCATATGGACAGGCGTAGACAATTTCTCAGATTTTTCGCATTCAAGTTCCCATAATCGTAATTCATATAGTTTCATAATCGGAAAAAGTCTTTCACACACATATGTTGATCGAAATATTGTAGAACTTTTGTAAACTCAGTATGGAGACGTGGAAACTCTACCTGAGGAAAGCAATGGAGACCTCCTAGATAGTTTTAGTATTTAAGGGGTTTGGCTTTAAAACGGGAATTACTCCGCAGGTCAATCTTTTGCAACTGCACATGCACAGGGGCGCTTTCAACTGAAACTACACGTGGACTCGAAAACAGATGTAAGATTGATTGGTAGTGTTCTCAAAACCTTAAGGAAACTATCCTTGTAATTCTTTCAAGGCCACGATAAATTCTTTATACCTGACGTGTTCATTACACATCAGTGAGCTCAGAGAAATGGATTGTGTTGTCAGAATGTGTCCCTTCTGCAGTGCAGTTTTCTTTTTAAATGTATCGCCATCAGACCAGAAAGATGTTGTTTCTCACAGTGCAGTGTCACACTGTGGGCTATGTGTAGTCAAGCCCACCTAAAATGCGAGGCCTGCACCTCTTTTTCGTCCATAAATTCAACAACAGCAAGTATTAAGTCGAAAGGATGTCCCTTGACTTGACCAACGTACTTCACGGGAATATATAAAGTCTCCAACTCTTCGTTCATTTCCATCGAAGACTGTTGCAACTTACAGCGGAATAATGCGTGTGACTTCAGAAATTTTACAATTCGTTCCAACAATTTCTTCACGTGCTACATGCTTGCAAATTTAGCACAAATAGTTTCCTGGTGCACAGAACAATGACTTCCATCTGTGGAGAGTTGTAATTTTTTGCTCTTTCATTGCTTACTAAATCTTCACAATTTTTCTGCATGGTACTGTGATATCGCTTCATAGCAAATTTGCAATACTCGTCGCTTATGCGACTACATGGTATGTATTGAGCATTATCGTCCCTCTCTTCTGTCATTCCCAGGCTTGTGGCGATAGATCGCTAGACTGCCAGCTTTTGAGCAAACAGTCGCTGGATCTTTGAACGTCCTTCATACCGTGAACGAATAGTAAAGGGTAAACAGCGCAGACACCACGATTCTGCCAAAATGAAGAGAGTTGTGCCGACCGAAAACTGCCACACAGCAATACTCCGTGAAATGTCGCGTTGTTCCGAGTACTTCCGAGAACGACCGAGCAAAGCCGAGGCAGGCCGGACTTCGGGCCGCCAGCTGCCTGCACACGTGGAAGTCCCGCATGCCGTGGTCATGCCTTCTCTAGATGAATTGAATGTTATCAGTAAGGAAGCCCCATGCATTTTAATAACATACACAGACAACGTAAATTTGGAAATATTTATGTACGAGTAACATTACCCTTTAGGAATGTGAGGTAACGGTTGTTATATCATGTCAGAAATAATTGATAGCATTCAAGTGTATTTTTGTTTTACACTCAATTAAACAACACGTTTAGAGAGACAGTGCTCTCATCATCAGATTGTAAAACTTATATCATAACGTTAAAAGGCTGAAAAGTCTACGAGCGCAGTTGGACTAAAAACACGTTGGACTACAAGTCTCCTTCTTACATTTCTTCTGTCAGCGGTCGTCCCGTCCCATGCTGCACACTACGCCAGGCTGATCCGCTGTGGGTTCCGATAGTATTAAGTTGATGCTGATACATAAGTACTGGTAGTCAGTGTGAAATCCTTACCAGGGAGGAGAAATAGGGTAGGAAAAAAAGAAAAACAAAAAAAGGCAGCACGTTTCGCCACGTACAAATGCGCAATGTGCAATGTGGAGAGGTTTACAGTTGAAGTTTACAAGAACGCGTAACCTAAGATGAGTCGATCCACATATTATGTATGTTAAAAAAAGGCACTGATGGTGTAAATGGGGAAAACGTATCTCATACAGATTTTTAATGATAATCACACTACCCGCTTTCTATTCGCTCTTGGGAAAGGATAGGGGGTAAACGGTTAAGGAACCCAACGGCCCCTCTGCCACATGCCATAAGGAGGCCTGTAGAGTGTTGAGGTGAACCAAGGTGTAACGTTGCTGAGAGTGGGATGACGTTAACTTTGGCCTTGTCGACACCTCACTGGAGGAGACATAGGCAGTTGCTATGAAAAGGGAGGCCTTGTGAACAAGACGGTGTACAGGGTTATCACAAATGATTGAAGCGATTTCACAGTTCTACAATAACTTTATTAATTGAGATACTTTCACAATGCTTTGCACACACATACAAAAACTCAAAAAGTTTTTTTAGGCATTCACAAATGTTCGATATGTGCCCCATTAGTGATTCGACAGACATCAAACCGATAATTAAGTTCCTCCCACACTCGGCGCAGCATGTCCCCATCAATGAGTTCGAAAGCATCGTTGATGCGAGCTCGCAGTTCTGGCACGTTTCTTGGTAGAGGAGGTTTAAACACTGAATCTTTCACATAACCCTACAGAAAGAAATCGCATGGGGTTAAGTCGGGAGATCGTGGAGGCCATGACATGAATTGCTGATCATGATCTCCACCATGACAGATCCATCGGTTTTCCAATCTCCTGTTTAAGAAATGCCGAACATTATGATGGAACTGCGGTGGAACACCATCCTGTTGAAAGATGAAGTCGGCGCTGTCGGTCTCCAGTTGTGGCATGAGCCAATTTTCCAGCATGTCCAGATACACGTGTCCTGTAACGTTTTTTTCACAGAAGAAAAAGGGGCCTTAAACTTTAAACCGTGAGATTGCACAAAACACGTTAACTTTTGGTGAATTGCGAATTTTCTGCACGAATGCGTGAGGATTCTCTACCACCCAGATTCGCACATTGTGTCTGTTCACTTCACCATTAAGAAAAAATGTTGCTTCATCACTGAAAACAAGTTTCGCACTGAACGCATCCTCTTCCATGAGCTGTTGCAACCGCGCCGAAAATTCAAAGCGTTTGACTTTGTCATCGGGTGTCAGGGCTTGTAGCAATTGTACACGGTAAGGCTTCTGCTTGAGCCTTTTCCGTAAGATTTTCCAAACCGTCGGTTGTGGTACGTTTAGCTCCCTGCTTGCTTTATTCGTCGACTTCCGAGGGCTACGCGTGAAACTTGCCCGCACGCGTTCAACCGTTTCTTCGCTCACTGCAGGCCGACCCGTTGATTTCCCCTTACAGAGGCATCCAGAGGCTTTAAACTGCGCATACCATCGCCGAATGGAGTTAGCAGTTGGTGGATCTTTGTTGAACTGCGTCCTGAAGTGTCGTTGCACTGTTATGACTGACTGATGTGAGTGCATTTCAAGCACGACATACGCTTTCTCGGCTCCTGTCGCCATTTTGTCTCACTGCGCTCTCGAGCGCTCTGGTGGCAGAAACCTGAAGTGCGGCTTCAGCCGAACAAAACTTTATGAGTTTTTCTATGTATCTGTAGTGTGTCGTGACCAGATGTCAATGAATGGAGTTACAGTGAATTTATGAAATCGCTTCAATCATTTGTAATAGCCCTGTATATGGTTGATATAAAAATCAGTCAGTCGAGCATCTTCTCTTCCTTGCTGTAACTTGTTCAGTTCACTAGTTGCTCGACATATTCTGGCTGTGTTGGGTTGATTTCGGGGGAAGAGACCAAACAGCGAGGTCACCGGTCGCATCGCATTAGGGAAGGATGGGGAAGGAAGTCGGCCATGCCCTATCAAAGGAACCATCCGAGCATTTGCCTGAAGCGATTTATGGAATCCACGGGAAACCTAAATCAGGATGGCCAGAGGCGGGATTTGACCATCGTCCTCTCGAATGCGAGTCCAGTGTGCAAACCATTGCACCACGTCGCTCGGTCGTATTATAGCACCGTGTCTTCTAATAATTCATTCAGAGTACAAAAATAGATCATGTCATAGGCTACGGGATAATCGCAGAAGCCTCGATCGAACTCATGCTCTTTCCAAGAGTTTTTACAAGTGGCATCATACTTGATGTCAATGGCAGCAGAGAATTTTTTTGAATGCTAAGTCGCGATTCGTAAAATGATTAATTCCGGAAACATCTCATTCTGTTCGTAACTGAAGAATTCCGATAAAACTGCTGCCTCTTCACCGATCGGTATTCATCCACTGTTCAGCTGCCGTCAAAAAAATTGTTCAAATGGCTCTGACCACTATGGTACCTAACTTCTGAGGTCATCAGTCCTCTAGAACTTAGAACTACTTAAACCTAACTAACCTAAGGACATCACACACATCCATGCCCGAGGCAGGATTCGAACCTGTGACCGTAGCGGTCGCGCGGTTCCAGACTGTAGTGCCTAGAACTCCTCGACCACTCCGGCCGGCTCGCTGCCATCCATTTTTCTTTACGGTTGATGTTGGTAATTGCAGCTGTTAGTATCCATGCAAAAGAAATTCTTTGTGGGATCCTTTAGAAAACCTCACTCAATATTTCGACATTTCCTCCCGCTACAGTTGGCACCTACAGCAAATTTTCCGTTCATATTCCACACACTCTGTCTGGGCACAATTCTCGTAATCGTCTTAGTGACGCCACTGTCACTCCGACTACGTACACATTTCTCGGTAAGCGGCATACGCAGTCAAATGAGAGCGTTCCAAATATAAAATAATGAAAATTAAGATCAAATACTGAGCTTCTCGAAATGAAACCCATTGTAAGAGAGTAATAACACTGAACTGAAACATGCAAAATCTTATTAATTTGGTGCCATTTAATACTAAACCGATGTTAAAAATTTTCTATATTACTCTACAGATTCTCGTCACACGATCTGTAGCGTTGTGGCCATATAAGTGTTTCCAGTACTTAGAATGTCGTGTCCCTCCTATGTTACCATCCATAATGCCAATTCCCACTCCTTCTACCCCTCTGCAGGTGTGCCCCAGGGCTCTGTCCTCTCCCCTCTCCTCTACCTCCTGTACACGGCGGATATGCCCCAACCCCCCCCCCCCCCCCCCTCCAGTACACCTCTTGCAATATGATGATGACACCGCATCCTCGCCCTCGCTCCTACCCTCCAACGCCTTCTCCAGAACCACCTTGACCTTTTTGCTGCATGGTGTAACCAGTGGCTCCTGAAAATCAATCCTTCCAAGACCCAGGCAATCATCATAGGTCGTACCACTCGCTCCTTCCGGCACCTGAATTTCTCCCTTACTGCCTGCGTCCGTCCTGTCCACCTCACCCCCACCCTGACCTACTCACCTACCTTGGCCTCACCATTGACCGTCACCTCAACTGGATCCCTCATCTCCGCTCCATCCAATTCAAAGCCCACAACCATCTCCGACTCCTCAAACTCCTCTCTGGCCAGACATGGGGGTTGCACCCCTCTACCATCCTCCACACCTACAAATCCTAAATCCGTCCCATCCTCTGTTATGACAGTCCCGCCTGGATATCTGCCCCCCTCCCCAAATTCTATAAGTCCCTCCAGATCCTTGAGCGTCATGCACTCCGCCTCGCCTTTCGTATACGCCTCCCGTCCCCCATGCGGATCCTCTATGATCTCATTCCTTTCCCCCATCTGCTCCTATTCCTCGAACATATCCGCATCCTCTACACCTCCCGCCGCCTTGATCCCCCTCACCCCCTAGTTGCTCCTCTCCTCTCCCATCCCCGCCCCCTGCCACGTCTTCACTGTTGTATCCCCCCTACCCTCCATCTCTACACCCTTCATCTCCTTTCCCAAGGTGGCTTCCATCAACTCCCCCTCCCGGATGATGCCCTCTCTCCCTCCATTTATCCCTCCTACCAACTCTGATCCTCACTCGCCCTCCTTTCCTCTGTCCTTTTCCCGGGCTCCCTCTTCCCCCCCCCCCCCCCTACCATCCTCTTTTTGCCCCACATCCCCTCCCCCTGGCCCCTTCTCTCCCCCGAGTCCTTTTGGATTTCCCTCCTCTGCCTCTTCTCATTCCCTCTCCCATCTGCCCTGACCCTCTCCCCCCTTATGAGTCCTCTCCCTCCTTGGTTCCCCCCTTTCGTTTTTTCCCTCCTCCCTCCTTGTTTTTACCCCTCCTCCAGCCCCCCCCCCCATCTGCCTTTGGTTCTGGAGTGTCATCTTTGTGCTGCCATTTTCGTGCAGTGTTTTACAGTGAGTGTTCTGCACTGTGTCTTTTGGGAAGTGTTGCGAACGGCCATCATACTGTCGTGGGGTGTGATTTTTTTATCGCTTGCGAACAGAAACCAGACTGTCACCATGTTTTTTAATTGTGTGTGTACTATGTTACTTGTCTGATTCCTGTGTCTTTTATTAACGTTGCCAACCCCTTTTGCTTTCTGTTTTAACTTTCTGCATTTTTCCGCCGTTTTACACTTTAAGTCACCGTTTTATCGCCTGTGTTTCTTGTTTCTTTTCTTCTTCCGTTTTTAAAAAAGGCTGTAAAGCAGCGTACTAGGCTGCTGCCAGCCTGCCCCCTTCCGGGGGAATTGAAAATCAATAAAGAAAAAAAATTAGAATGTCGTAATAAGGTGGTCGTGTTTTGATGCTTTTGTAGCACATTCAAGAGAGCTGCGTTGTAATGGACTTCTGGCTGGCAGTCTACTATTAACAGACGCGTATGACGCTGCCTTGTAAGTCTACTGATAATGCAGTAACTTCTTCTACACTACTAAACTCCTGATTCCTTAAAGAATCGAATCCCCTTGTATAAACAGCTTCAAACGTATGATTTATTTACAAATAAGTTCATATGTTAAATATTTCACGCTAAAAATGTAAGCGAAGAAAACTTTACTAAAGCTTGGAAATTATGCTTGAATTTTGCAGAAAATCGCTAAAGTGTTCTCATTATGAAATGCTGGACGAGTATAGTATGGGTAATTTTCTCTCCACTTTAAACTCCCCATTCTCTGTAGAATCTAACTCTCGTGTATATAACACCTTCAAAAGTGCATGTAAACGAGAAAAACCTCAGAAAAGGTTTGAAATTATTGCAATTATAAGTATCTTGGAAGTCGCTAGGAGCTTGTCAAACGCTGGAAAAATATATATAGTTTGGTAAATTATGCTTCATTTTAAGCAAAAGCTGATCTACCATCATCTCAGTGTTTACAGTGCCGCATCTTCTGAACTGTGTGTTGTAGAAATGCAATAATATTGCATATACATTCCGTGGTGTATGTGGATACCGTGTGCATCGTCATGCAGGATGCTGCAGTTTTCCTGCAGGAGCAATGAAAATTTAGTAAGAGATCAACTGATTTTCTTTCATTTTGTGAGGAGGCTGTCGCCTAAGAGGTGCCGAAAGGGTTGCCTGCCTTCAGGCGTTAGAGCAGCCAAGAGCCACACCTCAGCTGAATGACTGTCGAAGTGTATGACAGGTACTTTGTAAAGTGCACAACAAAGTTGCATAGGTGTCACCGAAGATGTTGCCGAACTGGGGGCTTTTGCAGAGGCGCTGAACCGTTTTATTTTCGCACAGGTCAATGTTGCACTCGTCCATGATCACGCCACAGAACAGCGCGAAACAGGACTGAACAAGCATAAACACCCTTTGCTGATTCGGAAGGCATTCAAGTTTCGTGGAATGGTTTGGAACGGTCCCTAGTGAAACAGCCCTGTATATCATGCAAAGAGGGCACATCACTACACCCAAAGGGGTCAGAATATGATCAGCGGTGTTGCAACCCAACAACATCAGTGTGATTGAATCGTCTGGAGCAGGTGGGAAGTCAGCAGTGTCGAACGTGCTCAGGAATGTCGTCCTGTTTTTCATCACACTGTGAAATGTCGCTTTCGACAGCGAAACGCGTAGGAATCAACGACACAAGTGAATGGGTCGCTCCATGGACGGCCTTTATGCCACCAACTGAAGCCTTTTCTCAGTAACAGTGTGTCTGAAATGTTTTTCTAGGCCACCCATAAGAAAACCGCGCGATTTCAAAGATGTCCTCCATCGCAAAGGCATCAAAAGAAAGGGTGAAAGGTGGGTGAGAGGGGATGTGACGACCTTCCCATCGTGTGACACGTCCATAGTAGCGTTGGGCAGAATTGTGGTGAAATTTGGTGCCAGTGTGACATCATTAACCCACCTTGTACGTCGCATGAACTTCCGAGCTGCGGCCTTTTTTTCGCTTGTATCCATAACTTGCTGTTTGAGGCTTCGCCAAGGCCTAGTCTGACGTCACAGGGCGCCACGATTGTGTGCCATTACATATGAAGGCTGTAGGCACCTCTGAGCCGAATTTCAACCTTATGTGTGGCAATGGGAGAAAATTACGTGCTTTCAAAAAAGTTATACCTTTCTGCATATTGTGAACTGGGTAATTTACGTGTGGTGAGTTACGCTACCCCAAATGTATACACAGTTTGTAACTGTTATACTTGTCATACTGTGTTAAATCTTTAACATAAGATTATATCTCTTAACTAGTAGATTATGACAACTCTGTTAGGTGGCCTCTTCCTAAACACTTCTGAAAAAAAATGGTTCAAATGGCTCTGAGCACTATGGGACTTAATATCTATAGTCATCAGTCCCCTAGCACTTAGAACTACTTAAACCTAACTAACCTAAGGACGACATCACACAACACCCAGTCATCACGAGGCAGAGAAAATCCCTGACCTCGCCGGGAATCGAACCCGGGAACACTTCTGAACACCTCCTGAACTTTCCATTGGAGAACAACTACTGATTCCTGACTACAAACTTCCGAAATACGCACCCTCAGACCACCTCCTCCCTAAAGGGCACAGTTCGCCTCCTACGCCCTACCAGGACAACCTTCCGACTCCACCATTTCCTGAGCTGCCAACAGTTACACGAAATAATTTTTAAACTCAGGTCTTTGGGCTAATCAGCCACCAGACAAATAGGCAAGTAGGCAAGTAGAGACTTTTAATGACCAGTCCCTGTTGAGAATCACGGTACTTCTGCAAAGTTCTGCTGCCTGCCGATACTTTCAGTAGTGTGGCTACGTGGGCTTTCTGGCCTTTCTGACCTTTATTTTTAGGAGCCGCTGCTACCGTAGGACTTCCGAGCAACCAGTTTTGCATCGTGCGTTTTCCGATTAGAATCTTCCTCACTGCTGGTTTACGCCAGCCGTTCACCAGCAGCCGATAAAAGTTTAGATTTCCTCGTAAATATGCGAAACTATGAGAACTCAAAGACTGAATTGTGTAAAGCAAGAAGTAAAGCTACTGCAACGACCCAGAACTCTAAGTACTAGTTCCGAGATTTAACTAAGGGCTGACATTTTGAAGCAGACAGAAGGTAAAAGTTTTTTTCAAAACTGACTTTGGGTCTGCTGGTGACAAAATAATCCTGGTGAAGAAGCGGAGGAGATCTCGTGTGAATATGTAATTGCTCTTATGGATAGAGCATTTTACAGTTGTTCGAAACAGCTCAAACAACCGTATACCATATACGTTGACATCGGAAGCACAGACGAAGAGATTTCCTGTTTTATTTGCTTTGCTTCCAGAGCCAAGTCAGAAGAAACGTGGAGGACTTTTTCTGAACTGAGAGATGAGATGCCTGGGTGGTACCGAAAACTGGCTACAATTAAAAGTATAAAAATGGAGTTTCCCGAAACATTTCCTTGCGGCTGGACTTTCGCTTCTGCATATATCTGTGGAAGGAAATAAAAAATCGGGAACTAACGTAGGAATACAGGGATAGAGAAGAAGTCAGATAGTTCTACCGCATGTTTGCTGCAGTGACACATCCTCCACCAAACAGTGATGATGGTTGGTTGGTTGATTCGGGGGATGGGACCAATCAGCGAGGTCACCGATCCCATCGGATTAGGTAAGGATGGGGAAGGAAATCGGACGTTCTCCTTCAAAGGAACCATCCCGGCATTTGCCTGAAGCGATTTAAGGAAATGACAGAAACCCTAAATCATAGTGATGATGAAGCGTCGACGGTGATAATGGAGGATAATCTTAGTACCGACTGAAATGGAAGGAAAATCTTTGTACACCGATTGAAATGTGGAAACTTTTTAACAAATGCTGTAGAAGGTTGACAAAGGAGACTAAACTATTCAATAATTTTTTTCTGAAATTGTGACCGCATTGTCAAAATATAAAACTACCGACATTTCGGTCCCTGTTGCAAGTGACCTTCCTAAGGGTGTTTTTGTTTACTGTGGGTCACTTGAAACAGGGACCGAAACGTCGGTAATTTTGTATATTGACAATGCGGTCACAAACTCAGCTGATTCCGCCCATAAGAAGGCTACGGGACGTCAGACAGCTAAGTTCTCACGTCTCCTTGACAAACCATCTCTGCAGGTTCCGTGCAAGACAGTCATCAATTTGAGTGGCATGGTGTTGAGTGATGATGCGGTCTCGGTTTTGCAGAAAGGTCTCAACTTCGCTCCCACCCCCAAGTTCACTCCGGTCGCAGAAATTGTTAGTGCTGTTGAACAGGTTGCAGCTCGACTTCCGCCAGACTCAGCCGAGGAAATACGTCGTGAAACTTGTCGTGCGTTGACGAAATCCAAGCCGATGAAGTCAAATATCAGCAGTAAAGAGAGGGCGGCCATTCGTGATCTGAGAGAACGCTCTGAAATTGTTGTCTTACCGGCGGACAAAGGCAATGCTACAGTTGTTGTCTCCCATAAGGACTACACTGATAAGATGCAAAGCCTGCTAAATGACGATTCCTACCGGAAGATCAGCGTTGACCCTACAAAGAAGGTGGAGAACAAGACGAGGGTTCTTCCCAAGGACGCAGATTTGCCGGAGGGTGACGCTAAGAAATTGTTACCCCAAGATCCGGTACCGCCTAGACTATATGGACTCCCGAAGGTTCACAAAGTGGGGGTACCATTACGCCCCATTGTTAGCAACATCAGGGCACCTACATATTTGTTGGCCAAATACCTGACGGGAATATTAAGTCCTTATGTGAGTAAATGCTCTCATCACATCCGTAATTCCGTGGATTTTGTTAAACGCCTTGATAGCTTCAGGTTGGATGAGTCAGATATCATGGTGAGTTTTGACGTCGTTTCCTTGTTTACGAGGGTACCCCTGCGAGAGTCGCTAGAGTTGATTGGTCAGAGGTTTGACGAGAATACCACTGAACTTTTTAGGCATGTCTTGACTTCCATGTATTTTCTTTTTAATGGAGAATACTACGAACAAACGGAGGGAGTAGCCATGGGCAGCCCACTCTCACCGGTGGTAGCGAATTTGTACATGGAGAACTTCGAGGAGGAAGCCCTGTCGTCATCCGAATGGAAACCTACTTGCTTTTTTCGTTACGTGGACGACACGTTCGTCATCTGGCCACATGGTATGGATAAACTTCTTGACTTCCTTACACATCTAAACTCCATACACCCCAACATCAAATTCACTATGGAGACTGAAACGGAGGGTAAATTACCTTTCCTTGACGTCTTGGTCAGGAGAAGGGCTGACGGCACCCTAGGTCATGGGGTGTATCGAAAGACAACACACACTGATCTGTATTTGCACGCAGACAGCTGCCACCACCCTTCACAGAGGAATGGGGTACTTAAAACTCTAGTACATAGGGCGCGCACTATCTCTGACACAGAGAGTCTACCCCAGGAATTGGAACATCTGAGAACTGTGTTTCGAAAGAATGGGTACTCAGAGTGGCAGATCCAACGTGCTCTCCGCCCAACCACTGCAGCACAACCTGTTGAGATGGATGAAGTCACGAGGGAGGAGGTAGGCACTGCATTTATTCCATACACAGGCGCACTCTTGGGGAAAATCGCCCGCATTCTGAAGAAACACCGGGTCGGAACTGTGTTTTGTCCTCCGAATAAAACTCGTGCACTGGTGGGGAGCGCCAAAGATGACCTCGGTTTGAGGAAGGCCGGCGTGTACCAGATTCCGTGTCAATGTGGCAAGTCGTATATTGGTCAGACGATGCGTAACGTCGAGGATCGATGCCGTGAACACCAGAGGCACACTCGACTGATGTATCCGAGCAAGTCGGCGGTCGCTGAACATTGTTTGTCGGAAAATCACGCTATGGAGTATGACCGCACGAGGATTCTGGTACAGACGTCGAGATACTGGGACAGCGTTGTTAGAGAGGCCATCGAAATTCGCACCAATGACGACCTCATAAACCGTGACTGTGGCTATAATCTTAGCAAGGCTTGGGAACCAGCGATTGGGTTAATCAAGAGTAAATCGAGCAAACGCATAGTTGTGACGACCACGGCGGACAGAGCCATCACACCGACGTCATCTCAAACGCCGTCGCAATCTGTTCCACCGCGCTACCGTGGCGCGGGGCGCGGACGGCGGAGGGAGCGCGCCGCGGGCGGAGGGTATTTAAATCGGCCGCCACCGCGACGGAACCCAGTTCCCCCTGAGCATCCATAGCGTACGGATCTCCGTGCCGGCACGTTCACAGGAGCTCAGTCCGTCAGTTCACCTGATGATGGCGACATGTTTGATCGCCGAAATATTGTGCCCGTTGGACACTATAGACCGGCAGTACACCCGTGGACATTTTGATTATCAAATACGCCGGGAGAAACTCAAGAATCACAAAAAAATTGATTAAATAAGATGTTTAATAATTGATGCATTAATGTTATAGAAATAAAAAAGTAAAATAAAATAGTTAGTCCTAAGCCTGGATGAACTGTGAAGGATTGTTGTTATTACAAAATGGCCGATAAAGCCTCCCCCATGATGCGGTTTCTTTTGACGCTCGGAAGACCACGCGGAAACACCGCGTTACGGGTCGCAAAGCCTACGTTCGGAAAGCCCACGACACAAATAGGCTGTTGCCAAAGGGTATTAAGAGACTCCAGCCATCCGGTGGAAACCATTCGCCTTTTAAAAAACAGCCAGATCAAGATAGATGACCTCACGTCATCCGAATGAGGGGAACCTCGGCCTTTGGCTCCAAGCTGGAGGATAGTCACAGTTCAGCAGACACCGGAAACGATACGTTACATAATGCTTGATCCAATGTGCTGGTATGAGAAGCTGCAATATGAGGTGGAACTGAAAATGTATCCGGATTTCTTCTCTCAGAACCATGGCGAAGCGAGCGCGGGACAGGGTGAGAGGGTTCATCAGAGTTTTTCGTCTGATGGAGGAAATATACGGAAGCAAGTGGATTGCTGGCATGCTGAGTGGTGCTTGCTGAATGGTGAAAAGGGTGGCTCTTAGGGAATTTGATCTTTTTTTACCTATTTCCGTGATTTCTTGTACGATGCATACATATATCATTACCCAAAAACGAGAGCCGACCGATGAATTTAAGTTTCATCTCCGGGACTTGTGACCCAAAAAATCAGTCATGATACCACTCAGTTTTTCTAAATTCGAAGAACTGTGCACTGTGCAATCATCATGAAGACAGTCCTTTTGCGTGCATTGAATAAATACTCGCCGGAATCATGCTGTGCGGTGAAACCTTCACAGTAATATTATAAAATGTAAAACAACAGCCTTTAATGAATTAAATTACACGGGATGTACTACTTACCAGTGGAAGTGGCTGCCGCTGTTTCTCTAGATGCAGCCCCGTCAGCTCAATGATATTAGGCAGCAGCGGTCGCGGATAGTTCATACTGAAATGATTATTTACGAGGAGGAGGCTGAAATTCCTTTCAGTTTCGTGCACAGGCGGATGACCAAGACCAAAATACTTCGTTTGCATCTTCTCTTGAGTTGGAAGTATTTGACAATTCCATGCGTAATGAAGGCGTGTTATTATGTAGGCATTGTATAGTCTTTCCCAGAAGGACATGTGGTCGGTGTAGCCCACCATGAAATCAGGGGAATAGGCGGGGTTGTTGGGATTCCCAAAAGATGACAGTACTGGAGATGGTGCGCTCAGAGATACGAAGCCTATCATTGGTGGGGATCCCAGTTGGTGAACCAGACCGTAGTAGCACTGGTACACTAACCTTTCCAGGATAACAACGTCGAAAGACGGCTGGGACCTGCAAAATAAAATTAGGAGTCACAGTCTTTCCAAACCTGCTTTTATTCTGACATATGAAATAGCTTACATTTAATGCCTTAGGAACATCATCCTTACCGAATGAAAGTCTGGACCTGTGGTGACTCTATCTGCATTTGACACATTTTTTCTCCTGCACCAGGCCACATTTTGATCATTTCTACTGGGCTGTCGTCTGACATTGACACAAAGTCAAACGCTGACTTGACGTAGTCGTATGAGTTGGACAGGTCTATTTCTGTGTAATTCTGGATATTTTTCTACGGAAAAGGGGAGAACAAGAAAATACATGTAAGACATACGTGTCTTGGGAATACATCTCATTGACTTATACTTGAGTGGGAAAACAATATTTGGTTTTAAAATGTATGTAGGAAATATATTCATTACAATAAAAAAGAGAATCTCTGGATGTTATTGTGTACGTTGTGGTCTTTGGTCTGAAAACTGGTTTGATGCAGTTCTTCCCTCAAGTCTAACCAGAGGATATCTCTTAAACTACTGCAATGTACATTCTTTTCAACCTACTTACTGTATCCGCTCTTAGTCTGCTGCTACAGCGTTTATCCCAACACTTCTTTCCATTACAAAATTAACTGTTCGTTGAAATCTCATGGTGTTTCCTGTGCATTGCCGAATTTCTTTCTGCCACACTACATTCAGCAACTCTTCATGAGTTATCATATCTACCCATGTAATCCCAAGCATTTGTAGCTCCACATTTGGAACTCTCTGTCTTGGCGCACTTTGTTCACGTTTCACTTTCGTATAACGCTACACGCAAGAGAATTACTTACAGAAACTACACTTAAATGTATGTTCCATGGTATTCCATTTTTTCGTTAAATTTTTTTTCACTACTTCAAGTCTGCAATTTATATACTCATGATTTCTAACATAACCAGTGTTTCTTTCCTCAAATATGAACACTCGTCTATTACTTTCAGTATTTCATTATCTAATCTTACGCCCTCAGCGTCACCTTATTTAATTCAAGTACATTTCATTATTCTTATTTTTCTCTTTTCAAGACAGTTTCCATGCCATTAAACTTATCGTCCAAGTACTTGTCTGTCCAAAAATTCTTATTCCCTCTCACTGAACATGAATTTCTTTTACTCGTACAAATTTCTCATTGGTTTCTTCCCCAGTCTGCTCACTGTACAGACGAATAACATCAGGAATAGGTTACAACCCTGTCTCACCTCTCTTCTCGACAACTGCTTTGCTTTCTTGACCTTCAACTGTTAGAAGTACAGTTTTGTTTCTGTACTAAGTTATACATGAATTTCACTCCCGGTATTTTATCCATGCTGCCTTCAGAGAGTGTATGACAGTTAACAATGTGGAAAGCTTCCTATAAATCTAGAAAACCTAAAATTTATGTATCATATTTCTGTCAAGAACCGACGGGGATATCCCACCAGTGGACAACATTATGGAGGTAGCGGACGTAGTACTGACATAGAGGCTTGCAGCAGTGGAGAACACCAGAATGTGTGAGACAAATAGGCAAAACCTTTGCTGTCGCGACCGCTTTAAACAAGTGTGTATTACGGTCAGGAAACCAATTAGCATTCTGAATATACAAAAAAAAAAAAAAACGCACAATACAAACACCGTGCGAACTGGCCTCAGAAGGCCCAACGGTACCGACCGACCGTGTGTCATCCTCAGCCCTTTGGTGTCATATGATGAGGATATGGAGAGGCCTGTGACCAGCACACCGCTCTCCAGGCCGTTGTCAGTTTTCGTGACCGGCGCCGCTACTTCTCAACCAAGTAGCTCCGCAATTGGCCTCAGAAGGGCTGAGTGCACCCCACTTGGCAACAGCACTTGGCTGATCCGGATGGTGACCCATCCAAGCGCTAGCCAAGCCCGACAGCGCTAACTTCGGTGATCTGTTAACACTGCGGCAAGGCCGTTGGAGTTCTGTATATACGCTGAGGTGGTAATTATAATGGGGTACCTCCTAATATCGTGTCAGACCTACTTTTACCCAGTGCAGTCCAGCATCTCGACGTGGCATTGACTCAAGAAGTCTTTGGTAGTCCCCTGCAGAAATATTGAGCCATGCTGCCTCTATAGCCGTCCATAGTCGCGAAACTGTTGCCTTTCCCGAATTTTGTGCACGAACTAACTTCTCGTTTATCTCCCATAAATGCTGCTGGGATTCATGCCGGGGGATCTGGATGGCCAGATCATTCGCTCGAATTGTCCAGAATGTTCTCAAAGCAACCGCTAACCGTTGTGGCCCGATGGCATGGCGCACTGTCATTCATTAAAATTCCATCGCTGAATGGCTGCAAATGGTCTCCAAGTAGCCTAACACACCCATTTCCAGTGATCGGGTCAATTGAACTAAAAGGCACAATCCACTCCACGTAAACACAGCCCACATCTCTTTATGGAGCGTCCACCAACTTGGACAGTGGCTTGTTGACAACTTGGATTCGTGGCTTCGTAGGGTCTGCGCCACACTCGAACCCTACGATCAGCTGTTACCAGCTGAAATTGGGACTCATCTGACCAGCCCACGATTTTCTACTCGTCTAGGCTCCAGCAGATACGGTCACGAGCCCAGGAGAGGCGCTGCAGGCTATGTCGTGCTGTTAGCAAAGTCTCATGCGTCGGTCGTCTTCTGTCATAGCCAGTTAATGCCAGTTTTCGTAACACTCTCCTAACGGATACGTTTGTCGTACGTCCCATACTGATTTCTGCGGCTATTTCATCCAGTGTTGCTTGTCGTTCATTAATGAGAACTCCCCGTAAGCACTCCACTTCTCGGTCGTTAAGTCATTGCCGTTGGCCACTGCGTTTTTCTGTGGCGAGGGTAATGCTAGAAATGTGGAATTCTCAGCGTACTCTTGACATTACAATACCGCGTTCAGTGTCTTTTAATTCTCGTCGTGTGGCGATGATCACGTCGGAAACCTTTTTACAGAACCACCTGAGTACAAATGACAGGTGCGCCAATGCACTGCCCTCTTGTATCTTGTGTGCGCGATACTACAGCCCTCTGGATATATGCATATCGGTGTCCCATCGTTTTTCTCACCTTAGCGTAAAGCACTCCTTTAGTCGCCATTGTAGTATTGTGTTGATTACGCCGCTGTGTACTTAGACACTACTGGGACTATTTGTACTTTGCTTACAACGGACTAGGCCTCCATTCTGAAAGTTTTCAACTTACATATTCCTGAATGAATTTGCACATGCTGTTTTGTGCCATTTGTCAGTGTTCCAAATCGTTTGGAACTTTAATCTGAGAAAGGCGTAGCATGAATCGTCTACTGAGAGTGTACAAAATAATTTGCAATTGTATCCATTGCAATACAAAAGTGTATTTGTCCTTTTTAAAGGTTATTGGAATAACACTTTTAAAGAAGATCTCATCCATATCTTGTACAATATTAAATTTCAGCTGTCTGTTATCTATGATATTCAGGCCTGAAAAGGGTAAAAAGTTGCTGGTACATCTTATTTCTTTTGTTTACCCATGTTCTTCACAGAAAAATCATTCAGCCAAGAGCATTCATTACAACAACAGGTTGCTACGTAGTGCTCTCAGCCTAGAAGGTGAGATAAAATTAGAAACATTTCGCTGTCCCAAGTTATAGTAAACAAACAAAAAATACAAATAATAAGTGTTCAAAACCACAATTTTCTCATGGCAAATGGATCATTAAAATCTTGTTCTTGTTGTAGACTTCAGTCCGAAGATTGGTTTGATACAGCTCTCCAACCTTCTCTATCGTGTGCAGGTCTGCTCTTCTCTGAATAACTACTGCAACCAACATCCTTTTGAACCTGCTTGCTGCACCATTCTCCTGGTCTCCCTCCGCAAGTTTCATCCCCCACACTTCCCTCCAATACGAAATTGACAATCATTTATCTTTCAGAAGGTTTCTATCAACTAATCCCTTCTTCTTGTCAAATTATCCCACAAATTTCTTCTCTCCCTAATTCTATCCAATAGCTCCGCATTATTTACACAGTCAACCCACATAATCTTTGGCGTTCTTCACTAGCACCAAATTTCGAAAGCTTATATTCCCTCCGTGTGTGAACTGCCTATCGTCCACATTTCACTTGTGCACAAGGCCACAGTCTAAACAAATGCCTTCAGGAAGCACTTCCTAACGCTTAAAGTTATATTCGGTGTTAAGAAATTTCTCTTTTTCATGTGCACTTTTCTTGCCATATCAAGTCTACGTTTAATATCCTCTCTACTCTTGCTATCATCATTTATTTTACAGCCCAAACAACGAAACTCATCAACTGTTTTCAATGTCTCATTTCCAAATCTAATTTCCTCGGCATAGCCTGATTTAATTCGACTACTTTCCATTACTCCTGTTTTGCTTTTGTTAATCCTTATTTTATATCCACTTTCAAGGCACTGTCCATTGTTTTGAAGTGCACTTTTAAGTCCTTTTCCACCTGTGACACAATTTCAATGTCTCAAAGTTTTAATTTTTTATTCCTGAAATTTAAGTCCTTCTCCTAATACTCATAAATCTGCAGGGTAACAGAATTGCTTGTAAAAGACAAGTCCCGGTACAGAACTCAGAATATTTCTATTACGTGGTTTCACTGTAGAAATTTAAGTGATTTTCCTTCAACATGAGATGGCTTGATGACGATGCCAGCAAATATCAACTATTTGTCCTCGTTGGGATGGTAATATGTGGTGTTATGTGGCAGATTTTCCCAATAACGTAACATGTAACATGTTTATTAATGCCATGTGTATATTTGATTAGTAAGTCATGTTAAATCTTTAATGCCCATCAAAACTGAAACTATAATTATAACCACTGTCAATTATTGCAACCTCCATTCATTCCGCGTTTATTTTCCTCTAGGTACGGTGCTGCAGTCTTGTGATTAGGTAGCCTTGAAGCTTTTAGCTGGTTGGTGAAGGGAATGATTCACTTGTGGAAATGGCTGTTTTCTGCTGAAAGGCAGTCTCCAGGCAGGTATAGTGCAGACGTGAGTGGTCTTCAGCCCAGCCCGTTGGAGATGTGGAGTGAGCAAGGCTTTGGCGCCATACACTTTCATTGTGCACGAAGCAAAAAATCCATTTTGCAAAAAATCAAATTTGCACTCCCTTGTCCACTTATTAAATGCCTGCATACTTGATTCAGGGTATCAAGTATTTTGAAGTCTTTTGCAAAAAATCAAACTGTTATTAAGACCGTCTGATGGCTCCAATTATTAATATTTCTGTTTGAGGTGTAGTACCCATATTTTCAAGCCTAACTGAGCCACTCCTAGTAATATTCATTATTAAGCACTTACCTGCTGTGTTACCTTTATCTCTTGTATGATTTTATGAGGAGCTTTCCATCTCTCTAGGATACTGGGGATAAAAGTTGTGGCATCTCATGGATATGCTAATCAGCTCAACTGACACGTTACGTAGGAGTTTGGCGACTCCTGTCCAGATAAATTTTCGATCCTCTGAATTACGTAGTTATTAACCCAGGGTCAGGATTTTCCGATCCATGGCTTTCCTTTGATTTTCGTTGTAATTTTTACAGGTCAATACATAAGTATTTGTTGCCTACAATTGAACAAATGCTTAACTGATTATGTCTTTGATACGAAAAGGATACGCAAACACTTCAATGATTACGAACCTTAAGAAAATAAATTAGATTTAATTGTGATGCGTTTTACTGCTTTGTGCTACTCTTACAGCAAGAAGAAAGCAGGTAATTAGGGTCAACTGTTGTCCTGAATTTAGACGTCGAATTTTGAAGGGTTATATTTTAGTGTGTTTGTGCGTTTGGTTGGTTATTAAAGTGTTTTTTCGTATGTACGTGGGATTAGTGAGCTGGTAGAGGTATTCCGTTGGATATCAAATGTCCATTAGTACGTGTACTGCAAGTTGAAATACGTCACGATATCCACTAGCCCCAAGTTAGGTTAACGCAGGAAACTGCACTGCCTAATCTGTGTCAATTCAACGGGAGTAAGCGACGGTTGGATGACTTACGTCCTAATAGGTGCACACACTGCAGTCTAACTATTCATAACACACGACGTATGTAGTCAAAACCGGAAGTCTGTGAAACTTGCAGCATTAGGAACACACAGCAAGGGGATATGAAGACTGCGATTGACTATGTATGAAGAGGAGATGTAGAGGGATTCGGTGGTTACTTGTGCGAGGATACAGGGGATGATTGCTGAAAATGAAGTAAAATAGTCCTTTGACGGTAAATTATTGGTAAATAACTTTTGTGATAACTTAACATTGTTACGTATAAAACAGAGATACCAGTGCTAGAATCTGAGTTTGTCAGAAGATTTTTTTTTCCCTGAAAACATCTGTGTTTCGGTTTATGGTCTTGCGCATCGTTTGCGACGTTGGTGTCGCTAGTTTGTGGAGTATTATTATTAATTCATCTGTTATACCACGGTAGTGCAGCGTGATTCAACTTGTGGCATGCGAACAGAAGTTTGAAGTGTTTAATTGCAGAGTACCCGAACAAAGAGACGAACTCATCTCAGGTCAGAAGGCGATTAGAAAGAGAGTTGGTTAAGATCATCCGGTAGGGATATGTCAGTTTATCCTTAATATGCAGACAGGGGAATTGCAGAGTTTTCTGGAGGCAGACGAACACCAAGCGATAGCGCCATATTCTAAAAAAGAAAGGAGTCCTTTGATCCTGATCAGTGTGGAGAAGACGCATCCGAAATCGAGGAAGGGCGAGGATGTGTAAACAAAACAAAGTGCATGTCGCAGGTGTATAAATCGGACAAAATCATTTAAAAATACATCAGCAGCACCAGCAACTTGTAAGTTAGTATCACAAGTCACAAGTTCTGAACTGCCACCAACTCGGTATTGGAAATGTTCACACAAGCTACTTTATCGGAAAGTATCAAGAGTATTGCAGAGTATGTCACAGAAACCTACCGGGAGAGTAAAGAACTATGGGGAAACCAGCGATGCATTACAAAGCACGAAATGTCAAATATGTCTCGTTCTTAAGCGCAACGCAATAGCAGTGGATCACATTACAAAAGCAGTATGCCGCATTGAAAAAAAAAAACATAATGTCTAATTCGAAACACAAATCGTGGAACAGTTTACGAAAATCCAGGAAATTTTGGAGAAACACAGGAAGGTAACTGAGGGAAACCGCATTGCATTGGAAAAGGAAAGTACGAGGTGATTCCACCAGATCAAAGAGTGAGTATTTGCAAGATCAGATGAGCACGATGCAGGATGTGGAATCACACCACAGTGTCGTCACAGATCTACACTCCTGGAAATGGAAAAAAGAACACATTGACACCGGTGTGTCAGACCCACCATACTTGCTCCGGACACTGTGAGAGGGCTGTACAAGCAATGATCACACGCACGGCACAGCGGACACACCAGGAACCGCGGTGTTGGCCGTCGAATGGCGCTAGCTGCGCAGCATTTGTGCACCGCCGCCGTCAGTGTCAGCCAGTTTGCCGTGGCATACAGAGCTCCATCGCAGTCTTTAACACTGGTAGCATGCCGCGACAGCGTGGACGTGAACCGTATGTGTAGTTGACGGACTTTGAGCGAGGGCGTATAGTGGGCATGTGGGAGGCCGGGTGGACGTACCGCCGAATTGCTCAACACGTGGGGCGTGAGGTCTCCACAGTACATCGATGTTGTCGCCAGTAGTCGGCGGAAGGTGCACGTGCCCGTCGACCTGAGACCGGACCGCAGCGACGCACGGATGCACGCCAAGACCGTAGGATCCTACGCAGTGCCGTAGGGGACCGCACCGCCACTTCCCAGCAAATTAGGGACACTGTTGCTCCTGGGGTATCGGCGAGGACCATTCGCAACCGTCTCCATGAAGCTGGGCTACGGTCCCGCACACCGTTAGGCCGTCTTCCGCTCACGCCCCAACATCGTGCAGCTCGCCTCCAGTGGTGTCGCGACAGGCGTGAATGGAGGGACGAATGGAGACGTGTCGTCTTCAGCGATGAGAGTCGCTTCTACCTTGGTGCCAATGATGGTCGTATGCGTGTTTGGCGCCGTGCAGGTGAGCGCCACAATCAGGACTGCATACGACCGAGGCACACAGGGCCACCACCCGGTATCATGGTGTTGGGAGCGATCTCCTACACTGGCCGTACACCTCTGGTGATCGTCGAGGGACACTGAATAGTGCACGGTACATCCAAACCGTCATCGAACCCATCGTTCTACCATTCCTAGACCGGCAAGGGAACTTGCTGTTCCAACAGGACAATGCACGTCCACATGTATCCCGTGCCACCCAACGTGCTCTAGAAGGTGTAAGTCAACTACCCTGGCCAGCAAGATCTCCGGATCTGTCCCCCATTGAGCATGTTTGGGACTGGATGAAGCGTCGTCTCACACGGTCTGCACGTCCAGCACGAACGCTGGTCCAACTGAGGCGCCAGGTGGAAATGGCATGGCAAGCCGTTCCACAGGACTACATCCAGCATCTCTACGATCGTCTCCATGGGAGAATAGCTGCCTGCATTGCTGCGAAAAGTGGATATACACTGTACTAGTGTCGACATTGTGCATGCTCTGTTGCCTGTGTCTATGTGCCTGTGGTTCTGTCAGTGTGATCATGTGATGTATCTGACCCCAGGAATGTGTCAATAAAGTTTCCCCTTCCTGGGACAATGAATTCACGGTGTTCTTATTTCAATTTCCAGGAGTGTATAAAGTGTAGTGTATAGAGCGAAGAGCGAAATCGAGAATTTGATGAATGTGGCAAGCGAAACATAACTAGTTCTTAAGCTTATCAAACAAAGTCACAACAAGAGGAACAATGAGATAGCTGTTCTGGACAGTATGGTATTAGATTTGAGACGGGAAGGTAACGAAAAAATTGGCAGAAATTACGTGTGTTTCCGTGAGACTGCTACGGTCGCAGGTTCGAATCCTGCCTCGGGCATGGCTGTGTGTGATGTCCTTAGGTTAGTTAGGTTTAAGTAGTTCTAAGTTCTAGGGGACTGATGACCACAGCAGTTGAGTCCCATAGTGCTCAGAGCCATTTGAACCATTTGAATTACGTGTGAAATGAAAGAGAAAAGCGATGATAATCATCACTCTGCGCACTCAAGTGAGTCAAATGAGTAAAACCAGGAATATGTTTAAGAAGACGCTGTACACAGAGAATGTAGCCGTACAGAAGATAAGTATTTTTTCGAACCAGCTCGGTTACCTTCTTCCAAAAATTGGGGTCAGCGAATTTATCAATGTATTGTCACTATCATGATTGCATGCTGAAAGAATTAGTTACGTGTGTGCACGCCTGCATGGAGAACCAGCGACAATTACGAGAGTGAGGGTAAAAGCATGTCGTAGTTACAGCGAATTACGCAGTAGCCGCGCGGTCTAGGGCGCCTTGTTACGGCCCGCCGAGCGGCTTCCCCCGTCGGAGGTTCGAGTCCTCACTCTGGCATGGGTGTGTGTGATGTCCTTAGCGTAAGTTCGTTTCAGTTAGATTAAGTAGTGCGTAAGCGTAGGGACCGATGACCTTAGCTGTTTGGTCCCATAAGACGTTACCACAAATTTCCAATTTCCAAAACGCAGGAGTACACGGAACAATACTGCCACAAATACTGGAGGAGCAAGAAAAGACGAACCTACTTAGCTACCGAAATACTTAGAGTGTAACAGTTCAGCAGAGTATTTTAAAAGTATGATTGTGAGAAATAACATGTTGGATAAACCATTTGTGGTAAGGGAAATCATATGGTTTTCTTTTGTCAAACTACTACAGTGGGTGAATAGAGAAATTGTATTAGCTGGCAGAGACATGTGTGAACATATTTCGGGGCATATGAACTCAAAGTGTTTAGACAGCCTATATACTCGGGGTAGTACATTTGTTGTTAACTACAGAAATAGTGTACAAACGTTGTAAGTTACAAGTGCTGTCATAGTGCATGTATTGAATATATTGTTATGTGAATTAGATGTAGAAGTTGTGTGTGACATGTAACAGTTTCCGCATTAGGACTTTTGGTGTCTTCCATGATAAATTAGAGTGTTGCTATAGTGGAGGTCTACATATTTTGCATGTATGGAATTATGAACGACGTAGTTTGTACTTAATTAAAAGAGAAACATTGGACAACATGCCGCAGGAAGTTGCGATTTTTGCATATCAATAAATCTGACAAGAAGACAGTAACAAGCTCGAAATGTAATAAGAAATGTTAGGCACTGCCGGTCGGGGTGGCCGAGCGGTTCAAGGCACTACAGTCCGGAGCCGAGCGACCGCTACCGTCGCAGGTTCGAATCCTGCCTCGGGCATGGATGTGTGTGATATCCTTACGTTAGTTAGGTTTAAGTAGTTCTAAGTTCTAGGGGACTGATGACCTTAGAAGTTGTCCCATAGTGCTCAGAGCAATTTTTTTGTGAGGCATTTCGAGATTTGGGTCATAAGTAAGCAAACTGTGGGGTCACACTGTCCAATGAAGATTTGTTGTCTTTGATGATTTGTCAGATGCGAGGCAGCGCTGCAACAAGAAATGTTAAGCAATGGGGGCCAGAAGCGGGGTCCCTCTGTGCCATGACCAAAGGCCAATGTGAATTACGCTAGCAAGACCGTACCGTATGGAATTGAAGTTACTGGAAGCGAGGACGATGTTAAGTATTACCGATGATGAGGAGATTTACTCAGATGCGAGGTCATGTCAAGCATAGAATTTTTCAGTCGAGATGGTAGATGCAACAATTCACTAGGAAGTGCGTATGTCTCACATCCACAGTCTGCGGGAGTTTTTTGTGTGTTTTTTTGTACTGTTTGCAGGGTCAGTGATTGTCATCAGGAGGAAGTCCTTAATTGTAATATGAATATCGTAGAGAAAGAGGGGTACAGCGCATAGAGGAAACGACTTGATAAATAATAACATAACTTGAAAATGGAGGGAAGGTAAGATCACGAATTCAGGTATGGAAGCAAACTATGTAAATATATGTTGTTATATTGAATATCACAACAGAATATTTTGTGTTCTTTTGGGTAGTTTACCATATTTTGTGCTGTTGCATCTTGTGTGTTTCAGGGCAGTCATCCGAGAATGAAAATGACCGACTTGTTTTTATAATTGCAGGAAACTAAAAGATAAGAATGCAGTGAAAGAGAAGAAAAAACTGTTACCAAATACGGAAGCATATCAGTACACACCGCCTGCACAGTAATCAGTCGCATGGTGCACCAGCTGCTATCATAGTTTGCATGTTTGCCAGCGCAGAGAGGATTCCCATATTACTCGACAGAAATATCTAGAAGAAACAGTATTTACATGTGCTATGTATTAGCAGAATATATGCATCATAGATCAACTATCCGCATCTACAACATTAAATACCAGGGAGGCTTTAAGTCGACCTGATACATCAGCGAACCTGTGTATGGAGTCTGCATGAGAATTGCTACTGAACTTAATAATTGTATTACCCACATAAGGACACGCTACACCAATGAATAGTATTCAGCTGACACTTGTCTTGAGCTCTTACCTGGTTCACACTTAACCCATGAGAAAGTGATACCGCTATTATAAGAAAGAATGAGCAGATGACATCAAATTCTTTCTGTTACTGGTATGTGAGTATTAAAGTTACTATTCCACTCACCTCAGTTTTGTGAGTCCAGCACATAAACTTTTTCATGTTACTCACTGAAACTATTAGAACTGGTCATAAATTAGAGCTCCAAATTTTGTAATTTATTGTGATAGATGTGGCAGAAATGAGAGTGATCCAAATGTTGATTGCGAGCAGGCCATTAGTATGAACATTTATGCTAACCTGCTCGCTCATTATGGAAGAGGTGTGCCACAAATTCCTCAAAGGAAATCTTAGGCTGAACTTACAAATCGTTTGACATTTCCGATGTAAAATCTCTCTCAATATTAACTTTTCTGAAAATGTGTCATTTCATATGTCAACCTATTGGTCAAGAGAATTCGTGTGATGAACAGTGTGATTCGCTGAGAACAGTGAAGCGTATTTATTTGATTTTGTATTTTATTTGTGGATTTTCGGGGACATTGTTATTCATTATTATTGCTTTTATGTACATGCACTACCAAACAAACGTGTTGTCAGAGAATGGGCTGTAGGTCTTTTCATAAATACTGATTAATAAAATGATCTTGACACACACCATCAGCGGTGTTGTAACTTGTAAATTTTTTTAACTTTATGATATTTAGTTGATCATTACTAATTAGTAAAATGATCTTGACCTGTTCCATCAGAGATGTTGGTTACCTGTAGCAAATTTGTAACTTTATAATATCTTGTTGTGAGTAACCTAATATGAAAATAATCTTCGTTTATGTTGAGATTGTCAGCGCTATTTCTTGTACAGCTCAATATCACAACTACAACTCTAATCTAGAAATATTTATTTGGATCTGTTTACATAGTGATGAAAGTGTCATTATGTGAATATTTTTTACTATTTTAAATCTTAACGACTGGGTCTTATATATATTCAAGTGAAGCCATGACTTTATATTTTAATGTGTTTGATGGTTCACAACTTTGTACTTGCATCTGGTCATAAAATAACACAAGTGTTGTATAGATCGATTTTATAATGGTTTGGATGTCAATGCTATGTGCTTACATATGCCAGTGTGTTTCTGTGCGTGTATTTGTTCAATTTATTGTCATAAACAATTTTCTAAAATGATGAATGACTTCCAACTATGATATAGTGAGTGTGAATCTGTAATAAGTAATTGTCAAATTGACTATATTTATCTGTATTTTTGAACACAAGTCCTCCATATGCATGTGAGTTTTTCAGGAGATTAACTTCTCTTGTAAATACTGCAAAAACAATCACTAATTTTGTGTTTAATTTTTTAAAGCTGGTGTTCTCTTACACGTATCCCTAATAAATTCACCATTACACCAGCATTCATGTATTAATGTGAGGGGGCTTGGGTGTAAGTGTGTGTGTGTATTTTAGTGTTTGTTGTCTTGGCACCAGAGAAGCTTATGCCTCCATAACATGTGAGATGAAACACATCAACCAGTGACTGTGCAAAATAAAATTAAAAATAGTACACATACCCCCACAAAAATCTCCTTGATGAACTTGTGCAATAGATGTGTCTCAACACATCTACATCAGCATCAATTTTGGAAAAGAGGTAGGGGTAATTTTATATGGCAGCTTTTTCCAAAAACTGTCAAATAACTTGTTCTCTAATTCTATGTGCATATCTGACAAGAAATTCATGTCAAATCATTAATGCTGCATGAGAAATGAAAGAATAATAAAAACAACTGGCAATGATTGCAACTCTCATTAATTCAACATCTCTTTTCCTCCCAGTACACTAATGGTCATGTAGTTATGGCAAACTTAGAAATTCTAGCTGGCTCACATGCGGGAAGATTCACTTGACAGAGCCGCTAGTCGTAAAGATATTTAGTGCTGGAAGCCAGTCTCCGGGCAGATGCAATGGAGGGGCAATTGGTCTGCGGCCTAGCCCAGCATAGCAATGCAATGAAGACGGCTTTATGCCATAAAGCTGCAGTGCGCTTGAAATGAAAGGAATCCTTTTTAACCAAGATAAGAATCTGAAAGACAAGCGAGAACATGAAGCCACAAAAGCTTGGAAGCAGCCATTAGCCCAGATGAGGCCAATATTAGCAAGGAGTTCTCTGGTTGGCTCCTAGTAATTATTTTGTTAAAAGGGAGAGTCCACGCTGTATGTACGTGCATACTTCTGAAAGGCTATGAGTGAAAATCTGTCATTTAGTGGGAGAATCTTTCTGCCTTCTTCACCACACGAAGGAAGAAATACACCTCAGTGACTAACCATGACGAAATATTTGCAAGAATGGGAAATTGTTAACTTAGTTTATTAATTTATAATTGTTCAGAGCTCGCAAGGTCTGTTGCTCTTGGCTGGTGCGATTGGTATAACCAGCTACATTTTGGAGAGTAAAATAAGAGAACACTTGTCGCCTGTGTGTCATATAAGGTACTGCAGAGACCTGCAAGGTGAGATGTCTCCATCTTATATCAGCGCACATAGGCCGTGCTGAATTTAGAATTATCGGGCTCTGATGGTTCAAATGACTCTGAGCACTATGGGACTTAACTTCTGAGGTCATCAGTACCCTAGAACTTAGAACTACTTAAACCTATCTAACCTAAGGACATCACGCACATCCATGCCCGAGGCAGGATTCGAACCTGCTACCGTAGCGGTCGCGCGGTTCCAGACTGAAGCGCCTAGAACCGCTCGGCCACTCCGGCCGGCAGGCTGTGATCCAGACGTCTTCTGCCCTTTGACATCTGTAGGGTGGTAAGCGTGGGCTGGACTTGCATTCACCGAGATGAGGTGTAAGAGAAGTAAAGATTCCGTTTTGCTGACCCAACCTTCACAGCCAGCTAGTTGCACCCACCATGCATTTGGAGAGATACTAGAGTTTGTTCGTAATTTTCTGGAACCTTTCTCTAACTCATTAACCTTTTCTGCAATCGTTCTCCATATTTGCAGCACAGTTTCGTTCCTTATGTACCTATCCACCTGTCCTATGGTTATAGTTCATATTTACAATGCCTTGTCAACTTATTAATTGTCTGTGTTCGTGATTGAGTAGATAAATAATTTGACGTCTTTTGCAATAAATATTATCGTTATAGTGACCATTAATTTCCTTTAGTAGTTTGATGGATGCTGCTACTAATATGCCCATGCGGAGCACCGTATGCGTACTTTAATGACTAATTGGCCACTTTTAGAAATTTACACTTAATAAGCAATTCTTCGTTGTGTGATGCTGTTCTCTTGATTTGTATAATCTTACAGGGAGCTTTCCATGTCTGTAGACCACTGGGGATGGAAACAGTAACATTTCAGAGGTACCATCTCAACTGACCCTTTCGGCAGGATCCATCAGGATCGGGAAGACAACTGCAGAACTCCTTTAAAGAGAAGAAGCGGATCAAGAGAAGAAGCACATCCTCTTTCAAAAGTTGACAAATCTGACGATATTTCTCATTCAGAAGAAAGTGTAACATTCATGCTATAAACACTAGATGGAAAAACGATTTTCACTTTGTAACTCTTCCTGTAAGTATTCTTCAAGGAGGTGTACATTATTCAGCAGGTGTCATTTTCAAGAGAAAATTGAGTGGTAAATCCCAAGCCAAACCGAAGCTCAAGGCTTTCTTATGCCACGATTCTTATATTCTGAGAGAATTTTTTTCTGTAACGTGTTTTTTATTTGTGGTTTATCAATTGCTCAGTTTCTTTTGTTTATACTTTCTCTAATTAGCGGTCTGTAAGCTGTGAACAGAAATGTTCCATGACCAACTAATTTCAGCTCACGTTGTCCCATGGAACCTGATAAATTAATAAAAAATAAAATAGAATTAACAGCCAAAACAGTGATGTACTACAAGGAGTATCCCTCCTCGTCCAAGAAGGTCATACTTGGAAGGACGATGAAGCAGCAATCAGCGGGCGTAGCACTGTAAGTTGTGTCTCATCGTGGGGGTTAAAAATCTGTCTTTTTCAATTTTTTGCATAATTCATTGGTAATTGAATTTACACTGAGAAAGCTACCTGCAGTAAAGCCTATTAAGAAAACAACTGATGGTAAGAGAGATTTTAATGAAGACAATTATACGATGTTAACTTAGGTAACTAGCATAATGTCCTCAGTCCATGTCAAAAGAAGATGCTACTCTAATTGTCACAGCTTTGTGTGTTATCATCTACTTCTGATTAGTCAACTAGGTACTTACTCTTATGGGATCAGTGGTCATGAGCGTGACCTGGTGGCCTCTCCTGACGAGCTCCAGAGCTATAAGTCGGAATGGCAGCTGGTGGCTGATGGAGGCCGAGGGGATGATGCCCAGAATCCTGGCTGAGTTTGTCATTCGGCCTGCCAGAGACAACAGCAGGACCAGTGAAGCGAAGGTTGTCATGGAGGACATGTCAACCGTATACCTGCAAATAAAACGTTCCAATGTAATGTTCCTTGCAGATCTATGACAGCAAAATACAGAAAATCAAATGTCGTATTGATGATCACAGAAAAGGCAAACAGCGATGATACCGACAAAACGCGTACTGCAAATCAGCATAAATATGAACTCCTTGAGAAGAGTCACATTGTTGCCAAAAGACATTCATATAGTGAAAGAGTTCAGCAGTCAAACGAGATCTGAATCCGTTGCCAAGGTCAGCAATGCGCTGATACTCACATAGGACGCAGTCAGTTCGAATACTCGTTGTGGGCGGGATCAAGCTTCACGTCATGGTCCTATATGTATGGTGTGTGTAGTTGAGTAGAAAACTGGATTGAGGACTTGTCGACTGCAAAAATCAGAATGTGTTTGTAACGGATAGCGAACCGCAGACGCGGAAATAATGTATGGTGCAGCCCACGAAAGTATGACGTGGTCAGTTACTTTTCATTGTACGTACACAGAATGATTTTAAGCAATGGAACCAAACCACTGACAAGATTGCCATACATATGAGAAATAAATAGCAAGTGTGGAATGTATGTTCACAAATACATGCTACCTAAGCTAGCGACCTTGTTTCATCATGCGGCACTCTGCACAGTACATTCCAGTGTATAAGTCCGTGCCTTGTAGTCTAGAGCTGAAACTGAAATTGCCTGGACATCACACGTCGCAATGTCAACTGCAGGAATCGTTCAAATACGCCGGACTACAACATTATGACGTAATAGGCAGCAAGAATGCGTATTACACAATACAAGGTTGCCCATACTGTCAAAGTTATAGTGATAGAGGCAGTCCTTCCGCTGTCGAGTGTAGCGTATTAGGATTCGTTGAGAGACGACCGGTCCCGCAGGGCAGTCCTTAAAAATCCACATAAACGTTAAGTTGGTATTATGGTATGATGGTTTGGCTGTTAGGTCACTGGGATATTTCCAACACCCCCTGTAAGTCACTTGGCAATGACACGTCCATTCGGAGTGTACTGTTCAGGGTGATACATGATAGGGATATTAAAAGGGTGAACTAGGAGTGGTAGCTGAAAAAAATGAGGCAAAATATCAGTGTGGTATAAAAATTGAGATCTGATTCTTAATCTGAGAACCGTTATATTATGAATTGCAAACATAACACTATCTCATCCCAAATGCATTTTTATCATTACCATTATTATTATTGTCTTTAAGCAACATGAAAATAAAGCATGCTGAATGAAAATGAAATGGGTAGCAATGGGGGCGGATTCCAAAGAACTTGAATACAAAAATTAATCCGGCACATATGCCTCTGATAACTGACTGATGGAAATCACAAGTAAATAAAAGCGTCGGATAACGAGAGGGAGAGAGAAGAAAATACCGTACAGCGATAGTACAAATGCAGCAAGACATCTGGCGTTGGCTGAGCGACAGCGAAGAGCGTGTGAGATCATTCAAAAGCTAACCGGACAAATAGAGCCGAGTGGAAAGAGCGGCGTTGCTTCCTGTGACCAACTTAACTGCTGCAGTTTACATGAAAATGCTAACAGACGATAACTTTACTTAAGTCTTGACCACACTTTTATTTTTCCATCAACCTTACGTGTTCCGACTTCACGTCATTTTCAAAGGCATTGCTATATCAGTCAAATAAAAACATTAGATACATTGTATTACGTCAATATTCTCGAGCTCGAGACAAGTGTAAACAAGTTTGCAATGGCATAGCAATGCCTCTTACAATGGCGGAGAGTCGAAACGCGGAAGGCTGATGCAAAAGTAAAAGTGTGGTCAAGACATAAGTAAAGTTATTAAAAGTGTAACGTAACGGGGTTTCTTGCACCAAATTCTATAAGGAAGTCTACGTCTACATCGTCGTTAAAAGCAAAATAATGGTTTGTAGCGTATCTCAGATGTTGCTCAATCTGTAGAATGAGCAAGCAGTACAGGAAGCCATAAAAAATTGGAAAATAAATAAAAGAAAAAGAGGAGAAATAAAAACTTCGAGGTTTACGACGACATTGTAATTCTGCAGAGACAGCAAAGGAGATAGAAGTACAGTTGAGCGCAATGGACAGTGGCGCGAAACGAGGATGTAAGATCATTAACAAAAGTAAAAGAAGGGCAACGGAATGTAGTCGACTTAAACTCAGCATCGCTGAGAAGATTATATTACGAAACAATCCACTAAAAGTAGAGTTGATCGACTCTGCTGTTTGGGCAGTCAGGTGACTGATGAGTGAAGTAGAGAGTCTATAAAATGTAGACTGCCAATGGCAAGAAAGGCATTTCTGAACAACAGACATTTGTTATCATGGAATATAAATTTCAGTGTTAAGAAATCTGTTTAGAAGCTGGAATGTAGCCTTGTACTAAAATAAAAGTGGACGATAAGTGATTCATAAAAGAAGAGAACAGAAATTTTTAATATGTGGTTCAGCAGAAGAGAGCTGACGAGTAGATGGTACGTCAGATAACTAATGAAGTACTGAACAGAACTCCAGAGAAACCAGATTTGTGGCGTCACTTGTGCAAAAGAAGGAGTCGGTGATGGGACACATTGTGTGGCATTAAATAATCTTCAGTTTAGCATTGGAGGGAATTTTTGGGAGAAAATTCCAGAGGAGACGAAGAGACGAGTACAGCATGAAGGTTCAAATGGATGTGCGGTGCAGTACTTATTCAGAGGTGGAGAAATTTGCACAGGATAAAGTAGCGTGAAGAGCTGCATTGAATGAGTGTTTCACCCTAAACAAAACAAACACCGTCCGAACAGCCCTTGAAGACCCGACGGTACCGTCTGGCCACTGTGTCATCCTCAGCCCGTAACAGTCACCGGATGCCGATATGGAGGGGCATGTGGTCAGAGGGCGGTAGTATAGCATACATAAGGTATAAAAGAGGAATGTAGAGGCGGTGCCGTCGTTTGTACACAGGAAAGGTTCCTGACCTGGTTGTGGCTGCACGATGGGAATTAACAGACTTTTAACTTGGAATGGTAGTTGGTGTAGACACTCCATTACGGAAATCGTTAGAAAATTCAATATTTCGAGATCCACAGCGCATCGAGTGTACTGAGAATATCACATTTCAGGCATTACCTCTCACCACGGACAACGCAGTGACCGACGGCCTTCACTTAACGACCGAGAGCAGTGGCTTTTATGTAGTGCTAACAGACAAGCAACACTGTGTGAAATAACTGCAGAAATCAGTGTGGGACTTACGACAAACGAACGTATTGGTTAGGACAGAGTGGGGAAATTTGGCGTTAATTCGCTATGGCAGCAGACGACATCGCTTGTAGCGCCTCTCCTGGGCTTGTGGCCATATCAGTTAGACCCTAGATGATTGAAAAGCCATGGCCATGTCACATGAATCCCGATTTCAATTGGTAAGAGCTGATAGTAGGTTTCGAGTGTGGTGTAGACCCACGAAGCCGTGGACTTAAGTTGTCAACTAGGCTCTGTGTAACCTCGTGGTGGCTCCTTCATGGCGTGGACAGTGTTTACGTGGATCATTGACTGAAAATGGTCTTTTGCGGCTACTTCGAGGTCATTAACTGCCGTTCACGGAGTTCATGTTCCAAAATAACCATGCAAATTTTTTGGATGACAGTGCGCCATGCCATGAGGCCACAATCATTCGCGACTGGTTTGAAGAACAAACTGGACAGTTCGAGAGAATGATTTGGCCACACAGATCGCCTAATCTGAATCCCATTGAACATGTATAGGACATAACCAAAGAGGTCATTATGTGCACAGAATCCTGTACTGGCAACACTTTCGCAATTACGGACTGCTATAAAGGCAGCATGGCTCAATATTTTTGCAGGGGGCTTCCAACGACTTGATGAGTCCATGCCACGTCGAGCTGCTGCACTACAGAGATCAAAAGGAGGTCTAGGTTCGAAGTTATCCCATGACTTTTGCCACCTCAGTTTATATACGAGGGGCGTTGGCGTTTCCTTGAAAACACTGTCGCAATAGCTGCAAGAGCTCACCAGAATCTTTGTTTCTCATACATCATACTATGACACAGAGATTCTGGCTTTCACTTCCAACTATAGGGATAACTTTATTAAAAAAGCAGTTGGGATTAAATTAGCAAGTGACGGAAGTTTTCCTATAAGTTCTGATTGGAATCTTACTCTCTCGCTAGTCAAAAAAACAGGGTTAATGTTACTGGCTCACCTGTCAGCAATTAATATGCACTGTTGATAATTCCTGAAGTCAGTCATTTTCGTCTGTGAGGTGCCTTCAGCTGTTAACAGTGTGCACGTTATCTTTCTGCGTAAGCCAGCAGCGTAGCCTCGGTCAGCGTAGCCTCGCATACTGAGGTTTTTAATATCCTTGCACAGTGCTCTCTCTTTGAAATTGTGCCTTGAAAATGACGGGATGTGCACCAGTCCAATTAACGGCGATTGTCAAAGACGTCACCCGGCTGCTGTTAATTAAATTCTTTGAACGCTTATACGCCAGGAGAAACACAGTTTCACAACAGTGGTATCCTGTTCTATTTACATACCGAGCGAGAGAAACATGAGTTCTCATGTCTCTTGTTTTCTCATGATCAACTATAGAAATATAGTCTTCCTGTTAGTGCAGCTGAGACTTGGCAGCATTACGGGAGATGGAACGTAGACCTCGACGGCGACTGTTCACCGGAGAGGAGGGTATTGTCAGGAGTGACCATTTCGAACCACTGAAAACTTCGATTATCGAACTTTATGTGGGAAAAAGATAAAAAGCGATGCTGTAAAGGATAAGCAACATCGATAATATCTCACTTGTCTTTTCAATCTTCGATTTCTGTACATGTTTCATTTATGGCTGAGGTTACAGTGGAGTGGCGCGGCACCATCAAAACAGTGAGATGAGGTGAGCAGAGGAGCGATATGTGAGCTCCGAGACCAGTGCGATCGATTGACTCCGGATGCAGTCGGGTAACACCGGCAGCATTCGACTGTCGCTGCGGGTAGAAGTCTGGGCGCTTGTGTTTCATTCGTTGTACTGCTGAGAAAGTAATGTCAGCGGGAGCTTCGATAGCAACTGTATTTACTTCGGGTCCTTTATGGGACCAGAAAAACAACTATTATCGCATACTGATTATTTTGGACAAGTTATGTGACGAAGTATATAGCGTCCCCAGTGAGATAATAAGATAGCACTTAAAAAACAGTATTTATAAAGAAGAGACATTTAAAACTTGAATGATACATATTTTTTTATAATGTACCCGTAAAGTAATAATTTCTCTGTGTAAGTTTCGAGTGCAAAGAAATATAACAAAATGACCGAAAGAGAGGACAAGACACGCTCTTTTGTTAATTTTTTAGTTGTCTTCACTTCTTCTATTGTCTTGGTTGTGTGTAAACGGACATCTTGCGAGTGCTGGCAAATGTAAGCATATTTGTATGAGTTAAGCATATAATATATTCATTTAATATTATTGTGCACTTTTAATTTGTAAGAGGTGATCCCGATTTCATGTCCGCCTTCCTTGAATTAACCAGCATTCAAGTAATTTACAGTTCAACAATCGCAGCGGCCGATGCAGCCAACGACGCCATTGCGTGGCGATATTAACTTATGAAAAATTAACGGAAGCGAAAAACTCGCCCGCTATTAACATAATATTAATTTTTCTCCATAAGTTCAACTTATATGCTCATGTTTTAAGATTCATGAGTCTAACGTTCCTTAACATAACAAATAATTTAAGATTAATACTGTTAAAAAGGAGAACTTCAGGAAAGCATTTAATCGTAAATCAAATTTGAATGAAATATCATTTTTATTCAGGCCCACCACGTAAGTCGGCAATAATAATAATAATAATAATAATAATATATTAAATTACGACGGACGCGAGAAGTGGCATCAGAATTACACACTTTAAGTTCAGAACACCTCTTATATCTTTCTTTGTCTTAAAACGAGAGGCGATAATAAATCTGAAGTAGAATAACTGAAAATTGCGTTTATTATGTGAGAAAATGTTTTCAAAACTGTCTCATTTGGATAGCTTCGTTTGAACGTCTCTTAAAGTTTCGTCCCGTCTTATACGTGCCTTGTGTAGAGCGCTTGACGTCCATTGTATGTTGCTCTTCGACCCTCAGGAACCCTGTTAGGTCAATGACAGTGCTGTGGAGAACATGTATATTTAACAGTGTCGTCAGCAAATTCTAGTGAAGTTTCAATTGGCTCCCAAAATATGCTCGACTTAGCGCTCATTATTCCAAAAGCACATTCTGTTATTCGTTGTGATACCGAAAAGCTTTGTTGAAATATTCATTCCATGAATCTAAAACTCCTTGACTGTAATATCTGATAAAATGCCTCAACAATGGGTAGATCTGATCTCCAGTGAATACAAAAGGCAATCTAACCGATGTATGTAGTGGAAAGTTTGGCAGTATGTTAAGCTCCCCTTCCTGCATCAAGCAAAATTCACAAGAAGAATTAGATATACCACCTTCCCTTTCTTTTCCACGTTCCCCATCATTGATTATAACGAATTTCCGCTAAGGATTTGCAATAGCTTACATTACAATAGAATGAAAAATTTTGTAACTATAAAACACTGTACCAGAATTTTAGACGAATGTGTTTTCTCTCAACACCACTGACTGCAGTTGGGAAATCGGTATTTAGAAAAATGCGTTCGCATGTAGGTGGCTGGTGGCAACCCTATAGCACTGTAGCAGTTGACTCCGCAATACTCACAACATTTGTGAATCTTATTTTGAATGTTAGAGCAATGTCTGGAACACTGCTTCTGATTTCTAGGAACCTGTAAAACCTCTCGATACATCAGCTAATCTATGGACCTTAAAAATGACGTTATTGGACAAATCTGTAGTAACTTGAATATTGGTTAGATATGGAAGCTTTGCCTGTTAATCATATGAAAAAATATTCTCCTCTTTGCGTACTATCATTTGCCAAAATATTGTTTCGACATCTCAAACCTTTTCTGACATATGAGGAATGTTACGAATATATCATTCGGGCTTTCTCGTTGTGGCACGAGTTCGGGACGAAGCGTTTTACAAACGATCGGTATTCTCGAGTTTGATGATTGCGATATCCTCCTCCCCCATGAACCATCGACTTTGCCATTAGTGGGGAGGCTTGCGTGCCTCAACGATACAGATAGCAGGACCGTAAGTGCAACCACAACGGAGGTGTATGTGTTGAGAGGTCAGACAACATGTGGTTCCTGAAGAGCTGCAGCAGCCTTTCCAATAGTTGCAGGGGCAACAGTTTGGATGATTAAATGATCTGGCCTTATAACATCAGCCAAAACGGCCTTGCTGTGCTGGTACTGCGAATGGCTGAAAGCAAAAAGAAACTTCAGCCGTAATTTTACTCGAGGGCATGCAGCTCTACTGTATGGTTAAATGATGATGGCATCCTCTTAAATAAAATATTCCGGAGGTAAAATAGCCCCCCATTCGGATCTTCGGGCGGGGATTACCCAGGAGTACATCGTTATCAGGAGAAACAAAACTGGCGTTCTACGGAACGGAGCGTGGAATGTCAGGTCTCTTAATCTGGCAGGTAGGTCACAAAATCTAAAAAGGGGAATAATTAGGTTAAAGTTAGATACACTGAGAATTAGTGAAGTTCGGTGACAGGAGGAACAGGACTTCTGGTCAGGTGAATACAAGATTATAAATACAAAATCAAAAAGGAATAATGCAAGAGTAGTTTTAGTAATGAATAAAAAATAGGAACGCGGATAAGCTACTATGAACAGCATAGTGAACAAGTTATTGTAGCCAAGACAGACACGAAGCCCACATCCACTACAGTAATAGAAGTTCGTATGCCAACTAGCTTCGCAGATGAGGAGGAGATTTTGTAAAAAATATTATTCAGGCAGTTAAGGGAGACGAAATTCAATAGTCATGGGGGATTGGAATTCGATAGTAGGAAAAGGACAGTGTCTTGAAATTAGGATATAAGAAGAACACAACAATAGCAAAACAAGGATAATGGAATGTAGTAAGGAGAATATAAAATGTAGACTAGCAATGGGAAGAAAAGGGTTTCGGAAGAAAACGTTTCTGAGAAATTTGTCAATGTCGAGTATATATTTAAGTGTTAACCGTATATCCTCCTTTCAAGACACTGTCCATTCTGTTCAACTTGTAACACCATAGCTTAGACACTACATACCTTTTGTTGATTCATTTAGCTTTCTGTTTTGTTAAACATCCCATCGTTGAACTTCTGTAATTAGTGTATGATTAATTCGATACTGTAATGAAGTGTAATCTCTGTAATATGCACAATATGAGCAAATGATATATTTTGTCTTTCTCACATAATCTCTTTGGTTGTCTTTAAAATTGAATAATTTTATTTAAATAATTTTGTGTAGAATTACCAATATGTGCAAATGATATGTTTTGTTTAAAGTGATTGTTTGCTGTTATGTAAACTGCTGACCTTTACTTACGGTTCTTAGTTATTTTGTATATAAAAAGAGCTGTGGTTCCCCTCGGGAACGCAAGCATGTAGCGAGCGCAAAATGTGGCGGGCATGGATAGAAAGGTGAAACCAAGAGTCATTCGGGGACGAGCTACGAAACTGTCAACTGCTCATGTACAAGTTGTGTATTGTGCTGGTGCTGAGAGAGGCTTTTGGTGCCATTTTTCAAGGTGCTAATGCCATGGGTGGATGGATAAAGAGCTGGAACTATTCTGAAATTGGTATCTATCATCGCCACCAAGAAATGACAGAGTCCAGCATTTGTTCCTGCAAATCCACCCACCGACATGCACTCGCCACCACACTGCGCAATCACTGAAAAGGGAACAAGGAATTGTAGAAATGTACAGTGAAGTATCAGCACATGTGGATGATTTATTTGCCTGCAATTACAAGGTGACTATTTATGAAAACTTACCTTGATTTATCCTCTGTCACATTTCCACTTAGGGTCCTTCCCATGCTAAAGTGATAGCTGAGTGTCATTGAAAGAACATTAAAGCCCAGTGTTTTACTAATTAATGGCACTTGAAGATTGTAAGAAGAAACGAAGTTAAAGTAAATGTAGCAGAACTGAGTAATATGTAAATGATTCTCGCTGAAAATAAATTTTCTGTTAAAACTGCTTATTAATATTTTGTTGCCAAAGGTGAGCTATGTCTTGTAACCACGTCAAGTTGTTTTCTACTGCAGTAAAAGTTGAGAACTATTATTGTTGAAAGTTACATGTTCATGCTTGTTAAGGGCTTGTTTCTCTAGCGTACTGAAAATGTGTTTAGTTTGCTCTACTACAGTGGTCAAGATTAAGGGCCCGCCTCCATTGAAAGTAGTTGAAACGCACAAAGCTACTTAATTATAGAAAGTTTCAATTACTCTTGCTATTCAAGTCAAATTATGTACAATATTGGGTTCCTCTTGTGTATTAAAAGTGCATATTAATGGTTTAAAAGGATCCACAGTTTGTCTGTTGTGCTCATGCTAGATAACGACTAATAGAAAGACTACTATCTATGAAAAGAGTAACTTCTTTATACAAAGGGCACTGAGAAGTAATTTGTTAGTGAACTCCATTGAATTTTCATTCTAAGTAGGAAGGTGTTTAGTACGGAGAGACTTAATCTATGCACAATAACTAATTTTGCTGTGAACCATATCCATATTTCATGTCAGATAGGAATATGTTTGAAAAGTAATATTGAACCCATGTCCAATTTACGATTTTACAGAGGATATTAATAGTAACGTTATTGAGACCATTCAGTTTGACTAAGCCCTGAAGATAGTAGTGTGTATCGTTATCTGTTATATTCATGCAAATAGTTTGTTCTGCTCTAACTATCAGCTCCAACCTAAGTTAACATATGCAGGCCCCAGAGCTCATTGCGCTCTCGTGTGGCAAAGTATAGGTTGTGTTTGTCCGTTACAGTTGCTCATACCTATTTTCTTGGACAAGAATGTCAATCATTCTCATGCCTAATTAGGCTGGCGACCGTTTTCTTTGTTCTTTGAACAGTGTGGATAGGTAAATTATTGCTTGTTATTGTTTAAATATTTACGTAATTCTGACTTTCACTTCCGATAAGCCACCTCCGTTAGGTACATCGCGGTCAACACAACAAAATTTCTTTCAGAGGGTAACACTGCTCTGTTGCTTTATACCATAACTGCTTTAATGAGATAGTTCCATTTTACGATCTGCTTCCAACATTAAGGTTATGGTATAGCAGTAGCAGACGCCAGTGTTAAAAACTGCTGTCCCAGGTGTTCATCTTATATCCTCTTTTCAAGACACTGTCCATTCCATTCAACTGCTTTTCCAAGTCCTTTGCTGTCTCTGACAGAATTACAATGTCATCGGCAAATTTCAAAGTTTTTATTTCTTCTGCAAGGATTTTAATTCTTACTCCGAATTTTCCTTTTGTGTTCTTTACTGCTTGCTCAATATACAGATTGAATAACATCGGGGATAGGCTACAACCCTGTCTCACTCCCTTCCCCACCACCGCTTCCCTTTCATGCCCCTCGACTCTTATAACTGCCATCTCGTTTCTGTACAAATTGTAAATAGCCTTTCGCTCCTTATTTAACCCTTTCCACCTCTAGAATTTGAAAGAGAGTATTCCAGTCAACATTGTCAAAAGCTTTCTCAAAGTTTACAAATGCTAGAAATGTAGGTTAGCCTTTTCTTAATCTATCTTCTAAGATAAGTCGTAGGGTCCACATTTCCTCATGTGTTCCAACATTTCTACGGAATTCAAACTGATCTTCACCGAGGTCGGCTTCCACCAGATTCTCCATTCGTCTGAAAAGAATTCATGTGAGTATTTTGAAGCCGGGACTTTTCGCACCTGTCAACGCCTGCTTCCTTTGGGATTGGAATTACTACATTCTTCTTGAGGTCTGAGGGTATTTCACCTGTCTCATACATCTCACTTACCAGATGGTATAGTTTTGTCGGGCTGGCTCTCCCAAGGCTATCAGTAGTTCTGATGGAATTTGCTCTACTCCCTGGGCCTTGTTTCGACTTAGGTCTTTCAGTGCTCTGCCAAACTCTTCGCACAGTATCATATCTCCCATTTCATCTTCAACTATGTCCTCTTCCATTTCCATAATATTGCCCTCAAGTACATCACCTGTGTATAGACCTTCTATATACTACTTTCACCTTTCTTCTTTCCCTTCTTTGCTTAGAACTGGTATTCAGTCTGAGGTCTTGATATTAATACAGGTGGTTCTCTTCTCTCCAAAGGTCTCTTTAATTTTCCTGTAGGCAGTATCTATCTTACCCTTAGTGAGATAAGCCTCTACATCCTTACATTTGTCCTCTAGCCATCCCTGCTTAGCCATTTTGCACTTCCTGTTGATCTCATTTTTGAGACGTTTGTATTTCATTTTGTCTGTTTCACTTACTGCCTTTTTATGTTTTCTTCAGTGGATCGCCCGATAAAAGCAGGACGCATGAAAATAAGGGAACAAAAGCAAAATAGAAACAGTGTATGGTCCAAAAACAAGAAATGCAATAAAGAGCGACCTGCAATAACAACTGTCTGGTGGCTCAGTGGTCATCTTGTTGAACTATCAGTTATTGGACTACCAAAACCCTCTCGCATTACGAGGTGCATTCAAGTTCTAAGGCCTCCGTTTTTTTTTTTTTCTAATTAACTACTCACCCGAAATCGATGAAACTGGCGTTACTTCTCAACGTAATCGCCCTGCAGACGTACACATTTTTCACAACGCTGACGCCATGATTCCATGGCAATGGCGAAGGCTTCTTTAGGAGTCTGTTTTGACCACTGGAAAATCGCTGAGGCAATAGCAGCATGGCTGGTGAATGTGCGGCCACGCAGAGTGTCTTTCATTTTGTAAAAAGCCAAAAGTCATTAGGAGCCAGGTCAGGTGAATAGGGAGCATAAGGAATCACTTCAAAGTTGTGATCACGAAGAAACTGTTGCGTAACGTTCGCTCGACGTGGGGGTGCATTGTCTTGGTGAAACAGCACACGCGTAGCCTTTCCCGGACGTTTTTGTTGCAGTGCAGGAAGGAATTTGGTCTTCAAAACATTTTCATAGCATGCTCCTGCCCTTTGGAACGCAATGGGTAATGTTACGCCCTCGCTGTTCCAGAACATGGACACCATCATTTTTTCAGCACTGGCGGTTACTCGAAATCTTTTTGGTGGTGGTGAATCTGTGTGCTTCCACTAAGCTGACTGGCACTTTGTTTGTGGATTGAAAAATGGCATCCACGTCTCATCCTTTGTCACAACCAACGAAAAGAAAGTCCCATTCATGCTGTCTTTGCGCGTCAACATTGCTTGGCAACATGCCACACGGGCAGCCACGTGGTCGTCCAAGAGCATTCGTGGCACCCACCTGTATGACGCTTTTCGCATTTTTAGGTCGTCATGCAGGATTGTGTGCACAGAACCCACAGAAATGCCAACTCTGGAGGCGATCTGTTCAACAGTCATTCGGCGATCCTCCAAAACAATTCTCTCCACTTTCTCGATCATGTCGTCAGACCGGCTTGTGCGATCCCGAGGTTGTTTTGGTTTGTTGTCACACGATGTTCTGCCTTCATTTAACTGTCGCACCCATGACCGCACTTTCGACACATCCAAAACTCCATCACCACATGTCTTCTTCAACTGCCGATGAATTTCAATTGGTTTCACACCACGCAAATTCAGAAAACGAATGATTGCATGCTGTTCAAGTATGGAAAACGTCGCCATTTTAAGTATTTAAAACAGTTCTCATTCTCGCCGTTGGCGGTAAAATTCCATCTGCCGTATAGTGCTGCCATCTCTGGGACATATTGACAATGAACGCGGCCTCATTTTAAAACAATTCGCATGTTTCTATCTCTTTCCAGTCCGGAGAAAATAATTCGAAGGCCTTAGAACTTGAATGCACCTCGTATTTTATTTTATTTTATTTTTCGACAACATTATGAAATGTCCGTGTGCTAGGTATGTTTTTGGATATGGTCCGCCTTTAACAATATCATTTTTTGTTTTTTAACCCAAACATGTTTCACTACAGTTGCAGCATCTTCAGTGGGCTTTTATTTTCCATCTGTTAAAGACAAAGAGTGTTCTTTGCTGTTTGTATACATGTAGCTATTAGTTTTTAAATCGTAATTACAGATATTTGAAAAAAACCACATAAATTACGAATTCATACCTTTTTACCACATGGTGTGGTTTTTCTGATTTGTTGTATTTCTACAGTGACCGTTTTTTTGCACAGTTTGTCATCTGCAGCCACTTATACCATAAAGTAGACAAATTGTTGAAGCCAAAATTACGATTTGAAAACTTTTTACTGCTATGTCTGAAATTATTTAATTCAATGTGTGTGTCTGTTTACATAATGTTTCACGTACGTTTTCCTTTTAATCATCTTCATAACTGTCGAACACTATATACTGAGTTGTCACTGTCACTGTCACTGTAACTGTTTCACTGCTTTACCAGCTGTAAAAACAAACATGGCGTGCAGTGGAACAATTGCGGTGGCCGAGCGGTTCTAGGCGCTCCAGTCCAGAGCCGCGCCGATGCTACGGTCACAGGTTCGAATCCTGTCTTGGGCATTTGTGTTGTCTTTAGGTTTAAGTAGTTCTAAGTCTAGGGGACTGATGACCTCAGAAATTGAGTCCCATAGTGCTCAGAGGCATTTGAACCATTTAGCCAGTGGAACAATTGAAGGTGTAAAAACAAGATGGCTGACAGTGGAACAGTTGAAGGTGTTCCTGGCGGTTGTTCTGAATCTTTCAGAGGTGTTACTGATTCTTTTTTTCTTTGTGATGTGTGTGAAAAGGGACTGAGAGAGAGAGAGAGAGAGAGAGAGAGAGAGAGAGAGAGGGTGACAGTAGGTTTAGGGATTTGTTTTATTTATGTGTGTGTGTGTGTGTGTGTGTGTGTGTGTGTGTGTGTGTGTGTGTGTTTGTGTGGGGGGGGGCGGATGGTGGGGGATGAGTGAGATCTCTATTGGTTGGTCTTGACTAATAATTCCTTGAGGACAGAGAACATAGTGCCATTGGAGAGAGCTGTGTATTCATTTATCACTTCTTTGCCTTCTACTATGGCTTTTTGTATCTGATCGTTTTCTTCAATTATTGGTTTTTTTGGGAGGGGGGGCTGTTTCTGCATTTGAGAATTTTCAAATCCCTTATGTTTCATGTCCACGAGGCGTTCAGAAAATGTAGAATGACAGCTGTTATTTTTTAATGCTCTTCTGTGTTCTGTGTATATGTTACTAAAGTTTCTGCTTGTCTGCCCTATATAAACTGCTTTGCGGTCCTGGTATGTTAATTGGTAAATACCAGATGTGTTGTGTTTGTCTGTGCTTGTGTTGGTTGTCCTTAGTTTTCTCTGTTTTGAGTTGTCTGTCCTGTAGGCTATTTTTACCCCTTGTTTTTTGAGTATGTTGCCTATCCTGTTGACTGCTTTGTTGTTGTACGTGAGAGTGAACCATCTGTTTGTCATTGTGGGTGTTTCCTTTCCATGTGTGCTCATGAGTGGGTTCTGTGTGTTTGTAAGTTGATATGGTGACTTTTGTTTTTGTGTGTTGGGTGTCCTTTTTAATTTTGTTTTCATTTAGTGGTTCAGTTTACCTATAGCGTTTGCGTCATATCCATTCTCTCCTGCTATTTGTCTGATTGTCTGCAATTCATTCTTGTAGTTGTTTTCAGTGAGTGGCGTTTTGATCAGTCTGTGTGTGACATATATTGGAAGCCAGCTAGTTTGTGTGTAATCGGAAGATTAGAGCCTTTGGGAATGGCTGTGCAGGTCTGACAAGAGAATTAGTCGCCGAAGAAATAAGATGCACTGTAAAGGAAAACAAAAACAGCATATTGACAGGAACAAAAACTGAAAAAGAAAAGCCTCCAGAAAAATAAAGGTCAAACTCATAAACAACGAGGCACTCATTACGAGATCAGACAAGGGCAGCACCATGACAATAATAAAACTGGATGAAGACAAAGAAAAAACCTTAAAATTTCTGGAAGACAACAACATAACAAAGCTAACCAGTGCCCCAACACAAAGATACCACAAAAACATACTAGCACTCCTAAAAAATATCTCACACATATTCACAAATCAGAAAGCAAAATGGTTGAAACAAAAGAACCCCCAAGCATCCACACTGAACAGCCTACTAAAGCTCCACAAGGATGGCATAACAATACACCCTGTAGTCAATTTCAGAAGTGCAGCCACATACCACTCAGCCAGAGAAATACACACATACTTACAGAAACATAATATATACACAAGTAACAGAAGCATACACAACACTGAAGAGCTGATACAACAAATCAAATACATCAACGTACCCACAACAGCCACACTCACATCATTTGACATCACATCCATGTACACTAATATCCCCACCACAGAAACCATCATCATCAAACAACAATTAGAAGAACAAGCAAAAATTCTCAAACCCCACATAAAACTAAAACTAATCACAGAGCAAAACTATTTCTCATTTGACAATCAGTTCTACTCACAAGAACATGGGCTTCCAATGGGGTCACCAGTCAGTGGACTCCTACCCAACATTTTTCTGAATCACATTGAAAATAAAGAATTTGAAACAATAATAAGACCCAAATAGTACCAGATAATATATTTGTACCACTATGTAGATGACATCATATGCTTTATAGATGAAACACCAAGTCGCATCCAACAACTCCGCAATGATATAAACAAATTACACCCAAAAATAAAATTCACCATAGAAATAGAACACGACAAAAGATTAAACTTTTTTGACCTCACACTATACAGACACAACAACCAACACCAATTCTCTATATTCAGGGAAGTGACCACCACCAGCACAGCCATTCACAAAGACTGTAATCTTCCGATTACACACAAAGTAGCCAGCCTCTAATATATGCTACACCAATTGAACAAAACCCTCACTCACTGAAAACAACTACAAGAATGAATTGCAGACAATCACACAAATAGCAGCAGAGAATGAATATGACACAAACATAATAGATAAACTGAACCACAAAATTAAAAAGGACACCCAACACACAAAAACAAAAGTCACCTTATCAACTTACAAACACACAGAACCCATTCATGAGCACACATTAGCACACTGGACTCGCAATCGGGAGGACGACGGTTCAATCCCGTCTCCAGCCATCCTGATTTAGGTTTTCCGTGATTTCCCTAACTCATTTCAGGCAAATTCCGGGATGGTTCCTTTGAAAGGGCACGGCAGCTTTCCTTCCCAATCCTTCCCTCACCCTAGCTTGCGCTCCGTCTCTAATGACCTCGTTGTCGACGGGACGTTAAACACTAACCACCACCACCACCACCATGAGCACACACGAACAGGAAACATCCACAATGACAAACAGATGATTCACTCGCACCAACAACAACAAAGCAGTCAACAGAATAGGCAACATACTCAAAAAACAAGGGGTAAAAATAGCCTACAGGACAACCAGCTCAACACAGAGAAAACTAAGGACAACCAACACAAGCTCAAACACAACACATCTGGTATTTACCAATTAACATACCAGGACTGCAAAGCAGTTTATATAGGGCAGACAAGCAGATACTTTAATACCAAATACACAGAACACAGAAGAGCATTAAGAAGTAACAGCTGTCATTCCACATTTGCTGAGCACTTCGTGGACATGAAACATAACCCAAGAAACATCAATACGAATTTGAAAATTCTCAAATGCAGCAACAGCCTCCCCCCCCCCCCCAAAAAAAACTAATAATTGAAGAAAACTATCAGATACAAAAAGCCATAGTGGAAGGCAAAGAAGAGATAAATGAATACACAGCTCTCTCCAAGAGCACTCTGTTCTCTGTCCTCAAGGAATTAGTAGACAAGACCAATCAATAGAGGTCTCACCCACGCCCCCACCATCCCCTCCCCCCCTACACACAACCACACACACACACACACACACACACACACACACACACACACACAAAGGAAAATAGAATCACTAACACCTCTGAAAGACTCAGAACAACCGCCAGGAACACCTTGAACTGTTCCACTGTAAGCCATCTTGTTTTTACACGTTCAATTGTTCCACTGCGCGCCATGTTTTTTACACCTGGTAAATCAGTGCAACAATTACAGTGACAGTGACAGTGACAACTCAGTATATAGTGTTCGAGAGTTATGAAGATGATTAAAAGGAAAACGTAAGTTAAACATTATGTAAATAGACACACACATTGAATTAAATAATTTCAGACATAGAAGTAAAAAGTTTTCAAATCGTAATTTTGGCTTAAACAATTTGTCTACTTTAAGGTATAAGTGGCTGCAGATGACAAACTGTGCAAAAAACGGTCACTGTAGAAACACAACAAATCAGAAAAACCATACCACGTGGTAAAAAGGTATGAATTCATAATTTATGCGGTTTTTCAAATATCTGTAATTACGATTTAAAAACTAATAGCTACATGTATGCAAACAGCAAAGAAGACTGTTTGTCTTTAACAGATGGAAAATAATAGCCCACTGAAGATGCTGCAACCTCAGTGAAACATGTTTGTGCTAAGAAACAAAAAATGAGTTTTGCTAAAAGCGGAACCTATGCGAAAACATACGTATTGTTAAAGCAAACACGGAAGAAAAGATCTTCAACCCCAAGATGATTGCCCGTCTGGTCTCTTTCTGTAGTCTTGACAGTTGTCATACTATACACTGGTTATAGGATATGAGTTATGTGATAAGAATACTTTACCATCGTAAGTAAATGTGACGAATAGCGAGAGCGGGCGAGGTACCATGTAGATGTCTCACAGAAATGAAAACAAGTAAACGGGTGTGAACTATGTTACAACAAGGAAATTCAAGAGTCAAAACTTTCAAAATGGAACGCAACTTCAAAAACGGTAAAAAAATCTGTTTTGGCAGAGCACAGAGAAACTGTATGATTGTGAAACTGTTGCGTTCATATGTTGCAGGTTATGTCACAAACTCCTATGTTTTCATCATTTCCTTGGGAGTGACCACATTCGCATTTATACGAACACCCATATTGAGCAAGGAGGCATATCTCACTCCTTTACCAGTCGTTGAAATTAGGTGCGTCGATAGGGGATTCCGATCATATGACAAATGTACTGTTACAAAACCCGTTTATGACACACCAGACGTGTTTCCCGGTGGAGGATGCGTTTAACTTGTCGCCTTGTCATCAAACGCTTGCGGTTCCCATTCGAAAGCCACTTCCTTTCAGCTGTTAATAGAGTAGTTGTGCAGAATCAATTGTCATTGTAGGTACATACCTAACTAACACCTCGCTGTCGCAAACGGACGTTACACCACGACAGAGGCACAAATTTGAATAAAGCGAACAGCGGAAAGAAATAGACTTGAGGGAGGTATGAATACGGCTCGCGTGGCTGATAGTCGAACAATTTAACCGCGACATCATTTTCCTCCCCCCCCCCCCCTCCCTCCACCTATCCCCACGCTCTATATTACACTTCTGTCTGGACAGTTCGCTGTTTCTATTTTGCTTTTTTTTTTTCACACTCCGGTACACCTTCTTCCTGTTTTCAGTTTCTGACGGGTTCTCCGCTGGGCCCTCTTATCATTAAATCTGACGGGGGCAGAGCGTTCAACCTATATTCTTTTAACTGGAGCTAATATTACGAATAATTCAAATGTAAGTTGTAACTCTGACGACAGATTTAATTTTTAAAATCCAGGACGATCTTTTCATGTGAAAGCTACAGCTGCTCCTATTTTCACGTTAGGAGCTTTCAGTTTTAATCAAGTATCCAGCAAAGTCTGTTACTGTTGCATGTGGCTAGCCGTGCGCTCCAGCGCTCGTCTCCTCATGCGAACGTTGTGGTAACAGTTTAGGTCAAGTCTCGCTAGATAAAAAAAAAAGTCAGCCAGTTCTATTTTTTTATTTCTCTTTCAGGCCCCTCGGCGCTTCTGCTGGTGGTGGTCGGTAGACTGTATAAGAAGCTGATAAGTGACGAAATTGATTTCTTTTACGTTTTCGACTATTATCACTGTTTATTGCACAAGGCAGAAGCATCCTAAACTACCGAGCTAACAACAAAAATTGCTGCCAGTGTATTTGTATGTTTATGTCAGTTATTTTTATAAATTGCCACTGGAATTGATTTATTTTTTCTTGCAGGTAACAACCATCGTCTTTAAAGAGTTAAATTAACTTCATGTGTTTGTGTGTCTCTTATACGGGGTGTTCAAAGAGTCTCTCCGCAGTGTTGCATGATTTTCCACCACGGGTGCCGTTTGTTCGCCGCTCGTGAAAGTTTGACTGTTCGCCTGCCTGGGTTACTTCCCTTCAAGTGGATATTCTGTACCCATTCATAGGAGAAGTTGTCTTAAGTGAATTACTGAACAGTTATTTTCAACAAGATGGTGCAACCGCGCATACAGCTCGCGTTTCAATGTCACTGCTTGCCGATGTTTCTGGTGACCGCATAATTTCACATGGACTATGGCCTCCACGATCGCCTTACCTTCCCCCCCCCCCCCCCCCCCTTGAACCATGGACCTTGCAGTTGGTGGGGAGGCTTGCGTGCCTCAGCAATACAGATGGCCGTACCGTAAGTGCAACCACGATGGAGGGGTGTCTGTTGAGAGGCCAGACAAACGTGTGGTTCCTGAAGAGGGGCAGCAGCCTTTTCAGTAGTTGCAGGGGGAACAGTCTGGATGATTGACTGATCTGGCCCTGTAACAATAACCAAAACGGCCTTGCTGTGCTGGTACTGCGAACGGATGAAAGCAACGGGAAACTACAGCCGTAATTTTTCCCGAGGGCATGCAGCTTTACTGTATGGTTAAATGAAGATGGCGTCCTCTTGGGTCAAATATTCCGGAGGTAAAATACTCCATCATTCGGATCCCCGAGGGGGACTACTCAGGAGGACGTCGTTATCAGGAGAAAGAAAACTGGCGTTCTACGGATCAGAGCGTGGAATGTCACATACCTTAATCGGGCAGGTAGGTTAGAAAATTTAAAAAGGGAAATGGATAGGTTAAAGTTTGATATAGTGGGAATTAGTGAAGTTCGGTGGCAGAAGGAACAAACCTTTTGGTCAGGTGAATACAGGGTTATAAATACAAAATCAAATAGGGGTAATGCAGGAGTAGGTTTAATAATTAATAAGACAATAGGAGTGTGGGTAAGCTACTACAAACAGCACAGTGAACGCATTATTGTTTCTAAGACAGACATGAAGCCCATGCCTAATACAGTAGTACAAGTTTATATGCCAACTAGCTCTGCAGACGATGAAGAAATTGATTAAATGTATGATTAGATAAAAGAAATTATTCAGGTAGTGAAGGGAGACGAAAATTTAATAGTCATGGGTGACTGTAATTCGAGAGTACGAAAAGGGAGAGAAGGAAACATAGTAGGTGAATATGGATTGGTGGTAAGAAATGAAAGAGGACGCCGTCTGGTAGAATTTTGCACAGAGCATAACTTAATCATAGCTAACACTTGGTTCAAGAATCATAAAAGAAGGTTGTATACATGGAAGAATCCCGGAGATACTAAAAGGTATCAGATAGATTATATAATGGTCAGACAGAGATTTAGGAAACAAGTATTAAATTGTAAGACATTTCCAGGGGCAGATGTGGACTCTGACCACAAACTATTGGATATGAACTGTAGATTAAATTGAAGAAACTGCAAAAAGGTGGGAATTTAAGGAGATGGGACCTGGATAAACTGACTAAACCAGATGTTGTACAGAGTTTCAGGGAGAGAATAAGGGAACAATTGACAGCAATGGGAGAAAGAAGTACAGTAGGCGAAGAATGGGTAGCTCTGACGGATGAAGTAGTGAAGGCAGCAGAGGATCAAGTAGGTAAGAAGACGAGTGCTAGTAGAAGTCCTTAGGTAACAGAAGAAATATTGAATTTAATTGATGAAAGGAGAAAATATAAAAATGCAGTGAATGAAGCCGGCAAAAAGGAATACAAACGTCTCAAAAATGAGATCGACAGGAAGTGCAAAATGGCTAAGCAGGGATGGCTAGAGGACAAATGTAAGGATGTAGAGGCTTATCTCACTAGGGGTAAGATAGATACTGCCTACAGGAAGAGACCTTTGGAGATAAGAGAACCACTTGTATGAATATCAAGAGCTCAGATGGAAACCCAGTTCTAACCAAAGAAGGGAAAGCAGAAAGGTGGAAGGAGTATATAGAGGGTCTATACAAGGGCGATGTACTTGAGGACAATATTATGGAAATGGAAGAGAATGTAGATGAAGATGAAATAGGAGATACGATACTGCGTGTAGAGTTTGACAGAACACTGAAAGACATGAGTCGAAACTAGGCCCCAGGAGAAGGCAACATTTCATTAGAACTACTGACGGCCTTGGGAGTGCCAGTCCTGACAAAACTCTACCATCTCGTGAGCAAGATTTATGAGACAGGTGAAATACCCTCAGACTTCAAGAAGAATATAATAATTCTAATCCCAAAGAAAGCAGGTGTTGACAGATGTGAAAATTACCGAACTATCAGTTTATTAAGTCACAACTGCAAAATACTAACGCGAATTCTTTACAGACGAATGGAAAAACAGGTAGAAGCCGACCTCGGGGAAGATCAGTTTGGATTCCGTAGAAATAATGGAACACGTGAGGCAATACTGACCTTACGACTTATCTCAGAAGAAAGATTAAGGAAAGGCAAACCTACGTTTCTAGCATTTGTAGACTTAGAGAAAGCTTTTGACAATGTTGACTGGAATACTCTCTTTCAAATTCTAGAGGTGGCAAGGGTAAAATACAGGAAGCGAAAGGCTATTTACAATTTGTACAGAAACCAGATGGCAGTTATAAGAGTCGAGGGACATGAAAGAGAAGCAGTGGTTGGGAAGGGAGTAAGACAGGGTTATAGCCTATCCCAAATGTTATTCAATCTGTATATTGAACAAGCAGTAAAGGAAACAAGAGAAAAATCTGGAGTAAGTATTAAAATCCATGGAGAAGAAATAAAAACTTTGAGGTTCGCCGATGACATTGTAATTCTGTCAGAGACAGCAAAGGACTTGGAAAAGCAGTTGAATGGAATGGACAGTGTCTTGAAAAGAGGATATAAGATGAACATCGCCAAAAGCAAAATGAGGGTCATGGAATGTAGTCGAATTAAGTCGGGCGATGCTGAGGGAATTAGATTAGGAAATGAGACACTTAAAGTAATAAAGGAGTTGTGCTATTTGGGGAGCAAAATAACTGATGATAGTCGAAGTAGGGAAGATATAAAATGTAGACTGGCAATGGCAAGGAAAGAGTTTCTGAAGAAGAGAAATTTGTGAACATAGAGTATAGATTTAAGTGTCAGAAAATCGTTTCTGAAAGTATTTGTATGGAGTGAAGCCATGTACGGAAGTGAAACATGGACGATAAATTGTTTGGACAGGAAGAGAATAGAAGCTTTCGAAATGTGGTGCTACAGAAGAATGCTGAAGATTAGATGGGTAGATCACATAACTAATGAGGAGGTACTGAATAGAATTGGGGAGAAGAGGAGTTTGTGGCACAACTTGACTAGAAGAAGGGACCGGTTGGTAGGACATGTTCTGGGGCATCAAGGGATCACAAATTTAACATTGGAGGGCAGCGTGGAGGGTAAAAATCGTACAGGGAGACCAAGAGATGAATAGACTAAGCAGATTCAGAAGGATGTAGGTTGCAGTAGGTACTGGGAGATGAAGAAACTTGCAAAGGATAGGGTAGCATGGAGAGCTGCGTCAAACCAGTCTCAGGACTGAAGACCACAACAACAACAACAACAACAACCACCTGACTTTTTCCTCTGGGGTGCAGCGAATGACTATCAAAACAGTCCAAAATGCATCGATGAATTGAAAACTGCAATATCCACTTTCACTGCTTCTGTTACAGAAGAAATGTTACTGCTTGTTTGGAAACGTGATTAGACGAATTGAATTATGTATTCAACAACGCGGGTGGGGGGTGGGGGGGACACTTTCGACATTTAATGTAAAAATATGTAAGTAAAAATGAATATTCAATGTATTTCACTGAGTTTCATTTCGGTATATTCACTGCGGCATAGGCACGCGCGGCCAACAATCATACGGCAATACGGAGAGACTTTTTGAACACCCCTCAAAAGTAAAAAATAAAAACAGAAAATAATAAAGAACTAAAGTCCACCTAGGAACCATCGTCAAAGGATGGCAGATCGTCGACTCTTAAGCTAGAAAGCCCACAGGAAATGTTTTCTCTCTCGTAGTATGCGTTATATCTTTCGATAATGGCAGTGCATTCGTTAATTAATTTAATCGATCAATGGAAATAAAAGGACATTTTCACGCAGTATAGGACGCAAATGTCTCACTTCATAATGCCCCAAACATAGTCTAAAAAACTGTCTCGTATGTAGTAGTAACTCATAGACCGCAGTAAGTGGTAGTGGTTTCTACAGCCAAATTTTGTGGTGTTAAATGTATGTATCACACGGAAACTGTAATCATAAACTAAAGAGAAAAAGGCGTGTTCCGAACTGTACTATCAACCATGTTTCTGCACAGCATGCGTGAGTATAAGAGAAAAGGAATAAGATGACTTTGCGGAAAGGATACTCTGCAATATAATGTGCACTTCTTTATTCGTGTAAAAAGCAGAGGAGGGGAGTGACAGAAAGCGTTATCAAATTCATATGTAGCTTATAGCACTAACTACAGTACTATAAGAAACTATGACAGAAGATCTAGGCTAAAATAACAAATCTAGTATTTTTAGCGTCCACAAACATTAATAGCAGAACACTGTATGAACAAATAAAAAACAACACTGTAGTGAACTTCACAGAGCTATGGAGTGAATTGACAGCAATTCCACTTGTTAGGTTATGGCCTTACAAAGTCCTCTGAGCAACAGCAAATCGACAGTTTCCTTCACTCAAGAATTGCTGAGTACTTCTTTCCCGCAGGTGATTACTGAGCGATAGTATAGAGGCAGGGGTTGGTATTACGAATAAATTAACGACTGACTCGTTTTCAGAGAAACTATAGTAGGCGTACATCGGATACAGTATACGGTTGAGAGATCTTGAGAAATGAGCGTTGTTTCTCTACCTTCAGGAAGCACACAGTAAACAGACAACCAGCGTAACGAAATGGTCTGACAGCTTATTTGGTAAGCGCACATAAACGAGCTCCACGTGATGTAATGAAGCAAAGAGCACTGCACCTGCTTATATGACGGCGGTATCAGGAGCTGAAGAGCTTTGCGCTTGATAGCGACGGTAGTGTCAACATAGGCTCTGAAATAGCCTCTGGAGCAACTGGCAGCAACTTGCACACGTTCAGTCATTTAAATCGCACTGAATGACCTTGCCAGACAACGTATCCGGCGACGTAAAAAACGCGGGTTTCCATGCTATCACAAGCCGGTAGTCTTATCGACTCACGCAAGATACATACATCTTTGGCTGGTTTGCGTATCTCACCATGACGTGGCGAATATTAATATCCGTGTTTGGACCAAGGCCTCTCATGCCGAATGTTTTAAATGTAAACTGACGACGAACTCACGATTGTCGTCACCATGACGTGGTGAATATTAACATCCGTCTTTGGACCACGGCCTCTCATCCCGGATATTTTAAATGTAAACTGACGACGAACGCAAGATGATATTGCAAATAAACTTGTTTGATATGCTCCAAACACACAATGGTGTTTCGAAAATAAGGGAAAAACCGAAGGCCTTTTTTTGTCATGATGATCAGACAGAGCGGTCTTACTCCCTGCCTCAGAGCTCACCAATGTTTACAACATAGAAAGTGGCCACCACGCAAGCTCTGCAGCTGTTTAGGCTGGTTGGACTGAACAAGACCTCGATCTTGTCTGACTCGTCAAGTACACCGTCGGCTCCCTGCCCTGCAACACGGAAGAAAATACTGACCTCCCCAGAAAAGTGACGCAGAAACTGAGCTATGGCGATGTCGAACTGCGATAAGCTTTCACTGGATACCATTGCTCGTCAAGACCACCAACAAATTGAGTACATGGATGTTCTCGCAAAAGACGCAATTTCAGCGGCCACTTAATTATGCCCGGATGCAACGCATGGAAACAAGATTGGGAAGTTACATGGAACGAAGGCCACCAGTGCTCCAAAATACGAATACAGTTTGCTCCTCCCAGAAGAGCGTGGTTTATACTCGATGGTTGGCTTGTAATTTTCTACAAGCGGGCGTTGGATGTCGTTTTTGAGATGAAACGTTAATATTATTTTATATTTGTCATGTATTATTGTTAAAAATGACTCCTGAGACATCGATAGAGCAGTTTCTTTACAGTGTGTGACGACCAATATTGTGAAAAAATGTGAATATGAAGCCAAAGTTCTCTAGGCCGAAAATGGTACGGGTTTTTTAATGGCTTAACTTAAAACAATGACACTTTAAAGTGTTGGTAATCGGCTTCGGAAGAGACTGCTGAAAATCCGGTATACAGGGCGTTGTCGTGGTCGTGCTGCCGTCTGTGATTAGCTGTGTGAAGATCAGTTTAAACGGTTTTCGTCGGGAAAACCATCGGTGCTGTTCGCAACAACATCGAAGAGGAGCGACATGCGACTGAAGACATCCGCAGGCGTATCGAAGTCTACAGTAAATTAGATTTTGCTTGAACACTTGGGCGTGGAAAAGATTCGTTCACGTTGGACATTGTAGTCTGGCCGAACCTGAAAAAGAGATTTCTGTCAGTTGGTGTATGGAATTGTGCGAAACTTATCGACCAAGGAAATGTAGGAGCCGTATACGATGTCATCACTAAGTGGGAAACAATAATTCCGGAATCAATTGTTCGAGGTGTAACGTATCGTTTAAATTTTCGGCCCCTGCTGTAGGTTGACGATTAAAATTAATGTGTTCGTCCTTACAAATCTTCCAAATGAGAAACAAAACAAAATAAGAATATTTTAACTTTTAATTTAATAAAGCATAAAATTCGTTGTGCCTTCGGCATAAACATACCGTGTCAAAGAACAATTATTGTAAGACAATACACTACATTGTAGACAATTACACATTAAAGACGTGTTATTAAATGATTTTTTTTCTATATTGAATTTCAGTTCCCATTCGGGGAGGGCAGGCAGCAGCACAGGCTCCGCTCTTCAGTCGAGAGACAATACATAAAAGGGAGAGATTGAAAATAACATACAGGAGAAAACATGGCGAAACAGACATATATAAAAATCGCGATATGCTATTAAATGAAGACTTATGAACTCTACATTACCTTATTTGACGTTTTTTTCGTGGGTACTAACGAAGCTGCTACACCAAAAGTCATTTCTGAATAATAAACAAAAGTTATTGTTCGAGGGTCGTTCAATAAATAATGCCCTATATTTTTTTTAAAAAAAAGCTTTCAACATACATAGATCAAAGTCCTTATTGGTGCTCCATATTGATGTTTGTTCTGTACGCCGGTGAAGTTTCGAACTGTTCTGTCAGGAGGCACAGCCGTAGTACTGCGTCAAAATGAAGTCCACGTACGACTCACGATACAAGCAGTGTGATGTTACTGAATTCTTGCGCGCAAAAAAAGAAAACGTGGTAAACATCCATAAACGTTTGTGTGCAGTGTATGGCAGTGCTGCATTTGATGGGAGTACAGTTGGGCGATGGGTAAAGAAAGTTACAGCCTCAGGAAATGCAGAAACAGAGCTCCATAATCAGCCACGCTCGGGTCGTCCTGTCACAGCCACTGCTCCAGACATGCTGAATAGTACGGATGCCGTTATTCGTGCCCACTGGCGCATCACAACTCGACAATTGGCTCTACAGTTGTAGGTCAGTGTTGGAAGTGCGTCTGCAATGTTCGAGACTCTCGGTTATTCAAAGAGGTGCTCACCAAAGGTTAAACAGAGGAACACAAGATGCTCACAGTGGACCACAAAATTCATGGAAAGGCCATTTCATTGTAATTGTTGGAGCGTTTTGAGAGAGGCCTTTCTGTCACAGATCGTTACGGGGGACGAAAGCTGGGTGCACCACTTTGCGCCGGAAACAAAATGGCAGTCCATGGAGTAGCACAATCTTCATTCACCACAAAAGAGGAAATTCAAGACATCCTCCTCTGCCGGAAAAGTCATGGTGGCAGTCTTCTGGGATTGTGATGGCGTCATTCTCGTGGATGTGATGCCAGGAGGGTCAACCATCAGTTCAGAGGAACGCGTGAAGACTCTAATTTAAACTCAAGAACCGTTTCTGACGAGTTCGACTGGACAAGAATTCAGCAGAAACCGTGCTCCAACACAACAAAGCACGCCCATACAGAAGTCTGAGAACCCAGGAACATATCGCCACATTGGCTTGGACATCATTGCCCCATCCACCCTACAGTACAGACCTGGCAACCTCGGACTTCCATCTCGATGCTCTATGGGCAACACACTCTGAAGATGACGAGAGTGCCAGTCGTGCAGTGAAAACGTGGCTACGCCTACAGGACAAGAGTTTTTACGAGCGGGTAATACATACTCTCCCACAACTTTGCTGTAAGGCCATAGAACATTATGGATACTAGGTAGAAAAATAGGACATGGACAAGACATGCTGATGTATATTGCCACCAAATTCTGACTCTTAACAATAAGTATGTTCTGAGAAAACAACGTGGAGCAATACTTACAGAACGACCCTCGTATCATGGAAGTGATAAATGTGTCAGATGTAACGTATCGCAACTGTACTTATAGCAAGAATACAGTTGCAAACGAAACAAAATTACTTTTAGCCCTTGTCATTAACCAAAGCTGAGAAGAAAAGTTCTTACTTTAAAATCTAGGCGACATGGTCAAGAGAGGAGAGGTACAACATTGTGGCTACAATAAGAAGTTGGAAGAATCTTTCTTATGCGCGGAAGTAAAATCACTGCACCAGAGCTTGGTAAGAGAACATAAGAAACTTTACACACCTTTAATGAAATACACAGACTCCAAAACTGATTCAGGAAGCAAGAAATTGCAATGATTTCAGTAACATACGTCTAACTTTCTGAGGTCGGTCACGTTGTTGCATCATTACCTATCCTGATATATAGCGAAACACTTCCAAGATAATGGTCCTTTTCTTCGTTGCACTAGATGCCTTGCGACCATAAATTAATGCTGAATGGTGTATAGCTATTTTTTTCGTATCTCAAGGCCAAAATGAAGAAAAACAACGGAAAACTTTCGAAAATGTACTTCAATGTGTCAGTCCCAGCTGTCACACAGAATATCAAATAGCTGTTTATATGACGGAGAAAAATATCTAAATATTGTCTCATAGACCTCATTAACCTCATTTATCGACTAACGACTTTTTTATACAGTATTACCTAATGTAAAATAAAAAATGCGTGAACAATGACTTTCAGCACCTTAAGAAGCTGCTAAATCGTTCAAAAAATTTTTTATTTACTAACGTAAGAGTGGAAACATACTGGGTGATCAAAAAGTGAATATAAATTTGAACACTGAATAAATCACGGAATAATGTAGATATAGAGGTGCAAATTGACACACATGCTTAGAATGACATGGGGTTTTATTGGAACAACAACAAAAAGAAGTATTGCTTGACGCGTGAAAGATCTCTTGCGCGCGTCGTTTGGTGACGATCGTGTGCTCAGCCGCCACTTTCGTCATGCTTGGCCTCCCAGGTCCCCAGACCTCGGTCCGTGCGATTATTGGCTTTGGGATTACCTGAAGTCGCAAGTGTATTGTGATCGACCGCCATCTCGAGGGATGCTGAAAGACAACATCCGACGCCAATGCCTCACCATAACCCCGGACAAGCTTTACAGTGCTGTTCACAACATTATTCCTCGACTACAGCTATTGTTGAGGAATGATGGTGGACATATTGAGCATTTCCTGTAAGAAACATCATCTTTGCTTTGTCTTACTTTGTTATGCTAATTATTGCTATTCTGATCAGATGAAGCGCCATCTGTCAGACATTTTTTTGAAATTTTGTACTTTCTTGGTTCTAATAAAACACCATGTCATTCCAAGCATGTGTTTCAATTTTTACCTCTCTATCTACATTATTCCGTGATTTATTCAGTTTTCAAATTTATACAGACTTTTTGAACACCCGATATTTCGAAAAATGGTCAAAACCATTGCAAGTAGGCTATATTAAATTTAAAGGTGAATATTTTTAGAAACAATAAAATGACTTTTGTAAAAATATATTTTCCTTTCATTTCTTCTGTTAGGAGGGGGAACCTCTGATTGGGTACACAGTATACTTTTATATCTGTGACCACAAGGCGGAGTACACTTATTGATGTGCCACCGGCAATGTCGAACAACATTTTCTTAAGTCAGTAAACATTCAACATGAGTAGTAGGAAAGTAACGAGTCACTGCATGGTGACAAGAACAAAATACAGGGTCAGTTCTAGAGAACAAGAAATAAGGTTATACTGTATCCACCAGTAAGATGGTTCAGTCAAAGTCTAGGTTTAATCACTGAAGTAGGATTCTCTTATAGCGTTCGTAGCTGCAGGGATCCATGTTGAGTGAAGTCAGCACTTGATGACAAGTGATCAGGTCGAGGACATACGGCAGGTCGAGGGCGTACAGCAGGCGGCGTGCAGCGAGGCTCTGGTCGGCGTGTGCGCGGCGGCTCCGCAGTGACAGCGTAGAGGCTTGTGGTCGTGAGACGCTGGACTTCCTTCCTAGCTACCAATGGCGGTGCTGTTGATTTGCTGCTTACAGAGACGGTTGGTGTTGAAGTCTGCAGAATGGATCGCGTTGGAACTGGCAGAATGATTGATTGGCTGTGGCCATACACGAACAGTTTTCAGACAGCACGTGATCAGTGTAGGACGTAGGTCAGTGATTGTGGCGCTGCCTAAAGTGATCCTGGCGCTGAGATGTTGTGTGGTGCTTTTTGTAACTCGGCCTGTAATTATGCATATGTTTACAAACTATGGACGTGAAGTCTCGTGTTTGTTTTCCAGCGGCTGAGGTGTGGCGAGACAGCCACTAGAATGTTGTATGCCGTGTGGTTCAAATGGCTCTAAGCACTATGGGACTTAACATCTGAGGTCATCAGTGCCCTAGATTTAGAATTACTTAAACCCAACTAACCTAAGGACATCACACACATTCATGCCCGAGGCAGGATTCGAACCTGCGACCATAGCAACAGCGCAGCTCCGGACTGAAGCTCCTACGCTCGGCCACAACGGCCAGCTGTATGTGCTGTGGTACAGAAGTATTGTGCGGGGGTATTTCACTGGAACTCTGCATCCTGCGCCCATTAAAAGAGAGGTGGTGGAGCCACCTCGAAGAAGCAAGGCTCAGAGGCGAGGGCGCGGCAGTGCCTTGCCTGATGCTGTGGCGAGGGAGCAGTTTAGTGCGCCTGCCAGGAAGTCTGGTCACGACTGCCTTACAAAGTGGAGAGAGCAGCGTTAGACACAACGGGAGGAGAAGACTGTGGCAGTGGCAGGTGGGGATGCTGACCAGGGAGGAGTGCCGTCAGGTGGAGACCTGCAGATGGAGGTTGGCATTGTGCAGAGCCCTCCCTCTGAAAACATTACAGGTGCATGAAACAAGAGATGTAAGACACCAGCCAACGAGCTAATGCTGTATTGTTGGAAAGAGTATGACCACAAGTGTGAGGCAGGAGAGACCATGTTTTGGGAAGTGGCCTGGTGTGGGCTGTCAGTAACCCCCAGGACATGGTCGGGTGCTACGCAGTGCCCTCAGAAATGAGGCTGCACCATGGAGCAGGAGGAGCAGCGTTGTGGGTAAGTGGAAGAGAGCGGATGACCATAAGATGGATGAGGACTGGAGCAACAAGAAATGGAATGGAAGTCCCATAGCAGAAGAAGATCTGGAGCAATGCCACCAACAGGAAGAGGCTGGCCATGGCTCAGACGAACGAGGGCGGCATTGGAATGAGCAGGAGCAGGGCAGCCAACAGATGTTGGACATCTCGCAAAGCTGCAGTGAGTGGAACAACGGCACCTTGGGGTACCAGATGTTGGCCGGCGATGGGAGCATAGCATAATCCATGGTGGACGCCAGTGTGGCGATGAGAGGTGGTTCACTGAGCCAGCTGCCGTCGAAAACTCTGAGAACAGCGGCTGCAGGAGTAGCCTCTGTGTTCCTGGAATGGAACAGAAAGATCATAGAACTGTGAGCATATGCCGAATGTAGAAGTACAGGGAAGTACTTTGGAAACAGCAATGATGGAGGGAAAAAAAACAGAGAAATGCCGAGAAGTGGAAAGGAACACAAAAGACAGAGAAGTGTAGCAGTGATTATTCACGAGCGACTGCGCGATAGAAGAAGAGGGGCACGCCCAGGAGTGGGCGCACGAGTGTGCATAATGGCACACAGAGGGGCAGTGCATGCTGGAGTGTGCAGGAAAGTGTTGGACCATGCAGAGGGAACGTAAGGAACAGAAAAGTAGCACCACGGCACTGGGGAAGGAAAGAGCAAGGAGAGACAGGAAACAGCAAAATGAAGGACGCCTTGGGAGAAACCAACAGGACGGTGGCAGCGACTGGCGAGGAACTGTTGGACAACAACGCCAACCTCAGAAGTGTCAGCAGCGAGAGCAGGAAGCACCAGAGGAGCCACTGGCGACAAAGCAGATGGTGTCGGATGAACTGGTAACACTAAAACAGGAGCTGGCACGGTCCTGGGCACAGGGATCGCCGAGAGCGGTCGCGGAGAATGTAGAGGAGACGGCGTGCGGGCGCATTTGGCCACATAGGGGCCGGAAAATGTGTCAAGATGTGCCTCGGTCGGCTAGGGTGCGCGGACCCGGCGATACCAGTGGGCTGATGCTTGGGCCTGAGGAGCAGGGGACGGGAGCGAGAGGCCTGGTGGCGAGCTGGCTGGCGAGGGGGAGGCAGGTGAAGCGCGTACCAGTGGTGGACAGGCCGGCGAAGCTTGGCAGCAGTAGGTGGTGTCCCAGCGAGACGTGCATGTGTCAAGTGCAGACTGCTAATGTGCGCGCCGGCGGCAGGCCTGTCATTAGTGCAAGGGGCGACGCTGTGCTGGGCGTCATGTGAGTCACTGCAGCGCTGGCCAGTGACGGAGGCGCTGGCGGTGCAGCAGGCGACACAGTGGGTAGTGGTGCAGAGCCTCGGCTGGGTGGCGAGGGACAGCAGAACCTGCAGATGTCTGAACCGGCATGGAAGTCCGTAGTCTTCCAGCGCAACATCTGGAGCAGGATCTGTGGCAAGATCCGTAGTTGTTCCCAGCACTGGAATAAAAGCTGCATTGTATTGTATGTTAACTGGGGACCTAGAAACGACGGAGAGGCTCCGCCCCGCTGCAGCCTTAGTGGATCACAACCCCACGACAACTACCACAGTCCACTTCACCCCTCCCCCCCCCCCCTACAACAAACCAATGAGAAAGTAACTATACACTTTTGCTAATTTGATTTTCACAAATTCTATGATTTTGTTCAAATACCGGAGTCAATAACAGATCATTCTGGCACCCAACGTGGGGCGTCGGACACAAAATTTTGTACGTCTAACGTATGTTGTATTTATATTTTCATGTATCCATCCAACTGGAAGGCAAATCTTATGGGAAGTTATTGTTGTCCATTGATGTTACACGGACACGTATCTGGAAGAATAATTTATTGCCAACACAACAACAAACTGTAAAGAAAAGGTAAGGGACTCCAGTACAGCTAGCTCCCCTTAGCATGTTCGACAAATTCTCAAAATTCGAGTATTTAATTGTAAGTTGGCTGTTTAGGTTTTTTTATTCGTAACGCCACGTAGCGCTCTGTATGAAAAATCACTGGCTGTGCCATGTGCAGTCTGTAGCTGGTTTGCATTGTTGTCTGCCATTGTAGTGTTGGGCAGCGGCAGCTGGATGCTAACAGCGCGTACCATTGCGCAGTTGGAGGTGAGCCGCCAGCGGTGGTGGATGTGGGGAGAGAGATGGCGGAGTTTTGAAATTTGTAAGAATTGGTGTCACGAACTGATATATATAATGACTATTAAGGTAAATACATTGTTTGTTCTGTATTAAAATCTTTCATTTGCTAACTATGCCTATCAGTAGTTAGTGCCTTCATTAGTTTGAATCTTTTATTTAGCTGGCAGTAGTGGCGCTCGCTGTATTGCAGTAGCTTGAGTAACGAAGATTTTTGTGAGGTAAGTGATTTGTGAAAAGTATAGGTTAATGCTAGTCAGGGCCATTCTTTTGTAAGGATTTTTGAAAGTCAGATTGCGTTGCGCTAAAAATATTGTGTGTCAGTTTAAGCACAGTCTGTGTATAATTTTTCTAAGGGGACGTTTCATATGGCGACCCTGCCAGGATACCTCACTGGAATCTTCTGATTTTTTCTTGTAGTTTGTGTAGTTAGTGTAGCCTTTGTTTATTGCTAGCGCCTTATCACAGAGAGAATTTCCTTTGTAGTTGCAGTCTTTCATTGTTGTACAGTAAAACAGTTGTGGCATGCATGTAGAGTTGCACCAAGTATTTCGCAGCTGCGCTTGCAATTAACTAGATATTATTTTCTATATTAATGTATTCTCTTATTTTTGCTCTTCAAATTGTGTTTTTTTTCTGTGTTGTCGTGTGAAATATTGTGACAATAATGGCGTGTGAAAAACGTAATACTAGGCTCCAAAGTAAACTGAGAAATGACAGTGAAGACGAAAGCAGTGTGTTAGCGCCACCATGCAATGAATTAACTAATGTTCAAAGTAGTAATTTGGTAATTGTACATAGGGAAATGGAGCGGCCTGCAAACAATGGTTTAGACACTGAAACAATTAGTGAACAGGGAAGCATTATCGATCGATCGGTTGGCAACCGCTCGCCTCAGGAGTCCGAAATGACAGGACACATTCTTGCAAATACTGTAGATTCAGGTTTTGCGTCCTCACCGGTTTCTCAAATAAGTCAAAACACATTTTCTGTTTTTTCAAACTGCGAATATTGCCGGTTCAAATACATTTCCGAATAGCACTAAGGAACATGTTTCAGACACCAGTGCACTGTTATTACAATTAATGCAACAAATGGGACAAAAGCTTCAAAAGTTAGACACAATGGAACAAAATCAGTGACAAACACAACAAAAGCTTCAAAAGTTAGGCACAATGGAACAAAATCTTCAAAAGTTAGACACAATGGAACAAAATCTTCAAAAGTTAGACACAACGCTTGAACAAAATCAGAAACAAATGGGACACAATCTTCAAAAGTTAGACACAATGGAACAAAATCTTCGGAAGTTAGACACCACACTTGAACAAACACATGAAGATTTAACTACTGAGTTACATAACATTGAATCGAAATGTCAAAAAATCTGTAATGACGTAAAAACACAAATTTGTGAGCATTTCCAACCCATTTTTTCGCGGCATGAAAATGCATTACAGAATTACGAAGCAGCCATAAAAGAATTGCAAACTACTGTTCGTGAAAATCACGACACCTTGCAAGCTAAAATGGACTCAGTTGCATCCACCGATTCGGTTACGCAACTTGCAAGAACTCAGGAAAACTTAAAGGACACAGTAGATTCGATTTCAACACAAATGGACACTCTGAAACTTGGTTCAGAAAAACACACTGAGGAAATGTGTTCACTATCAGAGAAAGTAGCCGAACTTTCGGATCAGTTCACTAATTTATCTATGAAGGTAGATGATAATCTGAATGACACAAAACCGGTAGTCTTTAATGACACAGAAGAGTACGAACAAATTAGGAAATTCAAACAAAGTCTGAATCAAATTAGTACGCAAAAACCAAAGAGAAATCCGGGAAGTACAAGATCAGCTGTCACAGGTAATACAACAATTAGGTATTTCAGAGGACACTCGCGCTCCATTACGGGAAGAGGGACATAGAAATACGGAACAGCCACAAAATAATAACACAGGGCACTTCGAAAATTATGAAAGAAATTGGCAAGGTGCACCGAATTTTGAGATGTAACTGCCGACACGACGTAACAATGAACGATATGCTACCCGCCGACACAACGATTTTGACTATAAGCTCTTCATTACTACACGTAAATTCAAAACATTTAAGAATTCTGGCAACGACATTCATCCACAAGCGTGGCTCCATCAATTCTCTCATTGTTTTCCTCCCAACTGGTCACTAGAGCACAGTTTGGAATTTATGTGTGGCTACTTAGAGAATGAACCAGCTGTAAGAATGCGATCGGTCATTCACGATTGCCACAGTGAAGGAGAATTTCACCATGCCTTCCTCTCAGCATATTGGTCCCAAGCCACACAAGACCGAGTAAAACATGGCATCATGATGATGAAACATTTCGAACAATCTGAATTTTCCAGTCTTGTCAAATATTTTGAAGACATGTTACATAAGAATCAGTATCTTTCAAACCCATACAGCCCCTCAGAACTCATCCGCATTTGCTTAATCAAATTACCTGAACATTTACGACAGATTATTTTAGCAGGACGATGCAAAGACGACATTGAAGCTTTTCAGGGACTGTTACAAGAACTGGAAATTGACACTGACAATCGCGGAACGCGAAAACAGGAGCACAACAATTACAGGTCACACCTGTCACAATTCCGCGATGACAGAAATAATACACGACAAGGCTATTCGTACAACGTAAATCGTGACCAAAACAGACACCACCCGTATGACAACCGTTGGCAGAGTAGTAATTATTACAGGGAAAGATCACCTCTCCGCGGTAATGACTATCACAGAGACAATCAGAGAAACAGACAATATGGAAACCAAAATAATTATTATCAAGGGAGACGGAATAACTTAAGACGCAACTGTCCAGCGCGCAGTTACGATTCAGGGAGAAATTCTCCACCACGTGACCGACAAGAAAGAAACTATGGAATCTACCGACATGACGACACACGATATGATCGTAACGACAGACCTGAACTGCAGCAGAACTGGCGGGATTCAAACAGAGCAGGGCCCTCTCGACAAGGTGAATTTGTAGAAGTTAGGTCTCCAAATCCCATTAACGACTCGCGCCAACAAAGACACAATAGGCAATGACTCACACCGCTGGCAGCCACAAAACGTACGCATGAAACTGACGACGCAGCTGCCGTAGCTAGTAATTACGTAAAAATGGAAGACATTAGGGACATCTTACTCCAGGAACAGGACGTAAAACATAACAACATTGCATATCCTGTGATTCACATTACAGTAAATGACGTAAAATTTACGGCAGTACTTGACTCAGGCAGTCCCATTTCAGTAATTAGTGAAACAGCTTTTAGTAAATGCAGCAAATCGAAAGATTGTCCCACACTTCCGTTACGCAAGATTAAATTACAAGGTGCAGTCATTGGAAAAAGTGTAGATGTACGCCAACAAACCAACTTAGAATTCTTTTGTCAAAGCCACAGCTTCTCTATGAATTTTCTTATTGTTCCATTATTGTCGACGGAAATTATACTGGGAGTAGACTTTTTGAATGAATACAAAGCAATCTTAAACTTTCACGATGCTGAAATAAGTTTAGAGAAAGAAGGTAAGTCAATAGCTTTGAAATTTGAAGATTGGCTCTCAAACCATGACAAGGAAATTAATCGGCTTTACCTTCTGTTAGACAACAGTTCGGAATTTTCTACGGAACTAGACACTAACAATCACTCTGCAAGTACTGACAGGGATGATATCGACTGCATATTTGAAACTAATGAGTTAATTCAGAATAAAATTCAAAAAATTGAGAATTGTAATGACACTGATAGGCAGGACCTTTTTGAGATTTTACAAGCACATTCCACAGTTTTTACTCACAAAACAGGAACAATCAAGGGATTTCAATACCAATTTCGTGTTCGTGAGCATACTAAATTTTGTGTTAGACCATACGTAATTCCAGCACATTATAGGGACCGTGTTAGAACAGAAATACAATCTATGATTGACGACGGCATTATTGAGCCTGCAGTAAGCTCATACAACAATCCATTACATGTTGTTGAGAAGAAAAATAGATCGATCAGGCTTGTCTTAGATTCGAGACAAATCAATACTATCATTATTCCTGAAACAGACAGGCCTCAAACGTTGGAAGAACTTCTTCAAAATTTTAATGGTGTAAAAGTGTTGTCTTCCATTGATCTCAGATCCAGCTTTTATCAGATCGAACTTCATCCAGAATGTAGAAAATACACAGCTTTCCTTTGTTTCGGCGTTTGTTATCAGTTTCGGAAACTTCCTTTTGGCTTGAACATTTCTTCGGCGGCATTCATTCGCGGGCTAAATTCCATATTACCTGAGTTCTTAAAACGTCACATCACCTTATATGTGGACGATATTCTGATAGCAGAAGCCTCATGGGAACAACATAATCGCATCCTCAACAGCGTGTTACGTATTTTTGCAGAATCTGGAATTACAGTTAACTTGGAAAAGTCTGAATTCGGTAGGACAAAGGTGAAGTTTTTGGGACATATTATTTCTTCTGAAGGCATTCAGCCGGATCCTGAAAAGTTAGAAGCAATCAGAGCCATTCCAGTTCCATCCACAAAAAAACAAGTCCGCAGTTTTCTAGGTCTCGTAAATTTTTACCGTCGTTTTCTGAATATGCAAATTCTAGTTACACCAAAACTTTGTTCTCTCACTGGAAAAAATACTATTTGGAACTGGGACGAACAAGCACAGTTGGAATTCAAATATTTGAAAGAATCGTTACTTAACGCGCCAATACTAGCTCATCCAGATCTCTCACAAGATTTTTGCCTTAGCACGGATTCTTCTAAAGTCGGTCTTGGTGCCCATTTATTTCAAGAAGCCACAGAAAATGACATTACTGTTCAGAAAACCATTGCTTTTGCTAGCCGAGTGCTAACAAAATCTGAAAAAAATTATTCCGTTACTGAATTAGAAGCTTTAGCTATCGTTTGGGCATTTAACAAATTCCGTTTCTTTCTTTATGGTAAGCACGTAAAAGTATACAGTGACCATCGTGCATTACAATTTCTTATGTCTTCAAAATTAAATCATGACAGGTTAAAATGTTGGGCATTGTTTCTGCAAGAATTCCACTTCACAATAGTCTACATTCCCGGCAAGGAGAACATTGTTGCGGACGCATTGTCACGTGCACCTGCTGGGCTTGAGAAAAGTAACACAGAAAGCAAGCTCGAGAGAAATTTCAGTATTCTTTACATCCAGAAAGTCGCCTTTGAAAACTTCATCACCACATCTTTAAAGGACATTGCTCATGAACAAGATAAAGATCCGATTTGGAAAGACATCAAAAGCAAACGGCATGAAAAGACACACACACAGATTCGGCATTATTATCTGGTTAGAAACAACATACTGTTCAAACGATGCACTGTTGATGACAAGCTATGGGTACTTTGCATTCCAGACGATTTTGTTAATAAGCTCATTTGGTACATTCATTTCAGCTATGCACATTTTGGTCCACGAAAATGTTATCATATTCTTCGAACGACTTGTTATTTTAACAATATGGAAAAGAGAATTCGAAGAGTCTTGTCTATTTGTAAACTTTGTCAAAAGGCGAAACCATCTACTGTCTCTCATCGTGCTCCATTGTTTCCTATCATTCCTTCTAAATTAAAAGAATTTGCTGCTGTTGATCTCTTGGGACCGCTTGTCAGAATATCTAATGGATTTTCGTACGTTCTAGTCGCTGTTGAACTTACTTCAAAATTTGTTTCTTTCACTCCGTTACGTAAAGCCACTGGACGGTCTGTATCCAACGCCTTTGTTAGAAATTTCTTACGTGAAGTTGGACACGTTAGTAAAGTAATTTCAGATAACGGACCGCAATTCAGATCTGCTGTTTGGTCACGCATGCTTCGTAACCATAAAATCAAATCTGTTTTTATTTCATTGTACTCACCACATTGTAACCCGTCTGAACGGATTATGAAAGAAATCAATAAGCTTTGCAGACTTTATTGTCACAGAAAACATCAGCATTGGGACAGATATTTACACTTATTTCAAAACGTGCTGAATGAAATGCCTCATGACTCCACTGCTTTACCACCTGTTCTTGTACTGAAGAATAAAGAACCACCAAACAGAATCAGAGAGCTTGTACCTTTTCCGAATACACGTAAACTTTGACACAAAGACATAATTGATTTGGCTATTAAAAATATAAATTCTGCTGCAGACAAAAGGAAAAAATTACACGGTAAAGCAAATGCAAAGAAATTATATATTGGTCAGAAAGTTGTCATTAAAGCTCATCCATTGTCACATAAGAAGAAACACTTGAGTCACAAATTCTTTCTAGTTTACAATGGACCTTACAGAATCCGACGTATACCACATGATAATTGCGTTGAAGTTGAAACTCTGCGTACTAGGAAGAGTAAAGGTTCACACCACATTTCACATGTAAAACCGTTTATTGAAAGATAATCTGCTTTTTAACTTTGTATTTGCCATATAACTTTTCACTTCACATTACTAGTATGCTTTGTCAGACTTATAATCTCTTAACATGCAGCAATCAAGAACCAAGAGAACTTATCTAAACAGAAATTACGAATGCATTGTTACAGTGAACAGATGACACAGTGTCATTGTGTGTGTGTACATTCTTGCTTGTTAGTGGCACGATTATGTAACGACCATAAGGCTGACATACTTAGAACATTTAACAGTACTACTAATGAGATTTTAATGCAACATTTTGGTTTACTTGCAAATACATTCTGGATTTAAAGTACTTTCTGTGAGATACCAGATGACACAGTGGTTAGTATATGTGACAGCTACACGATTATATCACGACGCTACTAATGAGTGACAATTTACAATGTTGCTTTTGCGGTGTATCTGTTTTATATCTGCAATTTTTCTGAATAATTCTGGAAAGTAAAACATGTTTTACTAGTAACTTTTGTGGTATAGCTACAATGAGACAGCCTTTTCTGTAGCACAACAATACGTTACAGTACAGTACTTACTTCATCACGGCAATAAGCGTAGTAACTACGATATCTATACGCGAAGCATTTCACTTTTGTTTATCATGAGGTAAGTACATTGACTTCTGCAGAACTTAGTTTTCGGAGGACGATAACTACGACACTTCCACAGAGATTATCTTACAACAAGACGGCACAGTTTAGCGCTACCCTTATACGTATTTGAGTTATTAATTTTGTACTTAAACATTTATTTTTAAAGATATTTGAAGTACAATGATACAAAGGTTTTCCATGATACATTTCATTCCATTGCTGTAATCTGCAACACCTGAGGATATAATTACATTAATCCTCAGGGGGGTACACGCTTACTTTGTGTACCATGTGTTTGGCAAGCACAAGGAGCCCTAGCTAATATGGTATTTGCTTATACAACTTTACACATCGGTACCATATTTCTCTAACACAGAATTACACAGCTATCTGATTATTTGACAGAGAAACAAACATCTTTTTACTACGTCAGTGACACATATTTAAGCAATTACGCAGGTGGATAACTTCACACTTATGAAATTCTATTTCGTCTGTACTTTGTGAACTGTTCATATTTTTTCGGAACCATTGTGATACTAAGAGAGGTTTGAATGATGTATTTGGTATGGGATCATGATGTTTAAAGTACGTTTGAGGTAGATGACACTTTTGACATGAGCAGAGCATTTTTTTAGGTTTTGAAATTATTGGAGGAAGCTACGACGATTTTGAGAATTGACTGAGGTGTTATGATGTTATTTGTACGACGACGATGTGTATTATGCTGCTGAGGTATGTGTAAGCGGATGCTATAAAGTTATTTGGTTATGCTACATATCTGTTATGATGAAATATTGAAGAAGTGTCGATGAATAAGGTAAGGAATAATGAGTAGTGGTTAGGGACTCTGGTTTGTGAAAAAGGTTGTTGGAAACCAGGAATCGTACTTTAAGAGTTATGAAAACTATGTATATGCGTGAATGTATCACTATGCTGTCGAAAATTTTTGAACACTATTATTTTTAAATGATTTTATTTCTACAGATTTGTAACGCAAATTCTTGACCTGTGAATTTTTTTTGTATGAGACTGCCACTGTAGCAGAAACTGGTGTCGTAAATATTTCGGTAAGACAATTAAGTGACCACCTGCACGTAATGCGTCGTGGGCACCCAGCTGTGCGACAGTCGCCTGAAAAAAAAAGCCATTAGTGTGTGCCTTTCAGAGGCACAGGTAAAAAAAAAAGGGAGGCCATTATCCTCGCTATTGACATTCCTTTGTAGAAAGCACCGAAATACGACACGCTCATTACTGAGAAAGATACTTATATCTGACACCTGATTATAACAAACGTCTTTCTACGAGAGTTGAGAGAATTCTACTAACTTATAAAATGTCACATGACTATTGAATGATATTTTTATGCTTTGCCTTTCATAGTTGCTTATTTCATTTGATATCTGTTTTCCAGCTGTGTTGCAGCATTGGTTTTATAAAATAAAAGTAAATGCATTTGCTAATGGGAAAACTTTCTGTCAACAGATCTGTTAAATAATAATTTTATGATCCACATTCTTCAAAAAAAAGGAGCACTTGGAAAGGAAAGAACAATAAGAAGGGACTAGTAACAGGAACTGCATACATAATTTTCTTTTCAAGTACTTGGTAATTTATTTCATAGAATAAGTTGTGGTCCACCACTTTAATTACATAGACATTAAGATGTGAATATACATTTCCCTTATCTGCGTTGTTGTCTTCAGTGTACTATTTTTTCTGCTTGTGGGTTTGTCATGTTTAAATATAAGTTATTACATTTATTGCTGCTTGCTTTGCTTACCTGCACCTTTTTTTTCATTGCTGTTTGTATTAATTGTTTTGTGCTGCTGCATTGCCTCATCCCTTAGTTAAGTATCTGAGTTCAGTAGATTTAAGTTAGCTTCAGAGGGGGTAGCCTATATAAGAGAATGAGTTGCGATGGATTTGAAGAAATGCACTGACAGGTTATATGAGAAAAGTACAGAAAGCAGGTATAGATAGGACTTTTTGGAAATAATGAAGAACGAAGGGAGATCTCCGAGAAGTAAAGAAAGTTTTGTTTGCAAAATACTGCAGTAAAACAAACCCTGCCCTTTCCTTGTGTTATCCCACTATGTGTTTGTGTACCCTTGTGTATTTATGTTCTTCCTGTCTTTATACATTTATCTGATAAGACTTATGTTGCAGAATTTTTCTAATACTAAGCTACATTCACTATGATGAGGAATACTGTTATCCTCAAATATAATTTGCATTAATAACATGTTATTTACTTTGTAAAGATGTTTACACTTTATTTATTCTGTTTTGTTCTAATGCTCATGTGTGAAGTTGATGTTTCAAAAGTTATTCTGATCTTTTATGTATGTACTTATGTCGTAATTTTTCTAACACTGATGTATTTGGTATTTCGATTCTTTTGTAAAGCCTGTACTACTGCAAATGTTATCTGTATTGTTATGTTCTTTAAAGATGTATTTTGTACCTTTGTTATTGTATTCTTATGTTATAAAATTGTAACTGACACCAGTTCATCATATTAAGTAACTTGTAAATTACATTTCACTGCACACGTTTCTGTTGGTCATAGTATATGGACAATATGTGAGAAGTAGGGACTGATAGTATTTGCACGTGTGTTAATAATTCAGTAAGGGACTGGATAACAGCATTGATGGTTGTAAGGACATTTCAAAAACAATTTTTGTGAGTTCACAAGTGGTGGTTTTGGACTTGCTATATTATCCGCACGACTCTTCAAGGGTGATTGTGCGTCTGCACAGTCAAACAGATGGCTGCTGGCCATCTCTACAAGGACTACAGTGGGTCTACACCTTTGATGACCCACCAATACCATTATTTCTACAAGGTCTACAGTGGATCTGCATCTCTGGTGGCCCACCAATACCGTAATCTCTACCAGGACTACAAGTTGTCTACTCTGTGATGACCTACCTACCAATATTCTTAAAAACTTCGACTGACTCTGCTGTGGGTTTGCTCTGTTGTGGCCCATTACCTGTCTGCATGTCAAGAGTCAGCACTGTCTTTCCGTTGGAAGGACAACACTACTTCTTCAAGACTGCATGGAAATCCACTACTTCCGTGTGCATTTTCTTTTACTACTCAGACTTTGAGAAAAACACTGCAATTTTACTTTGATGAAAGATCTGGACTGTCTTTATGGACTGTGAGAAAATTTTAGCTTTTGACCAACATTGTATCGATAAGTGTGTGCATTTCATTTCTTTGTCATTGTAATTATGAAAAAAATTTTCAAATCTGTATTGGCCACTGCCCAAAACAATTTGTAAATTTTTTTGTGGGGAGCATGGGGGCAATGTAAGTTGGCTGTTTAGGTTTTTTTATTCGTAATGCCACGTAGCGCTCTGTATGAAAAATCACTGGCTGTGCCGTGTGCAGTCTGTGGCTGGTTTGCATTGTTGTCTGCCATTGTAGTGTTGGGCAGCGGCAGCTGGATGCTAACAGTGCGTACCGTGGCGCAGTTGGAGGTGAGCCGCCAGCGGTGGTGGATCTGGGGAGAGAGATGGCGGAGTTTTGAAATTTGTAATAATTGGTGTCGCGAACTGATATATATATATATATATATATATATATATATATATATATATATATATATATATATATATTATGACTATTAAGGTAAATACACTGTTTGTTCTGTATTAAAATCTTTCATTTGCTAACTATGCCTATCAGTAGTTAGTGCCTTCATTAGTTTGAATCTTTTATTTAGCTGGCAGTAGTGGTGCTCGCTGTATTGCAGTAGCTTGAGTAACGAAGATTTTTGTGAGGTAAGTGATTTGTGAAACGTATAGGTTAATGCTAGTCAGGGCCATTCTTTTGTAAGGATTTTTGAAAGTCATATTGCGTTGCGCTAAAAATATTGTGTGTCAGTCTAAGCACAGTCTGTGTATAATTTTTCTAAGGGGACGTTTCATAATGTTTGGCTCATAGCTTAAAGATTACGAAAACAAGTTTATTGCCTTTTAGTTGTAAGTTATTCAAAACATAGTTAAAATTCAAGCTGGCCAACATGGACACTACAAAGCAACACATCTGGAAGGTGGAGCGCTAACCACTCTTCTGTCTTTTAAATGAACGACCATCTTGTCGTATTAGATTACGTAATATTGTTGCGGCGTGTATGCTTTTAAGTGTACTGTGGATTCAGCCATTAGCCTTTTTTCATTTTGCAAATACTATTGAAATTCAGTGATACATTTTAACACTCCGATGCTGGTGCTGGGTCACACAGATCCACTAGGCTGTGTTTCTGTCCCTACGTCTCAACGCCGGCCGCGGTGGTCTAGCGGTTCAGGCGCTCAGTCCGGAACCGCGGGACTACTACGGTCGCAGGTTCGAATCCTGCCTCGGGCATGGATGTGTGTGATGTCCTTAGGTTAGTTAGGTTTAAGTAGTTCTAGGGGACTGTTGACCACAGATGTTAAGTCCCATAGTGCTCAGAGCCATTTTGAACCTACGTCTCAACGCCTGCGGTGCTATTTACCCCCTCTCGCCTATCCCTCTGACTCGGGTATTCACAACAGTCAACAGTGTGTTTACTTCTGCAAGAGCAACACCTTAGCTACAGAGGAGCGACGGATCGCACAGATACCACGCCACCATCGCCGGAAGTATTCCTGATTCACTGAATTTTCCTCAATGTAATGTCTCCTTGTGTTTTAAATTCAAGCATTCTGTATGTGAAGTGGAAATTATTATTGTGCACTTATATTACAGAAACAGGTACTGGATCTCTTCGATCCAGCGCCAGCATTTGCGTTCTAGTCTTTCTCGTTCCTTTACAATGGTCTTAACTACTCTTTTAATTTTATTTTGTTTTGCAGCTATAGAATGTTAACATTGTTTACAGGTCTGTTATTTGTCTGGACATGGGCTCAAATGAAGTTCGGGATTCACGCAATCCAGAAGTTACAGATTTTCAACAAATTTTGTTTGATGACAGCGACGACGAGGGCGAACATGCCGCACGCAGGGCTCCTATTCCTATTTGGGAGACAAAGAGATCGATGCTGGTGCCTCAGAAAGCATAGAAGAAAGAGACGGCTCAGAGACCGAACAGAGTGACACAGACGTAAGTTCAGGTGAGGAAGATGGCGATATGTATCGTTGTTATAGGAAGACAGGAAAGAAAATAATCGAATCATTCGATTGAAAAAAGACACAAAACACAAGCCGTAGGAAAACCCAAAAACGCGACATTCTCCGCATAAGGCTTTCTGGTGTCACTGAGGAAGCAAAAAATACTGAAGGAATTTCAGAAACATGGGAATGCTTATTTGAAGAGGAAATGCTGGAAATGATAGTAAAGTACATGGACCAATATATTGAAATTATCCGAAGCAATTACCAGCGAGAACGAAACGCTCACCCAACGGACACAGTCGAGATATAAGCCTTCATTGGACCTCTGTACATACCTGGAATGCACAACGCGGAAAGGAAAAGCCTTCAAGATCTGTGGGAATCCAAAGGGTTCGGAATCGAGATATTTCGGTTGATCATGAGTGAGTACAGGTTTAGTTTTCTGTTACAAGCTCTGCGATTTGATGATAGATAATCACGTAGTGAACGCTGAGTAGTGGACCCCTGGAGCCGATTAGAGATTTATTTCAAAAGTTTGTGAAGAACTGCCAATCTTGTTACGTTGTAGGCCAAAACGTCACCAGTGACTCGAAGCCTCCAGAGGACGTTGCTCTTTTATCCAATATATACCGTCGAAGCCGGCAAAATATTGAATAAAAATATTTGCTACAGTTGATTCCAAACTGTTTTACACCTGAAACAGAGATATCTATGCTGGTAGATAGCCAAATGGCCGTTTTCCAGCTTAGTAATAAAATCAGTGACGTGGTTGAACGTTTGGTGGCCCCTCTCACTAATTCTGGAAACAATGTCTGTGCAGACAACTGGTTCAGCGCTGTAAATCTGCTCCGTGATTTGTCAGAGAAGAACCGTCGGTCATATGTTGGACCCTGAAAAAGAAATGGCAGATTCCCAAAGAAATGAAGGACGTGAAAACCAGGGCTGCAAATTCTAGCACAGTTGCTTACAGAGGATAAGGTACGATCGTTTCTTACGTCCCACAAAACAAAGATTAAAAAAATCTTTTATTGATCTCAAGCATGCATTATGACGCTGGAATTGACGCAAACACAGGAGATAAAAGAACACCTATTACGATAACTTACTGTAACACACACAAAATTGGAGTTGATGTGGTTGACAAATTGTGCTCTACCTACAACGTTCAGAGGGGTACACGGCGAAAGTCCATGGTTGTATTATTCGATACTGAATGTTGCTGGTATAAACTCCCAGATAATTTACACGGAAATAGCAACGAAAGTCTCCACCGACGGCTGTTTCTTCGTCAGATCGGATGAAAACTCATGGAAGATCAGTTGGTAAAATGAAGCCTGCTTTCCAATCTACCTCGGGCCCTGACTACGCGCATTATTGAAATTCTGTTGCAAAATCGCAGACCTTTTAGGTCTTGTTGGTGAGAGAGCCGACAATGCCGTCGCCAATCAAGGAAGAAAGAAACGTTGCAAACCCTGCCTCACAACTAGTACAAGAAGTCTCACGAAATTTTCGTGTAAATCGTGCAGACAATATCTTTGCCTTAAACACTGTGATTTTGTTTGCCGTGAAGGGTGTGAATTGGGTCCTCTTCCAGAAGAAACATGAAAACGTCTCTTATTTGCCATTTTTTGATTCTCTAATAAAATTATTAACAATACACACGCTGCCTTACACAATCCTGGAGCTCGTCCGTACGTGAAATTTTTAAAGTATTGTTAATTTGAGTGAATGGATCTCACAGATCCGGTGCCAGCATCCGTATGAGCTTAGGGGCGCCAGGATCAGAGTGTGAATAATATGACAAACTGGAGAAAATGGAGATGGATCCCAACACACGAGAGCAAATTCCAGTCGAAGGAGCAATATAGTCGAGCCAACTAAGGAAACGGTAGATTCCGATACTGAAGTGCCAGAATCTGGCTTCCCGAATGTAGGAGTCTTATTTGAGGACGCGAACATAGAAGAGCAAATTTGTGCGGACGTTATGCCACCAGCACAGTCATTAATAGCGCTTAGTTATGCGAATAATTGCAAATTTTACTTTCATTGTAAAACGACAAAATTAAGCAACTGCAAAAGAAGAATCAGACAAAATTTGACTCAAACTGCCAACAACAGTCAGATAAAAATGAAAGAAAATTTTATTCAGTTTTTCAAGGAACAATAGTTAAGCAGATCAGCAAATTTAACGCAGTGGTAAAAGATATTAACACGCAAATAACTACGACACAGACAAGCTCAAAACAGAGATTTCCAATCTAACTGACACAAACCATAGAATACCGCGTATTGTGAATCAGTTATCGGATGAAGAGAAAAAGTTCAAAACCACATAAACATAAATAGTACCTAATGTATCAAATGTTATTCATCAAGACAATAAATTGCCACTTGAGCAAAGACAGACAATATCTCAGAGCCTGACTGCTCAAGGTGAAAAATTTAGTAGAATTTTTGTTGAGTGGTTTCTGAGAAAAACACAATTATGGGAAAATCGGAAAAAGAGATACGTACAGCGGCCCAGACCGTGAGTGCTGAAGAAGTATGAGAGCCAAGAGCTTACGGCGAAAACGTTCGTACAGAACTTGGTCAAATAAGACTGATTTTGTCAGATGAATTATTTGAGTGGCGCAGAGAAGTTGACACCCGGCTAACAGACCTAAAACAAAAAGTCCAGCAAATAATAAGTACGCCGTGTGAAACAACATACACGCCGACACACATGACTCAAACTTACGGAAATGTTCCACCGTCCAACCAACACATTTTGAACGATTTAGGTCCCAGTAGCGAATGTGGCGGATGTAGTCACGATTGGGCACCAGCTGCACCCACACTAACAGCCGTACTTCCGGCAGAGAGTCTTCTGATTCACCGGCAATTCCAAGTATGTATATCTGAGAAGAAATTCCCGTACACAGTAATTTTGCTTCGCAATTTTAAAGGAATCTTGCCTAAGACATGGATTGAAAGGTAAAGGACTAATTTCGCACCCTCATATATGCAGGGAAAATCAGCTCTGCAGGCCGCAGCTACATCAGCATCCTGTTCTTCAACAATTGAACAAGCAATCTTGAACAGATATTAGTCGCCTCATGCTCAAGTGTGTGTTTGAGGAGAGAAGCATTTTATCCTAAGGCTTATAATACGAAACATGGGAGTCCCAAAAAACACTTCGAAAAATATATAGGAAAAACACGCTATTGGGAAACTACGCAACTGGTCATTAAAATTGCTGCACCACGAAGATGACGTGCTACAGACGCGAAATTTAACTGACAGGAAGAAGATGCTGTGATATGCAAATGATTAACTTTTCAGAGCATTCACACAAGGTTGGCGCCGGTGGCGACACCTACAACGTGCTGACATGAGGAAAGTTTCCAACCGATTTCTCATACGCAAACCGCAGTTGACCGGTGTTGCCTGGTGAAACGTTGTGATGCCTCGTGTAAGGAGGACAAATGCTCCGACTTTGATAAAGGTCGGATTGTAGCCTATCGCGATTGCGGTTTATCGCATCGCGACATTACTGGTCGCGTTGGTCGAGATCCAATGACTGTTAGCAGAATACGGAATCGGTGGGTTCAGGAGGGTAATACGGAACGACGTGCTGGATCCCAACGGCCTCGTATCAGTAGCAGTAGAGGTGACAGGCATCTTATCCTCATGGCTGTAACGGATCGTGCAGCAACGTCTCGACCACTGAGTCAGTAGATGGGGACGTTTGCAAGACAACAACCATCTGCACGAACAGTTCGACGACGTTTGCAGCAGCATGGACTATCAGCTCGGAGACCACATCTGCGGTTACTCGTGACGCTGCAACACAGACAGGAGCGCCTGCGATGATGTACTCAACGACGAACCTGGGTGCACGAATGACAAAACGTCATTTTTCCGGATGAATACAGGTTCTGTTTACAGCATCATGATGGTCGCATCCGTGTTTGACATCGCAGTGAACGCACATTGGAAGCGTGTATTCGTCATCGCCATACTGGCGTATCACCCGGCGTGATGGTATGGGGTGCCATTGGTTACACGTCTCGGTCACCTCTTGTTCGCATTGATGGCAATTTGAACATTGGACGCTACATTTCAGATGTGTTACGACCTGTGGATCTAGCCTTCATTCGATCCCTGCGTAACCCTACGTTTCAGCAGGATAATGCACGACCGCATGTTGCAAGTCCTGTACGGGCCTTTCTGGATACAGAAAATGTTTGACTACTGTCCTGGCCAGCACATTCTCCAGATCTCTCACCAATTGAAAACGTCTGGTCAACGGTGGCCGAACAACTGGATCGTCACAATACGCAAATCACTACTCTTGATGAACTGTGGTATACTGTTGAAGCTGTTGAAGCTGTACACGCCATCCAAGCTCTGTGTGACTCAATGCCCTGGCGTATCAAGGCCGTTATTACGACCAGAGGTGGTTGTTCTGGGTACTGATTTCTCAGGATCTATACACCCAAATTGCGTGAAAATATAATCACATGTCAGTTCTAGTATAATATATTTGTCCAATGAATACCCGTTTATTATCTGCGTTTCTTCTTGGTGTAGCAATTTTAATGGCCAGTAGTGCAGAAAGGAAATTGACGATTAGTGGTCGAGAAAAGGTCACCCACGCACCCGAAGACACTGTGGAAATTTTTTATCAGTCAAAGCCTCTCTTGATTTAATTGAAGAAGATGCAAAACATCTGAATGGCAACGGTGGCGGGAGCAGGCAGAATTCCGCATGTCAACACAACAATGGACAGAACCACGCTGACAGCGGCAGCCGCGCCACATCTCCTGCAGGCCACAAAATGACCAAAATCATCAGCGAAACGGTTCTGGTTTTGCTTCAGGTGAAAAAAATAATCATAACCAGTATCACCCTGGACATCAGAACAACACACACACATATAATGGCCAGCCGGTGTGGCCGAGCGGTTCTAGGCGCCTTTCGCGATTACTAAATGATCCTGCAACGAAGCGCGCTGCTCTCTGTTGGATCTTGTCTATCTCTTCTATCAACCCTATCTGGTGCGGGTTCCACACCGGCGAGCAGTATTCAAGCAGTGGTCGAACAGCGTACTGTAACCTACTTCCTTTGTTTTCGGATTGCATTTCCTTAGGATTCTTCCAATGAGTCTCAGTCTGGCATCAACGTTACCGACGATCAACTTTATATGATCATTCCATTTTAAATCATTCCTAATGCGTACTCCCAGATAATTTATGGAATTAACTGCTTCCAGTTGCTGACCTGCTATTTTGTAGCTAAATGTTAAGGGATCTATCTTTCTATGTATTCGCAGCACATTACACTTGTCCACATTGAGATTCAATTGCCATTCCCTGCACCATGCGTCAATTCGCTGCAGATCCTCCTGCATTTCAGTATAATTTTCCTTTGTTACAGCCTCTCGATTCACCACAACATCATCTGCAAAAAGCCTCAGTGAACTTCCGATGTCATCCACCAGGTCATTTATGTATATTGTGAATAGCAACGGTCCTATGACACTCCCCTGCGGCACACCTGAAATCACTCTTACTTCGGAAGACTTCTCTCCATTGAGAATGACATGCTGCGTTCTGTTATCTAGGAACTCCTCAATCCAATCACACAATTGGTCTGATAGCCCGTATCCTCTTACTTTGTTCATTAAACGACTGTGGGGAACTGTATCGAACGCCTTGCGGAAGTCAAGAAACACGGCACCTACCTGTGAACCCGTGTCTATGGCCCTCTGAGTCTCGTGGAGGAACAGCGCGAGCTGGGTTTCACACGACCGTCTTTTTCGAAACCCATGCTGATTCCTACAGACTAGATTTCTAGTCTCCAGAAAAGTCATTATACTCGAACATAATACGTGTTCCAAAATTCTACAACTGATCGACGTTAGAGATATAGGTCTATAATTCTGCAGATCTGTTCGATGTCCCTTCTTGAAAACGGGGATGACCTGTGCCGTTTTCCAATCCTTTGGAACGCTACGCTCTTCTAGAGACCTACGGTACACCGCTGCAAGAAGGGGGGCAAGTTCCTTCGCGTACTCTGTGTAAAATCGAACTGGTATCCCATCAGGTCCAGCGGCGTTTCCTCTTTTAAGCGATTTTAATTGTTTCTCTATCTCTCTGTCGTCTATTTCGATATCTATCATTCTGAGATCTGTGCGACAATCTAGAGAAGGAACTACAGTGGAGTCTTCCGCTGTGAAACAGCTTTGGAAAAAGACATTTTGTATTTCGGCCTTTAGTCTGTCATCCTCTGTTTCAGTACCATTTTGGTCACAGAGTGTCTGGACATTTTGTTTTGATCCACCTACAGCTTTGACATAAGATCAAAATTTCTTAGGATTTTCTGCCCAGTCAGTACATAGAACTTTACTTTCGAATTCATTGAACGCCTCTCCCATAGCCTTCCTCACACTACATTTCGCTTCGCGTTTTTTTGTTTGTTTGCAAGGCTTTGGCTATGTTTATGTTTGCTGTGAAGTTCCCTTTGCTTCCGCAGCAGTTTTCTAACTCGGCTATTGTACCACGGTGGCTCTTTTCCATTTCTTACGATCTTCCTTGGCACATACTCATCTAACGCATTTCCCGGATATTGTGGGAATAATTTGAATGCAGAACGGAGGCGTATATGTTTGACCTGTAAGTCTGTCTGTCTGCCCCATCATAGATCTCAAACGAAAGTTCAAATTTTAAAGCCGTTTTGATTAAATCGGGACGGTTCTTAGCTATATTTCTGTTCAGCCGTTTAAATTTCATCAGCTATGTAAAAATGTTGTCCTCCAGCGTGCTCTCTTGAAATACGTTACGTAGTCCATAAGAACTACATCACGTTATGTAGTACCGTACCAGAATGTAGAGCTCAAAAGAGATATACCTAAATAAAACAGTACGGTTGAACGATAATGATGATTCTTGTCTTCTGAAATCGCATGTTTCAGCGCCTATAACGCAGAAAAAGTGTGATTGTGACTCAACTGTAATAGACAAACATATGCTCTCGCCGACTTTTTTGGTTCTTTTTGAGATCTACAATTCATTACTAAATCAAATGATTTTGGTCTAATAGTTTAATATTAGAACAAAGAAGCCTTGAATCACAAATATTAAGTCAAAATTCACCAGGTTTCGACGCTACTATGAGCGTGGTCTTCAGAATTAAACTAACTGTTCTAAAACATAATAGGTATATAAGACATTAATAAGCTAAAGTGTGTACTGACTGGAAAGAGATGCAGTACTTACATTCTAAAAAAAATCTAAGCCGGAAAGGCGACGTCTTGAAAAGTTGTAAATAAGATAAGATGGCGAGCCGCTAAGGGCTGCTCGTACCTGAGTGAACACGGGTTGCAACCTGGTCAATTTTGACTTAATATTTGTAACCGAGGGCTTATTTGTTCTGCTCAGAACTAACAGCATTGTTTCGGTTTGTTCCTAGTGTTTATTTACACATTGTGAGTGAGTGGACACGAGAGTTTAATAGTTACGTACACCTCTACAAAAATTAGTGACTTCTTTAAACCTAAAAGACAAAAAGTTAGTGAGAGCAATGAAAACCGCAGTTTAGATGTAGAATCCACAACTTCAACTGTGGCTGGAGAAGAAGATGCAAACAACAAAACAGACGATCCTTCTCCTACGTCGTCGTCGCTAAATGAAAATTTCTGTAAGTTGGTGGATATGGATACGGACAAAACATCTATAGACAGTAATGATAATTGTAATGATGATGAAAAGACAGGTTGTTGGTCTATCGAACAATGTAAGCTAAAAACCCGTGGTTAATTATTAAGAAAAAGGCTAGGTTGCCAACTTTGTAGAAGTGTATCTACACTAGGTGCTGAAAAAACGAAAGGGTTAAAACTGAGTGAGCAATGGGTTTTAGGAACTGTAAGCTCATATGGGACAAATAAAAAAGATCAACTAACGTCTCTCAGGAAAAAACTATTTGATCACCGCACATCTCAAGCTCACGGTTTAGCGAACAAAATCCAGACTAACGCAGAGAAACATCACATCCAGAACTCAGTTGCTTCCATGGTATAGGAACAACAAGTTGTTACTGAGCGTGTATTTCGCACAGCTTATAAGCAAGTAAAGTTAAATAGACCGTTTTAAGAGTTTGAGACAGAAACTGATCTCCAAATTAAAAATGGTTTGGATATGGGTCGAATACTACATTCAAATGTTGCGTGCTCTAATATAGTGCTTCATATTTCTGACCAGATGACATCAGATCTAACAAATATTTTAATAAGGATTACCTCCAAATTTTCACTTCTTTTGGATGAAGCCACTTCTCTTTCAAACAAAAACGCTGTATAAAAGGAATGGAAAACCCCATGACAAGTTTTTGACGCTAAATGACAGAACAGCATCTGGCATCTTGAAAAAACTTTTAAAGCAGTTAGAATCACTAGGCCTAGGCTATGACTTTTTGAAAGACCATTTAATCGCTTTGACTTGCGTTGGAACTTCTGCCATGTTAGGAAAAAGGTCTTGCCTAGCAAATCAGGTAATGGAAATGTTTCCAAACTTATTCATCTGGTATTGTTTGCATCATTGTTTCGAACACGCAGCGCGCGACACGATAGAAGTGGCGGGAATTAATCACTTTAAAATATTCATAGATAAAGTTACAAATATCTTCAGCTTCTCTCTCAGCAGGGAGCTGGCAGTTATTGCTAAAGGTTTGGAGCAAGAAATTTTAAAAATCGGTCGTGTGCTTGATACTCGTTCGGTGGCCTTCAGTTTATTAGCAGTAAAAGCTGTATGAAAAGATTACAGAGCTCTGTACAATCTTTTTTTTTTTTTTTTTTTTTTTTATAGAAGCCTCAAAGGACACGAAACGGGACTCAAAACAACGGTCTACATACAAAGGACTTTGTAATACATTGTCATCTACATCTTTTGTCTCCAACCAAGCTGTAATCTATGAAGGCTTAGAAGAGTTGGCCGGTCTATCCCTACAGCTTCAAAGATCAAGTGTAAACCTTGTTCAAGCTAACAACTACATTACACTTGTAATAAAAGTGTTTGAAAGCCGGGTTGATGCAATGGGACAACATGCAAATGTAGCTAACATTGCACTGGAAAAAAATATGAACTTTCAATGTGTCGAGCTTTCTGAAAGAACAAATATTTCTAAGATTTCTGATAAACAGTTTTATCGCAGCTTGGCAAATAATTTGTCATCCAGGCTGTCATCAACAGTGAATGCATCTGAAAGCTACGATGATGTTATGAATGACATGGTCATTCAACCAAGTCCGCAACTCGTAGTCTTGCGGTAGCGTTCTCGCTTCTGGCGCACGGGGTACCGGGTTCGATTCCCGGCGATGGCAGAGATTTTCTCTGCCTAGGGATGACTGGGTGTTGTGTGTTCTTCATCATCATTTCGTCATCATTGACTCGGAAGTCGCCGAAGTAGCGTCAACTAAAAAGGACTTGCAATACGGCGGCCGAACTTCCCCGCATGGGGCCTCCCGGTCAACAACGCCATACTTTCATTTCATTCAACTCAAATTATGGCCTAAAAGCATATCGATCACTTACGGAGAAAATGAGATTTTTCGAATATGTGAAAGATTTAAGAGTAATAGCCCTCGTGAAATAATAAAGGAGTGCAAACAGGTTCTGAAACGAGCACTAAGCAGAGAAACGTCAGCTATTCTTGTACAGCCACCAATGTTCAAAAAATTCTTATTAGTAATAAACAGCATTGCAGTGTCGAGTGCGGAGTGTGAACGTGGCTCTTCTGCAATGAACTTAATTCTGACTCCACTGAGATCTTCACTCTACATCAGCACTTTGTAGTTTATTACTCATCAGACTTCTGGGACCATCTGTAGCTAGATTTTAACGTGGGCGTCATGTAAAGTCTTGTCTGGCGAAGGGATATCATTCTGCACTTGCTACACAGTCAAAATCACGAAGTGATAAAGTGTATAATGAAGATACTATTGTATTATGGAAATGTTTTTCTTAATCCATCTCAAAGTGTTTGTGTTTGACACTTACTTTTCCTTCCTTTGTTTGAGCCACTAAGTATGAAATTAGCTAAAACTACGAGCTTAGTTAAAATTCAATACGTCCTAAAAAGGTACTTTTTAACAGTAAATATACAACCTATATTCTGTATAAATTGACTGGCCACATGCCACTGACTTTTGTCAGAATAACAGATATTTGTCATTTTAAGTTAATATGCTATGTTGAAAGTGTAATAAAATTTTAAGGGAAGTATTTAAACAAAGTTGTATACCCTTAGGTCAAAGATATATACTGCATGTTGACAGGACTTGTTATTTTATGAGTGAAGGGGAATTAAATTTATATTTCAGACTACAAAATTGTAATCTCAAAATTAGCGCTGAATACAATTCATTATTAATGTGATATACTTGATTTGGAATCATTTGTAATTTTATCATAAATGAGTTAACAGATCGATGCTCAATCCGACCGATTCAGTTTTTTTGTCATTAGCATTTTAAATGTTCAACGGCAAATAGAGCAAAAAAACTACTGAGATGCGGGATTCTTAAAGTTCTTAACTGGTGCTAGAAATAGTGTAACATCTTCGTGCAGCCCACTGAAGTAAAATTGTTTAAATAATGGCTTAATGTACAAATAATTTTTTTTACGTACAAGATATGTTATTGGAAATGAAAAAATAATTTTAACAGAGCTATAATGGAGTCAAGAAGCTTTGATATTTTTGTAAAATATTCGCCAAAGATGGATGATTGTTATAAGTGCGACCTTGATTTAATGGTCTACTTCTCTCTGAAGCTGATTTTAATTTAAGTGCATGTTAATTTTGGAATAATTCTCTCCCAGTGCCAATTGCGTTGATTGCATTTCCTACAAGATGTGTTCTACGTGTAAAACGTTTTTCGGTCAGAGTGCAGCAAATGTGTTAACATTTATGATAACAGATCTCTTTTGATTGTTTGTGGTTTAATTAATAAATATTCAGTTTACAACGGCTACTCATGAAATATGTTTTTCTCAGTTAAAAGACAGTATGGGCTTATAGCAAAGAACAAATCTGTCGTCTCTATGATGAGATCATCATTTTCTGGTTATTATAACGTAATGTATAGCGTCACGGAATTTCAATGTTTAATGGTTAGTTCTGAATAAAATTGGTAATTTTTTTTAACAGATCTCTCTTCAATTGCTGTTGCTAACATCAAAATCCCACGATCCTTAAATTTTCATAATTGTTTTCTAGCAATTAATTTTTGTATATATTTGAGTAAATTATTTTTATGTGAATTTATGCTATAGGCAGAGAAAGCATTTCTTTGGTTATGCTCACTACGGGAAGCAAGATATTGGAATCTTTATTTGTGGCATTTTCCACAACTATTGTTTTCGTTTAGAAAAAATACCTGTTGGTGCGTATTTTATGTCAGGCATATTGTAACTTAACTGCGTTACAGTTTTGTTATAGAAGTAATTTTATTTAAACTAATTTCTATGGGGTCATAGGTCTAATAGCCTGTGTTCTGTGTTTACAATAATGTATATTCAATAGCGCTAGCAGAAGAAAAGGTGATGTTTATCGAAGGATTTGGTAGACAGTACTGACAATAGTTGAATACAATGTTTTGGCGTCGCGCAGCGTCACAACAGCATTTAGGCCCACATTCCGCATACATTCAGAATTACTTTCCAAATTACAATGCTTAACAAGTTTCACTGGCATTTTCAAGTGCGCATCATGTTTTAGTTTGATTACAGAGAAATAATCAGTAGATGCAGAAAGAAAGAGACGGAACTGACTTTCTGAGGTAAGTGTAAAGGGCCTCTCTACACGACACAACCGAGAAGCGTTTCTCTGCGCGCCCGAGCATTCAGAAGGCACGGATCAGCATGCCACCACTGGCAACGTGTGCTGCTGATCCTGTGAGCGGATTTAATGCTACTATGCTGGAGTTACGTGCCGATTGTTCATATGCGGCGACACGCTGCTTGGCACCCTCAGCGGCGGCACGAAGTAGAGTTGTGTAAATGCCGCCAAAAGTTACAAACAACAATATTGGTTTTTCAGTTCAATTTTTACACGTAGAGTCTCATGTTAATTAAATGGTATAGGACTTTCTCCTTGGCTAGTAACATAGAAAGTACTTAATTATTTTACGAGTGTAAAAGCAAGGCATAGATATTTTTTATTCTATTAGTTACATTGTACATTTAGAAGTGAATTTATTTATCACCTGTATAAAGAAACACTTTACATTTAGAAGTGATTTTATTTATTACCTGTATAAATACAACTTGTGACTTCTTTTTCACTCACTGTCGTGAAAGTCTCAAATGACAAAATCTGACTGAAGAACATTACATATCGTCTTTCCCCATGGCAGTGTAACATGAGGGAGGAGAAGAGAGGAGGAAGATTACGGCAGCCTCAGGGTGAGGTGAGGGGAGGGGGGAATGTTTTATATTTATCTTGCATTGTTATCAGCCCAGGCGCGACGCAACGATCAGCTGCTATGGTACAAAATGCACACGGAATTAACGTTTCGTGAAGACGTGGGAAATCGGAATTATACGAGACGTAGATGGAGCAGGAATATCTTCATCGTCATTAACCGCTAAATGCCTTGTTGATTAATACTGAACACGCGTTCATAGAGCAGCTACAAAGCAACTGTTCGAACGGTGCGGCTTTCAGCATTTGAAAACATGATGTCATAGTCGTTAAGACTACCGACTTGTTCCAATGCGTATCAAGCAGAACTATGGAGCAAAGTGACACTGGTACGGCGGCAGGCGGTGGTAGCTGTTGTTTACATTGGAACCTTGTGGTGTTATGTTTTTGAATATAAGATATTATGGTTTAAAAACCTGAATTTCGGAACAGTATTTTCTAAAAAATGATTTCTCATTGTAAGTCTTATCATAAGTCTCTCTCGGCGGAGGGGGGGGGGGGGAGGGGGGCGAGTGGTAGAAGGGGGCGCGTTCCGGGATCTAAAAGTTTAGAAATTAAGCATTGAACTGTTGCATTCCAGCCGGGCGTAGACTTATGTCTACACTACAGATCAGGTTTGTTACCAGTAACAATTTTTTTTTCCTTCCACATTTGTGGAATTCACTAAATGACAACCTAATTGTTCTCTTCCAAACTAATCTAGAAATCGGACTATGCAACAGGTCTATCTGTCTCCACAGACAGGTTTCTCCCTTTCGTATTCGTTGGCTTTGTCAACTCCCAACTTATCTGTTGCAACCCAATTTGACCTGGACCTCTGGCTACACTACAGATCAGTCTGTCACCACATATAGCGTTTTCGCTATCACATTCATTGGATTCGCCAACTCGCAACAAACTATTGCATTCTAACCTAATCTATTTGTGCTCTCCTACAGATCAGTCTGTCACTATAGACAGTTGTTTCGGCATGACATTTGTTGGTTTTGCCAACTCACAACCAGACTGTAGCATTCCAATCTAACGAAGTCCGCTAGGTACACCACAGATAGTTTTTTCGCTGTTACATTCGTGTGCTTTGCCAACCCAAAATCAAACAGTGGCATTCCAACTTAACCTGGGCCTGTGGCTACGCTACAGATCAATCTGTTACCGCAAAAAGTTCTTTCTTTTTCATTTTTTGGTTACGTATTTGTGGGTTTCTCCAATACACAACCAAATTATTGCCTTCGAACTTAATCTAGAAATTGTGGTATTCTACTGATCATTACAGAATATACACCAGGGTTCTACAGCAGCAGAAAATAAACAGACGGCTATCCACTCAATGGGAATCATTCGTGAGGGTGTGTCATCAGTACCAAAATTGCGTTTTTATACTATTTGCTTCATATCAGACTGCTGCAAAAAAATCGATAATTTTGGCAGATTCCATAACAAGTTAATTGCTTCATTATAAAAACGCCAAACTGCTATAGCCTATACACCGAACATAGAAACGCCAAGAAGCAGTAAAACTAGAAAATTAATATAGAGCCGTCCATAGAACACAATAATTCATAGCAATCTGTCACAAACAAAAAATTTCACATTTCAGAATCAATAATTAGTTATATTTAACCATATAAATTGCTAGAGATAACAATAATAGAAACACCAGTATGTGGAAATAACAAAAATTAAAGAAAGGGCCGTCTACAGAAAGCAAGTAATTTGTGTGCCCTGACACCACAACTAATTTGACGCTTGTTGTACGAATCGAAAACTATCAGCCTGTCATCGCTACAAATATTCCATAGTCTAAAGGTATTCATTAATATCTGTTTCAATAACAAAAACTCAGTAAAGTGATAAACATTAACTACAGGTATGTCCAGAAGTAGCCTTTATTTATATTACAAACGTCAATATCCAGTCAAATCAGTATATGCACAAATAACGCGACTAATTCGTATTTTCCAGCTAGCATATGGAAATGCTAGTCAAAATATGCACCAAAATGTGATGTCAAGCAGCCATTAGGTTGCTGGTCAAAGCCAATGAATGACTCATATCAAACACTTCTCTAGATCTCAATTTAGGAACTGCTGTTTCATAAAGTACGGAAATAATAACAATTTACATGCATCAAATGCTATCATATTTAATGATAATTAACGCATCTGTTTGCTGTCGAGTGTTGCCAAAAGACCTTCCGCATAATCCAGACGTACAACTTTATGAGACTGTTGTTCATATCAAGAGAAAGTTGTATGGTGTTTGTGGAGGAAACATGAAAAACAAGAAGAAAATCAAGCTTCCTCAGAATCCAAATTCTCGCCTCAAACAGCGGAATAATCATCTGAATCGTGTTATAAACGTCTTGCAGAAGAAGAACTACATAGATGAAGAGTATTTTAGTGCTTAATAGCGAATCCATTTTAGCCCAAAAGAGGAGTTGTCGGCCGGCCGGTGTGGCCGAGTCTTTTTTATTTTATTTTTTATAGACTAGCTGTTCTAGGCGCTTCAGTCTGGAACCGCGCGACCGATACGTCGCAAGTTCGAATCCTGCCTCAGGCATGGATGTGTGTGATGTCCTTAGGTTAGTTAGGTTTAAGTAGTTCCAAGTTCTAGGGGACTGATGACCTCAGATGTTTAGTCTCATAGTGCTCAGAGCCGTTTGAGCCATTTTTGAAGAGTTGTCACTGGAACATCCTAGAACAATAAGAGGTGTCCAGGTGGGGTCCTTCGTTTCGACGTACTGATGCATATGTCATATATAAGTACATACTAAGATGTGACAGTCCAGTGAGAGGACAGATTTCACATATTGTTTCAAGGAAGATATCCTTACTGTGGTCTCAAGAAGTTGGCGGACTGCTCACCTCTGGTTTGAGCCAACATCTGCTCCCAGTAGGAGAATCTTAGACTCGCCTCGGTGACACTTCTCTGTGACATCACTATGTCGTTTACGGCGGCCAACAATAAATACAGGCCAGAGCGCACGTCTGTGTGATGTTAGAAATGTTGTGTTCGTGGCCAACGACAAATATCTATCGAAGTCCTTTGGTCAAACTTTGACAGTGTAGTAGGAAAGCTTTCATCAAAGATCTTTGATAAACGTTAGAGCGATAGCCCAGCTTTTACCAACGCCATTGTACTCATGTCGCTTCTCTTGCTTAGATAGTGTCTGGAGCCAACAACGTGTAACAGACACTCAACAGTTGAGCAAACCGATAGACGTCACTATGGTCACGCTACCATGATCCTTTGCAATTCCCAGTTGTTCGATGATCCTTTGTAGCAGTAGCAGCATGGAATCCACATATTCACATGAGAGTTAATTCAGAATTCGTCTTTCAGAAGTCATCATAAGTCATTTCATTAGCATTATGTGATATAGGCGAAGATGTTTATAATCCCACATCACAAAATGCCGCAGATACAATTGTTTAATTTCCAAATAACAATTCAGGGACGGACTTACTAACAGGGTTGCCAGGTGTAGCAATTTTTGGCATTCTTGGCTATATTTTTTTAGAGTATTAGCCGGTGTAACTTTCTGGCAACTGTAAATAAATTTGGCTACTAAAGGAATTACTTGGCGACCTAATGGCTATTCTCTTATGCTTGAATGCAAGTAAATTCCCTGTCGTACTCACGGGTGATCTTGCGTTATTTCATGAATCGACAAGATCAGACGCTACTGGCAAAGCAGTGGTATGGGATGATTTTGTGTAACTCCACTATTTTAGTTATGCGGTATGCCCGCCACAAGCATCAACGGTGAATTTCAAAGATATGCCTTTCGTAGGTATTTACATACAAATGGTATGGATATTATTGAGAATCAATATAACTCTATTGCTCGAGTCAACTGGGCTGAGTTTCATGGACGCGATGTTGTGACAAGTTCGTACAAATTTTAGCCAACCGTTTTCCACAACAAAAATCATGGCGGCTCTTTAATTTTCATTATTTGCATTATTGTTCATGTCACTATCTATTTCTAATACTGTATGAATGCAACAAAAACAAAACTCACAAGTAGAATGAAAACAGAAATGCTTAATGCATTGTTACGAAATGACGTCCATCTCAACTCTGTGTTGCAAAGATTTTGTATACACTAAAGAAATGTTTGAAAAATTCAACAACTTAATTTATTCGACAGCAGTAAATAGCAGTATAGAAGAAGATCAAAATGGCTGTTTGGTAATCGAAGCTATGCATGAGATTATCTCTTGTGCAAGTTTGGTGTAATGAATTATTCACGAATCATTACATATATGGGTGTCTAAGTTGTCAAATTAATAAACATGACAATTAAATGTAACTGTTGTTAAATTTAGTAACTGCTGTATCTTACAGATTCTCTCTCTTGCATTTATAGTGTGACTATATTTTGACTGGCTTCATAGCTGAGTAATGAGTGTGGTTTCAGTACCCGGCAGGACTCAATGAACGTTTCTTTGAAGAAGAAGAAGGTTCCTTGGTATGTCTATTCCGGCGTGTGTGAATGTGACGTGCTGGAATTTGGATTAACTGGTTTCTGAATAACCAGTCAGCTCATTGAACTTGCTTCATGTTTGCCACTGTTGAGCTGGATGACAATTTGGTGTAGAATTAGCACAACTAAGTCAGCTGATTAAAATGACAATAGTTTGGGTATTTTTTATGAGAAAAGGTTATATTTTGGCTATTTTTGTTCAACGGTTGGCAACAGAGGAAAAGAAGAACATGGCAACCCAGTTTAGACAGCCATATTGTTAAGATTATGGATTACAACATTATCATCTAATTATTGTATTTGCGTCTTAAATACTTACTCTGACGTAATTAAGCTGTGGTGTGTGGCACACGAGAGCAAACAGAATGCAGACATTAGTTTTGATTCAGTATTCTTTTCTGGCTATAATGTTTTGCAGACAGATATGCGGAATAGCCCAAAATCTAGGTTACGCATAAAGGTGACAGTTTGATGATATGAAACTTCCTGGCAGATTAAAACTGTGTGTCGGACCGAGACTCGAACTCAGGACCTTTGCCTTTCGCGGACAAGTGTTCTACCATCTGAGCTACTTCTGCAAGTAAAGCTGTAAGGATTGCAAGTAAAGCTGTGAGGACGGGCGTGAATCGTGCTTGGGTAGCTCAGATGGTAGAGCACTTGCCCGCGAAAGGCAAAGGTCCCGAGTTCGAGTTTCGGTCCGGCACACAGTTTTAATCTGCCAGGAAGATTCATATCAGCGCACACTCTGCTGCAGAGTGAAAATCTCATTCTGGCAGTTTGATGATGAGTTCGCGAAGTCAACGAATGTGTTCTCCCGAGAATAATTATAATTATTGTAGTGGTTACGCATGTTGCATTCGAAGAGTCATTTATGTGCGCTATTTAGATGATGGTGGTGTCAAAGGCTTCAATTAGTCCCTCGAAACGATGAACATTTAATCTGTGAAAATTACAGTGACGTAATTATTCGAGCTGCATGTGCAAGGCACAACACAGAATACAACACAGTGTCGATACCAATTTCTGAGGAGAAAGAATATTCAGTGCTGCAGTATACCGCCACCACTCACCTACGATTTTCAAGTAAGAGTAGGCACAGAAAATATCGTAGTGGAGATTAGATTACAAATGAATCTGAATTACTTTCAGCCTGAAATTCATTTAGAGATCCTCACACACAGATCTCGAAACAAAAAGAAGCTACCTTCTCAAAAAATGTCCCTCATTGCAAAGTGCAAAATACATGAATATTCACATCTACATTATGTTCTTGCACTTAGCCCCATATAACTATTATGGGTGGTGCCTCAGACCGCTACCATTTTTTGTCTTGTGATATTTCACACATCTCTGTAAGGTGAAGTACACTCTTCTGTGTACCTTCCTATTAGATAGCAAGCCACACGCGCCAGAAATCTGGCTTTGTGGTTGCAATTTGTTTCTTATTTTTGGACATTGAGAGGTCTCACAGACGTCTGTGTATCGTGTTTTTGGTGAACGTTACCTTTTCTTTGTAGTGAGGGAAGCTAGATCTTCTGTGCACCGTTCTCTATGCGAGACCGATAGTAGAGGGACAGACAAACTATGTGCCATTGCACTCTGCATTGTTGCCAAATTTATTCAAGATGACGGCGATTATGTCATCCAAGATGGCGGCATGTAGACTTGGCAAGATCGCATGACATCATCCAAGATAAAAGAAAATAGGCCAATTGTTCTACACCCACTAACCTAGCCATCAGAAAAAAACGGCGAGGTTTGAATTTTGGCGGGAAATAGCCCAATTGTGTTATGTCCACTAACCTAAGCCTCCAGAAGAAAAAAAGGCTGGAAGTTTGAATTCCAACAGGATAATGCACGCAAAAACCGTGTTTGTCTTTATTATTATTGATTATCATTTATTATCATTCATTATCATTCACTGTCATTTATTATCATTCATTATCATTTATTATTACTTTATTATTATTATTACTGTTATTATTATCATTACTATTATTATTATTATTATTATAGGCCTACCTCCACTAGAAAATTGCGCCAAATTCAAATTCCAACACGATATTGTCTTGAAAACTGTACTTCTATTTATTATCATCAGTTATTATTTATTCAAGATGTCCGATTTTCTCGGTGAGAAAGCCATTCTCCTTACATCCATAACAAAAATCTATCACAAGTTCAAATCCCCACATCATAATAGATCACATGTACGAGCTTTCTCTATCACTTACCTTTATGCACTGGTAGCCTATCATAATCGCGCCAAATAATAAACTGCACTTATAGTAACGTAAGTCACGTCCTTTGATTTTGCAGGGGGGAAGGGACTGAAGACTTTATTTCCAGCAGTACGGTCATCACTTGTTCTCCGACACAGTCATCACACACATCTTTGATACCGCACTGCAGTCGCAACGACGTCCGCGCTCCAACTGAATTACTTCAGATCCCCGCACCCCCTAGCCAGTGCCCGGAAACACTGCCGACGCATGTCACTTGAGGCGGCCGGCCACTCACGCTGGGGGCGAGCCCAGCGATCGCTCCCACGTCGTAAAGATGTTTTCGCTGGACACGCTGGAACTTGACGACTTTGAAGTCACAGCGGTCCCTTGTCCGCTCACCACGTGTATTCGTCGCCTCTGCACGTTTCCCGCAAAAATTGTTTGCCTCGGAGCTGAATCACACAATGGTCGGCTGTTCCCTGCAACACTTTTGCCACCAAAGTTGTTTTCCTGGGCACGTTCAAACCTGTCGATGCCGACTGCTCACAGGCCACCATGTGCCCCTGTGCAAGCGAGAATGCAGTGCTACACTTTTGGCGGCAAAAAGTTTGCTCGACAGTGGAATCTGCCATGACTATATAACAGCACGTTTGGTCTGCACTAGAACGCTCGCTAATTTACTCTCTCTCTCGCATGCATGATAACTGTGCAATCGCTGCGCGTCCGTCCCACTTACGTCACACACTCTCCATACACGCGACGGACATAGTCTTCTGTAAATACCTAAGTACTTAATTCGATTTGAATTTCAGTCGTATTAAATAATTCAATTTACAACATTATATACGTATGCAAAAGTGTTCAACTACCTAATTTCAACTACTTTTCGAGGAACCAGCGCCAAGTTTGAAATCTGCCAGTAAACAAAGCTCACTTCTGCTTTCTCCACCAAACTAACAAAATTGTTGTAAATAAAGAGCTCTTGTAATAACCTCAGCAACCTGACCGCCATGTCTTCCTAGGAACCAACGCTTGCTAACTGTAAACAGTTAAAAATAACGCATAGCACAGCGTACAGACTTGCGAACCGCTCGTAATAATGCAGAACATTTACATCAAAATAGCCAAACAACTGCTAATTTTCACAAATAATTTCAGTGCATAGGCTGATGGAAGGAGGAATGAGTGTACTTTATTTATTTGCGACATATCTTTATGAAACTTTTACTTACTTCTCATAGGTTTCGATATGTAAGGCTGACATAAGGCAGTTTCTGAACTCCAGTAGTGCACTACACTTGGCAACACAACCACACCCATCAAGATATTCATTCCAATCCAAACCTGTAACTCATCTACAGATACATTCGTCCAGTTATTTGTTGACTCACTCACAGTCTGACCAGATTGCAGTTTCTGCGTAAAAACCGCTCAAACTGCACTGTGCTGCACGGGGAAGTAATGAAGGACTGCACTCTATTTATTTGTAGCTCCTTCTATTTAGTCCTGGAGTATATTTGTCACAAAACACCCGCACTGATCCAGCTGTAGTCATCTCACACACGCCACAAAGATGTAAACAACTCCTAATTTCACCACACAATAGCAAACAGCTCTTCAATAATACAGTACACAATATCCGCAGACGAGCTCTGTACTCTTAAACTATCCAAATAAAGCACAGCACAGTGCACAGACATGCTCGCATAATTGTGCAACAGACGTGCCCAAACACCCCCAGCTGCCAAACCAACCAAAATTCTCTGCTTGTTCCCCCCCAAACATGATCACAACACAGTCGAATACGCGCCAACACCGGGTGAAATTGATATCGCCTATGCACCTTAGATTACGCTCCAAGGCAGGCGGGAGAGAAGGTTCCTGGGCCTCCACCCAAGTTGCTTCCGCGCTCGCTCGTGACAGTCAACCAGAAAGGGCAATTCACGCGCCATAATCTCTGGAAAACAGTACTTCTATGTATTATTATTACCATTTACTATTATTTATCAGAATTTATTATGATTTATTATTATTTATTCAAGATGGTCGATTTTTGCGGCAACAAAGTCAATTCCCTCACATCCTTAACGAAAGATCTCTCACAAATTCAAACACGATAATCTGTCACACCTACGAAAAAAAAGAGATCAGTTGGGACCATGTGCACTAACCTAAGTCCACCTCATCCTATGAAGTTTGAATTTTTCGCCCTCACCTATTTTTTCACCACTAAGCTATGAAAATCGCGTCAAATAGTAATAAAGTGCACTTTTACTAATGTAAGTCACCACCTGTGAATTCGTGGGAAAAGGACTGAAGTCTTTATTTCAAACAGTACCGTCATCACTTGTTCTCCAACACAGAGTTAGTGCCTTGGAGCGTAATCTAAGGTGCATAGACGATATCAATTTCCCCGGTGTTAGGCGCGTATGCGACTGTGTTGTGATCATGTTTGGGGGGGGGGGACAAGCAGAGGCTTTTGGTCGGTTTGGCAGCTGGGGGTGTTTGGGAGCGTCTGTTGCACTATTTTGCGAGCATGTCTGTGCACTGTGCTGTGCTTTATTTGGATAGTTTAAGAGTACAGAGCTCCTCTTCGGATATTGTGTACTGTATTATTGAAGAGCTGTTTGCTATTGTGAGGTGAAATTGGGAGTTGTTTACGTAATGTGTCCTGTGTCAGATGACCACAGTTGGATCAGTGCGGGTGTTTTGTGACATATATACTCCACGACGAAATAAAAGGACTTGAAATAAATAGAGTGCAGTCCTTCCTTACTTCCCCGTGCAGCACAGAGCAGTCTGAGCGGTTTTTGCGCAATAACGGCAATCTGGTCAGACTGTGAGTGAGTCGACAAATAACTGGACAAATTTATCTTTATAGGAGTTACAGGTTTGGATTGGAATGAATATCTTGGTGGGTGTGGTTGTGTTGCCAAGTGTAGTGCACTACTGGAGTTCAGAACATGCTTTATGTCAGCCTTACATATCGAAACCTATGAGAACCATAAGTTCCAAAAAGATATGTCCCAAATAAATAAAGTACACTCGTTACTCCTTCCATCAGCCTATGCACTGAAATTATTTGCGAAAATCAGCAGTTGTTTGGCTATTTGGATGTAAATGTTTTGCATTATTTATGAGCGGTTCGCATGTCTGTAGGCTGTGCTATGCGTTATTTTCAACTGTTTACAGTTAGCAAGCGTGTGTCTAGAGCATTATAAATGAGTTATGTAGGAGTGTTTTACAGGTCTGTCTGGTGTGGAACATGTCGGTGTGATACATATACTCCATTCCTAAATAAAGTAATTGGTTCCTCCTTCCATGGGCCTAGTGCAGGGTGAGTCCTTTTACCTGAAACGTGTAGGATCAGGTTGAGTGCTGGTGGCTTAGTTTAGCAGTGATGAGCTTCGTTTGAAACAATTTTCTTAGGTTGGTGGCGGAAGCGCAAGTGAGCTTTGTTTACTGGAAGATTCCAAACTTGGTGCTGGTTCCTAGGGAGAGGTGAATGTCTGGTCCTGGAAAAGTAGTTGAAATTAGGTAGTTGAACACCTTTGCATACATATATGAAGTTGTAAATTGAGTTATTTAATATGATTGAAATCCAAATCGAATTAAGTACTTAAGTATTTACAGAAGACTATGTCCGTCGCGTGTATGGAGAGTGCGTGATGTAAGCGGGGCGGCGGCGCAGCGATTGTAAGTTAATACGCGCGCGCAAGAGAGTCAAATAGTGTGCGTTCTAGTGCAGACGAAACGTGCTGTTATATAGTCATGGCAGATTCCACTGTCGAGCAAACTTTTTGCCGCCAAAAGTGTAGCACTGCATTCTCGCTTGCACAGGGGCACATGGTGGCCTGTGAGCAGTCGGCATCGACAGGTTTGAACGTGCCCAGGAAAACAACTTTGGTGGCAAAAGTGTTGCAGGGAACAGCCGACCATTGTGTGATTCAGCTCCGAGGCAAACAATTTTGGCGGGAAACGTGCAGAGGCGACGAATACACGTGGTGAGCGGACAAGGGACCGCTGTGACTTCAAACTCGGCAAGTTCCAGCGTGTCCAGCGAAAACATCTTTACGACGTGGGAGCGATCGCTGGGCTCGCCCCCAGCGTGAGTGGCCGGCCGCCTCAAGTGACATGCGTCGGCAGTGTTTCCGGGCACTGGCTAGGGGGTGCGGGGATCTGAAGTAATTCAGTTGGAGCGCGGACGTCGTTGCGACTGCAGTGCGGTATCAAAGATGTGTGTGATGACTGTGTTGGAGAACAAGTGATGACCGTACTGCTGGAAATAAAGTCTTCAGTCCCTTCCCCCCTGCAAATTCAAAGGACGTGACTTACGTTACTATAAGTGCAGTTTATTATTTGGCGCGATTATGATAGGCTACCAGTGAAAAAAGGTAAGTGATAGAGAAAGCTCGTACATGTGATCTATTATGGTGTTGGGATTTGAACTTGTGATAGATTTTTGTTATGGATGTAAGGAGAATGGCTTTCTCACCGAGAAAATCGGACATCTTGAATAAATAATAACTGATGATAATTAATAGAAGTACAGTTTTCGAGACAATATCGTGTTAGAATTTGAATTTGGCACAATTTTCTAGTGCAGGTAGGCCTATAATAATAATAATAATAATAGTAATGATAATAATAATAGTAATAGTAATAATAATAATAATAAAGTAATAATAAATGATAATGAATGATAATAAATGATAATGAATGATAATAAATGACAGTGAATGATAATGAATGATAATAAATTATAATCGATAATAATAAAGGCAAACACGGTTTTTGCATGCATTATCCTGTTGGAATTCAAACTTCCAGCCATTTTTCTTCTGCAGGCTTACGTTAGTGGATGTAGCACAATTGGTCTTTTTTCCCGCCAAAATTCAAACTTCCCGCCATGTTTTCTGGACGTTAGGTTAGCTGATGTAGCGCAATTGGCCTATGTTCCCGTAAAAATCCGCCATCTTCGATGATGTCATGCGATGTTGCTCAGTCTACATGCCGCCATCTTGGATGACGTCTTCGCCGCCATCTTGAATAAATTTGGCAACAATGGAGGGTGGGGTGACACATATGTAGTCCCTCTACTACCGATGTGGGTGTTCCAGAGCGCCTCAGTATGATCACAATACTAATTCAGAGAAGGAGTCAAAGTGATGAAGATGTGACACGCACTGGCAGTGGAGAAGCGTAGTTCTTCAGTGAGAACAGAAAGATGTTTTCGATGGAGAAAACAGAAACCGCTAACTAACATAAGAACAAAGTAACTCAACATTGTCTTGTAGCTGCCTGGGCAGCAATGAAGTCTGAAAAGTCTCGGAGAAAGATGAAATGATGAGTAGTAAGCTCAAAGCTGATTCCAGATACAATTTGTCAGTCGGCCAGTATTATTCGAGCAGTGAAACAGGCATCAAAAGTGTAACTACGTTCGTGAATGCAGCAATGGCAAGAGCGAATTAACGAATTCCACGAGTGTTTATTTACGATTCATATATGCGTACAGAGTTCGCTGATACTGCTTGGAGATTGTTTGAACAGAAGTTTCCAGGTGTTCAACTTCTGAGTCGTGACGCAGTTCACAAATTAGTGAATACATTTTGTGAAACAGGAAGTGTTCAAGACAAGAAGCGTAAACGACCACATACAGTGCTCGCAGAGGCACGTGTCGATGACATTGCATACCGCCTGAAAATTTCTCTTAAAAAGTCTCTAGACGTGTTTCGCAATAAACACAAATATTGTGCACCTCTATACAAAGAGATGCTAACTGTTTGGGTTAAGGCCCTCCAAAGTATCAGTAGTACAAAACTTCGAACTGATGATCCTGCACACAGTGTTAAGTTTTGCGAATGGGTTTTTAAACAACTGCATGACGGTGAAATGGATTCTTACCTCATTCTGTTTTCAGATGAGGCTTGGTTCAATTTACACAGGCATGTTAATTCCCAAAACTGTCGACACTGGAGGGCAGATAGTCCGGTTGTGTATGTTTAAGGGCCTCTTCATGATTATAAAATCTGAGTGTGGTGCAAAGTTAGTGGTGACAGAATAATAGGCCCATTTTTTTTAATGACACAGTTAAAAGTCAAATATATGTGATAATTATTTTGCGACCGTGTTTAATAAATTGAGTGAAGAGAACAAAGCTTTGCATTTTTTTCAACAGGATTCGGCAAGGGCTCATATGGCCAATGTTTCTTTGCATGCAGTTCACAATGTTATCGATGAAAGAGAGATTAGTAACAATATCTGGCCCACTAGAAGTCCTGATTTAACTTTGTGCAATTTTTATTTGTGGGGTACAGTTAAGGACAGAGTGTGCACAGTAAATCTCCACACGACAGTGGAAGTCAAAGTTAATATCTGCAAATCAATTAAGACAATATCTCAGAGAGAATTACATTGTGTGATTAATAATTTCGTGAGTAGATGTCAGGAATGTGTGGAAAATAATGGCAGGCAGTTTCCAGCATCTCCATGCATGACATGGGTGAATACAAAATTTATTTGCTTATATTTTAAATGTAGTCATGTCATCCGACAGCAGTTTGATGTGTGACACGGCATCTGATCGAAGGACAATAGAGCACTCGCTGCCCAGCATCTGCTACGCCGCACATGCGGTCATTAGATAAATGATGTACCTGAGTAGAGACAACTACACTACTGGCCATTAAAATTGGTACACCACGAAGATGACGTGCTCCAGAGGCGGAATTTAACCGACAGGAAGAAGATGCTGTGATATGCAAATGATTAGCTTTTCAGAGCATTCACACAATGCTGGCGAAGGTGGCGACACCTACAACGTGCTGACATGAGGAAAGTTTCCAACCGATTTCTCATACACAAACAGCAGCTGACCTGCGTTGCCTGGTGAAACGTTGTTGTGATGCCTTGTGTAAGGAGGAGCAATGCGAACCATCACATTTCCGACTTTGATAAAGGTTGGATTGTAGCCTATCGCGATTGTGGTTTATCGTTTCGCGACATTGCTGCTCGCGTAGGTAAAGATCCAATGACTGTTAGCAGAATACGGAATCGGTGGGTTCAGGAGGCTAATACGGAACTCCGTGCTGGATCCCAACGTCCTTGTATCACTAGCAGTCGAGATGACAGGCATCATATCCGCATGGCTGTAACGGATCGTGCAGCCACGTCTCGATCCCTGAGTCAATAGATGGGGACGTTTGCAAGACACAACCATCCGCATGAACAGTTCGACGACGTTTGCAGAAGCATGGACTATCAGCTCGGAGATCGTGGCTGCAGTTAGCCTTGATGCTGCATCACAGACAGAAGCGCCTGTGATAGTGTACTCAACGACGAACCCGGGTGCATGAATGGCAAAACGTCATTTTTTCTGATGAATCCAAGTTCTGTTTATAGCATCACGTGTTTGGCGATATCACAGTGAACGCACATTGGAAGCGTGTATTCGTCATCACCATACTGGCGTATCACCAGGCATGGTGGCATGGGGTGCCATTCGTTACACGTCTCGGACACCTCTTGTTCGCATTGACAGCACTTGAACAGTGGACCTTACATTTCAGATGTGTTATGACCAGTAGCTCTACCCTTCATATGATCCCTGCAAAACCCTACATTTCAGCAGGATAATACACGACCGCATGTTGCAGGCCCTGTATGGGCCTTTCTGGGTACAGAAAATGTTCACGTGCTGCCCTGGCCAGCACATTCTCTAGATCTCTCAGCAATTGAAAACGTCTGGTCAATGGTGGCCGAGCAACTGGCTCATCACAATATGCCAGTCACTACTTTTCATGAACTGTGGTATCGTGTTGAAGCTGCATGGGCAGCTGTACATGTACCCGCGATCCAAACTCTGTTTGACTCGATGTCCAGGCGTATCAAGGCCATTATTACGGCCAGAGGTGGTTGTTCTGGGTACTGATTTCTCAAGATCTATGCACCCAAAGTGCGTGAAAATGTAATCACATGTCAGTTCTAGTATAATATATTTGTCCAAAGAATACCTGTTTATCATCTGCATTTCTTCTTGGCGTCGCAATTTTAATGGGCAGTAGTGTATGTGCTGTTAGTCCGCCCAGCTAGCTATGTGGGAAAGCATGTCGGTTTCTGGCATGAATCCGCCCCGTGGATTAGTGTCGAACCTGTGGATGGTTTTTAAGGTTGCTTTCCATCTATCTCGCCAAATGCGGGCTGGTTCCCCATATTCCACCTCAGATGCACTATGTCGGAAATTGCTGCGCAAATGGGGCTACACTCGTCTGGCCATTCCCATGGAGTTCCACTGGGAGCCAAACCGCACTATAATCCTACGTTCAGTGTGGGGGTAGTGTGGATGGACTGCTGTGGTCGGTTGTGAGGTTGTAAACCACTGAGGGCTACGGCGGGACGAAGCCTCTCCGTCGTTTCTAGGTACCCAGTATAATACACAACGTGCTGTTATCTCAGTAATACATAAAATAAAAATAAACTCAAACTTTGCTGTGTTTTAGTCTTCAAAGCGTTTTAAATTCTACATTGTTGCAAAAATTCATATATCGATAAAGTCTGTTTCCAAGAAGTGTAGCGAACAACAGGAAAATACAGAGTGGTCCATTGATCATGACCGGGGCCAAATATCTCACGAAGAGACGTCAAACTAAAAAACTACAAAGAACGAAGGGGGAAACCAGATGGCGGTATAGTTGGAGCGCTAGATGGAACTGCCATAGGCCAAATGGATATTATTTGCGTTTTTTTAAATAGGAACCCCCATATTTTATTACATACTCGTGTAGTGCCTAAAAAAATATGAATGTTTTAGTTGGGCCACTTTTTTTGCTTTGTGATAGATGGCGCTGTAATAGTCACAAACATATTGCTCATGATTTTAGACGAACATTTGGTAACAGGTAGGTTTTTTAAATTAAAATACAGGACTTAGGTATGTTTGAACATTTTATTTCGGTTGTTCCAATGTGATACATGTAACTTTGTGAACTTATCATTTCTGAGAACGCATGTTGTTACAGTGTAATTACCTGTAAATACCACATTGACACAATAAATGCTCAAAATGACGTCCGTCAACCTCAATGCATTTGGCAATATGTGTAACAACATTCCTCTCAACAGCGATTAGTTCGCCTTCCGTAATGTTCGCACATGCACATGCGTCAGCACATTGTTGGTGGATCACGATAGCAAATATCCTTCAACTTTCCCCACACAAAGAAATTCGGGGATGTCATATCCGGTGAACGTGCAGGCCATGGTATGGTGCTTCGACGACCAATCCGCCTGTCATGAAATTTGCTATTCAATACCGCTTCAACCACAAGTGAGCTATGTGCTGGACATCCATTGTGTTGAAAGTACATCACCATTCTGTCATGCAGTGAAACATCTTGTAGTAACATCAGTAGAACATTCCGTAGGAAATCAGCATACATTGCACCATTTAGATTGCCATCAATAAAATGGGGGCCAATTATCCTTCCTCCCATAATGCCGCAGCCTACATTAACCCGCCAAGGTCGCTGATGTTCCACTTGTCGCAGCCATTGTGGAATTTCCGTTGCCCAATAGTGCATATTATGCGGGTTTACGTTACCGCTGTTGGTAAATGACACTTTGTCACTAAATAGCACGATTGCAAAAAAACTGCCATTGTCCTGTAATTTCTCTCGTGCCTAGTGGGGGAACTATACACGATGTTCAAAGTCGTCGCCATGTAATTCCTGGTTCATAGAAATATGGTACGGGTGCAATCGATGTTGACGTAGCATTTCCAACACCGACGTTTTTGAGATTCACGATTCTCGCGCAGTTTGTCTGCTACTGATGTGCGAATTAGCCGCGACAGCAGCTAAAACACATACTTGGGCATCATCTTTTGTTGCAGGTCGTGGTTGACATTTCACATGTGGCTAAACACTTCCTGTTTCCTTAAATAACATAACTATTCGGCGAACGGTCCGGACAGTAGGATGATGTCGTCCAGGATACCGAGCAGCATACATAGCACACACCTGTTGGGCATTTTGATCACAATAGCCATACATCAACATGCTGTCGACCTATTCCGCAACTGGTAAATGGTCCATTTTAACACCGGTAATGTATCACGGAGCAAATACCGTAAACACTGGCCGAATGTTACGTGATACCACATACTTATACATTTGTGACTATTACAGCGCCATCTATGACAAAGCAAAAAAAAGGTTAAAATGGCTCTGAACACTATGGGACTTACTTCTGAAGTCATCAGAAATTAGAACTACATAAACCTAACTAACCTAAGGACATCACACACATCCATGCCCTAGGCAGGATTCGGACCTGCGACCGTAGCGGTCGCGCAGTTCCAGACTTTAGCGCCTAGAATCGCTCGGCCACACAGGCCGGCAAAGTTAAAAAAGTGGTCTAACTAAAACATTCATATTTCTTTACGTACTACACGAATATGTAATAAAAATGGGTGTTCCTATTCAAAAAGACGAAGTTGATATCCGTTTGACTATGGCAGCGCCATCTAGCGGGCCAACCATAGCGCCATTTGGTTTCCCCCTTTAAGCTAGACAAGTTTCGTTCTTTGTAGTGTTTTCGTTTGATGTTTATTTCGTGAGATATTTGAGCCGGTCACTATCAATGAACCACTCTGTATATATTCACCAGGACAATGGTTTTATACATAACAAATAAAGAGGAGGTCTGAGAGACCCATCCAGAGTAATTGTGTTCCTGTCAACATCCATAGTAGCTAACGTTAAACGAATTTCCTTTTAAGGCAAAAGTCACGTTGCAGACTCCCCGTCCCTCGCTCGTAGTCCTGGGCTGCCAAGGATGGCTACCACCGCAAGGGATCACGGTAGCTTGACCGTAGCGACATCTATCGGTGTGCTTGGTAATAGAGGGTCCATCGTTCGATGTTGGCTACACAGTGCTCAACTGCTCTCAGTACACAGTGCACAAGCTTGTATGTGAACAGTTGATCTGTTTTAGCACTGTATTGTGTGCACAGACGTTTGCATAGATATCAGCGCAAACAGATTGTAGCGTCGGGCTGGCTGGCCGTAAATTACGACGTACGTGTCTGTAAAGTCTACCGCCAGCTTAACACAATGTATCAGATTTTTTTGTTGTATAATAGATCATTCATTTCGGACATTGGCATTTAATTTCGTTCTGTTTTCACATGACAGCCTATCCAAGATCATGATCCGTTTATGAATTGTGGTCTTATGGATGGGAGAGATGCATATTTTTAACAATGGCAGGTGAATGCCATTACGAATTTTCATAGTTGAGAACAGCAAAGTTCTGCACAATGTCAATGCGTAATGAACTTCATAACCAAGCTCAAGCTAGATTTGGATGTACTTGCAGTAATTGTAAGGATTATGTAGTAACACGTTACCACTGCAATGTTTGTGATGTAAGTGTTGTAGCTTATTCCACATATGTGTTTTGGTTTTTCTTTTAATATCATATAGTTTCCTCACACCAATTTATATTATTTACCATAGGATTTTGACCTGTGTGTTCAGTGCTATGAGAAAAATGGACATCCTCATAGCATGGAGAAACGCGGTATGGATGATGACATCTCGTATTCAAATTTGAAGAAAGCCTATCCTCAGGTACAATTACATGTTAGCTTATATATTTATTTTGTGCCTTAGTATGCGAAATTCCAATGGAGCCTTCCTTCCAAATCTATCTTCGCTGTATTAAAATTAGAAGCCAAAACAATGTGCCTATAAACAAAAATCGCATGGTGATCAGATCAGATTTTTTTCATTCCGTAGACACGATACTGATAAGATTCTCGTGGGTGTGAAACATGTCAAAGTAAAAATAAATGACTAAAACGTTTGAATATAACATTCACTACCATGATCATTTGTCAGATTGTCGGAATAGGTGAATACGTTATAGTAAGCTAGAACTGATAATATATACAGAATTAATGCACTGTCAAAATGTAATAAAGTTATGCCCTTTTAATAAATTTATCGTACACAAAATGCCTAATCTTGACTTAACTAAATGCTGTCAACACTGAAATAGGACGTTTTTGGTTAAGCTAGTCTAACAGTCTCCGTTAAGATACTCATCTATAGGGTAGAGGGTGTGGCCTATCAAAAAGTCTTTCAAACTCCATATAAACTGTGCTTTAGCCGAAACCAAGAATTTAGTGGTTGCTGGCAGTTAATTGAAAATGTGTGATCCTTTAAATTGGACCCCTTTTTGGACTACAGTAAGTGATTTTAGGTAGTAATGAAGAGTGTCCATATTCCTACTATTGATATTATGTATTGAACTACTGAGAGATGTATTTCGCGCAACAAATTTTAGTAAGGAATAAACATACAGAGAAGCAGTGATTAGAACACAGGTTTCTACATGAATGTTGATACTCGAGCATTACACACCTTCGAACACTTTTCTCTCTCCCTTCCCCTAAATAAGGAATGCCTTTTAACTATTATTAATGAACAGAGGAAAAACTGATAGAATTTTATGTATTTTCTTTAATTTTTCTTGCTTTGAAACAAATTTGCCTTACTTTCTTTGTACTGAAACTGAATGCTTAAAGCAGATGTATTAGTGGCAGTGAAATAGCCTTAATAGTACCGTATGTGTTCAGAGTTCTTTCTTATTTCTCTCTTGGTAGGATTCTTCCTCTTAGTTGAGATTAAGGATAACCCTTGAGTGGTAGATAAAAATAATTCCTTCTCATGCTAATTAAGAATGCTGTATGTGTGAGCATTTTTATCTTGTCAAAAAACCTGTGTATAGCGCATCAAAATAAAATTTTGATCCTTTACAATGATTCTGTGTGAATTTAAAATGAAATCAACTTCCAAATTCTGCCTGTTGTTAAGTGGAGTATTTCTAAGTTTCTTAATTCTGTTACCACTGATATCTAAAAGACTTATTAGAAGTTTTTAATACTTCTAAGCAGAGTTAGTTACATATTGGACCCTCCCCCTTGTTTATGTGGTATAGATGTAAGCATGAAGCTGTGTTACTAGTCAATTTGTTACCACAACCAGGTTTTATGCTTTCAGATTCATTAGCTTCACCAACTCTCAACCAAATTTCCACCTTCCAACTTAACCTAGGCCTTGGGCTGTACTAGATCAGTCTGTTACCACAATCAAGATTGCAGGGCACAAGGAGGTTTTAATTCATAACTTTAGCTGTTGAGTTTTCTATGGCACATTAATGTGATTCTCTCTTGGGAAGAAGTTGTTCACCATTTTGTTCACAGTGAAGATCCTAAGAAAATGTCTTTAATATGAACTATGGAGGCTTCAGTAATGAGAGATCCTCAGTTTAGAAAAGGATATGTAATACTCAATAACCGGTCTTGAGTGGCTGAGGAAACATGAATTCAAAAATGTATGGCTTAAGAGCTATCAGCCCTTGTTCACTCTTCACTTCTGTGAAACTCATCTCTTCTACAGAACAACTGCTCGTAGTTCTTATGCGATTTAGAAACCAAGATTACAAGACTTTTTTTGTTTAAAATTATCGTTCCTGTCATATTCTGAATACTGACCATTCTTCCTGGAACTTCCTTTATTATTGGACATGAACACTATTGAAGGTCTATTGCATTCATGTATCTTGAATGATGTACAGTAAGAAGTCAGTTGAGATTTATAGCAAAAGAAGTAAAGTATTCTGATATTTATTGCTTCACAGGTATGAGTGTGATAAGAGCAGTCAAATAAGTCTCGTCGACTTGACTTGACTTGGTTGAACCTGAGGGGGGGGGGGGGGGGGGGGAGCAAGAGGTCAGCAAATACAGTAAATTTCTTCAAGCTCTGAATGAAGCCACGTATCTACTCATATTATTTTCCACGGTTCTCTTTGTATCCGTCTTCTTTCTTGTATTAGTTTTCTCATCACATGTCAAAGTAAAGAAAAACGAACTTCTTTTACATACATATTTAGAAACCTGCTTCAGAAACGAAAGTGATGCTTTTTCGAGAGGGGGAGGGCATTTTGCATCGTTCCTGCATGCAAACAGCCAAAGAACCATATTTGAGGGTTGTTGCTTGCTTTTATAATTAATTTCCACGTTACTTTTCAGTTTCAGCATTGTCACTAAGAATGTTAACATTGTCTCTAAGAAACAGGCAGATTTATTGCAGTTGCATCAGTTCAGTTATTTAATCAAGGATATTGTGCACACTGAGGAATGAGTCCGAGAGGGGAATTTGGATATGGGAGGGTAGACCAAATAACTAACCCAAAGGTAATTTAATAAAGTAAATGGACTACTTTCTCAAGTTGCATTTAAAACTCTTCTTTCTTTATTAATGGTGACTAGTTTTGGATTTGTGTCCATCCTTAAACCATCCTAGGAACAGAATTTACAGCAGATGTTAACAGTAGTAATACCGGTGCAGCCCGAGTATGACAATAATTAATGTTGCAAAAGGATGCAAACGAGGTTACATGCCACGTTCACTAATGATTGAATGTAGTTATGAGTGCATGCTTGGAACAATCACAGCAAAAAATTCGGATGGTTATACAGATACGTTAGTGTAGGCCTACACTAAAGTTACAATAAACAGAGCGAAGAGTAGTGGTGTTGGAGGTAACCAATAGGTACCGAGTGATAGCGCCAGAGGCTGGGATTAGCAGTGTGCACATAAAATATGCAATGAAGAAAAATATGGCGGCTGTAAATATGAATAAATATTACAGATGCTATCGTGACTGTGTCTTCAGTCTTTTGTGACATCATAAGGCCTTTGTAAGCACTATGGAGTCATTTGTTTATTTTATTGTGCTGTGTTTGTTCCATGCAAGCATAGACAACCGTATTCAGTCCTGAAGATGGTATATGATGTTGTTTGTGTCCTGATGGAACATGAATGCTTGTCATATTCGTGCTGTACTTTCATCAGTACTAAAACAGTTACTGTTATTCTGTTCCCACAGTATGGTTTCAGAATGGGTGCAAGTCCGAAACTAGTCACCATCAGTAAAGGAGACTTTCCTAATGCATTTATTTTATAAAAGATAAAGTTGTGGTCCTACTTCACCCCTGGCATGCTTTAAATCTGTAAATTGTAGACAATTGTTGAGTGATCGAGCCAAGTTGCCTGGATAGACACAGAAGTGAATGTTGCTAGAGGCACGTAAGAAGATAATGAATTTTTTGGCTGCCTTTCATAACAATGTACTTGGGACATGGTGATTCGGGCATGACTGATAAAGACAAAATGCGAAAGTCTCAGTAGCAGTATAGGAAACAGCAAATGTGTTATGATGATGACACGTGTTGATTTTGTATACTTCGTAGGAAGCATTACTGATATGTGAGATTGGTTTTTGACCTGAGCAAAAGAACAGGATTTTGATCTAGCCTACTTGGAACAGACAAATATATTGGAGATAAAATTGGATAAATATCTGCCTAGTTTAGTAATGAGAACCAATCTGTTTTTAAAATTGACTAAGTACAATACACTTTGTAAACCAAATTGTAATTTTAGGCAAATGCCATTAACATGCCAATTGAGCACTACCAACTTCCAGTTATTCTTCTGACTGAAAAAAATAAAAAAACTTGTAAATGGTCAGCATGTATCAGTATTTGCGTCATTTAGTTTCAAAATATCCTTTATTCAATCGGCATAAATTTTGGCAATTAGTAAAAAAATGTATTTAACAATTTCTGTTGCATGTATAAACTTGAATTTTTTTCTGCATGTTTCTTAGTTATTTATTTTTGTTACTAAGAAAAGCGTCATAAAAATAACTGATTTCAAAATTTTGTTACAAATAAAAAACTCTTGGATAAAGGACTTTTGGAACAAAGATATGGAGAAGACATTTTGAAAATTAAAGCTTTGGGCAAGAAACAGTTGAAAAAGAAAATGCGGGAAGAATTATAAACAGTACTTGTTTAGTAAATATATGATTTAATTTTTGTGGAAACAATGTCTGTAGGTATTTTTTAAACAATTGATATAATTTCTGGTTAAGCTAGGGAAAAAGACAGAAACATACATTTACCAGAAAATTATTAGAAAATAACATTACATTAAACCTACACACATTTACTTATTTCAATTTGGATTGGTCCTTTTAACTACTGTGAAGTAATTAAAAGCCATTTTCATCGTCCATTTGTTCACTGACGATTTCATCATCAGATTGTTCTTCAGGTGTATACTGTACTGGATTGAATATATTACTTTTTTGTAGAAGGCCAGGTCTTCATTTTGAGACCAGTTTTCCCCAAAGTGAAGAGTCAGAAGCTTGTTGACATCTTTCACTTTCAGCTCTTTTACTGTTACTTCAGGTAGTGCTAGGGGTCAAAGTTTTGAACTTTAAATCCAGGTTTGAGCACTTTTTCACCTGTCAGAGATTGGTGTTATACCAAGGTTCACCTGCAACAAGTACTTCACAGGTCGGCACATTGCGTAGCATTATAATAAATCTTTTAGCAGTTGACATTTCAAAGAGCGAATTTCCAGGCCCCTCTTGGTAATTTTCACATACCTTCTTCCAGTCAAAAATATTACAGCTCTCAGTCATACTGAAAACAGTTTCACATTCCTTAAAGATGTCAATGTATTTCTCAGGCTTAATAATGTCATAATTTTGAATTTCCTTCTCAGTTCTGTCTAAGACACAATCAGGTGGCATATGCGAATGACCTAGTACAGGGAATACTAAAACAGTCTCTTCAATATTTGGCGGTGCTTCATTTACCAACCAGTATTGAAACACAATCATCATTGAACTAAACTGTTCCGGTTTTGTCCTCCACAACCATCTGCAAAAAGCCTTACTGTGGTCACTCCTTCCAAGCAGGTATTTTTTAGCCTATGATAAATTCCTGATGCAATTTCTTTTGAACCTTTTTTGAAGTCGTGATTCTGTCCAGTAATGTACCTTGGCAGATAGTAGAGTTAAATAAGTAGAACTGTCCACTATAGTAAGCTGCCTCGTCAAGGATTTTGGGTAAAACCAAATTCTTTAGGCAGTCGAAGGATAGCGTGATTTCATTTTCAGTTTTCAGTAAATTAAAGGATGCTTCTGTCCTCTTTTTGTGGAGATTGAAATCAATTTCAACCTATTTGTCCCTGCTGTCTAATTTCAGCTAAAACTGGATGTATTTGGAGCACTAGTCCACAGCAGAAGAGCCGAAGCTTAAGTTGTAATCTTTTACAAATATTTCATAAAAATATGAATATGGAACTTGAACTTTGTAACCCTTGTGAAACTTACTTATTGAACGAAGCCTCGAAAAATACAATCTTGTAATTCTGGTGTTTCTGCAAGGTTTTTCAAGTGGGCAGAAGCTCTCTATGAAGGACTTTATAGAATGCCTTATAGTATCAAACCGCTTTTACTTATGGTCTACAGCTAGATTTCTAGAGTGGAAATGTCTCTTACAAACTTGTTAAGCTCTTTTCTCACTAATATCAAGTATGCAGCCCATCAGTTGGATTCCCCACTTTGTTTCTCGAACCATTCCATCACTCTCTTAGCCTTGTGACATGGTGCATCATCTTGTTGAAAAATTCATCTGTCATCAGGAAACATAATCATCATGAAGAGGGGTATGTAGTCTGCAACCAGTGTATGGTACTCCTTGGCTGTCATGATGCCTTGTCCGAGCTCCACTGGACCCATGGATATCCACGTGGATGTTGTCCAGAGCATAATGGAGCTGCAGCAAGCTTGCCTCTGTCATGCAGTACAGGTGTCAAGGTGTCCCTTCCCATCGGCATGATGAAGGTATCGGTATTCATCAGACCATGCAGTGTTCTGCTACTGCACCAAAGTCCAGTGCCAATGGTCAAGTGCCCATTTCTGTCATAGTTGCTGATGTACTGGTGTTAACATTGGCACATGCATGGCTCGTCGGCTGCAGAGACCCTCGTTAGGAGTGCTCTGTGCACAGTGTGTGTACACACTTGTAGTCTGCCCAGCATTAAAGTGTGATGTTAGTTATGCCACAGTTCACCCCTTGTCCTGTTTTAGCAGTCTTCCGAGCCTATGACACATGACATCTGTAATGAAGGGTGGCTGCTCGACCTCACATTTGTATGTTGTTTCACCTTGGCTTAGCCACATGGTGGCGATGCTCACCACAGCATTCCCCGAATGCCCAACAAATCGTACAGTTGATGAGCCTCTACACCAACACAATCTGTCCTTGGTCAAACTCGGGTAATCATGCATCCTCCCCATTCAACACATGAACAGCATGGTCGCTGATACTTCGTGCACTATGTGTGTGTGTGTGTGTGTGTGTGTGTGTGTGTGTGTGTGTGTGTGTGACTAGGGCTTGGTGAGGAGCAGAGGTAAACATCTAGATATGTTGTTGAGCAGTGAACATGATACTTCAACTATTACACTGAATTTCCTCAGTTGCACCCACGAAGTAGTTGTATGGTGATGCGAGTAGTTGTGCAGAAATTTAGTTTTCAGTTCCATGGAGGAATTGTGTGTGTGGAATCAGATGTTATGTAGAAAATAGAGTTTTGCTCTTTTCGTAATAACATTTGAAATGTGAGAAGTAATGCTTTGTCTTTTCAGGACGCGCGGAAACTTTCTGTAATACGTTGCATCCAGAAATTAGTACATGCGTGCCAGTGCCATAATGTCAACTGTTGCCAGCCCGGCTGTCAGAAGATGAAACGAGTTGTACGGCATACAAAAGTATGTAAAAGTAAGACAAAAGATGGCTGCAGTGTATGCAAACAGCTTGTTGCAATTTGCTGTTACCATTCAAAGCATTGCCAGGTAAATGCATTTTTGTAATGATATTCCATTGAAACAGAATACGGTCTGCAGTCAGTTTTGTTAAATGTGTGGCAGTAATACACATTTAGAATTAAGTGGAGGAAGGTGCATCAGGATCTTTGTTGATGCCCAAGTATTCAAATTAATTAAATATTGCCTCATTACTTTTAGACAATTCTTGTGACTGGTGCTGTCAGTCACTACAAGCATCTAACACAAAAAGGAAAAAAAAAAAAAAATAGCTGTGGGACAACATTTAATTAATTACAAAAATTTTTGTTTGGTGATTCATTGTGCTTGTTTGTATTCACACTGCACATCTTGAAACAAACATTATTTATATAGTCATGCAGCTATAACACTTACGTTGTATCCACAAGTTTCTTGCATTAGCAAGCTGCCAGGTGCATAAGGATAAGATTTTGGGGAAATATTTTAATAATGGAAGAAGACACAGAAGGTATTTTGTTAAGGGGTAATTATAGATCTTCTTCTACAACCCATGGAATCCCTAATTATTTGCTTTTGCTCTCAATCTGTTTCTCTATGATATTCATCAATTTAAATATCTTCCTGTTACATACTTAGTGTCTTACATTGTTTAATACATACTTAGTCTTAGATTGTGTGAGGCACCAAGTGATCTTTTCTTCTGCCCATATTCCCCAGTAGCTGATGTTTTCAGTCTGTTACTATAGCGTGCATCACATAGGATGGTACTTCTGTGCACAGAGGTGGAGTGGCAGGAATCCTAGAGGGGATATGACCAGCACATGCTTGACAGCAGAGAATGGGTGAACGAAGTCCACATTGCCGGAGGTTCATTAGCCTATTGTATGACATATGATACCTTCAGTTCTATGAAGGGAATAATAAATTTTGGAACTGATTTCGATCACTTGTCATGTGAGAGGTCTTCCTTCACATCTTGGTGACATTTTGTCTTGTGGACATTGTGTCCGTTGCTCCACAGCTTTAGTCCACCTGACATTGGGAGTCATTTAATGACAAGGTCATTGAAGCTGCTTGCAATAATTGTCATGTGTGTTTGTAGGTGTGTTTGTAGTTAATTGTAATCACTGTGTGTAAAAAAGAATGACTGTTGGAAAAAACTAATGTAGAAGACTATCATAAAAATGGTCAGTAAGTTGTCAGATTTTTCACTGTCAACAGGTGATGTGACTGTAAGCTAATTTCTTTGACATTACAGTGAGAGACTGTATGTATAATCTATTGAACAAGCAGAATGTTGTGCAAGTTACTCAAGGGAATGCTGATTGATACCATCAAAAAACTGACATCTCAATGGCAATTTTAAGGCACTTCCAATTTCATGCTTTGAAAATCACAGGGGTTTACTTCTGGTAATATCAGGTATCTTGACAAATTTATCCAGCTGTTTTATTAAAGCAAACAACACGCTGGAAAAAGCTTAACTTCTCTTTGGGCAGTGTGTTGAACATTATAGTCTGTATACTTCACAGGATACAAATTCCTAATCAATAAGGATTAGGGAAGTTTCATTATTAATTATGCAATTTATATGCTGACACACATTTTTAAAACCTGAGCCCTTAAAAGTAAAAAAAAAAAAAAAAATATTACTTTACTTTCTTTCAAAGTGTAAATCATAATACCATCGTCACTACTATCTGAGTGTGTTTGAACAATAAGTTAGTAAATTTATGATGATATGTTCTTCTTCCTGAAGCTTTTCAGTGTGCTATACAGACTGTAGGCGGTGTTCTCTCTTGCTTCATACACAAATGATTGTGTCTGTTACTGTGAATTTTCTTTCACATATCCCTTAGCCTTTGCCCAAATTAATTTCATGGGACTATACTGACATTGACATGTGGGTAAACATAAAACTATGTGACCACATTCACATACAGCAAAGTCAGGTTTGTACGTCCTGTCACATGATGTGTACATTAACAAACCATAGAAGTTTGGCACTAGTTTGTGCGAAATATATTTATTTTTAACCCAGAGCAAAATATCCACTTTCATGGTGTGTGTATTTCATGTTTTCTCTGGCTTCGAAGCAAGGTATGGTAAGAATTCTTCAGTGGAGCACTTCACAGAACTGACAGCTTTCATTTTGAATGGTAGTCACTGTTTTTCTTATACCTAAATAAAAATTTACTGTCAGGAATGACACCAGAAGAAGTCAACACGCAGGATAATTATCCAAGAACCTACTCCTATAGGAACTTTAGAACTGACACTACCATCACTTATCTTCCAGCAGGTTGTCCTGGAATTCTGATTCACCCATGTTTCATTAAAGTAATACACTGGTGAACTATCTCCTTCTCATGCACTGTCCATCTTTATACAGATGTGGTTTATGCTGTACCCATATCACTTGTTTCAACAAAAAACACTCTTCTTAACATGTCTTTCAAAATTCTTTACATTGACGGAGTACTAACTTTGAAGCCAATTTTCTCACATGCAGTTGTAACAAGTTTTTGTCATATAGCATATTAAACATTCACAAGGAGTGCTTTAAAACATCGTTGTCAGAACCATCCATTTGTGTTGTCAGTTTATTGCGATACTGATGATTTCCAGGTGACATGAAACTAATTTTTCATACAGTTACCATGGCTCTGGACATTAGTTTACAATTCGCTTCATAGTTCTCATTTCAACACCAAGTGCTTGTGCAGTCCGTTTCACATTTATTACCATTAGTTGAATTGTTTTTTTTTTTACAGATACACATTCACAGCCATATCCTTACAAGGAAGAAAAGGAAAACACTGACAGGTGAAAGAAAAATTCAGTTGTTGCAAAGTACAGCAGCACTGCAGCATGCAGGAGAAAGATTCTCGCTGTCTAGCTATAACAAGCCACTTAGAAAGAGAAGGGGATGTGCAGAGAGGCTGAAAATTGGGCAGCCTTTCTACATGATGTGGACTTTAGTTGACTGGAAAACTTGATACAAGAATAACTGTAATAGCCAGAATAATCAAAATCAAAAAGACTCAATGAGTGAAGCGTGTTAAGAAGTACTAGGGAGCTTATTCAGAAAATTTGAGATGTTTATGTGAAATCTGGAATTGCTTGTAGTTAGGAGAGATCCTGAAAGACTTTTTAAACAGTTCAGAGGTTTATGTTCATAGCAAATTTTCATCTGTTAATTGTAAGTTTCGATCCCTGTAGACAGAATTTCTGCAGTATCAGCGATAATGCGTTGTGGAACATTTTGAAACAGGAACTAAAGTTTTAATCCTACTCACACAGAAATTTCTCCATACTGCTAGAAACATTTTTACAAACAGTAATGGGAATATCTTTATTGTGAAAGTTTTTTTTTTACCTACTGCTGAAAATACTGATAAGCCTGGTCGCTTGAAGTTTTAGAGAACAATGATAGAAAGCTTTAAGAAAACAAATACAGGCCTTGTAGCATGTGTATGAGGAATAACGTTTATCCACTGGCATAGATGATTTTTCTCTACTTGACCTGTTATAGGGATTTTTATTGTTAATGAAGTTGTGAGCTTTGTTTAAAGTCAAAATTGGGAGTACAGAGGGATAAAAAAAAATAATAGTTATTGATTTTCTTGTCAATGATACTATGACAAGTGCTGTTATGTCGGGCAGTGTGAAAATCCTCATTATTCTTCTTACTTCGCCTTGTGAATGTTTTTGAATGCAAAACATTAAGGCTTGTTTCATTTAATTAGTGACAAGCGATACGAATTAATGTCATCATTTGAGCAATGAACTGTTTCATATACATTAATTTCAGTATTTTTTATTTAACTCTCAAGACAGTGCTTTTATAGTATTGTAAGACACACAAAACTAAACCCTCTAAAAACATTTTGCTGAGGTAAATATTGCTGTAGCACTTCTTCCAATTAATTTTTGCAGGAACCAAAATGTTCAGTGCCATTCTGTCCCAAAATCAAACATACGCTGAAGCAGCATAAAATTCAGCAGGTAGATCAACTACAAAGGCGAATGGCAGCAATGAACATCAGGACAACAGTACCTGTTGGTCTGCTACCAGGCAGTTCAGGGGTGCAGGATGTTGGTGGTGCAGGTTCAGCAGTTACTCCAGTGGGTGATTTTACACCAGCAGCATCAGGTTCTGGCATTTTGGTTGGTTTGCAGCCTTCACATCGACCAGACATTAGTGGTTTGAAGCCTGATGCACAAACTCCCAGTGCACATTGTGAAATAGGTAAGTTGTACTGAATAACCACAATTCCTTCTCTTGTTCTTTTAAGACGAAAATTTGAAATTAAGCATTAACTATGGGCAGGTTAGCTTGTTCCTGCTATGTACTTGGTGCACCTGCGTCAACTTTTAGTTTCTGCTACTTGGCTATTCACCACTATGTATTCCAAATAATTTGATGAGATATTTGGTGAGAGTTTCTCCCAGAGTGTACAATGTTCAAGTAACTTAAGGAAATGCAACCAAGTGATGCCCATCATCACCAATATTTTGACAGGTGCACACCCTGTTATTTTCAGGCTAAACTGCAGCAAGTAAGTGATGTGTTAGTCCCAGAAAGACTCTCTCTCTCTCTCTCTCTCTCAGAAGTTATTGATTGTGAAAAATTAAATAACTAACAAGTGAGGTAGCACTAACTCCTTCCCCCCCTTTTTTTTATTTTACTTTATTTTTTTTCCGAGAGAGAGAGAGAGCAGGATTCCATGCAGAATTCAAACAAAAACCTCATTCTGTATTTATAAGGTTGTTAATTTAAACTGCTTCCTTAATAACACTATCCTAATAGCTGAAGGTGCATGCCAGAATTTCCTTATTATATTCCGTAAAATGACCAGTGCCAAAACAGAGTTCTGCAACAGCAGAGATGCCAGCTTTTATTTAAATTTTGCTTGGAATCCTACTTTCACCCATGTCAAAAACAGAGTGATGGAGTTAATGCTATTTCGTGCACTGGTTATTGATTTCCACTATTGACACCTTCCAAAATTGGTCGTCTTTGGTTGTGGGATGGTTCAGATGTTTGGTGTGTGTGTGTGTGTGTGTGTGTGTGTGTGTGTGTGTGTTTTGTTTTGTTTTGTCTTTCTGGAATTGCTCTGCAAACTGAGGTTTTAAATTACCTTGACACACCTTACTGCTGCCTTGAAAATAATGGTGTGCACCTGTTGAAATATTGGCAGTTGTCAGTGACATCAACTGGCAGCATTCCTGTAAGTTGCTTGAACACTTTTATTGTAATTCACAGCTTTGTGACAAAAATTCACCAATACAAGGATTGTGATATTATAAACTGAAATAATTTCATTGTTTCTTGTATATGCAGGGTGTTACAGATTTTTTTTTTTTTTTTTTTTTTTTTTTTTTTTTTAAATTGGGAGAAGATAAAGGATGAAATTCTGAAGGTTTTGATATAAGGAACCTGTAGCTGGAAATATCGAATCTGTATCTGCAGTCACCATTGGGCTGTTTATGTTCCATGCACTACCTGCATGAGAAGTTCCCAGGTGAGATTCTCCTGCCTATTGTAAGAGGCGACTAAAAGGACTTTCACATGTTTCGGCCTGTAGGTCTTGACCTCCATTTTTCAAAATTTTCTCGTAGAGTGAGCCAATTGAGGAAGGGGGCCTTACATGGTGCATGGTCTCCATCATGCGCTGAGACGTCTCACATCCTTCTTAGACGTGGATCTGCACTTCCACTCATTCTCCAGCTTATGGGTGAGGTCACCCTCTCGGGTGCGTTTTCCTACATTCTCTCTGCAGTATTGCATGCTGCGCTGTCAACGATAATGGACTTCTTAGCTCGTTTGTGCCTGATATCCAGCATGGTAGTCCATTGTGGTGGGGTTGCCATGTATCCTGTTGGTTGTAGCCCCCTGACCACACAGGGATTGCTCTGCTTATGCCTGCACTGTTAACTTCCCACGTATGCCAAGGAGTAGATGCCCGTCACCCTGGGGCATTGGGACTCCCGGCAATGGCCGTCCTGTCAGGTGGCCTTCGGTGCAGCTAGGTGGCGCCCATGGGGAGGACCCTGGTCTGAGTGGGTGGCATCAGGGCGGATGACACGCCATGAAGCGTAGTACGTCATCTCTTCGTCAAACACTAGCAGTCTCTAAGCTGTCAAGGTTTAACGTCAATGCTAAGAAATATGACCCCAAATCACCCCCCCCCCCCCCCTTTCTCCCTGGCCACATCGTGGGAAAAACACCAGGCTAAGGATGCCAGCGAAGCTTATTCGGCCTCGTACCTCGTATGTATGAGAGTTGATGGGGAATCTTTCTTGTCAATGAAACTTCAGTTTTTTGTGGTGCATTTATAAGGAAAGTTTGGGGATGTGGAGGGCTTTTCCAAAATGCGGTCATGGTCGGTCTTGACCAAAACTGCATCCTCTGCCCAGTCACGGGCACTACTCGCCTGTGACAAGCTGGCGGATGTTTCTGTTTCCATCGCATCCTATAAGACTTTAAATATAGTCCAGGTTATCATATTTCACAGGGACCTTCTTTTGTAGTCTGATGAAGAGCTGTGTGCCAGTTTAGAGCGGCGAGATGCCCATTTCATCAGACATATCCACTGAGGTCTGAGAGATAATCAGGTTGCCTTTGGTGCCTTCAACTTGGCCTTCGAGGGTGACAATTACCCGAGAAGGTGAAGATGATGGTGTAGTGTTGTGATGTAAAGCCATATACCCCTCCCGCGATGTGGTGCTTTAAGTTTTGGAAGTTTGGCCATATGTCTTCCCGCTGTACTTCCAGTATCACCTGTCGGGATAGTGGACATCCCAATACTCCCTGTGCCCCATCTTCCATCTGTGTAAACTGCGGAGACCACGATTCGCCTTTCTGGTCAGACTGCAGGATTCTTCAAAAAGAAAGAAAAATAATTGAATAAAAGACCCTGGACTGACTGACCTATACCGAGGCCAAGAGAAAATATGGGAGGCTACATCCTGTGCATATGTTGTTAATCTATGCCACCACTACGACTACGGTTCTACCATCTTCCATTCCGCTGTGTACAGTTGGCTCTCAGAGCCATCAGACTCCATCTTCCCCCTTGATGGTGGGGGGGGGGGGCACTTCCCTCCCTGTTGCTCCTGCACAATCTACTTCAGGAGCAACATCCCCCCCCCCCTCCCCCCAACAACCATCAGGGAGACATGTCCCCACTTCTCAGCCAGAGAAGTGTAAATCTTTTTCGGCTCCTCTCGCCAGAACGGGATCTCTTTGGTCACTCCCTTTCCAGGTTCCTACCAGTGGCAAAGCTGACACTCACCAGTGGCTGATACAACCACAGGTAGCTGATCATAGGGCTTCACAGTCCTCCTCAGTCCCTGAGACTGAATCAGTGAAGCCCTCCCAGCTGGACAAACCTAAGGAGCAGCGAGAGAAACCTAAAACGAAAAAGGTCCCTCAGAACCAGGGCACTGTGGTAGCACGCAGACCACCTACCTACAATATCTGTGTCTGAGGATGAGGTGGAGATTCTGGTGTCTGCAGAGGATCTAGATCTCGCTGGGCCCTCAGAAACAATGGATGTTGATCGTGCGGGCACTCGTCTGGTGGCAGCAGCTGACCATGAGGCTTAGACTGTATCATGGAGTATTTCATGCTTTCCCAGTCTCACGATCACGTAATCCTGCAGTGGAATTGCGGTGGTTTTTTCCACCACCTGGCTTGATCTATGGCAAATGTTCAGCTTTACACCTGCTTTCTGCATTGGCCACTAGGAAAACTCATTCCGGGCTGAAAACGTGATCCCTCGTTCTCTAGGGTGCCACTGGCAAAACAGTCCCTTGGTGGTTACCAGAAGTTGCTGAGGCAATTAAAGAGTGTTGGTGAACTCTACAGCGACATAAGCGGCACCCTTCCCTAGAGCACCTAATAGCTTTTAAGAGGCTCTGTACCCGCTTTGGCCTGCTTATAAAACGCCGGAAACAGGAGTGTTCGGAGAGGTAGGTGTCGACCGTTGGGTGCCATATGTCACCTTCCCAAATCTGGATGAAGATCAGATGTGTTTTTGGGTACCAGACCCCAAAAGATGTCCCTAGTGTTAACATTAATAGTGTGCTCTCTACACAGAAGCAAACGTGATTTCCGAGCACTACCCCTCAGCCTTTTGCACCCTCATCTACATCTACATCTACATCCATACTCTGCAAGCCACCTTACGGTGTGTGGCGGAGGGTACCCTGAGTACCTCTATCGGTTCTCCCTTCTATTCCAGTTTCGTATTGTACGTGGAAAGAAGGATTGTCGGTATGCTTCTGTGTGGGCTCTAATCTCTCTGATTTTATCCTCATGGTCTCTTCGCGAGATACACGTAGGAGGGAGCAATATACTGCTTGACGCTTCGGTGAAGGTTGTTTGTTGTTGTCTTCAGTCCTGAGACTGGTTTGATGCAGCTCTCCATGCTACTCTATCCTGTGCAAGCTGCTTCATCTCCCAGTACCTACTGCAACCTACATCCTTCTGAATCTGCTTAGTGTACTCATCTCTCGGTCTCCCTCAACGATTTTTACCCTCCACGCTGCCCTCCAATGCTAAATTTGTGATCCCTTGATGCCTCAAAACATGTCCTACCAACCGATCCCTTCTTCTAGTCAAGTTGTGCCACAAACTTCTCTTCTCCCCAATCCTATTCAATACCTCCTCATTAGTTACGTGATCTATCCACCTTATCTTCAGTATTCTTCTGTAGCACCACATTTCGAAAGCTTCTATTCTCTTCTTGTCCAAACTAGTTATCGTCCATGTTTCACTTCCATACATGGCTACACTCCAAACAAATACTTTCAGAAACGACTTCCTGATACATAAATCTATATTCGATGTTAACAAATTTCTCTTCTTCAGAAACGCTTTCCTTGCCATTGCCAGTCTACATTTTATATCCTCTCTACTTCGACCATCGTCAGTTATTTTACTTCCTAAATAGCAAAACTCCTTTACTACTTTAAGTGTCTCATTTCCTAATCTAATTCCCTCAGCATCACCCGATTTAATTTGACTACATTCCATTATCCTCGTTTTGCTTTTGTTAATGTTCATCTTATATCCTCCTTTCAAGACACTGTCCATTCCGTTCAACTGCTCTTCCAAGTCCTTTGCCGTCTCTGACAGAATTACAATGTCATCGGCGAACCTCAAGGTTTTTACTTCGTCTCCATGAATTTTAATACCTACTCCAAATTTTTCTTTTGTTTCCTTTACTGCTTGCTCAATATACAGATTGAATAACATCGGGGAGAGGCTACAACCCTGTCTCACTCCTTTCCCAACCACTGCTTCCCTTTCATGCCCCTCGACTCTTATTACTGCCATCTGGTTTCTGTACAAATTATAAATAGCCTTTCGCTCCCTGTATTTTACCCCTGCCACCTTTAGAATTTGAAAAAGAGTATTCCAGTCAACATTGTCAAAAGCTTTCTCTAAGTCTATAAATGCTAGAAACGTAGGTTTGCCTTTTCTTAATCTTTCTTCTAAGATAAGTCGTAAGGTCAGTATTGCCTCACGTGTTCCAACATTTCGACGGAATCCAAACTGATCCTCCCCGAGGTCTGCATCCACCAGTTTTTCCATTCGCCTGTAAAGAATTCGCGTTAGTATTTTGCAGCCGTGGCTTATTAAACTGATAGTTCGGTAATTTTCACATCTGTCAACACCTGCTTTCTTTGGGATTGGAATTATTATATTCTTCTTGAAGTCTGAGGGTATTTCGCCTGTCTCATACATCTTGCTCACCAGCTGGTAGAGTTTTGTCATGACTGGCTCTCCCAAGGCCGTCAGTAGTTCTAATGGAATGTTGTCTACTCCGGGGGCCTTGTTTCGACTCAGGTCTTTCAGTGCTCTGTCAAACTCTTCACGCAGTATCGTATCTCCCATTTCGTCTTCATCTACATCCTCTTCTATTTCCATAATATTGTCCTCAAGTACATCGCCCTTGTATAAACCTTCTATATACTCCTTCCACCTTTCTGCCTTCCCTTCTTTGCTTAGAACTGGGCTGCCATCTGAGCTCTTGATATTCATACACGTGGTTCTCTTCTCTCCAAAGGTCTCTTTAATTTTCCTGTAGGCAGTATCTATCTTACCCCTAGTGAGATAAGCTTCTACATCCTTACATTTGTCCTCTAGCCATCCCTGTTTAGCCATTTTGCACTTCCTGTCGATCTCATTTTTGAGACGTTTGTATTCCTTTTTGCCTGCTTCATTTACTGCATTTTTATATTTTCTCCTTTCATCAATTAAATTCAATATTTCTTCTGTTACCCAAGGATTTCTAGCAGCCCTCGTCTTTGTACCTACTTTATCCTCTGCTGCCTTCACTACTACATCCCTCAGAGCTACCCATTCTTCTTCTACTGTATTTATTTCCCCTATTCCTGTCAATTGTTCCCTTATGCTCTCTCTGAAACTCTGTACAACCTCTGGTTCTTTCAGTTTATCCAGGTCCCATCTCCTTAATTTCCCACCTTTTTGCAGTTTCTTCAGTTTTAATCTACAGGTCATAACCAATAGATTGTGGTCCACATCTGCCCCTGGAAATGTCTTACAACTTAAAACCTGGTTCCTAAATCTGTCTTACCATTATATAATCTATCTGATACCTTTTAGTATCTCCAGGGTTCTTCCACGTATACAACCTTCTTTCATGATTCTTAAACCAAGTGTTAGCTATGATTAAGTTGTGCTCTGTGCAAAATTCTATTAGGCGGCTTCCTCTTTCATTTCTTAGCCCCAATCCATATTCACCTATTATGTTTCCTTCTCTCCCTTTTCCTACACTCGAATTCCAGTCACCCATTACTATTAAATTTTCGTCTCCCTTCACTATCTGAATAATTTCTTTTATTTCATCGTACATTTCTTCAATTTCTTCGTCATCTGCAGAGCTAGTTGGCATATAAACTTGTACTACTGTAGTAGGTGTGGGCTTCGTATCTATCTTGGCCACAATAATGCGTTCACTATGCTGTTTGTAGTAGCTTACCCGCATTCCTATTTTCCTATTCATTATTAAACCTACTCCTGCATTACCCCTATTTGATTTTGTGTTTATAACCCTGTAGTCACCTGAGCAGAAGTCTTGTTCCTCCTGCCACCGAACTTCACTAATTCCCACTATATCTAACTTTAACCTATCCATTTCCCTTTTTAAATTTTCTAACCTACCTGCCCGATTAAGGGATCTGACATTCCACGCTCCGATCCGTAGAACGCCAGTTTTCTTTCTCCTGATAACGACATCCTCCTGAGTAGTCCCCGCCCGGAGATCCGAATGGGGGACTATTTTACCTCCGGAATATTTTACCCAAGAGGATGCCATCATCATTTAATCATACAGTAAAGCTGCATGTCCTCGGGAAAAATTACGGCTGTAGTTTCCCCTTGCTTTCAGCCGTTCGCAGTACCAGCACAGCAAGGCCGTTTTGGTTAATGTTGCAAGGCCAGATCAGCCAATCATCCAGACTGTTGCCCCTGCAACTACTGAAAAGGCTGCTGCCCCTCTTCAGGAACCACACGTTCGGTGAAGGTATGTTCTCGAAACTTTAACAAAAGCCTGTACAGAGCTACTGAGCGTCTCTCCTGCAGAGTCTTCCACTGGAGTTCATCTATCATCTGCGTAACGCTTTCGCAATTACTAAATGATCCTGTAACGAAGCGCGCTGCTCTCCGTTGGATCTTCTCTATCTCTTCCATCAAATGGCAGATGGAAAGCGAAGTCCTCTTATTCACTAAACGCCACAATGAACTGTATAATGTCCCATTTACAAAGTGGGAGCTCCGCATCACCCTTGCACGTTACTCCGACACAGCTCCTTGCCCGGATTGGATCCACAATCAGATGACTAAACATCTTTTGTCTGACTAAAAGCGATTTCTCCTCAATTTCTCCTCAACTGGATCTGGTGCGGTGATGTCTTTCCATCGTAATGGCGGGAGAGCAGCATCATTCCGGTGCTGAAACCCGGTAAAAATCCGCTTGATGTGGATAGCTATCGGCCCGTCAGCCTCACGAACATTCTCCATAAGCTGCTGGAATGTATGGTGTGTCAGCGGTTGGTTTGTGACCTGGAGTCACATGGCCTAATGGCTCCATGTTAGGGCGGCTTCCACCAGGGTTGCTGCACCACTGATAATCTTGTTCCCCTTGAGTCTGCCATCTGAACAGCCTTTTTCAGATGCCAGTATCTGGTTGCCATCTTTTTTGATTTGACACAATCTGGCGACATCATATCCTTTTCCGCATTGTATGAGTGGGGTCTCTGGGGGCCCGCTCCAGATTTTTATCCAAAACTTCCTATTGTTCCGTACTTTCCATGTCGAAGTTGGTGCCTCCCATAGTTCCCCCTCTATTCAGGAGAATGGCATTCTTCAGGGCTCCGTATTGAGTGTGTCTCTAATTTCAGTGGCTATTAACGGTCTAGCACCACCTGTAGGGCCAGCGGTCTCAAGTCTGTATGCAGGTGACTTCCGCATTTTGTACTGCTCCTCTAGTACTGGTGTTGCTGAGCGGTGCCTACAGGGAGCTATTCACAAGGTGCAGTCATTGGCTCTAGCCCACGGCTTCCAGTTTCCAGCCATGAAGTCATGTGTCATGCGTTTCTGTCGGTGTCGCTCCATTCACCCAGAACCAGAAATTTACCTTAATGATGATCCACTCACTGTATTGGAGACATTGATTCTTAGGACTGTAGTGTTGTAGAATAGTAAAGAGTTGGAAACGTGGAATATTGTCAAAGTTTCGTTGCCTATGCCGAGAGCCAGAGCCAGAGCCGGTCGGTTAGCCAAGAGGTAAGACGATTGCGCATGTATTGGAATGTGTCGTCACGCTGGGGCAGTGGCCTCGTTACACACAACAGGCGAGAGAGAATTGCTTAGCACGCAGGTTTGTGTTGGACGGAGACTTTCGTAGAGCGTAAGACAGAGGTATAGTGTCAGCTGTACTGCATTTCACAACTTCACGTAAGTCTCCCGTAACAACACGTAACTCTGTTGCAAGAACACCTAAGGGGCAAGTACGACAGATTAATCAGCAGTATAAGTGGAACGAATGCATTCATTACAAACGAGCATGACGTCAGGACATCGCTCGTGCTTCCTTTAAATACGCCAGCTTTGATAGCAACAAAGCACTCGCAGTTAGACATGTACTGGGATGCTGCGTAGTGCTCAGCTCGCTGATCGACATGTTAATCTTTATTAAGGAGATGTTGCAGTAAGGGCGGCCCATCCAGCAGCAGACGTGAGGGGACAGTACCAGCTCTGGTCCTCTTTGCTGCCGCTGTCAATCATCAGCCCAGGATTAGCAGACATTGCGGCAGACTCGCTCGCCACCAATGCTGACCACATCAGTGAGCTGTCGCCGAGATCGTGCAGGGCTTAGGCCCTGTGCATCCATTGTCACAACCGGGTGAGTCGGCGATGCTGGAGGACTGCAGCCCGTTCCACCCGTCCACCACAGATGAGCCACCAGGAGGAGCAGGGAAGAAGACAGGGTGGGATAGAGTACACTCTGCACTAAGAGAACGCCTCTCGTGCTGACAGTGCCAGGACTCCAACAAGGAGCCTCCTACGCACAGCGGCCTGCTGTCCGCTGCTGAGCCGGCCGGCCAGCTGGCGCCGCCAGCCATGCGTGGCCAAAGTACGACGTAAGGACATTTCTTCGCTACATCACAGCATGTGGCGCTGCGCTAGCAAGACTGGTGTGGCACGGAGCTGGTGTCATGGCTCAGAGTCAGTGAGGACTCGGGGGAAGGTCGTTGATATCACCACGCTCAGCCAGCCTGTGTTACGCGGGCTACATTGTACTTGGCAGGAATAAAGGTGTTATGAATTAATAATGTTTATTTGGTGTTTCTGATGCGTCCAGTCATTTCCTAGCATCCTGACAACTGGAGAGGTCACTGCTCGGCCTCCAGGCCATCATAAGTGACCTATAGATTTGGTGTCAGAAGTCCTCACGCTGCCTACGGATTTCGGTGTTCGAACTGCCCACTATAGCACTGGCCTGCAGATCTGGTATCTGGAGTCGTCGACACCACCACTGCAGGACTGACATTACAGAGTTGTGGTCAGAACTGTCGACTCTATGCAGCCTTGTGGTAAGTGCACGAGGCGATTTTTGTTAATAACTATGGACGCACGTTCTTTGCTGGGAGTGCACTTTGTGAGACCTGCAGAAACAGCAGATTTATCCGACTTTAAGGGAAACAGTTAGGAAACATACTTGGTACCAGTCAGATGTACTGTGTGTAATTTAACGGGAGATGGGGAGCCATGCACGAAGTTTGTACTAGTAGAATGTTTAGTTTGTAGAAGGTTTGGTCACACCACACACAATTGTAGAGTGTGTCGCTGGGCAATAACAAGGCAGAAGGATTAATTTTGTTTTGTTGTGCAATGTGAGTCTTGTTTGTCTTCTTGTGTGTAATGCTCAACTGTGACAAAGGAGTTGAGTAGCTAGTGTAGTTATTGTTCTGAGAAGTAAATTCAGTATAGAGTAATTTGTCAGTAATTTGCACAGATCATGCCGGAAACACGATCCGTTAGTACTGAAGTGAGTATAGCTGCTCTGACGGAGCAGGTCTCAAAATTGTTAGAAGAGAATGCGCAGCATAAGTTACGTCATGTAGAATTAATGACGCAAATGGAGATCTTGCGTCCGGCACAAGAGTCGCAAATGGGTTCAAGTGAGTGCAAGTCAGTAGCAATGTCCAACCTTGCAATATATCTTTCAGTAGCTAACCTGATCATGCCTTTCTCGGGTAAAACAACAGAGGATGTCACAGCGTTCATTAGCGATGTTTTGGCAACAGCTGCAATGAGCAATTGGTTGGACGTAACTACGTTACGTATGGCAAATTTGCGACTTTGCAGGGGAAGCCAAGACCTTTGTGATGTACCATGAGACGCTTAGTAACACGAGCACATTTGAAGAATTGGCAGATTGGTTATGACAAAGGTATCGTAAGCAGCGTAGTGCAAGATTTTTTAGGGAGAAGTTAGCTAATTTGAGACAGAAGGTCAATGAGACAGTGGAGTCTTTTTCAGACAGGATACGGAAAATTAATTCGCAGACCTATGAATTATCGGGTAATCCTGATGTGGATCATGTATTACTACAAGACGCAGAAAACAGAGCCCTCGATGTATTCCTCAGGGGAGTTCCTGCAGAACTTTCTCGTAGGTTTAGGATGGAGAATCCTGCGGATTTAGCTGCAGCACTGCATATTGCAATGCATCTGCAGGAGATAGACATTGCAAAGGGTTCACAATGATAAACGCATCTTTGCGTCGTAGAGGAATTGTTACCGTTGTGGGAGGAAAGGTCACATGAAGGCTCAATGCGGACAGCTGCAGTGCTATGCTTGTAAATGCTACGGTCACAAGTCGAATGAGTGTCATAGTAAGCAGAATGGTAACGGGAATAAACAGGAAAAAGCGTTAAACGGGAGCGGGAGTGTTTCGTCCGTCGGAAGACATTCCCGGTAAGCAGAAGTACGGTGAAAACTAGTACAGAGACGGATTGTTGCTTGATGGGTGTTGTAAGGAATAACAGATGTAAGTTTTTGTAAATAAAATGGAAAGAAACATTGCACATGGGAAAACTCACATCCTTTCATCTTTCCCTCTCCTTCCCTCTTTCCTGACGAAGCAACCGCCGGTTGCGAAAGCTCGAAATTTTGTGTGTGTGTGTGTGTGTGTGTGTGTGTGTGTGTGTGTGTGTGTGTGTGTTTTTTTTATTGTGCCTATCCACCGGCGCTTTCCCGCTTGGTAAGTCATGGAATCTTTTAATAGATGTAAGTTTATGATTGATACAGGGGCACATGTATCTGTTGCTAGTCTAGGCCTCATGGGTAGGAGAAGACAAGGTACTCCAGGTATAGATTACGTGGAGTAGGGAATAGAGTTGCAATCATTGGGTACAATACAGCTCGTTTTTAAGATTGGAACTGTAGAGTTTGGAGAGCAAATGGAAGTGTTGCCAACTGTGGGACAAGGGTATTCTGTGATTCTTGGACTGGACTTCCTTGATAAACACCATGCCAAAATTAGTCTTTCACAGCATACAGTTGAACTTAGTGGAAACTTGTTTTCAATGGGTACAACAGCTGTAAATGTTTCTACGTCGCGAGGTGCACCCATTGTTAAGATGTCACCAATTGAACCGTGTACAAGGGCATTAAAGATCATTATGCATGTCAAAGTGCCTTCGGGTACAGGGAGGTTAGTTTGGTTATCAGTAGGTACCAATGTACCATAGCAGAGACTGTGTGTGGTGGAGCCACTGCAGAGCAATGAAGCATTGGATGAAATGCATTGTTTTATTAGGAGGAGCTTGTGCGCGTAATGGATATAAATGGGGAACTGATGATTCCGGTCAGTGTAGATAATTTTGGGGCATATAAAGTGGATGTCCCAAAGTTTTAGTGGTAACAAGTTTGGAAATACTCGACAATGAGGATATAGATAAATCCCAAGGTGTTTATAATGTCAAGCAAACTGTCAAGGCATTTGTACTACATGATAAGATTCGTCATTTGGAGAATGGTGTTGGAAAGCTATGGAAGCTTTGTTACTAGAGTATTTAGATTTGTTTAATTCAGAAGGTCCATTACCAGCAACTCCTATTACACAGCACCATATGCCGACTGGCGATAGTCTGCTGTCTACAGAAAACCATACAGGATAGCGAAACACCTACAACCACTAGTGGAAGAATTTATTAATCAACAGCTAAGGGACGGTATTATATAGAACAGTGAAAGTAGTGGTCTGCCAACATAGAGGTAGTTCCTGAGAAGTCATTGGATGGCACTAGAAAGTATAGGTTTTGTTGTGACTATCGTTTTTTGAAAGCACAAACTGCAACAGATGCGTATCCAATACCGAATATCACGGAAACATTGGATAACCTAGGTCAGTGTAAATATTTTTCGACACTAGATCTAAAGAGTGGGTACCATCAGATAGAAGCAAGTCCTGAGGATAGACCGAAGAAGGCCTTTACAACAAGCCTTGGTCACTTTCAGTATCGCAGAATGCCATTTGGGTTGAAAACCGCTTCTGCTACTTTCCAGCGTCTGTTAGATGGTGTGCTTCGGGGACTGAAACCGAAGATTGCTATGGTATACCTCGATGATAGTGTTACTTTTTCACGTAATATAGAAGAGCATGTGGAATGACTGAACGAAGTATCCAGTAGGCTAAGAGTGGCAAATCTTACGCTTAAAGTCGAGACATGTCAGTTTGCTCAGACGCAAGTGACTTATCTTGGGCATATTATCAGTCGGGATGGGGTAAGAAAGGATCCTCGTCTAACGTCGGCTGTGCGTGGTTTTCCAGTACCACAGACCACTAAACAAGTTCAGCAATAGGTTGGTTTCTGTATTTACTACACACGATATGTAAAGGGGTTCTTGGAAATTGCACATCCATTAATGAGATTGTTAAAGAAAGGTGTTAAGTTTGAATGGGCAGGACAGTTTCTGGAGGCATTCAAGAAGCTCAAACAGATAATAACATCAGACCCAGTGTTGATACTTCCTGATTTCGAACAAGAGTCCATACTATCTTGTGATGCTAGTAATATTGCTGTAGGTTGTATTCTTTCTCAGAGGGTTAATGGACAGGAACATCCGGTGGATTATGCTTCCAGGCAACTGAATAAGGCAGAGAAGAATTATTCAACTACAGAGAAAGAAATGCTAGCAGTGATTTATGGTATCCCATATTTTCGCTGTTATTTATATGGGCGTAAGTTCAAGGTGATTACAGATCACGCAGCATTGAAGTGGTTGTTGGGGTTGAAAGATCCTTCGAGTCGTTTAACGAGATGGGCACTGAGATTAAGTGAATTTGACTACGAGGTAATTCAAAAACCAGGGGTAAAACATACGAATGCAGATGCGCTCAGTAGAAAAGTGGCAGCTGTACAAGTTGTGGGCATAAGTGAGAAGGAGTGGATAAAGGCGCAAGCCACTGACACAGTGTGTCAATTGTTCCGAACACAACCACAGTTTGAAATGCAGGATGGATTGCTTTGCAGGAAGACGAAGTGCAGACTGCGCGTCGCAGTACCGGAGTCGCTCAGGGAAGAAGTGTTGAAACAAGTGCACGACCATATAGTGTCGGGTCATGGTGGTAAAAGAACGACTTATAGACGGGTAGCTGAAAGGTTTTGGTGGAAGACACGTCACAATGATGTAGAGCAGTATGTGCAAAATTGTATACAGCATGCGCAGAGAGCAGATGTAAGTCATCAGAAAATTCAGTTACAGACTACCTGAAGCGGATCGTGCGTTCGCATTCATAGGATTAGACGTAATCCGGGCATTTAACAAGACCCACGCAGGTAATCGATACTTATTAACAATATTAGATCATTTTCCCCGATACCTGGTAATGGTAGCTGTTCCAGATCAGAAGGCAAGCACTGTTGCGCAAGCCTTAGTAAATAACTGGTTGCTGAAGTATGGTGTGTCTGATACTATAATTACAGATCAGGGTAGTAACTTTGTCGGAGCTGATGAAGCAGTTATGCCGTTTATTGAAAGTTAAGAAGCGGACAAGCCCATTTCATCCTCAGTCGAATGGACGAACAGAACAGGTTCATAGGACGTTAGTTAAGATGGTTAGTTATTACATAAATTCAGAGCACAGGGATTGGGACGTGCATTTACCGCGAAAGTTCATACAGGAATGGGGTGTTCTCTGTATGAGGTAATTTATGGTTGGAAAATGCCATCACCATTTGATGTGCTCAAACCTCAGGTAGGTTCACAGGATGAGTCAGTGAAGAATTTCACCAAGAAATTGAGAGAGATTTGGCAAAGGGTACGGTGTGCTAATACTAAAGCTCTGGAGAAACAAGAGAGTATTGGGCGTAGATACAGAATTGGTCAGTGGGTATTGTTGGCTAATCCTTATGTTCCGAAGGGTAAAACGAAGAAGTTTTTGACGAAATATTCTGGATCATATCAGGTAAATGAAATACTGTCTCCAGTGAATGAAAAGTTGCAGTTACCAACTAAGTCGTCAGTAGTTCAGGTGAGTAGGATTAAGCCGTTTCAGGGCGCAGTGGATACGTTACTGCAGATCCCTCCAGCAGTATCGAAGGGTGTGAGGGTACCGAAGCTAAAAGAACAGCAGAACAACGCTCTTACGCACTTAAGTCTAGGGATAAGTAGATTAAGTGTCCTCGGGGAGGAATATGTCGTATTTATTGTTATTAGGTAATAGGGTATGTGTAGTTTTTGCTTGTCATTTGTGTGTTTTAGACGTGGTAAGGAAGGGAGCGATTGACATGTCTTCCTTTTCCTTCAGGTGCCGTGTCAGGATGTGGCCCGGGAGACTTTCCATCAGTCTGGTACTGCTACACTGTTGCAGAGGAGAGGTGGTGCAGGTGCATCCACTAGATAAGGGAATTTTGTTTGCAAGACAAGTAGATGTGGTATTGTCAAGCCACAGGTGGACAATTGTGTTCACGTATAATATATGGGGAGTGAGCAATGACATACGGACACCACAGGATAGGTTTACAGTGCTACAGGCGGCCACAGAGACGGAGGGGTTGTTTCAAGACATACGAAACGAGTATCAGGAATTGAAACTCTCATACGTAAACCTGAGAAGGCAGCTGCAACAAGTAACGGAAGTGGTCCTGCAAATGCTCGTTAGCAGGAAACGAGGGTGGTTGGATGCAGGGGGAAAATTGCTGAAAACAGTGTTTGGAACTGCCTGACGAGGAGGATATAAGGAGCTTAAATACTACGGTGGGGGAGGTGCAGGAGTTGACGGAGGAAACTAAGTCGAAAGTGGATTGGCACACGACACATATAGGTAACGTGGAGCAGGGGGTATTGAATGTCACTAGAACAGTGCGGGAGTTGAAGTCACACCTGGAACGGTATGCAGCAAATACCAGCAGTGTGTTGAATGGGGACATAGAGGCTATATGGGCGAGATTGAACCGAGTAGATAGGAAAATACAAGTAGCAGCTTTATTGAGGGCATTAGCAGACAGGGTAGATGATGCACGTGTCGGATTGGAAGTGTTATATGAAGCTGTGCATCACGCAGTGCATGGGCAATTGAGTGCCACTTTGTTAGGTCCAGATCAGATGGTGAAGGTGTTGCTGAAAGCGCAGAAATAATTCTCGGAAGGAGTGTGTCATGTCATGCCTCCGGCGAAACGGAATTTACTGATATTCTATCACATGTCTAAAGTGAGAGTAATTACGGATCAGGCGAGTATACATGTAGAAGTGTAAATACCAGTGATGGGTATCAATTTGCGGTACCAGTGTTATATGGTACACCTGTATCCACTTACATGGGGTGCACTTGGGAAGTGGGTGCTGACCACATCAGTGAGCTGTCACCGAGATTGTGCGGGGCCTGGGCACTGTGATCTGCCGTCACAACCGGGTGAGTGTGGTGATGCTGGGGGACTGCAGCCTGTTCCGCCCGTCCACCGTGGACGAGCCACCAGGAGGAGCAGGGAAGAAGACGGGGTGGGATAGAGTACACTCTGCACCACGAGAACGCCTCTCGTGCTGACAGTGCTGGGACTCCAACCCGGAGCCTCCTATGCGCAGTGGCCTGCTGTCCGCTGCCGAGCTGGCAGGCTGGCCGGCCAGCTGGTGCCGCTAGCCATGCCGGCCAAAGTACGAAGTAAGGACATTCCTTCGCTACGTCACTGCACGTGGCGCTACGCTAGGAAGACTGGTGTGGCCCGGAGCTGGTGTCATCGGTACGAGTCGGCGAGGACTCGGGGAAGGTCGTTGATATCACCAAGCTCAGCCAGCCTGTGTTACAGGCCACATTGTACTCGGCAGGAATAAAGGTGTTATGAATTAATAATGTTTCTTTGGCGTTTCTGACGCGTCCAGTCATTTCCTAGCATCCTGACAACTGGAGAGGTCACCACTCGACCTCCAGTCCACCGTAGGCGCCTATAGGACAGATTTTCGATGCCTGATTGACATGGCAACCTCACCTTCATCAGCTTAATCGGAAGTGCTGGCAGCACCCCAATGCCCTTTACTGCGTGAGCTACATCAACCGGGGTGCAGATCGCTCTACAGAGCCCTTGTTCAATCCTGCCTTGACTATGAGAGTCTGGTTTATGGTTCGGCGGCACCCCCAGCATTGCATTTACTGGACCCAGTGCACCACTGTGGTGTTCACCTAGTGACGGGAGCTTTTAGAACGAGTCCGGTGACCAGTGTCCTGGTGGAGGCTGGAGTCCCTCCATTGGAAGTTAGGCATGCACAACTGCTAGCCAGTTACGTTGCACACGTTCGTAGTTCTCCTGTGCATCCAAATTACCGTCTGCTTTTCCCAACCATGGCAGTTCATCTCCTGCTTCGGCGGCCCAAGTCAGAAATTGTGGTTAGTGTCCGGTCCCTTCTGTCTGAACTGGAGTCCTTCCTGTTACCACCTCTCCTCAAGGTCCATTCATGTACACCTCAACGGTGTACACCTGGGCCGCAGATTCTTCTAGATCTTTTGCATGGCCCTAAGGACTCAATTCTCGGCATGTACCGGTGACATGAAGTGATTTACACTAATGGCTCGATGGCTGATAGTCATGTAGGTTTTGCGTATATTCATGGAGGACATATTGAACAGCACTCCTTGCCAGATGGCTGCAGTATTTTCACTGCAGAGCTGGTGGCTACATCTCATGCCCTTGAGCACATCTGCTCATACCCTGGCCAGCCATTTCTCCTGTGTAGTGACTCATTGAGTAGCTTACAAGCTATTGACCAGTGCTACCCTCGCCATCCTTTGGTAGTGTCCATTCAGGAGTCTAATTATGCCCTGGAACGGTCCCATTGTTCAGTGGTGTTTGTGTGGACCCGAGGACACGTTGGGATCCCAGGCAACAAACTTACCGACAGACTGACCAAACAGGCTACGCGGAAACCGCTTCTGGAGTTGGGCATCTCCAAAACTGACTTGCGTTCTGTCTTACACCGCAGAGTTTTTTGGCTTTGGGAAACAGAATGGCATAACAGTACACACAACAAAGTGCTTATCATTAAGGAGACTACGAATGTGTGGAAGTCTTCCATACAGTCCTCTCACAGGGAATCAGTTGCCCTCTGCTGGCCCTGTATTGGCCATATATGGCTAATACATGGTTATCTCTTCCGTCGCGAGGCTCGCAAATGACGGTTGTCCATCTCTTCCTGGACCGCCCACTTTTAGCTGCTCTGCAGTGGACTTTTAACTTTCTCAGTATCCTGCCTTCGGTGTTTGGTGACAATGTCTTAACAGCAGCTTCAGTTTTATGTTTTATTCGTGAGGGTGGGTTTTGTCATTTGTCCCTCTGTCCTCCACCCTACTGCTTCTAGGGAGGAGGTTTTAATGTGTTGCAAAGTGGCTGGCTTCTTCTTTTTATTCTCATGATCAGCCAGCCATCTGCCCTCGTTTTGATCTCTTCTACATGTTTCTTGCGCATCTCTCTGGTTTTCTTGTCCAATTTTGTCCATTTTGGTTTTTGTAGCCCTTCTGTCATTCTTGTGGTTTTCTGCTTTCTTCCCTCTGTTTTGTATGTCTCGTTTATTTTACTCCCACCCTTGTGGAATTATTTTAATTGAAACGAGGGACTGATGTTCTTTCAGTTTCAGTTGCCCCCTATTTTTAAACAAACCAACCAACCCAGGTGAGATTCTCGATGAACATTTGGACTGAAATTTTTGGAGATCACCTTACTGGACCACACCTTGTATCACATCATTGTAATGGTGCACGCTTTTGGAGTTTCTGGGCAATGCCTTGCCTGAACTTTTGGAAGACATTTCCTGACAACAGTGCTGCTTCAGAATGATGATGCTCCAGTGCACATTGATTGTTGGGCCAGTGCATATCTCTCGGACAACTTTAGGCAGAAAGTAATTGTAAGGGGCTTCCCAATCTGTTGGGACCTCGTGCTCCCCACTGGCCACTCTTGACTTTTTCTTCTGTGGTTATAAAAAAATCTTCTGTGTACTCAGTGCCAATACGAGCATTACCAGAGTTTGAGTGGATCCTTACAGTGTTTGATACCACAAGAGGGGAGTGTGGAACCTTAGTCAGGCAAAACATGGTTCCGCATTGCACTTCATGGTACAAAGTTGATGGTCATCACATTGAACTTTTACTCAACAGTAGCGAAGCCAGATTCCATTTACAATTTCATTGAGTGCAGGCACTTCCTGCAGAGGAATGACCAACATCAAAAATTAAAATTGCAGAGCAGCCTAATGTCACATGTAACTTTTCCTTCATTGAAATGTTTCACTTGAGCAATGCAATAAAGAATAAGTTGCATGTGGCATGTGGTTGCTATGCAGTTTTAAATTTGGTTTACAATATTTGATTGGCTCTACCGTCAAATATTTTCCAAAGTGCAGTATTCTTGTGTTTCATTCAGCCTACTGAATATTTAGAAAGTGCATCTTCCTGTAAAAACTTTCATATTTGCAGCTATAGGTTTCTTATATCAAAACATTCAAAATTTAATCCTCTACAGTCCCTCAACTTTTTAAGTTGTGCTGTTACACCCTGTATATATGTATTAAAATGTGCATTAAGTTCTTGTGTCCTAAATAATACTTTGAAGTAAAATAGATTTTCACTGAAAAGTATATTGCAATTATACGTCCAGTAAGAAGCTACAAGACATGGGGCACCTTGGGTTCGAGTAGTATATGGGGAGGGAAATGCTCCTGGCATTGTCACTCAGAAAATGACTGAAGCTCTGCTACCTCCATATACACAGTGTTACCGGTCAAATTGGTCCTTCAGCTGCTACTCACCTTATGCATCTGAATCAGTGAACTCCAAGTTAATACATTTTAAAAAAAAAGTACTCGTATTCTTATCTAAATACTACTGATATATTGATGTTAAGGAAAGGATAGTTGCTACTCACCACGTAGCGGAGATGGTGAATCGCAGATAGGTACAACAAAAGGATTGTCAGAATCTGGGCAACAAGGCCTTTGTCAGAAATGGACAACACACACACTCACACACACACACACACACACACACACACACACACACACACACGACTGCAGTCTCTGAGAGTGGCTTCAGTGGCCAGAGGTAGCAGTTTTGTGTGTGTGTGTGTGTGTGTGTGTGTGTGTGTGTGTGTGTGTGTGTGTGTGTGTTGCATTTGTTTGAGTGGGCATGTATGTTGTCTATTTCCGACGAAGGCCTTGCTGGCTGAAAGCTCACTTTCTGATGTCTTTTTGTTGTACCTATCTGCAACTCAACATATCCACTATATGGCGGGTAGTAGCTGTCCTTTTCATTATTACATTCCATCCTGGATTTTCCACTACTATGTTAAGGTACATGACTCCCATAGACATGGTTAATGTTTGTTGTTGCAAATTTCGTGGATCAGGCAATATGGCATGCATTTTACAGTTGAAATTCAATTTTGTAGTTTTTTAGTTCATAATTTTTATATGCTAATAGTACATGTTGTAATAAGATATTGATTACATACGTAGGTTGGACAGACTGTGGAAACAACACATCGCTACATGTGATATGGTGTAGGAAACCTGTGGCATTCAAAATGTCTTCCAGTCATCCCAGAATGGATACATACAGTTCCTGTATGGTTTCAAGGGAATCTTATATGTTCTTCCTGCAAAATAGTGACAAGTTCAGGTAATCATGGTGGAGGTGGATAGCAATAGTGCACCATTCTCTCCAAAGTAGAACACAGTCTCAAAGACGTGGCACTTGTTGAGGCCAGGGGAGACAAGACAATTAACCTTCGTGCTCACAAAAACAATCTGGACAATACAAGCTTTGTGAACAGGGGACTTGTCTTGTAACACAGCATCACCTCCATTGTGGAACAAGCATTGCACCATGAGATGGACCTGATCAGCCAAGGAGATCATGTAATCCTTGGCTGTAATGCATCCTTGCATGGAACACTTGGAAACCATGATATGGCTGTCCAAATTATCAATGAATCCTCACCCAGTTTCACTCTTAGGATGTAAACTTTGCCAGATGTTGGAAACTGTGAAACAAGACTTGCCCAACCAAATGGAGTTCTTCCGTTGTTCAGTAGTCAGTATCTGCACAATGGATTGTGGTTCTGGAATTCCAGCTCCCTCTGCAGTTCCCTGCTTTATGGAATTCCTCTTGTTGTGGTTTGGTCCTAACGGGGTTCGTGAGTGTGATATCCAGTTCTACAGTGACTTCTGCAGCTGTCAGTCCTCAATACCATCTGTCATGGTGGCTCAACACATATTTTCATCCACATTATGACTTAGCGGATGATGTTTCTTGCTTTCCCTGTGCAGTACAAAATTTCAATAAATTGCCTCTTGAAACACCAAACATGTCGGCTCCTGTTATGGAAGCACCTACCACATGAGCACCAACAATTTGCCCACATTTGAATTCACTTAGCTGTGATATAATGCACTCTTGACAACATGGAACACTGACAATACCAACATATTGAGGACAGTGCTTTAGTTTTCAGCTGACGTTTGTTATTCTTTCTACAGAAATTTTTCAGTAAAATTTTCATTCAGTGTTTTAACTATGTTGAGTGTTCCTGTGGCTGCTTGAATTTTTGGTTTTAGCTTCTAATTTTGTGAAGTTTTGTTGGTATTGGTATTATTTGAGGTTAAGTAACATTAATAATTGCTTTCTTAGTAGAAGCAGATTTTGAGAACACTATTGGTAGTTCTATAAATAGTTCTAGAACTTAAGTAATGTAGAAGTATAGTTTTTTTTTCACTAACTGTAAAATTAATTTTACCATGAGTGAGAAGTGTGGGCTTTGTGAGTAGTGGGTTTCAGTATGGGATTTGTTCAAAGTATTTTAATTTGGGGGGGGGGGGGGGGGGGGGGGATGCAGTGGGCATTCTCTTGAGATCCTCTCCTGGGAATGCAGACTCTGTAGTAGAAACAAGTTGATAGAGGAGCAGGAGCGTAAGACCTGTGCCCTTCAGATGTAGTTACAACATGTGGAGGAGGAACTAGATAGGTTGTGGAGGGTGTAGGGAGCTGGGGAATGGATTTATATTCGGCTAATAAGATTCTGTAAATAATTTTAAAGAAGAGATGATAGTCAATTGGCTGAAGCTGATTGTTAAGTAAAAAGTTTTGCTGACAGCTCAAGATGGTAATCATATAATAATAATAATAATTATTATTATTTTTATTATTATTATTATTATTACTTTACTTAAATAATAATCTAACCAAGCTTTGGGAAACTTTTTGTAAGATGTTTGTTCAATGCCACAAACCCCCAATTCGCAATCAGTTCTTGGATTCTATTGTTTCTTGCTTTTGTTCTCATCTATACAATTTTTGTGTCATATAGAACTTGGGCAAAGCCTGTAAGGATGTAGAAGCACTGGGAATTAATCTACAGATAAATTGCAACATATTGTCTATTATTTGTTTTATTATGTAATTCATGTGTTCAGTGAAGAGGGGACACTCAGAAAACTTGACCTCTCTCCCTGTTATTCTTACTTATGGTGCAAGTTGAAGAGCCAGATATTCTAAAATAATCCCTATCCACTGGAAGAAGTGCAAGAGAACATAAAAAAACAGTATTACTGCCATTCCTAAGGCAGAGGTAAGTATTTTTCTCACACTTTTATATTGCACACAGTGCAGTACTATTGTCACCGATAATTTATAGTTCATTAAACAGAACAAATTTATCATTTTCATTAAATAGGGTGACTTATTTTGTTTCACATTTAAAAATATGTACCCAGACCTGTTCTATTTTGGCCATCCTGTACAATGATGAAAAATAGCTACAATAGTAATCTAATGTTCATTGTTACTTGCCACGATGACCTAATATATTCCACTATTTATTTGTACACTGTGGACCATAACACAGCAGAAAGTTTGTATTCATTCAGTGACATAAATACTGAAGACCCAGATTTTCATGAAACTGAGAGAAAATTGCAGAAAAAGTGAGTTTTGTTTTCTTGAAACTAGATGTTAATTAAGACAGTGAATTGAAAAATGCTTACTTGATTTTCAGATATGCAGATCGAGGATTGAGGCAGTTGTTAAAGGCACACCTCAGGTACCCCAGTTGGCTGCTCTTGGTGTAGAAGGGCACTAGGAATTCACAGTGCTCTTGATGTGACAACACATTGTGCAGCTAGGGGCCTGGATACAGTTTACAAAAGTAGACCCTTCAGCAAATACTGCAAAAAAGTCACCAAACACTCTATAACAACAGCAACAGGTCCTCTAGATTCTGAAAACCAATCTACTGCTGGTGGCAGCATTTATTAAACAGCAGCAGGCATCCCAAAACCTGCCGTAGCAACAAGTTGCTGTGACACAAGCAAGCTGCAGCTGCTCAGCAGCAGGTAGCAGTTACTGGGGCAAATACTGGTGTTCTCTCAACAGGAGAGCAACAGCAGCTAATATTCAGCTGCTGCTGCAGCAGCTAAATTTCACTAGCAGCAGTAGGTAGCAGCTGCAAGTAGATAGCAGTGGATGTGAGCCATGATTCTGGGCCAAATGACGCTGGCCACACTACATCATTGATACAAGCAGCAGCAGCAGCAGCAGCTGTAGTTATTAGCACTGCAGAGACATCAGTCTTTTTTTCAACCTCCATCTCTTGATAATGGACAACAGCAGAGGAGACTTTGGCAGCAGCATTTGGCTGGTGCATATGCATGTGCCTGTTTTCCCACAGTTCCTGAACAACATCCGGCAAAGCATCCTCTGAAACTCACACTTCCACCTGCTCCATCACCATAGGGTGTTATGGGCCCACCAGATGGAGCTCCGAAGTTGATGCCGGCTGTGGAATCCTCTCTCCACTGATTACCATCTCCTCATTGTTCTCCCCCCCCCCCCCCCCCTTCATACCCACCAGCATCATTCAGTCAACACTCTCCAGTTCATGAACTAATTGGGGGAGAAACAATGCTTATACAGAGACATGGACCTGTCTCACACCACCCTTCCTGGTGCAAATGCTCAAGATCCAAGTGACTCAATGAAGTACTGCCAACGACTCCTCAGGAAAAGCTTAATAAGTTTGTGGAACCATCATAATAATACCAATACCATAACATGTATATAAATTTTGTTGTGTCCGTTTTTCATATGATAAAAACAACATGTACTTTCATGAAAGTTTGGAAGTACATGGCAAGCTTTTTGACAGGTGGGAAATGTGTCAAATCCCAGTTGCACAGGAATTGTGTAGTGAGAAGTATTCATATGTACAGTTCCCATGTGGTGCATTGTATTAGCGTATAAAGATAGAGAACTACCAACTGCATCCTAATATCTACTTTGTCCTGTGTGTAGTGTGTGTATAAATAAGTGTGCAATATGTGGTACCTGTGCCAACCCCTCCATAATCATACTGTATTTTATTTAAGTCTTTGAACCATACTAATCCCAAAGGTGAGGAAGGAAAATCTGTAGTGCCTATTTCATGTTTGTCTTGCCATTTGTGTGGTGACATTTCAGTTGTAAATAGCGAGTGATTAAATTAGTGTACTGGAAAAAGGGAAGGGCAAGGGGAAGGGGAAGGCACTGTGAACTTTGTGAACTGTATGAATTATTGGCTTAGCAAGTGTGTGTGTGTGTGTGTGTGTGTGTGTGTGTGTGTGTGTGTGTGTGTGTGTGTGTGTTGGGGGGGGGGGGGGGTTGCACGTGCATGCTCGCACCCAGGTATTAAAGGCATAATATTAGGATACTGAGATATGTTACACAATTAAACATCAGAACCAATAGTAAATATCTATGTTCAAAGTGCAGGAAAGAAATTATACTTAGTAAACTATAAGTAAATTAAATTTAATTAATGCAAGAGAATGAACTTCAATGCACCAAAATGAATAGAATTTGGTACACTTATTGTACAAAATGAACAAACAAAAAAAGGGATGTTCCCCGCTATTACAAATCCATGTTAACTGTGTCTGTAAGGCTGATCTTGTAAATGAGAGGTAATGTAATTCAAGCTGCAGTACTTCGCACATGCCCTTTCCGTTGTAAAGGAAAGAAGGTGATAGTAGTGAAATACTACTTGTATCCATGTATAATGTTCGACTTTAGTCAAATAAAATTTGTGTAGTTTAGTGATAAAGATAGAAAAATAGATTTGGAGCTCAGAGCAGTATGAGGTCTGTTAGAAAAGTATCCAATGTTTAATTTTTACCCCCTGTAATGCCATCAGTTACTGGCAAGCAGCATTTAAGTGAGGTAGTGTGTAGTGCTCACATCAGTTTTTCATTGCAAGGAAAGTGACGGAACAACTAGAGCAGCAGTACTGCATCAGATTTTGCCAGAAACTGGGTGACAGCCATTTGGAAGATTCAAATGGCTTTCGGTGACGGTACTGTGGGCATCACACAGATTAAGGAGAGCTACAACTTGTTTAAAGATGGCTGCAGATTGGTGGAAAGTGAGCTACACTCTGGTTGCCATTGACTTGCCGAAATGACCAGGTCATTGCCAAAATAAACACTGTGATGATGTAGGACCATCGTGTGACTATCACAGAAACTGTGGAAGAGGTGTGTAACAGCACTTTTTTGGCACATTCCATTATGACCAAAGATTTGGCCATGAAGAGAGTGTTGGCAAAATTTGTGCTGAAGCTGTTGATGATGGAGCATAAGCGGCTTCATGTTGAAGTCTCACAGACTTTGTGAACACCATAATCACAGGTGACGAGTCCTGGGTATACATGAACAACCTGGGAAGCAAATCCCAGTTAGATTTAATATTCTTCATCACCAAGACCAAAGAACACCTGCAAAGTGCAGAGCGATGTCAAAGTAGTGCCGACTGCTTTTTTTGACCTCTACAGTATGGTACACCAAGTGTATGCACTCAAACAGTAACCAAAGAGTACTACAGTGTTGTCCTCCATCGTCTGTGATACCTGATGTTGTTTGGTGCAAGAGACCAAACTTGTAGGCAACAGGAAATTGGTGACTGTCACAACAGTGATCCAGCACATTCCTCGCACTCAGTCCAGGCTTTGTGGTGAAAAAATTAGATTGCTGTGCTTCAGCCAGCTCCTTACTCTCATCATACAGCAACTTATGGCTGTTCCCCAAACTCAAGGGGGCATTGAAAGGAATGCAGTTTCAGACTAGAGGACATTTTGGCAGCAATGACACTCAAGCTAAACACCATTTCGAAAGAGGGTCTTTTGGCTCGCTTCCAACCGTTGTGGCACCTATAGGAGAAGTGTGTGCAGTCCCAAGGGAATTACTTTGAGAGTGATTAGCTATCCAGCATGCCAGGCTAGACATTTTTTTTGTGGCCAAAGATCACATACTTCTTTAACAGACCTCGTAGATGTACAACTTAATTCCCCGTGCAAATGACATTCCACTCAGCAATCTTTTGTCAGGTAAAGTAATAATATGGTTAGTAGAATTACAGACTCATATCAGTGTCTTCAGCGTTACCACAAATTACATGTTAATGACCCTATTTGTTCTGGGAATGCATTACATGTGAGGTTTCTACTTGGCTCCATCGCCATGGGTGGAATGATTTAGAGTTCTGTTAATTTTGACCAACCTGCAGTTTCTAAAATGTCCTCTGTTGTCCTGAGGCTGTAATTAGCTTTTAGCAAGAAACCAAACATAAATAACTGGTTCTTTTACTGTTCAGGGATGCCACTATTGTTTAAGGAGAAAACAAGAAACTGCATGTAACAAACTTTATCTATTGTCTTTTGAGCAAGTTACATATAATTAATATAGTTACAAACTTTATCTTGTGATACCATTAATTGATTAGGTGTTATGGATTCTTAAAATGCTCTGGTTCATTACTCCTGCACAAAATTAAGAATTGACGACCATGCCATACAACACATCTGTACCCCATGATTAACCCTCTACCTGATTAGATAGCACTGCTGCTGCTACTTTGTTTGGGAGCCTGGTCTGTGTGTATCTCCAAAGACACCTGAAGAGCTTCATCTGCTTTTTTGTTTAGCTTTTGTTATGTTTTACATGTAATTTTGACTTTTGAAATAATTAGGTGATAGCTTGGTATGTAGAGATACCTATTCGAGAAAGTTAAGTTTAATGTACCGCTATTAAAATATTAATGAAAATAAGTTAGCATTCTGGCACACAGCCTCTGAACATATCAGCCAATCACATTGATAGATTACAATTCTGGTGGTCTTTCCCAAATGAAAGGTACTATTAGTTAGTGGTACCTCACACCACTGATTATGCCATATGCATAATGCTGCAACCTCTGCTGCTCTGAAGAAAGAATCTTGAAGCTAGAAATGACGGCTGTTAAGCGAGAAATATCACACATCCTCTTCCTACTTAGATTTACAAAAATTGGGGTGTTCTTGAAGACAACACCCAATTTGGAAATAAGCAAGCTTAATGAATTAACAAGTATGTCTCAATAGCCATGCAGTCCTGTTAATGTGATATTTGTATAAAAATATTTTTTTATAATGTTGTTTACCCTGATTTGGCACTAGTCATTAATAACTGTACTTTATTGGCATTCCATCTTTGCATTAATACTAGTTACAAAATTTGAGTTATTCTGCTCTCGTGGAGTAGTATACTGCTAACCTATAATTTCACTTAATTATGTGTGATTTCTATTAGAAAGATGCATGTTATGAAAAACCATTTTAAAAGAATTTTTTTACAAGAATTACTATACCAGTGCATTGCCATCATTTTCATAATTAAAACACTTATTTCATCAAGCAGATGTTCGACTTAACAGGGTAAACATTTACATTTCTTATTGGTGCATTGCTGTCTTTTAAATTTATAAAAAAGATATGATGGATGCTAAACCCAGAAATATCACACAGATGTTTCTGGCATGTTGTTTGTTAGAAAATTCATTTTAGACACACTTTCCTTGATTTCTAGTTCCTTGAAGAATCAGATTAAAACAGCAGATCAACAAAACTTGCCTTGGAGTTCCTGTTGGAAGTACCTGAAAAAAAACCAGTAATTTGCATTACAGCTTATGTATGTGCTGTGAGCAATGCGCGAAGACGACTGTTAGCTTCTGGAGAGCTTGTATTTTTTACTATTCCCATCCCCCCCTCCCCAGATGTATGTAACTGTATGAAGAAGTATAGTGGGAGGATATGAGATGGGAAATTTTGCATCAGTGTTCGCTCTTACATTACTTCTTTTATTGTATGTAGTGCTATGTATTTAAAAGTGGTGCAAAATACTTGGTTTCTATTGTTATTTGTATTATTACTTCTGTAAGGTTTGTTTTGTTTGAAAACAGTTGCCTTTTCTTGCTGGTTATAAGAGAAATCTGAAATTTCTTGTTTCCAATACTCTCTGTACTTCCTGCATGTCTTTGAGGAAGGAGGCACTGACATCCTGTTTTGTACACTGCAGGTTTTTTGTTCTTTTTTATTTACTGTTATTGGTACAGATTTTTAAAAATATACATTAAGTGTATGGATATATGTTACAGAGAGCTTGGTAAGTCATACACTGAAAAAATTTTGGTAACCCTTTTGCTATGTTCAGTTAGTTGTGTGAGTATAATAATGAGGATTTTTCAGTGAGAAAGGTGTAAATCACATGTTTGTTTGCATACATACATTTATGTACAGTTCGTGTATTTTATAATATAACAACAATCTGATTGAAGTGAGATCTCAAATTTTTAATGTTTGTATTTTTGTTTATTTATATTGCCAGAATTGATGTAATTGAAAGTGTAATCTAGGTGTAGTACAAAATACATTTGTAGCAGGCACAACTTTGAGATATTAGTAGCGTAGTAGGGACATCTGTTGCCATAATCTCCTCTCCACCCATGTATTGTATAATGCCCAACTTGATTGGAAAGGGCATTTCAGTGGCTTTAAATTTTTAAGACTTGTAATGCTCTAAAAGGTTTTCTTTTAGCCATTAAAATTCTTTGAAGACTTACAAAGATTTTATAGTGATAATGCCATTAAAGTTGGACACTAACAATAGGAGTGTGTCCTGTGTGTAAGATTTAACAGAAATATCACTTTTTTTCAACACTCTGGTCCTTGATATATTTATTACCTGTACCTATTTCAGAAAGATGTCTAAAAAAAACTGCACTGAACAGTCATGCCAGGTTTTGTATTATAGTTTGGTTGCTTAAATTTCAGTTAAGTGAATTCATTTCTTTCCACGTTGTGTTGCTCAGTATTGCAACAATTTTGCAAAGTGAAATAGTATATTTGTTTAAGAGTGCATGCCCATAACTGAGTGCTGTTTGGAACACTTGCTTCTTTCAAGTTGTTCTTTTAAGTGTTCCTTTTATTGTTGTTATCATTAAATATAATCAGTGGGCAGACTGTTAAAGTCGTTCTGTGAAAGATCTCCACGTAAATAGTTGTTCCTGTGTTGTTCATCAAAATATAGAGAAATAATTCAGGATTTCTTCATGATTAAATCAAGTGGATCCTTTGAGGGTTGATAACCATTGTATTATGTTCCATAAAAACATGGGAAAACTGCCGGACATCAGTAACACTCTGCCACGATATTTCGGCGCAGAGTCTTCTGGCCATCTTCAGGTGAGTGCCACTGTAGTAGTATTGGCGAGTACACGCTGAGCTCCGCCATTTAAAGCCGTACTGAGGTTTAAATAGTGGAGCTCAGCACATACTCACCAGTACTACTACAGTGGCACTCACCTGAAGATGGCCAGAAGACTCTGCGCTGAAATATCGTGGCAGGATGTTACTGATAGCCGGCAGTTCTCCTGTGTTTTTATGGAACAATCAGTACGCCGGGAAAGCTTTAAACATCACATTGTATTATGGTTTCTTCAGTATGATAAGTCAGTTGTACAAATGCATTATTAAATTAATAAATTTCAGCTATTGATCAGTGATCATTTTTGATTACTGTATCGGGCAGATGTCTCTTTAAAACATGTTTATATGGAAATGTTTGTAATTGTGTATAATATGCATATTCCCTGCTCAGCAGTATGCTCTAGCAGGTCTCACATCTTGATGAATCATAAGTTGTTTCATTAACTTTGAATTTAGCAAAACCAAAATATGTTGCTTTCACTAGGTTTATTCAGTTGAACTGTTTACGTTAACTTGGATGAAGGCTGTCCTGCAAGAAACTCAGTGGCTCCACTTCTGGCAACATTTTCTCAATTGTGTGGATATGTTTGTATTTCTGTTCCATTAGCTGGTGCTACTCTGCATTTTGCATTGGTATTGTTAGTAGTTGATTTTAAATGTTAAAAATTAACCACTCTCAACCAAACCAATTTTAATTAAAAGCTCTGTATCATTGACCAAATAAGTGTGTGCTAAATTTTCATTATTAAGGAAGCACACTACTACACTGATAAAATCTGTGTTTCAGAGATGAGATACAGGCAGGTTACTTACTCTAGAGTTAATTCTTATTTTTTACCCTCATGTTAAGGTAAAACTGGTTCAACTTCTGCATCAAATGCTAGTTTAAAAAAAGGGGCAAAAAAAAGAGGGAAAGATGGCAGATGTAGGATTACACAGTCAAATCATTTGCTGTTAATGCAAGTGTAATTGTAATTCAAGTATTAGGGTAGTATTTCTTGTCTCTCATCTTCTTCCCATCCACATTAAATTTCAGGTCACTGCCATCAATCTGGTTATTTTCTATACCTTCACAGGACTCATGTCTTTGCTGCTGATTCTTCACTCTATATTCCTTGATTCTGATTCTGTTTTCATCCTTGCTTTGTGTTTTGAGCTTGATCCTGAGTTTGGAGGAAGAAAAAGGCAATAAAAGAAGAGTATATACAAGACTCCAACGCAAGAAACAGTGCAGTATGAGAGGAAATCTGAATGCTTAAAATTTAATGCACATTTCTGTAAAATTAATAATGTGGGGGAAATCAGGCAATAATGACATACCTGGGTAAATTGAGATAGCAAGGTCTAAACGAAACTAGTTGAGTGGCGCCACCTGCACAAAGCTGTGTGAAAAGGTTGATTGGCAGCACCATTCCTACGAATATAGTGATGAGCTGCCAGCTTCTGTTTTGGTGCTGTAAATGAAAAACTTACAAGTAAGCCTCCAAGTTTTTACTTTCACTCACATATATCCATTCATTGGTGTTGTTAATTACATGTTAAAGAAAAGTGTAAGTTATATTGTAAAGCATATTTTTAGCTATATTTTGAGGGGCATGAGATTATGCTAGAGCATGCCGTAGTTGAACATTTCTAAAATGAATCAAAGGTGTTTCAGGTTACAGTGACATACTGTGTATGAGGGTAAAATGCCACAATATGTATTTTACCCCAAGGTAGATTCTAGTTCTATCCTGTCTGATCTTTGATATTAATTAAGCAATTTCTTTTACATATGTTTAAATTTGACAACAATATCAGAAGGCCTTTCTATAATAAAATAAATTAAATGAAACATTAAATGTAAATTGATAAATTTGCAGTGATACACAAATGCAATGAATTTACATAGGCCAGACATAAGTACATGAATTTCCTCCTTCAGATGGCTGGGAATAAAGTAAAGAAATTGTCAAGACAGTCTCAGCATGTGTTGCAGATCTAGCAGGCTACTGATACTGTTCAGAGGTGAGATGGGATGGTTGCGGGCATCAAAAGCATTCGTAGTTCCCCAGGCTACTCTTAGAAGTTGTCTCACCTCCTTCACAGTCATACCAAACATGTGTGACTCCAATAGCTTCAAATGTTGTACCAATTCATGCTCCAATGCAGTGTTGAAGGTTGACTGGAATCTACCCAATCCTTTCTGAACACCATCGAAAATTTTGGTTTCCGAGACACCAGTCATCATCTTACCACATTCTAATCAGAAATGACAGTCAGCAACAACACAGCTGGTAAGAGGGCTATCAGTATCTTTCTTCTAAACTTTTGGATAAGTGTTATGAGAGATTGTTTAGAGAGAATTATAGTAAACAGCACTATGGCATTAAAAGGCATCAGTAAAGGGGATATGTTTAAGGGAAGGTGGTTTTGTCCAGTGTCGGGAAGAGGCAAATACAAAAGAATAAGAGTCAATTAATTGTTGACAGTTCAAATGTATGACAAATGATCATGCCCCTGAGGGAACCAGCAGCAAGGGACAGGAAAGAACACCAGGTGCACTCAGTGTGCGCCTGGGGGCCCCATTCAACATGTTGAAGAGGCTATTCTGGCAGCCTTGAGGGAATGGGATGCAACCAACTGGAGATTGTGGTGCACATTTGGACAAATGGTGCCTGTTGTCTGGGCTCAGAGGTCATTCTTGGGTCATTCCAATGACTGCCAGAGGAGGTTGCGAAGACCAGCTTTGGTGTCAAGTTTCAACGAAGCTCACAATTTGCAGAATTTCCCCAGAACTGATCGTGGCCCTTTGGTTCTGAGTCGAGTGGAAGCACTGTACCAGAGACTTTGAAACTTCTGTAAGAACTGGACTTGTGCTATAGGGTTGAGAACTATAGAGTCGTCCTAAATTGGTTAGGGTTAGATGTGCTCTACACATTGGAGGCAGTTACTGAGGTGGCTGACTGTCGAGTGCACACAAGGTTTTTTTTTTTTAGATTAGGTGACTTTCCATCCAATCAAGATATTGATAGCCACAGGAAACCCAGAAGTATCAGTGGAAGATTGGAAGACATACCTCCCACAGGTAAGAGTATTAAAATCCTAATGATAAACTGTCGAAGCATTCCCAATGTAGTGGCAAAGTTTGAAACTTATGAAAAGCAGCGAAGCTTACATAATACTTAGTACAAATGAAACCTGTAATTAATAGCAGAGAGATTTTTGGGGAAAATTTAAGTGTAACCTGAAAGAACAGGCAATTGGGAAATGGAGGTTGTTATTTGACACACCAGACAAGAAACTCAAATCCACCGAGATGGAAATTGAAGCTGCATGTGAGATTGTTCAGGCAAGACTCAGTATAAGAGATGAGTGAGTGTACAATGTTAATTGGATACTTGTATTGCCCACCAGACTCATCTGATGTAACTGAAAACTTGAGAGAGAACCTCAGTTTAATTGTTCGCAAATTCCACAATAACACTGTAATCATCGCTGGAGGCCTCAGTCATCCAACAATTACAGTTTTGTTAGTTGTGGGTGTGTTAAGACATCTTATGAAACCTTAATAAATGCCTTCTCTGAAAACTACCTAGAATAGATAGTAAGGAACCCCACTCAATGGAAATACATTGGATCCAATGGCAACAAATAGATCTGACCTCTTTGAGGATGTTCACACCAAAACAGGTGTCAGTGACCATGATGCAGTAGTAGCAACAATGATAACCAAAGTACAAAGGACAACTAAAACAAACAGAAAGATATATAGGTTCAGTAAACCACATAAAAAATAAGTTGTCATGTCTCAATGAGGAATGTTGAGTGTCTTATCTCAAAGATGAATTTGAGACTTTCAGCTCAGTTCAAGAGCATGTAGAGGAACTCTGGCTCAAGTTTAAAAGTACAGTTCACCATGCACTGGGTAGTTACAGGGTGTTTCAAAAATGACCGGTATATTTGAAACGGCTATACAAACTAAACGAGCAGCGATAGAAATACACCGTTTGTTGCAATATGCTTGGGACAACAGTACATTTTCAGGCAGACAAACTTTCGAAATTACAGTAGTTACAATCGTCAACAACAGATGGCGCTGCGGTCTGGGAAACTCTATAGTACGATATTTTCCACATATCCACCATGCGTAGCAATAATAAGGCGTAGTCTCTGAATGAAATTACCCGAAACCTTTGACAACGTGTCTGGCGGAATGGCTTCACATGCAGATGAGATGTACTGCTTCAGCTGTTTAATTGTTTCTGGATTCTGGCGGTACACCTGGTCTTTCAAGTGTCCCCACAGAAAGAAGTCACAGGGGTTCATGTCTGGCGAATAGGGAGGCCAATCCACGCCGCCTCCTGTATGTTTCGGATAGCCCAAAGCAATCACACGATCATAGAAATATTCATTCAGGAAATTAAAGACGTCGGCCGTGCGATGTGGCCGGGCACCATCTTGCATAAACCACGAGGTGTTCGCAGCGTAGTCTAAGGCAGTTTGTACCACCACAAATTCACGAAGAATGTCCAGATAGCGTGATGCAGTAATCGTTTCGGCTCTGAAAAATGGGCCAATGATTCCTTTGGAAGAAATGGGGGCCCAGACCAGTACTTTTTTGAGGATGCAGGGACGATGGGACTGCAACATGGGGCTTTTCGGTTCCCCATATGCGCCAGTTCTGTTTATTGACGAAGCCGTCCAGGTAAAAATAAGCTTCGTCAGTAAACCAAATGCTGCCCACATGCATATCTCCGTCGTCAATCCTGTGCACTATATCGTTAGCGAATGTCTCTCGTGCAGCAATGGTAGCCGCGCTGAGGGGTTGTCGCGTTTGAATTTTGTATGGATAGAGGTGTAAACTCTGGCGCATGAGACGATACGTGGACGTTGGCATCATTTGGACAGCAGCTGCAACACGGCGAACGGAGACCCGAGGCCGCTGTTGGAACACCTGCTGCAGTAGCTGCGCGTTGCCCTCTGTGGTTGCCGTACGAGGTCGCCCTACCTTCCCAGCACGTTCATCCGTCACGTTCCCAGTCCGTTGAAATTTTTCAAACAGATCCTTCACTGTATCGCTTTTCGGTCCTTTGGTTACATTAAACCTCCGTTGAAAACTTCGTCTTGTTGCAACAACACTGTGTTCTAGGCGGTGGAATTCCAACACCAGAAAAATCCTCTGTTCAAAGGAATAAACCATGTTGTCCACAGCACACTTGCATGTTGTGAACAGCACACGCTTACAGCAGAAAGATGACGTACAGAATGGCGCACCCACAGACTGCGTTGTCTTCTATATCTTTCACATCACTTGTAGTGCCATCTGTTGTTGAAAATTGTAACTACTATAATTTTGAAAGTTTGTCCGCCTGAAAATGTACTGTTGTCCCAAGCATATTGCAACAAACGGTGTATTTCTATATCTGCTCGTTTAGTTTTTATTGCCGTTTCAAATATACCGGTCATTTTTGAAACACCCTGTACGTGCCCAGTAGAACAGTTCATAATGGGAGGTAACGTCTAAGGTATACAGTCACTGTAAAGGAACAGATCACAGCATGATAGGTGTAAAATGATATGGCTATAGATAGATGCTGAATGAAACCCATTTGAATATCAAGGGGGCAATGCGTGATGCCTTCCATGACTACTGTAACAGAATATTGTCCAATGGCATTTTATAAAATCAAAAGAAATTCTGGTCGTATGTAAAGACTGTTAGTGGCACCAGAGTTAGTCTCCAATTCCTAACAAATGAGACTGGAAATGAAATTGAAAATAGCAGATGCTTAACTCCATTTTCAAATGTCCCTTTACAAAGAGAAACCCAGGAGAATTGCCCCAATTTAATCCTTGTGCCACTGAAAAGCTGAATGCAATAAGTACTAGTGTCAATGGTGTTGAGAAACAGCTGAAATCGTTAAAACTGAACAAAGCTCCAGGCCCCGATGGAATCTGTCAGATTCTATAATGAATTTGCAGGTGAATTAGCTGCTCTTCTCACTTTGATCTATTGTAGATTCCTCAAACAAAAAACTCTGCCGACTTCTTAGAAAAAGGCACAGGTCACACCCATCTACAAGAAGGGTAGCAGAAGTGAGCCACAAAATTACTGTTCAATATCCTTGACATCAGTTTGTTGTAGAATCTTAGAATGTATTGTGAGGCAAAGCATAATGAGGTACCTTGAACAGAATGACCTTCTCAATGACAAACAGCATGGATTTCAAAAAAATTGATCACCTGAAACCCAACTTACACTTTCCTCACATGGCATACTGAAAGGTTTGGATCAAGGCAACCAGGTAGATGCAGTGTTGCTGTTCATGCTGTATGTTAATGACCTTGCAGACAATATTAATAGTAAAATCAGGCTTTCTGCAGATAATGTTGTTATCTATAATGAAGTACAGTGTTTGAGAAGCTGCATAAATATTCAATCAGATCTTGTTAAGATTTCAGCATAGTGCATAAATTGGCAGCTTGCTCTAAATGTTCAGAAATTTAAAACAGTGCACTTCTCAAAAAAAAAAAAAAAAAAAAAAAAAAAAAAAAAAAAAAAAAAAAAACACTTTGTATATTATGATCATAATATCAGTGAGTCACTGTTGGAATCGGCCAGCTCATACAAATATGTGGGTGTAACACTTTGTAGGGATATGAAATAAAATGATCACACAGATTCAGTTGTGCGTAAAGCAGGTGGTAAACTTAGATTTATTGGTAGAATACTGGTGAAGTGCAATCCATCTACAGAAGAGACTGCTTGCAAATCATTGGTGCAACTGGTTCCAGAATATTGCTCAAGTGTGTGCAACCCGTTTCAGATAGGAGTAATGGGACTATTGAATCTATACAGAGTAGGGCAGCATCAATGAGCATAGGTTTTTTTAATCCTTAGGAGAGTGTCACAGAGATGCTAAAGGAACTGAATCTGAAGACTCTTGAAGATAGATGTAAACAAGCCCAAGAAAGGCTATGAACAAAGTTTCAAGAACTGGCTTTAAAGGATTACACTAGGAATATACTACAACCCAGTACATATTGCTCTCAAGGGATTGTAAGGATAAGATGAGAATAATTACTGCATGGATGGAATCATTCAATCATTCTTCTAGTGCTCAACACGTGAACATCAACCAAGATTAATGGAAGACTTGACAATAATATTAATGTAGTCTGTAGGTTTCATGATGCCTTCGGTAACAACTAGTTCAAAAACGGGCGAAGCGAAACTCCTGTACAACATAATATTGCCACCATTTTAAAGTGTTTTGTGCAGTGCAGGTGGTATACAGTAATCTTATGCGAGGCCCAATACCCCATTTTGTGGGAAACTCTTCACCTCACCAGGCAACTCATTTCCATTGCTTTTTGGTCTAGTTAAAAAAAAAAAAATTCCAAATTCAGTGTTGTTATTAGTGAATGATAGTTGGCTGTGTGGACTGCCTGCCTTGGAAACACTCTAGTAACAATATGAAATGAATGGTATGCTCCAAAGTACAAGACTTTCCTAGACCTTGAATTCCATAGACATTGCATTTCTATATTGCCACCTATTCAGCTTCAAAGGGCTGGCATCCGATGTCCACATATTTGGCCAAGATGTGAACATAAAACATATTTTAGTATAACAATAGCTGGTGACAATGACACCAGTAAATGAACATCTGACAAGTCACGATTTTTGTGAAATTTGTTCCCATTCAAACTTCCACAAAACAGCTGCTTTTTGAGTATTCAGTTCTTGGATTTAATTGATTTCTGTGCATCTGTAGCACACATATAGCCTACATTTTGTATCATGTCCTAAGCCTGCTATGTTATGTAGGCTGACGCACTTTCTTAATGTCTGGATGGTCATTATATTTTGTGTTCAGCCTAATTGTTGTGAAACGGGATTGCAGGGTCAGGGAAGAGCTTGGGCTGCAGTATCATTACCCTATAATAACAAGTTTGTTATGTTGTTTAAGTTGAACTGAAATTTTTAAATAGTGTATTATGTATCACATAGTGTTGCTGTAGTGGTTGAAAAGTTCCCACCACCTGCTGAAAGTTTTGAAATTGACACATTCCCAGTTCTCTCTTTGGTTTCCTGTAAAACAGTACCTCCCATGGACTGAATTGTGTTTTGTGTTATCCAAAAGAGTGCATTGAGGAAAGTGAGTCGTGAGAGCACATTCAGCATCTCAAATGCTATCTTTGTGTATTCACCCTCGTCCTTCCTTAGAGTGCCTCCTGATTTGGATGGTGTTCTAGTGAGGATTTTCTTAAGACTGGCACATGTAGTTTTCTTCCATCTCCTCACAGAATGGCATCCAGGATGAGAGTTTGCTTTCTTAATTGTAAGGCGAGAGTCCCAGTATGTTTTTGTAGGATTCCTATAGGCCATGGTCTGTTTAGCACTTATTTTAACCTCAAACTTGATACATATGGTGGTGTATGTAAAGGGCTTCCATGAGCAGCAAAAAGCAGAGTTCGTGCAGAAGGTGAAGAGAGCACAAGTAGATGCAACACCTAGATATTTCAAGAGGGTATCATTTGCTACTAATAGTCTAATAAAGACTTCGACCAGGAGAAGACGGTGATGCTCCGATGGGAGAAACTGCAACAGCTAGATAAGTAACAACTTCACCTTTTCATCAAAATAGTATTGAACAGACATAACTTATCTCTATCTCATGTAGTAGTTGTATAGAGTTTCTCTTGTTAGTAGGAACAAGTCACTGTTTAGTACTTTTCTCCTAGTTAGCATGAATTACACTGAGAGGCCAGTGATTGAGTAGTTAGGCCAAGGGGCCTGTAATTGACTAATTAGGCCAAGGGACCAGTGATTCAGTAGTTAGCAGAACAAGACACTTGTCTCTGTCAGCTGTGATAATATTTGAGAAGCACCCTGAGAAGAAGTTTCTGGGTTAACCTGTAGGTATTTGGAGGAAACTGTATACAGGGGAAAGGGTAGGTAGTGTGACGTCTCACATATTCTTATGTATGTTAATAGTGAATAAACTAGTTTAAGGAAGAAGTTGTACCTTTATACTTCAGCAGATCAGCAGTGCCTAAATCCCTTATTAGCCCCTTCGTTACAAGAACATTTCAGTTGTACCTACATTGCATACAATGCCTTAAATAGCAAAGGAGATACTGCTCACTCTCATCTCTGTTGAGGTAATCAGAGAGCTGCAGTATCATCAACATCCGGATGGCTCCAGGCAGGCCATACCAACACCATACTGGTAACCAGGACATGTGCTGGGAAGCAGCATAAAAATTCAGTGATAGAAGTCTATGTACCTTAGTCAAGCCTGGGAGAATCTAACAGTTGCACCACTGAGTGTCACCGCAACAAGAAGAAGAAGCCACCGATGTGAGCAGCATCCAAGAACTAGAAGACAAGAGGAGCCCAGTAGTGTGAGATTGAGCAGCAGTGCTGGAAATGCAGAGGCCCAGCAGAGATCAACTGACTGGACGTCCAGTAGCAGTAGAGTAGGAAAGGCAAGCCAGCTCATTGAACTAAGCAGTCATGACCTTGAAGTAGCTGATTGTTACATTCAAGAGCAGGATAATACTGGGTGACAAGTGGTGTGCTCCAAATTTGTTTTTTGGAGGGATGAGCAGTACCAGGATTGGATGTGAAGGCCTGAGAAATCGGCTTTTAGACGAGGCTGCTGGGATAATTACGACCAGTGAAGGCTGAAGTGAGAGTGGTGGTGTATTGCTGTAAAGTGTCTGCATCCTAACAAATATATTTGCCTCAAATGCCAAGGCTGTATGGGAGGGAACATTAGACATAAAAAGGATGGCAACTATCAAAATATAAGTGCTGTTGTTTGTTAGTGGGTTTGATGTGGATGGAAGTGTGTAGCTGGCCTTCAGTGAGGATGAGATCAACATCAAGGAAAGTGGCTTGGGATTTGGAATGGGACCATGTGAAATTTAATTGGGAGAAGGGTTATTTATTTATTTGTTTACACATCTAGTTCCATAGGAGCAAATATCCAAGGTCATTGAACATGTCAGTATATGAAATAACACATACAAGTAATAACAGATAAACAAAATGTTTGAGTCCAAAAAAAGTCAAGCCATAAGTTTAAAATGAATTCAACAATATAACATAATCAGCTTTCAAGGAACTCTTCAACAGAATGGAGTGACCCGTGAGGAAACTCTTCAGTTCCGACTTGAAAGGTGTGGGTTACTGCTAAGATTTTTGAATTCTTGTAGTAGCTTACTGAAAATGGATGCAGCAGTATACTGCACAGCTTTCTGCACAAGAGTTAAGGAAGGCCGATCCAAATGCAGATAGGATTTATACAGAGTGTTAACTGAGTGAAAGCTGATAATTCTTGGGAATAAGATGGCATTGTTAACAAGAAATGACAGTAGAGAATACAGATATTGAGAGGCCAATGTCAAAATACCCAGGCTAATGAACAGGGGTCAACAAGGGGTTTGTGAACTTATGCTACTTATTGCCTGAACTATCCATTTCTGAGGCAAAAATATTCTTCTTGAATGGGGGGAGTTACCCCGAAGTATAACACCATATGACATAAGCAAATGAAAATGAGCAAAGCATACTAATTTTCATGTCAAACGATCACTTATGTCAGATTCTGTTCTAACAGTAAAAATGGGAGCATTAAGTCCTCGAATAAGATCCTGATTGTTGGCTTTCCGTGACAGTTTACTTTCTATCTGGATACCTAGAAATTTGAGCTGTTCATTGTCGTCATCATATGCCCATTCTGTGAAATTAAAACATAGTGTTTTATTGAATTGTGTGTCAGAAACTGTAAAAACTGAGTCTTACTGTGATTTAGTGTTAGTTTATTTTCTATACACCATTAACCTATGTCACGGGCTGCACTATTTGAAACAGAGCTATTGTTGCACGCAACATCCATCATTACCAAGCTAGTGTCATCAGGAAAAAGAAATATTTTAGAATTACTCATAATTCTAGAGGGCATATCATCTATATAAATAAGGAAGAGGAGTGCCCCCAGCACTGATCCCTGGGGCACCTCTCATTTGAACATACCCTACACAGACCCCACATCACAGCCATTCTCATTCATTGTGAATAATGAACTTTTGCTGTCTGTTGTTAAAGCAAGAGGTGAATCAGTTGTGAGCTACTCCACGTATTCCGTAACGGTCCAACTTCTGGAGCAATACTTTGCAATCAAGCCTTAGTTAAGTCAAAAAATATGCTTAGTGTTCAAAACCTTTTGGTTAATCCCTCCAGTACCTCCCATAGAAAAGAGAATGTATCATTTTCAGTTGTTAAACGACCTCTAAAGCCAAACTGTGCATTTGACAGCAAATTATGTGATATAAAATGATCAATTATCCTTACACACACAGCCTCTTCCCTGTAGAAACTAAATTTTTATTTAATTCATCAGCAATGCCTCGAAGATGACTGTTAAATACAGTACATATATCTGACTGTCCAGTAACAGAAATATTTTTACTAGGAAGAGACTATATTGTTGACCTTGCACTACTGACCAGATATTCCTTCACAACTGACCATATGGTTTTAATTTTATCCTATGAATTAGCTATTCTCGTTGTGTACCACATACTCTTTCCCTTCCTTATAACATTTTTAAGCACCTTACGATACTGTTTGTAATGTGCCACTGGAGTTTGATTGTGACTACTTCTAATATTTGTATGTAATGCCTGCTTTGTTCTACACAATATCCTTATCCCACGAATCAGCCATCTAGGGTGCATTCTACTGCTAATACCCTGTTTAGAATGTTATAACGGAAAGCAACTCTCAAAGAGCATGAGAAATGTGTTAAGGAAAGCATTATATTTGTCGTCTATGTTATTGGCACTATAAATATCCTGCCACTCTTGTTCCTTAACGAGATTTAATAAACTCCCTATTGCTGTTGCCTTAGATTTCCTATGTAGTTTGTAATTATATTTGTGTACAAAAGCCTTTCAGTGTTAAAACTTGTGCATCATGGGCTGAAAGGCCATTCACCTCTTTACTAACAGAACACATATTTAGTCATAAAGAATGAATAAAAATATTGACTGTGGCTGTGCTGCTGTTCCCCTGCACACTAGCTGGAGAAGCAGTCTACATCAGATCATATGAGTTTAGGAGATCTACCAACATCCTTTTTCTTTCACAATCATATACAAAATTTACATTGAAGTCACCACATATAACCAATTTCTGGTACTTCCTATAAAGTGAACCAAGAACCCGCTCTAGCTTGAGCAGAAATGATCTGAAGTCAAGATTTAGGGGACCTATAAATGAGAACAATTAGAAGTTTCACTAAATTCAACTGCCCCTGCACAACATTCAAATACCTGTCCAGTGCAGTGCCGTGATACGTCTATGGTCTCAAGCAGAATACTGTTTTTTACGTACATAGCTACTCCCCCACATTGCAAGGAACTCCTTGAAAAACAGCCAGCTATTATGTATCCTGGGAAAGGAAGCCTGTGAAATGTGAAATTATTTAAGTGATGCTCCGATATACCAGTAATGTCAGAATCATTGTCTATAAGTAGTTGACTAGAATAAATACGTTCATTGCTTCTCTTCTTGGATACCTGATAAAGAGAATCCAGGAATTTTAATAGGTCAGCCTCACTGATCGCAGGAAAACCCTTTCCAAGCAACCCATGAAAAGGGCATTGGAAGGAGCCATTCTGGTTCCCATGAGCATACCCCTGATCTGTTTGTATGTATGCCCCTCAAAGGTGAAGTAATTGTTGGTAAGTATAAAGTTGATTGAGGCGAACAAGAAGGATATCATAGGCTTGGAATCAGGTTGGCATTGACTGAGGAAATGTTCAGCAGCAGACAAACCTTGTACATGGGGGCTGTTGGTATAGAGGGGATGGCATCAGTGACGTGTGATGGGAGTGGGACAGGCACAGATTTTAGACGATCTATGAAATGGCTGTTATCTATAGTACAGGAAGTATGTCTCTGCCCCCCACCCCCCACCCCCCGCTTGTGGGTTCGGGGGTTAGAATAGGCCCATAGGTGACTAAAAAGAGTCTCAAACATTTCGACCCTTATGTGATGGTCCCCTCTTGGATTTGACATCCATATTTCAAAATTCTTCTGAAGAGCGAACCAACTGGGGAAGGGCACCTTACATGGTGCATTGTGTCCATCATGCATTGAGACCTTTAGCCAGCTTTCTCAGCATCACATTGCAGTCATGCTCGTTCTCCATCTCTTGGGTGAGTGTGATTTCCACCATGCACTGTGCAGTGTTGCTTTCTGCGGAGACAACGACCATGGACTATGTGCCACCTAATATACAGCACGGTAGCCAGTCCATTGTGGTAGGGCCGCCATTTACCCTGTTGGTTGTAGGCCCCTGACAACACAGGAATCGCTATACTGATGCCTGTGCTGTTCTCCCCATGTATGCCAATGAGTAGATGCCTATCTCCCTGGGGCATCAGGACCCCCGGCAATGGCCATCCTGCCAGGTGGCCCTTGCTGTGACTGGGTGGCGCCTGTGGGGAGGGACCTTGGTCAGAGTGGGTGGCATCAGGGCGGATGACCTGCAATGAAGCGTGGTACATCATGTCTTGCTGGTGGCCAGCTTCCAGCAGTCTCTAAGCATTCTCGGGCTCAATTCAACGCTAAGAAATATGATCCAAAATCGTACCCCTCCCTGACCACACCATGGGAGGAGTGTAAAGGTCAGGATGGTAGTGACACTTATTCGCCTCAGTTCCTAGTCTGTACGAGAGCTGATTGTGGAGGTGGAAGGCTTGTCCAAAATGTGCTCAGGGTCAGTATTGATAAAAATGGCATCCTCTGCCCAGTCACGAAGGTTACTCGCTTGTGACAAGTTGGGGGATATTTCAGTTACCATCACGCCCCATAAGAGTTTAAATATGGTCCAAGATATTATTTTCCATAGGGACCTTCATTTGCATTTTGATGACAAGCTGCGCACCAATTTAGAGCGTCGAGGTGTTCATTACGTCCGGCGCATTCATCGGGGTTCGAGGTTGCCACCGGTGCCTTCATCTTGGCCTTCGAGGGTGATACATGACCTGAGAAGGTCAAGGTGATGGTCTACTGCGGTGACGTCAAGCCCTATGTCCCTCCCCCAAATGCAGTGCTTTAAGTACTGGAAGATCGGCAATATTTCTTCCTGCTGTACTTCCAGCCTCACATGTCATGATTGCTGACACCCATCACATCCCAATACTCCATGTGCCCCGCCTCTCATCTCTGTCAACTGCAGAGAGCATCATTCACCTTGCTTGCCAGACTGCAGGATACTCCGGAAAGAGTGGAAAATCCTGGAATATAAGACCCTGTACCGACTGACCTACTCTGAGGCTAAGTGGAAGTTTGAACGCCTTTGCATGGCTACTACTTAGCTCACCACTACTGCAGTTCTAGCCCCATCAGCTCCACATCCAGCAGTCACCTCTCACAGCCACAAGTCTACACCTGCCCCCTCCCCCCCCCCCCCCCCCACTTCTAAGCCGGGGAAGTGTAAGTCTTCTTCGACTTCTGTTGCTAGGAAGGGATCCCAGGTTCCTTCTCACGACACAGCAGACACCTGCCAGTGGCTGAAGAAACCACAGGTCGTTGGTCATTGGGCTTTGCAGTCCTCTTCAGTCCCAGAGACTGAACCAAGGAATCCCTCCCAGCAAGGGCAACCAAAGGAACAGTGCGAGAAATCGAAACTGAAGACCCCTAAAACCAAAGAAATTGCGGTGGCACCCACTATGCCGCTTCATACAAGCTCTGTGTCTGAGGATGAGGTAGAGATTCTGGCATCCGCTGAGGATCTAAATCTGCCCAGTCCCTCAGACGTGATGCCACTCCCATCAGTACTCAGTTGGTGGCAGCAGGTGACCCAATGGTGCGGTCCCTTCATGCCTTTCTCACCCATGGACAATGTCATCCTCCAGTGGAACTGCAGTGGGCTGGTGTCCCTCCGTGGCTATCGGGGTTACATTGTGAGAACCGGGCTACTTATGAGAGGGTATCTGGTGGAGTCTGCATCTACGTCCTTCACTCTCTTTACAGCGAGTGTCTCCCTCTACAAAAACCTTTAGAGGCTGTCGCTGTTCGGGTGTGATGCCTCAGGCTGTTACTGTCTGCAGTCTGTATCTTCCGCCAGATGGTGAAGTGCCACAGCATGTCCTGGCTGCGCTGATAGCCCAATTGCCGCCACCTTTTCAGTTACTGGGCAACTTCAACTCCCAAAACCCCCTGTGGGGTGGATCAGTGGCAACAGGCCAAGGCAGCATCATTGAGCAAGTGTTGGCTTAGCTCGACCTTTCTCTTTTAAATAATGATGCCTTCACACATTTTAGTGTTGTGCCTGGCACGTACTCAGCCATCGATCTTCCGATATGCAGCCGTAGCCTATTACCATCTGACCAATGGAGTGCGCATAATGACTTGTGTGGTACTGACCACTTTCTGTCACTGCCACAGCGCCATTCTTCTGGGTGCCCCTGTCGATGGGCTATGAATAAGGCTGTTCACCTCCATTGCCACTAATGAGCCTCTTTCCAGTTACGCCATTGATGCGGTGGTTCACTCTGTTACCACTGACATTATTACTGCCGCAGAATCTGCCATTCCCTGTTCTTCTGGGTCCCCTCAGCAGCGGACTGTGCCTTGGTGGTTGCCTGAGATCGCTGAGCAATTAAAGATCACAGGTGAGCCCTCCAGCATCACAAGCAGCATCCCTCATTGGAACACCTCATAGCCTTTAAACGGCTCCTTACACGAGCCCATCAACTCATTCGCCAATGCAAGCAGGAGTGCTGATAAAGGTATGTCTCCACCATTGGCCTCCGTACCTCTCCATTGCTGGTTTGGGCCAAGATTAGGCGACTCTATGGCTAACGGACCTCTGTCAGTGTCCCTGCACTATCACAGTCTGTACTGACTCTTGACACAATTGCAAACCATTTAGCGGAGCATTTTGCTAAGAGTTCCGCTTCTGTGAATTATTTGCTGGCCTTCTGCTCTCTGAAAGAGCGGTTGGAATGTTGGAGCGTTTCATTTCACATGCGCCACCCTGAATCATACAATGCTCCATTCAGTGAGTGGGAATTCCAAAGTGCCCTAGCTGCTTGCCCTGATATGGCGCCCGGGCCAGATTGCATCCACTGTGAGATTCTCAAACACCTCTCAGTGGACTGCCAATGACGCCTCCTAGACCATTCCAACTGTATCTGGGTTGAGGGTGAGTTCCCGTCGCAATGGCGGGAAAGCATCATAATCTCTATGTTGAAACCTGGCAAGAACCCACTGGAGGTGGACAGCTACCGCCCCATTAGCCTCACCAACGTGCTTTGCGAGTTGCTTGAACGCATGGTGAGCTGGAGGTTGAGTTGGCTACTTGAGTCTTGGGGCCTTCTGGCTCCATCTCAAGGTGGGTTCTGTAAGAGCCGTTCTGCCGCCGATACTCTGGTGTGCCTGGAGTCAGCCATCAATAGGGCCTTTACCTGCTGTCAGCGTCTGGTCGCCGTCTTTTATCGACATGCGTAAGGCTTACGATACAACATGGCGACACCACGTCCTCTCCACACTTCATGGTTGGGGTCTTCGGGGTCCACTTCCGATTTTCATACAAAATTTTCTGTCACTTCACTCCTTCCACGTGCAAGTTGCTGCCTCTCATAGTTCCTCCCGAGTTCAGAAGAATGGTGTACCGCAAGAATCTGTCTTAAGTGTCCACTTCGTTTTAATTGCTATTAATTGGCTTGCTGCGGCTGTGGGAACGTCTGTCTCAACTTCGTTGTATGCTGACGACTTCGGCCTATACTATAGCTCCACTGGCATTGCAGCTACTGAACTGCAGCTGCAGGACACTATCCGCAAGGTGCAGACTTGGACTGTAGTGAATGGCTTTCAGTTTTCGGCTGCCAAGACCTGCATTATGCATTTCTGCTGGCGTTGTACTGTTCACCCTGATCCACGGCTTTATCTTGATGGTGAACCTCGTGCAGTGGTGGAGATGCATCAGTTTTTCGGTTTTGGTTTTCGATACCTGGTTGACCATATTCAGCAGCTTAAACAAATGTGGCACCTTAATCCTGGTCGTTGGTTGAGTCAGACCAGCTGGGGTGCCGATCGGTCTAGCCCTGTTATGGCAGTACCAGGCATTAATTCAGTCCCTTCTGTATAAATGGGAGCCTGGCTTATGGTTGGGCATCCTCTTCAGCGTTGCGGTTGCTTGACCCCATCCTTCATGGCGGAATCCAACTCGCCACTGGAGCCTTCCGCACCAGCCCTGTCACCAGCATACTTGAGGGGGCTGGTGCCCCTCCATTGCGAATCCGGCACCAACGATAACTGGCCGCTTATGCTATGGATGTTTGTGGCTCACCCGGGCATCCCAATTACTGTCTGCTGTTCCCCAACTCCGTCGTCCATCTTCCGGAACGGCAGCCCTGGTCAGGGTGTAAGATCGCAGTTCACATCAGGGTCTTCTCTCTGGGCTTGAAGTTTTCCCTCTTCTACCTCTTTTCTGAGGCCCTCTACATATACCCCCATGGTGTGTGCCCCGCCCATGCTTTAGACGCGATCTGGCAGAGGGCCCGAAGGACTCAGTCCCTCCTGAGGCCCTCTGCCGCCACTTTCTTTCAATACTTGCCTTGTTTCGAGGATCTGATGTGGTCTATACCGAAGGTTCGATAGTTGCTGGTCGCGTGGGTTATGCTCTTACTCTGGGAGACCATTATGCACAACACTTGTTGCCAGCTGGCTGCAAGTGTTTTCACTGTAGAGCTAGTCGCCATCTCTCACGCCCTAGAGCATATCCGCTCCTGTTCAGGTCAGTCCTTTGTTATCTGTAGAGACTTCCTGAGGGTTCATGAGCTATCGACCATTGTTTTCCTCACTCTCATTTGGTGATGATTATCCAGGAGTCCATCAATACCCTTGCCCATTGCGGCCACTATGTGGTCTTTGTGTGGACACCTGGTCATGTTGGCATCCCAGGAAATGAACGTGTTGACACACTGGTCAAACAGGCTGTTGGTGTACCGGCCTTGGAGATTGGCTTTTCAGTGAGTGACATCAGGTCAACTTTGCACCAGAAGGTACTTTGCACCTGGGGTGAAGAATGGAGCACCCTGCTTTCATCCAACGAACTTTGGGCCGTCAAGGAGACTACTGGTGCTTGGCGCTCCTCCTTGCAAGCCTCCCACAAGGAGTCAGTTGTTCTCTGCTGGCTACGCATTGGCCACACTTGGCTGACGCATGGTCACCTCTTGCGCTTTGAGGACCCACCTCTCTGTCACTGTGGAGCAGAGTTGACAGTGGTCTACATCTTGTTGGCCTGTCCATTTGTAACTGCACTCAGGCAGATGTTTGTACTGCCTGATACGGTCCCTGCACTTTTATTGGATGACGCTGCAACGGAAAACCCAGTTTTGAGTTTTATTCGTGCAGGGGGCTTTTATCGCTTAATCTAAGGGTTTGTGTCTTTTGTGTTGAGTCTGGCCTTTGGCCTACGGTTTTAGGTTTTGGTTTTTAGTGTGTTTCTTGGTGGTTGGCTTTTCCTTTTTTTGTTTTCATGGTCGGAGAACCTCTGTAAATCTCTATGTGCTTTTATTTCCATGTTTTCTGGTCTTTGCTGTATCTTTCTTGTTCTTATGCCTTGTAAGTTTTTATGGTCATGGAACAAGGGGACCAATGGCCTTTGTAGTCTGGACCATTTGACCGCCACAAACCAACCAACCATAAGTCTCTGTACTGTGGATTGCATGTGTTGTTCAACTAAGGAAGATATCTGTTTGGTGGGTGCTTTGAAGCCAGAAACTATAGTACGACCAGGGTGATTTGGTTTGTGGATCTTAGGAAGAAGGTAAAAGGGGGGAGGGGGTGCGTGGTTTGGGTGGGGTAAGAAGTTCTATGGATTGAGGTGTAAGTCCCTGTGATGGGCCTGAGGTCTTTAGAAGGGACTACAGGTCAGTTTGAATAACAGGGACGGGATCTGGGTGGCAGATGCTGTATGTAGAGGTGTCAAACAGCTAGCATACACCTTCACTTACATACTCTTGTCGGTCAAGTACCACAGTGGTAGATCCTTTGTCTGCTGAGAAGATAATGATGGAGTCATGAGCTTTTAGGGAACCTAGAATTCTGCATAGGACAGGTTAGGGTTTTGTTTTACAGACCTGAGGAAAGATTGTGAAGCAATGCTGGATGTGAGGAATTCTTGGAAGGCTTGTAGGGGATGGTTCTGAGGTAGTGGTGGTGGATCATGGATGTAGCCGGTCAAGGCAGTGTTCAATGTCAGATTTGCTGTTGGAAAGATTTGGGGATTGGGTTACAAAGTGATATTTCCAGTTAGCTTTACATGTAAAGGAAAGTATGTCCTTCACCAAAGTAGCAAATACAGATTTAGGACTTCAAGTGAGACCCTTGGATAATACAAATACTTCATGTGGGAGAGTGCTTTGGACGAGAGGTTGAGAACACGTTATGGTTGTGACTGGTTCTTGTGATTACGAGATGTTACAGGTTTGGAAGGCAGTGGTGAAGGCTGTAGGATGTTAAGGAAGTTGGCCAAGCTAGGTTTGTAGGGGAGGAGTGGTGGTTGATGATGTGGCTGTTTGGGGAGCGGCAGAGGGACAGGAGATAGCTTAGGAGAGGGTGGGATAGCGTTTTGAGATGAAGCCTGGAATGTTGTTGCAGTCTGAAGTTGGCTTGGCAGATAACATCCAGGGAAACATGAGAGGCAGATAAGTGCATGATCTTGTAGAAGCAGAGAAATCTGGTGGAGTGGAAATTGGCAGATGAGGCATATAGATCACAGATTAGTTGGGTAAGTGCAAGAGATGGCTGTATTTGAAACTGTAAAAGAGGCTGGTGTAGAGTAGGATTGCATCCAGAAACAGAGACTTTGGGAGTAATTCCTAGGGACAAGCAGATTTCGAGAAACAGAATGTGGGACCTTAATTTGGACAGTGTGAAGTCATGTTTTTGAAGAGAACGGATTCATCATGGCAAGAGAGGACAGTTTGGAGTATTAGAAATGGTGGAAGTGGCATAAATGAGAGGCAGAGGCTGGAAAAAGATAGAACAGAAGAAAAGCAGGGGAAAATTTGGAAAAATCAGAAAAAATCGCACAAAAATCTTGAGAATAGACAATGATTAACAGGAGGCAATGAGTGGACAAGAACTTTTCGCCACAAGAATGGTTTATATGATACAAAAAAGTGATTTAAACAAAAAAAACAGATAGGCAAAGTTATGAAAGGAGACGAAATTTTAAAAAGTGGCCAGACAGAAAGAGAAAGTCGTAGGAGATAATGTAAATTATTTCGCTTGGCAAATGAAGTAATGTTGGAGATGGCAGCAGAAGTCGATCAGAGCGGTTAGGTGAAAAGCAAACGCACAAAAATGTGAAAGAACTGCATATAAATAGGGTGGGAAAGAAAATAGCTGTATATGTAAATTCGCAAATAACACTGGGCCCATTTTTTGTGCACGAAAACTGGTACTAGAAAAGATGTGTGGGCAAAGTGGTAATTTGTGTGGTTCAGGTAAATAAACATTTGGAATACTAGCACAAAAGGTAGAAAACAGACAACAGTTTGAACAAGACAGGCGAGAACAAAGACTGATAAGATGGTTACATAAGAAGGAATGATGGCCACAAATGCTAATATAACAACGAAAATAATCAGTTATTGACAATACAGTTTATATGGACAGATAAAGAGATCTACCCACCAAGCAGCTGCAGGGGAACACAGATACAAAAGGATTTAACTTTCACAAGCTTTTGGAGCCAGTGGTGGCTCCTTTTGGCAGAAGAGTTGAAGGGGAGGAAGAGGGGTGAAAGAAAAGGACTGGAGATATTTAGGGAAATGGTACAGTTTAGAAAAATCACCCAGTAATCCGGGTCAGGGGAGAAGGTTTACAGATCTCGTCCAGTGCAGCCCCTAACAATCAGTCTTTCCTTCTCATCCTGTCCAGTAATTCTCCCCTGACCCGGGGATCTGGTTGATTTCTAAACTGTACCCCTTTTTCCTAAACCTCTGCAGTCCTTTTCTTTTTCACCTCTCTTCCTTCCTCTTCAGCTCTTCTGACAGAACAAGGAACTACTGGCTCAAAAAGCTTGTGTAAGTTAAATCCTTTTGTGTGCGTTTTCCCCTGCCGCCACTTGGTGAGTAGATTTTTTAAAATGTTTTGTGTGTAACAAGTGTGGGCATAAAATGTATCAATGTCGAGAAAAGCCTCAAAGGCCACATGGGGAAAGAAAGAGAAACTAACAGGGTTGGACATAAAGCAGTCACATTACCGTGGCAAAATGGGCAAAAATTAATCATAGATAGTGAAGCAAAGAACAAAATTATGACGGCCTATTGCTATGAGTTAAGAAAAAAATTATTGTTATTAACTGATACTGGGGCGCACATAAGCTTCATAAAAGAAGAGAGACTCATTAGGAAGTTAGTAATTAACAGGAAAAATATCCATAGACTGAAGAGTGTGTTAAAACATACAGTAGACACATTGGGAACTGCAGAGTGCCAGTGAAGCTCGAATACCATGCCATAAGAGGATCAGAGATTGCATACGATGGAGGAAGGGACTTCCTGAGGAAATGCATGGGTTTGATTAATTACAATGAGGAGGTAATTAGAATATATGGGTAGAGCACGGACGTGCCGAGGTTTCACACGCGTGCGGATCGCTCCCTTCTGACGTCACACGTCCCCCACTACCACACCAGCTGACTGCGCGCGCATGCACGGAACTACAAACACGCCGCACGCGACAGTGAATTTGTGTAAAGAGCACCGCCCTGCTAGCATGTGGCTTAGCTTCTTATTACGAGATTTGATAATATTAAGCTCTGTACAACACATCATGTTGAGCAATACTGAATCTTTGTTGACTGTTCGTACACCTACAGAAAAAAAACAATAAGCTGGGTTTGAAACTGCATTACACCAACAATATCATGCTTCTCACATCGTCACTCGTAAAATTCTTGCAACATTTAAGCTGAGATATAGAAACAGACTTGAAAGTAGTCTACAGCATGCAGTATGACGTGGAATAAGTGATTCCAACTACATGTGAAACAAGCAAATTTTATATTCTGGAACTACTGTACAAAATTTGCAATAACTACAATTCTCAACAAAACATATGACAAATACAACAAAATTATCACCATTAATTTAATTATTTTTGGTTCACTGTAGACATAATAAAATACATATCTCGCACAAACTGATGGTACACGGACAAACGCAGACAGATTCTCATATTTTCGTCACTCAGATTGCCACGTAATCCTGACTTATTTAGTTCCATAATCGAAATAAACCTTTCGCACACGTATGCCGATCCAATCACTGATATAACTTTTGCAGCCTCATTGTGGAGACGGGGGAACTCTTCCCAAGGAAAACCTTTGTAAATTCCTGGACAGTTTTTACGTAAAAAAAATTGTCTTTTAAACCGGAATTACACCGCAGATCGATCAATTCCATTTGCAAATGCACTGGAGTACTTTCAACTGAAACGGCAAAGCGCCTAGAAAATAGTTCAAAAACAGATGTCAGACTGGTAGTGTCCTGAAAACGTTTAGAAAATTGTGCCTGTAGTTCCTCCAACACAGAAACAAATTCATCAGAAGTTGCTTTCTCTCTGACTTTAGAGAGCGTAGGGCAATGGGCGGTATTTATTTTCAAGAGTTGTTCCTTCCACAATGTAAGTTTCTTATTAAATGCATCCACTTTTTTCATAAAATCAGAAATAAGCTGCTACTCACCTTGCAGAGTCTTTTTGAGAGCGGTAAGTGTGCAGTCAGATCAACTAAAGAGGCAAGGTCTGCAATCCATTTTCGATCTTCTAATTTTGGCTCTGCCTTTCCTTATTCCTTCAGGAACTCAACAATAGCGAGTCTTCAATTGAAAAATCTTTTGAGGCATGATCCTCAACTTAACCAACGTATTTCCCAGTGGTAAATAACATCCCCGTACTCTTCGTTCAGTTCCATAAGAAACTATTGAAACTGACGGTGTACTAAGTCATGCGACTTTAAAAAATGTACTATGGTGACTACCAACTTCATCACATGCTCCAAATTTGCATACTCAGCACAAAGAGCTTCTTGGTGTACAAAGCAATGAATTCCGTACAAATATTCTGTCGATCGTCCTAGTTTTTTTATGCAACAATGCTACAAGCCCATTTTGAGCACCTCGTATTGCTGGTGCTCCATCCGTGGTGACTGAAACAAACATTTTCAAATTCAGGCCAACAGCTTCAGCTGCCTCTTCAACTGCTTTTAGCAAGTCGGTACCCCTCGTTGTGTGTTTCATTGGTACTAAATCTTTGATGAAATCACCATCACTGAAAGGCTTACTCGCTCTTGCAATTTTGAGCGCTATTTTGTAGCTTGCTCTTAAAGACAGGTCGCTACGTTCGGTTGCAGGCTAAAAAAAGGAAACAAAAATTGAGTGAACTTTAAATTCGAATTCTAACGACAAAAATGTACAAATACAAACATCAGAAACTCAAAGATTCGTAAGTGGTACTCGCATTCGGCCCGTCTCGCTGCATAGCACTACGTCTTCTTAATTCCGCCAACTTGTTTGATCTATCAACCCAACTAAATCATTAAGTCCTTTGTGTGTGGTGTTATAATGCTGTTCGATTGCAAATTTGTGGTGGCCGGCGAGTATGCGACTGCATAATAGACATTGAGAATTTTCATCCTTCTGTTAAAAAAAATTTGCAATTCCCATACAGCTGTGAAGGCTTGTGACATTGTGTCACTACCCCACCTCTTTGTGAGCGTGTGTTCCATTGCAACAACCACTGTACAGTACTTATAAACTTCCTACAAATCACTAACAAATAACGAGGAATAAACATGGCTGCCACCATGAATCAACTAATGCACCCTATGCCGGATGGAAAGATGTCGCATTGCACAGCTAGTCTAATGTCACGCCGTGCCGCGAAAGACTGAGGAAAGCCGAGTAGCAGCGAGGCAGACCGAGCCCTGGACGGCACGCGTGCAGCACATCTGTACACACGCGCAGTTTTTCACACCGTGGCCATCCCTGGGCTAGAGTATTCCTTTGTTGGCTGCCAGAACATGAGGCAACAAAGAGGCAAATGGGATCACAAAACATAACAAGACAGAGGGACGCACATTGGAAAAAAAGGACACAATAAGGCAAATTGTGAAAGGAGACAATGTGATAATCCATACTGAGAAGATTTAAAGGGACAGGGTACTATTGGTGAAAGTAACAAGCTGAGATCTAATGAGGTGACGCACAGACAGGAAAGTGAAAGTAGCAACAAAAGTGGAATCATCAGACCAAGAGAGGAGAAAGTTATGAAAATTAGAATAGAAAGACACACGACAATTTCAGAATAATGAGAGATTATAGTGCTGAAACAATAACTAATATAAAGCATATTTGTTCGTGAAGTATAAGTGCAACACATGCAAGGAGAGTGCATTATTAGTGTATTAAATATCAGAGAGAAAGAGTGTGACTTAAGCTCCATACAATGAGCAATTGAAACGCTATGCAATGAAGCTACAGTGTGAAGGGTACTAGAGGAACCAGAACAGGCGTAGAAGTATAAGAACCTCATCACTCAAGTGGGGAAACTTGCAAACATGAGTTGCAGAAGTTGTGTGATGAATATTGATATGAACTTCATTTGTAAGAGGATAGGTTGTCATTTACAGAAACTGTAAAGCATACCCTTCCAGCACCACTGGAGCACAAAGTCAAGGTTTTAGTGTTGGACCCTAAAGACACAGACAGAGATTATGGGAACAAATGGAGCAAATGCTGGCTGATGATGTTATTGTGGAGAATCAAGGTGCTTGGATTGCCCGGTTCTTCTAATTCCAAAGGGAATTGGTGTCAGTGGGTAAATGAAGTATAGATTGATAACAGATCAATCCCAAACGTATCAGAGATACTGGGGCAGTTAGAGAGGGCCAAGTATTTTTCCACGTTGGACTTACCAAGTAACTACCATCGCATATTAATAGGCCCCCACGATGGAGAAAATAGTTTTCAGCGTGTAAAGGGACACAATCCTACAGCAATTAAACATTTGTAAATGGTATTTAGCTAACACATTTCGTATTGTTTACTAGTTACATAGACGCAATCTAGGCCAAAATTTTCCGAGTTATAAACGTCTAAAAACCTGACCAAACACGCTTGAAGACGTAAATTCTCTAAAAGCAAAGTAATTACAAATTCATTCTTCTGTCATTGTATTTTTAAATCAGTACAAAAACAACAACCACTGCACATAAGACCTTTGTGTCATTTTTTGTTTACACACAGCCAATCTCGCGTCCTTGACACATTTAAAACATTCCTTAAACTTAATTATTCTCTCGAAACTGACTATGAGTGAGAAATGTGGGAGCTGTTATAGGGTCTGGAGTAGAGGGATTTGTTGCCAACCGTGTAGGAATTATTTTTTTTCACTGGGGGGCGGGGGATGCATTGGGGAGAATGTTGGTAGAACAGAGGAGACTCTCTCCTGGAACTGCACAGTATGCAGTAGGAACATTTTGATTGGGGAACAGGAAAGAAAAATCTGTGTCCTTCGGGCACAGCTGGAGGAAGCAAGGAAGGAACTGATAAGGATCAAGGGAGATAGGAGGAGGAGGGTGGTTGGAAACTGGCAGCGGGTAGGAGAATAGGAAGAAAGAGAATGTGATCTGATAGTTTTATCAACACCAAAAACAGGTATCTACAACTGCCAGAGTTAAGTGGAGGAGAGTCTCAGCTAGAACAAGGAGCAGCACACTTCAACTAAGGTCAGCAATCCTAGGCATGTACAAAGTGTTAAGAAGTAGAAAGTGCTGCTGCTAGGTAGTAGCCATAGGTGAGGTGTAGGCTCGCAGTTACAGGAATGTTCAGTGGCAGCGTACGAGGCCACCAGTATCTTCAAGCCAAATGCAGTGCTAAGTCATGTGATAGAGGACTTAGGGTGTTTATGTAAGGACTTTACAAAAGAGGACCATGTAGTGATAGTGGGTGGGGTGGGAAACAGTATGGATAGGGATGGGGCGTATGACATAAGTGGTGGCCAGGGAGGATAGCTTCTCTGACTCATGGCACCAACATACACTTCGTTGAGCTATTCTGACAACATGATGGACCACACCTTGATGGAGCTGTGAGGTGAATCAATGTGGGCTTAGGGATGACTCTGAGGACAACCAATGTTGCTCTGGTGACTGTTGGGACTGTCAACAGATGTGGTTTCATTAGGGATGACCTACACCTAAGCAAGACTGGGAAGTGAAGATTGGTACAGCTGATTCATGAAAGTATAGGGGGGGATGTCGGACCACACATGGTCAAATTCCTGTTGTCATGGGTAGGAAAAGTAGGTCTTGTTCAGGATAAATCCAGACAACAGGTTCCCCTGCCTAAAGAGTATCTACAGCAGTTTAAAAAATACTGCAACAATAACTCACAAGACAGATTTTAACACTTCAAATATCACACATACTAGATGTCACAAAGAAAAACAAACCATTGGAAAGAGTAACATGGGGCATTTCACAGACTTAACAATCCTCCATCAAAACATGTAATCAATAAAAAATAAAATACAACTATTAGAAGTTGAGGTCCAATCATTGAACTGCACAGTAGTTTGTGTTACTGAGCACTGGCGTAGAGACACAGAAATCCAACAAGTAGTGTTGTCATTGCATGAAAACGCAAACTCTTACTGCAGAACTGCTTCAAGGGGTATATCAGAAAGGGAACACAGTTCAAATCAGGACATGACCTCAGTATAGTAAGTGAAGACAAACACTTTGAAATATCAGCCATTGAATTAACAGGGTTAGATATCACCAAGAAATTAATCATTTTGCACATGTATATATCTCCCAGTGTAGTGTGGACACTTTTTTCAATAAATTAACAGAAGTTATAGATAAAGTCTCAAGTAAAAAGGTCACCATAATTCCGTGTGTTGACATTAACATCAACACTAATATCATAAATATCCTTCAAAATTTTGGCATGTCCCTATTTGACAATAGTGATAGAAGGGTTACTGCAATGACTGCATCAGTAATTGACCATGTGAGCAGGGAAAAATGTGTTGTAGCTGTAAAAGATCTTGGGCTATCAGACCATCTCTTTCAAATAACAACAAAGCTGGGATTAATGTATAAGGAAACCATTGTGAATATGAAATTCTCTAAATTTTCCTCATTTGCAAATGTATTCATCTCTGTGTCAACATCTCACAAAAACAATTGGATAACAGTAAGTATTAAGGACTCAAACACTCATCAGTAGAAGTGGTGTGAACGCACAAAGGTACTAGCAAACAGAATGTCATCAGCTTCAGTTCCACGAAAAAGATTTGCAATGACCCAGAATTATTAAATTTCTATCATAGATACAAAAAGATCTATAGAGGGTGCTGATTGCTGGAAATAGTCATTCAATGACAAAATAATATATAATACAGAGAATAAAAGCAAATCAGTATAGGAGAGGCAAACAAATTCAGAATAACATACTGCTGAGGGAGGGGGTAAGGTGATCCACAGCACTTAGCAAACTATGTAAATGAGCATTTTTCATATATTGCAGCAAAGTTACAGCAAAAATTCCCCAAAACAAATATGACACCTGTAAATAATGTTGCACTAAATACAATGATGTTACTTCCAACCACAGAGAATGAAATCAATAAAACTGTTCAAAAACTAAAAAGTGAGTAGGCTTAGATGAAGCGCCAATGTCTGTACTGAAATAGTGCATAAGGATTATACAATGCCCCTTAACAATTATAATAAATAAATCCTTCACATCAGGAATATTTCCAGAGCTGTTAAGACAGGCAAGAGTTGTACCTTTGCTTAAGAAAGGTAATGCAGAAGACAGAAAATTCCCAGCCCATTTTCCTGCTGTCACCATTATCAAAAATAATTGAAGCAATTACAAGAGACAGAGTGATGAATTACTTGAATAACTGCAGTCTCTTAAGTGAATCACAGTTTGATTTCCAAAGTGGCAAAAATATGAAGTCAGCCACAGTAGAATTCACAGAAGTTGTACTTGATGCTCTTATGAAGATGAGGCTGTCATAGGCATATTTTTGAATCTTTCTAAGGCCTTTGATACAGTCAACCACAAGATTCTATTACACAAATAAGAAATGTTAGGAGTAAGAGGGGTAGATAATAACTGTTTTCGATCATATGTAGCAGATAGAGTACAAAGAGTAAAAATAACACATACTTCAAACATTTAGTAAATCACTTATCAGAACCAAAATACGTTAATATAGGGGTTCTGCAAGATAGCATATTAGGACCAATACTATTCCTGATATACGTCAATGACTTTATCAGTAGTGTTACTCATGGTGAAAAAATTCTCTTTGCTGATGACAGCAATATTGTAGTCACTGAGAAAACAAGAGGACTCCTTGCAGAGAAAGCAAATGAAACTCTCAAGGAAGTTTATGATTGGTCAATAAGCAATAAAGTGACATTAAACATAAAGAAAACTGATGTCATTAATTTCAGTTTGGAGAGGGAAAATGACAATATTAAATTAAATGTAGATGGCACCTTTATAGACTGGGTAACAAATGTAAAATTTTTAGGAATGAATACTGATCCTCAGTTGAAGTGGTGTGAACGCACAAAGGTACTAGCAAACAGAATGTCATGAGCTTGTTATGCCCTTAGAAATGTATCATCAGTGTGTAACATGCAGTGTCTTTTAGTTGCATATTATTCATATGTACACTCAATTCTTAGCTATAGTATTCTTTTTTAGGGAACAAATACACAAAATATGAACACAGTTTTCAGACTCCAGAAAAATAGCCATAAAAATAATAACCAAAAATACTACTCAAGCTCATTGTAAAGATCTGCTCAAAAAACTGGGGATTTTAACAGCTCCATGTGAATAATTTACCAGTCAGTTGCATACATCAAAAATAACATTGGTAATTGCTGCACAAACAGCTCTGTCCATGACCATGCAACGAGCTAGATTTAATTTAACATTTACCAAGAAGAAATAAATATAAAACTCAAAATATCGTTTTCTACCAAGGAATAAAAATATACAATAAATTATCAAAAAAGATTAAAGACATTGCAAAAATACACTTATTTGAGAAGGCAGCTAAAAAGTACCTGTTATGCTATTCATTTTATACATTGAAGGATTACTCAGATAAAACAGTTGGGGGTTTGATAAAAAAGTTATACAAATAAATAATACTAATGATATAAAACATCCACTATTCCACTTCACATCATTTTTTCCTTCTTTTTTTCCTTTGTAGAAATACTTAAAATACTTACCCCCACGCTATGCATAGCACAATACTAACACCTCTTCTTCTTTCTGAGTTCAACATCTCACACATTATAGAGGGATTCTGACTCAGGTTTGGTTGTTTTTGGTTTTGTTTTGTGTGTTTGTGTGTGTGTGTGTGTGTGTGTGTGTGTGTGTGTGTGTGTGTGTGTGTGTGTGTGTGTGTGTGTGTGTGTGTAAATACTTTTACATGCTCTTCAACCTTGTAAAAAGAGATCTACAGATGAATAAAGCTCCTCCTCCTCCTCCTCCTCCTCCTACTACTACCACCACCACCACCACCACCACCACCACCACCACCACCACCACCACAACTACCACTACCTTTTTTTAACGGAAAGAGACGATGCCAAAAAGTGTTATCGAGTCTTATATAGGTTCAAATTACTCAGCTGTTTAACTAAAAAGAATTTCATATGATTTTGTATACAATGCATTACAATTCAGGCTAAAATGTACAAAAAGAAATGAATTTATTACAATCTATATGTGTTAACTCTGTATATACAGTTAGAATTTCTCTTATTTTAGAAACATTTGAAATTATGAAATATCTGGCACACTTAAAATTCCTATTATTACTTTACACAATCTGAAGATATTTATTAAATTTTTTTCTGGATTCATTTACAAAATGATGATGTAACATGGTGAAGATTATTATTTTGTCAAGAAAGATTGTAAACCATTTTGTTTTGTAAACCATTTCATTTTGTAAACTCTTTGGAATACAGTTAATACTGCCGAAGGAGTGGTGGGCATTCCTCTGATGGAATCAGATTTCTCTTTATGTCTGGCAATAACAATTTAAATTTGTGATTTATGGAAATGGAGATTCTAAAGTCAGTATGATATAGAAGGCTGTGACATAATAAAAAGCAAGTGCAAACAGAAGCATGCAACAGGCTTACTTAAAAGTTATATAGTCATGCGAAACCCAAAAAAGTTAAAAAAAAATTTCAGCCTTGAGAATCTATCCCTAGACGTGACAAATTGCAACCAACAATGAGAGAAGTACGAAAGTTATTTGTATAAGCAAATCTTATGCCTCTCGATGCTTTTGAAGCAAATCAGTTTTTATGAAGAGATTGAAAATGTGTTGACGATGTGTGGGAGGGTAAGATCGCCATTGTGGGCATTGTCTGGGACCAGTTGACTGCTAATGAAGTTTTGTGTGTTACAGAAGACAAAGGAACAGTGATTTGTGTCATTTGCAGTTTACATACAAATGAAGTCACAATCATATGAAGAAAGAAGACCGAGGACTGCCCAACGGCGTATTAACAGTGACAAGACACTACCATCAATGACGGACTCGATCTATTGAAAGAGGACTTTACAACCAGACAGGGGACATCAAAAATAAAAGAAAACATAAGTACAAACTGTTTGTGAAATTAATTTATGTATTTATTTATTTATTTATTTATTTATTTATTTTTTTTTTTTTTTGTGGTCTGGTATGATAGCTAGGAACACGAATAGAGATGAGGGTAGTAGTGATGTAGAAGTGAAAGATGTAGGACCTAACAGGGACATGTTTGGACCAAGTGAAAGTGTAGTCAGCAAAGAAACAGTAAAAACCAATATTTTGCAGTTAATTTTGGCAAAACTCGAGGAAATGAACACAGACAACAGCAAATTTAATGAGCAGTTACTGTAATAAGGATGGACAATGCTGGCAACTTCATTCACAATTAAATGATATAGAAACTGAAAGAATAATAAAATGGCAGAGTACAATACCAAATTGTCCAACTAAGTAATCATGTTCTGGAGCTAGAAAAAATAGTTTTTCAGGTGGATTAAAAAGTGTGAATCAAAAAGTCGATTTATTAGAAAATAAATTATTTTGGAAAAGAGTTAGTTGCATAATCCGCAAATCAGGATAAGAATGTTAATGACATTAGAGTTGAACAAAAGACTGTAGTGGAAAGAATGGAACAGAACTTTAATTTTTTAGATCAAAAAACTTAAAATTTTGAAGACAGTATGCAGACTAATGTAAATGTTCTAGTTAAAAACAAAATCAGCAGTTCAGGAAAATTGTGTTCATAAAAATCTGTATTTAAACAATGGTATTGCATGGTCCAACATTACAATCAAAAGTCTCCATCAGACAATTTACATCCTGTGGTTTTTCTCCACCACTGTAGAGATAGTTTTGTGTTGGGCATGAGTGACAGTCAAAAAATTAAATTTGGTAAAAGATGTCTTGAAGGCGAAGCTCTGTCTTGTATCTTGGGTAAATCTAAATTTAAGTCAGTGGGAAACATATCAAAGTTTTGAAAAAAGTTTTTTTTTTAAAAAATAGATTTTGGTCAGAAGCTGAATAGTGGACAGTTAAAAGTAAATTTCTGATTCGTCCTAATTATAGGGATTGGGATGGTACTCTGAAAGAGCTTTGTAAGAATCATGTTAAGAAACTAATACACCTTGACAAACCATTTGATGAAATAAAATTGACTGATGCACTCAAATGGAGATTACCAGAGAGATTGCAGTGGTATTTAGTGCCTGGGCCTGATGACTGTCTTGAACAATTTGAACGGTATGTTGACAGGCTGGATAGAGCAGTAGAAAGAAGCATGTACCATAATAATTGAAATGATGGAGATCACAATGGTAATAACCACAGAAACAGAGACAGTGGTAACTTTTATCAGGGTCAAAATGGTAATAGAGACATAAATTTTGAACATCACCAGAATAGGAATAATGGGGATAAGTATGGGCAGTTTAATAGGCAAAATAATCATGGAGGTAACTATTCAGGAAATGACAGTCCATTTAAATGAAGGTCCACAGGTTTTGAGTCAGGAAACAAGTACTGGACCCCCAATTTGCACTTGCAATTAGACAACAATAACAGCGTTAATAATGTGGCACATTTATCTGAGGCTGAGTAGAAGGAATATCAGCTTTCTCATTTATGTTTTGATCAAAAGTTTTGAGATATTGTGTTTACTTATGGCGATGTTGGTACTAATGACAAACCAGAATGTGAGAATAATGAGAATTTTGATGTAACATGCATGAATGATTTCTTCTCTTGGTCAGAAAACAATGCTACTGATGTGTGTGAAACAGATGATGACTGTATTGGACCTGAATTTTTTTATGTAGATGTGAATGATAGCTGTGAAGTAACTGAGCTTAGTAAGTCTGAGACTGGTAGCTCATTGCAAAAAATGGTTCAAATGGCTCTGAGCACTATGGGACTCAACTGCTGTGGTCATCAGTCCCCTAGAACTTAGAACTACTTAAACCTAACTAATCTAAGGACATCACACACATCCATGCCCGAGGCAGGATTCGAACCTGCGACCGTAGAAGTCTCACGGTTCCGGACTGCGCACCTAGAACCGCGAGACCACCGCAGCCGGCAGCTCATTGCAAATGAATGTAAGTGAAGTGTGTGACTTTGATGGTGATGAGACTTGCATCGTTAATTATGTTATTGATAAAGTAATTTTGGAAAAAATATGAAGATGCTGGTGAGTATCAGGTATTGTGGAGTTTAAGAATAATGCCGTTTCAGTTATTTGTGAATGCAGCTAAGGTAAGTGATGTATTGATGATTTAAGTGAGAGTCATGTAATACCAGTCCAGTCAAAGAAGTTTTTCATTAATGTCACGCAGAGTAATGATACAAACAGTAAAGGTGAGTTATCTGTAAGCCTAGAGAATAAAGGTAAAAACTTTTTTGAAGTTTGTTTTGGACCAGATTGATGATAACATAGATTAATTTGCATTCTGGAGTAAGTTAGCTGTACTTAGTAAAAATTTGTATCCAAATTGGTGGAATGAAGTGAAATAAGATCTAAACAGGAAGTGTAATTTTGACAGTAATACATTTTGTGTTCCTGTGTAATACATGATGTTAGTTGTGCTATAGAACCCATTCACTGTGTTCAATCTATACCTGAGAACATGAGTAACCAAAGTAATGCTATGATACCAGTAAAGTTGATAAAACCCTGCAAAAACACAGTGGATGTAGCATTTGATGAAATACTAAGGGATCTTTTACCTGAAGTGACTAATAACAGAGGAAATGATTCAGATTTTGGGTGTTCTTAAAGTAAGATTGAGATTGACCAGTTGGAAGCAAACTGTTTGTTTGATACAGGTAGCATATATGAAAAATTTAGAGACAAAATCCAGTATAGTAAGAATTTTGTGCATTTGCCTATTGTAGGTGTAAAGGTAAGAGGAGCTACCGGTAAACAAAGCAAGTATGTAAAATGTCAAGTACTGTTAACATTTAGTGTGAAGGACAAGGCCTTTCAACATGGCTGCATAATGATCCCAAGTCTAGCAGAAAATATACACTGTGCCTGTAGATGTATAAAACCATGTAATTCTGTTTTGTTTGCCATGAATGCAGTATGTAAGATGTAATTTTTAAGGTTCTATCGTATCTATTGACTGAGTTAAAATCTGTCATACACTATATAATTATGTTTTGTAATACATTTGTTCTTTAGAATTTGATACATATACGGCACGAGACTAAATGAGTAGATTGAAATGGGACATTGTTCATAACATGTAATGTAAAAATTAGGAGTAGTATCTTAGCATATCTGTGCGTAATATCTTATTAGTCCATTTCTTTTTATTGTATTTAATCCTGTTTATCAACATTTCATATGTTAACTATTTTTAACCGCACATGACATATATCCCACATAATTGATTTTGGAAAATGAATGTGGAGGGCATATTTTGTGTGATGTGAAGAAGGTATCGAGCAGCATGTTTAGTACACAAAACAATGTTTCAGGATATGATGTGAATGCTAGACAGAAAGTTACCTAGCCATTGAAGCACATGATGAGAACTCTGAGGAGGAAACTTCCCACAGTGCTGTATGGCTGTGCCCTGCTGGACCAGTCGATTTACAAGGGATTATAGCTGCTGGGTTATGTACCCAAGCATCTGTCAACTATATCCATGTTGTGACTGAGATGTGTAAATTGCTAGGAAAGACTGCTAAAGACAGTGTTATTTCACATAAATGTATGTTTTTTCAAGTAGGAAGATTGACTTCCCAATACATTATGTACCTTTAAATCAGTATGTATTTTTTTCATCAGTTGTAAATGAATCTTCTAGGTCTCCATGTACATACCGGTAGGTTAGTTTTATGCACATTTAGCAAATAGCGTGAAAACATCTACTAGTATAGACAATATAACAAGCTGTAGACATGTCTGCTTTCATACACTGATTTTGGTTTTCAAGCTACTCGATTATGTCATCATTCAAAGCTAATTATGATTCTGTTTACCTGTATTTATTCTCAGTATTGCAATACTGTATCTGATTGGAACTTGCGTTGTGAGCAGATTCGTGCTTAACTCTGTTTTGGGTATCTGTGGTGACTGACTCACTGACTGGCTCTCTCTCTCTCTCTCTCTCTCTCTCTCTCTCTCTCTCTCTCTCTCTCTCTCTCTCTCTCTCTCTCTCTTTCTGCCTGTCTGTCTGTGTGTGTGTGTGTGTGTGTGTGTGTGTGTGTGTGTGTGTGTGTGTGTGTGTGTGTGTGTGCACCTGCATGCGTGCTCAAGGTGAGCATACAACTATTGATTAAGGCTAGATGCTTCCTATAATTACTCTTTACGTATGATTGAACTTATTGATAAATGATTGTGAAGTTTATTAATTTTGTTGAGTCAAAACATTATTGGTGGTCTGTATCTGGTGTGGTTTTGACTCATGAGTCGGTCCCCACATTGTAAGCTTAGGCAATAACATTTTTTCAATGTTTTCTACTTTCACAAGTCATCATATCCTTAAATACTCTAGTTTATGTGGCTGATTGATTTTGTGTTACACTTTTATTCATGATTGATTATATTTTACTGGTCTGTTGATTAGATTTGTTTTTCGTTCCATAGGTCTGTGCTGAGGAGATCCTCGTGGATGTGGAACATGTCAATTTTTTTTTAAGCCGAAATAACAATACTAATAGTATGAATATATACAATAGATCATTTGTTTCTATTAATCAATTCGTCAATGGAGTAAAAGGAGTTGGCCTCTAGTAAGTCTTTCAGCCCCCTTTTAAACTGATCTTTATTTGTGACTAAATTTTTTATGTTTGCTGGCAAATTATTGAAGATGAGTGTTCCTGAGTAGTGGACCCCTTTTTGAACTAAAGTAAGTGCTTTTAAGTCCTTGTGCAGATCATATTTGTTCCTGGTATTGTATTTATGAACTGAACTGTTGGTTGGAAAAAGAGATATGTTATTTAGTACAAATTTCATTAAGGAGTAAATATACTGAGAGGCAGTTGTTAGTATACCCTGTTCTTTGAAGAGGTTTCTACAGGATGTCTGTGAATTTACTCCACAAATAATACGTATTACACCCCAAAATATTATACCATATGACATTATGGAATGAAAGTAGGCAAAGTATGCAAGCTTTTTCATTTTTATGTTGCCTGTGTCTGCTAACACTCAAATTGCAAATACAGATTTGTTAAGACGTTTCTGCAGTTCTGTGGTGTGCTCCTTCCAATTGAATTTATTATCAAGTTGTAATCCCAGGAATTTAAGACTGTCAACCTCTTCTATCTGCTCTTCTTCATACTTTATGCATATATGCTGGTACGAAACCTCTTACAGGATCTGAATTGCATATAGTGAGTCTTTTCGAAGTTTAATGTCAGTGAGTTGGCTTTAAACCATTTATTAATATCCATGAAAATGTCATTAGCAGATCTTTCTAAAACTACACTCGACATACTATTTATTGCAATACTCGTGTCATCTGCAAACAGAACGAGCTCTGCTTCTGGCAGTGTAACTTATGAGAGATTATTAATGTACACAAGAAAAAGCAATGGCCCTAAGATGGATCCTTGTGGGACACCACATGTAATTTCTTCCCATTCTGATGATGACTGATCACTTAATTCACTGGTCCCTTGCAGTGACACCCTTTGTTTCCTGTTAGCGAGGTATGACTTGAACCATTTTGCAGCACTGCCCGTGACACCATAGAATTCTAATTTATTTAAAAGGATGTCGTGGTTCAAACAATCGAATGCCTTTGACAAATCACAGAAAATACCTGCTGTTTGTAACTTGTTATTTAATGAATTAAGTACATTTTCATTGTAGGTGGAAATAGCCCTCTTGATATCAGAACCCTACAAAAATCCAAACTGTGTTCTTGATAACATGTTATTTGTGGTCATATGTTGAGAAGCTGCCTGTGTATTACTTTTTCTAAAATTTTAGAGAATGCTGGCAATAGTGAAATTGGTCTTTAGTTTGGCGGTATCTCTTTATCCTCTTTCTTTAATAGAGGCTTAACATCTACATATTTTAGCCAGTCAGGAAATGTCTCAGTTATAATTGACTGGTTACACAAGTAACTCAGAATTGTACTAAACTCAAAAGAACATGCCTTAATTTATTTTGTTGATATTTCATCATAACAACTAGAATGCTTTGTCCTTAAAGAGTTTATTATGGAAGTTATTTCTTTTGCTGAAGTGAGTGACATATTCATGTACCTCAAGCTATTTGTAAAGGCTAGTTTCAGATATTCAAGGGCATTATTTACTGATCCTGACAATCCCATTCTATCAGTAATGGATATAAAGTACTTGTTAAATAGATTTGCCACACTATGCCCATCGGTTACAAATTTGTCATCTACCCTTAGTACTATCTGCTCCTGTTCCTTTCTGGTTCTGCCAGTCTCCTCTTTCACTATGTCCCATATTGTTTTTATTTTCTCCCTGACAATGCTATCTTCTTCTTGTAGTGTATTTGTTTAAATGGCTGAATTACTTTTTTAAAAATATTTTACAGTATTCCTTGTATTTAGCTGAATCAAAAGCATTGGAGATATTCTTGGTCGACAGATAGATTTTAATTTTTGTCTTAGAGGAAATCTTTATTCCTTTGTGTAATCCTTGGTTTTAGTATAGACTTATGTTTAATTTGAGTAACTTTTAGAGGAAAACAGTTTTCAAACATGGTACTGACATTGTTCATGAATGTGTTATATTTTCCATTCATGTCATGAGCACTAGAAACTGTACATGTTGCCATCAGTTTTTTTGATGTACACTCACACTTTGAATTTTTTCTCTTCTATTTTGAAGATTTTGAAGGTGTGACTTAATAGATGTAAGCTTGCAATTTGTAATTCTAGTAATTTACATTGCCTCTGCACTTATTTCTATAGTTTAGTGTTGTAACATTGTAGTTTTGACTTTGTAGCATTTGTCTTGGGACAGAATGTACCACAAATGTGAAAATTGGAATGTGATGTTGTTATTTATGTATAGATTGTGAATTGTAGAGTAGATATTTTTCTTATGTTTTTTGTAATATGTATCGAATACTTCTACACATCTGTATTCTAATTTTTGGCATCATTTTATACACCGTTTGGAAAATCTTATAGTCTATCACAAAACATTGTAAACACAGTTTCCAAATTTTGTAAGGGGGATATTGTAAAGTGTCACCATCCTATAGCATTAACTCTTTTTAACAGAAATAATCGATACCAAAAGGTAGTTTCAGATCTTGTAAAGGTTAAAATTATCTCAGCTGTTTAACTTCAGGAATTTCGTATGATTGTGTGTACGATGCATTATTCAGGCTAAAATGTATAAAAAGAAATTAATTTATTACAATTGATATGTATTAACTCTGTATGTAAACTTAAAATTACTCTTCTTTTAGAAACATTTGAAATTACAAAATACCTGGCACACTTAAAATTCCTATTATTAATTTACAAAATCTGACGATATTTATTAAATTAATTTCTGGATTCATTTACAAAATAATGATATAAATTGGTGAAGATTCTTTTTTTGTCAAGAAAGTTTGTTAACACTTTTGTTTAGTAAACTCCTTTGAATGTAGTTAGTACTTCAGAAGGAGTAGTGGGCATTCCTCTCATGGAATTAGACATGCTTTTGTGTTTGGAAATAACATTGTAAATTTCTGTTTTATGGAAGTTGAGATCATAAAGTCAGTGTGATATAGAAGAATGCGACATAGTAAAAAAAAGTGCAAACAGAAGTCATGCAACAGACTTACTTAAAATTTATCTAATCATCTCAAACCCATAAAGTCAAAAAATTTCAGCCTGAAGAATCCACCCCTAGACGTGATGAAGTGCAGCCAACAATGAGAAAATGAAGGTAGGTAAAAAAGTTATTTGGACATCTTATGCCTCTTGATGCTTTCGAAACAAATCAATTTTTATGAATAGACTGAAAATGTGCTGTTGATATGTGGGAGGGTAAGATTACAAGTGCCAACTGTCAGCAATACAAATGCAAGAGAATGATGGTTGGTTTGAAAGGGACACCCAGTACATTTCAGTGAGTGATGGACATTTCATTAAAAGGGTTACAAGGTACGAAATGTTCAGTATATTTAGACGATGTTATCTGCTGTGAAAGTTCCATGATAGAGCATAATGAGAAATTGCAAGAAATTTTGCTAGACCAAGGGAACACCAACTGAAGTTGCAACCATACAAGTGCAAATTTCTATGAAAGGAAGCGATGTTTTTGGGCATACTATAACACAGTGGGGTGGGGCTGGATGAGCAGAATGTAGAAAAGATTTCCAGTGCCAAGAACTGGAACTGAGGTAGAATGCTGTGTCCAGTTAGTAGGATACGATCATATTTTTATAAATGGCTTCAGCAAGATTGAAGCACCCTTGCGCAAACTCTTAAAGTCAATGAAAGTTATAAGTGGGGAGGCCAACAACAGAATGCATTTGAACAATTGTGAGAGACATTAATTTATTCCTCCACATTGCAGCATCCGAGTTTTGAATAACCTTTCATTATACCAATGGACTCAAGTGGTGGGGCCATTGGGACAGTACTGTCACAAGGAAAAATTGGAAGAGATCTACCAATAGTTAATGCGTTGAGATCCCTAAATAAAGAGAACAAGAATTATTCAGCCATGGAGTTAGTGTGTATGGCATTAGATTAGGCTAGAAAGCAATTTTGACCATATGTATATGGAAGAATATTCACAATTGTGGCAGATCAGGAGCCTTTAGCTTGGATTTTTAGTTGGAAGGACCTGTCCTCACAGTTATTAAAATGGAGACTAAAACTTGAGAATTCATACGAGATTATATAAGCCAGGTAGATTTAACAGCAATACAGATGCAATAAGTGAATGCAGAAATTGACAAAGAAGCATAAAGAGGGTAGATTCCAGAACAAAAAAGAACGATAACAGAACAAAGAATTAGATGAGAATGTGGTAGTAATTGAGTGCCGAGCAGAAAGCAGTGATTATGAAACAAATACATGATAATCCATTGGGTGGTCATCAAGAGGTACACTGCTGGAGCATTTAAAAGAATATAGCACACGGAAGGGAATGTACAGGGGCATCGAAGTGTACACCAGAACACATGAAAAATGGCAACACAATAAGATACTCAGTGTAAAACAAAAATGCTGTTGACAATTGCAGATATGGCCACAACTGTTCTTGGCAAATGCAATATTGATATAATCAGCACATTAGATGTAATGTCATACGGCAACAGATATATCCTAACCTTCCAGGATGATCTGAGTAAGTTTCCAGTAGCCACTTCACTAGAGAAGCAAGATGTGGATACAGTAGCAGAAAAATTCATTGAGATGATTATTTTATTGTATGGCATTCCTTCAGTAGTATTGATGCAACAAGGATTGAACTTTCTGAGTAAAGTGTTTAAGAGAGTGAGTAAATTATTAAGAATTACAACTTCTTTCCACTCCCAGATGAATGGAGCATTAGAAAGGAAACATCAATCAATAATGGAATATTTGATACATTTGATAAACAAGGATCACAGCAACTAGGATATGTGGATCCCTTACAGTATTTTTGTTTTTAACACTACACCACACACCAGCACAGGGTATATCTTATTTGAGTTGATGTTCGGGAGAACAGCAAATGTACGAAGGTCATTACAGAAAGAGAGCCACAGTGGGGTACACGTATGACAGTTACATAAATCAGTTCAAAGCCAGAATGCATGAAGCACATAGAAGAGTGAGAGAGAAAAGAGGCCAAAGAAGCAAGCAAGGCTCATTATAAGACAGAGCATTTCAGATAGGTGACCAAGTGTCACTACACAATGAGACAGTACAACATAAATCAAAGAAGTTAGATTTCCATTTCAGAGGAGCATATGAAGTGGCCAAAGTAGAACTGCCAAATGCAGTATTAAAGACAAATAGAATCAATGGTTAAAGGTGTGTGTTAATTAGATTAGATTAGATTAGATTAATACTTGTTCCATAGATCATGAATACGACACTTCGTAATGATGTGGAACGTGTCTGGTTAATAAAAGATGTCTGTACAAGAAATTACATTACACAAAATATTGCATGACACTAATGATTAAGTTTTTTTTTTTACTTAGTTTATATCTAAAAATTCAGCCAATGAGTAGAAGGAGTTGTCATCTAGAAATTCTTTTAATTTATTTTTAAATGTTAGTTGGCTATCTGTCAGGCTTTTGATGCTGTTTGGTAGGTGCCCAAAGACTTTTGTGGCAGCATAATTTACCCCTCTCTGTGCCAAAGTCAGATGGAAGCATTACTATTAACACAGATGCAATATAGAGTAATTCAATGGAAGTAATCTCAGGATTTCTCTTACAGAATTCCAAGCGTGTATGGCCAAGGCGAGTGAAGATTTGGATTTGGATCATCACCTGCAGGTAGTGCTCATACAGTTTTTGAGCGAGTGGAGAAATGGACAAGACCATAGACATTCAACCAATATAGATGTGTTCATGAATATATTGTCATCATGAGGGTGAAGTCAACATCACTAGTACAACTTGGAAACTGGTAACCTATGTTAATCTTGAAACATTGGATTGGGAATTTCACCAGTATCAATATATACTATACTGTCTGTATCAAAATACATATACAACAGCTTTTCCTAGCTTATCTAACATATCATACAATGTGAGTCTTGCATTTGATATTGTGAACGCTGCTATAAAATTATTTTAACGTTGTCATTTTCCTTGAAATTGTACTTCAGCTGGACCATATTGTGAACAACAAAATTTATATCTATATTATCTAATCAATCATCCAATAGTATCTAAAAAATTGTAGTAAATCTTCCACATACTAAGATTTATTCATATTTTGCTGCTGTCCAAATTTGCCCATAATGAATTCAGGCATACCTTTTCCTGGGTTTACTTTTATTTTCTTTTGATGTAAAGTTAATACCTATTTTTTCTTTTACATATTTTATATATATCTTATTTGTTTTAAACTTACATTTACTTGTTTCCAATTTTATTTTCATAAAGCCTTTCACATAATTTTTAAACATGTTGCTTTTATTTCTATTATTCCACATATGGGAATCAGGTCACTTAGCTGCCGTAATAACCTGAACACCACTTGTTTGAAACTCATATTCGTTCTGACTGCACAGTTACACATTACAAAATCTTGTATGTTTCGTATAGGGTAGTTGTCTAAAATCGTTCTGGCGTTCAACTTTTGGTAGTCGCCAAACAAACGAAAAGAACCATCATTCTTGGGCACTAGAAGGATAGGCAAGGACCAATTGCTGTTGGATGGACGGACAATACCTGAATCTAACAGCTCCTGTACAGCGGTTTTTGCATGCTGTAATTTGGTGGCATTAAGGCGTCGGGTCGAGCCTTGTTGCGTACTAGGGGGGGGGGGGGGGGGGGGGGGGGGCCTTCCGTGGTGTTCAAATGGTGACAGGTACCGTTAGTAATCGTGCCTATCACCTGCGGGACACACTGGGGAACCACTCTAGGACTAGGTGGGGTAACACGCAGTACATTAGAGGTAGGAATGTCACTGACCTGCGGGAAAATGCGTTGTTGCGGAGGTATCTGCGCCTCGGTGGAGTTCTTGTGGGTGTATCCCCGCAGTGCGGAAGCGTCCCCTGCTGCCTCCTTGTGCATGAAAGTTCTGCTGATGTGGCAGTTTTCAGCTGTTGCAGGCGCGCGTTTTCGGAGCGAAGGTCGGTGATCTCGAGGCGCTGGGTTGTCAGGTGCAACCGGGCGGTGAAGAGCTCTGTCGTGAGATGGGCGCATTTGGCTGTCATGGTGGGCAAGGTATCACAGTGTGTGACAGGGGGCGGGAGAAGGTGGCGAAAATCCCTGGTATCCTGTTGCTGGAAGTGTGATGCAGGAGGGCTGCTGCCTCGAGGTCTGGCGAGAGCCTGAAGTTATGCACGAAATCCATACTGATAATGGGGCAGTCGACATCTGCGATGCAAAATGTCCAGATACAGCGTAAATCAAGCGAGAGATTTAGTTGGAGTTCGGCTGAACCGTGGACGCCAATTGCGGAATTGTTGGCTGCTCACAGTGGCACAGCGGGTGTCAATGTCGAAGATGGGGTGCTCGACTTAGTAATGACACTAGCATCAGCGCCCGTGTCCAGGAGGAAGTAGAGTGTGCTCATCCTATCGTTGATGTACAGTCTGTCGGCATGGTGGGCAGTGGGGGTGCTCAGTCGAAAATGTTTTTGGCGCACTGAACTGCCAGTGCGAGCTGTGGTGCCTATTCTGACTAGGGCTGCCCATTTGGGTAGTTGCAGGGAGCGCGACAAGAACGCGCAACATCGCCGATCGTGATATGATACCAGCATAGTGGGTATACTGGGTGTTGTGCCTCCGCCGGTGAGCTGGCAACTTCACGTGGCATATTCGGTTGCACCCGTGTGGAAGTGGGTGGGGCAACTGGTTGAGGAACTGTAACAAGTATGGCCACCAGGGGCTGTTGCTGTGAGCTAAGCACCCGGCCTCTGCCAGCCGGCTGGTGAAATGTAGTAGACATGACAGCAGCGTCGCCAACATTTGGAGTGTCAGAAAACAGGAGGACGTGATCTGGCGATATTTGGTAATGGAATATGCCTGGTCCGCCCTCGTAGTTTTTCCTCCAGAGCGGCGTTTTGGTATGCCAACAGGTGTAGTTGGAGATCTGGCGGTAATTTCACAAAACACAATGCCCAGAGTGCGAGGTTGGGGAGTTGCTCCTTGCCCACCTGGCCCCTTAAATGGCGCCAAAATTGTGAAGGCATACGGTCCCCTATTGGCATGTTGTGAATTATGTAGTGGATGGCTTCTGCTAGAGTGTGCGATAAGTGCTCGATGATGTTAGCTCTTGTGATGGCACATTTGTGCTGGCTTGGTGGCGAGAGCAATAGGTCACTGACCAGGTCTGGTTCATCGTCGAGGTGGGTAATTAAACAAATGAATGTCCGTGAATGTCCAGATTATTGTCCACTAACACAAACCATGATGTAGTGGTGTCCTTCTGTAGTTGTGACAGCTTCGGAAACTGCCCTACAGGTGGCTGCTGTGGTGTTGTGGGAAGATGGCAATAGGGGGGCAGTGGAGCCCTGGAAACTGGTATAGGGTCAAGTATCTGTACTATAGCGCAATTAGGTCTCTGACCACACGACACAGAAGGCGCGGGAGCAAACGCATTAGGTGCGGGCGTCGCGGCTGCTGCAAATACTGTGGCAAGCTGTTGGTATGTTGGGAAAGTAGTGGTATGCACTTCGGGCGAAAGTACCTGGTCATGTGTCGGGCTGGTATGTAACATATTCATACAGGATGTTGGTGAGCACTGTGGTGAGGGAGGTTCTTGTTTCACCTGTGGTAAGAAGTTCGGAAACTGCCACGCGTTTGGAAGCACTGCAACATGTGTGGGCCACAGTGTGTGGACTGTACTAGTGGGGTTATGTTGTGCACACGGGTTTAACACTATAGTCGGAGCCGTCGATGGCTGAATTACCGGCAATTCGTCCATGAATAAAATTGTAGGGAAACTTATGTCGAGCTCCGGGTCACAAATCATGTGGTGGTTCATCGGTGCGTAACGGTGGCAGGAGAAAAGATGAGAAACGCGCATACTGTGGTCATATCAAAAAAGTCCGGGGGCAGCACAAAGGGAGTCAGGTCGCTTAGCTGCCGTAATAACCTGAACACCACTTGTATAAAACTCTTATTTATTCTAACTGCACAATTACACATATACACACATAAACAAGGCTCGCGAGCGTCACTGGTCGAAACGTAAACACAACTGCACTAAGACGGGCGCAGAGGTGGCCGTCCTCGTCGATCGAAGTGATGATTGCCGCCTCCTCCGCGTCCATCGGTACTGCAAACGTGCATAGGAGTGTAACCTGGGTGGCTGAAGCGTCCAGTGTGTGGGGCTGAACATGCAGGACGAACAGTGTCCCATCTCGTAGATGGAGAGACAGGTCCTCAACCGGAAAAGGTGACACATCGACATGGAAAACGGCGTCGCTGGTGTCATCAGTCTGTGTCGGCCGGTCGACGGAAACACTAAGGTGAGGGGACGGAGGGGTGAAACCTTCACAGGCGACCTTTCCTGCAGCCTCTGAGCTGGGGGGGGGGGGGGGGGGGGGGGGGGAGGACATGAACCACTGGTGTCACACGCATTATCACATGCATCGTCACACGTGTCCTGGGTACCAGAGAGGGGGTTCCGTGCGTTTGAGGTATTAGAGATGGAAGGTGGCATGAGAGTGTGGTCGGGGTGGAAGTTGTATTCTGAAGTTGCCTCGTTGTTGAGGTGCCAAGCTGGTTTAAGGTGTGAGATGGACACTGTTTGTATTTCACCGTTGCACAGAATGTCAAAGATCTGCTTATCACTTTGTGTGGGCGTGAATAGTACGCGTGTAGTGTGGGTCGTACTGTATCATTGCGCAGCATCACGTAACCGCAAATGTATAGGTCTTTGTGCACAAAGACACGAGGGACCATGTGTGCTCATGTGGGCGGGGGGACATACATTCGTTGCGAAGTGTCAGATGCGTTCTATAAGTGTTGGAAGTTCTGACTGTGGGGGAGGATCGGAACCCTCGACGAATTGTGCTGGGAGGATGAGGGGTTCCCCATACAACAGGTCCGCAAGGGAGGCTTGCAAATCGCCTTTGTAAGCTGAACGGACACCTAGTAGTACCCAGGGGAGGGCTAAGGTATGTATGCCCGTGTTCAGTTTTTGCAGGCTGCTCTAACCTCAGTCCATACAAATCGATCTATTATGAGGCGTGTGGTAGCCCGAATACTGGGATGTGCTAGGTCATGGATAGTGGCAAATAACTTACGGCGCAAGGCAGCCGGTATAGGGGGGCGGGCAGTACCTGTGGAGACATCACAGAGGACTGGTAAGGCCGAACCTGGAATTCGGCGGGGCTCAATTGAGAGCGAGGTGGACTTGCTATTCAGTAACTGTTGAATGTCGTCATCCGCTTGTTGCTGGGCAGATAGGTTATCAAAGTCCCAAGAAAACGAGATCGTACCGACCCGTGACATGTAGTCAGCAACGACGTTGTCCCCACCCTTGATATAACGGACGTCTGTTGTGAATTGACATATTAGGTCCATGTGTCTGAAACAGCGGGGGGAGGGTCAGTTGTGGGATTAAACACAGCGTCCGCCAACGGTTGGTGGTCTGTATATATGGTCACTGACCTACCCTCAATGTCCTCTCGGAAATGCCGAACTGCCTCGTAAGCAGCAAAGAGTTCTCGGTCGGAAGTGGACCACTTATGCTGGGAGGCTGACAACTTCTGCGAGAAGAAATGTAGTGATTGTGTGGAGCCTGCCACCTGCTGCAGGAGCACAGCACCGATAGCAACGTTGCTTGCGTCAGCTGTGATTGATATTGGGGCATCAGATATCGGGTGTGCGAACATGACAGCGTTCGCTAGTGCCGTTTTTAGTGCATCGAACATGCATCACATGTCATCACCCCACGGGACCTTGCGGAGCCCTGAAGTATTCTTGCTGATGAGTGCATTGGTCAACGGAGCATGTAGGGATGCGGCGTGTAGGATGTGCCGCCGGAAAAAATTTATCATACCTAAAAAACGACATAGGTTGCGGTAAATCTTGGGCAGGGGGAGGTTGCATATAAATGCGACTCTGTCTGACATGGGGCGGGTCTCTTCCGCAGAAACAGTATAGCCCAAAAATGTCACACTAGCCGACTGCAAACTGAGATTTACCGACGTTGATTTGGGCTCCATTCTTGGTGAGAACACTAAGAACTGTTGATAGGTGCTGTTCGTGTTTCTCAAGGGTAGTTGATGAAATGAGGATGTCGTCTAAATATGCATAACAGTATGGAAGTGAGAAAAGTATGGAGTCGATAAACCGTTGCCAAGTCTGTTTTTTGAGGCTGTACAGCATGTAACAGTATTCGTACAGTCTGAAAGGGGTGATAATTGCTGTTTTAGGGATGTCATACTGGTACATGGGGATCTAATGGTATGCTTTTCGGGTATCAAGTGTACTGAAAATGCGTGCACCATTGAGTTCCGTACCAAGACACACGTCCTAAGAGTGTGTCAGTGCGCAGAGATACCACTCTGCTCTATTCCGGTGGTCGATGACTGCCACACACACTTTGATGTTTAAAATTTTATTTCCTTTTTCTGTAGCATTATGTACTTCATCAGTTGTCGAATTTCCAATAAAACATAGTTTTTCACTTTTATCGATCTTCATACATACAGGTAAAACAGGATAATACAACCCTCTAAATGTCACTACTTTACATTTTATAAGAACACACCATGTTTTAGAATAATATCTTGGCGTGTATATTTTTGTTCAGTGGGTCTACGGGATAGTGATGATAATGTTGTACAGTTGGATAGAGACTACACACAATATATCTTATTTTTGTGTTAACAGTATCTGTTTTAGCTCTTAATTTGATTGCATTTGTATGAACTCCATGAAAAGCATGTCTTGATTCAGTGGTTTAACAACTTTGGGTAACTGTTTTAATTTCTTAAGTTTTTTGTACTCTGCTAGTTAACCCAATCACATTCCCATATCTCCACTAAATTGCATTTTCTATTCTATATTTCTGCACTTCTTGTCAATGTCTTTTGATACAAGTCATCCATCGATTCCTTATTTTTGTTGTTAATTTTCTCACATGTAAAACATTTTTTACAATCATGCCAAAAACGGCAAGGGTATTGATAAAAAGTTTGGTTGCTTTATCAAGGCCATCTACTTTAACCACACCATTAAGAGCACATTTCATATTATTATTGTGTAAACTCTTCAACCAAGCTATAGATCCTTTGCTATAATTTTCCTTTTGTTGTCTGTCCAGTACACCAATTTTTAATTCAGTCATATATTTAGATGTGCATATGTCCATGAAACCTCCAGCAATTGTTAAATAACAGAATGGATACACATTAGCTATTTTTAGCAGTTGTTTTCTTAGTTCCAAATAAACTCTTATTAATATATGTACATCAGAATTACAGTCTTCACTAATTTTTTCTTAATATTGAATACAGAATTTTCATTAACTTTTTTTGCCATTTGAGAAATATTTGCCTATCTTTAAGTGTCATAGTATCAGCACAATTGTATTTGGTATCAGGAAATGGTCCTATGTAATTTTAATTTTCCTGTGTATTGAATGTATGTGAGAGGTAACCTTTCTTTAATTGTTTCAAATCAAATGTTTAAGGAAATTTACTAAGTTTTCCTTGTATAAAATTGCTTCTATCTATAATTTTTAGTTCTAAATACTTTATCTCCAATAACATCAATTTAGCTCATGTGTAGATAGTGGTTCAGAATCAATTGAAAATCGTAGTCTTTAGCATAATGAACTATAAGTATATAATTCTGATGATTATCAGCTATCATCCACCTACAAAATTCATCAATTGTCTTAAATTTATAAACAGTATCATCATTAAAATTCTGAATTGTTTTACGTTTTGCTTTGACAGATCCTTCTTCTTTTGCGTTCTCATGAGTTATTGAGAACCACACACAAACTCTATACACATTTTGCACAATTTTGTTCATAACATATCCTTTTCACTTTGTCAGAAGTAAATATTGTTATTATGTGTCTCATCACAGTTGGCGCTCCCTTGATTTCAAGTGAGTTTGGTGCTGAATTTGAATTTTGTTTACTATCTGTCTCACTTTCACACTCTTTCTCTTCCCCCTCCCCCCCGTCTCTCTCTCTCTCTCTCTCTCTCTCTCTCTCTCTCTCTCTCTCTCTCTCTCTCTCTCTCTCTCTCTCTCTCTGTGTGTGTGTGTGTGTGTGTGTGTGTGTGTGTGTGTGTGTGTGTTTGTTGGCTTGTCAGCTATGTGTTGTATTTTCCGTAAAGTTAATGCTTATTAATGTTCAATGTGTTCAATATCGTGCCTTTGCTTAGTGTAGTATATTCATTTAAGCCCATTTTCGTTCTGAATCGCTTTCTGTATGTGGAAGTTTTCTTCTATTGTCAGTTTGTGGTACAGGTTGTGGCTGGGTGTTAGTACTTCTAAATCTGTTTCTATTTTGGATGGATGGTAGTCGAGGGCTATTAGGTTATCAGCAGAGGTGCTGTTGGAGCTGCTACTTTTTAGAGCTGTGAGGTGTTCTGAATATCATGTACATTTGCCCTATGTACACCAAGTACTGCATGTGAGTTGATAACGCCTGATCTGTTGAATTCATCTCTGGATATTTCCTGTGTTATGAACTTTTGCTGCGTTGTTTTGTCAGTCCTCCAGCCTATTTAAAGTCCCTGCTTCTTGCATGTGCTCAATGTCTATGTGCTGTGTTCTTTTATGTTCTGTTAAGTCTAGCGTGTATATGGTCTCTTCATTCCTTTTCCATTTACATATTTGTCAGTTTCGTTTCTCTATCATGTGGGTATCATAACCCTTTTCCAACGCTAGTTGTTTTATTGTCTTAGCTCCTGTGTGTAGTTCCACTAGCTTATAAATGTTCTGTTTAATCTGTGGAACTTTAATCTGAAGCTTGCTTGCTTGTGTGCCAGTGGGTGGTTCTTTAGTGTGGGAATGGTGGTGCTGGTGGTTGTCGGTTTCCTAAATATTGTGAAGTCATGAGTTTTATTTGTTTTTTGTGTGATGATATCCAGAAAATTTAGTATGTTATCTGTTTCTGTTCTAATATGAAGTCAATTTTTGGGTGCAAATTGTTTATTTTATTGTGTAGTTTTCTTGTGTGTAATGTGGTTTGTCAATCAGGCAGGTATTTGTGTATGGCTCTTAGTAACAGACTAGAACGCAAAAGGAACAGCATCTGTCAAAGCAAACCCATGTTTCACCTCCTGTGACGATGTTCGACAAAAAATTGTGACAGTGAGCCTCGTAACACGCAAGAAATTCCTCACAGATGGTCCTTGGTTGCTTTTTTTGGTCTCCCGTCATGCAGCGAGGAACCCAGAGTTCACAGACCATTGCTGACCCCAGGTGGTGGTCAGCACTACCTACAGAGAAGTCCATTTCTGCAGCCCTGTGTTTGATTGTGATGTGTTGATCACCTCGATTGAGAGTGTCAGTACGTTCCAACACTGTAGGAGTCACAGCTGTGTACGACCAGCTGGAACGTGGGGGATTGGACAGGTTTACATGACCTTGTTGTGATGGTGAAAGACGCCACACCCAACGACTCACCATGCTTTTGTTCACTGCTTGTCTCCATAGATATTCTACAGGCGCCTACAAAAATCTGTGATTCACTGGTTTTTCGCCAAAAGAAATTCAATGACGTTCCTCCGTATGAACGCACTTTCGTTACCGACACCATATTGAAGGCTATATATAGCGCTACGACCTGTGGGAAATTCATGTAACTAAAGGGGTTAAAGTGGGAATATTCCATGATGTTGCACACCAACTCCGCATTTTTCCCAACAGAAATTGTCCGAGAAAAAAAAGTGTTGCTTTCCTTTCTAAACGCCTCTCATAAACATCGGGTGCCTTATTAAATCATGGGCATGGCGTGAGTTTAGTTTTTCTGTGTGTGTTACATGTTAAGATTTATCTCAGTTTGTATGTTTTGAGAATGTAGCCCCCATTTATTGGTGAGGAGGAGGGCGAACCCAATATGAGGCCCGGACGTTGAAGCCCTTGTTCTGGCAATGCAGGGTATGCTTGGTTTGCAGGTTATGTGTGACTAACTTAGTGTATCAGTCTAAGCAGAATGTGGCCACACTTTTCGACAATGGAAAATTTTCATTGCGTTCTAACACTTGGAAAAGTTGTGCTAGAGCTATTGTGGTACAGAGAAAATTTCGCCACATTGCGAGTTGATGTACTTAGATAATTTTGTCCACTTTTGGGACTTCTAGAATTAAACAAGCTGCAGTGCCAAACTTCGACTTTGGTTGAAGAACTTTGAATCTGAAATTTAAAACTTCCCTGGCCTACAGATTCGTTATAAATTTTTGGAAGAACTGTCTGATGTCTGTAACCTACTGCTGATAACGTTTTTCTGACTAAATAGACAGAAACATTCGTTTAGACTGCAAAGCTTTCGGTGTCCGGCGTGGGCTGTAATTGTCGTATAGTAGGAAAACTTCCCAACTATGCTAATACGTTAATGTGGTTCATTCTTATCTGTTCCTTGGAAGATAGAAATGACTACTAGTAGACATAAGAAAAAGTTCGGAAAGTTACAAGCCAATGTAATAACTACAAGTAATACGGCTGGTACTGTTATAAACAAGTCAAAGAAAGTTTTATCTCAAGACGAGATTTCCGTCCTTGCAAAAGGAGGAAATTACGCTATAACACCTGTGAAACTACCACCTGAAGATATTATCGCGAATATAGAAGCAGGTATACGAAATATCCCTAAGGCAACCACGAATGCAATTCGAATTGAAACCACTAGAGTTTTAAGCCACAGCAGACCTCTAGAAAGTGATTTAACATAAGGTGAGAGGAAGGCTTTTATGGATTTGAATGCAGATGAAGAAATATTGGTTCTTCCTGCAGATAAAGGGAAAACTACTGTTGTTATGAATACAGAAGATTACCGAAGGAAAATTTTGAACCTTTTAACATCATGACAGTATAAAAACTTGCGAGGGATCCTACAGCCAGTGTACTTAGAAAAACAAATAATTTGATTAAGTCGTCTATCTCTATCCGAAAAGAAGATAAAAGAACTTTGTTGAAAAGTGAAGCTATGTGTCCTCGATTGTATGGTGTACCTAAAATTCATAAAGTAGATTTTCCTTTAAGACCCATAGTCAGTGCCATCAATTCTCCCACTTATGAAATAGCAAGATATTTAAGAACTTGTTTACAACCATTTATTGGAAAAGTGACTCATATATAAAAGACTCGTGTCATTTTATTGAAAAACTAGAGGGACTAACTCTGGCCCCGGAAGATATTCCTGTAAGTTTTGACATTGTGTCCTTATTCACAATGATTCCTGTTAACGAAGTAATGATTTTCATAGTGGATATTTTTCCAGAAGATTTGACTGGTCTTTTCAGACATTGTCTTACATCAAGTCAGTTCCAGTGGGATAATGAATTTTATGAACAACTTGATGGAGTAGCAATGGGTAATCCATTAGACCCTGTGATTGCCAATCTTTACATGGAGAAATTTGAACAATCAGCCCTAGACAAAGCTAATAACAAACCATCTCATTGGTATCAATATGTAGATGACACATTTGTGGCTTGGTCCCATGGCAGAAAGGCCTTGGACGATTTCTTTGATTATCTAAATAAAATTCACCCAAAAATACAGTTTACCATGGAAATACAAAAGGATAACAGAATATTTTTCTTGGCTGTCTTAGTTATGAGACCGTCCGATAGAAGCTTAGAATATAAAGTTTTTCGGAAGGCAACACATACTGACAGATATTTACATAAAAATTCTAATCATCATCCACAACAAAAAAGGGGTGTCATAAAAAGTCTTGTCGATTGAGCGGAACAGATATGTACACCTGAACATTTGGATGCTGAAGTGAAACATCTGAAGCAGGCTTTTGAGAAAAACAGCTACTCAAGAAAAGAGAGAAATAGAATTTTGCGTCCAAGGAACAGAAAACCAACAGATAAGAATGAACCACAACGACAGAAAAATACAGTAGTTCTCCCTTTTATTAAAAAAGTAACAGATCGGTTCGGTAAGATTTTACGAAAACATGACATAAAACCGGTCTTTAAACCAACAAAGAAATTAAGTCAACTACTATGATCTGTGAAAGATAAACGCCCTCCCCTGTCGACATATGGTATGTATAAAATTCCATGTACCTGTGGTAAAGTTTATATTGGTACTACCAAAAGAAGTGTAAATACGCGACTGAAAGAGCATAAAAGTCTTTGTCAACTTGGAAAAATAGAAAAATCAGCTGTAGCGGAACATGCTCTTCAACCAGGCAACCACCAAGTGAACTTTTAGAGTACCGAAGTTTTATCTGTAACGTTAAATTACTATCCACGGCTATATAGAGAAGCTATTGAAATCTATAAACATCACGATAATTTTAATAGGAAAGAGGAGGCTATTAAACTTAGCGATATATGGACAGTGGCTCTACAAAATTGCTAACAATTTTTATCTTTGACAAGGTGGTAATCGATAGTCAACCTTATCTTTGCTATGGATTAACACTGTTCATCACATGTCACCTGAACCACGCCCCTCTTTCTCACAATATATAAGTCGCTCTCAGACACCCGACCAGTCAGTCGGCAAGACTCAGCGGAGCAGCGCCTCTGAGGAAGTCCAGCGCAGTCCTGGACGAAACGTAAGGAGCAGAAAAGTTCTTGGACCACAACCTCACATCCCAGAATGTATATCAACAGCCATACCACCACACTACAAGTGGCCTGGAATGTGGTTGAGGTGTCATGTCGTCGATGTGTTTTGGCTTTGTCTTAGGGATGACCAAACCGGTAGAATATGTTGTACTTCTCTATAATGTTCAATAAAAATTAAGAAAGTGGCTGGAGAATGTCAATAGCTGTAGTTGACACCGAAAACTTTGCAGTCTAAACGAATAGCTCTAGGTTTGTATAAAGTGCAGTCATCTACAAGAGCAGACACCTAAGAACTTGATATATGTCAGCTATCCAATCCATTATGCTCTTTGAAGACAGCTAAGCTTAAAACTATATGTGTACAGATTCTATGAGGAAATGTGGACCAGTTTGATGGAGTTGGCATGTCAAAATCCTAATCTGCCTGTAGAAATCACCACTCAGCAGTATGACGTGTGCTATGCGTAAATACCTGGTATTATGTATGAACTTGCCATACCAGATGCCAGCACCAAACTATGAGCATATTTAAGCATATATATATATATCCTTATATGTGTAAGATTTCATAAAGAAAAATAATAATGAAATATCAGTACGTGATTCCTTACTCTATAAAATCCACTGAATGCTAATGTAAAAAACGTTAATTGTCACCATCGCTCAGTGGATGAAGTAGCCTTGTCACAAGGATTTCACAGTAACTAACTTGTCCTGCTATAATGTTAATAACAAGAACAGGAAAAAAATGGACCTTTCTCTCCAATAACATACATACTTTAATTGTAGGTCCTCCTGTCTGTGGGAAGACTGGTGTTCCACCTCTGTTAATGCAACTTCGGGCACTTATACCTTTTTTTCGAACACATTATCTCAGTCCCAGTATCAGCTATTGCTAGATAATCAGCATGGTATTGATAGAGTAATGTACCAGATGTTTAGTGAAAGCAGCGATATTCCATCACCTGAAAAAGTAAATCCAAGCAATGTATTCCTATCTGATAATGTCTTACTGGAAATCCAAGAATGGGAACTGGAAATATTTCTGTTTTGGTCACCATATGAAGATCGATAGGATTCTACAGCAATTGGTAAGCGATAATGCAAACCTTATTATTGCTTTCAAACTGGTCAATATTAATTTAAAACAATTTATGTAGCATGTGTAGCACTGGCATGACATTCAACAAGTTTATAGCCATATGTTAGGACTGTTGGAATCATGGACAGTATTGGCTTCTAGTAATTGACAAAACAAGAAAACTGATTGATGGACTTACAGACGAAACTTCCAGGAGTTTTTGTTTAAAAGACAGTGTACCACTATGTAGCTGCATCAATTTATTGTTTTCAATGGGTAAGTTTGCGAGAATACCATGCACTCACTCCGAGGGTGTGATGTGCAGACCAAATATACATCTGCATGTTAACACAAAAATTGAAATCTTGGAAGCTCTACTGAATATATCACTGATACTCTTAAACATTTCACTGTGGAAATGCAAGCTTTTAGAGATGTCCTCAAAACAGTAACAGGAAAGGCACATGAAATTGAAACTACTGAGGAGACAAATGATAATGAAAGAAATGTATGGAAAGAAAGCACTAGAATCATTCTGAGGGTAATCAATATGGTGTATGCAAAGGTTGACAAGGTATAGCAATTCTAAGGCATTTGGAAATAAACACTGTACATTAACTTTTATATACATGTCAAGAACATGCAAAGTCATTGTGTGGGGCTATTCGTTTTAAACTATGATTGCTAAAATTAAGACAGAAGAAGACCATTTTTCTCTCTCTGAAGTGTTTAGACTAGTAACTGAAATTCTTAAATGACTCTCATACATGACAGATGTCGGCAGAAGAGGAGGAGGAGGAGGAGGAGGAGGAGGAGGAAGAAGAAGAAGGAGAAGAAGAAGGATATACTATTAACGATTGCATTAACTGTCACAGTGGTAACAAAATAGACAGGACATAAGAAGTCAACATAGATAAACCACATATGTTGGAAAAGCATCCTAAATGCTTAACCACATATTTAATGCATGTTGGAGAGAAGGAACTTGGACAAACATCTTGTTTAGTGGGTCTGATATTTTTAAAAACTTCCAATCCTAGCATGTAATTCCCAATAGAGATATGAACATACGAGTATTTCAGTATATGTTCATATCTCTGAAATATTATTTATGACACACACATAAATGAAACAGCACCCCAGATGGACGAATAAATAGCCTCAACTACATTAAATACATGAATATTATTAGGCAGTGAAAGCATCGACATCTGGCATAAGGGAATGAACAATCGACCTCTGGAGCATGTGTGCTATGATGACTAACGAAATCATAGATTTGTAGTGGCAATTTCTGCCACTGAATGTATCAGGATGACCAAATGTAGCTGGAAGAGGTAGAAGACACTGTATTAAGACTTGCCCATGCTTTCCAAGTGATTTATAGTTTCCAACTACAGTGACCCCATTCCTCTCAATCTGCGTCACAGAGCCTCGCAATGCTGAAGAAGCACCCCAGTGGCCCGTGCAGTGCAATGCTGTGTCGAGCCGGGCTTCTATGCCAGTGGAGTTACAGCGTCGTCAGGATGCTGGCAGTTGGCTCAGTGTGAGCCACAGGTGGCTAGCTGCGTACTTCTCGTCAGATTGTGGTGACAACAAGCTCGCGCAATCCGGCATCCGAATCTGCGGCCCTCGCCTCGGGATGCTGCTGGCATGTGTCGGAAGCCAGGACTACTGCCCACGATAGCGAGCCATGGAGTGACCTGCCGCTGGCTGGCTATGGACCCTCTGTCAGACTCAGAGGGTGGAACCAGTGACCCACTGTGGACTGGAACGCTGGCGTCCCATCTGCTGCTGCATCTAACTGTTGATGCAGCACGCCCTGCTGCCCAGGAGAGCTGCCACACTTGGATCAATCTCGTTAGAAACCCACACCTATTTATACATGGATGTGCACCTCTGTTTTGCCATACATGTCACTTAACATCACGTACTCATAACATGCTAAGTTGGCCAGTGGGCCTCTTCTGCCTGTGATTTGCGACATGCAAAACTACTATGTATACTCTTTCAGCAATTTGACGGCCTTGTGGCCTCTATTCTATTTCGCAACTGTTGGCATGGGTAACTCACTGCAATCTGGCCAACACCTTGCTGTAACTTGTGCTCAGAATATTGCACAGAACTAACTTTCCGTTTCCTAAACAGTGGTGCCACTACAGAATACTTATGGCTACTCATATCATCATCTGGTGCAGGGAATGCTGTTCAGAGGAATGAAATCACACGAATCATTTTAGAGCTTCGAGAAAGGGGCAGTTCTGAATAATCATGGAGACTATTGTCCAAGAGCTCCATAAACTAGTGTGTAGGCATGTTATTATATATGATTTGGGTAATTTATAGCAGACAGATCTCACAGATATGAACCAATATTCATGAGCAAATAAAAGTTCCAAATATTTTTAATAGTTATAGACACATACTCTAAATTCACCCAGGGCCCTACCTGTGAAGGTGAAGAGTGGTAAGCATGTTGCACATATATTTGAACAATTTTTGCAGGCAGGAACAAATCACAGCCCAAGCAAAATTCAGACCAATCATGGTGCCAAATTCTACAATCGGCGTCTCAGGGCAGTAATGGATTGATACAGAATACACTCTTCCTGAGCATTCTCCCACATCAAAGTGAGTATTGTGGAACATTTGCATTTAACAATAAAAGACTATTCATGGATGCACTTTAATCTTTAAGGATCATACTGGTGGCTCAATATTATAGTGCAAATAACTGCACAGTATCACCGTTCTTGACACTTTTAGATATAAAATTCCAGTATGTAGGTGTTAATAACTCTTCTCCTCCTAAATGGATTGACCAATTTTGATGAAATTTTTTTAATACTTATGGGATCATTTGAATGGTTCTTAGCCACAGTTGGCTCTGGTTGATGATGTTCTTGTCGAGCTCCATAAATATTTTTTATATTATGACCAAAATTTTATATATGTTTTGGATTCCTCACACAAAAAGCATATAATCACAAATTTTTAGTGTCCTTGCACCTCTCAGTTTTGACTTACACCTCAATACATGAAAAAGGTCATTGCATATTAGCTTGGCACTTGTTTGACACTGAAATTTCGGATTGTTGGGTTCTGGTATAGTACATGTATTGTAATTGCATGCATACTAAGTGAATTATTTATCGATTAATTTGAAGCAGATTTAACAAAGGAAATCTATTTGAAATAATATATTGTGAAAAAGTGAAAGTTTCATTGTTTGAATTACGATTTTTACATGTGTTCATTTAGCACTTTCCATGTAACCTCCTAAATAAATATTTTATTCAGTGTTCAGTTGTCCCATTTCAATGATGATGCAATGTTTGTGAAGGACACAATGTATAAGTATATTCTACGGACTTAAATAATGTGTGGCTCATTCATAACTGACAATTTGATTAATCTGTGGCATTTGACTTATGCATAAATGTATGAACAAACTCATTGTGTCATAGATTGGCATTATATTTACAGTTCGATTTTGGGTTGCTGAGTTCTGATATAATCTGTGTATTGTAGTTGCAGGAATATTGAGCGAATTACTTATCAATTCGACACTCATACAACAAGTAAAGTGTATTTGAAATAATACTGAGTGAAAATCTGAAAGGTGCATTGACTGAGTTTTACACATTTTCGTTTGGTGGATTTAATATGTAACCTTCTAAGTAAAACATGTTATTCATTTGTGTGACTTCGATAATGAAGCAATGTTTATGAAGAGTTAAATGGTTTGTGGAATGTACACAACATGTAATCACATTCTACAAATTAATGTAAAGTAAAATAAATGAAATATTCGTTCTTCATATGTATGTTTTATGCATTTCTCATATTCATATATTGTGAATGTATGGAAATATGCAACTAAGAGCACATACAAATATTGCTCAATATACACAGAAAAGTCAGGCTGTAAGAAACCTTTGGGTGTCAGACCAACACTCAGTGCACAATGCAGATGCACGAGATGGGATGGCAAACATATGTGCAATCGAAAGTCAATAGGTATGCAACAATCGCCTTCAAGCAGATGTGTTGGGACAGAGGCAGGTGCGTTAACATGCCACTGATGCACATGGAGCATAGAAACAACAGTGCATGGAAGCACATTGTGCAATAACACATTCTACATTCGATTGTATTATATTTGACTGTGTACCACCACACACTGAATATTCGATGCATTCAGAATTGCTACTGGTGAAATGTACGAAGATTACCAATATTTTCATGCATTAACATTCAAATTAGAAGCACGTGGCAACTGCTGTGAACTAGGTGAAGTCGTACTACCAGCTTTGAATTTACCACCCAAATTGTTGAAAGAGCTTATGGATGGAGCGACTGTCCTTCAGTAGTGTTTTTGCTCAAAATTCACAAATTAGATTCAGGCTTCCAAATGATGCCTATTTGAGCAATTAACATTGTTCAGAGCAATTATGGTCAACATTTTAACTCGATATTAAAAATTGAAGGCCAAGTTTACCATCAATGGCAGTGCATGATGAGGATCTAAAAGTCCTAGAAATTTACTTCATGTTGCATAAAAAGTATATGTGGACACAAAATACCATTACAATCACATCAAACACATCAACGAATGGGAATTGTGGCATGGCTTTCAAACAATCACAAACAGTTGGTACGATTATTCAAAACATTGTCAGGCCATTTGCAGAATGACACTGATGTGCTCATCATCAAAGCAGACAAAGAGCCAACTTGAGGACAAACAAGCTAGTCAATGCACTGACTATAGGGGAAGTCACTGTTGTTGTATCTGACGATCAGTTTGAACATCAAGACATTAGAATCCAATGCAGAGATAACACAGTACAGACGACTGCAGACACACGTCACTCGTTTGGTGCTCTACAACATCCACTGTTATTTTGGGAAGGAGAAGATGGATCTCTAATTAATATAAAATGGCAGAATCGATTAATAGGAATAAATTTTCACTGGAAACGGAAATGTCTCATACAACGCTATTTTCTATATTTCTTTAATCATTCATACTTTCTGGGTGTCGAAATCAACAAAATTGTTAGCACAGTGTGGTATTATTCATACCGAATGGTGATACGAGCCAATCAACACAATCAGATTCTGAAATGTCAGTAGATATTCCAGCAGTACATCGTGGACATGTACGTGAAAATCGAGAGCGAACGATTACATTACATCTGCTTTAATCAAGCGAAGCTGTGTTCACAGGAGTATATTTGATTGAGAGATGCTATTTTCTGTAACATACATAGAAACTTAAATATCAACAAAATCTGAAATGCGTTCGTACTTCTGTCGACATATATTGCCAGTCCACATCATATGGAAGAATACATACAAGATACTATGAATTTTGTGCTCGTTTATGGACGACCATATTTATTTATAACGTTAACATGTAATCCCAAATGTGAAGAAATACAAACTTTGTTATTGCAAGGTCAATCAGCAACACAATAGTACGACATTACTGAACATGTGTTCAAGCAAAAACTGAAACCATTGATTATTTTAAAAATCAGATTGCACGTTTTGGACTAGAATGTTGCTCTTTGTATTCTATTGAGTGGCAAAAATGAAGTCTGCCGCATGTACACGTTTTGATATGGTTAACAGACAAAATATGACCAGAAGAAATTTGGTAATGTTATTTAAGCAGAAGCATCAGATAGGTCAACCAATGAAGAATTGTTCCATTTTGTAACCACAAACATGCACCGTGTTATGTGCAGTGATCTGAACACGAGCACACCATGTATGGACAATGGGAAATGTAGGTAAGCATTTCCCAAAACAGTTTATTAATGACATTAATTCGAACATCAACAGATATCCATTATATCGTCGTCGTAGGAACACAGACAATGATGGTCATTCATTTACACTGTATATGTCAAACAGTAGCAGTCAGATGTAACGTTCCCTGGCAGCACACACACTATTAATAAAAGGAAATGACATTTAATTGTACTATGTACGCCGCTATGAAGCAATTCGTATGTACTGTAATTGTTTAACAAAAAATATTATTTAATTGTGTATAAAGGATGTTGGTTAGTATTGTAATATTTTCTGTAATAATATTCTCGATGTATTTATGATTGTAATATTTCTGTACTCATAATGTAATTACTAAATATTTTAATATCTGCGATGAAAAAATGTAAAATATAGCCACAGAGGAAAATGATGTTGTAAGATTACAAAGAGATATTTATTATCAGCAATACTATAAATAGCACTACATAACGTGCATTCTTTGTCGTCTTCCTCGAGAGCTGAGAGAGAGAGGAATCTGTGACGTAGCATTATATGAATCTACATTTATACTCCGCAAGCCACCCAACGGTGTGTGGCGGAGGGCACTTTACGTGCGACTGTCATTACCTCCCTTTTCTGTTCCAGTCCAGTTCACAGGAAGAACGACTGTCTGAAAGCCTCCGTACGCTCTCGAATCTCTCTAGTTTTGCATTCGTGATCTCCTCAGGAGGTATAAGTAGGGGAAGCAACATATTCAATACCTCATCCAGAAACGCACCCTCTCGAAACCTGGTGAGCAAGCTACACCGCGATGCAGAGAGCCTCACTTGCAGAATCTGCCACTTGAGTTTGCTAAACATCTCCGTAACGCTATCACGGTTACCAAATAACCCTGTAACGAAACGCACCGCTCTTCTTTGTATCTTCTCCATCTCCTTCATCAACCCGATCTGGTACGGATCCCACACTGATGAGCAATACTCAAGTATAGGTCGAACGTGTGTTTTGTAAGCCACCTCCTTTGTTGATGGGCTACATTTTATAAGGACTCTCCCAATGAATCTCAACCTGGTACCTGCCTTACAAACAATTAATTTTATATGATCATTCCACTTCAAATCGATCCGCATGCATACTCACAGATATTTTACAGAAGTAACTGCTACCAGTGTTTGTTCCACTATCATATAATCATACAATAAAGGATCCTTCTTTCTATGTATTCGCAATACATTACATTTGTCTATGTTAAGGGTCAGTTGCCACTCCCTGCACCAAGTGCCTATCCGCTGCAGATCTTCCTGTATTTCGCTACAATTTTCTAATGCTGCAACTTCTCTGTATACTACAGCATCATCCGCGAAGAGCCTCATGGAACTTCCGACACTATCTAGTAAGTCATTTATATATATTATGAAAAGCAATAGTCCCATAACACTCCCCTGTGGCACGCCAGAGGTTACTTTAACGTCTGAAGACGTCTCTCCATTGATAACAACATGCTGTGTACTGTTTGCTAAAAACTCTTCAATCCAGCCACACAGCTGGTCTGATATTCCGTAGGCGCTTACTTTGTTTATCAGGCGACAGTGCAGAACTGTATCGAACGCCTTCCGGAAGTCAAGGAAAATAGCATCTACCTGGGAGCCTGTATCTAATATTTTCTGCGTCTCATGAACAAATAAAGCGAGTTGGGTCTCACACGATCACTGTTTCCGGAATGCATGTTGATTCCTACAGAGTAGATTCTGAGTTTCCAAAAACGACATGATATTAGAGCAAAAAACATGTTCTAAAATTGTACAACAGATCGATGTCAGAGATATAGGTCTATAGTTTTGCACATGTGCTCGACGACCCTTCTTGAAGACTGGGACTACCTGTGCTCTTTTCCAATCATTTGGAACCTTCCGTTCCTCTAGAGACTTGCGGTACACGGTTGTTAGAAGGGGGGCAAGTTCTTTCGCGTACTCTGTGTAGAATCGAATTGGTATCCCATCAGGTCCAGTGGACTTTCCTCTGTTGAGTGATTCCAGTTGCTTTTCTATTCCTTGGACACTTATTACGATGTCATCCATTTTTTCGTTTGTGCGAGGATTTAGAGAAGAACTGCAGTGCGGTCTTCCTCTGTGAAACAGCTTTGGAAAAAGATGTTTAGTATTTCAGCTTTATGCATGTCATCCTCTGTTTCAATCCCATCATCATCCCGGAGTGTCTGGATATGCTGTTTCGAGCCACTTACTGATTTAATGTAAGACCAGAACTTCCTAGAATTTTCTGTCAAGTCGGTACATAGAATTTTACTTTCGAATTCACTAAACGCTTCACACATAGCCCTTCTTACGCTAACTTTGACATCATTTAGGTTCTGTTTGTCTGAGAGGTTTTGGCTGCGTTCAAACTTGGAGTGAAGCTGTCTTTGCTTTCGCTGTAGTTTCCTAACTTTGTTGTTGAACCACGGTGGGTTTTTCCCGTCCCTCACAGTTTTACTTGGCACGTATCTGTCTAAAACTCATTTTGCAATTGCCTTAATCTTTTTCCATAAACACTCAACATTGTCAGTGTCAGAACAGAAATTTTCGTTTTGATCTGTAAGGTAGTCTGAAATCTGTCTTCTATTACTTTTGCTAAACAGATAAACCTTCTTCCCTTTTTTTATATTCCTATTAACTTCAATATTCAGGGATGCTGCAACGGCCTTATGATCACTGATTACCTGTTCTGCACTTTCAGAGTCGAAAAGTTCGGGTCTGTTTGTTATCAGTAGGTCCAAAATGTTATTTCCACGAGTCGGTTCTCTGTTTAATTGCTCGAGGTAATTTTCCGATAGTACACTCAGTATAATGTCACTCGATGCTCTGTCCGTACCACCCATCCTAAACATCTGAGTGTCCCAGTCTCTATCTTGTAATTTGAAATCTCTACCTAAGACTATAATATGCTGAGAAAATTTATGTGAAATGTATTCCAAATTTTCTCTCAGTTGTTCTGCCACTAATGCTGCTGAGTCGAGAGGTTCGTAAAAGGAGCCAATTATTAACCTAGCTCAGTTGTTGAGTGTAACCTCCACCCATAGTATTTTACAGGAACTATCCACTTCTACTTCACTACAGGATAGACTACTACCAACAGCGACAAACACGCCACCACCGGTTGCATGCAATCTATCCTTTCTAAACACCATCTGTGCCTTTGTAAAAATTTCGGCTGGATTTATCTCTGGCTTCAGCCAACTTTCTGTACCTATAACGATTTCAGCTTCGGTGCTTTCTATCAGTGCTTGAAGTTCCGGTGCTTTACTAATGCAGCTTCGACAGTTTACAATTACAATACCGATTGCTGCTTGGTCCCCGCATGTCCTGACTTTGCACCGCACACTTTGAGGCTTTTGCCCTTTCTGTACTTGCCTGAGTCCATCTAACCTAAAAAATCGCCCAGTCCACGCCACACAGCCCCTGCTATCCGTGTAGCCGCTTGCTGCGTGTAGTGGACTCCTGACCTATCCGGCGGAACCCGAAACCCCACCACCCAAAGGCGCAAGTCGAGGAATCTGCAGCCCACACGGTCGCAGAACCGTCTCAGCTTCTGATTCAGACCCTCAACTCGGCTCTGTACCAAAGGTCCGCAGTCAGTCCTGTCGGCGATGCGGCAGATGGTGAGCTCTGCTTTCATTCCGCTAGCGAGACTGGCCGTCTTCACCAAATCAGATAGCCGCCGGAAGCCAGAGAAGATTTCCTCCTATCCATAGCGACACACATCATTGGTGCCGACATGAGAGACTACCTGCAGATGGGTGCACACTGTACCCTTCATGGCATCCGGAAGGTCCCTTTCCACATCTGGAATGACTCCCCCCGGTATGCACACGGAGCGCATATTGGTTTTCTTCCCCTCTCTTGCTGCCATATCCCTAAGGGGCCCCATTATGTGCCTGACGTTGGAGCTCCCAACTACCAGTAAGCCCACCCTCTGCGACTGCCCAGATCTTGCAGACTGAGGGGCAACTTGTGGAATAGGACAAGCAGCCATCTCCGGCTGAAGATCAGTATCAGCCGGAGACAGTGCCTGAAACCGGTTCGTCAGACAAACTGGAGAGGCCGTCCGTTCAGACCTCCGGAATGTCTTTCGCCCCCTGCCACACCTCAAGACGACCTCCCACTCTACCACGGGTGAGGGATTAGCCTCAATGTGGCCAGTGTCCCGGGCAGCAGCCACAGTCGTAGTCCGATCAGGGGATGCGTGGGACGAGCTGGACGTCCCCAACAAACCCCCATCCGGACCCCCACAGTGATGCCCATTGGCAACAGCCTCAAGCTATGTGACCGAAGCCAACACTGCCTGAAGTTGAGAGCAAAAGGATGCCAACTCAGCCTGCATCCGAACACAGCAGTTGTAGTCCCTATCCATGCTAAAAACTGTTGTGCAAAGAATGTCTGAATTAATCTACAGAGAGCACATACAAATCGACACAAAATTTAAACGGTTAAAATACAAGACTGCCTAGTAAATGCAGTAATGCTTCTACTTGCGCACTGCTTGGTGGCGGAAGGAGACTACGCTATTTTACACTATTCAGGTACTAAAACGCGATGCTACAAGTCTCAAATACTATAATACGCCTGAAATTTATGAATTAAACAATACAAGTACCAAAAATACGCAAATAAATTAAGAATTAAACTATGTAACAAATAAGTGAGCTAAGAGTATACAACTTGCTGCTGCAGCTGCTTATCCAGCGGCGGCAGGTAGCACACTGGCTGTGACCAACTGACATTGGCTGTTCAAAACAAAAACAGAAGACAGACGACTAAGCGAATTTACACTATTCAGGTACTAAAACGCGATGCTACAACTCTCAAATACTATAATACGCACAAAATTTATGAATTAAACAATGCAAGTACCAAAACACGCAAATAAATTGAGAATTAAACTATGTAACAAATGAGTGAGCTAGGAGTATACGACTTTCTGCTGGCAGCTGCTTATCCAACGGCGGCAGGGAGGGAATGAGTAGACTTCTTTTGTCTGTATCAATCTTTAGCCGCCATAGAGGAGAAATTATAAAGGTGTGTAATTTTAATTATTGTTATGGTCTAAATACATTATAATTTATCAAAATTGTGCATCATTAATGTAAACTAGCTTGCTCATGTCATCTATAATATGTCTTTAAAGAATTTTCAGCACTTTTAGCGATTATCGTTGGTGTTGCTGGGCTGTGCCGCAACCGAACGATTTGCAGCGGCGGCACATTTAAAAAATTGTTCCGCTATAAAATTAACCAAACCCTTAAATCGGGAGCAGCTACAATTAGCAGTGAATTACGAAATATTTTTCTTTTACAGCGATCCTGAGGCTGACTGAATTTATTACTGGTTTTACATTTGTGCATTCATAGGCGGATAATTAACGTTGAAGTTGTTAATCTGTTGGTTCTTTCAATTTCTAAAGCAAATAACTTAAACGTCTAGTGAAGTGTGTTTTGTCAATGATAATTAAACGTTCAGGTCGGCTTGGTAATATCTAACGATTTTATGCTAACAGAGACAGTCTTGTGTTCCATAGCTAACGCCGGGAAGGAATTCAGTAAATATTTTAAAAAAACCACTGCATTTAGAAAATGTGTGCCAAGGCCGAAATATGTAAAAAATTTAATTTAAATAATTTTCGAAGTCATAAATGTTATCAATCAGTTAGTTTGTAAATAAGGGGTTCTACAACAAAGTTCGAACTGAAAGAGTAAATAACAAAAATATTTAAAGCCATATCTTCCCCATTTTCATCCATTCATTTTTACATTATATATATATATATAATTTTCATCAAACAGACTGACAGTGGCACTCAGTGGGTAGTACCATGTTCATACCTACTGTCAAAAATTACAAAAGCTCACCTTGATGTGTAGTTTTGCAGTACTGTTAAATCTGTGAAACACATGTCAAATATGTTGATAAGTGCAGCAATATGACAGTATTTGCAGTTCAAAATTTAAATGAAAACGACGAAATGACAGGCTACCAGTTGAGCAGATACATCAGCGGCAATGAATATATTTCGTGTATTTTGAGATTGATCTGTCATGCATCTGGCTGTCCATCCTGACAATGGCAATGTGTTTGATTCACAGAAGGTAGTGTTCTGCAAAGAACATTCGATCGACCAAAAACCATGCTGACTAAATTTTTCGAATTAAGCAAAGGAACAGATATTTTCGGTCAATTAGCACGAACAATATTTTATTGCAATGTCCCACGATATTTCACATGGAGTAAACTATCATAGAAGTGGGAACAGCGCAAGTGAGGTAACTCTGTTCAGACATTTCCGGCAAACAGAGGTGAGGTTGTTTCTCTGACGACAAAGTCAAACATTCTGCAGTGAAGGTATTAACAAACTGGTGTCTCGTTGGGAGAGATGTGTCTGTAGCAAGGTTGGTTGGTTTCAAGGCGTGAGAAGGGACCAAACTGCGAGGTCATCGGTCCCTTGTTCCTAATAAAACAATGCCACAAGTGTGAGAATAAAACGGACGAAACCTATAACACAAAACGGAAAGAAAAGAAAAGCCAGAAGAACGAAGGGAAGGCAACAAACACTAAGGAACAAATGAGGACCAGAAAACAACAAAGAAACGCTAGACCCAGAAGAGAGTAAAACATGAAAGCAGATTACAGTACCTGGCCAACCATGAGTATAAAAAGGAGAAGCCAGCGAATCTGCAACACATTAAAACTTCCACCCTAAAAGCACTAGGGTGGAGGACACAGAGGGACTTGCGCTAAAGCCTACATAGAAGTATAAAACCCACTCTCATGGATAAAACATAAAACTAAAGCTGCTGTGGAGGCATTGTCGCCCAATACTGAAGGCAGGGTGCTGGGAAAGTTAAAAGTCTGCTGCAGAACGGCTAAAAGTGGGCAGTCCAGCAAGAGGTGGACAACTGTCATTTGGAAGCCTCAGTGACACTGAGGTGGGTCCTCGCGACGGAGCAGGTAACCATGCATTAGCCACATATGGCCAATGTGGAGCCAGTAGAAGACAACTGATTCCCTGTGAGAGGCCTGCATGGAAGACTTCCACACATTCATAGTCTCCTTAGTGGCATGCAGTTTGTTGTGCATGCTGTTACGCCATTCCATCTCCCAAAGCCAGAAAACCCTGCAGTGTAGGACAGAATGCAGGTCAGCTTCAGAGATGCATATCTCCAGAAGCAGTTTCAGTGTCGCCTGTTTAGCCAGCCCGTCGGCAAGTTCGTTGCCAGGTATTCCAACGTGTCCTGGGGTCCACACAAACACCATCGAATGGCCGGACTGTTCCAGAGCATAGATGGACTCCTGAATGGACTCTACCAGAGGGTGGCGAGGGTAGTAGTGGTCGATAGCTTGTAGGCTGCTCAATGAGTCAATACACAGGAGAAATGACTTGCCAGGGCATGAGCAGATGTACTCAAGAGCACAAGATATGGCTGTCAGTTCTGCAGTGAAAACACTGCAGCCAATTGGCAAGTAGTGCTGCTCAATATGTCCTCCATGAATACATGCGAAGCCTACGTGACCATCAGCCATTGAGACGTCAGTGTAAACCACTTCAGAGCCCGAGAACACGTCCAGAATCGAGAGGAAATGACAGCAGAGAGTGGCAGAGTTAACGGAGTCCTTAGGGCGATGCAAAAGGTCCAGACAAAGCGGCGGCTGAGGCGAACACCGTGGAGGTGTATGTGAACGGACCACAAGTAGAGATGGTAAAGGGAAGGACTCCAGTTCAGGGAGAAGGGACCGCATGCAAACCACAACTGTTAGCCCCAATATGGGCCGCTGATGTGGGAGATGGACTGCCGCGGGCGGGAAAAGGAGACAGTAATTCGGATGCTCAGAGGAACTATGAATGTGTGCCGTGTAACTGGCGAACAGTTGCGCACCTCTGATCTGCAGTGGAGGGACACCAGCCTCCACCAGTATGCTGGTCACCGGACTCGTCCTAAAACCTCCTGTCGCTAATCGAACCCCACAGTGGTGCATTGGGTCTAGTAAATGCAATGCTGAAGGCGCTGCCGAACCATAAACCACATTCCAACAGTCAATTCGAGACTGGATAAGGGCTCTGTAGAGCTGCAGCAGCGCAGAACGATCTGCACTGCAATTGGTGTTGCTCAGGCAACAGAGGGAACTGAGGTGCTTAAGCTGACAAAGATGAGGGAGCCAAGTCAATGGAGTGTCGAAAACCAGTCCTAGGAATTTATATGTCTCCACTACAGTGAGTGGCTCATCATTAAGGGAAAGTGCGGATTCAGGATGAACAGTATGACGCTGACAGAAGTCCATGATGCACGACTTTGTGGCTGAAAACTGGAAGCCATTGGCTACATCCCATGACTGTGCCTTCTGGATGGCTCCATGGAGGCGCCACTCAGTAACAACAGTATTGGAGCAGCAGTATGAAATGCAGAAGTCGCCTGCATACAGAGAAGGTGAGACGGAGGGCCCGACAGCTGCTGCTAGACCATTAATGGCCACTAAAAATTGAGAGACAGTCAATACATATCCCTGGATATGGATGGAACTATGGGAGTCACCAACTTGGACACGGAAAGTACAGAGCGGAAGGAAGTTTTGCATAAAAATCAGGAGTGGTCTCCGGAGATCCCACTCATACAATGTGGCAAGGATATGATGTCGCCAAATCGTGTCGTATGCCTTACGAAAGTAAAAAAAGACAGCAATGAGGTGCTGCCATCTGGAAAAGGCTGTTTAGATGGCAGACTTGATGGACATAAGAATATCAGTGGTAGAGCGACCCTGGTGGAAGCCGCCCTGACATGGAGCCAGCAAGCCACATGACTTCAGGACCAACCCAACCGCCAACATACCATACGTTCCAGCAGCTTACAAAGAACGTTGGTGAGGCTGATGGGCCGATAGCTATTCACATCAAGCGGGTTTTTACTGGGTCTGAGCACTGGAATGATGGTGCTCTCCCGCCATTGCGATGGAAAGATTCCACCACATCAGAGCCGGTTGACGATGACGGGGAGATGTCGCTTGTACCCAGATGAGAGATGTTAAATCAGCTGGCTGTGGATGCCATCAGGTCCAGGAGCTGTGGTGGGCAATGTGCAAGAGCACTGAGGAGCTCCCACTCTGTATATATGAGGCATTATAGGATTCACTGCAGCGTGTAGTGCATGAGAGGACGTTCCCTTCCAGCCGCCGTGTGAGTGTGCGGAAGGCTGGGGGGGGGGGGGGGGGTAATTCTCCAACACAGAGGCTTGAGCAAAGTGCTCAGCAGTCGCGTTTGTGTCAGTACATAACTTGCTATTTATAGTAACACTGGGGACAGCTGTTGGGGCCTGGTATCCGAAAAGATATTTGATCTTTGCCCAGACTTGGGAAGGTGACTTATAGCACCCAATGGTGGAGACGTATCTCTCTCAACACTCCTTCTTCCATTGTTTGATAAGATAGCAAACATGGACACAGAGCCGTTTAAAGGCTATAAGGTGCTGCAGGGAAGGGTGCCACTTATGCCACTGTAGAGCTCGCCGACGCTCCTTAATTGCTTCAGCATCTTCGGGTGACCACCAAGGGACTGCCTTACGCCTCGGGCACCCAAAGAGTGAGGGATCGCGTTTTCTGGCACAGAAACAATTTTACTAGTCACCTGCTCAACCATCACATCAATGTTACCATGTGGGGAAGATTAAGTGGTGACACCAATAGGTGAAAGTTCCCTAGTCCACCTTGTTCTCAACGTCCATCTGGGCAGGTGTCCGTGCACCTGACGCTGGGGCAGTGACAGGAAGATGTGCTCTCCAGTGGATAGATGGGAGAAGTCCTGGGCTGCAAATTGATAAATCAATGGTCGACTAACTACCATGAGCCACACTGAAATGTGTGGCGGCCCCAGTATTCAAGAGGCACAGGTCGAATTGCGACAGTAAAGTTTTGACATCTCTGTCTCGGCCAGTAAGCATGGTACCACCCCACAAGGGGTTATGGGCATTAAAATCTCTGAGAAGTAGGAAACATTTAGGGGGTTTAGGGGGTTGAGAATTAGTGCAGCTAATACATTCAGGGGTACTGCACCATCTAGAGGAAGATATACATTGCAGACAGTTATTTCCGACATCGTCCTTATTCTGACAGCTACAGTCACAGAGTTTAGGACATAAATGCAAACTCCACATTACACTCGATTACAGCCGTTACGGTTCCTGTAGTATCCCTTATTGCCACGAAGGGCTGGGGCCCGCATTGCCGGGAACCAGGTTTCCTGGTGGACAATGCAGAAAGCAGGTGACAGTTGCTGTAGCTCAGCCAGGTAGTGGAAAAAACTTCACTGGAGGATGACGTCATCGTGAGACTGGGAAGACATGGAACATTCAATAAGGCAGTTTACACCTCAGGGTCACTTAATGCCACAGATTTTTTGCCTGACTGGTCTATACCCATTTTTCTTGAGGGTCCAGCGAGATCTAGGTCCTCAGCAAACGCCAGAATCTCCACCTCATACGTACACGCAGAGCTTGGAGGTAGCGGTGGTGTGGGTGCCACCGTAATTCCCTTGGTCTTGGGGAACTTCTTTTTGGATTTCTCTCACTGATCCTTGGGTTTCCCTGGCTGAGAGGACTTCACTGATTCAGTCTCTGGGACTGAGGATGAGTGTGAAGCCCTGTGACCAGCTGCTTTTGGGCTCTTCTGCCACTGGTGGGTGTCATCTTTCCCACTAGCAGAAACCTGGGAAGGGAGTGACCCATGGGACCTCTTCCTAGCGAGAGAAGCCAAAGAAGACTTACACTTATCTGTCTAAGAAGTGAGGTTGGACGTCTCCAATGGTTGGGGATGGAAATGCGCCCCCACCATCAAGGGGCAGGTGTAGTCTTCTGGCTCTCAGAGGTGACCTGGGTTGGCAGACCTGATGGTGCCAGAACTGTTGTAGCGACGGCGTAAGACGATGTCATACACACAGGATACAGGTGTTCAAATTTTCTCTCAGCCTCAGTGTAGGTCAGTCGGTCCAGGGTCTTGTACTGCATGATTTTCCTTTCTTTCTGGAGAATCCTGCAGTCAGGCGAGCAAGGCGAATGGTGCTCTCTGAAATTGACACAGATGGGAGGCGGACACATGGAGTATTGGGATGTGATGGGTGTCCGCAATCTAGGCATGTGATGCTGGAAGTACAGCAGGAAGACATATGGCTGAACTTCCAGTACTTAAAGCACCGCATTTGGGGAGGGATATAGGGCTTTGCATCACACCTGTAGACCATCACCTTGACCTTCTCGGGCAATGTATCACCCTCAAAAGCCAAGATGAAGGCACTGGTGGCAACCTGATTATCCTTTGGACCCTGGTGGACGCACCTGACAAAATGTACACCTCACCACTCTAAATTGGTGCCCAGCTCATTGTCAGATTGCAACAGAAGGTCTCTGTGAAACATGATACCCTGGACCTTATTTAAGCTCTTATGGGGAGTGATGGTTACAGACACATCCCCCACCTTGTCACAAGTGAGTAATTCCCGTGACTGGGCAGAGGATTCTGTTTTGATCAAGACTGACCCAGATTTCATTTTGGACAGGCCCTCCACCTATCTGAACTTGTTCTCTAAATGCTCAACAAAAAACTGAGGCTTCATCATCATGAAAGATTCGCCATCATCTCTCCAACATACAAGGTACTGGGGTGAATAAGATCCGCTGCCATCCTTAGCCTGATGTTCCTCCCATGGTGTGGGCAGAGTGGGGAATGATTTGGGATCATACTTCTGTGCATTGAATTGACCTCATGATCTCTTAGAAACTGCTGGTGTTTCACCACCAGCAGGAGATGGTGGACTTCACTTCATCGTGTGTCATCTGCTCTGATGCCACCCACTCCAACCAAGGGCCCTCCCCTCGGGCGCCACCCAGCTGCAGGAAAGGCCACCTGCTAGGATGGCCATTGGAGTCCAAATGCCCCAGAGGGATAGGCATCTACCCCTTGGCATATGTGGGGCGTTAATGGCGCAGGCTTTAGCAAAGTGATCCCTGTGTGGTCAGGGGGTTACAACCAACAGGGTATGTAGTGGCCCCACCACAAAGGACTGGCTACTGTGCTGGATACCAGGTGCAAAGAAGTCCATGGTCATCGTCGACGCAGAAATCGACACTGCATAGTGCAGCGTGGAAAACGCACCCAGGAAGGTGTCCTCGCCCAAGGAATGGAGAATGGGCAGGACTGCAATGTGAGGATGAGGAAGTGGGCTAAAGATCTCAATGCACGATGGACATGATGCACCTTGTAATGTGCCCTTCCCCAATTGGCTCGCTCTTCAGGATAAGTTTGAAGAATGGAGGTCAAACCCTACAGGGGACCATCACATAAAGGTCGAAATGTGTGAAACTCCTTTTAGTCGCCTCGTACGACAGGCAGGAATACCTCGTGCCTATTCCAATACCTGGACCTGCAGAGCGCTGTGTTTGTAGCCAAGGTGATTCTGTTGAGAAATAAATATGTAGACATGAAGAATAAAGATGTAGAAAATTAACAACGTTTATTTTATTTGAAAATCTTGATTTTCACATAAAAAAACCTGGTATTATTACTCATTAACGTGTCCTCACACTTGCGTTCTTACTAGTGCAATGTACGTGAACATCAGCTGAAAAAATCTGGATGGAAAGAAATACGTTTATGCTATAAAAAACAAAGTCATTTAAATTACTTAACAAATAATAAATATATATTTCGGAGACCTGCACAGCAGGAAATAATTTGTTTCACATGAGAGTATCATGTAAAGACAATTTAACACGCACTAGTTGTCATAAATTTTCCCAGCTGATTTTTCATGTCCAGTTTTGTTTTAGCTAGATGCTATAAATATTATTTCTTCAGTCCAAAATGTGAAACTTTCGTCATCAATATCCATCACAATGTCTTCTGCTTCAGAAAACCGCGTGCTGAATTTCTGCAGTAGCAGGCTGCCTTGTAAAGCAGGTAGACTACGATGGACGCCACTGCAACCACGAATGCGATGACGTCAAGCAGCAGCAGCTGCCACCAGCTGAGGTCGAGGGCTGCGCTGCGCAGGTGGGGGGCGCCATTGTGACGTATCACGTACTCGATCCACCACACAGCACTGTCCAGGGACCTCTCCTGGTGCTCGCGGAATACCGCTGAGAATCGCTTCATGTTCTCCTGGTAGCTGTGGAATGAGGATGCCAATCATATCAATAGCAAATAATGCTTCGAAGTTCCTACACACAAAGAACCAGAATAAATTAATATTTTACAACGCAAGAAAGAAAATAAAAAATATTTAAACACCTATAATGATCCTGACACAAAGAAAAATAGATCTGATTATTTCTCAAGCAGTTTTTATTATCATGAGGCGAGGAACAGATTCCAATGAAATATAGGAATATAACGTTGAAAGGAAATTAGAATTAGCAAAAAGACGCCTCTTCATACAAATGGTAAAGTATAACTCCGGACTGGCCGAGCGGTTCTAGGCGCTACAGTTTGGAACCGTGCGACCGCTATGGTCGCAGGTTCGAAACCTGCCTCGGGCATGGATGTGTGTGATGTCCTTAGGTTAGTTAGGTTTAAGTAGTTCTAAGTTCTGGGGGACTGATAACCACAGCAGTTAAGTCTCATAGTGCTCAGAGCCATTATAACTCCTGAGTTAATAATACTACATAGGTTATGACTATTTGAATGAGTGAGTGCGTAGGTTTTAACGTCTGCAGTATAAGTTAGTAATAAAATACAACTTTTGTTTCATTAAAGTGTTTTGCTATATTATTTTAGAACAGCAGAGTTGATAGTATAAAGTTCGTCCGAACACTTCGGTGTATGGTCTCAGAAAATGAAGGAAAGAAAATACATTTACTGGTCTTCAAACTAATCATCATTAGCTATAACACATTTCTGAGATCGGTTGTAAAGCTGTTGGAACTGTCAGCAAACATTCCTTGTGAAATAGCTAGAAGCACTGTGGTCACAGTTTGTCGGATATTCGCAACATCTGCAAAGCATAAGTCTTTCAGGGTTAATTTAAGGTGGGGAAACCAGAAGCGTGCTGGCGGCAGATCTGGAGAATAAGGTGGGTGTAAACCTTAACAACTTCCATTGCGTCTCTAAAGCGATCAAAGCACTCAAACACACACCTTTTGCCGACTGCTTTAACAGCTGTCACTTGCACTGGTATCTCAAGAGTCTCCATCGCTGTGTTCCCCAAATTCAACCAAAACTGCATGTTAACAAGTTGCTTCACTTTGCACTTAATTTTGCAATGCTTCGAGTTCTCACAGTGGCTCCGTTAATTTGGTCGCAGAGTGCATCACTGCTTCACTTCCGTGATTTGCGCGGCAGGGGCTCATTGTCGACATGTCTCTGAATGCGTACATGGGGGCGTATGATCCTAACCAGCTCGGTTTTTAACATTTGGGGCATTTCAACGAATTTTTCAAATGCACCTTTTACCTTGTACTTGTCATTTACGTGAAATTTATACTATTCTTGAAGAATTAACTTAGACATGATCGCTAACAATTCTTTTTATTACTGTGACCGGTTTCGACAGATCTACACTGTCATCATCGGATCTTTAACATTATTCGTTGTACGTGCTTGCTGCGGTACTGAAAGTCACATAGTGATGCTGCACCAATTAAAACGTGGCAGGGAATATCAGCATGTCATATAATCAAAACATATGAGGTGTGATGATGTCCAAGCATACACTAATCGAATTTCACTTCCACTGAAGTCACCATTGTGGTGTCAAGAGATTAATTATGCCAAGACATCAGAACAACATGTTGTGTGATTTAATTGCATTTTATTTTATTTGTTGGTGTTCCATGCCACATTTTATTTAACATAACACCATTATGTGACTTTTAGTATTGGTCTGGGTCGATCTGAAAGTTATAATATTCTTGAAGAATCAAGTAATACTGAAAGTCACATAATGGTATTATGTTAAATAAAATGTGGCACTGAACACCAGCATGTCAGAAATACTGCAGATGTAATTGTGGACAACTACTGAATGCAAAAAAAAAAAAAAAAAAAAAAAACCGGCTGCGCTGGTAGCCGCGCGGTCTACGGCGGCTTGTCACAGTCAGCGCTGCTGTCCCCGTCGGAGGCTCGAGTCCTCCCTCTGGAATGGGTGTATGTCTCGCCCTTAGCGTAAGTTAGTATAAGTTACATTAAGTAGTGTGTAAGCTTAGGGACCGATGACCTCATCAGTTTGGTCCCACAAGACCTTACCACAAATTTCCAAATTTCCTAAAACACGTTCCTATATTCTGCTAATCATTGGCAACTGTCTTAGTTTATCACGTGAAGTGTGTTCCATTGTTCATGACCAAGGTTAATGATTTTTTGTTTTTAGTTTTACGGTTCATTGCTAACCCAACTCGTGTTTACTCATGTGTGTGTAACATATAATTACCAGACGGCATGGTCTTATACGTAAATATTACTCAGTCTTTAGTAACAGCATTTTTTTAACTGTCCGAAATATTTTCAACTGGTTCTTCAAGTTGCAGTGTACATACTTAATTTATTGTTTCATAGCTGCACCTACTCAATTGTGTCAAGACGTCGAACAGTTACGACATGCTATCAAACTGCAGTCCATAAATCATTTCCTTATTCCATTGTAACATCTAATCTGACAGGATTTGTGATCAGCATAGTCATTCTGAACTAGCCTTGAGTAAACTTGTGTCGCAACTGTCGTGTGTTGAATGGTGACAATCCGTAAACACAAAAGAGGAAACGACAATACCATCTACTGCAATTTTTTTAAAAAGGAACTTGTATCCTCACTTCCAGATAGGGCTTCTGTTTGTCATCAGCTTTCTAGTAAGACTGATGTGGCCCACTGCGAATTCCCTACTTGTGCCAGACTCATCATTTCAGATTAGCATTTGCAAGCAATGTCCTCGATTATTTGTTGAATGCATTTCAGGCTCTCTATACTTCCCTCTAATACCATGGAAGTTGTTCCCTGATGCCTTAACAGCTGTCATACCATACTGTCCCTTCTCATTAGTGTTTTTAGTGGTTTCTATACATTCCTTTCCCCACCGATTCTTCGGTGAATCTTCTCATTTCTTAAGCTATCAGATTACTTAATTTTTCAACATTCTTCTTTAGCACCGCATCGCGAATTCTTCCCTCTTCTTTTCCGATTTTTACACAGTCAGTGGTTAACTACCATACAGTGACTTGCTACAAACGCTTCCTCAGATTAGGGCCATTGTCTGATTTTGGTATACTGCTCTTGACCATAAATGTCCTCTTTGTCTGTGATAATCTGCGTTTTATATCCTCTGCGCTTCGTTCGTGATGCAATATTTTGTTTGAAAGGTAACAAAATTCCATCATGTCATCTACTTCATGGTCCCCAGTTGTGATGTTAAGTTTATCGCTGATCTCATTTCGCTACTCGTCATTACTATTGTCTTTATTCGGATTACTCTCAACCCATATTCTACACTCATTAGGCTGTTCATTCCATTCAACACATTTTGTAATTCATGTTCGCATTCACTGAGGACAGCAATGTTATCAGCAAATTCAGCACTGAGGCCCTTTCGCCTTGATTTTTAATCCAACACTTGAACCTTTCTTTTATTTCCGTCATTGCTTCTTCGATGTACAGATTGAACAGTCGGGGCGAAAGACTACATCCCTGTCTTATACCCTTTTTAATACGTGCACTTCGTTCTTGATCTTCCATTGTTATTGTTCCCAATTGGCTCTTGCGCATGGTGCATATTACCTGTCTTTCCATATAGTTTACTCCCATTTTTCTCAGAATTTCGAGCATCTTGCACTGTTTTACGTTTCAAATGTTTTTCAGATCCACAAATCCTATGAATCTGTCTTGATTTTTCTTAAGTCTTGGTTCCATTATCTGTCACAACGTAAGACTGCTTTCTGGTGCCCTTAAGTTTTCGAAAGCGAAACTGATTTTCATGTAACAGATCCTCAATCTTCTTTTACATTTTTCTGCATATTATTGTCCTCAGAAACTTGGATGTTTAAGCTATTAAGATGATCGTGCGATAGTTCTCCCTCTTTCCTACCGTGATATCTTCGGGATTGTTTGTATAATATTTTCCGGAATGTCTGATGGTGTGTCTCCAGTTTCTTACATTCTTCACACCAACTTGACCAGCCAGTTAGTTGCCACTTCCCCTAATGATTTTAGAAATTGCAAAAGAAAGTTTTCTATCCCTTTTGTCTTATTCCTGACGAGTGTTTTCAAATTAAGCCTACACTTTATAATTATTAAACTGTGATCCTTTTCTGTATCTGTTCCTGGGTATGTCTTACAATTCGTTGTCTGATTTCGGAATCTGTGTCTGACCACGACAGAATGCAGCTGATATAGTCCCGTATCTTTAAGACTTTTCCAAGTATTCCTCCTGCTCTTGCAATTGTTGAACATTGTAATCGCTATTACCAGCTAAAATTTATTTTAAATTTGATTTGCCTTTCTCCTCTTATGTTCCTACTATCAAGTTCATATTCGCCCGTGACTCTTCCTTATGTTCCTTCACACACTGCTGCCTTCCTGTCTGTCTTGATTATCAGATTATCATCTCCTCTTACAGACTTATCACTCGTTCATCACACAATTTCTCTGTTTCTTCATCATCTGTTTGTGACCTCAGTACATATACCGGGGCTGTTGTTGGCTTTGGTTTCCTGTCGATTGCATTGAGATCAGTCCTATCACTGAACTGTTATGGTAACTCATTCCCTGCCCTACCTTCTCACTCACGAATCTCACTTGTGTTTTATCAATTTCTACTGCTGTTGATGTTGCACTAAGTTCCTCTGACAAGAAATCCTTACCTAATTTCCATCTAACTGTCCTATCATTCCAACTCGTAGTAAGTTATCTTTTCGTTGGTTATTAAATCTTTTTCTCATTGTTACTTTTCCCTTGGCAATTCTGTCTCGGAGATCGGACTTGGGTATCTAATCCGAAATCTTTTGCAAATGGAGAGATCATCATGAGATTTTTTCCATTACACGCACCATATCCTGTGGACGCATGTTATGTGCTTTCAGTGTAGTGGTTTCCATTGTCTGTTGCATCCTCATACCATTAATCATGGTTCATTTGTCTGCCTTTTGGGAGGTTTTGCATCCCGACGGCAAACTCTGTCTGCGCCTCCACCCTCTTTGACAAGGCCGTTGGCAGACTAGGGTTGGTTATCGGTCTGGGAGAATTCGGCCGCTATTGCTAGTTATTTTTGTTAAAAGTTTAAGCATTGGCTGAGGGTTGAAAGCCGGAATCCACGACGTTTGGTGAGTTCTCAACGACACAACGTCTCCATCACTCTTCTTTTAGTAACAGTCTATACTTTCCCTTCGTGGCAACCGTTGTCGACAATACTGCAGTTTTTTTTTCTTTTTTGTACATCTATCAATTGCATTTCAAGCTTTTCCACATTAACTGCACGTTAAGGAGTAACTTCTTTAATAGTGACAGGCCTTAGTCCATTCGATATGCTGTTTAACCTGGAAACCGAATTAGAGATTTCTGGATTGGATATGAGTGAGGCAAGTGCGGATGTAGTGTGGATGCGGATCTCATGTTTCTGACACACGTAGATATCTAATTGTTAATGAGATAAACAAAACTTAGGTCTTAAGTTTGCAAAAGATTACTGAAATACCACCAGCTTTTCATTATGAAGAAAAAAAATTGTAAGCTGATCGTTATATCCAAAATCCAGATGCTTGGAGCTTATTTTGTAGCACGTCAAGATTGCTATTACATTGTTAACAGCACTATTCAGAAATTTTATTTGGGCAACTTAGCTAATAGCTTCCCACATTAAGTCCATTATTTTGGTTGCAGAAACGGTTATGTACTGTGAAGGAGGTAAACAACAATTAAACCGTCACATTTATGTATGGTGCGTAAGAGATAGGAAGCTACAACAGTTAACACAAGAATATGATGTGATCCTTAAAGTTAAACACAGTAAGATACAAAGAGCACCTGTCCATATAAAAATGTTTACCTCTGCAGTAACATAAAGGTTAGTGAGTGTATATGAAACATTAGTTTTTCGCTTAAGAATTTTGACACGTTCTCTTACCTTTCGTTGCCAAGAACTGTGTGAATGGCTTTCAGAACGGAATCGGCAGTGACATCTCTGAACAGCAAACGGTAGCCTATACCTGCCTGTTCCATCTTAGCCACATTGTGCAGCTGGTCCCCCATGAAAGGAATGCCAACGAGAGGCACTGCGAAGTAACTTGCTTCATTCATGCTCTGGAGTCCTCCCTGAGTAATGAACAGACGAATGTTTGGATGTGCTGGAAAAGCGAAAATGGAAGTAGGACACGTGTCTTTTACAATGCTGTACCAAAAAGAACTGTTGCACTGTACAGAAGCTTACCCAAGACGTCCTGCTGGGGCAGCCACTTGGCTATCATGACGTTCTCCGGCTGTCCAGGCAGGCTGTCCACCTCCCACTTCCAGAGCACCCGCTGAGGCAGCTGCGTGAAAGCTTCGAGGAACGCTCGCCTCTTATGCTCTGGCATCATACTGCTCCTCACGTTGCTGCCGAGGCTGAAGTAAATCACACCGTTTTCTGCGCCATCGAGGAAGCTCTGTACATCCTGTTAAAAAATATATTACTATAAGCACGTTAAACATTACGATGTACAACGTTTCATTCTATCCAGGAAATAAATTCTTTGCCCATGGTTCATAGCAAACGGTAAAACGAAATAGTTAGGGAACCATTTAAGATTTGATAAGTCCTTTTTAAGCCACATGAAAAGTTCCTCAATAAATGACGTAATGTCTCTGCTGATGTTTATATGAACTACAGAGACATCAGTATCAACTTCGATTTTTGAAATGGAATTTTAATAATTCCTCCCGCTGGTATCGTAGGTAAAAGAGTCAGTGGCATTTCACTCTTAGTTTTGGAGAAATAAGTGTGCTTCGAATTTATCTGTTTTGAACATGAAATCGAGCGATGTCTTGTGCGGAAGGACCTGTCGCTGTAGGCTGATGAGGAGCACCAGTATAACGCAGCTGAGAGAGTCTGCTTGCAAGAGCGGGACAACGGAGAAAAGTTATTCAAAACTGATATTAAGCACACTTGGCTACATGTGCTCGGGCCGACACACCAACTGGAATGTAAAAAAATGTGATATCTGAGAATGATTCGCCAGTTAACTGCGGTAACATTTTTACTCTTGCTTCTTCAAGAGCCTTGGAGGGAGATACGCATTTTCTGATGGCCAATAAGGCATATTTTTTAGATTCAACTTTCCGTGTTTTGAAAGATAGCTTCACAGGTGACAGTAGTAGTGAGCATATGTGAGTGTGAGGATAAAGGGCCCCTTGTACTTCTTAACTCTAAGATCAAAGGTAAATGTTCATCATATCTCCAAGGTCACTGCGCCTCACTCTGAGACAACCGTGTGACATGTCTCCAATGTCTTGGGCCAATGTCTTCCTCATGACAAGACGTCCAGTGCTCTCTACAAGTCAGCCACTTGGCCTAGCCTCCTTATCGCCAGTCACTTTTATTAATGACGTTTCATGTCACTGTTATAACTTATTACCCAATTATCTAGTTAACTGATGACCTGTCGCTTTTATCTCCATTATTTATCACCCAGTTATAATGATTTATTACCCAAAAATTAGGATTTTCCCCCACGACTCCTAAAAAATAGTTACCCCCTCCATTCCTCACTAATCATCAGACTGACTCCTTACTCATGCTCTGTGCACCGTAGTGAAATGACCATCATGAAGCGCTGGCTGCAGCAGACATCAACCACCAAATTAATATTTACAGAACATTTAGATATCCTATGTGTTGTCACCCCCATCCCATTGTATCCAATTATTTTCTGCGTTATGTTTTTAAATAATTTATAACATTGCCTGCACACTGTTAATGATCGGCTCTTTTTTCAGCAACAGTCTACAGTTTCCCTTAGTGGCAACTGTTGTCGTCAATGCTGAAGTTTTTTCGTATTTTTTTTACGCCTCTATCAATACCATTTCCAGTTTTCTCACATTAACTGCACCTTAAGGACTAATTTCTTTAATAGCGATGGACCTTAGTCCATTCGATACACTGCTTCTTTTTCTTAAGACCTGTGGAATAGCAACGTTTCATATTACGATAAACATGCAAGCTACATGTATTTTAATATGTAAAACAGACAATTTTGATGTGGATATATTTCATTTGAAGGTCGATTGTACTTGTAAAGTGTGCGAAATCTTATATAATTATAATACTTTTTATTTTGCTCGAATTTACGTAGAGATACGTAATTATACTTTTGTATTACGATAAGCAACCTGCATGCGTGTGTATGTGTATTTTGTACTCAATAAATAAGAAATAATCTTATCAAAGAACTTACTTTTGAAATGTACAGACATCTTTCATTACACTGTAGGAAATACTGCAACCAGCCACAAGTTTTTTTTAAATGATTTTATTGTACCATTACTAATTTCGGGCCTGAACCCATAGTTGGATGGTAGCGTTTACATTTGTGTCCTAAAATATAACAAAATTTTTGTGATGCATAATTTACAAAACGTTTTACCTTTTGCATTCTAAAATATAACAGAGTTTTTGTGATTACATAGTGTTATACTTATAAGTATGCTTATAAGTAAAACCTTTTGTAAACTACTGAGCACAAAAACTTTGTACAATTTTAGGACACAAATGTAAGACTTGTGAACAGGTCAACGCTGCCATCTGACAGTGGGCTCAGGTCCGAAGCTAGTATTGGTACAATAAAATCATTAAAAAAAACTTTGGGCTGTTGCAGTACTTCCTACAGCTGCTTAGTTCTGCAAAAGAAATGGATAAAATGATACAGATATCTTCTTTTGAAATCTTAAGTATCTGTTATCATCTTTAGTCATTTTGTGTGTGAGTTAACGTGGGAGTTTTAAGTGGTACATCGTAATTTAAAAAAACGCCTTATATCTTCCTTCCTGAAAATGGTATTTGTGGCTGTGTGTGAGTTGTGGTAATTTTATTTGATGTTGGTGTAGCTGATTGCAGCTTTGGAGAACCGTGGTTCTGATTCTGGCAATTTTTAGCAACTAGGTTCAGTCGCATCTATTACTTGCCGATCAGTATCATTGATTATGTTTTTCTGGTGATGTGTTATTTTCTCCCTCACCCTAAATTGGTGGCGTAACAGGAAACACCTTAGGTGATTAGAGCACTGAATTCCCTGTACGTCTGTAGATATCGTTGTTAATTTGAGGACATTGCAGCAATAGTAGGCCTAAATAATTTTATTCAGAATGTCTATTTGACTGTGTGTTTGGCTATTATTTTATCATGACCAGATTAGTATCAATGTATTAGGCCTAAAATTTGTGTTAAACCACTGACACAGTTCATTCTAGACTTCACAGCGATGTTGTAGTGGACTTGCCTAGCATGTTTTCTGTTGTTATAAGCCTTGTAAGGTTAGTGTCAATCTTCTCAGCATAACGTGGAATGTCAACTGTCTGGTTTTTTAGGCATGAAAAAGCACTGAGGCACTTAGTTTGAAAGCCATAGGGATGTTTTAGGCACCAATGTGACGAATACCTGTGTAAAATAACAACGTTATATTTGACATGTACAGTGTGCTACTCGATGTAAACTTAACGATGTTTTGCGCTACTGATACATTTTTGTAGACATTTTCGAATACTGTGGCATTTGACAAGCAACATAGATGTGGTAAGCAATTAATCTACACTTTTGTTGTGTCTTACACTGTAACACAACAGTCGGACCTTGAACATTTTATTAGTGCAGCCATAGATTGGCAAAGAGAGGCAGCAGATTGCATAAATGAGCAGCTGATTTTAGTTCCCATTTTTGAAGTTTTGTGGAATATCATTTAAAATAAAACTCATGTTTGATGGCTATATGGTACTAATCGATTAATTACATTATATAAACAAATGTTTGTTTTAACTGTGGTGAATATGTTTTGTACTCATTCTAATATTGGATAACAAATGCTATGTAACTTCCAAGAAAATTCATGGTGTCCACTGGCGAGCAAGTCCTTTAGTGTTTTTTTGTAATCAGTAATGGAAACATAGTTGACAATATTTTATGCAGTTTAGCTATTGTTTGAAGTGTGTGTGTTTTGATGACCTATTTTAGATGTGGAAATACTGTAATGTAATTTTTTTGATAAAACTTTGGTTGGTTTTTGAGCACAGTCAAGATGGAGCTATATCGTAACCGGCTCTTTCCTTTTAATGGTGGCAAACGTACTAGGTTATTATTGAAGAGTAAGAGAGAGATGTGACACTTTGTGGAGTGTGTATTTACGCAGTTTCAAGTAAATGTCACGGAAATAATACATCTAGGCATTTTAATACTTCACTGTGATCGGATGAAGAGACAGGAGGATATTCGGGTTCTTTTTAATTTCCCGTGTTTTTTTGAATTCCCTACCATCTGCCATCATTGATTATTAATTGTCTTGCCAATGTCTAAATTTCCCGTTATTTTATACGTTGCGCTTTCGCCTATTTTGAATTTTCTACCAATCTCCCCACCGGCCAGCTTTTTTTTTTTTTTTTTCAAATGTCTTGCCACCATCAACTGCTGTTGCGTTACGACTGTGGCACCAACTAGCTGCAGAAACTTGAACTATAGGCTGGCGGACTCGTACATATACTAATGAGCTGCAACTGTAAAATATCCAGAGGAATAAACTTTGTAGGATTTAAGACAGATACCGGACTGATTCATTCTAAGAATCCTAAAGAAATGCAATCCACCCACCAGCAAGATACGTTAAAAAATATCCTCGTTCCAGTATGGATTGCTTACCAGGTAGTATTAGTGGAAAAAATAGAGAACATCAAATCAAAAGCAGCACGTTTCGTCATTGTTTCGTTTTGTAACACCGAGGCGTCATGAAGATGCCCACCCAAATGCAAATGCTGACGTTACAATAGAAGTGTTGTGCAACATGAAGAAGTTTACAGTTGAAATTTCCGAGGACGCACAATCTGAGATCTATCTTGAGAAGGGCCAGTGACGGTAAAGGAAGAGAAAACTTTGTTCATACAGTTTTTAGGGCCCGCCGGTGTGGCCGAGCGGTTCTAGGCGCTTCAATCTGGAACTGCGCTGTAACTATGGTCGCAGGTTCGAGTCCTGGATCGGGCATGGATGTGTGTGACGTCCTTAGGTTAGTTAGTTTTAAGTAGTTCTAAGTTCTAGGGGACTGATGACCTTAGATGTTAAGTCCCATAGTGCTCAGATCCATTTGACCCATTTTTAGGGATAATCGCACTACCCTTGCATCATTCGCGGTTGGAATAGGATAGGAGGGAAATTATACAAGAACCTAGTGAGCCCTCTGCTACATACCCTAAGGTGGCCGGCAGAATGTAGAAGTAACTGAAGCTCTTGATGGAAGTGAGATGACGCTAACTTTGTGCTTTGAGGAACACAGTGTGAGATGCGACGAACTGGGAGGCCTCTTGTACAAGCCTGTGTATGTGGCTGATATACACTCAATCAATCGATCTCCTTGTCTTCGTTCTCTCTAACGTGTCTACTTAACCAGTTGTTCAATGTATCCCCAGAACTGTGACTGTAAAAGCTCTTTCAGTGAACAAAAACAATTCAAATCGTAAACTGCAGGCTAATCACAGAATCCTCGATCAAACACACGCTCTTTAGAAATGTTTTAATATGTGCTTGACCACAGCAGGGGCACAAAATTTCTGTGAACTCTACTGCATAAGCTTGTATCTGTTGACATCCTGTACCAATTCATCAAATGATTAATTCTTGCAGTATCTCGTAGTGTGCTGTAATTTTAGAATTCCAATAAAACTTCTGCCCACTGGACTCGCAATCGGGAGGACGGCGGTTCAAACCCGCGTCAGGCCATCATGATTTAGGCTTCCCGTGATCTCCCTAAATCGCTTCAGGCAAATGCCGGGAGGGACCCCTTGAAAGGGCACAGCGGACTTCCTACCCCATCCTTCCCTATCCAGATGGGACCGACGTCCTTGCTGTTTGGTCCCTTCCCCCAAATCAACCAACGAACCAACCAACCAAAACTTCCGCCTCTTCAATGAGCGGCTTCTGTCCAGTTATCTTTACTACTGATGCTGGTAATTGTAGTTGTTAGCGTCCTCAAAACAGAAATTCTTCATGGGATCGTAAGAAAGTTTCACTCAATTTGCACTATAGTTGGCTTCTAGAGCAATTCTTCCCATTACATTCCATACACGAGACCTGAAAACTGGTCTGGTAATCGTCTTATTGACGCCTCTCTCTCTCAGACTGCGTACACATATCTTGGTTAACGGCATACAGAGTCAAATTGGAACGTTCCAAATACAAAATAATCCTCTGAAATTACGGCAAGGTCAAATAGTGGGTTTCTGTTTATCTTAAAATAAAACCTATACCAACAGAACTAACAACGCTGTTAAACACTCACAATAACAGTGAACTGAAATAAACTAAATCTCATTTGCTGTTACTTAATACGAAGCTGATGTTAAAAATTTTCGTATTAGTTCTAGTTTTCAAACTGTAGCTATTATCTTTAATTCCATTCTTTTCACTAAATAATGGGGAGCACACAAAAATCAGTTTGCCGCACTAACAGAGCATTTGTTAATACCCACTGCAGAGTTTCATCAAGTGATCAAATAAATGCTCTAAACATCTTCGTCACTTGAACTGTAGTGTTGTGGCCAGTTAAGAGTTTTCAGTACTTATGAATATCGTAATGGTCGTGTTTTGATGCTTTTGCACATAATTATGGCTAAACAGCAACATTATAGCCTACCTAACGAAGCAGATGTGAAGATTTTGAAACGAATGCATAAATGCAGGAAAAGAGTCCACAGAGAAAAGGCAGCGCCTGTTCCCTAAATTTTTAAAGAGGAATTTCGATGTTTGAAATTTAAAGGTTTAGATTTCGTTGCAAATATGCGAAACGATGAGAGCTTCAAAGCTGCATTGTGTAAAGCAAGAAGGGAAGCTATCAGGGCTATCCAGCGTTTTCATTGCACTCGAAAGCCAATTGCCCCACAGGAAACAACGAAAACAATTAACTCCAAACATAAACTGCCGTTTGTGGAATTGATTAAAGTCAAGTAGTAATGTCTACCAAGATGGTTAGTTGACTAAAATATAAATGAGGCGCTGAGATCCCTAAGGGCCTAAGGCACACTGCGGTCGTGTCCACATTTAAGTGAATAACAGAGAAACCAGTGACACAGCTTTCTGTGAATTTTCATATATATAATGTGGGCCTACAGTACCGGTAAACCTGACTCACCATAAGGTCAGCGGATTCCAGGAGCATGAATAAATGCTACAATCTCACAATCGATGTGCTTTAGGCACTTAAGAGTCTAAGCGCCTGAAATGTATTATGTATAATAAAATTCATAACTTAATATTCTATAACTCATTCAGAAACCCACAGAATAGGTTTACTGTCAGTACAACTTTAATATATACTACGTCCGATCTAATTTCTTTTTATAGCGAATGAATTAACGTACCTGAGGAGCATAGTATCATCTTGTAAGAGGTCCATGACTAAGAAATTTATTGCTAGCACACTTGAGTAGATGTAATTTCGATGGATTGATCACGCGCTGCCTGCGATATGTAAGCTATAAGAGAATCTCAGACCAGAGAGTAGTGTTGACTGCAGTAGACGTAACGTAGCGACAACCCCGGACGGTGCACAACTCCCGCCCAATCACCCCCCTCCACACCAATCCATATCCTAAGCTCCGCCCATGGTCTGCCGCATCTTCCAACATCAAAGTTGTTCGTATCACAGATATGCCAGTCATAACAAGGGAGAAAATCAGGAGTTAGTACGAAATACTGTTTTCCAGTACCATTGTAAAAAGAATTAGAAATATGTTCATTAATATGCGAGTTGAAAAATCATCAATAAGAAAGAAAAATAAAAATGGTTTCCACGCTGTCTTTTTTATTTCATGAGCTTTCATCTGCACCATATCAAAAAATCTGATATTTGTTAACTGCAGTGAGTGCAAATTTCCGTCACCTCACGTAGTGTAAGAAATTCTGCTGGGAAATATTAATTGGTAGTATCGCCAAGGATGCTGTCCATTATCTCGATTGTCTAAAGTCGATGTTGTGCATAAACAAGGCAAAGTCGATGTCTTGGTTTGTTTCTGATTACATCATTAAGACTAAAGAATATAAGAGTGGGATAATGTAGAAATGCGTAATGCAAGCAGTCAGACATTTATACAGTGACATTCTTCATTAATATTTGCCTGTGTAAAAATGGGTGAATTTTTACAGCAGACACAAGATTACTTTGAGTTCTTCTTCAGTGTTTGAGAGCTTTAGAGCTGCCTATTGTTAAACATATGTACATAATTTCGTCAGTGTCATTCCAACACATCTTATCATACTTTAATGTCTGTTAGATATCAGTTTTGACATCAGTTGGCCACAACAGTCAAGATTAGATACCTTGTGTATGATAACTTTATTGAGAGTGCATATCTATGTTTCATTTTGACAGTATTACACAAACTGCTAAGAAGTTACTAACAGCACAACACTGCTACTATGAAAAACCGCGGTAAAACAAAAAACGATGAACAAAAACACGACAGCAACGAGGACTACCGAAGATCATATTGATGCACTCTTGGTTGGTGTGGCGGGGGGGGGGGGGGGGGGGGTAGGTATAGAGGGGGGTAAATGGGCGGGGCTTGTGCAAATGTCCGGGGCTGTCGCTAACGTTTCCTTGCAGTAGGAACTGTGTGACAGTAGGAGTAAGTAGTAGTTAGCAGTCTGATGTATCGAGTTGGCTTGGCCGGTCGTGGGGAGCGATGACGGTTCCAGGGCGATATAGTATAAGGTAAAAGCAGACTTGTGCATATGTACCATTGTTATATCAAGTCCCATGTAAATGTTTTTAAAAATTTCTTAATAATAATGTTTCTTATAAAAATTAACTTTGACAATCATTCATTTCAATTTAAAGAATTTACCAATTTCTCCAATCCATGGTCATCCCGATTACTGTAAAGAAAAATCAGTTGTTTCTTTTCATACATGACAAATCTACAGCCAGCTTAGCACTGTGCTGTGCCGGAAAGACTTCTCATAGGAGCAGATATATATGCATTATCTGGCGACGTTATTGAGGTAAGAATTTTCAATTTATTCAGTATGATCTTTCAGGGGCTTGACGCAGCACTGCTGAAGTCTAAATTTACCAGTTTCGATTCACAGCCAGTTAATTATTGAAAGGTTACATATGAATAACATTTTTTGTTAGAAGGTTAGTCACATTTTATTATTGCAAGGTTATGGAATAATAAACTATTGGAAGGTTACATTGAATGCGAATGATATAATTATTATTTTTTCCTGTTGTGAGGTTACACTTCTCGACAACCGGCCAGGATCGTATTTTTTGTGAATTTCTGAGTAGTCAGTTATATATCTGCTCTTGTTTGCTTATGTTAAATGTAGTTGGCATCTGGCGCAATGCATTTACTAATTTGTCACTCTTTCTTTCACAAATTATCGGCAATTTATTGCTCTTTGTTGTTTTTGTGCCGGTCGCGATGGTTTCGCGGTTCTAGGCGCGCAGTCCGGAACCGTGCGACTGCTACGGTCGCAGGTTCGAATCCTGTCTTGGGCATGGATGTGTGTGATGTCCTTAGGTTAGTTAGGTTTAAGTAGTTCTAAGTTCTAGGGGACTAATGACCACAGCAGTTGAGTCCCATAGTGCTCAGAGCCATTTGAACCCTTTTTTTTGTTGTTATTGTATTTGTCCCATTATTGCTTTGTCTTTGTTTGATTTTGTGCTTACCTTTGACCTGTAGAAATGCCGCGAAAAACTGCTATCAGTACATCGCGATGCACAATGAGTGAAAAAGCCAACTTGAATAATTTGATTGATAATACCAGCGACACTCAGTGCCATAATGATAATCCTCCAATTATAGATAATCAGTGCGTGCTGATCACTAGTAATGGTTTTATTTCAAATGATGAACAAACAAATTCAATCATGTCCACATTTAATTTAACGACAATTGATGACGAGGCACGTTCCGTTACAATGAACGCTGCCCAGTTTGACACACCTGATTTGCAAAATTTACACTGTGAACAGATAAATGTTTCTAACTAAAATGAAGAATGTAGTTAAAATACGTCAGGTTTATTTGATTCCGATGTAGTGACCCACAGTCTACATCCAATTAGCAAACCTTTTCGTGAATAATTCAATGACCAAATGGTTACACAAAGCGTGACACATGCAGATACACCATCACAGAGCACAGAAAATAGAATCGATAATTTTGGCATGGATCAAGTTATGGCAGTATTGCTACAACGTAATGAAAAACTCAGATAGTCGAATGAAAAACAAGACAACAGTTTCAAACAACTTAATGAATAGAACCAAACAACTTAATGAAAATCTCACAGAGTCGAATGAAGAGCAGGACAACAATTTCAAACAACTTACTTAATCGAACAAACAACTTAATGAAAGTTTCAAACAGTTGAATGAAAAACACGAGAGGTCTTTCAAACAAATTAATGAAAAACTTGACACCTCTATTGAACAGCTTACTGAAAGAATGAAGCGGGGTGTGCGCTGATATGAAACTTCCTGGCAGATTAAAACTGTGTGCCGGACCGAGACTCGAACTAGGGACCTTTCCCTTTTGTGGGCATCTGCCCTACCGACTGAGCTACCCAAGCACGACTCAAGCCCCGTCCTCACAGCTTTAATTCCGCCAGTACCTCGTCTCCTACCTTCCAAACTTCACAGAAGCTCTCTTGCGAACCTTGCAGAACTAGCACTCCTGGAAGAAAGGATATTGCGGAGACATTGCTTAGCCACAGCCTTGGGGTTGTTTCTAGAATGAAATTTTCACTCTACAGCGGAGTGTGCGCTGATATGAAACTTCCTGGCAGATTAAAACTGTGTGCCGGACCGAGACTCGAACTAGGGACCTTTGCCTTTCGTGGGCATCTGCTCTACCGACTGAGCTACCCAAGCACGACTCACGCCCCGTCCTCACAGCTTTAATTCCGCCAGTACCTCGTCCCGAGGAGTAGTAGTGAAGAAATAAGATCCGTTGCACAAGAAATATGTAGTACACATGCAGCCACAACAAAATTACCTAGAGATGAAATTAGTGCAGTTGCTAAACAATGTTCAGAAAACGCAACACAGTTACACGATGAGTTTAAATTAATGTCAGCAGAACTTTCACGCACACTGTATGCGACAGTAGACAAGAAGTTTGACCAACAGAATAGCCAAATTGACGAACGTTTTAATCACCACTTACAAAACAGTGAAACGCGTTACCGTAAATTCATACAGGAACAGAACTAAAGTAAAGAAACAAGTCATGGAAACCATTACTGCACAGAGACAGGAAGATAAGCGTAAGTTATTTACGAAAGCAAAAACATACGTAGACAACAACATTGCTACAGTATCAGACGAAATCAATACTATCAAACAGTTGAACACTAAATTGCATGGTGTAATATCCGATCTAAAAACAAAAACAGACACTAATATTCAGACTTTGGAAAATTAATACACAGTAGACTTTCAGACAGTGACCAACCGACTTGAACAATTGGAATTAATACAGGATCCCGATGCTGCCATTAAAACAGACGTTAAGAAATTAAATAAAACCACACGTAAAATGCAAAAACCAATTAATGCTCGTGACACTAACAACAATGATCAGGTTAAAGCACTGACTGAAAAATATGATGAATTGGCCAGTCGTATTGACGTTATCCAAAGTAACAATGACACTAAATCAGACGATATGTCACCAGTTCCGTTCAGTCAAACACCCGAATTCCAAAACTTACAGCAATCAGTGAGATGGGTTCATCGAATAATGCAGTGCGTAGAAAAGTGTCATCTTTACAGCAAGAAGTGACAGAAGTGAAAAATGTTTCAGCCTCTTAAGACGTCACAGCATACGCCACATTCTGAATATTTTTCACAGTCACACAGCCAGTGTAATTTAGGTAATTTACAGAGAGTACGTGACTTAGATTCTGAACAGTCACAGACAAACAGATTATCATACAATCCTGAACCTGTTCAGACATTTAGAGACGATAATTTTGATTACAAGCACTTTCTATCCGTGAGAAAATTTAAGGTATTTAAGAATGACAGAACACAGGTTCACCCCTTGGATTGGATACAATTTAGCTTTGCTTTTCTACCAACTTGGCCCGTGACACACAAACTTGAATTTATTTGCAGTTTTTTGGAAGGCGAACCGGCGACTCGTATGAGACCGATGGCGAGACAATGCTACTCCGTAGAAGAATTTCAGAACGCTTTTCTGTCAGCATATTAGTCGAGGACGACACACTGCGGAATCAAGGATCAATTAATTAGCTTACCCAATTATAAGAACTCAAATTTTCCCACTGTCACACATTTTTTTTACGCATGGTACAACAAAACCAATACTTACGTGAGCCATACAGTGAATCAGTACTTATCCAATTATGTATTTCTAAATTACCACGATCGTTAAGAGTATCACTTTTAACAGGACAGCGGAAAGAAAATATTTCTGGCATTTAGATATCTGTTACAGCTTTTGGAAGTTCAGCAATCAGACTATTCTTTCATAAACAAAAATTTTTCACATCATAACCAAGGCCAACAATCATACAGTAATTACAATCAGCCAAGCTATTTTAATAGCGAAGGTGATAGACGCTTCAGGAATGACAACCACCAGAATTATAATAACATACAAAATTTTAATCAGCAGTATCCTCATAATTATCAGCAACAGCAAACGCATTTTGGCAACAATAGAGCTTTTCCCCCACAACAGCAACAAAACCAGCCTGTTAGCATATCTAACCAACAATGTAATGTGCAAGGTCAACCAAGCTTTAATGTTTCACCGCCTACACTTATAGCGTCGGCCCCACCAAATAGTAACTCACAGCAACAAGGAAATCACTACGTACAGAAAACACACCATTTAAACTCATATCGCAATGCGCCGTATAGCAATGACTATCATGACAGTTTTCAGCGCACGTATAATAACAGTAGGTCTTAGCAGCAGTAGAGTCATCCGCATCAACAGATTATTATGAACGAACCAGACAGTCGTTATCATCCCGAACCTAATACGTCAGGAAGAAATAACAGAACAGTACAAATAGTCGAAATGCCACAGCATCCTCATGCCAATAACAGCACGTCAGAAAGAATTTGACTAGACACAGTACAGGTTGCATCTTCCAGCAATGTAAGCAATACTTTAGACACACATGATCTTGTTCACGAAAATGTTATTACTTTTGACGACATTCGAGACACACTTTTACATGTAAAACCAATTATTCAAAAAACCATTTCCCAACCTGTCATTGAAGTAAAGATTGGATCATCCACATTTTCAGCAGTAGTCGATTCTGGATCACCTATGTCAGTTAAAAATGAAGAAACTTTCAAACAATTTATAAAAGAGAACACCTATCCTACGTTACCATTAGGCAAAGCTTAAGTAGAAGGAGCAGTATCTGGTAAAGGAGTAGATGTAAAATTACACACACTTATCATTTTGTATTGCAGGTCTTACGTTCCACTTAAAATTTTGGATTGTTCCCTTATTGACAACAGACGTTATTTTAGGTACGAATTTTTTGGTACAACATGACGCAATTATTGACTTTCAAAATTCCACATTAGATTTAAAATCGGGATTTTGGCAAATTCAGCTCCGTCCGAACTACAGTTAGTACACAGCATTTCTCTGCTTTTGTGATTGTTATCAATTTTGCAAACGACCGTTCGATTTAACAATTTCTTCAGTAGCGTTTATTCGCGGTTTGAATACTATACTTCCGACAGAACGTAAAGACAGCAATGTATGTAGACGACATCCTTATTGCAGAAGCTGACTGGTCTGAACACAATCTGATTTTTGAACAACTGTTGCAAACTTTTCGTGCACAAGGACTCGCAGTTAATCTTAGCAAATCACACTTTGGTAAAACTTCTATAAAATTTCTTGGACATGTAATTTCAGCAGAAGGCATTGCGCCTGACTCGGAAAAACTTCAAGCTTTACGTGACAATACTGTTCCAACGACGAAGAAACAACTACGCAGCTTTTTGGGATCAATTAACTTTTTCCGTAAATTTATTCATTACTCTGCTTTAGACACCCCCAGATTATGCCAATTGACGAGTAAAAACGCTATTTGGTCCTGGGATAGCCAAGCACAGTTTGAGTTTGTTAATCTGAAACATACCTTGTTGAATGCACCACTTCTATCACACCCAGATCCTACATGAAATTTTTCCATTGCCACCGACAGTTCTGACACCAGTCTAGGCGTACACATTTTTCAGGAAATTGAAGAAGACGGTACTACAGTAATTAAAAACATCACTTATGCAAGTCGCACTCTGTCACCTGCTGAACTAAATTATTCTGTTACAGAACTTGAAACATTACGTGCTGTATGGGCATTTACCATATTTAGGCATTTTCTTTATCAACCAACTTCTACCAAGCAAATTCTAGCCTCATGTATATTCAACATGTCGCATTTGAAAATTTCATTTCATCGTCATTACGAGACATAGCACAAGAGCAGAGCAAAGACAACGTATGGAAAGAAATTAAACACCTTTGGCAAGATAAGAATAACGTTACCATTAGAAACCATTACACGGTACGCAATAACATTCTGTTCCGCCGCTCTCACCCTGACGGCAACAACTGGTTATTATGCATTCCTGACGAACTTGTTAACAAATTAATTTGGTATACTCATTTAAGTTACGCACATTATGAAGCCAGAAAATGTTTTCTTGTACTGAGACAGAACTGTTATTTTGCCAACATGGAGAAACGTATTCGACGAGTTTTAGCGTCATGTAAAATCTGCCAGAAACCTAAATCAGATACGACTTCACATATTCCTCAGTTACATCCCATTGTACCTGTTAAATTGAGACACATGGCTGCTATAGACATTTTTGGACCTATTCCCAGATCTAATAGAGGTTTTTGTTGAATCTTTGTCGCTGTTGAACTAACTTCGAAATTTGTTACCATCACTCCGTTACGCAAAGCTACTGCTAAATGTGTTTCTAATGCATTTGTAAAACATTTTTTATTTCATGTAGGGCATGTATTGAAAGTAATTTTCGACAATGGACCACAATTTCGATCTGCTATATGGACACGTATGTTACGAGCTAGAAACATTTCTCCGATCTATATATCCAGGTATCACGCTTCTTCGAACCCTTCTGAACGACTAATGAAAGAAATTGGTAAACTATGTAGAATATACTGCATAAAAACATATTGATTGGGATAAACACATACTCTCATTCCAGGGTGTAATTAACTCCATACCAAATGAGTCTACTATGCTATCTCCGACTGTCATATTGAAAAATGTTGAACCACCCAACAAAATTACAGAATTAGTATCTTTTCCTTCATCTCGTCGACTAGCCACCATGAAATAATCGACATTGCGCTCAACAACCTCAAACGTGCCGCAGAGCGCCGGAGAAGACAGCAAAAACAGGTTTGTACACGCCGTGACTTTCACATTGGACAGAAGATATTAGTACCCATACATTATTTATCCAACAGAGGAAAGTGTAGACGCAGTAAATTCGAGCTTCTATACACAGATCCATATAGAATTCGCAGCATTCCTCATTCAATGTAGTTCACGTCGAAACTTTGAGAACCAGAAAAACCAAGGGCAATCACCATATTTCCATTATTAAAGCCTTTATAGAATGAACATACTTTATGATTAACGCACTGTAATGCCCTTTCCTGATGTTTATATGATCACTTATGCAATTATAACTATGTGACTACTTACTAATGATGATCGTATTTTTTCTTGGCAAGTGTCTGGCAAGGTAAGGTTAGCAGGTCGCTTTTCTTGTCGTTATATATCAGACCGTGCACATGTTCCATTTTTTTGTGTATGTATGATTGTTTTCCCATAGAAAGTAGAATTTTTCTCTGTATGCACTATGAAATCTTAAAGATATAACAAACAAGTTGACTTTGACATTTTTGCCTTATGATATCCCAACGTCTTGACTAGTCTACATTTTTTGCTACTACATTATGATACTGTGTGTGTGATGTCACCGCCAGACACCACACTTGCTAGGTGGTAGCCTTTAAATCGGCCGCGGTCCGGTAGTATACGTCGGACCCGCGTGTCGCCACTATCAGTGATTGCAGACCGAGTGCCGCCACACGGCAGGTCTAGAGAGACTTCCTAGAACTCGCCCAAGATGTACAGCCGACTTTGCTAGCGATGGTTCACTGCCTACTTACGTTCTCATTTGCCGAGAAGATAGTTTAGCATAGCCTTCAGCTACGTCATTTGCTACGACCTAGCAAGGCGCCATTATCAGTTTCTATTGACATTGTGAACTATGTACCATCAAGAGCGACGTTCATCATTAATGGCTTAAAGTTAAGTATTCCACGAGCTACGTCTGTTGTTTCTAAATTCTAATTTCCTTGTCCTGTTCCAGACCTCACGCCAGCCTGCGTGAGCTAAATCGCGTTCCTTTCGGCCTCCTCTAGTAACACGGTGTTGGGTCTCCTGTCAACCACAACATTGGCGACTAGGCACAACCGCGTTCTTATCGATATTGCCCTGATTTACTTGTGTAATGGCTTCGCCACAATCTCCAGATGTACTGTCCGAATTTTATCGCTTACAAAATCAGCAGACGCAGCCCTTATTGGATGCCCTTGGACAGCTCGTCCAGGGTCAACGTACAATGCAAAACGATGCGGCAGCAGCCGCTTCACCACTACCGCAGCCACAACACGCTGTTGCACCAACTTTTCGACCTTTTGATGCTGCACTGGAAAGCTGGACGGAGTGGTCACGCCAATTTGGATTCCATCTCGCCGCCTACAGAATTAAAGGTAACGAGCGGCAGCCATTTTTGTTGTCTTCGGTCGGCGTACAAACATACCGTGTGATAGTCAAATTATTTCCCCGACGCGACGTAGCAACTCTGTCCTACGAAGAAATTTTGTCTGCATTAGATGCATATTTCAAAGAATCAGTCAATGTAGTTGTCAAACGGTATACCTTCATTCGTACAAAACGTATGGCAGGTCAGACTAATCGGGAGTAGGTTGCAACCTTGCAAGGCCTAACTAGGGATTGTGCTTTTGAGTGTTAATGTGGACTCCCTTATTCAGATACTATGGTACGTGATGCAATTTCACAGAACGTTTCTGATGTTCGTATAAGGGAACACATTTTGAAACTAGTCGATCCCTCCCTTCAACAAGTGATGGACATATTGGATCGGCAGGACACACTTGACTTTGCTCAGGAATCATTTGAAACTTCGCCAGCAGTGTGTCAGGTTAACCGGCCCGCCGGGCGAACTGCACGGAGCAGTTAACAGCCCTCGCGGCCAGGCTCTCAGCCACGTGTGCCGCGGCGGCAAGCAAATGCAGTCATCAAATCATGCCCGTGGTGTGCTACTAAACATTCGCGTGAGAATTGCCCGTCACGCCAAGTTATTTGCTTTTATCGTAATAAAAAAGGACATGTTCAGAGTGTTTGCCAGAAAAAGCTCATATTGGAAGTTCAAAACCGTTCCCGGCCCTTTGCTTCATGCCGGAATCAGAATCGAACCAAGGATACTCAGGCTCGCGAAACTTCGCCCATGGTAATTCATGTAGTTCATTCCACTCCGCCCAGTGCCACTCTCTCTAACAGTGACTGTGTTCGTCCCAAAAATAGTGTGCGTCGACATCGCCGGAACTCCCGTCAAGTCGCAAGTGATTATGTACCAGTGTCAGTTCACGTTGCACGAGACAGTCGCTCTTGTCGTCAGCAGGACAATAAACTTTTTGTAGACTTGGACATTAACGGCACAGTTATACCATTCGAGCTCTATACAGGAGCTGCAGTTTCACTGATCAATCAAGACACTTACAAAATGCTGGGCACACCTCTGTTGCGTGCCGCAAATGTTAAGTTACCTAGCTATTCAGGTCAAGATATCCCTGTGTTAGGACGGTGCAGCCTTCTTGCAACATACAAAGGACAAACAAAACTTGTGTCATTTTACGTCCTTCGTTCTTCTTCTGTAGTGAACTTGTTTGGTTTCGATTTATTTCTGTTGTTTAACTTGTCTATAGTAAATCAGGTCCTATCAGTGAACCAGACGGTGCCTTCAGACAGTGTTTCTCGTCTATGTGAAGAATTTGCAGACATTTTTGCACCGGGCTTCGGTTGCTCTAAGAACTATGAAGCACATTTGGAAATGAAAGTAAACGCGCACCCGAAATTTTTCAGAGCGCACAATGTTCCCCACGCATTGCGTGATGAGTTCGCAAAAACATCACACGATTTGGAATCACAAGGTGTAATTGATCGTGAGCAGGCTTCTCTCTGGGCGTCACCCTTAGTAATTTTGCCAAAACCTTCCGGCAAATTGAGACTTTGTGTGGACTTGAAGGCAACAGTGAATCCACAACTAGTGATTGCAACTTTTCCTTTACCCCGCTCGGAAGATCTTTTCAACAAACTGTGCCCGGGTAAATATTTTTCGAAGTTGGACCTCGCAGATGCGTACTTGCAAATACCGGTGGACAAAGAATCCCAGCGCGTTTTGGTGGTTAATACGCATCTTGGTTTGTATCGATTGAAACGACTGCCATTCGGGTGTGCATCCGCCCCTGCAATGTTTCAACAATATCTACAAGCTGTTTGTGAATCGGTCCCTACTGCAGCAAATTATCTGGACGATATTGTGATCTCCGGAAAGATGGAAGAAGAACATTTGGCCAATCTCAGAACATTATTCCAGGTGTTGCAACAAAATGGTCTTCGCTTGCGGACGGACAAATGTGTGTTTTTTGCTCGTGACTTGCCATACTTGGGACATGTACTCAATGCCCAAGGCATACATCCCAGTCCAACGCACCTCCGTGCCATACAAGACTTGCCGTCGCCGCAGAATTTGAGGCAGCTACAGAGTGTGCTGGGAAAAATAAATTACTACCACCGCTATGTGCCGCCAGTCTCTTCCATTTCAGTTCCGCTTCATCGCTTACGCCATAACGGTGTTCCGTTCGTCTGGACGACGGAACGCGAACGCGCCTTTCGCCAGTTGAAATCGGCGTTGCTTTCCAATACTTGCCTTACGCCATTCGATCCCCAGAAGCCCCTCTTGTTGATGGTGGATGCATCGGATTTCGGGATCGGTGCTGTGCTTGCGCACAAAGATGGATCGCGCGATCGCCCCATTGCCTTTGCGTCCAAATTGCTCTCGGCTGCTCAAAGAAATTATTCATACATTGAGAAAGAAGCATTGGCTCTCGTATTTGGTGTTACAAAGTTTCATGATTTCTTGTATGGTCGTCACTGTACCATAATCACAGACCACAAACCTTTGACATCGCTTTTTCATCCGACCAAGCCTGTACCTCCACATACAGCGCAGAAATTCATTCGCTGGTCTATCTTCCTCTCGCAGTACCGCTACGATATCTCGTATCGGTCCACTGCTAAGCACGGAAACGCCGATGCGTTGTCCCGCTTGCCTGTTACTGAGGATAGGCCATTCGATTCCTCCAAACTTGCTTGCATGTTCATTGATCCGGAAACTGATGATGTGGTCGAATCGTTTCCGATTGATTTTCGTCGTGTAGCTACAGCCACAGCTGCCGACCCTGTCCTTGCTCCTGTTCTGTGTTTTGTTGCTACACAATGGCCCTTGTCAAAGTCACGGATCGGGGACCCGTTGGTTCGCCGATTTTTTGCTCACAGGGAGAGACTTTTTGTACGACGTGGTGTTTTGCTGTTGTGTTCTGATAATGATCAGTCCAGGGTCGTGGTACCACGTTCGTTACAGTCCTCTGTCTTACAGCTTCTCCTCCAAGGACATTGGGGTATAGTGAGAACGAAACAACTTGCTCGTCAGCACTGTACTTAGTTCTGAATCGATGCCGCGATTACGAAAATGTGCTCTTCTTGCATGGTGTGTGCCGAACAACAATCAGCACCACCGCGGCAATTCTTTGTTTGGCCAAAAGCCACTTCCCCGTGGCAATGTATACACATCGATTTTGCTGGTCCATCCTGGAATTCTCGATGGTTGGTTGTGGTAGATTCATTCAGTAATTTTCCTTTTGTTGTCCGGATGTCTTCCACGACGTCATCTGCCACCATCCACGTGTTGTCCGCTATCTTTTGCATTGAAGGTCTTCCACAAACTATTGTTTCCGACAATGGCCCACAATTCATGTCCGCAGAATTTCAGTCATTCTGCAAGGCCAATGGTATTCAACATGTGACGTCCGCGCCGTTTTCGCCACAGTCACACGGTGCCGCTGAACGATTGGTCAGGACTTTCAAGTCACAGATGTCGAAGTTGAAAGAGTCGCGTTCTTGGGAGGATGCATACTTGCTGTTTTTGTCCTCGTATTGCTCTCAGCCCCGAGATGGTCGCTCGCTGGCTGAGTTGCTCCACGGTCGTCATCATCGAACCTTGATGTCTTTGCTACATCCGCCGTATCAGGTTCCTGTGCTGTGGCAGACACCTGATTTTGCTCCAGGCGACGATGACTACTGTCGGCACTATCGAGGTTCATGACGTTGGCTCGAAGGGCGCATTCTTCTCTGCCTCAGCAGCGCTATGTATCTGGTTTTGAGGGCCTCTGTTGAAGTGCGTCAGCATCTCAATCAGCTGCCTCTGTCGTCGCACGGGATCTGCCGCTTTCAGCGACGGTGCCGTCTGGTCAGCGCCCCGGGGACCCATCTACTGGCTCACCTCAGCCCCAGGTGTTGCCGACGCTGCCTTCCATTTTGCCACATGGCGACGCGCTGCCACTGCCGCCTGTTCTCCCGCCACGATGGCCGCAGTGGACGCGTTGCTGCAACCACCGGGCGCCTCCCTAGGCCACGCGCCGCCGATCGCTTCCCGTGACCAGTTGTCCTCTGACATGGAACTCTTGCCCGCTCCGGACCATATGACGTCTTCGCCCGTCGGGTGTCCCAGCCCGATGGAGGTCGACCCTTCGGCCCCTCCTGTCTCTCTACGGGTGCATACACCGCATGTTGGCGCGCACCCTGGAGCAGGTTTTCAGGCGTTTCCTAGCTCCCCGCGGTCCGAAAGGCAGGGTGTGGGTGGCACAGCCTCGCCTGTTGTTAGGCTCTCCACCTCATCACATACGTCAACATGGGGTCCTCCCCACGGCGGGCGGAAGCCTTATGCCACAACTGTACGCCGATTTGCGGGGGAGGAATGTGGTGTCTCCGCCAGACACCACACTTGCTAGGTGGTAGCCTTTAAATCGACCGCGGTCCGGTAGTATACGTCGGACCCGCATGTCGCCACTATCAGTGATTGCAGATCAAGCGCCGCCACACGGCAGGTCTAGAGAGACTTCCTAGCACTCGCCCCACTTGTACAGCCGACTTTGCTACCGATGGTTCACTGCCTACTTACGTTCTCATTTGCCGAGAAGATAGTTTAGCATAGCCTTCAGCTACATCATTTGCTACGACCTAGCAAGGCGCCATTATAAGTTTCTATTGATATTGTGAACTATGTACCGTCAAGAGCGACGTTCATCATTAATGGATTAAAGTTAAGTATTCCACTAGCTATGTCCGTTGTTTCTAAATTCTAATTTCCTTGTCGTGTTCCAGACCTCGGACCAGCGTGCGTGAGCTAAATCGCGTGCCTTCTGGCCTCCTCTAGTAACATGGTGTTGGCTTTCCTGCCAACCACAACAGTGTGTACATTTTTTGCACTCGAAAATTGTCTATGGTTTTGACCTAATACGTTTTCTGTCATACTATGCTGTATGATTAGTTATATCACTAGAAACAAGTTTTCATTTAATGGGTATATGATTTAAATGCAAGATATTAATCCTTATTCATCATTTTCAGAAAGCAATACCATGTAAAAGAAATAAATTATACAACCACAGTGGTTTACTATGAAATGGAAATTTTACCATCAGAATGAAAGAAAGAAAATGCAATACCTTGTCATGAAGAGTAAATGGATCAGAATTAATAAGCATTAACAAGAATATACTATACACACTGTATAATAGCAGTCTTAACTAATTATTTTTCTTTCAGAATACGAGGCGATGGATGCAGGATGCCAGACAGAACTACACATGTTAATTTTAGTGATGAAATATGCTAGAAGCAAGAAACTCTATAATATATGAAGTAATGAATCCTAATGAATAGTTGTATGAGGAGAATGGTAATATAAATATGAATAATGAATAATGAAGTGTCTATTTTTTTGCAGATGATAATAAATGTTGATGAATATTTGTATGTAGAATATGATAATGTGAATAATGAAGTTTTTCTTTGCAGATGATGATAATGATGAAGTAATGGTAATATGAATAATGAAGGTTTTCTTTGCTGATGATGATAACGATGAAGTTTATATATTTTCTATTAGTTAAGAGATGCTATGCAGTTATTTAAGTATTTGTTGCAGTTCCTTTTGACAGTATGTCTTATGTCACGTAGTATAATGACTGATTGTTTTGGGAAAGACAGCTAGAGTACATATATATTAAGTCCACATTTCATTACCTGTTAATTCAAAGTTTACTACTTTTCAGCATAATATACAATTTTCTTTCAGGTCATTAATCCATTTTGTATTTTTTCCAGGAGCTTTTCATGATATTAATATGCTATAAGGAGTTAGTTATTAAACTTGTTCAAGTACTTGCATTTGTTTACCCAGTTGCTTCTGTCATTTATGAATGTGATCACATATACTCTACTTGTTTCATAACCTTGCTACAGCTGACTCATGACAAATGACGTTAATAATCCTTATTTCCTTCGATAAGTCAAAAACACATATTTTCATTTCCGAGCAATTAATTATCGATTCCAATGCAATGCATTGCTAGCACCAAAAAAATTATTGCCAGTATACAACTAAATAATACTACCAGTTTAAGATATATTTCTAGTCCTAACTATAATGCAAATTTCTGTGATGTACTGATTCCATTATGTGTATGTATTATTGAACTAAACACCTTGAATACTAGTTCCAATGTCTTACATTTTAGATATGTCTTATGTCAATTACATGATATCATATACATAAACACTAGCAGCTTGATGCTACACCCAATAACTCCTGTTTTGAATGATGGCTTCTGAATAATGCATAATAAATGCTTTGTAAATAGCCAATGAGTGCCAATGATTACTGTAATGAGATGACTTATGCATAAATGCTATGCCAATAATTACTGTAATGAGATGACTTATGAATAATATTCTGTAATACTCCATAAATGTTAGTAACTAGCCAATGAGTGCCAATAATTATTCAAATCAATTGATACACTAGTGTAATTCTGAATGATGACTAGCATAAGAATTAATGTGCTTCACCTTCTGACCTAATTACCAGTAATTACTGCAATATCCGTATGTCCTGTCCATGCCCATGATCATGGAGCACTCTATTTGGTTTTTGCACTAATTCTACGTTGATATAAGACTATGGATTCTACAAGAACGTGGTGTTGACCTATCAAGCTGTCCACCACCTTGAATGATGGAGATGTTATTATCGTCCTACTTTTTGGTGTACCTAATGTACTACCAAAATGACAATATACGATATTAATACAACATTTCATTGTCTTGGTTACAGTGATAAATACTTCTGGGAAGAGAACTTCAGATTGTCTCACTTGGTGTTGTGCTTCTGTAGAAGAATATGGACTTTCAGTGCAGCTACGTGCAACCTATTGTGCTACAACCATAATGCTATCCTTCCCATTCCTTTCCTAGCTCATGTAAAAATGGTAAAGACTTATAACGTGCATGTGCACTTCATTTCATTTGTTAATATGATCAGTTCTCCTAAATTTGCTAGACTTTTACAGTGCGTGTGCACTTCATTTCATTTGTTAATATTTTCAGTTCTACTAAATATGCTAAAGACTTATACAGTGTGTGTGCACTTCATTTCATTTGTTAATATTTTCAGTTCTACTAAATATGCTAAAGACTTATACAGTGTGTGTGTGTACTTTGTGTCATTTGTTATTTTTTGTACTCGTTGCGTATACACTTTGTCATTTCTTAATACGTTCTGTTCTCAGTGCGTGTGCACCCTATTTCATCTCTTAATACACTCCTGGAAATGGAAAAAAGAACACATTGACACCGGTGTGTCAGACCCACCATACTTGCTCCAGACACTGCGAGAGGGCTGTACAAGCAATGATCACACGCACGGCACAGCGGACACACCAGGAACCGCGGTGTTGGCCGTCGAATGGCGCTAGCTGCGCAGCATTTGTGCACCGCCGCCGTCAGTGTCAGCCAGTTTGCCGTGGCATACGGAGCTCCATCGCAGTCTTTAACACTGGTAGCATGCCGCGACAGCGTGGACGTGAACCGTATGTGCAGATGACGGACTTTGAGCGAGGGCGTATAGTGGGCATGCGGGAGGCCAGGTGGACGTACCGCCGAATTGGTCAACACGTGGGGCGTGAGGTCTCCACAGTACATCGATGTTGTCGCCAGTGGTCGGCGGAAGGTGCACGTGCCCGTCGACCTGGGACCGGACCGCAGCGACGCACAGATGCACACCAAGACCGTAGGATCCTACGCAGTGCCGTGGGGGACCGCACCGCCACTTCCCAGCAAATTAGGGACACTGTTGCTCCTGGGGTATCATCGAGGACCATTCGCAACCGTCTCCATGAAGCTGGGCTACGGTCCCGCACACCGTTAGGCCGTCTTCCGCTCACGCCCCAACATTGTGCTGCCCGCCTCCAGTGGTGTCGCGACAGGCGTGAATGGAGGGACGAATGGAGACGTGTCGTCTTCAGCGATGACAGTCGCTTCTGCCTTGGTGCCAATGATGGTCGTATGCGTGTTTGGCGCCGTGCAGGTGAGCGCCACAATCAGGACTGCATATGACCGAGGCACACAGGGCCAACACCCGGCATCATGGTGTGGGGGGCGATCTCCTACACTGGCCGTACACCTCTGGTGATCGTCGAGGGGACACTGAATAGTGCACGGTACATCCAAACCGTCATCGAACCCATCGTTCAACCATTCCTAGACCGGCAAGGGAACTTGCTGTTCCAACAGGACAATGAACGTCCGCATGTATCCCGTGCCACCCAACGTGCTCTAGAAGGTGTAAGTCAACTACCCTGGCCAGCAAGATCTCCGGATCTGTCCCCCATTGAGCATGTTTGGGACTGGATGAAGCGTCGTCTGACGCGGTCTGCACGTCCAGCACGAACGCTGGTCCAACTGAGGCGCCAGGTGGAAATGGCATGGCAAGCCGTTCCACAGGACTACATCCAGCATCTCTACGATCGTCTCCATGGGAGAATAGCAGCCTGCATTGCTGCGTAAGGTGGATATACACTGTACTAGTGCCGACATTGTGCATGCTCTGTTGCCTGTGTCTATTTGCCTGTGGTTCTGTCAGTGTGATCGTGTGATGTATTTGACTCCAGGAATGTGTCAATAAAGTTTCCCCTTCCTGGGACAATGAATTCACGGTGTTCTTATTTCAATTTCCAGGAGTGTATGTTCTGTACTTATATTATTTATCAATAATGTTATATATATATATATGTGTGTGTGTGTATATACTCCTCGAGTGTAAACATAGTAAACTAAATAGAGTATAGAAAAATTTGTTGCTCATGGCAAGTCCAATTGGCTCACCATAGCTGCCAAGTGTTTGCCCCTTTCCACCCCCATTGGAGGGTTATGTAAGACGTCCATGACTAAGGAATTTACTGCTAGCACACTCGAGCAGATGTAATTTTGATGGATTGCTCACACGCTGCCTGCAATATGTAAGCTATAAGAGAATCTCAGATCAGAGAGCAGAGTTGACTGCAGTAGGAACTGTGTGGCAAAAGGAGTAAGTAGTAGCTAGCAGTCTGGTGTATCAAGTTGGCTGAGCAGGTCGTGGGGAGAGATGGCGGTGCCTGAGCGATATAGTATAAGGTAAAAGCAGCCTCGTGCATATGTATTAATTGTTATATCAAGTCCCATGTAAATATTTTTAAATAATCTCTTAATAATAATCTTTCTTATAAAAATTAACTTTCACAATCATTCATCTCAATTTAAAGAATTTACTAATTTCTCCAATCCATGGTCATGCCGATTATTGTAAAGAAAACTCAGTTGTTTCTTTTTATACATGACAGATCTATGGCCAGCATTGCACTGGGCTGTGCCAGAAAAATTTCTTATAGGAGCAGATATACATGCGTTATCCGGCGACGTTATTGAGGTAAGAATTTTCAATTTATTCAGTATGATCTTTCAGGGCCATGACGCAGGACATCTAAATGTACCAGTTAAGATTCACAGTCAGTTAATTACTGAAAGGTTATATATGAATCACATTTTTTATTAGGAGGATCGTCTTTGTCCACCTGCTGTGCGGAGCACGATGAAGGAGTTCGAATGAACTGGAGAACGGAGCATCGCTCTGGGAAGAGACCGACGACCGGTTGCATCAGAGGCGGTTAACGAAATCGCTGTTGCTATGGCGTGCAATTCCAAATCGTCAGGCAATGTGTGTGCTGTGTCAAGACAGTTGGACCATTGTATGGACGGTGCGTCGAATCAATGTCAAATGTTATCTGTTCAAGATCCATGTAGTACAGCAGGTTGCACCACAGGACACACAACGACATGTTGACGTCGCTCTCCACTTCCTCGCAAGGACTGAAGTCGACCAGGGACCTGGACCATCCTATGGACAGACGAAGCAAATTTTTCTCTGACGAGTGAGGTGAACACACAGAGTGGGGATCTTCACCTCCAGTCACTGTGCATGAAGTTCTTCTGTATGATGAACGTGTCACCGTATGGTGTGGCTTCACGGATATGTTCATAATTGGCCCATGTGCAATGTGACTGCTTCGCCAGCATGTCACACCCTCCCTATAGGAGAGAGACACATCGAACTCAACAGTTTTCATACAAGATGGGGCCCCACTACACATCGGCCCTGAAGTTCACCTGCTTCTCCGACACACGTTTTGAAACTATCGAATTGTCAGCCGATCGTATCCAAAAGCTTGATCGCCATGGTCTCCTGATCTCATCTCCTGATCTCACTCCATGTGGGTTCTGGTTGTGGGGATACCTGAATGACAGTGTTCACCAGGGGATTCACAGATGTGCTGATCTGAAGTGCAGCATATTAAGAGAGATAACCAGCATACCTACAGACATGCTTCGTTCTGCTGTGCAGAATGCAGTCCTGTGCATTCAGACAGTTCTGGACACTGATGGGCGCCACATTGAGCCCCTTTTTGTAGCAGTAATGGTACCGATATGTAATGGTATGATGTACCATAGCAGCTCATTGAGTGTTTCAGTTCAAGTGATTCTGCATTTTTTCTCTTCCCCATGTCCTTGACATTCATGCTACCAAGTTTGGTATACATACGGTAATTAGTTTTCCTGTCATGACGTGTTAAATAGAGAAAATTTAATTATAACCACCTGCTACTCCAAATGTTTAGGGTTTTGTGTGCTCAACCTGCTGCGTTTATGAGTTCACGTGATGAAGTAGTGATATTTCCATGATGTCACAGAACTTGTGTTGCGATTGGCTGACTTGAGCAATCCAAACAACTGACACGGTAATTTACAAATGGTATTTGTTGTATTTATACTTGTGTATTACAAAAGTACCAACTTTAAATGATAAAGCGCAGTTTGGACGTCTGATATGTGAATGAAGAAACACAAAGTATAGCATTCCATCAGAGCTACTCTCTTCGTGTGTTTATTGTTGTATGTGAACGCAGGAAGAGGGCTTCTAAGTATAGTTTGTTGAAGGTTGCATCCGGTAACTTATTATATGTTAACAATACATTATTTTCCCTACAATTATGATTCCAGATGTGCTAGAAGCACAGAACACGCTTAGAAAATTTTGAAAGGCCACATACCATTGTAGCGGTTGCCGGCTCCCAAAGTTTTGGAAACTACATTACGTACATTGAATTAATCCTCATTGTATCAGGCAGAAGTATTATTATATTAGTTAGGCCGGTCGATTAGTAGGGGGGTGGGGGGGTGGGCAGATAGTAACGAGCCAGATAGCCAAGAGTCTAGCGAAAATACAGGTACCCCTACAACTTATCTTTTCGACGTTAAAACTCAACTAGAAATGAATCATTGCATAAACAAACACATAGGTATGTCAATATTGTTTCACACCTAAGAATTACGTCTGTTCTGGAGTTTTTAGTAGTATGTCAGGATCATACGAGGAAAGTATACTTGTGTATTACAAAAGTACCAACTTTAAATGATAAAGCGCAGTTTGGACGTCTGATATGTAAATGAAGAAACACAAAGTATAGCATTTCCATCAGAGCTACTCTCTTCATGTGTTTATTGTTGTATGTGAACGCAGGAAGAAGGATTCTAAGTATCGTTTGTTGAAGGTTGCATCTGGTTTATTAAGTTTTCAAATTTATACTGACTTTTTGATCACTCGGTATATGCGCACCCTCTTGCCGCCTTCTTTGTGCTCCCGGCATGTTAACTCTGTAAAGGTTTTGTGTCTTTGTGTGCTCTGGACACGTTAACGAGCGAAGCACTTAGCGGCCAGGTAACCGCACATCCGCATTGGCCACTCGACGGCCTTCCATCGTTCGGCCTGTGTGCGTCGGCTGCCCTTCCCTTATATGTGTTGCTCCTTTCATCTTCTTCTTTGACTGAGAAAATGGAACCCCATTGCGGTTCTACAGAGAAAGTAATCATGAAGACGGTGACACGTAATTACATCTGGTACTTGGCATCACAGGGTTAAAGAAATTGAAGCAGAGTATCACACACTTCCTTATAAAAACCAATGCCACAATGTAGCTAGGTAGACTAACTGGCAGGTTGATATCATTACATGGAGCAATAATGCATTCTAAAGGTTACGAATAAAGGAAAGATCTCAGTGGAAACTGTAATAATTAAAACATTTAGTTACTTAGTGGTTACATCTTGTGACATAACAAGCAGATATCGGTTAAAGCTGAACATCTCACTTATAATATCGTAAATATTAATTTTTCCAATGCCACAATATACTTTTCTGACTATATATTAAAATCTGTTGCAGAGCTACATCTTTCTATCGAAAAAATTATAATTACATCTATATCTTGATAGATAAAAATGTTTCAAGTATTAATGATACGGCAATATACTTACCTCTTCGAGTGCTATCATTTGCATAAATGCTAAAGAATGAAATTCTTTCGCCAAACAGTTTTCTTAAAATCAGATGATATGTATTTCGCAGTGCTCAGCATGACCACTGAAGCACGTCGCCGCAATTCGCGTTAACTGTTCTGTAGATATACAGAATAACCAATATCCTGAGAACGTTGGCATATATCGTTCTGCTCTCAGCTTTAAATACGATTTCGATATCTCAGTAACATATCATTCACTGAAATAAATGACGTAAAACGAACCACACGCAAAGTCTACGCAATGTGTTTTCACCTCTGCAAAAATCTTAAAAAATCGTGCAATACCTTACTTCCTTGAAGGGAGCACGCTAACTAAGACGAATAATCCAGTTGTTTATCCATATAAGATATACTGTAAGATGTGAAATTCTCAATTTTCTTTCTCAAAATGGTTTTCTTAAAATCAGATGATGCATTGGTTTTTATAAGGAAGTGTGTGATACTCTGCTTCAATTTCTTTAACCCTGTGATGCCAAGTACCAGATGTAATTACGTGTCACCGTCTTCATGATTACTTTCTCTGTAGAACCGCAATGGGGTTCCATTTTCTCAGTCAAAGAAGAAGATGAAAGGAGCAACACATATAAGGGAAGAGCAGCCGACGCACACAGGCCGAACGATGGAAGGCCGTCGAGTGGCCAATGCGGATGTGCGGTTACCTGGCCGCTAAGTGCTTCGCTCGTTAACGTGTCCAGAGCACACAAAGACACAAAACCTTTACAGAGTTAACATGCCGGGAGCACAAAGAAGGCGGCAAGAGGGTGCGCATATACCGAGTGATCAAAAAGTCAGTATAAATTTGAAAACTTAATAAACCACGGAATAATGTAGATAGAGAGGTAATAATTGACACACATGCTTGGAATGAGAATGGGGTTTTATTAGAACAACAACAACAAAAAAGTATTGCTAGACGCGTGAAAGATCGCTTTCGAGTGTCGTTTGGTGATGATCGTGTGCTCAGCCGCCACTTTCGTCATGCTTGGCCTCCCAGGTCCCCAGACCTCAGTCCGTGCGATTATTGGATTTGGGGTTACGTGAAGTCGCAAATGTACCGTGATCGACTGACATCTCTAGGGATACTGAAAGACAACATCCGACGCCAATGCCTTACCATAACTCTGGACATGCTTTACAGTGCTGTTCACAACATGTTTCCTCGACTACAGCCGTTGTTGAGAAATGATGGTGGACATATTGAGCATTTCCTGTAAATAACATCATCTTTGCTTTGTCTTACTTTGTTATGCTAATTATTGCTATTCTGATTAGATGAAGCGCCATCTGTCGAACATTTTTTGAACTTTTGTATTTTTTTGGTTCTAATAAAACCCCATGTCATTCCAAGCGTGTGTGTCAATTTGTACCTATCTATCAACATTATTCCGTGATTTATTCAGTTTTCAAATTTATACTGACTTTTTGATCACCCGGTACATGTCGAGAGCACCTGTTGGAAGGATCAAAGGAGCGCGTAAAGGCGTCCAGAGCACCCAGGGACAGAAGCAGCAGCGCATTTTAACATGTCCAAAGAGCAGTCAAAGGCATAAGAGACACCAGCCATCACCAGGATTTCTCGCTGATGGAAGAAAGGTACAGAAAGTACTGGATTGATGGTACATCGAGTGATGCTTACTGAATGACAAAAAGGGCGTCAGACCAAAAAGGAATGCTGTTAACGAATTTGATGTTTCTTCATCTATTTTCATGTTTTCTCGTAAGACACATTCCATAGATATGATCTAAGAAGAGAGGTAGTTGATGAATTTATACTTAATTTCAGAGATCTGTGAACCTTAAAATAGCAAAGAAACCTGATTTCACTCATCAGAACAATAAATTTTTCTAAATCTGTAATGAGTGTATAATCTGTACTTGTCCTGAACAGAGTTTGTCGGTGTAAGTTGAACAAATAAGCGCTGAATGTTGCTCTGTGGTGAAATCTTCCACCTCAAAATTATAAAACGTAAAATAACTGCCTTTAATGGATTAAAGGACAAGGTATGGACTACTTACCAGAGGAAGTGGCTTCCGCTGTTTCTCTAGATGCAGCCCCGTCAGCTCAATGATATTAGGCAGCAACGGTCGAGGATAGTTCATACTAAAATGATTATTTACAAGGAGGAGGCTGAAATTCCTTTCAGTTTCGTGCACTGACGGATGACCAGGACCGAAATATTTCGTTTGAATCTTCTCTTGCATTGGAACCACTACGTAGTTGAATACGTATTGAAAGTGTGTTGTTACGTAGGTGCTATACAGTCTTTCCCAGAAGGACATGTGGTCGGTGTAGCCCACCATGAAATCAGGGGAATAGGCAGGGTTGTTGGGATTCCCAAAAGAGGAGAGTACAGGAGAGGGCGCGCCCAGAGAGACAAAGCCTATCATTGGCGGGGATCCCATCTGGTGAATCAGACCATAGTAACATTGGAACATTAACCTCTCCAGGATAACAACGTCGAAAGACGGCTGCGATCTGCAAAACAAAATTAAGACATGGACAGTCTTTCGAAATCTACCCTTATAGTGGTATTATAAAATGGCATACATTAAATGCCGTGGGAATCTCATACTTACTGGATGAAATGCTGCACCTGCGGCGACTCCAGCTGAATTTCACACAATTTTCCCACCGTAGGAGCCCATAGGTCTATCACTTCGATTGGACTTTGGTCTGACATTGACACAAAGTCAAATTCTGACCTCATGTAGTCGTATGACTTTGACAAGTCTACTTCTTTATAATTCTGGATACTTTCCTACGGACAAAAGGCAGAAAAAAGAAGACAAATCATAAAGACGTAATCTGGGAATGTGTCTCATTGTATTATACTTATCTTTGGTTTAAAATACATGCAGGAAGCATATACGTAATATTACAAAGGCAATACAGGGTTATTAGAAATGATTGAAGCGATTTCACAGCTCTACAATAACTTTATTATTTGAGATATTTTCACAATGCTTTGCACACACATGCAAACACTCAAAAAGTATTTTTAGGCATTCACAAATGTTCGATATGTGCCCCTTTAGTGATTCGGCAGACATCAAGCCGATAATCAAGTTCCTCCCACACACGGTGCAGCATGTCCCCATCAATGAGCCAATTTTCCAGCATGTCCAGATACACGTGTCCTGTAATGTTTTTTTCGCAGAAGAAAAAGGGGCCGTAAACTTTAAACCGTGAGATTGCACAAAACACGTTAACTTTTGGTGAATTGCGAATTTGCTGCACGAATGCGTGAGGATTCTCTAACGCCCAGATTCGCACATTGTGTCTGTTCACTTCACCATTGAGAAAAAATGTTGCTTCATCACTGAAAACAAATTTCGCACTGAACGCATCCTCTTCCATGAGCTGTTGCAACCGCGCCGAAAATTCAAAGCGTTTGACTTTGTCATCGGGTGTCAGGGCTTGTAGCAATTGTAAACGGTAAGGCTTCTGCTTGAGCCTTTTCCGTAAGATTTTCCAAACCGTCGGTTGTGGTACGTTTAGCTCCCTGCTTGCTTTATTCGTCGACTTCCGAGGGCTACGCGTGAAACGTGTCCGCACGCGTTCAACCGTTTCTTCGCTCACTGCAGGCCGACCCATTGATTTCCCCTTACAGAGGCATCCAGAAGCTTTAAATTGCGCATACCATCGCCGAATGGAGTTAGCAGTTGGTGGATCTTTGTTGAACTTCGTCCTGAAGTGTCGTTGCACTGTTATGACTGACTGATGTGAGTGCATTTCAAGCACGACATACGCTTTCTCGGCTCCTGTTGCCATTTTGTCTCACTGCGCTCTCGAGCGCTCTGGCAGCAGAAACCTGAAGTGCGGCTTCAGCCGAACAAACCTTTATGAGTTTTTCTATGTATCTGTAGTGTGTCGTGACCAGATGTCAATGAATGGAGCTACAGTGAATTTATGAAATCGCTTCAATCATTTGTAATAGCCCTGTATTTCAAAATCACTGAGTGTCACTTGATCTTTGGTCTGGAAATTGGTTTGGTACAAGAGGGCAAAAACTGTAGAGGAAGACAGATATTGGAATACGTCAAGCAAATAATTGAAGACGTAGGTTGCAAGTGCTACTCTGAGATGAAGACGTTGGCACAGGAAAGGAATTCGTGGCGGGCCACATCAAACCAGTCAGTAGACTGATGACAAAAAAAAAAAAAAAAAAAAAAAAAAAAATCCTCTTTCCTCAAGTCTAGCCTGAGGAAGTCTCTTAAACTATTGCAGCTTACATTCTTTTGAACGTACTTGCAGTATCCAAGTTTTGGTCTCCTGCTACAGTTTTTAAAAATGGCTCATATGGCTCTGAGCACTATGGGACTTAACTGCAGAGGTCATCAGTCCCCTAGAACTTAGAACTGCTTAAGCCTAACTAGCCTAAGGACATTACACACGTCCATGTCCGAGGCAGGATTCGAACCTGCGACCGTAGCGCTCGCGCTGTTCCAGACTGTAGCGCCTAGAACCGCTCGGCCACCGCAGCCGGCTACAGTTTTTACCCCAACATTTCTCTCCACTACAAAATTACCAATTTCTTGACATCGCATGCTGTTTTCTGTGTTGTACCGTCAATTTCTTTTCTCCTCGACTATATTCAGTAACTCTTACTTAGTTATCCGATCTACACATCTAATCTTCAGCATTCTATCAGAATGCTTATTTTACACCTTTCAGTTACGCATAAGGCTACACTCCAAGCAATTACTTCTAGAACGTTCACTTAAATTTATATTCGATGTTAACATTTATCTTCATTAGAAATTTTTTTATCACTAGTTGAAGTGTGAATTTGACATTCTCTTTATTGCTCCCTTTGTCAGTTATTTTTCTCCTCCAGCAGCAAAACTTGACTGTTACATTCAGTGTTTCATTATCTTTTCTTACTTCCTCACCATCATCTGATTTAATTAGAGCGCAATTGACGATCCTTATTTTTCTTTCATTTGTGTGCGTTAAAATCTGTTTTCAAGACAATACCCATGCCATTAAACTGACCTTTCATGTCCTTCGCTATCTGTGATGGAATTACAGCGTCATCAACGAAGCTAAAAGTTCTTATTCCCTGTCACTAAACCTTTATCCCTTTTAGAAATTTCTTCTTGGTTTCTTTGTCAGCCTGATGAATGTACAGATTGAATAACATCAGGAATATGTTACAACCCTGCCTCACCTCTCTTCCCGACTACTGCTTTCCTTTCACAACTTTATACACTACAATCAGATTCCTGTAGCAAGTTGTAGATAATGTTTCACTCCCCATAGTTTATCCATGCTACCTTCAGAATATCTTAGAGTGTATAGCGATTAACATTAATAAAAGCTTCCTAAGTACCTACAAGCTCTAAAATGTAGGTACTCTATCTGCGTCTGCTCTGATCTGGAATCTCATTGAAATGAGTAGAATTGTCTAAAGTCACGAGTCCCGCTTCGATCTGAGCCCCGTTTACCGGCGATGGCGTGTCTGGACACGCTCCGGACAGCGGCCCGGTTCCAGCCTGCCTCTCATCTTCCATACGGCCCGACAACCAAGAGTGATGGGCGGGGTTGTCATTTTATTTCCTACATCTACATCTACATGGATACTCTGCAAATCACATTTAAATGCCTGGCAGAGGGCCATTTGGTTGCCATCCGTGGCACCTTTACACCACAGAGGTACGTCGAGGATATGCTACTCCTGATTCTGTTGCTCCTTACGGTAAGGCATCCTGGGCTTAGATTTCAGTAGATAAAGCCTTCCCTCACACGGCGACGGTATCCACTGCTTGTCTTCGCGCTTACCAAACTCTGCCTTGGCCAGCAAGATCATGTGATCTCTCGCCAATTGAAACGTTTGGAGGATTATGGCCATGGTCCTCCAAACATATCGGGAGTTTGACGATCCAGCGTGTCAGTTGGACAGATCTGGCACGATATCCCTAAGGAGGACATCCAACAACTCCAAGCCGAAAAACTGCTTGCTTGATGGCCAGAGGTGGTTCAATGCCTTATTGACTTACATTGTGAAGCTATTTCTCTTGAACAGATCATCCAATTGTCCTGAAATTGTAATCATTTGCTTGTCTGCTCGTGTACATTACTTCAACCGATTCCTGTCCCTTTCGGATAATTTCTTCGTCGTTTGTCGCTTTGTTTTTGTCTTATAGTGTATTAAGTCAGATGCCTGTTTACCTATAGAATACAAGGTTGATAATGGTAGAAGAGGTGTATTCTTTTTCTCTTTTTCCTCTCTTCTTTACACAAACGTCATTCAGCCAAGTACAATCGTTATAACAAAGGATTGATACTATTAGTACTGAGAGCCTAGATCGTGAGTCAAAATTAGAAATTTTTCTAATTTAAATGTTCATTTAACTATTCCCGGGTAAAGTAAGCTAAATAAGTATAAAATTAAATGGATGTTTATATATGTTAGTTGCCTAAATGTTTGCATGGCAGCTGGATCGTTGATAGCCCCTTAAGTGGTTCTGTTCTTCAGTCTGAAGACTGATTCATTGGAACTCTCTATGCTACTCTGTCCTGTGCAAGCTTCCTCATTTCCGAATAACTACTGCAATCCACATACATTTGAATCCGTTTATTGTACTTGAATTTTGGTCTCCCTCTACAATTTTTACCACCAACACTACCCACCAAACTGACAGTACCTCGATGTCTCTGAATGTGTGCTATCAACCAATTCCTTCTTTTATTAAAGCTATACTTTCCTCCCTATTTATATTCAGTACCTCGTCATTAGATACGTGATATACCCATCTAATCGTCAGCATTCTTCTGTAGCACCAATTTCAAAAGCTTCTATTCTTTGCTTATCTAAACTGCTTATCGTCTTCCATTGGAGACTGCACTTGAGACAAATCCTTTCAGAAAAGACTTCCTAACAATTAAATCGACGTCAACAAATTTCTCTTCTTGTGAAACCCATTTCTTGCCATTGCCAGTCTACATTTTACAACCTCTTTACTTCGGCCATCATCTGTTACCTTACTCCTCATATAGCAAAAAATCATCTACTACCTTTAGTGTCTCATTTCCTAACATAATTTCCTCAACGTCGCCTGATTTAGTTCGACTGCACACCATTACCTTGCTTTTGCTAATGTTTATTTTATATCCTCCTTTCAAGACACTGTCCAATGTGTTCAACTGTACTTCCAGTCCTTTGCTATCTCTGACAGGATTACTCACCAGAAAACCTCAAAATATTTATTTCTTCTCCCTGAACTTTAATTTTCTTCTCAATATTTTAGTAACTCAGGAGGTAGTAGCATTATCCTTGAGCGGCAAGATTTCTTTCAGGTGGTTTTAATGTACACAGCCGGAAAAAATTAGTATACCTCGAAAGAGGACGTCGTTTTTGATCTGACGACGGTATTTGCCACCTGGGAGATGGTAGATGTACCAATAATGGTTTCAACGTCGTCCGCCAACATATACTGTAGTGGCATAGCTACCAGAACTCCATTAGTGTCCAGCCTTTAATAGGGATTACTCACGGCCATAAGGCTCAGTGTGGTGTAGTTGTGAAACAAGCAGGCAACCATGTTACAGAGACGCATTCATGCTTCCTACAGGCAACTGAGTGAGTTTGAAAGTGGTCAAATTGTGGCCCTCTGCGTGGTGGGATGGACCTTTGGGAGAACTACCACACAAGCTGGACGTGCTGCGTGCAGCAATGTTGGTATCAGTGGTCACGTGAGCATTTCCACATCCGTAGACGAGTTCTGGACGTTCACGCAGCACAGACGCCCGCCAGGATCGTCGTATTGTAAGGGCAGCAGTGGCATCTCGTATAGCTAACACAGCACAGATAACAGGGCTTGTCAATCCGAATGTGTCAGCACGAACTGGTTATCAGCTGGACTGTGGGCACACACACCTCTAGCCCATCTTCTACTCACGCCACAGCATCGACTTGTACTGCGTGACTGGTGCCGTCAGAGGGTCACTTGGAAGATGGAATGGCGCGCCGTGGTCCTCAGCAATGAAAGCAGTTTGTGTCTGCATGCAACTGATGATCGTTTAATCATACTTTGTAGGTTTGGTGTGCTCTGTCTCGTAGAGTGCATTCGTCCGAGACACACTGGCCCATCCGATGCTTTATGGTCTGGGGTGCGATAATCTACGACTCTCGTTTACTGTGTTTCTGGAAGAGACGCTAACCAGTGCACGGTACGTGTCATTCTTGCAACAGGAAGGTGATATGTGGCTCCAACACGATAATGCTTACGCTCAAACTGTTCGTGTAACCCAACGTGCTCTTCAAGACGTGCAGAACTTCCCTGGCCAGCACAATCTCCGATCATCTGCAATCGAGCACGCATAGGGTATGATGGGACGAGAAGTAACTCGTGCGCTTCGTTCACCAACAACTCTTACAGAACTACGTGAACATGTCGGGTAGGAGTGGCACAACGTATCCCAGGACAGCATTCCAATTTGTACAATCGACTGGATGCCAAAGTCAGTGCCTGCATTACCGCCCGTGGAAGTTACACCACATACTAATATTGGTGTTTCAGTATCGGTCGATAAACCTCAGAAATGGTAGTGCTATTGATCTGTAAATGTAGTCATATCACGTACTCCATATGCAATATTGCGACAATAAATTCGAGTGAATTAGAAACCTCCATTCAGGAGAAACCGCAACATTCATTCTACAGACACTAAACGAAAGAACGATTTGCAGTTGGTAACTCTTCGGTAGGCATTCTACAGAGAGATGTACACTATTCAGCAGTTTCCATTTTCAATAGGTTTCCTGTGAATCTGAAAAACTTAAATGACCCCAAGTCCAAATCTAAGTTGAAAGGCTTTCTTGTGTCCTACTACTGTTGTGTACTGGAGTTGAGAACTTTTATTTGTAATCTGTTTCTTAGTCGGGGTTTATGAATTGTTCAGTTCCTTTTGTCTATAATTTTAATAATCATCGTCTGTAAACTGTGATTGAGACGTTCGGACCAACTTTTCTCGATCCGAAGGGACATGGCAAATAAATAAAAAATAAAATTAAACAGCTAAGGCAGTGATGTTCTACGAGAAGTCTCCACAGTTTTCCAATAAGGCCAGAAAAGGAAGATGAAGTAGCAGTCAGTGGGCACAGCATGCGTGTCAAGTCGGTGGGGGCTGAAATTCGTGTTTTTTCAGGTTTTTACATAATTCATTGGTAACAGCATTTACACTGAGAAAGCTACCTGCAGTAAAGCCAAATTTAGAAAAATCTTGTAAATAACATAAATTTTGATGAACATATTATGGTATTAATTGAGGTAACCAGCAAAATTTCATAATTTCATGCCAAAAACAAGAAGCTACTCTTACGGTTTTCTTAAGCTATGCTTTTCTTCCTATTAGTCAACCAGGTACTTACCCTTATGGGATCAGTAGTCATTAGTGTCACGTGGTGGCCTCTCTTGACGAGCTCGAGAGCTATCAGTCGGAAGGGCAGCTGGTGGCTGATGGAGGGCGTCGGGATGATGCCCAGAATTCTGGCCGAGTTTGCCATTCGGGTTGCCATAGTCAGCAGCAAGAATAGAGTTGAGAAGTTCGTCATTGTGGGTATGTCAACTGTATACCTGCAAATACCAGCACAGTTTCAGTGTAATGCTACATACTTGCCTAAGACAACAAAATACCATATTAATGATCACAGGAGAGGTAAAGAGTGATGATATCGACAGAAGGCGTATGGTAATTTAGCTTAACTATATGCACCTTCAGAAAACTGTAAAATTATTTACATTATTTGACACATAAGTTAAGAGAAGCACGCGAGCACTCAGATGTGAAATGAATCCGCTACCAAGCTCGCAGGCGATGTAGTGATACTCAATGTAGTGATGCTCTTAAAGGACGTGACGGGCGGGATCAGGCTTAGTGGCACAGTGGTCAAGGATTGAGATCATCCCGACTGTCCAAAATCCAGTGCGTTTATTATGGGTAGTCACTCGCAGATATAAAAGTAACTTACGGTGCAATCCATGCAAGTATGATATGGTCAGTACTTTTCATGTTACATACGGAGCGTGATTTTAACAATAGTTGATTGACAATTCATAGAGGACAACATATGTTGAAACAACACGTGTTAGCACTATTAAAACAAAAACTGAATGAAAAGTCCAGTAGTCTTCTGCAGATGTATTTATTTAAGTCGCTTAAAGACCCATACAACCGGTTTCCCAACTTTTAAGTTGCATCTTCTGGCGTATATCGGTAAAAAATGTTTTAAAATTGATGCTTTGATAATGGGGAACTGAAGTTATCTTAGACATCTTTAGGTATTGAAAGAACATACTTAACCATGGAAAACTAGATGCGTAACATTTTTTCCTTGGTTAAGTGTGTTCATTCAGTACAAGATATCTCAGATACCTTAAGTTATCAAAGCATTAATCTAACAAATTTCCTGTGCACGTATGCACCAGAGTAGTTGCGGAACAGATTGTATGGGTCTCTAAGCGACTTAAATAAATACGTCTAGAGCGACTTTTCATTGTTTTATATTCTAACAGTTTTAACTCCAGTTTTTTTTAAACATTCGTTGTACGGTGTGAACTGTCATTCATTCAGTCATGTATAACTGTCATAACTATGGTTGCCCCCGTTAAAAAAAAAAAAAGTTTCATCAATGGATCCAAGCCACAGAGAAAACTGCTGTGGCTATGAGGAACAAAGGTTCAAGTGGGTCTGAGCACTATGGGACATAACATCTGAGGTCATCAGTCACCTAGAACTTAGAACTACTTAAACCTAACTAACCTAAGGACATCACAAACACCCATGCCCGAGGCAGGATTCGAACCTGCGACCGTAGCTGTCGCGCGGTTCCAGACTGAAGTGCCTAGAACCGCTCGGCCACACCGGCCGGCGAGGAACAAAGGAAATGTATCAAATACATGTTCACAAATATAGGCTTCCAAAGGTAGAGCCCATGTTACAATGTGCGGTACTCTGCAAAGTACACTTCTGTGGGCAACACGGCGCACATAGCCTAGAGCAGGACGAATGGTTGAAAGCCAGCATTAATGTGTGATTTCAGTGCCTGCACGTCTCGGACGGCCTCTGCGTGTGCGACACATCTCACGTGCATCACAAGTAGAAGCTCAGAGCCTAGGAGGCATTCCGTAGAACGAGGATGGTGTGGCCGAGCGGTTCTAGGGGCTGCAGTCTGGAACCGCGCGACCGCTACGGTCGCATGTTCGAATCCTGCCTCGGGCATGGGTGTTTGTGATGTCCTTAGGTTAGTTAGGTTTAAGTAGTTCTAAGTTCTAGGGGACTGATGACCTCGGAAGTTAAATCCCATAGTGCCCAGAGCCATTTGAACATTTTTTTTTTTTGATCCAGTTTTGTCCAACATACTGCCGCTGGAAACGTGTTGCGCACCATAGTAACGCAGAAGTGGTCTGGAACCCTACAAGATTGTCCGCACTGTCGAAGTTAATAGGAACAGAGGCAGTTTTCTCGCAGTTATGTGTGGCATGTAAGGCGCAGTTGAGGGACGACCGGTCCTGCTACGTAGTCGTCATCTACCCCCGCCAGTACATATTAACCTGGTATAGCGATTTGGCTGACATCACTGGGAGTTTTCCAACACCTCTTCTAAGGCTAAGTTCGCTGCACGCCTTGGTAGAGTGCGGACGTGTAACAGCAGTATCACGCTAGCGAAAACAGTTCAATTTCCTTGTTTACTTCATGTGTGTGGAAGACGTAAAATCTAAGCTCTTCTCTGCAAAGTTAAAGACTAATCGCCTCCATGGACGGTGGCTATGGCGACGATGCAAATAGTGAACTGAATAGTGGTAACAGTCACCCGGCGCAAGATGAAGATGTCGTGACGGCAAGACCAGAGAACAACTCACAGAAGCGATAGATGAACGACAGTGACAACAAGCAGAAAAGGAGCAGTACCAATAAAATGCAGCGTGTAGACGAAGAAAACGAAAGCGGATGCCATTCTAATGATACTACGCAGTCCTCACATGCAACACTTACAGACCCAGTAAGGGGCGGGGCTCAGGACGTACAGTGAATTAATGTGTACGCTGAATCTGAAATTGGTCCTTTTCAACTCTTTATTGGAAACGAAGATAAGAATACGGGTCGTTTACCTCCAATGCCTTCGGGTAAACTATTACATCGTTAGTGCAAAGGCGTAAATAAATACGTAAAAAACAAAAGTGTACTAAAAGCAGAAAGTTGCTTTGCTTAAGGTGCAACGCTTTAGTTCAGGTTTTGGGAGTATTAACATACATGCCTATGTCCGGTCTTTCATGACGGCGTGACAAGGTATCACCCAAGATGGGGACTTTATTTGTCTGTAGAAGAAACTTCAGACATAACCAGTGAAGCGTACCTGTAGTAAAAGTGAAACACTACAACAAACCCATTACAGTAGGACATCAAAAAGCCTATCCCAGTACGTTTGCTAACAGTGAAGTCCTCCCCGCCCCCCTCTCCAAAACAGAAGAAAGAAAGAAAAAAAATCAGGCTATGTTTCTATTCACTGAGTAAGATGCCAGGTGAAGCCATTAATACCATACGTCTTACCAAGCCGGAACTATTTGAGAGTTAAACATGGAGGTAATGAGTGTCGTAATTGCGGAGGCTGTGATAAGGGTATTGAATGTGACTGTGATAAAGACACTCCTCCTACACTCTATACTCATATGTAAGCAACCTATCAGGATGGTTCGCAGATGGATGAAGATACAAGACACAGTTCGGCTGCACTACTCCGTTGTTTTGGACTATTAATTATTTTCCTGTAATTTGCGCCTATGGTCACAAACTTTTTGTTAACAGATTACCAGTTTCGGACTTTAATGACCATCATCAGATCTGTTTCATAAAAACAAAGTCCTAAAGTTAATTATTGTCGGTCTCCAGTTGTGGAGTATCATCGAGTTACTTTCATTAGTGATCTCTGCGATTAATCTGCCAAATCTGTCTTCTCGACGTTAGTCCGGCGCAAGATGATGTGCATTGAAATCCTCCTTTATTAATTTTGCATTAGTGCCGGAACTGACGAGAGTACCCAGATGGACTTTAGTTATATCATTATGTGGTGCCCTGAATACAGAAATTATGTCGAAGTTTCCAGTATCTGAGAGAATGGAGACACCTGCGTATTGCCTAATGTAAAATTTTTATTTGGGATCTCATGTTTAATTAGAAGCGCTTTTCCTCCATACCCGTCTTCTCTATCACAGCTCATATTGTTCGAGCTGGATGTTGTTGTTGTTGTGGTCTTCAGTCCTGAGACTGGTTTGATGCAGCTCTCCATGCTACTCTATCTTGTGCAAGCTTCTTCATCTCCCAGTACCTACTGCAACCTACATCCTTCTGAATCTGCTTAGTGTACCCATCTCTCGGTCTCCCTCTACGATTTTTACCCTCCACACTGCCCTCCAATGCTAAATTTGTGATCCCTTGATGCCTCAAAACATGTCCTACCAACCGATCCCTTCTTCTAGCCAAGTTGTGCCACAAACTTCTCTTCTCCCCAATCTTATTCAATACCTCCTCATTAGTTACGTGATCTATCCACCTTATCTTCAGTATTCTTCTGTAGCACCACATTTCGAAAGCTTCTATTCTCTTCTTGTCCAAACTAGTTATCGTCCATGTTTCACTTCCATACATGGCTACACTCCAAACAAATGTTTTCAGAAATGACTTCCTGACACTTAAATCTATATTCGATGTTAACAAATTTCTCTTCTTCAGAAACGCTTTCCTTGCCATTGCCAGTCTACATTTTATATCCTCTCTACTTCGACCATCATCAGTTACTTTACTTCCTAAATAGCAAAACTCCTTTACTACTTTAAGTGTCTCATTTCCTAATCTAATTCCCTCAGCATCACCCGATTTAATTGGACTACATTCCATTATCCTCGTTTTGCTTTTGTTGATGTTCATCTTATATCCTCCTTTCAAGACACTGTCCATTCCGTTCAACTGCTCTTCCAAGTCCTTTGCAGTCTCTGACAGAATTACAATGTCATCGGCGAACCTCAAAGTTTTTACTTCGTCTCCATGAATTTTAATACCTACTCCAAATTTTTCTTTTGTTTCCTTTACTGCTTGCTCAATATACAGATTGAATAACATCGGGGAGAGGCTACAACCCTGTCTCACTCCTTTCCCAACCACTGCTTCCCTTTCATGCCCCTCGACTCTTATGACTGCCATCTGGTTTCTGTACAAATTGTAAATAGCCTTTCGCTCCCTGTATTTTACCCCTGCCACCTTTAGAATTTGAAAAAGAGTATTCCAGTCAACATTGTCAAAAGCTTTCTCTAAGTCTACAAATGCTAGAAACGTAGGTTTGCCTTTTCTTAATCTTTCTTCTAAGATAAGTCGTAAGGTCAGTATTGCCTCACGTGTTCCAACATTTCGACGGAATCCAAACTGATCCTCCCCGAGGTCCGCATCTACCAGTTTTTCCATTCGTCTGTAAAGAATTCGCGTTAGTATTTTGCAGCTGTGACTTATTAAACTGATAGTTCGGTAATTTTCACATCTGTCAGCACCTGCTTTCTTTGGGATTGGAATTATTATATTCTTCTTGAAGTCTGAGGGTATTTGGCCTGTCTCATACATCTTGGCGATGTAAGTCAGTAGAGCTAAGCACGTCTCACTGCGTATATTTCTATATGCTGCACGTTTATAAATGAAAGTAATCTGTTTTTATTACTGCCTATAGAAAGTGCTTTCCATAGCATTATATTTTACGGTAAAACAGCCATTTACCATTGATTTGTCAACTGCCATTAACGTCGTAGCGAGGATCTTATAGCCCGCATCTCGTGGTCGTGCGGTAGCGTTCTAGCTTCCCGCTTCCGGGTTCCCGGGTTCGATTCCCGGCGGGGTCAGGGATTTTCTATGCCTCGTGATGGCTGGGTGTTGTGTGTTGTCCTTAGGTTAGTTAGGTTTAAGTAGTTCTAAGTTCTAGGGGACTGATGACCATAGATGTTAAGTCCCATAGTGCTCAGAGCCATTTGAACCATTTGAGGATCTTATATACACTCCTGGAAATGGAAAAAAGAACACATTGACACCGGTGTGTCAGACCCACCATACTTGCTCCGGACACTGCGAGAGGGCTGTACAAGCAATGATCACACGCACGGCACAGCGGACACACCAGGAACCGCGGTGTTGGCCGTCGAATGGCGCTAGCTGCGCAGCATTTGTGCACCGCCGCCGTCAGTGTCAGCCAGTTTGCCGTGGCATACGGAGCTCCATCGCAGTCTTTAACACTGGTAGCATGCCGCGACAGCGTGGACGTGAACCGTATGTGCAGTTGACAGACTTTGAGCGAGGGCGTATAGTGGGCATGCGGGAGGCCGGGTGGACGTACCGCCGAATTGCTCAACACGTGGGGCGTGAGGTCTCCACAGTACATCGATGTTGTCGCCAGTGGTCGGCGGAAGGTGCACGTGCCCGTCGACCTGCGACCGGACTGCAGCGACGCACGGATGCACGCCAAGACCGTAGGATCCTACGCAGTGCCGTAGGGGACCGCACCGCCACTTCCCAGCAAATTAGGGACACTGTTGCTCCTGGGGTATCATCGAGGACCATTCGCAACCGTCTCCATGAAGCTGGGCTACGGTCCCGCACACCGTTATGCCGTCTTCCGCTCACGCCCCAACATCATGCAGCACGCCTCCAGTGGTGTCGCGACAGGCGTGAATGGAGGGACGAACGGAGACGTGTCGTCTTCAGCGATGAGAGTCGCTTCTGCCTTGGTGCCAATGATGGTCGTATGCGTGTTCGGCGCCGTGCAGGTGAGCGCCACAATCAGGACTGCATACAACCGAGGCACACAGGGCCAACACCCGGCATCATGGTGTGCGGAGCGATCTCCTACACTGGCCGTACACCTCTGGTGATCGTCGAGGGGACACTGAATAGTGCACGGTACATCCAAACCGTCATCGAACCCATCGTTCTACCATTCCTAGACCGGCAAGGGAACTTGCTGTTCCAACAGGACAATGCACGTCCACATGTATCCCGTGCCACCCAACGTGCTCTAGAAGGTGTAAGTCATCTACCCTGGCCAGCAAGATCTCCGGATCTGTCCCCCATTGAGCATGTTTGGGACTGGATGAAGCGTCGTCTCACGCGGTCTGGACGTCCAGCACGAACGCTGGTCCAACTGAGGCGCCAGGTGGAAATGGCGTGGCAAGCCGTTCCACAGGACTACATCCAGCATCTCTACGATCGTCTCCATGGGAGAATAGCAGCCTGCATTGCTGCGAAAGGTGGATATACACTGTACTAGAGCCGACATTGTACATGCTCTGTTGCCTGTGTCTATGTGCCTGTGGTTCTGTCAGTGTGATCATGTGATGTATCTGACCCCAGGAATGTGTCAATAAAGTTTCCCCTTCCTGGGACAATGAATTCACGGTGTTCTTATTTCAATTTCCAGGAGTGTATAAGATCTTTCAAGTTGCGCTGCTAGACGTTTGCATGCACTCACGAAACATATCGACTATAGAAATTTATCTTTCCTGCTGTTAGTGCAGCTGAGACTTGGGAATGTGATGGGAGATATTGGCAATTCTGTTGTCGACAGCCGATTTCCTGGTATGGCTTTGAATTGTGTCTAAATCCATCTGAGTTCCCTTAAACAACGATAACAGTCAGAATAATTCACATGTAGGTCGTAAGTCGAGTACTGAATTAGTTCTCAGAATCTAAAATGGTCGTTTAAGCTACAACTGCTCTTATTTTCATGTCACAAGCCTTCAGCCTTAATCAACATTTCAGCAATGAGAAAGTCTGTTACGATTGCAGCATCGCGCTGCCCGTGTGCTCCAGCTCTCGTCTCCCAGTGCCAAGAATGTGGTGAAAGTTAGGCCAAATTTCACTGGATAACAACAAATGTTTGTCTAGTTTTTCTTTTTTATCTTTCTTTGAGCGAGCTGTAACTGCAAAGAACGAAATTGTAGGAAAGCCTCGAACGCGCTACCGCTTGTGGTCAGTAGGCTGCACAGGAAGCTGGTGACAATTACCATCTCTACTAGACAGTGGTGAAACTTATTTATTGTGAGTGAAATTTTGGAAATTTGTGGTAATGACTATGGGACCAAAGTGCTGGGGTCATCGGTCCCTAGGCTTATGCACTACTTATTCTAACTTAAACTAACTTACGCTAAGGACAACACACACACTCTTACCCGAGGGATGACTCGAACCTCCGACGGGGGGAGCTGTGCGAACCGTTACAAGACGCCTGAGACCGCTCGGCTACCCCGCGAGGCCCTTATTAATGAATTATTTTTGTTATTGCAGAAGGCAGAGGCATCCCTCTCTGGTGGGCTTACAACAAAAGTTGATGCTGATGAGTTTATATGTTTCGTCAGTTTTTGTATTGTTAGCCACTGGAGTTGATCCTTGTTACTTATATCTAACAAACTGTCATCTTTAGTGTGTTATTAAAGTTAAATTAACTTCGCAGGTGAATACGTCTCATACAGAAATAAAAAAAATAAAAATAGAAAATAACTGCTGAAGTCCAACTAGGAACCATCCATATAGAAAGACAGATCGCTGAGTATTCAGTTAGTGAGCCCCCAGGAAATGTTCCCCTGTTCCAGTAGTATGAATTATATCTTTCGATAGTGGCACCGCATTCGTTACTTCATCTAATACACGAAGAGAAAGGACAGGGCCATTTCCCCATGATATGTCACATTAACTTTCCACTCCAGGCAGTCCCAAACAGAATAAAAGCGATACATTATATTTCATTTGCGTTACTATTGTATAGACCGTAATGTGTGGTAGTGATTTCCGCCACCAAATTTCGTAATGTTAAAAGTACATATCGCGCGGTGACTAATCATTAACTCAGGAGATAAGATAATGTTCGGAACTGTGCAGTCAATCTTCGTTCGGTTCAAAGGCTCTAAGCAATATGGGACTTAACTTCTGATGTCATCAGTCCCCTAGACTTAGAACTACTTAAACCTAACTACCCTAAGGACAACACACATACCCATGCCCGACTTGAACCGTCACTTTGACATGTAGTATGCAGTTCTTTAATGTGTAAGTAAGCAAGGAAGAGGAGCGGAGGAAAGCGCTATCAGATACATATGTCACTTACGGCACTAAATAAACTATTATTGGAAACGTTGACGTAATGTCCTAAGCGTAAGGAAGACAGCAAATATTTTTTAGCGTCGACAAGAATTAGTAATAAATCAGAGTGTGAACAAATGACAAATAACAATGAGGCGAACTACGGAGAGTAACGGAGCACATCGACAGCGCTTCCACTCGTATTGGAAAAATTTGTGGTCTTGTAGTGTTATCTGAGCAATGGTATATCTCCAGTAATTTCCTTCAGTCTAGAAATGCTGAGTACTTCTTTTGTAGTTGAGCACTGGGCGATTGTATGGATGGAGAGGTGGATGGCATGGATATACTCCTGAGAACCTCGTTTTCAATGAAACTGTGTCAAACCTGTCTCGTCTACACATTAATGTAGAGTCTAAGAAATTTAGTGAAACGGGTGACGTTTGTGTAGCCTCTGGAAGCACACAGCACAGAGGAGCTCAAAGCAACGATCAAATCTCTGATAACTTACCGAATAAACGCCTGGAAGCAAGCGTCGAAACAGCCTCTGGAGCAACTGGCTGCAGCGTGCACACCTTCAGCCACTTATGTCGCACCGAATAACTTTGCCAGATGACGTACTCGGTGACGTCACAATCGCTGTATCATCGGGAAGAAGAACCTTGCTATCAGTGGCTGGCGGAATTGTCAGCTCACGCTAGTTTACGCTCAGACATTTGTCTTCGCCTGGTTTGCGCATAATCACTATGACACAGCTTTTAGTGTAGGGTTGCATGACTCATATTTAGACCACGGCCTCTCATTCCTAAAGTTTTAACTCAAAGTTAACGACGTAATTACGACAAAGCTGGATGACATTACTGAAATGAGACATTAAGATTATTCTAAAATTTGTCGTTCACTGTTGTTAAAACAGTGAGAGCTAAGAAATTTGATGTAGTAGTTTGCTCACAGTGTGACGTTAAGGATAGAGTTGTGGTGAAGGTGTCATTGGCTGGTATCGTTACGGTTCTCGTAAAAGCTTAACTCAAAAACTCTCTCGTTACACTTCTGCTTTTCGTAATCAGGAGCCTTCGCTAAAGACTGCTGACTCTTGATTTACAGAGGTCGTGCTTTCGTCAGCAAAGAAATGTGAGAAGATTGATTAAAATATGTTTTTGTCCCGAGATACAGCGGAACAGTTCGCAACCAGACTGAAAGGGATCACGATGGGTTTTTCAGTAAGACATTCTTAGGCGTACTGAGGTCTGTTTCTGTATTATGAGAGGTGGCGGTTTTGTTCGTAACATTTGTCACAGAGAGCATTTTTACTGAGTACATGCGTAGAGGAGCCTCTTTGAATACCAAAGTTCATGTTGTTGCCACATATTCAGTCCGCTGTTGAATTGCGGAATAATTTTATTGTACACATTTATGTTTTTAGAAAAATTCTCGGAATGGAGAAGGTTAGAACTGGGCCGGTGTGCCAGTCGGAATGTCAACAAGGTGTACCGCCGTTTAATAGAATGCAGGGCAGGAGGCGAACGTTGCCTCACAACCGCAGAAAGAGGTCGTGTTTTTTTTAAAAATATTTATATTTTGATTAAATTATTACTCTTTTGTGAAGATTCAGAAATCGGTTGTGGGTTTTGCACCACTTCTTACCGGGAAGAGCAAAGACTTTTCAAAAAACTTAGGTACTGTATGTGATAGTTTATACACTCCTGGAAACGGAAAAAAGAACACATTGACACCGGTGTGTCAGACCCACCATACTTGCCCCGGACACTGCGAGAGGGCTGTACAAGCAATGATCACACGTACGGCACAGCGGACACACCAGGAACCGCGGTGTTGGTCGTCGAATGGCACAAGCTGCGCAGCATTTGTGCACCGCCGCCGTCAGTGTCAGCCAGTTTGCCGTGGCATACGGAGCTCTATCGCAGTCTTTAACACTGGTAGCATGCCGCGACAGCGTGGACGTGAATCATATGTGCAGTTGACGGACTTTGAGCGAGGGCGTATAGTGGGCATGCGGGAGGCCGGGTGGACGTACCGCCGAATTGCTCAACACGTGGGGCGTGAGGTCTCCACAGTACATCGATGTTGTCGCCAGTGGTCGGCGGAGGGTGCACGTGCCCGTAGACCTGGGACCGGACCGCAGCGACGCACGGATGCACGCCAAGACCGTAGGATCCTACACAATGCCGTAGGGGACCGCACCGCCACTTCCCAGCAAATTAGGGACACTGTTGCTTCTGGGGTATCGGCGAGGACCATTCGCAACCGTCTCCATGAAGCTGGGCTACGGTCCCGCACACCGTTAGGCCGTCTTCCGCTCACGCCCCAACATCGTGCAGCCCGCCTCCAGTGGTGTCGCGACAGGCGTGAATGGAGGGACGAATGGATACGTGTCGTCTTCAGCGATGAGAGTCGCTTCTGCCTTGGTGCCAATGATGATCGTATGCGTGTTTGGCGCCGTGCAGGTGAGCGCCACAATCAGGACTGCATACGACCGAGGCACACAGGGCCAACACCCGGCATCATGGTGTGGGGAGCAATCTCCTACACTGGCCGTACACCACTGGTGATCGTCGAGGGGACACTGAATAGTGCACGGTATATCCCAACCGTCATCGAACCCATCGTTCTACCATTCCTAGACCGGCAAGGGAAGTTGCTGTTCCAACAGGACAATGCACGTCCGCATGTATCCCGTGCCATCCAACGTGCTCTAGAAGGTGTAAGTCAACTACCCTGGCCAGCAAGATCTCCGGATCTGTCCCCCATTGGGCATGTTTGGGACTGGATGAAGCGTCGTCTCACGCGGTCTGCACGTCCAGCACGAACGCTGGTCCAACTGAGGCGCCAGGTGGAAGTGGCATGGCAAGCCGTTCCACAGGACTACATCCAGCCTCTCTACGATCGTCTCCATGGGAGAATAGCAGCCTGCATTGCTGCGAAAGGTGGATATGCACTGTACTAGTGCCGACATTGTGCATGCTCTGTTGCCTGTGTCTATGTGCCTGTGGTTCTGTCAGTGTGATAATGTGATGTATCTGACCCCAGGAATGTGTCAATAAAGTTTCCCCTTCCTGGGACAATGAATTCACGGTGTTCTTATTTCAATTTCCAGGAGTGTATGTCACCCCTTTCGTTTGTAGAAGGCATAGCGTTCTCAAGATCAAAAACACAGTTCGCATTGCCACTTAATTTATTTGTGTCGTGATCATGTTCGACCACGACCGGATTTGGGACATAGCAACTACTAACAGAGAAACGTAAGGGACCAGACAGAGCTTTACTACACCACACGTAAAAGAAATTGGATTTAAATCATAAAGAAAGTAAATAGCAATGCGTCTTCTGCCTTAACTACGACGTTTGCCGACATGCAGTCGGTCCCTGTTAGCTGTATAAGAACTATAAAAACACCGTTATTCCTGTTGCCATTAATAAGAGATTGATAGCATAAAAATACTTTAAGTAATAAGCAGGCACAACAGCATTTGAGAGCACAATAACCGATTCAACAACCTTAGTCAGTACTGCTAACAATAGGCTCCGTACATTTCAATTTTATATCTTGCTGGCTGTTTCTTTAAATAAAGTCCTTTAACATTTTCGACATTTCATCGCAGCTGCACACATAAATTCTTACATAGCACTGAACAATAGTAATATTTTATTATAACTAATTAGTGGCTGATGACCACGCCACATACGCGTCCGCCGTCTTTAAAAAAAAATATCAGGACTGTGGTAACAGAAGAGGATTACAATTCTTAAGCTGTTAAAAAAATTAGAAAATGTCGCTGTCGATACAGTTTATGAACAATTTGTATTCTGCGCCGTGGCGCGTAAGATATTCTTTGAAATATCAGGTGGTCGCTACTCAGTCACGATCCAAGAAATTTTACACAGATTGTATGGCTTTTATGAGCCTTAATGGTTAGATTATCGAAAGTAAGTTTATTTAAGCTATCGAAACAGATACTAAATTACAAGGTAGACACAAACGCAAACATTATTATGCTACATAATAAAGCAGTGTGAAGTAAGACATCACAGCAAAAATAAACGTAGACAGAAAGAACCAAACTTTGCGACCGATAATAATTACCAAAGTACCACAAGCAGCGCAAAAAATGGTTCAAATGGCTCTGAGCACTATGGGACTTAACATCTATGGTCATCAGTCCCCTAGAACTTAGAACTACTTAAACCTAACTAACCTAAGGACAGCACACAACACCCAGCCATCACGAGGCAGAGAAAATCCCTGACTCCGCCGGGAATCGAACCCTACAACCCGGGCGTGGTGAAGCGAGAACTCTACCGCACAACCACGAGATGCGGGCAAGCAGCACAGACGGGCTCGTTAAAACAGGGCAAATGCGCTCATACATCCAGAGCCACCGCAACATGGGTGCAGACTTGGCCTCTTAAATAGCAAAGCTCAGGAACACATTCTGTCGTGTTGCTTTTCTCTCTGTGTCACTGGAGTCAGAGAGAACGACTGTCTATTGAGTTTCAGTGAAACCACGACACGATTATCGATAATGGTCAACCTGCTACCTGCTGACTTCAGCACCGAGATGTAGTCAACCTGATGCACACAACGACCGTGGTGCCTAATGGGTCGTCCGGGAAGAGAATACTAGTGTGAGGCCAGCCTTCACGTACTGGAGGTCACCGCAGATCATCCCGCAAGCTGTCACCTTCACACCTATCAGGCTTGTTGCTCCTCGCAGCCCCCTGACAGGCTCGTGAGCATTTGCTGCCGTCTTGTTCGGTAAACGGTGGGTGGCCAGGGCCTAGTCGTCACAACAACCGGCATCCTAGACCACAATCAGCACTCTCTACGTGAGTTCGCGACGAGCTGCCTTCCAGAGCACTGAGATCGAAGCCGCACCGGGTCACAGAACGCCTGGGCAGCTCCCTCCCGTGGCCAAACAAGCGCACGGCGATGGCACTGACCTGCGAGAGCGACATCAAGATTCGCTGACAATGCATCAGCACTTCTTCACGGCAAGCCCGGTTACGCTCGGCCACCGACCGCAGCTCTGAAGACACTTATAACTCTACACCCTTTGCACGATAGATAGATTTTAGTAAAGATACCACTGGTTCACCGACGCCGCTCACCAACACTCCGCGCTCGACTTTCTGTCATAACGCGATCGCAGCTCACTGGGTCGCAACATAGTGCTGCCTAGGGCTTCTTTTGTCGAACACTGGTAGAATCTGGACGGTTGGCTTGGCCTTGCTGATGTGGAGGTTTTATTTCGGAATGCAGCAGCTGCAATTTGGAACTTATCAACTGAGTTAACATATGAACATGCACTAGTGTGCACTAATATTGCAGGAAATGGAACGCCGTGTTTCGGGAGCGTTTTCAGCTTGAAATGTTTCATTATTAAATCTTATGTTTTGGCTATTAGAATATTGTCAGTTTAACCACTTCTTAATACTCATGAACTCAGGAAAGCTTTACGTCACTCTTTCCCCTTTCTTTTTAAAGTACTGAATATTTTATATTCAAATTAGAGTACTTGTAAACAACAATTAATTTCAATGTAGATATGATGATCTTTTCTAGTTCTGTTCGTGTCAGTCGTTTATGATTAATACACAACTAAATCACACTCATACCACACACCACATCTGCCTGTTCAAAAGTTTTTGTGTACGGTTAGCTGGATATGTATTGTAGATTGCGTGGCTCGATTATTTGTGAATGGTTTATTGACGCTTGGCCTCCCCGAATTGCATCTAGCAACATTTGTTTATGTAATATCAAATGGTTCAAATGGCTCTGATCATTATGGACTTAACATCTGAGGTCATCAGTCCCCTAGAATTTAGAACTACTGAAACCTAACTAACCTAAGGACTTCACGTACATCCATGCCCGAGGCAGGATTCGAACCTGCGACCGTAGCAGTCGCGCGGTTCCGGACTGAAGCGCCTAGAACCGCTCGGTCATAGCGGCCGGCTATGTAATATCAAAAGCAGCATGATTTCTTTCAGCTCGTTTTGTTGCAGATGAGTGTAGTCAAGGTAGGCATGCACTGCAGAGTAGAGCTATGTTTCCGTTGTTGCACAGGTAAGTCATATCATTCTTTGAGCCATGATCAGACTTTGTTCAGTGCCTTTAAGGAATGGTGAGTGTTTATTCATTTTGCACAGATTGAGATTACCTTAAGCTGTAGTGCATGTTTATCCTGTATGTCTATCAGTTATAGTTGTTGGGTCAAACTTACTGGCGTATTCAGAGCACTGTGTTAAAAAATGTTTGCTGTATACTCGTAGCAGTGGATAGGTACACTTCGTATTCAGTGATTAGTTCAATGATGATGCAAGAATCTGTAAATGTTCCATATTAGAAGTTCAAATACAAAAATCAAGTGTGAAGTTAATATACAGAAGTCGCATCTGGAAGGTCAGATTTGTAGACTTCACACAGATTACATAAACCGTAAAAAAACTGTACATATTGGAAGTTCAAATACGGAAGTTTCATATAGTCCCTTCATTCGTGTTTCGCAGAATTCCGTGTAAGAAAAGGGCACTCTTGAGTTTCGTACGAGCGATGCTTTTAAATCCTTTTTGATTTGAGAATAGAAGCGTTTTTACCTCAACGAAGTTTATTGTATTCTAACCTAGAACTTGCTGAAGAATTCTGCAGTAAACCGACGTTAACGATATTTCTCTGTAATTTTGCTGATCCGTTCTCTTACCCTTTTTATGCACAGTAGCTGCCTGCACCTTTTTCCATTCGGGATGATTCCGCGCTCCTAAGGGAAGACTTTCTTCGAATGATTTTACAATTTTACTGTGGAATCAGGTGGACCTTAAAAATACGGGGTGATTAGGTTGAGATCGCTAGAGTGCTTACTCGTATCTGGATAACTTCGCAATCAGACTGAATTTCGATCTCCATAGACATAGTATTTTGTCAATCACAAGAAACGCTCCCCTCTTTTGATATCCGACCTCTCTTTTATATAAGCGTTCCACGCCGCGTTAAAGATTTCGTAGCTCTCTACTTTCAGTTTCATCTATTGCTACACGCAGATTCCGTACTAGGACTGCTGAACGTATAATCTGTTTAGGCGACACGTACACAACTTTGGAAGCTGTATCACGCCGTTACATCACGGATTAGCATGTGTCTCGAATGCGATCAGTCACCGTGTGATTTCTTAATTCACAAGGAACTGGCTATGATAAGAAATTCGTTGTCATTCGTCTTGCGATAACTTTTTCTTTGGGTGGGGAGGGGGGGGGGGGGGCAGTATGACTCACGACAGTGTTACATTTCTTATTTTGCTCTCTGGTCTAGAAAGAGAATTATGAAAATACTTAAAATATTTTTATTGTGTTATCCATCGCGAGACAAGATGATTGCTCTGACACACGTTTTTCTTGCTTTCCCAAAAGTATCACCTGTCCTTACTGAAGTTTCAGTGTTGTGTATTAACACTAATTATCTACTGCAGGGAGTTGGAACGAGCACATGTGGAGTCTGTTTGTGGCGTTGATGACGCCAAAGGTGAGTGTTTAAGATGATATCGTTGCCAGATGCAGACTGTTTCTCGAATGTCCTCATCGAGGGCATGTATCACTATCAATAGTATGCGAGCAGACTGAAACGACGAAAGAAAATTAGTACCAAAGCCGCGTTTCGGACTCGGGTCCCCTGCTCAGTACGCTGGTGTGCTGACAACTACACCAGTCTGACACAGTGCCTGTGCAAAAACGCTTGGACTACCCTAGCATGCCTCCCTCCACAGTCCAAATTCCCATTCACGACTCAGACCACTTGGCATTCCCCCTAAACTCTAAAAGCACTGTACGGGCTCTCCAACTGTATTGAAATAACATCTCTGCATCGAATGAAACAGTTGAAACGTCCCCTTAGAAAAATTATTGAATTACTGTGCTGATAAATCTCTTACATTATTTGATTTTCAAACAGCTGAGCAGAACTGAACGTACTCAGACATTTCGCTCTTTACCTATTCTGATCAACACTAAACTGACACACAATATTTTTAGCGCAACGCAATCTGACTTTTAATAATCCCTATAAAAGAATGGCCCTGACTAACAATGACCTATACTTTCAGGAATTCTTACGTCACAAAAAGCTTCGTTTCTCCAACTACTGCAATACAGCGAGCCTCCACTACTGCCAGCTAACTAAAAGATTCAAACTACTGAACGCACTAACTACTGATAGGCATAGTTAGCAAATGAAAGATTTTGATAGAGAACAAACAATGTATTTAACTTAATAGTGTTCAAAAGTTATGACTTTCTTACAAATGTACTGTTTCTGATGGACACACGTCCAGATCATCCGCTCTCAAAAATCCGCCATCTCACTTCCCCATATCCACCACTGCTGGCGGCTCACCTCCAACTGCGCAACGCTACGCGCTGTTGACAGCCAACAGCCCAACACTACAATAGCGAATATTACAACAATGTCACCCAGCCACAAACTGCACACAGCACAGCCAGTGATTTTCATACAGAGCGCTACGTGGCGTTACCAATATAAAAACCTAAACAGCCTACTTACACGGTGTCCTGCCTGAAACTCAGACACAGACACTTTAATCAAATGGAACTATGTGGCTACAGAGACCTTTTCGAGTCTCAAACACTTATGATTTGTATATGCAGACTGAAGCGACTACTTAAAATTTGTACCGAAGCCAGGATTCAAACGGGTGACCTGCTCACTAGGCAGATATACTAACTTCTATGTCACCCTGGCTCAGTGACCTGCTCACTAGGCAGATACTCTAACCTCTATGGCACCCTGGCTCAGTGACTGTACAACTGCAGCGAGAACATTAGCACGACTCCCTCCTCTATCTAAATTCTATAAACATCAAAGATGTTGGAGACTTGAAAAGGTCTCTGGAACAATATAGTTTCATTTGATTAAAGCACTTGTATCTAGGTTTCAGGCAGGACCCCCGTTTCGTTAGATGCTCAGGTGCTATTCCAATGCAAATTGAGAGCCTCTTCAGTGCTGTTTGAGTTTAGGGTGAATACCAAATGGGCGGAGGTATGAATGGGAATTTGGTTCGAGGAGGGAGGCATGCTAGGGTGGTCCACGCGTTTGTGCAAAGGCACTGTGTCAGACTGGTGTAGTTGTTAGAACACCTGCGTAGTGAGCAAGGGACCTTGAGTCCGAAACCCGGCTTTGGTACCATTTTTCATTCGTCGTTTCAGTCTGCATATATACATCACAGGTGTTTGAGACTTGACAAAAAAATGAATCTTTTTACAGAAGTTGCTAGTTGAGGGATTAGCAAGCTGTCGGTGGATGCGCTGTTGCTCCTACTGATGGCCGTGGGTTTGGTCTTGATCTGGATGAAGAAGAGTTTATGGTTGCTTCTCCGTTTGATGCTGTTGATCCTGGTGCTTATATTTACCTCGAGACAAGATAACGGGATTGAAGAGTAGAAAATTCTGAAGGTTGTTCAGCGTTGTCTAGATAGGTGGAGAATATGATATGTAATATCAAAATTCGAAGGTTTTGGTCATGGCTCTGGGGTCGGTCTGTAAAGAGGGGCAGATGATATGTGGTAATAGGAACTCTGCTTGGAGCCTCACGTATAGACTGTGGGCGCAGAGTGTGGGTAGTTTAGCAGCCAGCGATTAAGAGAGCTCGTTTCCACAACGCACAGCACCACATACTCGCAGCAGGCACTGTGTACACAGCAGCATGCCTGAGACGGTCCTCCTACGCCACGTTATGTCACGTGAAGCGATCCCATGGTCCCCTGAGTGGTATAAAGCTGCCCGCACAGTGACAACAACCAAGTCTAGTATTCATCCCTGCATTTCTTCTAGATAAGCATCCGTTATCGTTGTGCTGGCGCTGCGGACTCGGAAAATGTCTGGTGTTTGACTGACTGGATTTCTCACAACAATACAATGGGCATGAGCCTTACACAGAAGGACATGAAATGTTTTACACTATTCATATTTTGCATAACTGCAACCAGCCGGAAGCAGCGGTTGTGCGCCGAATTCTTAACTAGTTTTTTTGTTCAAATAAAGAAAACGGAAACGCCGTTGCAGTAGGTAGTGTAAGGGCGACGGCGTCTGAAGTCCAGATGAAGCGAGCGGATGCATCTCTTTCCGTTCGCGAAAACGCAAAATGGTGCTATCGGCGAGCAGCGAGTACCCCCGTAATTGGAGCAACAAAGTCTTGCTCGGAACGCGGCAACGGCAACGACTTCCTTGGTATCGAAGAACAGCGACCTCGTTAGTGAGGGTGATGATGGAATTTTATAGTCGACATTCGAATGGACGCAAGAGAGTAGCCCTCGTTGCAATCAGCGACACTGTAAGATCTCGCGAGGACCTTAGCGCTGGAGAACTACTCAATACACATTTTTCTTTTCTTTTTTCTCGTCAGTCTTCTGTTGCGGCCCCCACTAAATCTCCTGCATCAACCTCTTCATCTCAGAGTAGCACTTCCACCCTACTTCAGCAATTATTTGTCGAATGTATTTCATTCTCTGTTTCCCATACAATTTTCACCCTCTACAGCTCCCTCTAGTACAATATAGGTTATTCTATTGTGCATTGACACATGCCCTAACATCCTGTCCCAGCCGGTGTTTTAGATATGATTCTTTCTTCGCCGATTCTGAGGAGAACCTCCACATTCCTTATTTTATTAATCAAACATTTCTGTAGCATCATATCTCAAACTTTGATTCTCTTCTGTTTCGGTTTTCCCACTCTATAATTCACAACCTCACAGTGCTGCGCTCCGAACGTATATTCTCAGAAATTACTTCCACCATTAAGGTCTGTGTTTGATACCTGTATATTTCCCTTCGCCAGGAATGCCTTCTTTTCCAGGGCAAGTCTTCATGTTATGTCTTCATGTTATGTCCTCCTTGCATCGTCCATCGTCGGTTATTTGGGTCAGAAGGTAACGGAATTCTTTAGCTTTGTCTACTTCGTGATCAACAGTTTTGATGTCAAGTTTCTCGATATTCTCAATTCTGCTACTTCTCATTACTTTTGTCTTTTTCCGGTTTACGTTGAGTTCATATTCTGTACTCATTAGACTGTTGATAGTAACTTACTGTCCTGTAATTTGTCTCCACTTTCACTGAAAATAGCAATGCCAATAGCAAATCTTATTATCTATATCGTTCCACCCTTGCTTTTAATTTCACTCTTGAAACTTACTTTTATTTCCGTTATTGCTTCTTCAGTATATAGACTGAAAAACAGGGCAGAGAGACTACACCCTCTTTAATCTGAGCGCTTCATTTTTGATCTTCCTGTCTTATTGTTCCGTCTTGGTTCTTGGACATATTGTATATTACCCATCTTTCTCTTTAGTTCTGCTTCTATTTCACTCAGAATTTTGAACGTCTTGCAGCATTTTACATTGCCGAACGCTTTTTCTAGGTCAACAAATCCTATGAGAGTGCTTTAATTTTTCTTCAGTCTTGTTTCCATTATCAGGATCAAAGTCAGAACTTCCCCTCTGGGGCATTTATCTTTCCTAATGCGAAACTTGTCTTCATCTGCCTGATCCACAGTTTCCTTTCCCATTATTTTGTATATAATTCTGGTTAGCAGCTACGATGCATAAGCTGTTGAGCTAAATGTGTAGCAGTTTCCAGACTTACCTGCCCTTCATATCTTGGGAATTGTGTGGACGATATTTTTCCGAAAGTTTGATGGTATGTCTCCAGCAACATAGATTCTACGACCGTCGCTTCATCCAATGATTTTAGAAATAGCAATCGAGCGCAATCTATCCCTACTGCCTTATTTGATATAAAAGCTTTCAAAGCTCTTAAATTCTTACTCTAATACTGTAAAGTTTTCATACATGGTGTAGTGTTCATCCCATCCCGATATGCTAGTGTACTCATTCTCTTCCCTGAATGTCACAGTGTAAGGTTTCTAACTTACACCATTAAGCACAACGTAAACCAAGATCAAAGCTAAAATGTCGGCTGCCCCCCCCCCCATTTACGCTGTAAAAAACACTCGAATTTACGCGTTTCGAAGGTCAAGCATTCATCACCAGAATTGTTAAACAGAAATATCTAAAAGCTACCATGATTAAATAAAAATAAGAACAATAAAATATGTGATTACTTCCCATGCAACCGTGTCTTCTTAAACTACAGTGAACACTTCGTGATTCTAAATGAAGATGAAGCATATAGTTGCCCACATGCCCCGAAATTAAAATCCCGTCAAGAACAGAATGCTAATGGTGCAACTACAAACTCACTAAACATAGACGGATATTAATAAAGATCTGTCAAGTTCCTTAGTTGAAATTGTCGTGTTTCGTAGATTTTAAACGCTTACAATGTTAGTCATCTTATGGGGTAAGTTAATGAAATACACAATTAAAACCAACACACTACGATTTAAATTAAATGACAGTTTAAAACGTTAGTTAATAAATAGGGTAGAGCAGGTATCCATAAATTCATGCAACACTTGTAAAACGATGTACATTGGCCAGACGGTAGATCCTTTAAATTGAGCTGCAAGGAACACTTTTCAGCTTAATAATTTCGAAAAGTCGGCCATAACCATGAATATTCATGAAACAGACAACTCTACGTTGAGAAATAATGAGGATTTCGCAGGTTTGCAGATACTAGATAAATGTAAGAAACTGGATGTGCAACAACTGGGGATTATTGTACATAGCGTGAAAAACCGTAACACTATAGACGAAGGGCTTACAGGTGCCACAGACAACTTCTTCAAAAACTTTGATGTTCTTTTTTAACACCCTTCTCCGTTTTTAGTGACTTTAATTAGTGTTGCACCATTAGCATTCTGTTCCTGACAGGCTTTGAACTCTGAGCATCCGGGTAAGTATACGCGTCAGTATTGTTTGTTTCGTATCTCTTTGCTTATGTATTTGCAATCACGAACTTCTCATTCTAGTTACCTCCTCGTTTATTATTTATTTATTTATTTATGCATTTATTTTACCTGGCAAGATTAGGGCCTTCAGGCCCTCTCTTACACCTAACCAGGCATACTCGGATTGAACGAGTTACAGTTTCTACTTAACATTAAGGACATATAGCCTATTATGCAGTATTGATGTTAAAGAAAAAATAGATATTATAACAGTAGTACAATGATAATTATAACAATAAAAAATAATTATAACAATCAATAATAATAATAATAATAGTAATAATAATAATAATAATAATGACTATGTATATGAAAGTAAACATACTTTTCTTTTCTGAATGTCAGTCCCATTGTTAGTTGGGAATTTTCTCGTTATGTTCTTGCAGCTTGTGAGTTATTCTCATCGAGCAGAGACATAAGACGATAGAATGGGGTGAAAGAGATATATAAGAGGTAGATAGGTTAGAGGAAGAGAAATAGAACGGTAAAATTCGAAGCTGTGATGGAGAGGAGAAAGAAAGAGATGGGAGGGGCACAAGAATGGTGGCTATACCGTCCCTAATATGTAAGTTTTGAGTTCCCTCTTGAATGTTGAGTAGTTCTGGATAAGACGCAGATCACAGGGGAGCGCGTTCCATAGTCGTATGGCTGAGATGGAGAATGACAAGGAGAAAGATTTTGTGTTATGTAAAGGTACAGCCAAGATGATAGACGTATCCGATCTGGTGTTGCGATTGTGGAATGATGATAGGTGTTTAATGTGAGAAGATAAGTATTGGGGGCACCAGTGGCTAAGAAATCGATGAAGTAAGCACATCGTGTGGAGATCGCGTGCCGTATGTGGGCGTATCCAACCTAGCTGGGAGTATGAAGGACTGATATGATCATACAACCGAATATTGCACACGTATCTAACGCAAGCATTCATCACTAGCTCGAGGCATCTAGAATTTTCACTATTTGTGCCGTGTTGAACTACATCGCAGTAGTAAAGATTTGGCAAGACTAGTGTTTGGACTAATTTTTGTTTAACATGGGTTGGACATATTTTTCTAAATTTTTGAATTGCATGTAGGGAGGAGAGCTATTTCCGGCAAGCTGTGACTGTTTGTTCTTCCCAGTTTAGGTGTTCATCCAAGATTATTCCAAGGTCTTTTACTGTTTTTTGGTATGGTAGTTGGGTACCATTGAGGAGTATTTTAGGGACTGTTTCGCGAAAGTACGGCTGATTAACTTTGGATGAGATATAAGTATGACCTGGGATTTCTTGGGGTTTAGTTTCAGACCTAGGTTCTGTGCCCATCGAGAAACAGAGCAAAGATCTGCGTTCATACTCGCTACTGCGCCAGCAATGTTTTTGGGGCTTGCACTTATGTACAGTTGGATGTCGTCGGCATAAAGATGGTAGTTGCAGGAGTGAATCACTGAAGAAATATCATTAATGTACAGTGAGAAGAGTAGTGGACCAAGGACGGAGCCTTGGGGAACTCCAGAGCGCACGCTTTTCCATGATGACTTTTCCGACCCACAAATGACTTGTTGACTTCTGTTTTTGAGGTAGCTGTCGAACAAGTGTATTGCGCTGTTTGAGAAATTCAGCTGTTTCATTTTAATTAGTAATATATCGAAGTCAACTGTGTCAAAAGCCTTGCTAAAGTCAAGCAGTGTTAGGATAGTAGCTTCACGTCTGTCCATAGCATGTTTAATGTCATCAGTTACTTTGATTAATGCGGTTGCTGTACTATGGTGCTTTCGAAAGCCTGACTGATATTCGTCATGGATGTTATGAGTTTTGAGGTAATCCGTCAGTTGTTCATGGACGATGTACTCTAGGGCTTTAGAAATTGCAGGTAGTATGCTGATCGGCCTGTAGTCACCTGGCGACTTAGGGTTGTCAGTCTTGGGTATAGGCTTAATTAAACTTTGCTTCCACTCAGTAGGATATGTACTACTGACAAGAGACAGGTTGAAGATGTCTGTGATAACTGGAATAATAGTGTCTACGACGTTCTTAATCATGCCAATGCTCACTCCATCATTTCCTACTGCCTAGGAAGAGATTCTCATAATTGCCTTGTGTACTGTGCCGGTAGTGACATGTTTTAGGAAAAACTTGTCTCTCGAGAGATTGATATCTTGGGGCTGGTAATTTGTCGCTGCGTGGCAGTTTGCAGCTGTTGAGAAGAAATCGTTTAATTCTTCTGCAGACGCTTGATAAACAGCGTCAGATCTTCGCTTCCCTATACCGAAACTGCGCAGCTTTTTCCACAGTGCAGCAGGTTTTGATATGCCGCATACGACAGAGCGGGCATGTCTGATTTTGGCATTCCTCACGCTTTGCTTGGTTCTGTTTCGGAGTTTCCTATCAGCTTCGTACGCCTCGGGAGTTGGGTTACGCTTGAAGGCCCTATGTGCAGCATCACGTTTATTCATTAACTGGCGTAATGCAGTGGTGAGCCACGGAGCGGGAGCTCTCTTTACCTTAACAGTGCGTTGAGGAGCATGTTTATCATACAGTGCAATAATTTTGCGACATAATTGCCGAATTTTTTCGTCTAAAGTCGGTTCATCGCTTATATCATGCCAAGGGATGTCTGAGCAATCCTTTTGAAGAGCGTCATGGTCAACATTTTTTAAGTTTCTGTAGGTTACCAGGTGAGATTTTTCTTTGGTAGTATGCATTGAGTAATTTAAGAATATCACGTGATGAGCAGAGAGTCCCGGAGCGGATGTCTGATTGGCGCGGATTATTTTATCTGGTCGCTTTGTTGCTATTATATCTATGATTGTGTGGCTGTACGGCGTGTGATGAGTTGGGTCCAGCGGTGTTAAACTCATATCATTGGAGTGGAACAGTCGCCTTAGTTTTTCGGCAGAGGGAGATTTTAACTGTAAGTCGATGTTTGTGTCGCCCATAATGATTATGTGTTCATACTGTGTCACGAGTGAGGACAGGGCAGACTGAAAGGAGGACATGGCACCGACGTTTGGAGGTTTATAGATTACTCCAATTAGCAGTTTCTGATTTGATGTATTTATTTCGAAAAACAAGAACTCTGCTTCTCCTTCGCCCTTTGCATCCGATGTGCATAGCACAGTAGGTGTCAGATCAGAGCGAACATAGGCACCCACACCACCCCCGCGTCGTGTTTCACGATCTGCCCTTAGGAGAGAGTAACCAGCGATTCGGATAGCGTCGGAAGAAATGTTTGGTTTCAACCAAGTTTCAGAGACGAGGATAATGTGGAACAGCGATTGGCAGAACAGGTCACAGAACTCGTCGAAGTGAGCCGTTAGCGACTGCGCGTTCGCGTGGGCCACAAAGAGCCCGCCGCCGGAACCGGTCCGTCCCATTGTGGCCGCCTGTAGGACCGAGCGCGCTCCGTTTACCTGCTGGCCGGAAGAGGGACAAAAGCTGGATTTCGCGGGGCAAGACATATTTACAGGTGTGTCCAAGGTCGTGACTGACTCAACCGTCTGTGGACTAAAGGTGAAAAACACGCTGGAAGTATCCAAGAAGGGAGTGAAAAGAAAGATGGAAAGTGGCAGTAGCAGTTACGAAAAAGATAGTAGTAGTAGTAGTAGTGGTAGTGGCGAAGATGAAAATAACAGATATAGAAAGGCGGTTGTAAGGAGATTCCTGTTAATGGAGAATGTTAATTCCCAGTTGACTGACAATATGAATATACATGAGCACTTATAATAGACAAATAAAGAAACAATATTTTTGTGAAACAATTGACTGATTTTAAATAGAGTACTTATGGTACTTATAGAAATAACGGAGCAGTATTTAAGCTAAAAAAATGAAAAGAAAGAATAAAAAATTAACTTATATTAGACAGATTACAATATGAGACTTTGTGTCTCGCGAGATTTCGCTCAGTCTTTCAGTTCGAACATGTTTGTCACCGTTTTCCTCCCTCCTTCCGTCTTGATTACGATCCTGCCATCCTGGGTCCATACATTTTGAAGGCCAAACTGTGTGATTGCAGCGTTCAAAACTTTTAGTCTTTCGCGCGTCAGATCTTCCCTCAGGGTAACCCCACTCTTGGCGAGTTTTCTTTTCTGAGCAAACACTTCAGCTCTTTTCCGGTAAAACACAAATTTAATTATTATGGGCCTTGGTTTCATGGCACCTGGTATCCTGCGTCCAACACGGTGGCTTCTGTCAATATCGGCCACGTCGATGTGCACGCCAAGTTTCTCACGCACGAGGCTAATGGCCAGGTCGTCGGTGTTTTCGCGATCGTTTTCAGCTACCCCGAACAAGCGCAAGCTGTTCCTTCGCTGATACTGCTCAATTTCATCGGTGGCAGCAGACAGTTTAGCTTCTAGGTCGGCGGGTTTTTTCTCTTGTGCGGCCAGGGACTTTCTAAGAGACTGGATTTCGGTGCTGTTGCGCCCGACAGACTCTTGCAGTTTTTCCATGACCGCGGCTGTCACAGAGTCCGTGATGGACTGGACGATTACGCCTAGCGTGTCTTTGCTGTGCAGCGCCGCACTCACCTGGGACCGGACGAGCTCCCCGATGTCGGGAAGCGGGGCCTCACCTGCCGCCGGAGACCGGGCGCCCGCGCTGCCTGCGCCCCTGTAGCCTCGCCTGCTGCCGCTTACTCGTGCTCTTCCCATTTTTCATTCACTTATCACTTATCACTTGTGGTAATCAACGGAGAACAATACACCACGGCAAGTAACACTTGTTTAGTCGGATGCACACGTTGTGGACTGCCGCACATCTCTGTAACACCTTCAATGAGCGGAAAAACTCGCGAGCCGAAGAAACGCGCGTCACTCAGTGGCCGCCATGTTTTCTTTTTCTTCTGTGTGTGGTTATCATAGACATGTACGGACCATGCACAAAATCAATGTTATTGTGACGCTGACTCAAAACAACATACGGCACTCCACTTTATCCTATTTTGTCAGTTGCTGTGGTGAAGGGTGTACACATTAACAAGGCACGCTTGCAAGTAAAGTAACCACATATTTTATTTTTTTTTATTTATGCTACGTTCGTCGCTTTTAGAGATTTTTGTATAACAGTTCTGATGAAGGCTCATCCTTCAAAACGCGTAAATTTAAGTGTTTTTTTTTTTTTTTTTTTTGGCTCTGAATGGGTGGTTCAACCGACATTTTAACACTGATTCTGACCTACACTGTCGTTAATGAGATAAACTGTAGACCGAACAGTGATATATTTATGGGAGAGAAAGAGTACACTGGCATATCGGAATATGTTGAGCATTAAACCATGCATGAAAACTTTACGGAAATGAGCGCAAGCATGGTAACGAAACATATAGTAAAGGTAAACTTTCCCTAATTTCGTAATTAGCGAAAAATGTGAAACAGGATAGCTAAAGCAACCCTAAGTGCTCAAAATTGACACTAAACTTGTTTCAAGTAAATATCTGCCAAGCCTTGGCGGTATTCTGGTCGTCCGAACGATCAGCTCAATGGCATTCGTCGTTTTGTGTACACCAAATATTTAAAACAATTAATCTTTGCCAACAAAATGGTAACTGTCGACAGCTGACTATAGTGAGACACATAAGTCTCTTGTACCAATCTGCAATACGTTAAGCGTGCTTTAGTAAAATTAAATACGTTCCTTGTATTCTTCAAAAGTTCGAAGTACAATTTTATTGTAACGATTTGTTACTTCCAGTGTTCCAAAAATACTACACAATCAAGCGTACATAATCCTAAACTGTGTTGCTATTTTGAATTCAAATCTGGTTACAGTTAATTCTTCTGCAAAAAATTTCGTTGTAGTACGGAGCTGCTAGATCGCGGATCTCGTAACATGTGCTGCTACACATGTACAAACTGCCTCTGCTTTCAGTGCCTTGTTTCCCTTTGCTGTTATTTCAGTCACTCGCCTGTCATTGTAAGAGTGGTCAGACAATCATACATTTCCACTCTTATGCTGGGAGCATTTGTAAGATATACAAACACAGCGCCCAGAAAAATTTAAAAAATCTACACGTTTTTAAAAGCACAGAAACAGTTGCTTGAAGTGTATATTAAAGATTTTAAGTAAAGCTTTGTTGAACTTTACAATACAGAAAATTGTTAATAGTTTTCACAGATGTATACAGAACACTAAACTTTACTTGACTGCGTTACAGCAGTACGTGAGGGGGGTTGCTGAAGGGACGATGTGCGATAGGAGGTTTGGGGAGGACATCTAACCAAGCTTTTGGAAAAAGCAGTAAAGTCAATGTAGAGCGCTATATTCTTTGACGTGGAAGGATGGGTCGATCACTGCCTTGACTTCTTTGTCAGATAGGGAAGGACGGTTAAGGTTTCCACAGGGTAGGATACAGCAAGTCAATAGGTGAGAGATTGGGGGGCTAAGAACGTTAAAGCATAGCATAATGTAGTGGTTGACAGGGACGAGGCGATAGTATGACTGGTGTCAGGCTTGTGGAAAAATAACAAACAGATGAGAGAGGGGAAATTAAGATCATACAGGATCCGAGTGTGTGTGTGTGTGTGTGTGTGTGTGTGTGTGTGTGTGTGTGTGTGTGGAGGGGGGGGGGGGAGGGTAGATTGATACGGAGGGCAAGCTGGAGTGAGTGGCGTTTGAGGGTTTGGAGGCAGTAACTAAAGGTTTGCTTTGATTAAAGTTTTGCACGTGTGAATTGTGTTGGACGGGGCCTGCAGTCCCCATGTTCGAGCATAACAACTTTTATTCTATTGTGGATTCTATGCTGAGTGATTAGCAGGTGCGATTTCCACCCGAGATTGTCATCGAGGATTAGGCTGAGTTGCTTTAGTGTACTGGTTAACTGAAGAGAAAGGTTGTAAATGGTGAGGTAGAGACAATGGCAGTGGAAGCTGGTGCTGGCTTGTCTTATAAATATTGCCTATACATCAAGTTTTTTTAGTTTTGTTTATCAAGTAATTCAACTAAAAAATCCAGACTTAGAATGGCTGCTACCAAATTTATCAGTCGTTCGATAAGTCATTTAAAATTTGTATACAAAAGATTTAAGGAGTAAAAAGCAGGAGACGTTTACGATAGCGTACAGGAGATAAATGGCCAATGACAGGACTAATCCTTGGATTACAGTTTCAGTTGGATAGGAAATTCAAAAGAGGTTGTTGTTGATTATTATATAGGATGGACAGTTTGCCATAAAGGACGTAACAGGTGACTGTTGGTGTGTAGCTACCGGTTTTGAACAGGAGACCATGCTACTTTAAATGAATGGTAAACGTTGTAAAACAAAGGAAGTTGTACTGGCACAGCATTCGAATTTACTAATTTGGATGAAACATACACAACAGCTCTACTTTGAAAATCACATTATCAAGACTATTTCAGAGATCAAGTTCACACTTCACTTGCATTGTTGCGTAACTTCTCTGTAGATAACAAAACCAAACGTTATTGATTTTTGTTGTCATTTTGTGTCTTGAAGAGATCATTTCACATTGTCCTAGTACTGCGTTCCGGACCATCCTCTGCTTCTAAATATAAATATTTCCTTTGTGTAATATCTTAAAAAGCATCATCATAGAAGCACATTTTGTCATCAATGTGCACTCTACATTGTATCCCACAAAAATAATTACTTTTAGCTTACTGTGAATTCAGTTCTAAAAATGGTCAATGTGAACAGCTCCGAGAAGCGGCGTTATTCTAGTGCAAATCTTTTCTCGAGTATATGAGCTGAAAAGCTAGCATGTCATCCAAGTATCCTACACACGATTCAAAGTGCACAAAGATTCCACAGGTCTTGGGCTGAGCTCTAGAGATACCGAAAACGTTGGGGTAGCAACGTTATTCTTGACTACTAAACCGACTCCTTAAGACAGTGGGATTCGTGGGAACTGGGCCCATGACGCTGACGTCAGATGCCAGAAGGCACTAAAAAATTTGATTGTTTCCCAGTTGAAATGCAAGAAATAAGAGGTGAGTTTTTTTATTGAAGTGATCTGTGATTCACACTTTCCCGATCGGGGGATCATTAACCGGGAACAGATAAAACCTACATGGGAGCTTACAGAAAGTAACACTGCAAGAAACAAAAATGAGTAACTAATGAAAATATTTGCTGCTAACTGTCATTGTACACTTCTTTCTGTGTTCTACACACATACCTCATTTGACCATTTTAATAAATAGTACTCTCATCCTTTAACGTCGCCATAGCACAATAAAATGTTTTTTTTTCGTATCTTGTAAATCTGGATAATTTTGAAGAATAGTCGTATTTAACGTACTCTAGACCAGATGTCACGATACAATAAATGTAAACGGAGAATGGTAAGGTGACTACCGTCATAGTGTCGTAACAGGATTAATAACTTGTCTCCAAGTCGGAGCGAAGTCCTCGAATAAGAAAAATAACTGTGTGTGCGGAGTTAAATTCCTATGAGTACCTCACTTCACATAACCACGTTGAATGAGCATGTTCTGTCTTCCTTGGAACACTTTGTTAACAGTAATGTCATCGAGAGCTTGAACTTACACAACAAACTCTTACAGTTCATAAGAGCTGTCAAGTCAAGAAAACTCTGTCTCATTGAGCGTTAAATGCGTATGCAAAACATGATGTGCCGACAATTCTGTTGATCCGAAATAGCAAGGTGACGAAAACGTTGAGAGTATCCCACATTCATCGTGTCACCGAATCTACATGATCAAGCGAAGCAGCGAGAATAGGCAGAACGTACCCGCCAGAGTTCTCCACGGGTTTTTTCGCCGTACATAAAAGAGGCGAAGGGCAATTCATGTACTACGCCGCCCGTCCTTGCTTCTACAAACTTCCTTGAGCATTACACGTCTCTCTGCGAACTGTTATCTTGGCAGATAATCGAATCTAACAATCATCATGTGCTTCATACCGATTAGTGTACAGCGGCAGAGTTCACGCGATAAGTTAAGTACATCCGTGTGTGGCATATTTCGCAATAGTATTCATTGGCTCATTCCTATTTCAGTCACGGATGCTACATATGGACACTTAAGGTTGTTGAACTTAAATCCCTTTCAATTAATTATTTCATACAGCCATAGTTGCGATGAGAGAACATTAACAATTTCGGCTATCTTCATTTCCACAACTGGGGAAGGTGCGAGGAGGAAATACCGAGAAATGTACCTGTATGGCATTACCCTGACCTGTATGAAGAAAGTCGGGGACTAGAATCGGTTAGTAGGAAGGAGTAAGTACCTGAAGTCATTGCAAGCCCGCTTGCTCTATAAGCCTGTTATTATAAAATTAATTCGTCGCTGCTCGGCCAGTACATAGGGTGAGGTGTGAAAATGAACGAGCGTTACGTGTTTTTACCGACTTGAGTGATGGCAGATTTTTGATAGTTTGGACTAAAGATTTACACCAAAAAAACTGTTTTCTCCATGCTGTTATCATACTCTCTTTTTGGAAGTCCCATTGACGTTTGTTGAGCAGACATGAAGTGCTTTTCCACTGACCTGATGAACTCGACACAAATTGTGCAGTTTTGAAATTTTTCAGTTTTATTTCTTACATGTGTTCCTTGAGTGATCACAAATAAGCAACGGAGCAACAACATATTTGTAATACAGGGTGTTTATAAAGAATATCGGGGTTTTAACGCTTTATAATATTTATTGCATTAAACTTACATTTATAAATTATATGTCAAATGAAAGAGCAACTCTAACAGTTTTACCAAGAACCTTATAAATATTCTATGTGAGTACCAGCTGTCACACGGGGAGGTCTGCTGGTAGCGGAGGCACGTACACACGATCCTTGATGAATCCCCAAAGGAAAAAAAATGGCATGGCGTTAGGTCGGGTGAACGTGGAGGCCATGCAAAGCAAAGGTTTGGGTAGAACTCGGCTATAGACTTGATGTGTGCCATGTGACAAATGGTGCTCACATTTTACAAGGTTCTTGGTAAAACTTCGTTGCTCTTTCATTTGACGTATCATTTATAACTGTAAGTTTTATGTAATAAATATTATAAAGCGTTAAAACCCCGATATTCATTTATAAACACCCTCTATTCTCGTCACAACCCCACACGATTCGTGGCATCTATCTCCTCGCCTTTTTTTATACTACTGTCATCAATTCATTTGTAAAGTCATGTGTTGAATGAATCGCATGATTTTGATACGTTACGCGTAATCGTCACGCCACTTTTAATCCTAATCTGTAATACTTGATTTCAACGTCTTGTGGAACTTCTGCAGCTAAAAAACACTTCGAGGTACCGAGATTACTTACATCTGGAACGAACGTTTCGAGGGACCTGCTGTGAAACACATGTAACATCGATATTTCACTGGCGTTTTGAAGCACATATGTGGCAGTTGTAACTTAAAATAATGACCTAATCTTACAGCTACAGCAGTATTTCAGAATGTAACGAACTAAAATGCTTATTTTTAATTATGAATGTATGAAAAAAATTAAAGCAGAGGATGATAAAGATGGGAAAATATTAAGATCATTTTTCTGTGATTCCGAAGAACAATGTTTACTATAGCTATTGCAGTAATGTATGTACAGAAGAAATGCGCCATTAAATTGGGTTCCTTCAATATCTGGAGTGTTCATCACCAACTCGATATAACACATTATGGGGAAAACACACACAGCATCTACATCTACATCTACATTTATACTCCGCAAGCCACCCAACGGTGTGTGGCGGAGGGCACTTTACGTGCCACTGTCATTACCTCCCTTTTCTGTTCCAGTCTCGTATGGTTCGCGGGAAGAACGACTGTCTGAAAGCCTCCGTGCGCGCTCGAATCTCTCCTCGGGAGATATAACTAGGGGAAGCAATATATTTGATACCTCATCCAAAAACGCACCGTCTCGAAACCTAGCGAGCAAGCTACACCGCGATGCACAGCGCCTCTCTTTCAGAGTCTGCCACTTGAGTTTGCTAAACATCTCCGTAACGCTATCACGGTTACCAAATAACCCTGTGACGAAACGCGCAGCTCTTCTTTGGATCTTCTCTATCTCCTCCGTCAACCCGGTCTGGTACGGATCCCACACTGATGTGCAATACTCAAGTATAGGTCGAACGAGTGTTTTGTAAGTCACCTCCTTTGTTGATGGACTACATTTTGTAAGGACTCTCCCAATGAATCTCAACCTGGTACCCACCTTATCAACAATTAATTTTATATGATCATTCCACTTCAAATCGTTCCGCACGCATACTCCCAGATATTTTACAGAAGTAACTGCTACCAGTATGTGTTCCGCTATCATATAATCATACAATGAAGGATCCTTCTTTCTATGTATTCTCAATACATTACATTTGTCTATGTTAAGGGTCAGTTGCCACTCCCTGCACCAATTGCCTATCCGCTGCACATCTTCCTGCATTTCACTACTATTTTCTATTGCTGCAACTTCTCTGTATAGTACAGCATCATCCGCGAAAAGCCGCATGGAACTTCCGACACTATCTACTAGGTCATTTATATATATTGTGAAATACAATGGTCCCATAACACTCCCCTGTCGCACTCCAATGGTTACTTTAACGTCTGTAGACGTCTCTCCATTGATAAGAACAGGCTGTGTTCTGTTTGGTAAAAACTCTTCAATCTAGCCACACAGCTGGTCTGATATTCCGTAGGCTCTTACTTTGTTTATCAGGCGACAGTGCGGAACTGTATCGAACGCCTTCTGGAAGTCAAGGAAAATAGCATCTACATGGGAGCTCGTATCTAATATTTTCTGGGTCTCATGAACAAATAAAGCGAGTTGGGTCTCACACGATCGCTGTTTCAGGAATCCATGTTGACTCCTACAGAGTAAATTGTGGGTTTCAAAAACGACATGATACGCGAGCAAAAAACATATTCTAAAATTCTGCAACAGATCTACGTCAGAGATATAGGTCTACAGTTTTGCGCATCTGCTCGACGAACCTTCTTGAAGACTGGGACTACCTGTGCTCTTTTACAATCATTTGGAACCTTCCGTTCCTCTAGAGACTTGCGGTACACGGCTGTTAGAAGGGGGGCAAGTCCTTTCGCGTACTCTGTGTAGAATCGAAATGGTAGCCCGTCAGGTCCAGTGGACTTTCCTCTGTTGAGTGATTCCAGTTGCTTTTCTATTCCTTGGACACTTATTTCGATGTCAGCCATTTTTTTCGTTTGTGCAAGGATTTAGAGAAGGAACTGCAGTGCGGTCTTCCTCCGTGAAACAGCTTTGGAAAAACGTGTTTAGTATTTCAGCTTTACGCGTGTCATCCTCTGTTTCAATGCCATCATCACCCTGGAGGGTCTGGATATGCTGTTTCGAGCCACTTACTGATTTAACGTAAGACCAGAACTTCCTAGCATTTTCTGTCAAGTCGGTACATAGAATTTTACTTTCGAATTCACTGAACGCTTCACGAATAGCGTAAGGAGGCTAACTTTGACATCGTTTAGCTTCTGTTTGTCTGAGAGGTTCTAACATTCTGCGTGGTTTCTGTTTGTGCTATGTCGTGTCTTCCTACCACTTTCGCGCAACGACACTCTGAGAGTGTTTTTTAGGGAACTGACTAGTTTGAACCTGGGACCTGTTGCTGGTAAGGAGACGCCAGACCATACATGACATGCAGAGTTCAGAAGAGTTCAGTCAGACTAGCGATGATATAATCAAATACTTCATGATTTCAGCGTCAGCTGCACTGCACTCCATGTAAAAGAATCTTAATACTAACTAAATTTAGTGGAAGGGGTTCAAGGCTTTCCTATTTTTACTTAGCTGGTAATATAACGTTGAAAGACCAGTTAAGTTTACCTTTGGATATTTTATTCTACTCACAAAACATTGTTTATAAATTGCACTATTGATAAAAGGAAATGTTTTAATACAGGATGATAAAAACCAACTGCGTTCAACAAAAATGTGAACGAATGTTCCCTGAATGGGTTTCCAAGTTCTACAATGGATCGAAGGATGACCTATGCCATATCACATCTATAATCTAGGTTTAAATTAAGTTTCACAAAAGAGAAAACTATCAAAATGGTCTACAGTGACCCTCAATTATCTTTAATTACTTATCTAACTTGTCGTAAATTACAGTGGCTGAAGTGGCTTCTAATAATTATATAACAGAAAAATCATCCCGTTTCAGATTTTAACTTACGTAGCAAATGTGAATACCATGAGCTTCAATTGACGATCGACACTAGTATTATGTAAAAAGGGGATGTAACAGATGGGACTTCTGCAGTTCTGAGTGAAGCCTTATGCACTCAAAAATGATGCAACATCGCATGCGTTTATTACCTTGTCGGTGTTCGTCCAGGGGCGGCGCGCAGCACAGCTCCGCTCACCTCACCATCTCAGAAGCAACTCTCTTTCTAACTTCTCCTTATTACAATTCACCGAAGTTGGTTTAAAAAAGAATATCTGGCTGTGTTTTCATCTGACCAATAAGGTCTCAATGTTAACCTTAAGCTCTGCCTACAAAAATTCTGTCTATACAATGAGAAACGTTACACTTTTCGTGGTGGGGCAATGTTTTTGAAGTTTGCAATGTATCAGAGACGCGAAAAAGTCTCATGCTAAAACTAGCAGCTGGTGTGGCCCTTTTAGTGTTATCGTAAGATCTATACTATTCTTCTGGAGGGCTCCATCTTTTTACATGGGTTGGGGGGTGGTCCTGACGGTTAGCGGGAGACGTGGGTGCCTGGCCCTTAACGTAGGCTCTTCTAGCTTAACACGGTTCTGCTCGCGGCTTCTGTTCTCGTTTCGCCCCTCGGAACTGCGTGTGTCTCACGGTGGTTAGGTTTGACATGCATTTAGGCATTCTTGTGTTAGTCTGTGGTGTTCCATTTGCTCACTCGTTACTCGTGTTACTTTGGTTAATTTAATGTCACGATTTATTCGGAGCTATGTGACATACTACTGGATTTCTTATCATGTCAGGGTTTTCATGGAAGGTGTTGGATTTGCCTGACGCCTTACAAGGTTTTGGATGCGTTTAAACTTGGAGTGAACCTCTCTCTGCTTTCACAATAGTTTTCTAACTTTGTTGTTGAACCACGGTGGGATTTTCCCGTCACTCACAGTTTTACTCGCCACGTACCTGTCTAAAACGTATTTTACGATTGCCTTGAACTTTTTCTATAAACACTCAACATTGTCAGTGTCGGAACAGAAATTTTCGTTTTGATCTGTTAGGTAGTCTGAAATCTGCCTTCTATTACTCTTGATAAACAGAAACTTAATTTAAACCTAGATTATAGATGTGATATGGCATAGGTCATCCTTCGATCCATTGTAGAACAGATACACCTTCTTCCCTCTTTTTATATTCGTAATTACTTCCATATGCACGGATGCTGCAACGGCCTTATGATCACTGATTCCCTGTTCTGCACTTACAGAGTCGAAAAGTTCGGGTCTGTTTGTTATCAGTAGGTCCAGTCGGTTCTCTGTTTAATTGCTCGAGGTAATTTTCGGATAGTCCACTCAGTATAATGTCACTCGATGCCCCGTCCCTACCACTGGTGTGATATTTTATAATACCTATTACTTATTTCGCTAAGGTACCTGATGATGGCGTATCAGTCGAAAACCAGTTTGAGGTGTGGTGTCACCGCCAGAGACCGCTCTTGCTAGGTGGTAGCCTTTAAATCGGCCGCGGTCCGGTAGTATACGTCGGACCCGTGTGTCGCCACAAGCCTCAAAGGAAGTGTTATAGGCGTGCGTATTGACATATAAAGTAATGTTAACAGGCAGAATACGGCGCTGCGTTCGGCAACGCCTATAGGAAACAAGTGTTTGGCGCAGTTTTCAGATCGGTTACTGCTACTACAATGGCAGGTTATGAAGAGTCAGGTGAGTTTGAACGTGGTGTTACAGTCGGCACACGAGCGATGAGACACGGCATCTAGCGATGAAGTGGGGATTTTCCCGTACGATCATTTCACGAGTGTGCCGAGAATATCAGGAATCCGGCCGAACAGCAAATCTCCGACATCGCTGGGACCGGAGAAAGGTCCTGCAAGAATGGGACCAGCGGCGACTGAAGAGAATCGTTCAAAGTGACAGAAATGCAAGCCTTCCGCAAATTGCTGCAAGTTTCAGCGTTGGGCCATCAAGTGTCAGCGTGCGGATCATTCAAGAAAACATTATCGATATGAGCTTTCGAACCCTTGACGACTGCACGACACAAAGTTTTACTCCTCGTCTGGGCCCTTCAACACCGACATTGGGCTGTTATTGACTAGAAACATGTTGCCTGGTCGGACGAGTCTCGTTACAGATTGTATGGAGCGGATCGACGTTTAAGGGTATAGAGACAACCTCATGAATCCAGGGACCCTGGATGTTAGCAGAGGATCGTTTAAGCTGGTGGAGGCTCTGTAATGGTGCGGGGCGCGTGCGGTTGAAGTTATATGGTACCCTGATGCGTCTAGATAGGACTATGACAGGTGAAACGTACGTAAGAATCCTGCTGATCACCTGCATCCATTCGTGTCCATTGCGCAATCGACGCACTTGGGCCATTCCAGCAGGACAGTGCGACACCCCACACATGCAGAATTGCTACAGAGTGGATTTAAACACTTCCGCTGGCCACCAAACTCCCCAGAAATGAACATTATTGGGCATATCTCTGATGCCTTGCAACGTGCTGTTCAGAAGAGATTCCCATGCTCTCGTACTCTTACAGATTTATGGACAGCCCTACAGGATTCATGGTGTCAATTTCCTGCAGCCCTGCTTCAGACATTATTTGAGTCCATGCCACGTCGTTTAGCGGCACTTCTGCATGCTCGCTATTGCCCTACCCGATATTAGGCAGGTGGACCAATTTCTTTGGATCTTCAGTGTAACATATCTTAATGTAAATGAGATGTATGGATGGGCATTAAATTTAGTCGTGTGTTTTCAGAAACGTTGGAGAATTTTGATGCAGCGAGTCACATGATTCTGACATGGACTACACACAGGTGAGCCACAACATCATTACCACATATTAATAGCGTCTTAGTGTTCTTTTGAAATCCAATACAGCAGCGATTCTACGTGGCATGGATTAGAAAAGTTCTTGGTAGGTTTTTGGACGTATGTACCCCTGATGTCAAAGCACAGGTCACGTAATTGCCGTAAACTGCAGACTAATGGTTTGAGAGCGCCGAGCTGGTGCCCGATAGCGTCCCAGGTATATTGCATAAAGCTCGAATATGGGAAATTTTGGGGCCAAGACATCAACCTGAGCTCACTATCATTCTCGCCAAGCCAGTGCGGCACGATTCTTGCCTTGTAGCAAGGACATTTATTTCGCTAGCCGTAGGGGAAGAAATCAAGCGTGACAGGATTCTGGTGGTCCATTATAATATTCACTTAGTCAAGAGCTTTCATGGCGCCTTCGATTACTACTACAGGTTTTATGGAAGGTCAGGTAAGTGTCCTTATAACGTAAGACGGTCCTCACCGACCCGCGTCCACGGCGAGATGCACGCTGGAGCAGCCATTCGACTGGATGTCGGCGTATCCTGGTACAGCAAGGTATGTGATTCATGTGACCAGCTGACACGTTTCCACTGGTTTTCGGAGCAAACTCGATGATCAATTGGCCACTGCAGTCGTAGTTGACAATGTCGTTGGGTCGACACGGGGACACATATGGGTCATCTGCTGCAGAGTCTCACGTTCAACAATGTGCGGTGAACAGTGTCCTCTAAAACACTTGTATGTGAACCAGCATTGTAGTCCTTCTTGAGATCTGCCTCATAATGCCACATATACCGCTCTACAGAGTGGGCAAGACTCTGATCTCCTGTGATGAGGCGTGGACATAAAACTCTTTGTCTCTTGCTCGTGTTCACCGTCCTTCAAACACTTCGCCGATCACAACGTATTCGTTCCCAGACGTCAAGCCATAACAATACGTCCTTTGTCCAAATCTTTTACGTCAGTGGGTTTTCCCATTTGAGGCCTGTATCGTCGCTAGAATGGTTCCCCGTTCCCTGCTTTGTTTACATGATTTACTTACCGCGTCACGTACCCGCAATGTCACGAAGCGGTATTTAATCTTGCGTTAATCAATGGTCATAATGTTATGGCTCAGCTGTGTATTTCAAAAGCAGGCCTTCAGTATCCAGAAAACATTCTGATCTGTGATTATGGACAGAGAAAACAGCGCCACCACGTAGCAGCACAGCAAGTCCTGAATTTTAGAGGAACCGATGTCCATTCTGTAGATTTTTGGACAGCATAGTTGTATCGAGATAAACAGCGATTAATTTACTTATAATCAATTATTCGAAATGACAGTCACAATCGCATCACTTATTGTGCCGCCAACCTGTTTCAACCCGCGATGGGGTCATCTTCTGGGCAATTTACACTGTAAAGTTATAATATCAGTAATGAAACATGTAATTTTAAAGTTTTTTCTTTAACAAACTTTAAAATTTACGATTTCTTGCTTAAGCATGTAACTACCGTTGGTCACTGTGCAGGGCGTTACCGCCTGCCCATGTGTTGTTGGCCATTATTTAAGCTTGAGAAGAGAGCCAACCATGCACAGTTACCAACCGTGCACAGGCAGGGTGACGACTCCAGCGAGCGACCAAATGGCTATAAAAATTTATTAATGTAACTTTGACCAACTGCTTGTAGATTACATACATGATTAGTTACTAACATTATAACTTTACAGTGTAAATTGTCCTGAAGATGACCTCATCGCTGGTCGAAACCGGTTGGCGGCAAAATAAATAATGCGATTGTGACTGTCGTTTTGAATAATTGATTCCATTCTTTAGGACTAAAAGAGTGTTTCTCACTATTGATATTACAGAAAGATACTGTTCTAACTGAAGTAGTAATCAGACGGTGGACTAGTATTCCGAGGACAACGATTCAAATCCCCGTTCGATTATCCAGATTTAGGTTTCCCGTTGTTTACCGATACTCATTTGACGCAAATCCAGGATGGCTGCTTTGAAAAGGTTATGGCAGACTTCCTTCCCTATAATTTCACAATCCGATCCTGGATTTCGTCTCCAGCAACATTACCGCATAGATGTGTCTCATGGCATCGCCACCAAAGGAACGTAAAACGCTAGTCATCATACCTTTCTTCGTTTAAAAAATGTCATACTAAGCTGAATTCAAGAGATATTATGATTCCATTAAGCTCAACAGATGAGGGCACTTACCGTAACGTCCGTTACATACGACCTGACCCTAGAAGTTTACCCAATGTTCAGAGTCAGAGTGATTTATTAGCGAATCGTGGTTCCACATCACAAAGAAAGTCCGTCCCATCGGTGAGAGAGAGAGAGAGAAGTATATCTTTTACGATAAAAGATCTTCTCTTACGCTGATGAGGACACGAAGTATCTTCTTTGGAATTAACTGGCTAGATTAACATTCTAAGACCGTGAAGAATAAAACTATAAGACTTCGTCAAGATAAAGCAAGCGTGTTCTATGTAATAAATATAAATAGTAATTATCTCAGTGGGGCGGGCACAGTGCCAGCTGAATGGATCATGACCAATCCCGCTAATTTTGATCACAAAAAGGCACCGCTTGATCCATGTGATTAGCTATTAAAACATAATATTTGCATTAAAATAAAGAAGCACAATACAATGAATTTCATTTATCGTTACTTATTATTCATGAAGACTAACATATATATTATTTCCGGAGACCATGAGAATAAGTAACAAGAGAAGAATGAAAAACAAGCGTCAATAATGATAAAGATCCTCCCTTTTAGTCTTTGAGATAAAAAGTAAAACAGAATTATTACTATTCAGATCTAAACACTATGTACGTTCTTTTCTCATCATAAAAGTATTATTTTCTGTTTATTCAAAATAAGTTATGCATACTAATATTAATCCTGGGAAAACTGTCTGCAGAAAATGATTAAAAAGTAATTTTTAAAAGGTAAGAATAAAATTGCTTTGGAAAAATTATTCAGAATGCGCGAAAAATAAGACATGAGATGCTAGTAATTAGCTTGGAACGTTGATATGAAGATACGTATGTAATTGCTAGACCTAATTTTAGACTAGTGTTGTATGTAAAGAAAATATTAATACTGCTAAATTAAACAGACTTTATACGGTTTTTGGCAAACCTTTAGCTGTACAAATGGTTATTTTCCTTATTTCTGTTGTAGTTCTTATAGACTTTACGTACATGCTAAAAAAAATTCCAGCAATAACTATGAAAGTACATTGTACTTATACATAGACTAGTAGTTATATATTCCATGTAGCTATCTATATCATAGATTTATGATGCTGTTAAGTGTGATTTGCAAATTTTTTAACACTTGGGGTTAGATGAAAGTAATAAATATTGCATTCAAAATTTGATGCAGGACTAGTTCTAATAATAAATACGAAAACAGGAATGCGGACGAACTACTGTAAAAAGCATGCAGCCTGCATTATGGTAGCCAAGGCAGATGCTAAGCCAAAAACCCAATACAGTAGTACAAGTTAAAATGCCTGCTAGCTTCGCGGATTATGAACAGATTAAAGGATGTATTTTGAATTAAAATAAATTTTGAATATTTAAGGGTTATAAAAATAGGTTGTGATGGGAAACTGTCAATCAACAGTGGGAAAAAGAATGTTAAGAAAAAGAATAGGGTACCTCACATTTGGGAAAGAAGTGAAACGAGAAATCGCATAGCAGAACGAGACACACAGCACAAATCAAGCATTGCTAGCACATTGCTTAAGAATCAAGAACATGGAAGGTTTCAGGTAGTTTAAATAATGGCGGGTCATAGATTTCATAATAAATTTGAAACTGAGAAACATTTCCACAGGAAGGTGTGGACTGTGCTCATTTAATTAGCTATGAACTGTAGATCAGAACTATGACATTACAGAGAGGCAGGAAATTAATGAGATTTAATTACAAGAAGCAGAAGTTGGAAAACTGTCGATATTTTCAAAAGGAGGTTTATATAACGATTGACTAAAACCGTGGAAAGACAAATGAGTAACTTTAATACAGGGAAGTGTAAAGGCAGACGAGGAAGGATTGTGCAAAAACAGAAGGCGCCATAGAACTCCTTGGATAAGACAAGCTATACTGAATTACGTTGAGTAAACGAGAGAATTTTAAAAATTCGGAAAAGTAAGCAGGCAAAAAGGAGCGTAGATGTTTAAAAATGAGACTGTCAGAAAGTGCCATACTGCATAGCAGGAGCGTCTAGGGGAGAAATGCAGAACTGTGGACGCGTGTATGACTATCAGGAAAATAGACGCCGTGGTTAGAAAAATTAAAGAGACCATTCTAGGAGGAGAAACACCTGTTTCAATATTAAAAACTTAGATGGGAAACCAGTGTGGGACAAAGAAGAGAAAGCTGAAAGGAGGGAGGATGTTCTATTTAAAGGAAATGAACTTCAAAACAGTATTATAGAAAAGAAAGAGAAAGTCAATAAAGTTAAAATAGATGATATGATACTGCGAGAAGAATTTGATGCAGCTCTCAAAGACAAATGTCGAAACAAGACCACTGAAGTAGACAAAATTCTCTTAGAATTGTTCTGATCCTTGGGATAACTTACCATAATAAAACTAGTCTACCTGGTGAGTACGATAAATGAGAAATGCGAAATACCTTCAGACTTCAGTAAGAATGTAAAAATTCCAGTTACTAAGAAGAATGATGGCGACAGGTGTGAGTAATAGGTAACCATCAGTATAATAAGCGATGGTTGCAAAATCGTGACAGAAATAATTTACGGAAGAATTAGAAAACTGGTAGAAGCCGACGCCGTAGAAGACTGGAGAAATGAGGGAACACGTCTGCCAATACCAACCCCACTGTATATCTTAGAATATAGATTGTAGAATTACAAGTTATATTTTTAACAATTGTACATATAGAGAAAGATTTTGAAAAATTGACAAGAATACATTCTTTCAAATCCTTGATGGTAGCTTGGGTAAAATACAGTAAAAGAAAAGTCTTCTAAATCTTTTACAGAAACGATACAGCAGATATAAATGTCGAAAGACGTGAAAATGTTCATGTGTGTGTGAATTCCTAAGGGACCAAACTGTTTAGGTCATCGCTTCCTAGACTTCGACACTACTTAAACTAACTTTACCGGCATGTACCACAGTGCTGAGAATAACACACATGCCCATGCCTGATGGAGGACTCGAACCTCCGGCGGGAGGGACCGCGCAGTCCGCGGCATGGCGCCACAAAACCTCCTGCCACTACTCGCGGCGAACGACATACTAGAGAAGCAGTAGTTGAAATGGGAGTTACAAGACTAGTAGCCTATCCACAATGTTATTTAATCTGTACATTGAGCAAGTTGTGAAGGAAATCATGAAAAAATTTGGTAAAAGAATGAGAGATCAAGAAAACAGCAAATTTTGACGATGACATTGTAATTCTGTTAGACTGCAGGGGGCATGGATGAGTAGTTGAACGAAACGGATAGAAAAGAAGTTATAAGATAAACGTTAACAAAAGTAAAACAACGTTAATGTAATGAAGTTGAATTAGACGTGATGTTAACATAAGCTAAATATTTAGATGCTGAGATGTCTTTTCTGAAGGTACTCGTATTTGTCTGGAGGATACATTGTACAGAAGCAAAGCTTTTTTTTTTTAATTTCGTATCCTTGACCTTTACCCCGGATTCTTCTTGCTGTTGGTATGTTAATCTGGGTTTGGCTATATTAGTGGTACAATATGGTCGGACGCCCTTCCTGCCACAACAGAAATATTTGGGAAACGTATAAATGAAGTAGGATGGATACCAGCCCGGTATACACACAGTCGGATGAGGGAGTCCGCCTAGAAACTATATCCAAGCTAGCCGGTTCATAGCCGTTAATCGACCATGCTGATTAGATCCGGTGCCGGCGTACCTCCCCGAATCCCGGAATGGGCGCCCTAATGCGCGTGGCTGTCCGTGAGAGTTGTCCATAAGTGAAGCTTGGGCGATAAGCAGTTCCGATAAGTAGGAGTACAAAAAGACGAGGACTAAAATAACAGATACTTACGATGCTATACCTTGGAAGAGGGTAGTAAAACATTCGAAGGATTTACAGACGAGGGAATGGATAGATACAGATTTACGGATGACGATTCGAGTGGAGACGAGTCCGAATGTGTGAAAGGAGAACGTATGATAAAACCTTGGGACACGAGAGATTATGCAGACGTAGGGAGTCCAGCTGTTCTGAGGATTGAAAGAGACAGGGAAGAAGGCAGAGAACTGCGCACTGACTATGAGGACGAATCACTGGCTATGATACTCTAGTAAAGAGACGGACATATACAATAAACACTGGAAACAGGGAGACATGTATACTCTTACAGAAAAAAATCGCAACACCAAAAAATAATTAATATAGAGTAATGAAATTTTGGGAATACATCTATCTAGACAACAATTTAAGTGATTAACAGTACAAGATCCGAGGTTCATGTAAACACGAGAGAAGCCACTGCAAATGTATAATGCTGGTACATTAATAACGGGTGTAACCTCCAGAATATTGGTTGCAAGCATGCAAACGTGCATGCATTATGTTGTACAGGTGCCGGATGTCAGTTTCTGACATGTAGTTTCATGCCTGTTGCACTTGGTCGGTCAATACAGGGATGGTTAACGCCATCTGTGGATGACACTGGAGTTGTCCGATAACGTCCCACTGGAAACAGATCCGGTGGTTCAGAAGGCGAAGGCAACACGTCGACACTCTGTAGAGCATGTTGGACTACAACAGCGGTATGGGAGCGAGAGCTATCCTGCTGGGAAACACCAACCACAATGACGTTCATAAATGGCAGCACAACAGTTCGAATCTCCAGTTTTGCAGTTAAGGTGTGTAGGATAGCCACGAGAGTGATCCTGGTGTCATACAAAGTCGCAGTACAGACCATAACTCCAGCTGTCGGTCCAGTGTGTCTAGCATGAGACAGATTAGTTGCAGTCCCTGGCCTTCTTCTAGCCAATATGCGGCTATCACTGCTACCGGGACAGAACCAGCTGTCGTCAGATTTCGATAAATTATTGCTTGGATTGACTACACTTGAGAACTGGAAGGTGATGAAGATGAGAACATCGCATGAGGTACTGGATCAATTTGCCCTGTCTGCACCGTTAGCATGTCGGAGTTCTTACTAGGAGCCAGTTTTGAAGTGCAACGTGCCATATTTTCCGGTAGTACGGAAGAACTGAGGCGCAGCTTCGAAGCACTGAACTTCGTTAATTTTCCGGTCGCATTTTTTAAAAAGAGATACCAAACAGCGAGGTGCACCGGGGCATTAAGAAGGAGAGCTAGGGTTCAGAAACGTCATTTTATGTGCAGCTATGTGCGTCCGATAAACTGAAGGTGCAGGATTTTTTTGCTTGTTCTTGTTATACTGTTCACGGACAGTTGTTATAAATGTCATGTAAGATGAGAGATACAGCCTACAGAAGAAACAAATAAGTGAGGAATAATGCAGCCTGAAGAGAGGGAAAGTTAATGTTACAGTTTATCATAGATTTACAAGAGATTTTGTTTTGAACTGAGAATCATTGCAGAATGTTTTGTACTCAGTTGCCTTACCCCACCATGTGCTGTGTATGTCTGTGTTGAATGTTTTAGAGTAACTGCCCATCAATTGCAGAATTTATTATACACTGTGAACTCTAGGAACGAATGAGACGAAATTAATTACGAGAACGAGAAGGATTCCTTACTAAGGAAGGGAGTCTGCAAATGTGTATATTGCTGTGCAATACCCAGTGTGGTGGTGAGCCAATACGTATGTTAATTGCCAAGGTGAAAGGGGGGTTGCAATATATATATTGTCAGAAATCTCTGGGGTAGATGGATCTGCACACATTACACATTAGCAGCATGACAACTTTTACATATGCACTTAACACATTCATCAACCACTTCTAGTATTAGAATAATTACCGAGACATTTTTTAGCACCACTCTGCTCACAGATGCTAGTCAAATTGAGTTTGTTCCTTTTATTTAATTGGTCAAAGAAACAAGTAAGCGCAATGGTGGAAATACCAACTAGTTTTATGAAGTATTTTTCTTGAATCATGTTAAGAATAATGGATACTAGGTAACGTTTATTTATTCTGTTTGTAATATGTATGGCTAATCAGTAAATATTTTTACTGATAGGTAACACATACTAAGTGTCATGGTTATTTAGTGAAGTTTATTTCTGTGTGGCTAATCCAACTATGTAACACTGAGGACAAAACATCAGCGTGAAGGACAGAGTGTGAACAAGATTATGGGACAACTATTGAGTTGCCATATGCCAGGAGGCGCAGACTTCGCACACTGCTGGGTGCAAAGGAAAGTAGATGTCCGAGGCTGAGCTTCACCTGGGGAGGGGGGGGGGGGGGGGGGTGCGTTGCTTATCGCCAGCAGCTGACGTGTCAGCAGCTGCCGCACTGCTTTCTAGGGCACCCAGCTGTGGTGGTGCGTGGCAGCTACATGTATACGGCGGATCACAGGGAACAATGGGCACCGGCATGTACCACAGTTGTCTAGCAGTCAATGGCCTTCGCCTCTGCGACAACAGACCACAGTCTGCCAATTCTTCTTGGAATGCCCACGTTGGCAGCTGACGACAAAGTCAAAGGGCAATGCCCAAGATCAGACACTAGTGATGCTATGTTGGGTCTACACTAATCGATAATGATATTCAGCATTGTATTAGCCACACAAGCTGACACCCCATCAATGAGCAATGAATATGATGTGTAATGATGACCTCAAAGTTTGAAATGTGTGTTGAGAATATGATCTGCAAGTGACACAAGAGTGATTGCATCCATGTAGTAAACATAAGTAGTTTTATTCCGTATTTCTTGTGTGTGACAAAGAACACAGACAACTCACCACAACTATTCACAAGAACATATCGTAGCTACTATTCATGTGGACTCACTAATGCAATTAAGACAGTCATCACCCATTATACCCTGTAGCCATGAACGATGCAATGACTGAAATTGCCAGTAGTGAAGATAATAGCAATCTAATTGTTAATGACAGGCAGCCTATGGACATGAACAAGTATACTACATAGCTCTTTTCACCAAAACAGAGCAGTCGACCAATCAATTAAAGGAAACCCTAATACACAATTATTAATCGAGACACGCTCCCATGAAATGTACTGGAAAACATTAAAGATTCCATAACCGTGTAATTTCTCGTGGAAAACTTTCAGTCACCACTGCCTGTGTGCTGAAGAGTGTGTGCTTGCTCTGCAACATTGCAGTGTATTCTTTTATTTACTGTAATGTTTTTCTTTTCAGGGACATATTTAGTTCGATGTATGAATGTATCGGTGTTTTCTGTTATCCTGAAGGAAGTCATTCACAAGATGTGCAACATGGGGGCGCGAATTGTCGTCCATGAAGACGAATGCTTCGCTTATATTCTACTGATATGGTTGCACTATCGGTTGGAGGATGGCATTCACATATCGTACAGACATTACGGTGCCTTCCATGACCTCCAGCCCAACATAATTCCACCGCAAAACAGCAGGGAACCTCCAGCTTGCCGTACTCACTGGACAGTGTGTGTAAGGCGTCCAGCCTGACCGGGTTGCCTCCAAACACGTCTCCGACGATTGTCTGGTTGAAGGGATATGCGGCTCTCATTGGTGACGAGAACGTGATTCCAATCCTGGGTGGTCTGTTCGTCATGTTGTTGCGCCCATCTGTAACACACTACATGGTGTTGTGGTTGCAAAGGTGGACCTCGCATAGACCACAAGAATGAAGTTGCGCATCGTGCAGCCTACTGCGCATAGTTTGAGTCGTACCATGACGTCCTGTGGCTGCACAAGCTGTATTACTCAAGATGGTGGCGTCGCTGTCAGGGTTCCTCCGAGCCATAATCTGTAGATAGCCGACATCCACAGCAGCAGTAGCCCTTGGGTGGAATGAGCGAGGCATATCATCGACAGTTCCTGTCTCTCTGTATCTCGTCCATGTCCGAACAACATCGGTTAGGTTTACTCTGAGTCACCTGGCCACTTCCCTTGTTGAGATCCATTCCCGGCACAAAGTAAAATGCGGACGCAGTTGAACCGTGATACTGGCCGTATAGGCATGGTTGAAGTACAGACAACGTGAGCCACTTACCTCCTTCCTGGTGGAATGACTGGAACTGATCGGTCGTTTAATATCCGCAGCTCATGTATGTTTGTTTACATCTTTGGGCGAGTTTAGTGACAACTCTGAACAGTCAAAGGGACAGTGTCTGTGATTCAATATCCACAGTCAATGTCTATCTTCAGGAGTTCTGAGAACTGGGGTCATGCAACCTTTTTGTATGTGTATATGTTAATTAGGAATATTATGTTAAGCACACCTGGGTATTGTGGAGAATAAAATGCTGTAGATTAAGAAATGTTAAGCCATTGGACTATGATGATGTGAGCTCAGTTTCTAAGAAACAAGGCTCATACAACTGTGAAAAGTGGTATGATATATATTGAACTGAATACTACTAAAGTAATGATAGCGTCTGAGGTAATGCTATGTCGAAGCACGCTGTTGTGAACTATAAGACAAACTAAAAAAACTACCACAGCTCGCTGCAAGTGGGATGTGGTACACACCAGTAAGGTACTGGACATCGGGTTGCCTGCTGTTGGTGTAGTAGAGACTTTATGACAGTTTTATCCCGTGTGATGTGTGCTGTCTGCAGACACCGAGGGATGCACTGTCATGACGCACACGAGTTGATAACCTGGGGCATACCTAATCTCCAGTGAGCAAAGCTCCCACCTGAATTGTAGCTATGAACACTCGGTGCGCCAGCATTTTAAAATAGCAATGCAAGTTTTGAAAACAGAAATGACTAGCCAACAGAGACATTAAACATGTGTATGTTATAGGCTTAAATAAAGTAATGTTTTTACTACATGGACAAGTTCATGAAGAACGTTAGTGACTGCAGTCGAAGTAGGAAATGGTGACACTAAAAATGCAAAATGTGAAAGAATCTTCTTTTCTCCAAATCAAATCGAATTCATTCCATGTTCCAAGAACTAATATTATAGTGTGTAATATAAATAAAACATGACATAAAAGTTTTATGAGTATGGTACTGCGTATAATATATAGAACTATTGCTGCGAGAAAAAAACTAACGTTTCGGCCACATTTGCAGAGGCCTTCTTGTGGGTCTACTGATGAGTTCTGGCTATTCAGTTTCCTTATATTTCGTTGTTACTGTTCACTGCGCATGTCATTACGTCATAATTTAAAAATGACAGTTCGTTTCATTGGTTACGTAAGGAATAAGGAGAGGGCACTTTATTTTAATAGGTTATTGCGGTGGAGGGAGAACGTAACCTCTGTTGTTTATTGGCTCTTGTGTTATGTGCCATGGTTGGTGGCTACCGTCGAATGAGAAGTTGGCTGCTGTTTACCAAATGCTGGACGGCGGCCGCGCGGCGGCAGTTACTCGCTGGCAGTGCTCGTGCCTCGTGTTGACACTGCGGTCGGTCGGGATCTGATTGCTGACAGCCAAGATGGGGCAAGCCTGAGTATATCTTCTCTTTTCATGTTAATAGGGTGTTTAAGTTTTTCGATGGCCACTCTGATTTTGCGTTTCGTCATAACCGGCTGCTTGGCCAACACCAAAGTTTCGATCACTTTTATTTATCTTCCTCAGTCTTGCTGACGTTCTGCCACTGCAGATTTGTTGTGTTGCCTTAGACGAATGTAGCGCTTGTGTTCCCGAACGTGCGTTGCTATTGGCCTGCCAATCTCGCCGATGTATGCCTCTCCACATTCACATTACACCTTGTACACACTGTAGTGTGTAATGCATCCACCTTGTCCTTTGTGGAGCCCAGCACGTCCTGGCCGGCCGATGTGGCCAAACGGTTCTAGGCACTTCATTCTGGAATCGCGAGACCGCTACGGTCGTAGTTTCGAATCGTGCCTTGGGCATGGATGTGTGGTGTCTTCTTAGGTTAGTTAGGTTTAAGTAGTTCTAAGTTGTAGGGGAGTGGTGACCTCAGATGTTAAGTCCCATAGTGCTCAGAACCATTTGAACCATTTGAGCCAGCACGTCCTGGATCCTGCGACCATTATAGAAGACAGGCTCTGCTCCAACTCGGCGAAGGTGTTTGCCTAATGCGTCAGTAACATTTTTCACGTCTGGTAAGCGCACTGTTGGCTACAGTTTATTTCTTGCTTATCTTTCCTACTTGTGTTCGTCGACAAGGCTGTGTGGGTCGATTTATGGCTAAAGCCATTGGCTAGAAACGTTGTGCGTAGCCATTTAACCTTAGGTGTTGTGTTTTGAGCATCACTTAGGCGCTGCACACAGATTGCCAAAGAACGGATGAACGAATTCTCCTGAGCTGGGTGGTGGATGGATTGGGCGTACAGATACCTGTCTGTATGTGTAGGCTTGTGATATACTCCGTGTCCCAGTGTGCATTCCGTGCGTCGAATTCCCTTTGTAAGAGTCCGTCTTGCCAACTACGCGTCGTAATTTGCAGGCTAGATACTTTGCCAGATTGTAAGCAGGAGAATTGATCCCATTCACTATTGGCCCCGAAGGATAACTTTCGTTATTTATCTTTGGAACAGCGCAAATTCTAGGAGATAGTGCTGTACTGCGAATAACAACCTTGGCTGTGTCAGCGTCAATTCTCGAGTCCTTAATCGTTCTGCTATCATCTACGTTATCACCTACCGACTGGAATAACGTCGACAGACAGTTCCAGAGGGACAGACATTTCCATGCGTTGTGTAATGCATCTCGATGCAAAGCATTTATTTGCAGGACTGTATTCGTCCTCTTTATATGTTCACTCATTAATGCTCACTTCCATTCTTCATGCAGTGAGCTGTGGATGCACTCCTCGGATGAATGAGTGCATGAAATACAGCTGTTAAAACTTACCCTCCCTGACACCAACATCTCGCTAATTAAACACACGCTCCTTCCATACCGACAGCACAACAAGAACTGATATCTCAGTCTGTTGTGGTAGTAACACCACACTAAGCCACTAATTCTGTAGGTAGATGATAAATGTAAAGAAATTCAACAAATTTTAACAAATTTACCAACACCAAAGCGGGTATAGTTAACTAAACCGTAGGAGATAAAAGGACGGTTGGCCCAAATGCATCTTGGGTGTCTAAAGTATACTGACACAGCCGCCCCTAATGATACGGGGCGCACCTGCTGTGACGAGCTGTCACAGACTAGACAGGTCCTCAGCACCTCCAATATTCCTCTCGTTCAGCAATTGAAATCACTTTTGTTTAATATCAACAACTCTTTCTTGCAATCTGTTAAAAGTAGTTCTCTGAATGACAGGAGCCCTTTGGTACAACAACGAAATTCCAGAGAAAGTTCCAGCTATAACCAAGGGGGAGGAATGGTCTAGTAAGGAAGTCTCCCGCCGTTCTGCACTGGACTGTTTAACATCAACTGGACTGCTGTAACAAAGCAACTATTAAAAACAAACGAAAAACAAAACATACACGATGATAATAAGTGTTCTCTTTCCATGGAAGTAGAGAAAGCCCATTTTCATTTAGTTTTATCAGAAAAATGAGTATAATTTTTACTATCGACCGCACTCGCATCTCATTATTTTGTGATGTCCAGCGAAGTGTAGTGCCACCGATCACAAATGATGAGCAGAGGAATACCCACCATGTGTAAAATGAGGAAGAAAACTTCGACTATTTCGATGCAAAAACTCAATTCCAATTGAATGACCTCATTAGCAGTGCCTAGTCGTGGCAAAATCGTAATAACTTGCCCTAGACGTAGGCGTAAACTCTTCGCGCAAAGTTCTCTCCAAATTTAATATTCTGACGCGCATTTTCCGAGAGGATAACGAGCCATCATGCCTTAAGTCGGAAAGGGGGGCGGGGGACTACCAGGTGATCTGTAGAAGCACTTAATTCAATTTCACGCCAAAATTCTAACTTCCTACCAGGGGGTGTGGCACTTTCCCATCAAAAACCGACATCTTGCATAATGGTACTCATATGTTTAGCTGACGTCACAGCCGCCATCTTGAATGACGTCAAGCACTGTATCCAAGTCTACAGGTCGCCATCTTGGATGACATCATCGCCGCCATCTTGGATACATCTGACAATAATGCACTGTCGGCCAGTACTCCTCTCATTCCTCTACTAACGACCTCGAATGTTGAATGTGAGCATGGAAATGTGCATGTATTGTTTTATGCAGGTGCCGGAAGGCCGTCCATGCTTGTTGCACTTGGTTGATCAATTCAGGGACGGTGAATGCTGTTTGTGTACGACGCTGGGGTTGTCGTCCGATGATGTTCCTTATGTGTTTGACTGGAGACAGATTTGGTGAGTGACCAGACCAAGGCAAACGTCGACATCGTGCAGAGCATGTTGGGTTACAATATCGGTATTGGCGAGCGTTATCCTGGTTGAAAACATCCCCTGGAATGCTGTTTATGCCCTCCAGAGCAATCGTGAGGTTCTAGGCACTACAGTCTGGAGCCGAGCGACCGCTATGGCCGCAGGTTCGAATCCTGCTTCGGGCATGGACGTGTGTGATGTCCTTAGGTTAGTTAGGTTTAATTAGTTCTAAGTTCTAGGGGACTGATGACCTCAGAAGTTAACTCGCATAGTGCGCAGAGCCATTTGAACCATTTTTGAACCAATGCTGCTTATGAATAGTAGCTCAATAGGTCGAATCATCAGACAAACGTAGAAATTTGTATTTAGGGTGTGTGGGATAACCACAAGAGTTCTCCTGTCGTCAAACGAAATCACACACCAAACCATAACTCTTGGTGTAAGTCCAGTGTGCCCGGCACTGAGACAGCCCCCAACTGGCCTCCTTCTAACCAACACACAGCCATCACTGGCACAAAGGCCGAACGAGGTTTCATCACGAAACACAACAGATCTCCATCCTGTCCTCTTATGAGCTCTCGTTTGACACTACTGAAGTTGCAAGTGGCGGTTGTTTGGAGTCAGTGAAGTGCATGCTACAAGGCATCTGGCTCGGATTTGTCCTCGAAGTAACCTATTTATAACAGTTCGTTGTGTGATTGTGGTGCCAGCTGCTGCTCAAATTGCTGCTGCAGATGCTGTATGATGCGCCAGATCCATACACCAAACGTGATGGTCTTCCCTCCCGGTAGTGCCAAGTGTGCGTCCGGATCACGATCTTCTTGCTACCGTACGTTCTCGTTACCATCACTGCCATTAATAATGTTCAGTGCCTACATCCCTGCCAAGTCATTCAGCAATATCACAGAAGGAACATCCAGCTTCTCGTAGGAGCATTACATGTCCTTATTCAAACTCAGTTGCAAATAATGGCGTCTTCGTCGCTTTAAAGGTATTTTTGACTAACATCTACTCACCATGTCAAATCTCAATGGTAACTAACTTTCACAACCATTACAACGTGTATATAAATCAAATCTGATTTGGATCCTAATACCTGCGCAACTAGCACCACAAAATTGGAATAGGCACCATGTTTCAGATTTAAAAACACGCCTACAAATTTTCGTTTATGTCCAGTGCTCCTTCTCGATGCTGTGTTCTTTTCTGTCACTGTAGTTCTGATGTGAAACGTGTCGTTTTCAACATCGCGTCCCGTGAAAGCCCTGGTGCGTTACAGCAGAAGGCAGAATCCAACTCATTGCTTACAGTCCGGAATTGTCTGGAGACGTCTGCAAGTTAGTGTACATTAGTATTCATATGAAGGGACGCATACTTCACTATACCCCCTTAGATTAGAATCATTGACTCGTCCCAAATACGTAGCACATTCGTTATATCGTTACCAGTAAGTTTACTGCAGAATGTGGCTATATTTGGTAACAAGGTTTCACGGAGTGTCTTCTCTGAATCTAAAATTCATATGGGAAGACACCTTACCTCGTTACGAGCTTAAGTTTGCGTCATCAATATGAGCTGCCCGAGTGAGATGCAAATCCTCTTGACACATGCTCCCAGCAAGTTTCTGCAGTAGTGCTGGCATGGAGGGTGGGTAGGAAGTGTAGCGCAATACACTTTGTCATCCTCTTTGAAAATGAAGTATCTTTTTTTGTGCTCTCAGCTCTAACGCTGATCCGTTTGTAAGTAGTGGCGCTCGCTGTATTGCAGTAGCTTGAGTAACGAAGATTTTTGTGAGGTAAGTGATTTGTGAAGGTATTGTTTAATGTTAGTCAGGGCCATTCTTTTGTAGGGATTATTGAAAGTCTTATTCCGTTGCGCTAAAAATATTGTGTGTCAGTTTAAGCACAGTCATGTATAATTGTTCAAAGGGGACGTTTCATATGTCGACCCTTAGCCGAGGATACCTCACTGGAATCTTCTGATTTTTTCTTGTAGTTTGTGTAATTAGTGTAGCTATTGTATATTGCTAGCGCGTAATTGTAGAGAGAATTTCCTTTGTAGTTGTAGTTTTTCATTCTTGTACAGTAAAACAGTTGTGGCATGCATGTAGATTTCCACCAAGTATTTCGCAGCTGCGCTTGCAATTAACGAGATAATATTTTCAAAGTTATGTTGATGTGTTTTCTTGTTGTGTTCTTCATATTGTGCTTTTCTGTGTTGTGTGAAGTATTGTGACAATAATGGCCTGTGAAAAACGTAATACTAGGCTCCAAAGTAAACTGAGAAATGACAGTGAAGACGAAAGCAGTGTGTTAATGCCACCGTGTAATGAATTAACTAATGTTCAAACTAGTAATTTGGTAATTGTGCATAGGGAAATGGAGCGGGCTGCAAATAATGGTGTAGACAGTGAAACAATTAGTGAACAGGGAAGCATTATCGATCTATCGGTCGGCAACAATTTGCCTCAGGAATCCGGAATGACAGGACACAATCTTGCAAATACTATAGATTCAGGTTTTGCATCTTCACCGTTTTCTCAATTAAGTCAAGACATTTTCTTGACAAATTACACGGATCATGTGCTGCAGCATGGATGAATCACCTCTTTCGCATTACGCTGCTGCTGGCCCTCTAACATATCTTTCTACTGCCAGTCCTAGGCCCTAATAAAACAGGAAGCTTAGCATATAGAGAAGCCGTAAAAAAGTATGAGAAAACAGCGTGAGGCAACCTCTAAAGCTCAGTAACACAGCTGTAATAATAAGGTGGAAAAAATTGATCCTCACGTTATCTTAAACGTGATAGATGCGTCTACAAAGAAAGTAGCTACCCCAGACTCTACTAAATTTCTCGGTTATCAGATTCCGGAGGACCGAGAACACCATGCGGGAAAGTACATGAGCTTCCCAAATCTCTTCATCCAAGGGAAAAACATTCATAGGTACTAAAACCCAAACACACCTCTAAAACCGGGGAAATTAAAGCAACTGACAGATATACTAGAGAAACATCTAAATCCAGACACAATAAGGACCGAGATATAGAAAAGAATGCCAATTTGCTTCAGGAAATCACAGAATTTACGAAGGTGATCGAGGAATCTAGGAACACAACACACCACTGCATTTTGGAACTGGATTTACAATCAAAAGAAATATAATAAATCTAATACTGAATCTTACTTCACATTCGGAATGTTATCAATAAAATTATGGAACAAGGCTTTTGTATTAACCAATGACCATATTAAAATTTGGAGGGCAGACACAAACTGGCGGGGAAAAGAAATTCAGAACAAATGCAAGATTTTACCCTGCTCATCAAAGGACTAATAAAAATTCTGCAAATGAAACTGATGTCAACAGATTTTCTGGCATTGCCTAAGAAGAGAAAATTTTAAAATCGCCAACACCTTATCTTGGAGAATTTAAAATAGAGAAAATGGCTATCTCAAACAAAAAATTAAAAAAAATTTTGAAATTAAAAGTAAAAAAGTGTTCTTCGATTCTGATACCCACATATTTATTAAAATTAAATGGTAGGCAAGTAGACAGAAATCAAGAATAAATAAAAATCTAAGAACACAACCAGAAATTCTTAAAAAAACATTGGATTATCTTTTGTGCAAACATCCTCAACCAAGAGTTTTCCACCTGCTCAGGACTTAAAGATACTCTCTTACAACCATCCCAACGTACTGGTATACTCTCAGAGAAACGTAAACATGGATGGTGGAATAATATATGTGATAAGGCCACAGAGCAAAGAATTAAAGCCTAGGAAGATCGGAACTTCCATAAAACCACACAAAAGTGGCATGAATTCACCACCGTTCAGAAACATTCTTACAAAATAGGTCGATTCGTAAAACTTCATTATGATAAAACCAGACTAGACAGAAAAATAATTAACTGATACTTTACAGATATATTTTTTGGACAAGAAACTTCAACATGCTCCCCCTTGCTCCATTTTCCACTTCTGTTGATGTTACGCTATATTTGTCTGGCCAAGAATCCTTGTATTCTTTCTATATCAACGCGCTGACTCACCATATCTAGACTTAACCTTCAGAATTTCCCTTCCCAGATTTTCTACCTTACCTGTCATGTTCAAACTTCTGATATTCCACGCTCCAATTGGTGGGACGTTACCCTTCCGCTGGTAATTCAATCTTTCTCTCACCTCCCCCTTGTTAGTCTCCTCCCGGCGATCAGGGTGGAGGAATCTTTTGTCAATGTCTCTCTGTCTGTAATTGGAAAAGTGTTATTATTAACTCTTTTTCAGTTACAGGCAGATCTCCTGTAGAGAGACATTACTGTATGAGTCCTTAGTACAGTGATTTTTATTGCTTGTGCGAACTCGTACTATTGGTCGCTGCTGATTCTTCCACCATTTAGGGGCATTTTCCCAACCCTATGGCAAGGGCGTGCCCTGAAACTCTGTCCGCTCCTCCGCCCTCTTTGATAAGGACGCTGGCAGAACGAGGGTGCCCGCATCTCGTGGTCGTGCGGTAGCGTTCTCGCTTCCCACGCCCGGGGACCCGGGTTCGATTCCCAGAGTGGTCAGGGATTTTCTCTGCCTCGTGATCGCTGGGTGTTGTGTGATGTCCTTAGGTTAGTTAGGTTTAAGTAGTTCTAAGTTCTAGGGGACTGATGACCATAGATGTTAAGTCCCAAGGTGCTCAGAGCCATTTGAACCATTTTTAGAACGAGGGCGACTTCCCATGCGAGAAGTCTTCGGCCGCCATTGCTGATGATTTTTGTTGAAAATTTAAGCAGTGACGATGTTCAAACCCTGTACTCAGAACAATCTGATTACTACTCAAACACGTTACTCCTACATCTACATACATACTCTTCAATCCACCATACGATGCGTGTCGGAGTGTACCGCCTACCACAACTAGTATCTTCCCTCCCTGTTCCACTCCCAAACAGAAAGAGGGAAAAATGACTGCCTATATGCCTCTATACGAGCCCTAATCTCTCTTATCTTATCTCTGTGGTCTTTCTGCGAAATTGAAGTTGGCGGCAGTAAAATTGTACTGCAGTCAACCTCATATGCTGATTCTCTAAATTTCTTCAGTAGCGATTCACGAAAAGAACGCCTCCTTTCCTCTAGAGACGAGTTCCTGAAGCATTTCCGTAGCACTCGCGTGGCGATCAAATCCACCAGTAACAAACCTAGCAGCCAGCCTCTGAATTACTACTATGTCCTCCCTCAATCCGACCTAGTAGTGATCCCAAACGCTCGAGCAGACTCAAGAATAGGTCGCACCAGCGTTCTATAAGCGCTCTCCTTTACAGATGATCTTCACAAAATTCTACCAATGAACCGAAGACGACCATCCGCCTTCCCCACAACTGCCATTACATGCTTGTCCCACTTCATATTGCTCTGCAATGTTACGCCCAAATATTTAATCGATGTGACTGTGTCAAGCGCTACAATACTTATGGAGTATTCAAACATTACAGGATTCTTTTTCCTATTCATCTGTATTAACTTCCATTTATCTATATCTAGAGTTAGCTGCCATTCTGTACACCAATCACAAATCCTGTCCAAGTCATCTTGTATCCTCCTACAGTCACTCAACGACGACACCTTACGGTACACCACAGTATCATCAGCAAACGGCCGCACATTGGTATCCACCCTGTCCTAAAGGTAATTTATGTAGATAGAAAACAACAGCGGACCTACCACACTTCCCTGGGGCACTCCAGATGATACCCTCACCTCCAATGAACACTCACTACCGAGGACAACGTACTGGGTTCTATTACTTAAGAAGTCTTCGAGCCACTCACATACTTGGGAACCAATCCAGTATGCTCGTACCTTAGTTAGGAGACCTGCAGTGGGTCACCGAGTCAAACGCTTTCCGGAAGCCAAGGAATATGGCATCCGTCTGATACCCATCATCCATGGTATCATGTGAAAAAAGGGCGAGTTGCGTTTCGTAGGAGCGATGCTTTCTAAAGCCGTGCTCATGCATGGACAGCAACTTCTCCGTCTCAAGGATATTCATTATATTCCTACACCAGTATTTTGTGATCTTTTAAACTCTGTACCTCCTGTAGCCGAATTTACACTTGGAAAATCTGTGCCAAACGTAGAATCAGCGCCTCCAACAATAGAAGAAATATGGGAACTTAAAAACAATTAAGCTCGAGGAGAAGATATGATAATAACAGAAAGTGGAGAATAGGCGGTAAAAGCCTCAAGCAGTCCCTCAGGTATTTGGTTGGAGGCAACAATACCTAAAGAAAGACAATGTGGAATAATCCACCGATTACAGAATAAATGGATCAAACTAAAGTGATAACTACAGAGTGATGTCCTTGTTAGTGATTACTTAAAAATTCTTTCAAAAATCTTACTTAAAAATCTTGAAGCAGAAACGGACCTTTCAATTGGCGAGTATCAAGCAGGTTTTAGGAAAAGGAGATCCTGTGTGGAGCAAATTTTCAGTTTGAAGACGGTCTTACAAGAACAGCAATCATCTTTGAGGGCTTAAAAAACTGATCAAATTACAGATGTACACCAGAAGAGTTTAAAGTGCATGGAAGGACAATACATTGATTAAACAAATATTAAATGACACCATCCCAAAAGTTAGATTGCAAGGTGTAATGTTTGAAGCTTTGGACATGAGTCCGACAGGGAGACAGACTATCCCCCGCACAGTTAAATCTTGTACTATGAAAAGGAACGAACAACCATTAACAGACTCCAAGAAACTAAAACTCGTTTACAAAGTTTAGCTTATGCAGACAGTCCAGCGAGGCTTCAAACATAAGAGAAGAGGTGATAAATTCCCTCAAAAGACTCCATGAAATACCGGCTAAAAGTGGACTGAAAATTGTCGTGACTGACAATTCAGAATTTTTCACAAAAAAAACTTTTATTTATGTAAGTTCACAAGGTTGATGACTGAACAGCAAACGAAAGGTAACAATAACGATGCCAGTAAAAGTCTCCTCATTGAGGCCAACAAAAGTTCAGTTCTAATTCTCCACAAAGGTTCGTGGTAACACACACATACACTAGTGAGAGTCCAATTCAGCGGTCGACGTGCACGAAGTCGGCATCCAGAGTGAACTGAAATTCGGGGCTGGTTCTAGTCCCTAAATATGGCGTAGTGATACTTCCTGTAGGCTGTGGCTCGAGCTTCCCCTGCAGGAAGTAGTGCTCGGAATGTCTGTTTCCATTATCTTGTATGTAAATAGTTGGTATTTATCAGGGTGCTTTTGGTACGCCTTGGACATAGACAACCTCGTCCTCTGTGGTGTAAAATGGGTTGCTGGCCCTCAGTTGCTATCTTGGCTCTGGCATAATAAAAATTTCTTTTGGAAAAAAACAATACATGGAAGGTTCTCCTCGATACTTAGAGATACTTAAATGGGCAACCCACGTTTACAAAGTAGGGCAAAATATCTCAAGTATACAATTTTATACTAGTTTAAATACCTACGAGAACTCATCCTAAATCTGGGAATTGGAAATTTATGGTAAGGTCTTATGGGACCAAACTGCTGACATCATAGGTCCCTAAGTTTACCCACTACTGTATCTAACTTAAACTAACTGACACTAAGGACAACACGCAACCCATGCCCGAGGGAGGATTCGAACCTAACCTCTGGATTAAATCGTGAAGCAGCAAACACAGCAACATTAAATTACAAAAATCTTACAGAATTACATTGAATAGCTGTAATAAAAATCCATTATCATTAAATTCCGTATTACCCTCCCGCCCCCACCGATTCCATATTCTGCTAACAGTAATTGGATCTCGACCAACGCGAGCAGCACTGTCGCGATACGATAAAACGCAATCGCGATAGGCTACAATCCGACCTTTAGGAAAGTCGGAAACATGATGGTTCGCATTTCTGATCCTTACATGAGGCATCACAGCAACGTTTCACCAGGCAACGCCGGCAACTGCTGATTGTGTATGAGAAATCGGTTGGAATCTTTCCTGATGTCAGCACGTTGTAGGTGTCGCCAGCGGCACCAACCTTGTCTGAATGCTCTGAAAAGCTAATCATTTGCATATCACAGCATCTTCTTCCTGCCGATTAAATTTCGCATCTGTAGCACGTCATCTTCGTGGTGTAGTAATTTTAATGGCCATTAGCGTATATGTGCATATTGCTATCTCATTTCTTTTGTCGCCTCAGTGTATAGGTATGTGTTTCAGAATGGGTACAAAATACGGAATACCTCATCTGCGATAGAAAATATTCGACCGTTTTACCTGTAAAACATAGATCGTAATTTTTCGTTTGTACATCTAAAAAGTAAGTGCCAAAACGATTTTGTAGTTGTGTAAAAGACAAGGATGCTGGCGCTCGCTGCGTTCCTGAGACCCATCGGCGCTATGTGTGGATGAAGCGGGCGGTTCGTTCTCAGACGTCGTTACGACCGTTGTAGTTTGTGAGAGAATGTTAATGAGAGGCAGGAACGATTGTTTGCATGTGCACTTGCACTATCACAGTGTCCGCACGAGTATTTCGGATAATCGCTGTAGGTCGCAGAAGAAGTTTAACGATAGGGGGAACGCTTACATTCGTGATTTATACGAGCAAGAGTTTCAACCGTCACAGTTCGTCCGACTAACTGCTGTTCAGGAAAGGCCTTTATGGCTCTAGAAATTTAGTTTCGCCACCTTGTGCGAGGATGGATAAACGAGTGTTTCCACATTAGCTTTGATAATCACGAGTGTTTATCACCGCCACCACGTTACGGCTAATTGCTGTTCGGACATGGCTTTACGACAGTAACATTTTTAAACCAGTGGTTTCGCGCATTGTGGGGAGATGGGAAAGCGAATGTCTCCACGCTCTCTTCCATAACCACGCCGCGCCACCTCGCCCCCTCTGTAACTATCAGTGGGCGTTTACTACATCTATTCGTGCGTGTTGGAGGTGAGTAAAGTAAAAGCAGCTTTGTTTAAAAAAAGTAGTTTGTTTTAACATCCATTTTATCAGTAGTGCTACATTGTCAAATGATTTCGTAACTTTATCACTTACAATCTTCAGAGTTGAGGACTAGCATCCTATGTCTTCTTGTCTTCAAGAGATTGCATTGCTACATACTCATTTGTTCTAATCCTAGCCGTTTTTCCACTTTGTATGTTCGAACATCTTCAGTGTTGCTCTAAAGTCCGTGTATTGAATACCAAGTTCATCGCATCAGATCCCATAGAATAATGCACCAACCACAATGTCGTTCATCGTGTTTTCCGGCATGTAACGTTGGAAAACGGTTTTTGCGGTGCCACAATCGTACTGAATGTTGTGATAACACGTACTTTTTCTCCTAGAGTGATGAAAGTGACATTTTTCACCAAAAATGCACCATTGTCGTCGTGGAATCCGGGAACGACAGAAAACAATTAACATATGGAGATATCCCCCTCACTTATCGACCTTAAGGACAGTGAAAAATTAAACCGCTTGAAACTAATAGAAATCTGGGAAAAGCAATAGTCGCCGGAGTTAATCAGTCGGTAAAGAGGGAAGAAGGGTTACATCTAAAAGAAAGGAAAAATGCAAATGCAACTGGTGGAAATTAATTTTGAAAAGGGGTAAAGTTAATAAATAACGGTCGTTGCGTTAACAATTAACTGGCGTTAATTAGATATTTGAGATTTGGGAAAAATTACAGTCGCCAGTCCCATGGACAACTACTATACTAACTGAAAGAGACGGTTATTGCACATATAATTAGCACTGAAAGCTTGGCAACTGAAGGTTGGCACGTGTTGTGTGAAAACTGAATGTTTGTCAGAAGTAATAAATGTCGCTACACTCTGACTTAATTTAGAAAAATAAAACCAGAAAATTGTGAGTTAATTTAGTGACTGAAATTAATAGTGAACTTTGGTTCTGAAACACTACGAAATTAAATAAAGTAAGGTTAGTCTTGGGCTACCTCAACAATCATCTCAAAAGCAACTTGAATCTGCGCAATTTAGAAATAAGAGATTTAACTTTGAGCTTGAATTAAATGATTTTGAACATTTAACAATATTAAAATTTAGTATGTACCCAGCTGATTTGCAGTCACAGGTAAGCTAAAATATGGTAAGAAAACTCGCAATCTTAATTTGTGCTTGTTGAATCCAAATATAATTCGGGCGGGTTATGGTAGACAGCTATGAATACTTTAACTGAACTTTGAAATTAAAGCAGTCAAATAGAATGATATTACCTTAATGCTTGCGTTTGAATTTCAACGACACTCGGGTTCATTCCGGAAAAGGAAGGGACGCTGCTTGCTAGTGCAATTGGGACAATGAGCCATGAAGGTTCATGCTAAGTTGCTGTATTTTTGTGAGGCAAATGGAACAGTTTGAAAAGCTGAGGTCTGCCATACAGTTCTAAAACTTTACGTGCTTTCAGTCTTCCTTGTTGGTTGATTGAAGGTTTGAAGCCATCGATCGAGGAGGTGGCGACAGTCACTCATTGTCAGCCGTTGCTGTTGCAGAAGGTGGATGTAGGCGCGCCTTCTTCTGGACACAGTCAGCAAGCGAAAAGGGCTCCTGATGTGCGCCAGCTAATGCTTCCCGTCCGCGACATCGTGTTAGAAACTATCATCGCAAGTCGAGCACAATTACATGCTGCCAAACCCCGAAAGCGCGGCAACTCAAGGGAGCGTCACACAACACACCTGCTACACCGCCCTAATCGAGCAAGACTCTGCTCTGACCGCGCTCAGCGCGGCAGAGTTAACACTACCAAAGATCCTAAACACTTTGGTTCTCCACACGACCTATTGATGTAATCGTTCGATAGCATAGTTTTCCCTATATATATATATACTCCTGGAAATTGAAATAAGAACACCGTGAATTCATTGTCCCAGGAAGGGGAAACTTTATTGACACATTCCTGGGGTCAGATACATCACATGACCACACTGACAGAACCACAGGCACATAGACACAGGCAACAGAGCATGCACAATGTCGGCACTAGTACAGTGTATATCCACCTTTCGCAGCAATGCAGGCTGCTATTCTCCCATGGAGACGATCGTAGAGATGCTGGATGTAGTCCTGTGGAACGGCTTGCCATGCCATTTCCAGCTGGCGCCTCAGTTGGACCAGCGTTCGTGCTGGACGTGCAGACCGCGTGAGACGACGCTTCATCCAGTCCCAAACATGCTCAATGGGGGAAAGATCCGGAGATCTTGCTGGCCAGGGTAGTTGACTTACACCTTCTAGAGCACGTTGGGTGGCACGGGATACATGCGGACGTGCATTGTCCTGTTGGAACAGCAAGTTCCCTTGCCGGTCTAGGAATGGTAGAACGGTGGGTTCGATGACGGTTTGGATGTACCGTGCACTATTCAGTGTCCCCTCGACGATCACCAGAGGTGTACGGCCAGTGTAGGAGATCGCTCCCCACACCATGATGCCGGGTGTTGGCCCTGTGTGCCTCGGTCGTATGCAGTCCTGATTGTGGCGCTCACCTGCACGGCGCCAAACACGCATACGACCATCATTGGCACCAAGGCAGAAGCGACTCTCATCGCTGAAGACGACACGTCTCCATTCGTCCCTCCATTCACGCCTGTCGCGACACCACTGGAGGCGGGCTGCACGATGTTGGGTCGTGAGCGGAAGACGGCCTAACGGTGTGCAGGACCGTAGCCCAACTTCATGGAGACGGTTGCGAATGGTCCTCGCCGATACCCCAGGAGGAACAGTGTCCCTAATTTGTTGGGAAGTGGCGGTGCGGTCCCCTACGGCACTGCGTAGGATCCTACGGTCTTGGCGTGCATCCGTGCGTCTCTGCGGTCCGGTCCCAGGTCGACGGGCACGTGCACTTTCCGCCGACCACTGGCGACAACATCGATGTACTGTGGAGACCTCACGCCCCACGTGTTGAGCAATTCGGCGGTACGTCCACCTGGCCTCCCGCATGCCCACTATACGCCCTCGCTCAAAGTCTGTCAACTGCACATACGGTTCACGTCCACGCTGTCGTGGCATGCTACCAGTGTTAAAGACTGCGATGGAGCTCCGTATGCCACGGCAAACTGGCTGACACCGACGGCGGCGGTGCACAAATGCTGTGCAGCTAGCGCCATTCGACGGCCAACACCGCAGCTCCTGGTGAGTCCGCTGTGCCGTGCGTGTGATCATTGCTTGTACAGCCCTCTCGCAGTGTCCGGAGCAAGTATGGTGGGTCTGACACACCGGCGTCAATGTGTTCTTTTTTCCATTTCCAGGAGTGTATATCAAAACAATTACAATTATTAAAGACACAGAAATGTCATACCTTCAGGTAACAAAATAAGGAAGAACTTTATAGTACAATAGACGGAAATAGGAGGATATGCATTTCCGGCGTTACAAGTTACCTCAATCGTATCACAATTGGTTACTGTGTGACCGCAGCAGTCCTATTGAATTGGGGAATGATGACCAGTATCGACTGTGGAACGTTGGAACAAACATTGGAACACATCTTGCATGACTTCCCAAAAAGATAATTCGTGGGTATCTGGAAAGACATCGTAGACCAAAGACTGGCAGCAATTAACTAGCTGGAGTATTTAGGATTTCCAATTATGGAGGAAAATGGACATCTCAACCGCTTTTAACTACTGCTGGTTCGCCAGCTTTCAGTATTACATGTACGTACATATATACTGATGAGCCAAAACATTATGACCAGTGTCCACAGCGAGGTTGTATGCTGCTTGGTTGGGCTAAAGGCACGTGACGCGGCAAGAGAAGCATATGAGTGGAGCAGAAACGATTGGGGAACCATCCCGGCTATGGCAAATGGCGCAAATACGAAAATCCGCCGACTTAAGCGACTTTCAAAAAAGTTATTTTGTTGTGGCTCAGTCTCTGGGGGCGAGGATCTTGGAAACGACGACGTTGGTCGGCTGTTTGTGTGCTACCGTCGTGGGGACCTATGGCAAGTGATTCCAGAATGCTGAAACCACAAGTAGGCGACGAGAAGTTGTACATCCATACTTCATCACAGAACATAGGGATTGGCGGTTTGCTCACTCTCTAAAGCAGGACAGGCGGCAAGATGTGGCAAATCTGACGACAGAGTGTAGTCCTGGACAGACACACGTTCAGCGCACAGCGCTGAGCATGGTGTTTCTTAGCAGAAGACCCCTACGTGTCTAATGTTGACCCAACTACATCGTCACTTATGATTACAGTGGACGCTGGATCATCCAGTTTGGACCACTGATCAATGGAATCGTGTACCTGGTCAGATGAATACCGTTTATTGTTAAAACCAGGTCGATGGTAGTGTCCAGATACGCCATCATCCAGGTGACTTGCGGTAGTAATGAAGGCACCGTGACAGATATAGACTACATGAACATTATCAGGGACCACGTGTATCCCCTTAAGCTTGACGTCTTCCTCAAGAGCGATGGCATCTTCCAACATTATGGCCGTCCATGCCACAAGACCAGTGCTGCAATAGTTTGGGGAGCATGATAGTTAACTCATGCTGATGTGTTGGTATCAAATTCGGTTTACCTGAATCCGATAAATCAGGCAACTTTGGACGCTATCGGGCGCTAGCTCCTCATCCACAAGGCAAGTGCCCGTAAATTACGGGGAGTGTGTAACCTGTGCTTAGGTATCTGGTGCCACAAAGCTATAGAAACCCATCAAGTATTTGTCGAATCAATGGTAGGCAGAATCGCTGCTGAATTGCACACCGGAGGTGAACCGAGACGCTTTTCAGTAGGTGGTCATATTATTTTGTCTCACCAGTGTTTGTAGATGTATCTGCTTGTACTAATTCATCTCATTATATCTTATCTTGTATCAGTTTAATTGGGTGTATTGGGTTAGCCATACATCGTGGGGATTTTTTTAATTTTACGTTTAGGTTTTCACAAAGACAAACAGGAAAGAACAAAAAACGTCCTTCCAACATTGAACAAGTTGTTCAGTGCATCGACAATAGGAATCAACTGATTTCCACTCGAAGAAACCGTGCAGTCTTGCATTCAGATACACATCATTATTGAGCGAAAGGCGACGAAACGCATTAGAGAGGAACAGATTGGAATCCGAAGGTGCCAAGCCGGGAGAATAAGAAGAATGCGGCAGCACTTCCCAGACAAGATAATGGATGGCCTCCTTGACAATGTGAGGGCGTTTTCGTATCGCCCATCAGGACGTTTTTGCTAGACAGCGTTGTTGAGTCATTGCGTTTGTTGAACGAAAAGCTCTTGCGGACATGTCTTCTTATAGATCAGGCTTACCGACCAATGATCTATTTCAGTACGAAAGCACTCACATTGTCCGAACTCTTACAGGAGTCGGTAGACTGACTGCCACGTGTAATGAGTATAGTGGACAGGGGTACTACAAATGCAGTGTGTGGACAGAAAGTTGGAAGTGTGGGTCTCACGGGGAATGTGCCCGAGATAAGTCCCTGCAGTCGCACTAATGTCTGTGTCCTTTTGGCTCAGTCGGACAGCCAGCCGGCTATCAGCCGTGTTGTGAAGCGGACGTGAGCGAGGCTCTGTGCGGCGCTCCGCAACCGCGCTGTTATTTACTCGCGCGGGTAGTGGTATCGCAGTGTAAACAAATCATCTGGAGCGACGATTTCGCTTTCTTATAGAAAGGCCACTATTAATGTAACGTTCGACGCCCATTACGCACGACCTAAGGCATATGAAGCAGAGCGTCTCCTGCGTGAAGTAATGCACGTCGATCCACAGGAACATCTTTCGATCGTCTCCAGCCCAGTTTACCTGAAACTTGTCGATGAAGCAGTGTACGAACGACTTCTTCGCCGTTCCATCGATGAATATCGTTTCCACCCCTCGGACGGCCATGTGGGTGTAGTGACTGTCGACCATGCAGGACTCGGCGCTCTAAATATACGAGTCTTCGAGCTGCCGTTGGAGTTCCGGCAACGCTTGTCGTGAACGCTCTCCGGCCTTACCGGGAAGTACTACGTCACTTGGAAGGAAGGTGGCATACATTCGAGACGTATCCTGCACTAAATGGAGTGCGTCAGGTGCGAATCGAACTGCCTAAACACATCCCATCGTACGTGACCGTTGCTGGCTGTAGCGCGATCGTCATTTATGACGGTCAGCCGCGGACTTGTTCAGGATGCGGCAGGAAGGGCATGTACTCTCTGAATGCCTGCAACGACGCCTAGCCCAGATACCAGGTGCAGAAACGGCGCCTGCATCGCAACCGACAATGCTGCCTACTGCATACGATGAGGCAGCGGGGAACATGTCGGACGCGGACGTTGTTCCGTTCCAGTTGTCGACTTCCGCGGCCCGTATCCGCGCCCACGATGACGCGGCCTCCATCTGAACTGTCGCTGTGCTCGACAGCAGCGACCACATCTGCACTCGATCCGTGTGAGGAAGGAGAGCATCAGCAAATCGATTCGGGCTCGGACATGGAGATGGGGGAGGTGCCTACTGTTTGTCGTGATCCACAGGACGCGGCGTTCTCGCAAGCAGAAGTCGTCCAAGAGACGAAAGAAGAGGAGACTGTCGTCAGGAAATGATTCGCGACATGGTGACAGGTTGCAGGAGGATGAGAAAAATCCCTCTGCGGCCAGGGCTGTGGACCTCTCGCCAACGGTTCCTGGTTGGCTGCTGGCAATGTCCGCCCAAGGACAAAGCCAAGTTGATGTTCAGCTCACCGACGAGCCCCCTGGCGATTTTTGGATTAGACATCGGAAGAACGTCATGCGTCGCCTAACGTACCACACCTCCAGCTTGGTGACTGGGCGTCCGAGATGGAAAGAACGATATCGGACTCGAACAATAACAAGATTCCCTCGGCCTGCGGATCGTCGGACGTACATCTTGTCTACTACTACGCGATGGCATCCTACCAACGAATATTCAGTTTTTGCCATCAGCGAGGGGCATTGCGCTCACCATCGGCGCAGTCCGCCTTTTGAATCTGCATGCTCCTTCTGGTTCTGCGAAACATTGAGATCGAACACTCCATTACTCCACTGAGGTAGCTCCATTGCTTCTAGGCGCTACAGAGCTCCTGGTGGTGGGTGGCGACTTTAACTGTGCCTTACGCCCTGAGAGTCAGATACCTCACCACGTCCCATGTCCAGCCCTTTATGCTATGGTCTGAGATTTCACTTTGCATGATACATGGACGCTAATCAACGGTGACCGACGCGGATATACACACGTCACCAGCCACTCGGCCAGTAGGTTGGACAGGATTCATGTCTCCCGAGGTCTTCGGACAGCAGCTGTCGGTGCTGAGCTGTGGCTCACTGCATTCACCGACCGTCACGCCATCATCTGCGCCGTGACTCTGCCACGACAGCAGACGAGCTGCATTAGAGAACCTTGGACTCTTAACGTTAACATTCTCCGGGAAGAGGCTTGCAGTGCAGCCGTGACTGATACCGGTATGAAACGTCCCCTTAGAAATAATTATACAAGACTGTGCTTAAACTGACACACATTTTTAGCACAACGCAATTTGACTTTCAATAATCCCTACAAAAGAATCGCCCTGACTAACATTAACCTATACCTTTCACAAATCACTTACCTCACAAAAATCTTCGTTACTCGAACTACTGCAATACAGCGAGCACCACTACTGCCGGCTAAATAAAAGATTCAAACTATGGAAGGCACTAACTACTGATAGGTATAGTTAGCAAATGAAAGATTTTAATAGAGAACAAACAGTGTATTTACCTTAATAGTCAAACTATATATGATAGTTCATGACATCCAGTCTTACAAATTACAAAACTCCGCCATCTCTCTCCCCACGTCCACCACTGCTGGCGGCTCACCTCCAACTGCCCAACGCCACGCGCTGTTAGCATCCAGCTGCCACTGCCCAACACTACAATGGCGAGTATTACAACAATGCTAACCAGCCACAGACTACACATGGCACAGCCAGTGATTTTCATACAGAGCGCTACGTGGCGGCGGCGTTACCAATGAAAAAACTTAAACAGCCTACTTACATAGCCCCCATGCTCCCCACAAAAAAATTTACAAACTGTTTTGGGCAGTGACCAATACAGATTTGAAAAATTTTTTCATAATTACAATGACAAAGAAATGAAATGCACACACTTATTGATACAATGTTGGTCAAAAGTTAAAATTTTCTCACAGTCCATAAAGACAGTCCTGATCATTCATCAAAGTAAAATTTCAGTGTTTTTCTCAAAGTCTGAGTAGTAAAAGAAAATGCACACGGAAGTAGTGGATTTCCATGCAGTCTTGAAGAAGTAGTGTTGTCCTTCCAACGAAAAGACAGTGCTGACTCTTGACATGCAGACAGGTAATGGGCCACAACAGAGCAAACCCACAGCAGAGTCAGTCGAAGTTTTAAAGAATATTGTTAGGTAGGTCGTCACAGAATAGACCAATTGTAGTCCTGGTAGAGATTACGGTATTGGTGGGCCACCAGAGGTGCAGACCCACTGCAGTCCTTGTAGAAATAATGGTATCGGTGGGTCGTCAAAGGTGTAGACCCACTGTAGTCCTTGTAGAGATGGCCAGCAGCCATCTGTTTGACTGTGCAGGTGCACAATCACCATTGAAGAGTCTTGCGGATAATATAGCAAGTCCATAACCACCAATTGTGGACTCACAAAAATTGTTTTTGAAATGTTCTTACAACCAGCAATGCTGTTATACAGTCCCTTACTGAATTATTAACACACTTGCAAACACTATCAGTCCGTACTTCTCACATATTGTCCATATACTATGACCAACAGAAACGTGTGCAGTGAAATGTAATTCACAAGTTACTTAATTTGATGAACAGGTGTCAATTACAATTTTATAACATAAGAATACAATAACAAAGGTACAAAATACATCATTAAAGAACATAACAATACAGATAACATTAGCAGTAGTACAGGCTTTACAAAAGAATCGAAATAACAAATACATCAGTGTTACAAAATTACGACATAAGTACATACATAAAAGATCAGAATAACTTTTGAAACATCGACTTCACACATGAGCATTAAAACAGAACAGAATAAATAATTTCTAAACATATTTACAAAGAAAACGACATATTATTAATGCAAATTATATTTGAGGATAACAGTATTCCTCATCATAGTGAATGTAGCTGAATATTAGAAAATTCTACAACATAAGTCTTATCAGATGAACATATAAAGACAGGAAGAACATAAATACACAAGGGTACACAAACACATAGTGGGATAACACAAAAGGAAAGGACAGGGTTTGTTTTCAGTGTAACGTTTGGTACTGCAGTATAACCCAAAACTTCATTCTGTAGATCTTTCGTCATATCTCAACATTTGTTTCCACCAAAAATATCCTATCCAAGCATGCTTTCTGTATTTTGCTCACATCCTCTTTCAAAAATAGTTTTGCTTCACTGTACACTACTTTTTGGCCAAATCATTTTCTTATAGCTTCTCAATGTATTTCCTCCAATTCATAACTCGTTCTCTTATATAGCCTACCCAATCTTAAGCTAACTTAAATCTACTGAGCTCAGATGCTAAACTAAGGGACGAGGCAATGCAGCAGCGCAAAACAATTAATACAAACAGCAATGACAAAAAAATGCAAATTGGCAGAAAAAAGGCAGCAATATAGGACTTAGCAAATGCAACATTACAACTAATATGAAGCAATGAGCAGCAACAAGAAAAATAAATCAGTAGTAAAACTAGCTTAACAGAGTAATACAAAGTGAAATTTAGTAGCACTATGCCTGGCAAACAGCAGCAGCAAATGCAATAACTTATATCTAAACATGACAAAGCTCCAGCAGATAAAATAGTACACTAAAGACAACAATGCAGATAAGGGAAATGTATATTCACATCTTAATGTCTGTATAATTAAAGTGGTGCACCACAAAAACGTATTGTAAAAAGAATATTACCATGTACTTGAAAAGAAAATTCTGTATACAATTTCTGTGAAGGGAAATGTCTTTTTGTGCTCCTTCGTTTTTTTTAAGTAGATCATAAAGTTATTATTTACTGGATCTGTAGGAATAAAATATTTATATTAGTACATCCATTAAATTTTATAATAACCAATGCTGCAGTGCAGCTAGAAACTAGATATTAAACAAATTATGCAAAGCAAGGCGTGAAACGTCATTCGCTAGCTATAAGGCATTTCATAATAAAGTAAACAATGTTCCAGCTAGCAAGACAATAGACATGAAACATTTCTCATCATTTCATTTCAGTAAATATCATAAATTAAGAACTCTACAGTGTAATCATGTTTTCAAGTTTGAGGGTGTCGTATTTATGATGCTTTCTACAAAGGAATGTCAATAGCGAGGATAATGGCCTCTTTTTTTTTTCACCTGTGCCTCTGACAGGCACACACTAATGGCTTTTTTTCCAGGCGCCTGTCGCGCAGCTGGGTGCCCACAATGCATTACGTGCAGGTGGTCACTTACCTTTCTTACTGAAAAATTTACGACATCAGTTTCCGCTACAGTGACAGTCACATATAAAAATATTTTCACAGGTTGCGAATTTGCGTTACAAATCTGTAGAAACAAAATCCTTTAAATATAATAGTGTCAAAAAATTTTCATCGGCATTGTAATACATTCACGCATTTACATACATTTCATAACTCTTAAAGTACGATTCTTGGTTTCCAACAACCTTTTGCACAAACCAGAGTCCCTAACCACTATTCATTATTCCTTGCTTTATTACACATATACATATTTGTCGACACTTCTTCAATATTTAATCATAAGAAATACATAGCATAATCAAATTCCTCACATAGCATCAGCCTATTGATCATAGACATACCACAACAGCGTAATACACATCGTCATCATAACATCATAGAACCTCAGCCAAATCTCAAAATCGTCGTGGCTTCCTATTTCAAAACCTAAAAAAAAAATTTGTGCTCATGTCAAAAGTGTCATCTACCTCAAACGTACTTTAAAAATCATGACCCCATACCAAATACATCATTCAAAGCTCTCATAGTATCACAATGGTTCGGAAAAAATATGAACAGTTCACAAAGTACAGACAAAATACAATTTCATAAATGTGAAATTATCCTACTGTGTAATTGCGTAAACATCTGTCACTGATGTAGTAAAGTAAATGTTTGTCTCTCTCAGTTAAATGATCAGATAGCTGTGTAATTTATGTGTTAGAGAAATATGGTACCGATGTGTAAAGTTGTATAAACAAATACCATATTAGCTAGGGCTCCTTGTGCTTGCCAAACACATGGTACACAAAGTAAGCGTGTACCCCCCCTGAGGATTAATGTAATTATATCCTCAGGTGTTACAGATTACAGCAATGGAATGAAATGTATCATGGAAAACTTTCTTTGTAATTCAAATATTTTGAAAAGTAAATAGTTTAAAGCGTGTCTTGTAGCGCTAAATGTGCGTCTTGCTCTAAGACAATCTCTGTGGAAGTGTCGTAGTTATTGTCCTCTGAAAGCTACGTTCTGCAGAAGTCAATGTACTTACCTCATGATTAACGAAATTGAAATGCTTTGCGCATAGATATCTTAGTTATTACGCTTATTGCCGTGATGAAGTAAGTACTGTAGTGTACGTATTGTTGTGCTACAGAAAAGGCTGTCTCATTGTAGCTATACCACAAACGTTACTACTAAAACATGTTTCACTTTCCAGAAAAATTCAGAAAAACTGTGCAGATATAAAACAGATAAACTGCAAAAGCAACATTGTAAATTGTCACTCATTAGTAGCGTCGTGATAAAATCGTGTAGCTGTCATATAAACTAACCACTGTGTCATCTCGTATCTCACAGAAAGTACTTTAAATCCAGAATGTATTTTCAAGTAAACCAAAATGTTGCATTAAAATCTCATTAGCAGTACTGGTAACTGTTCTAAATATGTCAGCCTTATAGTCGTTACGTAATCGTGCAACTAACAAGGAAGAATGTACATGCACAATAACACTCTGACATCTGTTCACTATAAAAATGCATTCGTAAATTCTGTTTAAATAGGTTCTCTTGGTTCTTGACTGGATATTTAACTTCAAACATGGTTGCATGTTAACAGATTCTAAGTCTGACAAATTGTACTAGTAGCGTGAAGTGAAAAATTTTATGGCAAAGACAAAGTTAAAAAGCTGATTATATTTCAATAAACGGTTTTACATGTGAAATGTAGTATAAACCTTTACTCTTCCTAGTACGCAGACTGTCAACTGAAAAGCAATTACCATGTGATTACGTCGGCAAGGAACACTGGAATTTTGCTCAAGGTTAGCTTATGTTATTTTTCTCTGAGCCAGCCGGTGCACGCGACTGCCTGCGGTGCGAGTCATTGTCTGTTTCTTTGTTGGCGCGCGTCGTTATTGGGTTTAGGAGATCTAACTTCCACAAATTCACCTTGCCGAGAGGGCACTGCTCTGTTTGAATCCCGCCAGTTCTGATGCAATTCAGGTCTGTCGTTACGATCATATCGTCTGTCGTCATGTCGGTAATTTCTGTAATTAATTTCTTGTCGGTCACGTGGTGGAGAATTTCTCCCTGAATCGTAACTGCGCGCTTGACCGTTGCGTCTAAAGTTATTCTGTCTTCTCTGATTGTCTCTGTGATAGTCACTACCACGGAGAGGTGACCTTTCCCTGTAATTATTACTACTCTGCCAACGGTTGTCATAAGGGTGGTGTCTGTTTTGGTCACGATTTGTATTGTGAGAATAGCCTTGTCGTGTCCAGTTATTATTTCTTTCATCGCGGAATTGCGACGGATGTGACCTGTAATTGTTGTGTTCCTGTTTACGCGTTCCGCGATTGTCAGTGTCAATTTCTAATTCTTGTAAGAGTCCCTGAAAAGCTTCAATGTCGTCTTTGCAACGGCTGCCAAAATAATATGCCGCAAGTGTTCAGGCAATTTGATTAAGCAAATGCGGATGAGTTCTGACGGGCTGTATGGGTTTGACAGGTACAGATTCTTGTGCAACATGTGTTCAAAATATTTCACAAGACTTGAAAATTCAGATTGTTCGAAATTTTTCATCATTATGATGCCATGTTTTACAAGGTCTTGTGTGGCTTGAGACCAATATGCTGAGAGGAAGGCATGTTAAATTCTCCTTCACTGTGGCAATCGTGAATGACCGATCTAATTCTTACAGCTGGTTCATTCTCTAAATAGCCACACATAAATTCTAATCTGTGCTCTAATGACCAGTTGGGACGAAAACAATGAGAGAATTGATGGAGCCACGCTTGTGGATGAATGTCGTTGCCAGAATTCTTAAATGTTTTGAATTTACGTGTAGTAATGAACAGCTTATAGTCAAAATCATCGTGTCGGCGGGTCGCATATCGGTCATTGTTACGTCGTTTCGGCGGTTCCATCTCAAAATTCGGTGTACTTTGCCAATTTCTTTCATAATCTCCAAAGTGCGCTGTGTTGTTATTTTGTGGCAGTTACGTATTTTTATGTCCCTCTTCCCGTATTGGAGTGCGAGTGTCCTCTGAAATACGTAATTCTTGTATTACCTGTGTCAGCTGATCTTGTACTTCCCGGATTTCTCTTTGGTGTTGCGTATTAATTTGATTCTGATTTTGTTTGAATTTCCTAATTTGTTCGAACTCTTCTGTGTCATTAAAGACTACCGGTTTTGTGTCATTCAGATTATCATTTACCTTCGTAGATAAATTATTTAGCTGATCCGAAAGTTCAACTACTTTCTGTGATAATGAACTAATGTCCTCCATGTGTCTTCCTGAACCAATTTTCAGAGTATCTACTGTGTCCTTTAAGTTTTCTTGTGTTTTTGCAAGTTGCTGTAACCGAATCGGTAGATGCAACTGAGTCAATTTTAGCTTGCAAGGTCTCATGATTTTCATGAACAATTGTTTGCAGTTCTTTTATGGCTGCTTCGTGATTCTGTAATGCATTTTCATGTCGCGAAAAAATAGGTTGGAAATGCTCACAAATTTGTGTTTTTACGTCGTTACAGACTTTTTGACATTTCGATTCGATTTTATGTAATTCAGTAGTTAAATCTTCACGTGTTTGTTCAAGCGTATGTTCCACTGAGTCTAAATTTTGAAGCTTTTGCTCCATTGCGTCTAACTTTTGCTGTGTTTGTCTCTGATTTTGTTCCATTGTGTCTAACTTTTGAAGCTTTTGTCCCATTTGTTGCATTAATTGTAATAACAATGCACTGGTGTCTGAAACATGTTCCTTAGTGCTATTCGGCAATGCATTTGAACCGGCAATATTCGCAGTTTGAAAAACAGAAAATGTGTCTTGACTTATTTGAGAAAGCGGTGAGGACGCAAAACCTGAATCTACAGTATTTGCATGAATGTGTCCTGTCATTTCGGAATCCTGAGGCGAGCTGTTGCCGACTGATCGATCGATAATTGTTCCCTGTTCACTACTTATTTCACTGTCTACACCATTGTTTGCAGCCCGCTCCATTTCCCTATGTACAACTACCAAATTACTACTTTGAACATTAGTTAATTCATTACTCGGTGGCGCTAACACACTGCTTTCGTCTTCACTGTCATTTCTCAGTTTACTTTGGAGCCTAGTATTACGTTTTTCACACGCCATTATTGTCACAATATTTCACACGACAACACAGAAAAAAAAAAACAATTTGAAGAGCAAAAATAAGAGAATACATTAATATAGAAAATAATATCTAGTTAATTGCAAGCACAGCTGCGAAATACTTAGTGCAACTCTACATGCATGCTACAACTGTTGTACTGTACAACAATGAAAGACCACAACTACAAAGGAGATTCTCTCTACAATTACGCGCTAGCAATAAACAAAATCTACATTAATTACACAAACTGCAAGAAAAAATCAGAAGATTCCAGTGAGGTATCCTCGGCTAAGGGTCGACATATGAAACGTCCCCTTAGAAAAATTATACAAAACTGTGCTTAAACTGACACACAATAGTTTTAGCGCAACGCAATCTGACTTTCAAAAAATCCCTACAAAAGAATGGCCCTGACTAACATTAACCTATACCTTTCACAAATCACTTACCTCACAAAAAAATCTTCGTTACTCCAACTACTGCAATACAGCGAGCACCACTACTGCCAGCTAAATAAAAGATTCAAACTACTGAAGGCACTAACTACTGATAGGCATAGTTAGCGAATGAAAGATTTTAATAGAGTACAAACAATGTATTTACCTTAATAGTCATTATATATATATATCAGTTCATGAGACCAATTCTCACAAATTTCAAAACTCCGCCATCTCTCTCCCCACGTCCACCACTGCTGGCGGCTCACCTCCAACTGCGCTACGCTACGCTACATCCAGCTGCCGCTGCCCAACACTACAATGGCGAGTATTACAACAATGCTAACCAGCCACAGACTGCACATGGCATAGCCAGTGATTTTCATACAGAGCGCTACGTGGCGTCGGCGTTACCAATGAAAAAACCTAAACAGCCTACTTACACCGGGCACAAATGTGAGCGACGGCGCCGTACGTATCATTCCACGACACGATGGTGGACACACTGCGCCAAACCAGCTCTTCGACGCACGCTCATGGCATACGGACGAGACAGAGCGCTTTGGCTCCGATCCACCTCTGATTTTTACTACACGGTCTTGCGGGAACTAGCGTCGCAACAACATTCGCCAGAGCGCCAAATGGGCGTCCACTGGACACAAGCATGGATGGCTTCTGCAGATCAAGGCTGACATATTGAACGGCACGCGCGTTCGATCGAGACTGCCAGATTCTATCCCAGAGGAATGTGCCTCTCTTTATCACATTGTCAGAGAAGGCAGACATCGTAAGAGACGACTCGTCGCAGCAGTTATTTCTGTGCACGGGCAACGCGTGGAGACGCAACGGCATACCCTGTGCCCTCACAGATTACTACCCCATTCTCTATGTAGCAGATCAGCGGCGTGACAGTGACACTGAGGACGTACTGCACAACCTGCCACCATCGGGCAGGGTGCAAGGCGACGCCACATTTTTGGAGGTCGTCGTGTGGGAAGATATGTGCATGGCCCTCTCGCGGGCGCGAGAAAAAAATCACCTGGACCTGATGGTCTTCCGCTTGAATTTTACTGCACGTTTTCTGACCTTACTGGGGAAGTTGGGCGGCGCCTGTGCTGCGAACTCCTGGATCCGGGCTTCGGCGTCCACCCGAATTTTTGGAGGGCCAAACAGCAAACGGGAGGTGCAGAGTGGAAGACTACTGGCCGTTGACGTTATTGAATTCGGATTACAAACTGTTCGCCCGGATGCTTCGTTCTCGCCTCTTCGCTATTATCAAAGATGCTATTCATGCCGACCAAACATGACTGGGAGGTGGCAGTAATATACACCCGGCGTTAAGCTCTTATAGAAACGTGGTGGCGCTCATGTCGGCATGCCGATTAGTGGGTGCCCACGTGGCAGTTGACCTAGACCACGCATTTGACCGAGTTGAGCACCATTTCTTGCAGGCTGTCTTAGAGAAGATGAGACTGTCCCCAATATTGGCGGATGTGGTTCTCCATTTCATCCACGGAGCCCCTTCCACAGTTCTGGTCAATGGCTGCCGCTCGCCACCGTTCACTATTGCGCTCCCAGTGCGACAAGGATGTCCCCTGTCGGCCTTTCTCTTGCCCTCGAGCCTGCACTTCATGGTCTACGACAGCGTTTGGAGGGTATTCGCCTCCGCGATGTGCATTTTAAATGTTGTGCCTATGTTGTAGTCTTGGCGAGATCGGCAGAAGATGTATGTACGGCGATTTCGTGGCTTCAGTAATATGGAGACGTGGCCGGGAGCCGTATCAACCCGCGAAATTCGCACTACATGGATGTGGGCTGAGGACTGCTTATGAATACCCCAGTGGCCATTATCAAAGTCCCGGCGATGAAGTGTTTGGGAGTGTCCTTTCATGGGAACGTGCAGCGTACAGCAGCAGATACGTATCGCAGACTACTTAATGGTCTCCGCACGCAAGTTCGCCTCCATAAGTTTCGAAAACTTGACTTGATCGTGCGATCAACGTCTACTTCGCTCCGAAACTTAATCATTACACACACGTTCTCCCGATGGTCGCTACGGTAGCTACCAAGTTCCAGGAGGCCTTCGGTCATATCGTCAGTGAGGGTAGGGTGTTCAAGAACCGTTACGAGACGCTAACATTGCCCACACATGCAGGTGGCATTGGAATGATAAACGTGCACAACAGTGAGCGCGCTCTCCTCCTGCGGCTGACGCATCGCCTACGTATTTCGAACAAGGGCACTATCCCTGGTAAACTGATTCAGGAGGTGGTGGCTCAATCCCTCCATCCGCCGATTTCTGTTGGACATATCACGCCAGCCCTGTGTCACATCTGCATCTATCTGGTCGACATGAGTTATCTGTTGGATGTCTTGCCGACCACAGGGGGGTTCTAGAACCAAGGACTTCTACCGCTACTTTCAACGGACGCTGCCTGCTAATGTGGTTGAACGCCGACATCCGGTAGTTGGCTGGAGGAGGGTGTGGAGCAACATACACTCGCTTTTCCTTCCCACCACGGTCAGGCACTGTGGTACGTGATAACGACTGAAAAATTCCCCACCGGACAACGTTTACACATGATACATCTTGCCGAGGATCCTCTCTGCCCCAGATGTACCGATGTCGACACTGAAATAAACCGTTTAATTTGTGGTACGGCTACCGACTGCTGGCACCTCACACAGCACATGTTGGCATTGTTGCTGCGACGGACGCCTCAGTCCGTAGAGCCCACCGAACTGATCCATCCCGACGTCACTTCCTACCCTTCTACTCGTTACAACGCCATTGGGTGGGCTGATGGTATGTGGCATTTTCATGCTTTTTTAATGAGAGCTCTGCAGTGTTGTTAGATTTCTGGCATTAGGTAACGAGTAATTACAAGATTTTACAGTGCAAAGCATCGTATGGTACGCTCCTTGCGAATTAATTGTGGTCGTTGTTAACGCGCCCTCCAGACCATTGGGGTGTACCGGGTGTGAGAAGAGACTGAGATATTACACATGATGGACTGATGAGATACATCAATGGTAATTATAGGGTGTTTCACCCTCGCTGAACGAGAAGACGACAAGGACATCCCACCGTCTGGCTGCTTTGGGCACCCGCTAGGAAAAAAAAGGAAAGAAAAGAAAAGAAAGAATTTCAAATAAAAAAAATGGCTCTGAGCACTATTCGACTTAACGCCTGAGGTCATCAGTCACATAGAACTTAGAACTAATTAAACTAACTAACCTAAGGACATCACACACATCCATGCCCGAGGCAGGATTCGAACCTGCGACCGTAGCGGACGCTCGGTTCCAGACTGTAGCGCCTAGAACCGCACGGCCACTCCGGGTGGCACAAATAAAAACATAAGAACAAAATAAACAACACGTAAAATATAACTAATTATTGTACCCCCTTCCTTTATCCTTTTCTTTTTTAATGAAATGTTCAGAGGCATATTTAATTTTTGTTTGTGGGCGGAGGCTCAAGTGCTTGCACAATACCCTCCTAGTTAGCTTTCGGGTGAAAGTGGCGGTGGCACCAGCTTTGTTATTGATTTTAGGTTAGATAGGTTTTTGAGGATAGTATGGGTGACAGGGGCCTATGCCTGAAGTGGAAGCGGTCCAAACAAAAACAAAAGATAGAGCCTCTGGCATGTAAGAAGGAGGTCCCGGGTTGCGGTCTGGGCACACATTTTTCAACTGTCCCCTTTGACATTTGTCAACATCTGTAAGCAGCTAAAAGTCTGGATTTCATTATAATTTCTTTCTTCGAGAGCTGCAAGAATAACGTAAAATGCATTGTCAAAACATTTATTTTTCACGCAAAATTTTCCCTTAAGAAAAATCCGTCAAGACTCATAAACCAATACAGTTGCTGTAAAATATAATTCTGTAAGCCATGTGCTAAACAAATAAATAAATAAATAAATATATGTAAATGTTGAGCAATGATCGTACTCCTTTGTTAGTTGAAACCTCATTAGTCATTTTCCAGTTAGGATCTAGAGTAACTTCTCAACGTATTACTAAATTTCCGGATATTCGCGATTCGTCATTATCTGCCAAAGTTCCTGTCTATTGACATGGTCAAAGGCTTTTTTAAAATCAATAATAATAATACATCTCTCTTTATTATATTCTCTGTGATTTTCTAGTATTTGCGGTAAAATAAAAGCGCGTTTGTCATGGAGCTTCCTTCTCTAAAAACCATTTGTTCCTCACACAAAATTACTTCCATTATGTTTTAAGTCTTGTTTAAAATCTTCGCATATAGCTTGCATGGTGAGTCTAGGAAATGTATTGGTCTGTAGTTACTGCACAGGCTTTTGTCTCCCTTTCTAAAAACTGATATCATCCCAGGAATCTGCCAGTTTTGGGGGGATATTCCTGTTCTTCCAACATTCGTTTAAGAGATGTATTAGTCTTTGATATAGTATCGTTCCCTCGTAGCTTAGCAACTCAGTATTAATATGCTCTCTTCCTGTTGCTTTTCTGTTCTTCAGTGTTGTCAAGGTGGATGTTATTTCGTCAGATTGTGTTTCATCTAATACCTTCTTACCTGTTTGCACAGTTTCAGATTGTTGTGCTGCATCTTGACACCGTAATCCTTTGTGAAAATTTACCCTTTGTTCCTCTTCAGTATCGTTTATTTGTAGCTTCTTTCTCTAAGTTGTGTTTAAAATTTTTAGAATCTTATATGGAATTTTCGGTCTTTCGTGAATATTATTCTCATATTAGGAGTAAGTCTGTCTCAGTGTACCTGGTGTGTTTTCCTTACTACACATTTAGCGGTATTTCTTCTTTCATTATAGTATTGCTTCTTTTGAGCTGCAGTGTTGTTTAAGTAGTTTACATATGCATCCTGTTTTTTCAACCGTTTCGTGGGCGCATTTTTTGCAACAACTCAGCGAAGATAAATATTTTGTCATCCTATTAGAATTATGATCAACTGACTATATGTGTTTTTTGATAATTTTATTTTTCTGCCTTAGGACTGGAAACTATGGTGGCACAAGTATCCCCCACGTCACCTGTCTGAGGTATTAAAACTATACTTGTAAATGGATTTCTCACTTACCTGTTGTGAGCTGCTACGTGTTGCCACTACATGTAAAAATATAGTTAATTGTCTTCTGTTTTTATTTTGTTTTCCTTTACTTCATTTAAAAATAATTGTTGCTGATATTACAGTTTACTTACCACAATGTGAAAACAGTCCTTGAAACTTTATCATGCAGTGAAGGTATGAGTTGATACAGATAACAATAATGTATATCGCAGAAGCGAAGCAATGTGTTGCGACTACAGAAGTAACCCACGACAAACAGAAACGGATTGTTGTTGCAGTTCTCATAGACCTAGTGCAGTGTACTACCATAAGATGTCATTCATAGACAGAGGTGGTAAGACGTATTTCCAAAAGCTTTGTGATACCCCTAAGTTAGTGGTAAGTGTGTTTCCCAAGGACCACAAATGACAGATTAATTTTGTGGTAAGTATACTTCCCAAGCCCCTTTCAGAAACTACTTTGGTGGTAACTGCACTTCCCAATAACCATTAAAACACCATTGCTTGGGGGTATATATGCTTCCCACAGTCCTGAAGCTGTAATTCACGACAAACGGAGACTACAGCAAGTGCAGCGTACAGAAGTGGTAACACACATTCCGCTGTAAAGAAACACATTTAGTGGGAAGGATACCCTCCAAGGCCCGCGAAAGGGTTAATGCCCTTGTTCGAAATTTTTAGCCTTTTCCGTTTCTTTTTTTCTTGATTTAAAAAGAACTTCTCCGTCTACTCTATATACCGCATTCTTTATATTTTCTCATTCTTCTTCTATACTACCCTTCGTTTGCTAGTCTGCAAGATATTTATTTAATCTGCTTTAGTGAAGATGTTTCACGCTGTCCTTTTGAAACAAGTGTGCTTAATAAAGACTCTGATTTTGTTGGTTACAAATTTGTTTTGTCACTTTCTTGAATTTTATAAAAAAGATCTATTCCAGAGATTGTTAAAATTATCTGACACTATATCATGACCGCTATAAGGTCTTGTATTCCTTACTTGATCTGCTCGCTTATCACTTACCAAGCAGTAGTCAGTTCCTTATGCAAGAACTAAATGGCTCCCAGCACTATGAAACTTAACATCTGTGGTCATCAGTCCTCTAGAACATAGAACTACTTAAACCTAACTTAGTCCCCCTTAAACATCCCAACAACAACAACAACTTAAACCTAACTAACCTAAGGACATCACACACATCCATGCCCGAGGCAGGATTCTAACCTGCGACAGTAGCAGTCACGCGGTTCCAAACTGAAGCGCCTAGAACCGCACGGCCACGCCGGCCGGCGATGCAAGAACTTTAGTGGCCCAAGTATACTTATGTAGATTAATTTTCTTGAAAAGTGAGTTTTATATTTTTAGTTATTGTAAGTGGCAAAATCCCTTGTTATTTTGCCATTTTAATTACATACCGTTTCTCCAAAAGGCCATATAATGTACGTTACTCGGAAATTTCACATTCTGGCATCGAAATCGTCCATCATAATAATCTGGTCAGTAGCACTGCAAATATTCAAATTCTTTTATAGTTCTTCATATAAAGTGTTAGGGTTATCATTTTTTTCCTTCTTCTGGTGCAGCCGTTGCCTCTCGTCAGTTTTCTTCTGACTGTAAGTATGTGCAATCTTTGATCTGTTTTCCCAATTCTTTACGCAGGAGCCGTGCTACACCATTGCTTGCTCTTTTATTTTATCTAATTACACCACAGAACATAACGTTATCTCCTAGATATTTATAACCTCTCGCTTTCATTTTCGTAAATTTGATTGCTACAGCAACGATATTCAAGTCTTTTAGTATATTTACTAGTTATATGTCTTTTTGAAAAATTCCTCTAACATTACATGTTGCTGCCTTCATGCACCCATTGCTTCACTTTCATTTGCCTTTCTTCATAGCATTTTCATTTACCCCTTGAGTCCAGCCTGTTTCCGAGGCTCCTTGGGGTGCAAGGAGTAGTGTAGAGTTGGTTACCAGCCATCATTCCCTCCTCCTCCCCCCCTCCCCCCCCCCCCCCCACCACCACCTAGGTGGACAAGAATTTTCTTTTGGGTTTACCTTTCTTAGCTGATATGTTCTAATTATTAAAGGCGCTAGAAAATTTACCTCTCATCCTCTCCTGTTGGCAAGATAACATACATCCACTTACGCCATGCATTGCCCAGCGCTCATGCGACTCATGTCCTCTGGAAGTTAGGGTTGTTGGCTGAACTGCCTTGAAATCTTGAAGGTCGAATTAATTCATGAAGTTTCGGCGGGAGTTTCATAGAGTTTCCGCTCTGAACGAATATTGGCAGTCTGAACAGACACTGGAATCCTATGCTAACCTTTGACCGTTGGAGATAGAAAAGAGTAATGAAAGTCCCCTGAGCCAGCCGAGGTGGCTGTGCGCTTCTAGGCGCTCCAGTCTGGAACCGCGAGACCGCTACGGTCACAGGTTCGAATCCTGCCTCGGGCATGGATGTGTGTGATGTCCTTAGGTTAGTTAGGTTTAACTAGTTCTAAGTTCTAGGGGACTAATGACCTCAGAAGTTGAGTCCCATAGTGCTCAGAGCCATTTGAACCCACCAAAGTCGCCTGAGATCTCGAAACCTAAAACCATTGAGGCCGAAAAAACAAGAGCAGACCAAGGGACGCTTATAGGAAAGATAAACGGACGAAACCCGACACAAGTAAGTGGAAGTAATGTCAGACCTAGCTAAGGCTCATCTGGTTGCCGCCCACTTATTCCCAAGAAGAAGACTCCTATCGGGCCTTCTCTTTGTCAGCAGTATCACGAACTGACCAGTGTGGCATGATTGTTCCTAGAAGAAGCATTACTCCAGCCAGCATTGATCAGAGGATCATTGAAACACACCGACATCTCAGTCACGTCAAGGCGAGGAGGAGCTACATCTTTACTTAACAAATCAACCTACGCTGTTTGGTGGAGGGTATTTCTGACACCGCTAGTATCGCCTCCTACACCTCTAAACCACGCTCATTCGCCATCATGCGTTGGAAGAATGAATGTCGGTAGACTTCCTCATGGTCTGTAATTTGTCAAATTTTCTCGTCGTGATTATTTCGCGAGACGTACGTGATGGAAAGTAATATGTTGCCCGGCTCTTCGTGGAACATATGCTCTCCTAATTTTAAAAGTAAACGTCGTCATAATGGATAATCACTCTCTTGTGCCACAATTCTGCACCCAGTAGTTATGCAGATACTGGTTTAGAGATGTAAAACAGATATGTCACATCACAACACACATATAGTTCTACAGAAAAAGCTTGTGATTATATTAACAAACCACTAAAAACATAGAACAACGTAGTACAAAGTAACTGTCATAAAAGCATATGGAGCTAGTTAACGATACGTTGAGACAATAGCTTTGAAATAATTACGAGAGGTAGAGTGGAGTGTACGGTATAACGACGGCCACCGTGAAATGTTGCATATTTGATGGGAAGCGTATCTTGCATTTTGAATCTAACTTAGCTAACAATGTGATGGGAAATGATGTTAAACAAGCATGAAAAAAAAACAAAGGTCACTTAAGAGATTAACTGATCTCATAAATGAGAAGTTGAATTTGATATAATTTCGATAATAATATACAGCACATACAAATTTTAATCCAATGTATACTGTCTGAAAAAAATGTGGAGCATCCAGAAGACACGGTCGGACCTCAATGTAATACATACAAACCATTGGCGTATACGTAGATCAGGTTGCTTGCAACATCTTTTAGAGGTTGGATGGCCATCACAGTGCGTTAGTGTTGTGCATGTTTAGCGCCGTTACAATGCCTTGTATGATGTACGAGTTGCGACAGTAAAGTAATTACACTGATTTTATTTGCAAGGTGTGGCAACCCTGCAGGCTTTCGTAGGCACAATATCTTTGACCTTGGTCTTTAAGCTGCTTCTTGTCCAAGTGGCACATCGATGCAACTGCTTAGTCGTGAGTTGTACTGTAATAAGTTAACCCGTGTTTGCGTCTCTCGTCACGGAACCGCTTAATATTGCGCAACGGTATGCCATTTCTTTTTGCGTTAAATTGGATGAAAACGTGACGATAACTTACGGTAAGCTTCAGAAGGGTTTTGGAGAGGAATTTATGTCAAGAGCTCAAGTTTTTCGTTGCCACAAAGAGTTTAGTGGAGGCAGAAAGAATGTTGAAAATGATGACCGCAGTGGGTGACCATCAACCTCGATCTCATCAAAGGTTATCTGTGAAAATTATCGAAGAAGAACTGAACATCAGTCGAGAAACGGCTCGTCTAATAATAACTGAAGATATTGCAAAATTGGATTCTGCATCACGGTAATGCGCCATCCCATACTGCTCTGTCAGTACGGCAATTTTTAACCTCAAAACAGATACCATAGCCACCTTATTCACCAGATATCGCTCCGTGCGACTTTATTCTATTTCCAAGACTCAAAACGGCGGTCAAGGGACACCATTTTCAAACAGCACAAGATGTCCAAAAAGCTGTGACGAGGGTCTTGGAGAATATTGTAGAAGATGAGTTCCAGAAATGTTACCATCAATGGCAGAAGGGCTGGAAAAAGTGTGTGCAATCAGAAGGGAACTACTTTGAAGGAGAAAACACTAAACTGACTAAAGCGTTATACAACATTTTTTTTCGCATCAGTCTCATTACTTTTTGTCACACCTCATATAACAGGTTTGAACAGCGAGAGAAGTTGAATGACCGTGTGAAGGACACTGACAAGCTGCGTACTCGTGTTAGTGTACATTATCAGCGCCTGACAGAGTTAGAAAGTAGCCTCATTGTTGGTCTCCATTTCATCAGCTGGTCGAATCGTGCAACGTACAGATCTGATGGGCGTTCGGATGTGACGGTGACCCAATGTTAGAAAGCCTGGGAACCTGAGAGAAGGTGTACTCGTCATCGAGGTTCTCATCAGTCACGCCTGACCACCACAAGGGAGCATCACTGTATTGTGCACCAAGCACACAGGAATCTCTTTACTTCTGCGCCTGCCATTGTACAACATGTAATGGACCCGTTGCAACATTCTGTGACACCTTTGGACGAAAACCAGCTGCAGTAGGACTTCGGAATCACCGTCGCTCGTGTAGACTACCTTTGGAGAGGTGCTATGACCGGGAAGCATGGACTGGCGATGAATGGCGTTGCACTGTGTTGGTGATGAATCGCGATCTGCACTACCAGATGACCATCGTTGGAAAGTATAGCGGCGTCCTGGGAAGGAGTCTCAAACTTAACAGTGTTCTACAGAGACACAGCTGTGTGACTCCTGGTGCATGGTGTCATCGGCTACCACTTTAGGACAAGGCTAATAACCATTGAAGGCTCTCTGACTGCATAACGGAATGTCGAGGACATCCTGCATTCTCATATGTTACCTCTCACCCGACAATATCGCAATGCTATTTTTCAGCAGGACAATGCTCCTCCACACATGGCACGTGTCTCTATGAACTGTCTGCCAGATATTGACGTACTCCTATGGAAGATCCTAAGGTTTGTACCTGACAGAACATGTGTAGGACATACCAGTATCAAGGATATCAAGCACCAGTTACACAGTTATGAACTATTTTCCACAGGAAAGGATACAATGGCTTTATGATACTCTTACCAAGCTAATGAGTGCACCCATCCAGGCCAGAGGAAATGCAAAGTCATCCTGATAATGGGATCATACTGCCAAGTGCTTCGTAAATTTTAGTCGATACTGTAACCATTGAAATAACAACGCAAACCTTCTTAAGCTGTGAGGTTTAATTTCATTCCCTCCTCCCTCCCTCCCCCTTCGCCTTTAAGCTAGGTATTTACCGTTTTTTGTTCGGCAGTTTGGAAAGGACATTTACTGCAAAAGCCTAAGCGTCTGCATATTATGAGAGAACAATTGAAGGTAAAATATTGTAGGTTGTTAGGTCATGACATATTTCTTCTACACGATCGATGTTTCGACCTCTCTGATGCTGCGGTCTTCTTCAGGATAGCAGTTCATGTAGAGCTGAACACGTCAAAGGCTAGTGTCACTTCGAAAGAGAGTTTGCCCGCGCTTATAGTGAAGAAATGGGTAAAATTATTGTGGCTACCATTGAAGGGCCATCGTCATTGTATAGAAAAGGATCATCCCCACGCTTATGCGGAAGAAGAGGAGTTACTGGTTAAAATTCTTCCTTCAGTTACTGGTTGGTCATTGTCGTTAGGTAGAAGCGAAACGTGCCGAGTACGAGAGGGGAATGTTTATCAAAAATATTACTGTCCACGGAATGGCTTGATGGCCACTGAACTCCTAGTGCACCGTGGCTGCGTATTCACCTCCGGGAAGCCACAAAGCGTGAAGCACACAGCCCTCCTCTATAATGAATCTATATTCGTTCCTGGAAATGTCAGTCTCTACTCGGTCTTTTCTACTATAACTATTGATACGTCTTTGAAAACAATGTCTTGGCCTCAATTCTTCTGATTAACAATTCAGGTAACAGGCCTAAATAGATATGGATTGTAATAAAATGAAGTGAAGTAACATCTGTCACAGATGAAGAAAATACACTGTTAGGTTAAACTGATGGTCATAAATAAAAACTCAGACGGCAGCGCGTATGGTTCATTATGTTTTCTTATGTATTTGAGTTATGATGTGTGGCATTAATGTTAAATTTTTCGGAGTAATAACCCCACAATCGGATCTCCGGGTTGGAGCAACTTTGATGTACCAAAACACCATGAAAGGTGGCTATAATTTCGCACTCATCCACATACTTTGCCGTGATCTAAAACCACATTAGGTATTATTTTATAGGTAGAACACTATATATATGAAGGAGACGGACAATGTAACGTACGCATTATAAATAATTGTTAACGCTTATTGCATGAAAGGTTGTAAGGTGTCAGGCAAATCCAACACCTTACATGAAAACCCTGACATGATAAGCAAATCCAGTAGTATGTCACATAGCTCCGAATAAATTGTGACATTAAATTAACCAAAGTAATACGAGTAACGAGTGAGCAAATGGAATACCACAGACTAACACAAGAATGCCTAAATGCATGTCGTACCTTCCCACCGTGAGGCAGACGCAGTTCCGAGGGGAGAAACGAGGACAGAAGCCGAGAGCAGAACCGTGGGGAGGGGCTGGGCACCCTAGCCGCGAGCCTTCCTGTACAACTATACAACCCGCACGTTTTAGCGTCAGGCTTTTTCGCGTCTCAGGTATGTCAAGGACAACCCCCAGCCCATGTTAAGAGCTAGAGCCCTCCAGAAAAGCAGTATAGATCTTACGATAACACAAAAAGGGCCACTACCACCCGCAAGTTTTAGCGTGAGACTTTTTCGCATGTCTGTTACATTAGGATCACTCCCCAGCCCATGTTAAAAGATAGAGGCCTCCAGAAGAGCAGTATAGATCTCACGATAACGCTAAAAGGACCACACTAACTGCAGGTTTTAGCGTGAGACTTTTTAGCGTCTCTGTTACGTTGCAAACTTTAAAAACATTGCCCCACCACGAAAAGTATAACGTTTCTTATTGGATAGACAGAATTTTTGTAGGCGGAGCTTAAGGTTAACATTGAGACCCTGACTGGTCAGATGAAAACATAGCCAGATAGTTTTTTTAAACTAACTTCGGTAAATTGTAGTAAGGAGAAGTTAGAGGAGAGTTACTTCCGAGACGGCGGGCTGGATGGCTGCTGCGCCGGCCGCTGCCGCCCTGACGCTGCTTAGACACCGACAAGGTAATGAACGCACGCGATGCCGCATTTTTGAGCGCATAAGGCTTCACTCAGAACTGCAGAAGTCTCATCTGTTACACCCCTTTTTTCCGTAAAACTAATGGTGATCGTTAATTAAAACTCATGGTGTTCACATTTGCCACTTGAAGAACAGATCTGAAACGCGATGATTTTTCTTTTATATAGTTATTGAGAAGCCACATCAGCCACTGTAATTTACGACAAGTTAGATAAGTTATTAAAGATAATTGAGGGTCACTGTAGACCATTTTGATAGTTTTCTCTTTTGTGAAACTTAAATTAAACCTAGATTATAGATGTGATATGGCATAGGTCATCCTTCGATCGATTGTAGAACTTGGAAACCCATTTAGGGAATATTCGTTCACATTTTTGTTGAACGCTGTTGGTTTTTACCATCCTGTATTAAAACATTTCCTTTTATCAATAGTGCAATTTATAAACGATGTTTTGTGATTAGAATAAATTTCCAATGGTAAACTTAACTGCTTTTTCGACGTTATTTTACCAGCTAACTAAAAATAGGAAAGCCTTGAACCCTTTCCACTATATTTAGTTAGAATTAAGATTCTTTTACAGGGAGTGCAGTGGAGCTGACGCTGAGATCATTTAGTATTTGGTTATATCATCGCTAGTCTCACTGAACTCTTCTGAATTCTACATGTCATGTGTGGTCTGGCGTCTCCTTACCAGCAACAGGTCACAGGTTCAAACTAGTTCCCTAAAAAACACGCTCAGAGCGTCGTTGCGCGAAAGTGGTTGGGAGACACGATATAGTACAATCAGACACCACCATGAATGTTTAGAAGGTGGCGGGGTGTCTTTATTATAAAAAACGGCATAATGAATGATTGCCTATACTAGTAAAGGTTGGAACGCCAGTGGAGATGAAACAGCAGGCAGAACTCAACCTCTGGGTGGAAGGCCCGCACAGGTGTTGGTCCTGCTTAAGCACAGGAAATAGCTAGACAGACATCGTGGCACCTGAGCTCTGCAGCACAATAGGGTGGTGGCTGGCCGCTGTTGTAGTAGGGGTCGGAAGGATAACCGGATAATACATGCGAACGCTGAAAATCTTGGACGAAGGTGAGAGGAACGAAGAAGCGGCACCTCGGAAACCACGCTGGCTGTGTTATTTCCCAGGATTTTTACTCAGTCGCGTACCACTGTACGAGTATAGGTTTTTCCTGTCAAACTTTCCGCGCTGTACGACAAAAGACTAAAATATGGTTGGTCGGCGTTCGGAAGAATCTGCAGAGAGGGAGAATATTCCGTGGTTTCGGGAATATGACTCGTTTTCGGAATTACGATGGTGGGGAGCCGAACCTTGCTGGGAAGCCAGCGTCGTCCGTTGTGGGCGCCCGTGTGTGACGGTCGCTCGATATCAGCTTTGTTGATACACACGGATTTGCTGTCCTTGCTCTCAGGAGAGTTTATAGTTTGAACAGCTAGGCACTATACTGTTGCGAACCTATACGGTTCTGGACTTCACCTCCGGGTTGGTTGTCGTCGTTGAGTGCGCAGCGTTCAGTAATTGAGAGCACTTGTTCTGCCCATACTTACGTTGAGACGTTATCTTAACTCCGTCCTTGTGGCTGGGAGTTTGCGTTTCTCGTCTGTAGAACACAGACAGGAGAAGACAGCATTAGAGTATATTAGTCAGAGGAACGCCTTCTGCCGTCCTAGTGTTTGAAGGAGTTTATTTGTGGCTGTAGTAATTCCATCGTCGCAGTCGAGTACGAGAACCATCACTTTGATGCACCAGACGCAGTACATACGGTGATATCGCAAACTGCTTCGGCTTATTAGTGCTGTAAAAGTTAAACAGTTGCGATCACGTTAGTTTATTTCCACTGAGGTTCCACACCATCGTAGATCATCTTTGAAAGTAGCGCCTTCTAGTGTTTCGTGCGTAGATGATGTCAGTCATTTCGCGTTATTGATATTAGACTGTGCAGTCCTAATAAGGGGCAGAGTTGGATGGATTAGTAATTTTACTTAGGGAGTGTAAACTCTACATTAGAAAGTTTTTTAAAACTACAGTAAATGTATATGCAGGAGCAACATTTACCATTTAGTAGGTTTAGTTGCCTTCATCATTCATTTATGTTTATATTGTAATTTATAGAATTAAGAGATCCTGAGATCTGCTTCAGGGGGTCGTCAGATTAAGCAAAATCTTGATTTTAGCGTGTATTATTCTCCGGTGCGTACACATTCAGTTTACACCAGCCTTGGAACCAAGATGTGATGAGAAGAAGATGCAGATTTTTCAAGTCTGTACATATAACTGTCGCTGTCGCTGTCTAATAGGCAACGACAGACTAAAAGAGACCGAGAAAGAGCTTACAGAAATCAACAGGAGTATTGTTGGTTTAAGCGAAGTACGCCGAAAAGAGGAAGACTGTCTCTGTTTGCACTCTGGTAACTTGTTCTACTTTTGTGGCGACCCGGAAGGAAACTCAATGGCGGTGGGTTCTTAATTAACAAGAATATCGCTGACAGAGTATCTTTCTTAGAAGGAACTTCCAGCAGGATAGTTCGAATGGTCCTTAAAGTGTCGAATGGGTATAAAATGCAGATTGTTTAGGAGTACGCTCCCATTTTAACCCACCCTGACGAAGAAATTGAATATCTTTATGAAATCCTGGATAGCACCTGTAAAAAAAGGTAGCGATTGTCACTTCCAGATGGTTATTGACTATTTTAATGCGAAAGTTGGCACCAACAAACAATGTGACACAGTGGTGGGTGACTATGGGATTGATGACCGAAAACGGACTTGGAGTAGCCCAAATTTCAATGTCAAAAATGAGATAGACTTTATTCTGTCAAACATTCCGCGAATTTTAAAAGACGTGACAGTGCTAAACCAGTTCAACACTGGCAGTGATCACTGTCTGGTGATAGCAAAGGCCGAGCTCAGTGTAAGAGACGAAAGGGAAGAGAAGCGTAATCAACCTTCAAAAACCTGGAAGAACATTTGTCGAAATTCCAAGAAGTACTCTAAAGCACATTCCACGAAACTAAAGATGGAGATTTGGCGGAAATGATTGTTTCAGGTACACAAGAAGTTGGTGACCTATGCCAAAAGAGTAAACAACCAAAGAAGTTCAGTGTCAAGACTGAAAACCTTTTACAACAGAGGAGAGAAATGAAAATCCAGACCAATCGTGACATGGCAGCGAATTCCGAACTATGTAAGGCAGTGCGAAGAGAAATGAAAACTGACATATAGAAATTCAGTGAAGTCACCTTACAAGCAAACACAGAGAACAAGACAAGTTTGAAGTCACCCAAACACAAACTCACAATCGGTAAAAAGCAGATTATCGCACTTGGTGGAAAAGATAGTCGAATCACTGAAAAGGAGGAGGTTTTGAAGTTCAACAGAGACTTTTATAGCAATGTGTATAGCAAACCAAAGGAAAATTTGAGTGCATCTTAATTAATTGATGTACCTACTGTTCCAGATATACTCTCATCGGAAGTCAAATGTGCTCTAGACAGCATGAAGAAGGGAACAGTGCCGGGTGATGATGAGCTCAGTGTTGACATCCTGAGAGTGGCAGGAGAGGTAACAATAAATCACTAGGCAAAAGTATTTACTTCCTGCGGCACTATGTTTCAATCTCACTATCGTGGAACAAGGCAAAGATTATATTGGTACACAAGAAAGGAAGTACTCACAATATCAAAAACTATCGTCCTATCAGCTTGCTCTCAATTTCGTACGAATTTTTCACAAAGATTCTGTTAAATGGAATTAGTCCCCTTCTAGATTCAGCCCAACCTATAGAACAAGCAGAATTTCAAAGCAATTTTAGTACTATTGACCACATTCTGCCCGTTAGTGAAGTGATAAGCAGAACAAATGAATACCAGCTGCCTCTCTGCATTGCCTTTGTTGATTTTAAAAAGGCCTTTGACTCCGTTAGCCATATAGCTGTCGTCCAAGCTTTGAGTGAGCAAGGAATGGGAGCAACGTACACTGAAGTGCTCAGCAATATCTACAAATCTACAAGACTTCTTCAGCTTATGTTAATATCGGCGAATCAACTCAAGAATTACGCATCATGAGGGGCGTCAAGCAAGGCGATCCGATCTCAAAACCTCGGCTGTACTGGAAATGGCTATGTCAAAGCTGAGCTGGGAAGGTAACGGAATTAGAATGAGTGGAAGAAGGCTTACCAGCTTGAGATTTTTTCATGATATTGCCTTACTGGCAAGCGTTTGGGAGAAATTTAAAAAAAAAAAGCTCTAAGCACTACGAGACTTAACATCTGAGGTCATCAGTCCCCTAGACTTAGAACTACTTAAACCTAACTAATCTACGGACATCACACACATCCATACCCGAGGCAGGATTCGAACCTGCGACCGTAGCAGCAGCGCGGTTCCGAACTGAAGCGCCTAGAACCGCTCGTCCAAATTCAACAGTATTCAACAGTATTCAGATTTAAAATGCTAGTAAATCTGAAGAAAACAGTATGTGATTAATGCATTCTTCCCGTGCTGACGTGTGGTTGCGTCATGGACACAGAACTCATTTACAAAAGGAGCCATGGAAAGATCAATGCTGGGCTTTACAAGAAGGGATAGGAAAAGAGCATGTGACACCCGGTCTGTGACGAAGGTTAAGGACATCTTAGAGACAGTAGGCTCCTTGAAATGACAGTGGCCTGGTCACGTCGCCAGATGAAAAAACAGCAGATGGACGAAGCTAGTACTTGAGTGGAGTCCGAGAGAGCATCGGAGGCCTAGAGGAAGACCACCGGACAGATGGGACAAAGATATCAAGAAGATCGCTGGCAGCACCTGGCAGAGAACAGTCCAACACCGATCCACTTGGAGAGCACTGCTGAAAGCCTACCTGAATCCTAGACTCGAAGAGGCCACATCATTTAATGATTTAATGCTGCTGCTGATGGAGATGATACCTGAAGAGGAAAACACGCTTAAGCAGCAGAAAAGAGTAAGTGAAGAAGACTGATAAAAATTCAATTTCTTTGAAGTTTAATACAGCGTAAGGCGTATTACAGGGTTACAACTTCACCGCTCAGTACTGTTTCACTGGTAAAATTCGTATCTTAACAAAAGTGGAAAGGCTAAGGAACATTTTTAGCAAAATTACAATACATCACTTTTAGAGAACGTGATACTACAGTTGTACGGTTACACTTACCTAACATGCCTCTGAAATTATTTCCTATGACGTTTATGATGATACACTGTTCTGGAAAAGTCTTCAATATTGCTAATAGAATTTTTCTTCTATTTCTCTGGGCATTTATCACTCTTCCCGGACACATACCTGTGGGTGCTCACATATTTTTCACTATGAATTCCCTATTTTTGAGGGAAACAATGGAATTATTTTAGCTATACTATCAACTTCAATTAAGGTGAAAGAAAACATCATGCAGCACACGTGCTTTACATGAAACTAACACATCAGTGTTAAGTTCCATGGATTAAATTTCCCAGTAAGGTCAATTTTTATTTCTTTCAATGAACCATACACAGGAACATACCACCGAAGTCGCTGACGATAGTAACATCGACGAGGCATTGCAGCGCTACGTTAACACACAGTGAATGTTGCAGGCCAAAGCAGACTGTACAATACTTTTTAATGTAGTATTAATTTAATTCTTAAGTATTTAAGATAGGAACTTTTTCAAGAAATAGCAGTAAATAATATAATCATCTTTTTCTCAGAAACTGTTCGAGAGACTTCTAGATTTCTATACAACTTTCCCTGTTTAATCCCTTTCCATATAGTAAGCTGCTCTCGTGAGATTCCTTTGAATGTATGGAACAGGAGAATTATAATAATTTTTTAACTTTAATTTTTAAGGGTAATATAAAATTCAGGTAAAATTCTACGCACTTTGCCCGTTATCTCAGTTCACACTCAGAATTTTAAAATTTGCCCTTAAGACGACAATTATTGTGTTCACGGAAAAAGTGTACGAAATTAAATAATTCATAGATTCTGAGTAAAAGGAACATAAACTTTAAAAAACGCATCAATTTTCATAAAATAAAATATAAAGTTCAACCTAACGTTTTTATGTGACATATGAATATATGAAAATGGTATGTGTTCTTTCGGATATGTCCGAAAGAACAGATACCATTGGTGATCTTGCAGCTCTCGAAGAACGAAATTACAATGAAGTCCGGACTATTAGCTGCTTATAGGCGTTGATAAATATCAACAGTGACAGTTGAAAATGTGTGCCCCGACCAGGCCTCGAACCCAGGATCACCTGCTTACATGGCTGATGTTCTATGCGACTTCTTTCTGATGTCATTTTGTTCGTCGCTGGCTGCTGTATCTGTTTGGGGCGGATGTACCACGAAGCTTGCTCAGGTTCATCGTTGATCTATTCACTGAGTTTTTTTTTATTGCTGAGGGCAACTAAGCCTTTGACCGACATTCTGAGCTACCGTGCCGGCTGACTGAGCCACCGAGGACACAAAGCATCGAGCGACTGCAGGGACTGATCTCTGGCATACGCGCCGTGAGATCCACGTTTCGAGTTTACTGCCCCCACACTACATTTATAGTGGCCCTGCCCACTACACTCATTACTCACCGCAACCAGTCTACTGATTCCCATAAGAATTTGAGCAATGTGAGAGCATCCACACTGAAGAAGATCATTGGCCGGTAAGTCTTACGTATATGACGACATGTCCGAAAGAACAGATGCCATGTTCATATAGATAAGGCTTACCGCACAATGATCTTCTTCAATGCGGAAGCACTCGCACTGCTCAAATTCTTACCGAAATCGGTAGATTGACTGCCGCGAGTAATGAGTATAGTGGGCAGGGGCACAACAAATGTAGTGTGTGGACAGTAAGTTGGAAACGTGGATCTCACGGGGAGTTTGCCAGAGATCGGTACCTGCAGTCTCTCTGTCCTCTGTGTCCTCTGTGTCCTCGGTGGCTCAGTCGGATACACTGTCTGCCATATAATCAGGTGACCCCGGGTTCGAGTCCCGGTCTGCGCACACATTTTCAAATGTCCCCGTTGATATTTATCATTGCCTGTAAGCAGCTAATGGTCTGTATTTCATTGTAATTTCATAATGTTTTTTTATGTCATCTCTTCAGAAGGCCACAGACTGGTACTCAGGGTTCTCTTTCCCCTTTAGGTTTCTCTTCTGAGTTCTTGTTTTCTGCCTTCTTCTGAAGATTTCTTCAACAAAATTTCGTGTGTGAAACTAAGAATCACTTCTTCATAAACAAACTGGGGTACACATTAAGTAAAGCTACGATTTGTTACCGTAACAGATGTTCCATTATGCACTGGGCTGTCTAGAAAGACTTAAACGTTAAGGATGATCTCTTAATGTTTCTCTTTCACAGACCGGTACGGCGCTTTTACGCGGTCGTTGCCCCTGCTTGCAGGTGAGCTTCTGCCATTTTCACAATGAACGCCTCCGTGCCGCTGATCCTGGTAATGATGGTGTCAGCTCGAGTGAACCACTCAGCCAGGATCCTGGGCATCATCCCGACGTCCTCCATCAGCCACCAGCTGCCTTTCAGACTGATAGCCCTCGAGCTCGCCAAGAGAGGCCATCAGGTCACAGTCATGACAACGGACCCGATAAGAGTAAGTGCAACTTCGACAGAAAATAATTTTTCGAGTTAAAATCTTTGGCGAGATCTACGGGTTCTTCAACATGGAATGTAAGTTTCTTCACTAACTGGTGCACGTAGAAAAAATTTCTTAAACATCAGAAGAACGATTGTGAAACCATTTAAATAAATGTGCAGAGATTAAAATCTCTGCAGATGTAGAGAGTAGGAAGAGCAGGTGGAAAAAAATAAATCTCTAAAGATGTCGAGAGTTGGAAGTGGGTGTGGAATTTTTTTGTCTGTGACAGCATACACTACAATGAGAACATTCATTCCATGAGCAGTTGTCCTTAATCCGCAATGTTCTCATATCCCTTACTGCCACTAAATAACCCAAAAAGAGTTCATGATCAGGGGTCCACGGAAAGTTGTCGACCTATCGCTGCTTCCTGGGCACTAATATTGTGGACTCACACGTATAGCTTGCAGCTCTCCCTTTTTCTGTAATTCTTTACTAGTCTAACGATAGTGATTGGACGCCGATCCACTTTCCATCTCCTCCTAGTAGCAAAACTGAGGATCGAACTGAGGCTCTGGAATCAACTGTACGTTATGAAAATCAGGTCGTATCACAGTCTATTATCGAAACATAATGGTTGCTTTTTTCAACTGCAAGGCGCCTGCATTAAACTAAATTGGTTCTATAAATTGGTTCAGAGATGATGATGATGTTTGGGTTTTGGGGTGCTCAACTGCGCGGTTATCAGCGCCCGTACAAAGTCCCAACTTTCGTTCAGTCCAAACGCGCCACATGATGATGAACTGAGTATAACACAAACACCCAGTCATCTCGAGGTAGTTCAGAGATTAAGTCGAGCCAGATTTACAAGGAACCTGTCGGTATGAGTCCACTTATCAGTATGGGCTGGATGTGTGCATTGATTCGGTTGCGCAGGGGGTCGGGAAGACGTTGTATCTTCTCCTGTGGCAAGCCGGCCCACAGCTGTTGTAACTGCTCGTCGATATCCTAATCCATCGGGGAGCGGGAGGAGGGGGTCAACTCAGAGTTCTTTCAGTCACTACCAGCCCTGACCTGAAGTTATTCCTGACAGCTGTCCACACTACGACGTCAGGATTAACACTGTTGGGTTCAAAATGGTTCCAATGGCTCTAAGCAATATGGGAGTTAACATCTGAGGTCATCAGTCCCCTATACTTAAAACGAACTAAGCTAAGGACATCGCACACATCCAGGCCCCGAGGCAGGATTCGAACCTGCGACCGTAGTAGCAGTGCGGTTCCGGACTGAAGCGCCTAGAATCGCTCTGCCACAGCGGCCGGCAACACTGCTGGGCCTCTCCAAAACATTGGAGGAATGGGACTTATCACCGGCACGCCGTCGCACTTACCGACGATGCTCACACTGGGTAGTGACGAACCGCGATTCATCGCTGAACGCAGTGCGACGCCATTCGTAACCAGTCCTCGCTTCGCGATCAATGCACTCCTCCAAAAGCAGCCGTCTGTGTTGCGATGTTGACGGCAAACTACGCGTCGGACGGCTGCTCCCTGGTCTGGCTCCTGCTTGTCTCCGTCCAATTATGTGCGGTGGCACAAAATGTTGCAGGAAGTTTATTACTTTTTTTTGAGGGCAGAAGGATTTACGATGTGTTTAGTGCACAACACGGCGAACGTCCCCTGTGGTGGTCAGAATTGGTCGACCGAAAGCTTTTCGACGAGTATGCCTGCCCTCTCGTCCCATGCAGTCCAACATAGGGCCACGGTCACGTCCAGGTGCCACACGAATCTGGACACAGCACGATACGAGCAGCCGGCCAAATGAAGAAACACAGTGAGGGTGCTTTGAAACGATGTCTCACACGAGTAAGCCGCATCTTCGTGTCCTTCACAGAAGTCACTCAACATCTGACACTGCCCACGCCCCTTACATATCTGTCGTACCTGGTAACAACACTAAATACCAGTAACACTATCCACTGCTCTTACCTTACAGGTAGAATTGCAACTCTAGGTTTAACTACGAAGCAATAACTGTCCATAAATGCAAGACAAGCTGTAGAGTTATGCCTTAAACACTCCTTTAATAACTCTGAAATACTGACGAAATATAATGAATTTTCGGAAACACAAAACTTAAATAAACACTTTTGTTGTAACCACGACCGGAACAGACTGTAGCGGGGTTGCCGAGAACGAAGCGTGGCGGGACCAAACGGGAGCGGCAGGCGAACAGCAAACGAACGGGAAAGGATGGACACGAGCAACGACGGACGACCCAGGGAGACCTTACGACGACGACACGCAAGAAGCAATGGCGTGACAAACGACACGAATGCACAACGTCCACTAGTAACGAAAACAAAGTACTCTAAACACTCTGTCTGTTGCAGCGACGTCGATAGACTCCACGTATTTCGGACTGCCTAGCAGAGCTTTTTCTTTTCTTTATTGTTATTTTAACCCCTTATACAAAGGTGGGCCGAGAGCGGCAATATTACGCTGCTCTTCGGCCACAGACAGTACATATAGCAACAAGGAAGACATAGAAAACCAAAACATAATGATGTACAAAAAACAGTACACACGTGAGTAAAAAAAGACGGAGCCGTTCAAAGGTGCAGTAAAATAAAAAACGTTCAGCACTTGTAGACGAACACTGATGACTGAAATAACACTCGTGGACGATGGAGCGTGAGCGTGGAACACTAAAGCACTAACACGACGGCACACACAAAGAACCGACGGCGATGATCTCCGGCGCATGAATGTTCACTTGACGTGTACGAGTCCGGAGACCTGCCAGAAAGGGGAAAAGGTGGGGGAGGAGGGAGAGGGGAGGGTGTAGATGCCAGTGGCAGAGAATATGGGAGAGGGAGGAAAGAAGGTAGAGGGTAGAGGGAGCCCAAGGGGAGGAGGGGGTGGGAGGAAGGGAGGAGGGAGAGGAGAGAGGGTGCCCTAAGGAAAAGAGACAGGGTGTGGAAGGGGAGGATCAAAGTTGGTAGGAGGGGTAGATGGAGGGGATAAGGGCATCATCAGGGAGGGGGACTTAGTGGAAGTCACCTTGGGCGAGGGTATGGAGAGTAGAGATATGGAGAGAAGGTGGGAAGTGGGAATACAGGTGCGACAGCGGATGGGGGTGGGAGAGGATGGGAGAGACAAGTGGGTGAAGCGGATCAAGTTTATGGGATCCGTATCTGTTCAAGGAAATGGAGGAGGTGAAGGAACGGAATAAGGTCACACAGGATCTGTGTGCACGAGGGGAGATGGATGCGATAGGCGAGGCAGAGCGCATGAAATTCTAGGATTTCAAGGGCTTTGTAAAAGGTAGGAGGGGCAGAGATGCATGCAGGGTCTATATAGCAGAGGATAGGGCGGATGAGGGGTTTATAGGTATGGAGGATGGTGGAGGGGTTCAGATCCCATGTGGGACCAGAAAGGAGCTTGGGGAGACGGAGGGGGGAGCTGCCTTGGCTTGGGTCGTCCAGAGATGGGGGGTCCAGGGGAGGTGACCGTCAAGGGTGACGCCAAGGTACTTGAGAGTGGGGGTGAGGGTGATAGTACGTCAACAAATGGTGATATAGAAGCTGTGGAGAAGGAAGGAAGAGGTGGTTTTGCCTACAATCATCGCCTGCTAGCTGTGCGAAAGGCAGGCGCTTATATACAGAGTACCATACGTCGCTATTGGCTGCTGGGACCACGTACTCACCGAGGCGCCCTCACGTTTTAGCGACCCAGGAACCCGCGCGCAGCCAAGTCTTATTGCGCGACTGCTGTAGAGACCTCTAGTGGTAATCGAGGTCCATGCTGTCTGGCGCGGATTCAAAACCCGTGCCGCTCGGTGCCAGAACTTTGCTGTTCTGTGGTTGATGGAGCATCAGAACGTGACCCAGAGTCGTTCAGATTTCATTCACATGAGCATTCCAGAAAATCTGAAAGAAAAAGTAATGTGATTACTGACAAAACAGTGGAAGATACCACGAAAAGTTTAAAAATTTGCAAGTAGTTCAGAGGGGTAAGCGAACAGTCATTGAAAAAGTGGTACTAAGTAAATCTGATACAAAAATATCACCACTTAAAATAAGGAAAATCACCACTATCCCCAGTAGTGAAAATTCATATAGCATAAAAAAATCTTCAATAAGAAGCTCAAACTCTGTGGCCCTGTAATATGTAACGTAATGAGTCAATGACAGTATGTATATTAAAAGGGCTATTGTAATGAGGCAGCTATTTATAATTTTATTGAGTACAAAATAAAATGCCAGCACTTGATATTTTTTGTGACTATTCAAAGTTACTTGATTGTATCAGTCATAATATTCTGTTAAGAGCAACAACGTTTCTATTGTTTACTTTGTTTTAGAACAATCTTTATTTAGTTCTCTTTTAACAAACTGTTAACGGAAAAGTACACTAGGATGTTTGAGCGTAGGGAGGCCACATCATGTTCATGGCGGAAAATCACGAAGGGCTTTTCTCGGGGTTTCATCATGGGCCCAGAAGTGTTCTTGATTTATGGTAATGGTCTACCATTTTATTTTAATCAGCTGGTAGAGCTGGTGTTATCACGAGCACCATCACGAACACACCCAGCTGCTCACCAAATATGTGTATTCCTCCCTGACGGACACCAAAATATAAGACGTGTGAGGCCCATGGTACGACACGGAGGTAAAGAACGACAACAGCGCTCCTAGAAGCCTTTCAGCGAACTCTGAATACGAGAAAAAAAAGCACGAAAATACGTATTTATAATTCGAAATTCGCGATTTAGTTGATAATTTTTTTATTCGTATGCTCGAAGACAAAATATAAAAAACGATTCAGCATAAAGGAATTATCCGAGTGGGATGGAAATCGATAGAAATGATGTATATGTACAGTCAAACAAGTGATTTGAATTTCAAAAAACAAATCGACTGTTTATTAAAGATAAAGGGCTTCACAAATTGTACACGTCAATAACGCGGTGGTCCACGCAGTTAGTCGGCTTGAATTTGATTGATGGAGTTGTTAGATGTTGGCCACCGCTGTGCTGTAAGCGGATGTCAGCCAAAGAAGTGCTGCCGTGAAAGGAAATGCACCCTCAACCGACACTCCTGGTTGTCAGGCATTATGGCGGGCCAATGTCAGGTTGGTATCCCACCGCTGTCTGGGGGCCTCCAAACAATCTTCTCCAGGAATCTCCCTGACTGCAGTAGAAATGTCTCCAGTGATGAGTCTTGTTTCGGACTGCTCCCTGATGACCAGCGAAGACGTGTCTGTAGATGCCTTGTACAGCAGTTGGACACCAACCTGTCTGTCACCTGCCATATGGTGGTGGTGGTTGATTCGCTTCAAAATGGTTCAAATGGCTCTGAGCACTATGGGACTCAACTTCTGAGGTCATCAGCCCATTAGAACTTAGAACTACTTAAACCTAACTAACCTGAAGACATCATACACATCCATACCTGAGACAGGATTCGAACCTGCGACCATAGCGGTCACGCGGTACCAGACTGTAGCGCCTAGAATTGCTCGGCCACCCCAGCCCGGTTGATAAGGGGGAGGGGACCAGGCATAGATGTCATCGGTCCCATCGGATTAGGTAAGGATGGGGAAGGAAGTCGGCCGTGCCATTTCAAAGGAACCATCCCGGATTTTGACAGAAGCGATTTAGGGAAATCACAGAAAATCTAAATCAGCATGGCCGGACCCGGGTTTGAACCGTCGTCCTCCCGAACGCGAGTCCAGTGTGCTAACCACTGCACCATCTCACTCGGTCCACCATATGGCCCGACAGCCAGCAGTCATTGTGTAGCGTGCCATTTATTTCATAGCACGACCCCTTCAGTTCTTATCTGCGGCATCCTTTAGCACGGCGGTACGTAGATATATTCTACATCCCGTCTTGTTGCCCATCATGGCAAGCCATCCTCGCCTAACATTTCAGAAAGAGATTGGCCGCCCACACATGGCGAGAGTTTCTACTGTTTGTCTTCGTGGTTGCCAAACTCTATCTAGGCCAGCAAGGTCGCTGGACCTCCCACGAACTGAGAACATTTGGAGCATTATGGGCAGGACTCTCCAAACAGCTCGGGATTTTAATGATCTAATGTGATTAAATGATGATGGCCTCCTCTTGGGAAATATTCCATAGTTAAAATAGTCCCCAATCGGATCTCCGGGCAAAGGAGAAGGAAAAAAGGCATTCTACGGATCGGAGCGTGGAATGTCAGATCCCTTAATCGGTCAGGTAAGTTAGAAAATTTAAAAACGGAAATGGATAATGTTAGATATACTGGGAAATAGTGAAGTTCGATGGCAGGAGAAACAAGACTTCTGGTCAGGTGAATACAGGATTATAAATGCAAAATCAAATAAGGGTAATGAAGGAGTAAGTTTAATGATGAATAAAAAAAATAGTAGCGCTGATAAACTACTACGAACAGCATAGTGAACGCATTATTGTAGCCAACACAGACACGACGTCCACGTCTACCACGTCGCCGCAGATGATGAAGAGATTGAAGAAATGTATGAAGCGATAAAAAATATTATTCAGATAAGGGAGACGAAAATTTGATGGTCATGGGGACTGGAATTCGGTAAGAGGAATAGGAAGAGAAGGAAAAGTAGTAGGTGCATGTAGACTGGGGTTAGGAATGAAAGATAAAGCTGCCATGTAGAATTTTGCCCAGAACATAACTTAATCACTTGGTTGAAGAATCATGAAAGAAGGTTGTATTTGTGCAAGAGGCTTGGAGACACTGCACGGTTTCAGATAGATTATATAATTGTATGACAGAATTTTAGGAACCAGTTTTTAAATTGTAAGACATTGGCCTCTGACTACAACTTATTGGTTATGAACTGTAGATTAAAACTTAAGAAACTGCAAAAAAAATTGTGAATTTGTGGAGATGGGACCTGGATAAACTGAATGAACCAGGGGGTAGAGTGTTTCAGAGAGAGCATTATGGTATAATTGACAAGAACAGAGGAAAGAAATGCAGTAGAAGAACAATGGGTAGCTTTGAGAGATGAAATAGTGAAGGCAGGAGAGGATCAAGCTGATAAAAAGACGAGGGCTAGTGGAAATCCATGAGTAACAGGATAATGAATTTAATTGATGAAAGGATAAAATATAAAAATGAAGTAAATGAAGACGATACAAACGTCTCAAAAATGATATCGACAGGAAGTGCAAAATGGCTAAGCAATAATGGCTAGAGAACAAATGTAAGGATGTAGAGGCATATATCACTAGGAGTAAGATAGATACTGCCTACAGGAAAATTAGAGAGACCTATGGAGAAAAGAGAACCACTTGTATGAATATCAAGAGCTCAGATGGAAAAGAAGGGAAAGCGGACAGGTGGAAGGATTATGTAGAGGGTCTATACGAGGCCGATGCACTTCAGGGCAATATGGAAGAGGACGTAGCTGAAGATGAGATGGGAGAAATTGATACTGTGTAAAAAAATTGTCAGAGCACTGAAAGACCAAAGCTGAAACAAGGCGGCAGTAGTAGACAAAATTCCATTAGAACTACTGATAGTCTCGGGAAAGCCATCCATAACAAAACTCTACCATCTGGTGAGCAAGATGTATGGGACAGGCAAAAAATCCTCAGACTTCAAGAAGAATATAGTAATTCCAATTGCAATGAATTAAAGCGTTGACAAGTGGGAAAATTACCTAACTATCAGTTTAATAAGTCACGGTTGCAAAATACTAAAACGATTTCCTTACAGACGAATGGAAAAACTGGTAGAAGCCGACCTTAGGGGAGATCAGTTTGCATTCCTTTGGAATGCTGGAACACGCGAGGGAATATTGACCCTACGACTTATCTTAGAAGATAGATTAAAAAAAGGCAAACCTACGTTTATAGAATTTATAGACTTAGAGAAAGCCTTTGACAATGTCGACTGGCAAACTCTCTTTCAAATTCTGAAGGTGGCAGGAATAATATATAGAGAGCGAAATGCTATTTACAATTTGTACAGAAACCAGATGTCAGTTATAAAGAGTCGAGGGGCATGAAAGGGAAGCAATGGTTGAGAAGGGAGTGGGATAGGGTTGTAGCCTGTCCCAGATACTCAACTGCATATACATGGACACCCAGAAAACCACATTTAAGTGCCTGGCAGAGGGTTCATCGAACCATCTTCATAATTCTCTATTATTCCAATCTTGTATAGCGCGCGGGAAGAACGAACATCTATATCTTTGTGTACGAGCTCTGATTTACCTTGTTTTATCATGGTGATCGTTTCTCCCTATGTAGGTCGGCATCAAAAACATATTTTGGCATTCGGATTAAAAAGTTTTTGATTGGAATTTTGTGAAAAGATCTTTCCACAACGAAAAACTAATGATGTCCATCCCAAATACTGTATCATTTCAGTCACACTCTCTCCCCTATTTCGCGATAATACAAAACTACCCTTTTTTGAGCTTTTTTATTTTAAATTCAGTACATTAGTATTTGTAAAATGACTCTTTCATATAGTGTTCATTTAAAAATGACGATTATTTCACTTGGGACCTGTGGAATGGTACATTAGCTTATTTGTTTTAGTTGTAAATATTTGTCACATACTGTTGTTTTTTTTTGACATGTTCTACGTCCTGGAGGACCTCCTCACTATGGATAATTTGGAATGAAAGTAAATATAATCTAATCTAATCTGATATAATCCTATCTGATAAGGATTTCGCACCGCGCAGCCGTATTCTAAAAGAGGACGGACAAGGGTAGTGTAGGCGGTCTCCTTGGTAGAACTGTTACAGATCCTAAGTGACGTTTGGTTAGCCTTCCCCACAACATTTTCTGTGTTCTTTGTCTTATTCAATCTGTATATTGATCAAACAGTAATGGAAACAACAGAAAAACGTGGAGTAGGAATACAAGTCCATGGAGAAGCAACTAAAATGATTGAAATGGCTCTGAGCACTATGGGACTTAATATCTGAGGTCATCAGTCCTCTACTTCAAGCTAACTAACCTAAGGACATCATACACATCCATTCCCGAGTCAGGATTCGAACCTGCGACCGTAGTGGTCGCGCGGTTCCAGACTGAAGAGCCTAGAGCTGCTGGGCCACACGGGCCGGCAGAATAAATTAAAACTTTGAGGTTTCCCGACGACATCGTAATTTTCTCAGAGACAGCAAAGGACCTGGAAGAGCAGTTGAACGGTATGGACAGTGTCTTGGAAGTAGGATATAAGATGAAAATCAACAAAAGCAAAACGAGGATAATGGAATGAAGTCGAATTAAATCAGGTGATTGTGAGGGAATAAGATAAGGAAATAAGACACTTAAAGCAGTAGATGAGTTTTGCTATTTGGGCAGCAAAATAACTGATGATGGTCGAAGTGGAGAGCATATAAAATGTAGACTGGCTATGGCAAGGAAAGCGTTCCTCAAGAAGAGAAATTTGTTAATATCGAGTATAGATTTAGGTGTCGGGAAGTCTTTCCTGTAAGTATTTGTATGGAGTGTATTCATGTATGGAAGTGAAACATGGATGATAAATAGCTTAGACTAGAAGAGAACAGTAGCTTTTTTAATGGGGTGCTGCTGAAGGATGCTGAAGATTAGTTGGGTAGGTCATGTAATTAACAAGGAGGTACTGAATAGAATTGGGGAGAAGTGGAATTTGTGGCACAACTTGACTAGAAGAAGGATACATTCTGTGGCGTCAAAGAATTACCAGTTTATCACTGGAGAGGAGTATGGAGGGCAAAACTCGTAGAAGCAGAGCAAGAGATGAATAGAGAAGCAGATTCAAAAGGATGTAGGTTGAAGTAGTTGCTCGGCGAAGAAGCTTGCACAGGGCATAGTAGCAAGAAGAGCTGCCTCAAACCAGGCAGAAGACGGAAGACCACAACAACAACAATGCACCAGTTCGACAGAATTTGGCGCGGTATTCCTCAGGATGACATCCAACAACTCTGTCAACCAATGCCTAACTGAATAACCGCTTGAATAAGGGCCAGAGATGGACCAACGCATTATTAATTTGCTCATTTTGTGAAGCGCTTTCTCTTGAATAAATAATTTTTTTGACACTATAATCATTTGTTTGTCCATTTACGTCCATCTATCGATATATTCCAGAAATCTCAATCAAAAACCAAGATCAGCTTCTCATAGCTGGGTTTCACAATCATGTAAAATTTTATAAAAGACGTCGTGGTTGCCTTTTGTATCTTAAATAATTTATTTTTAAAACGAAATATTGCAGTTTAGACTCATGCGGTCAGTTCAGCTTCTATTTATGAGATACAGAAAACATCTCTCGGTCACGTGGTTACAGTACGTCATCTCTGTAGTCGCCGACCGGGGAGGCCGAGAGGGTCTAAGCCTCCAGTCTGGAATCGCGCGACCGCTACGGTCGCAGGTTCGAATCCTGCCTCGGGCATGGATGTGTGTGATGTCCTCAGGTTAGTTAGGTTTAAGTAGTTCTAATTTATAGGGGACTGGTGACCTCAGACGTTAAGTCCCGTAGTGCTCAGAGCCATTTGAGCCATCTCTGTAGTCGACAGAAGAAGAAACATTCACTCGATGACAGTGGTACTGTTGGCTTGGGAGACTCCTATGTGTAAATTCAGCAGCTTAATAGAGAAGTATTTGCTTCATCAGCGCTCTACAACACATACAGACGGCGATAGTATCGCCTACACAAGGTAGAAACGGGCAGTGCATTGGCCGAGCTGTCATTAGTACTCAGCTGATTAATGTGAAAAGGTTTCCAAAGTGATTGTGACCGCACGACGGAAATTAATCGACTTCGAACGCGGAATAGTACTTAGAATCAGACGCATGGGACATTCAATTTCGGAAATCGTCAGGGAATTCAATATTCCGAGGTTCACAGCCACAGGAGTGTGCCGAGAATACGAAATTTCACCTATTACCTCTCGTCAAGGACAACGCAGTGGCCTACAGCCTTCACATAACGACCGAGGGCAGCGGGTTTTGCTTAGAGTTGTCAGTGCTAACAGATAAGAAACACTGTGTGAAACAATCGTAGAAATCAATGTAGGACGCACGACGAACATGTTCGTTAGGATGACGAAGCGAAATTGGGTTTAATGGGCTATGGCAGCAGACGACACACACGAGTGCCTCAGTTAACAGCGAGATATAGACTTCAGCGGGTTTCCTGGAATCGTGATCATACCAGTTGGGCTCTAGAGTCTGGAAAACTGTGGCCTGGTTAGATGAGTCTCGAATTCATTTGATAAGAGATGATGGTATGGTTCAGTTGTAGCCCAGACTCCAAGAGGCCATGGATTCTAGTTGTCAATAAGGCACTGTGCAAGCTAGTGGTGGCCGGCTGCATAATGGTGCGGGCTGTGTTTACATGGAATGGAACTGATCAGTGACTGGAAACAGCTACTTACAGACTATTTTCAGCCATTTGTGGACTTTATGTTCCTAAACAACGTTGGAATTTGTATGAATTAAAATTGCCATGGCTCTGGGCCATAATTGTTCGCAACTGGTTTGAAGAACAATCTGGACAATTACAACGTTTTGATTTGGCCACCCATCTCACCCGACATGAATCACATTGGACATTTATGGAACACAGTCGAGAGGTCAGATCGCCCATGAAATCCTGCATAGAAGCAGCATGGCTTATCATTTATGCAGGGGACTTCAAACGGCTTGTAGAGTGCATGTCACGCCAAGTTGCTGCGCTTCCCCAAGGAAAAAAAAGATCCGACACAATATTAGGAGGTCTTTTGTCACCTCGTTGTATGATCCCTTTCTACGCAGTTCGTGACAGTATGAGAGTTGTGTCTTAAATGGATCTGTTAAGTGTAGGTGATTCTAATGGGTAGGTGTATAGTACACTACTCGCCATTAAAATTGCTACACCAAGAAGAAATGCAGATGATAAATGGGTATTCATTGGACAAATATATTACACTAGAACTGACATGTCATTACATTTTCAAACAATTTGGGTGCATAGATCCAGAGAAATCAGTAGCCAGAACAACCACCTCTGGCCGTAATAACGGCCTTGATACGCCTGGGGATTGAGTCAAACAGAGCTTGGATGGCGTGTATCGATACTGCTGCCCATGCAGCTTCAACACGATACCACAGTTCATCAAGAGTAGTGACTGGCGTATTGTGACGACCCAGTTGCTCGGCCACCATTGACCAGACGTTTTCAGTTGGTGAGAGATCTGTAGAATGTGCTGGTCAGGGCAGAGGTCGAACATTTTCTGTATCCAGAAAGGCCCATACAGAACAAGCAAATTGCGGAAGTGCATTATCCTGCTGAAATGTAAGGTTTGGAAGATATCTAATGAAGGGTAAAGCCACGGGTCCTAACACATCTGAAATGTAACGTCCACTGTTCAAAGAGCCGTCAATGCGAACAAGAGGTGACTGAGACGTATAACCAATGGCACCACATACCATCACGCCGGGTGATACGCTAGTATGGCGATGACGAATACACGCTTCCAATGTGCGTACACCACGATGTCGCCAAACACGGATGCGACCATCTTTATGCTGTAAACAGAACCTGGATTCATCGGAAAAAATGACGTTTTGTCATTTTTGCACCCAGGTTCGTCGTTGAGTACACCATCGCAGGCGCTCCTGTCTGTGATGCAGCGTCAAGGGTAATCGCAGCAATGGTCTCCGAGCTGATAGGCACTGATACTGAAAAAGTCGTCGAACTGTTCGTGCAGATGGTTGTTGTATTGCAAACGTCCCCAGCTGTTGGCTCAGGCATGGAGATTTGGCTGTATGATCCGTTACAGCCATGCGGATAAGATGCCTGTCATCTCGACTGTTAGTGATACGAGGCCGTTGGGATCCAGTATGACGTTACGTATTACCCTCCTTCACCCACCGATTCCATATTCTGCCAACAACCATTGGATCTCGACCGACGCGAGCAACAATGTCACGATACGATAAACCGCAATCGCGATGGGCTACAATCCGACGTTTATCAAAGTCGGATACGTGATGATTACGCATTTCACGTCCTTACACGAGCCACCACAACCACGTTTCACCAGGCAACGCCGATCAACTGCTGTTTGTGTATGGGAAATCGGTTGGAAACTTTCCTCATTGCACCACGTTGTAGGTGTCGCCACCGGCGCCAATCTTGTGTGAATGCTGTGAAAAGCTAATCATTTGCATATACAGCATTATAGCATCTTCTTCCTGTCGCTTAAATTTCGAGTCTGTAGCACGTCACCTTCGTGGTGTAGCAATTTTAATGGGCAGTAGTGGACTTATTTGTATTGTATGAAAATGTGAGAAGAGGGAGAGTGAAACCTGTGACAGCACGTAGCCTCTTCTCACACAGGCACCAAGGGGACCACCCATCTTCACATTCCGATCTATCGGACGGATTTCAGTCAACAGTTTCTCATTCCCTCACTCCATGTACCGCTATGGGGACTTCTGGTATTTAGTCCAGGTTATTGGCGCTAAGTCTTGTGTTCAAGGGCACTACACTTCAGCTGCAGTCCTTTTGCCAGGTAAATACAAGAGATGAAAATTAATTCCAACGCCCGGTCTCGAGCCACACACCTCAGAGTCGAGAAACACCATACTGACATACGTTAGCAAGCTCAGCCGTGACGATGGTCGTTGTCTGGCGTACTTTTCTGCATGTGTGGACTGTAGCCAGTAAACCTGTGTTCAGACGATGTACATATGGCGGGAAAAAGTGTTCCTGATCCTCTGCAATGTGTTATCTTTAAGTAACGTTCCTATTAAAAGTCTGTTACAGGTAATTCTTAAGCGTACGTCCACTGACAAACAAGCTCATGCAGTAAAGAAAAGAGCTTAATACAGAATATCGTGTCAAGTGTTACTTATACTTAGAGCTACTCGGCTGACTGTGTACTGCAGTTATAGAATGAGTTTCAGATTCTTCTCATTCAGTTTTCCTTTTTCACGCCGACACTTAGAAGTTGGACACTATTGTGTAGTTCGTTATTGAACATGTAATATATTTGTGAAACGTATCTACTGAAATGCATTTTTTCCTACAGAAAAACATCCAGAATTTTACAGAAATTGATGTATCGATCACATACGACTATTGGAGAAAAACATTTGACTTTACGTCGATGTTGGACCAAAGTCCAGTAGAATATATAGAAACATGCTCTCCTTCAGGAAAGGCTGTGTGTGAGATCCAGTTAGAATCCCAACAGATGAAGGATTTTCTCCGGTAATTATGTCGTTTGAACTGAGCGATATGTTTTACATTCTAAAATGCTTGATACTAAGATGTTTTACTTTTGTAAGCAGGTCCCAACCGTCTTTCGACGTAGTTATTCTGGAGCAGTTATTATATTATTGCTATTATGGCTTGATTCACCAGCTTGGATCCCCACCAACAATTGGTTACGTGTATCTGGGCTCTCCTGCTCCAGTACTCCCTTATTATGGAAATCCCAACAACCCAGCATACTGTTACGATTTCATGGTTGGCTACACAGACCACATGTCTTTCTGGGAAAGACTATATAATACCTATGTTATGGCTCGAATATCTTACACATGGAACTACGTAACAATGCCATCGCAAAATGAACTGATTAGGAGGTATTTTGGCCCTGATCACCCCCCTATGCAAGAAATTGACACAAACTTCAGCCTTCTTACTGTCAACAACCACTTCAGCGTGAATTACCCACGGCCACTGTTGCCTAATGTCATTGAGGTGACGGGACTACATCTAGAGAAACAGCGGAAGCCACTTCCTCAAGTAAGTAGTAACATTTACTGTGTGTTAACCCAGAAGAATAATTTCACTTTTAAATAATTTGTGTAAAACTCTTCCTTGTAAGAATATCCTCCACTCTTGATGAGTAACTGAACATTTCTTGATCGATTACACACAACTGTGGACACGACGCATTTCTAAAACCGTCTGACAGTGCACTGAAATACCTAATAAATATATCATACGCAGATTCGTCGAAAATTGCCATACATGTCACTGAACACACTACGTGTGACCTTAGGTTGCGCATGTAAATGCGTACATACAAATGATTTCTGTTAGAAAAAAATGACAACGAGAATTATGTCAGCCGCCGATGGTTGCATGTTTGTAGAGACTGACAAGTTTGAGAAGACTGCCAGAGAGATTCCAGAAGAGCTACTAGCACACATTGGTATAATCAACGATGGTATTGTAAAAGAAGGCAACAAGCAAACGTCGTCATCGATACTCTTGGTTTAAGAAATTATGAGATAGGAACTGCAACGTTAGAATGTTTTCTACAGCAAAATCGCCTTTATATGATAATTCAGACTTTCTATGCGAAATTCAGCTCTTCTGCGGAGCTGAGCAGGAGTCTATTTTGAAGGAAATTTTTGACAGGATTCCTACATCACCCAATTGAAAAATGATTAAGAACATTTTGGGGGCTTCTAAACCAATGAAAAACATCAGAAACCTGGGTCGGATCTGTATGTCGTCTTTCATAGACTCCCCTGAAGTGTTGCATTGGCCAGTCACATACCTTCTGTCGTATTGTCCCGAAAGGTGTTATGGAATGTAACCTGATGATGTGAGGGGGGGGGGGGGGGAGGGGATGGGGGCGACAGTTTATTTTGGGTCTAAATGCTGGCAGTGCTGCTGGTTTCTATATCAGTTGTACCCGGTGACTTTCTTTCCGAAGCAATGACAGGGCAGAAATCCATCTGCAAACGGCGTAACGACTGCTGTTATGATTAAGGAGATAGTCATCTACTCTTCTTTTCATCCACGTATTGGATTACAGACGTCCAGAACCTGATTTTGTTAGCTGTGCTCTGCCACTGTGGAAATGTCTGCGTGGCCGAGGGGAACGCTTTTTTCCTATTTCACACAACACTAAATGAAGTGTTGCTTTTGTAGGGAGAAAAGGTAACAAATTTTTCCGACTTACTGAGTCTGAACGATGAAACCAAATATTTAGAACGACGTAAGAAGCGAATCTGTAAGTACAAAAAACTCCTGTATTGCAGCGAACCTCTTATTCTGTGTGTTTGTAACTACCTCAGTAAGTATTCCCAGGTTTTCATTCTACCTCCTGAAATTTCATCTCTTTCAACGAGCAGTGAACGAATACACTACTTACGCGCTGTTGGTTGGGAGATTCGGGAAGGGCAGGTTTAGCCGTCTATGTTTTTCTGCAGTTTGCCCACGATGACGCCATGCCTTCGCGAAGTATGACAATTGTGTGTGTGTGTGTGTGTGTGTGTGTGTGTGTGTGTATCGTGGGGTGTAGTGAATGGTGATGAGAGATGGGAGAAGTGAAATCTAGTACCGGCACACAGCCTACTCCTTTCGAATAGCACCAAGGGGGCGCTGAGCTTAGCGCCACCTTTTGCCGGACGGCTCACCATCAACAGTATCAGATGCCTACACTACACGAGATGCTGCGCAAAGGTTTAGAGTATAATCCAGGACATCGACCTGAGGTCTGGTGGTCAGGAATTTTACGCCACCATCCCATCTCACCTTCGCCGTGAAAGCAAAGGGAAAATAGCCAACAGCACGTACTTTACCCATACGGTTAACCATACAATTACTATCCACGCCAGACGTTACTCTCCTTCCGTGATCTGACTATAACCGGTGTGACAATTTAATAAAAGGCTGCAGAATCCACTGCAGTTTTCGTCTACGCTCAAGACAACATTCATAGTTAAATATGGATTAAGCATTGGTATGAATAGCGTTGGGCTTTGAATTCTCTTATATATCGCCATTAAATGCTAAAATAATTCAAAATAAGAAGTAAAAGACAATAATATATATCTAAATGAAAGTATCACAAGAAAAGGAGAAGATATGTAGTCTACAGCCCAAATGTGATAACATGTGCTTCTACACAAACACTATGTGGCAGATGGCACTGCCCTACGTGCCACATATTGTGATGTGGAGCGCGGGAAAATTCACTACGCAAATGCCGCTGTACGTGATACGGATCGTATAATATTGTCTTCACTCTCCCTATGGGAGCGATGAACGTGCGGCTGTAGTACACTACTGACCATTAAAATTGCTACACCAAGAAGAATTGCAAATGATAAACGGGTATTCATTGGACAAATATATTATACTAGAACTGACATGTCATTACATTTTCACGCAATTTGGGTGCATAGATCCAGAGAAATCAGCACCCAGAACAACCACCTCTGGCTGTAATAACGGCCTTGATACGCCTGGACATTGAGTTAAACAGATCTTGCATGGCGTGTACAGGTACAGCTGCTCATGCAGCTTCAACACGATATCACAGTTCATCAAGAGTAGTGACTGGGGTATTGTGAGAAGCCAGTTGCTAGGCCACCATTGACCAGACGTTTCCAATTGGTGATATATCTGGAGAATGTGCTGGCCTGGGCAGCAGTCGAACATTTTCTGTGTCCAGAAAGGCCCGTACAGGTCCTGCAACTTGCGGTCGTGCATTATAGTGCTGAAATGTAGGGTTTCATAGGGATCTAATGAAGGGTAGAGCCACGGGTCGTAACACACGTGAAATGTAACGTCCACTGTTCAAAGTGCCGTCAATGCGAAGAAGCGGTGACTGAGACATGTAACCAATGGCACCCCATACCATAATGCCGGGTGATACGCTAGTATGGCGATGACGAATACACGCTTCCAATGTGCGTTCACCGCGATGTCGCCAAACACGGATTCGAGCATCATGATGCTGTAAACGAAACCTAGATTCATCTGAAAAAATTACGTTTTGCCATTCGTGCACCCACGTTCGTCGTTGATTACACCATCGCAGGCGCTCCTGTCAGTGATGCAGAGTCAAAGGTAACCGCAGCCATGGTCTCCGAGCTGATAGTGCATGCTGCTGCAAACGTCGTCGAACTGATCGTGCAGATGCTTGTTGTCTTGCAAACGTCCCCATCTGTTGAGTCAGGGATCGGACGTGGCTGCACGATCCGTTACAGCCATGCGGATAAGATGCCTGTCATCTTGACTGCTAGTGATACGAGGACCTTGGGATCCAGCACGGCGTTCCCTATTACCCTCCTGAACCCACCGATTCCACAGTCTGCCAACAATCATTGGATCTCGACCAACGCGAGCAGCAATGTCGCTATACGATAAATCGCAATAGCGATAGGCTACAATCCGACGTTTATCAAAGTCGGAAACATGATGGTTTCGCATTTTACATCCTTACACGAGGCATCACAACAACGTTTCACCATGCAACACCGGTCAACTGCTGTTTGTGTATGGGAAATCGGTTGGTAGCTTTCCTCATGGCAGCACGTTGTATGTGTCGCCACCGGCGCCAACCCTGTTGAATGCTCTGAAAAGCTAATCATTTGCATATCACAGCATCCTCTTCCTGTCGCTTAAATTTGGCGACTGTATCACGTCATCTTCGTGGTGTAGCAATTTTAATGGCCAGTAGTGTATTCTCCTAGAGTCCTGAACACTTCTTCTTAAGACTAATAGAGATTAGTTGAAACCTATTTTCAGTGGTCTGCCAGTTCAGTTTTTCTACAGTATCCCCGAGCTCTCACCTGTGTCAGACATGTTACTATTCGTATTGTCCAACTTTCTATTTATTATATTAGTCCTATTAGGTACGTGTGACATACACTTGAGCAGTATTATAAGCTTGGTCACTTCAGTACAAGGTGCATGTGAAAAATTCTGTGAATGGTCTCAGAAAATAATTGAAATAAGGGCTACAAACAAAGTACCTTTACTGGTCAACGGCTTTGTCGCAGTGGTAACACCAGTTCCTGTAAGATCACCGACGTTAAGGGTTGTTGGGCTCGGCTAGCACGCTGGTGGTAGACCTCATACTTAGACCCGGATGGGTCTGCCGAGAGCTGTTGACATGTGGGATGCATTCAGCCCTTGTGAGACCAACTGAGGAGCTACTTGTATGAGTAGTAGCGGCTTCGGTCACGAAAACTGGCAACGAACGGTAGAGTGGAGAGCTGACCACATGCCCTCCATAACCGCATCCAGTGACACCAGTTGGCTCTAAATGATACTGCAGGCGGTCGATACTGTTGGGCCTTTTGAGGCTTGTTCGGAGTTTTGGGCTTTCAGGTAATCACCATTAGCTACAACACACCTCTGATATCGTTTGCTAAGGCATTGGCAAACGCTTGTTGGGGAATCGCTCAAATCGCTGAGGCCACACTTTGTCAAATTAAAGTGAAACAAAAAGAAGTCTCTCGGCGCCAAACCTGGAAGATAAGGAGGCTGTTGCAAAACATTCACCTTGCGCTGAGCGACAAAGTTGAGCACATAGATAGCGATATGCGGACGGGCGTTATCGTCGACGAGATTCCACCGTCCACTCAGGTACAGCTGTGGCCGAATCCGCCGGATGCGTTGTAGCAGCCGTTTCAAAACTCAGTCATAAACTTCCATGTTGACAATTTGGTCCTCGGGTAGTAATTCCTCATATATATGAAGCCCTTCCTGTCGGAAAAGACTGTCATCATTGACGGAAGCTTAAATTTAGCCAGTCGACTTTTTTTTTTGGCTCGCGAAAGATGATGAACATCATACCACTGACTGTCGGTGGGGCTCTGGATCGTTTTGGTAGCACCAGGTCTCATATCCTCTAATGATGGTTTTCAAAAAGTGATGACACCGGCCAGACATGTCGATGACATGTCCAGACGTTTCCATCCGTGTTTGTTCATTCTTGTCTGCCAGCGTATGCGGTACAAACCGGGCACAGATCTCCCGCCTTTTTTAATATTCGTGAACAATGCTTCTTATACCGTCTCTGCTTATCTTCGACTCTTCTGTTGTCACTTTCAAAGACAGTCGCCGACCCTCCGCAAGCATCCGTTTCACTCTTTCCACGTTGTCTGGCACTGTTCTTGTTGACAGTCGACCCCAAAGTGGCTCATCCAGGCCGCCTCCCTTTCCGTCTCTAAGGGAGACACTTCCTAGTCACTACTCCAACTTCATACAGTTGCGCTGACATCCCATGAGCCTCCGTCACAGTGTTCCCTAACTTGAAGCAAAATTTCATGTCAACGGGTTGCTCCAGTTTGCAGTGACACAAGTTTTCATATTGACTCCGTTAATGTGGTCGCAGTGTGCACCATTGCTTCACTTCACCGGTTTTCGTCATAGGAAGCGCCTGTTGACATTTCTCTCATTATAAGTGACGCTGATGTTAGCCTTTGGGACCATTCAACGAGTTTTTCAGCGCGCCTTGTATTTTTTAAGCGATCTCCTCTGTAGAGTGGATGCATTTTCACAGTATTGTACTAATGAACCGAAGTTAGACTCCTGCTTGTCTACGACTAGGCCTACGAAATCTTTCCATTTCATATCCCCACAAATTGTTACATACAGATTTTTCTGATTCGAACTGTGCTTCATTGCCATAGTACTCATGGACTATAACGTGCTAGCATTTTGTGGTGTACACAGATTTACGCTTCTGAAAATCTGAAGCAAGTTTCGTTTCCAATCTTTGCACTACTTTGAAATATTAATAATCTGTTACTGAATAGCTGTGCATAGTGGGTCGTTATACGTAGCAGTATCATCTGCAAGAAGTCTGGGAATGCTATCAATATTGTCGATCATGTCATTAACGTACAGCATTAACAGTAAGCGTAGCGATACATGTCCCTGAGGTATATGTAAAATTAGATTTGCATCTGTCGATAGCAAAGAAATCATTAACCCAGTCAAAAACTTCGTATATTTGGACTTAATTAGTAATCACTTAATCAAATGCTTTGACGTAAGACTAGACAAATTGTGTCTACGTTTTTGCCTTGACCCACGGGTTTCGGGACGTCCTGTGTGAAGAACGTTAGTTTGGTTTCATGTGACTGGGTCATTCCAAATTCATTCTGGTTGGAGTTGGAAGAGGCGATTCTGTTCGAGATATCTCATTACATTTGGGCTCATAAGTTGTTCTAAGATCCTACAAGGTCTGGTTGTCAGTGACATTACATGGCACTTTTGTGAATCATTTCTGCTATTCTTCTTGTAGGCAGGTGTGAGCAAATAATGGGCACAGATTCAGAGAGATCTACGGTATATTATGGCCAAAAGAGTGTCTAAGTCAACTGCAGATCCTGTATAGACTCGGGCAGCAAAGCCATTGGACTTTGGGGGACCTGTTCAGTTTAATGATCTCTTTTGTTTCTCAGCGTCATCGCCATTGATATGTACAGCACTCATTTTTCTAATGATGCGCTAATTGTGCTGTGTCAATATTTGTAGTACTTCCTTTGTAAAGGAACATTTGGAAACCTAGTTCAGTACTTCTGCTACTCCTTTTCTACTGCTTTAGTTGGTCAAAACAAACGCAGTGACGTGTCAATGTTTTTCTTTCCAACAGAATGAACTGAAGAGCAGAAGAAAACCAATAAATAACTGGTTGTATGACACTGTGGGTACTGTGGTCAAAATTGAAGCGCTACTCAACACTCATACAATAGACTATTCTTTCCAGAACGAATCATTCTTACTAACTGCGGCGTATAGATACGCGCTGATCTCCCAAATAGTGTCTTGGGAAGGAAACTCACCACGCAGTACGTAGTGTACTCGCGAAATTCCTCACCTCACCACTCCTTTTCAGTCAGCAATCGTATTTCTGAATAGTCACCAACTACGAGTCTTCCAAAGATCAGCTCTTTCCCTAATATCTTTATGTCCTTCATATGGTACTGACGTCGAAGATATCACTATTTTCTTTGAATATTTCCTTAATATGGTATCGCAGTACCACCAGATGAGTCATTTCCAGATATCACAGATGTTACGGTTGGTTCAGAGTCTCTTTAGCTATCCCGTTCTGGCTTAAGAAACTCGTAACAAACAACACAGCCTATAACATTACTTGTTTACGGTTAATTTAAATTTTTATAATTTTTTTCTTTAAAATTTTCGCATTTTGGTACTATATACTTCTGTAGATGTAAAGTGAAGTGTGCTACACTGGAGTTTGAAGTTCTTCGCATTGTATGTGAGTAATGTATGTAAAATACGATGTAAATTGTTTATTACTGTAAATAATTTTCTTATGACATTTCGCATTTAAAAATATTTGTTTGTATAGATTGCTAATGTTGAGGTAAATTTGACAATTTAAGAACTGGTCACGTCTAGGAACAATGTAAGAAATAGGCGTTATGTAAAAGCCAGTATGCTTGTGTTTAAAATGGAAGTGGTTCTGGAAAGTCGAAAAGGTGGCAAGGGCAAATTAGCGCGCTACCTAGAGCAAGCGCAGAAAGTAAGCCACACAGTCTGTAAGCAGTAGTGATTGTTGCAACACCTCTGCGAGTTGTTGAGCTACTGTATGTAAAATTGAACAATGCCAAGAAGAGAAATTGAGCCCACACAGCAAGATACTTCAGGCCACACTATGAGTAGTGTAGCCGTCATAATTGTTCGCCTCACCCAAGCCTACAGCCACCAGATAAGATTTTTTGTATTCCTACTTTTGTACAACGTGAACCATTAATTTAAACTGTGTTTTTATAATCATTCTTGAACCTTAAAGGAACTGGTTCATCCTGTTATTTCATCCCAACCATACACCTATATAGAGTTTCTTCCTGGTGTTTGATTAATTCGAGTATCCTGTTTTACAGACTTTTGAAGTGCCAAGTTAATGTAAAGAGTTACCATTTAAATTGTTTTTGTGTAAATAATAACAAAGCTTTCTCAACTATTGCAAAATGTTATAGTAAAAGCATGCTTACGTAAAATTCAATCAAAGTGAAGCCAAGTTATTAGAATCTGTTAAATAACTATACAGAATTACTTCAAAGAGTAATATCTTTTGAAAGTAAATTCCAGTAAGAAAGAGGATTTCTTCAAGTTAAATATTCAGTATAAAAAGTGTGTGCTTTAGTATCTAAGTATTTTAGTATTTAAGTTTGTTGATTATGGAAAGTGCTGTTCTAAAGGTCCCCTGGCCAATTTTTTTAACTTCCTTGAAGTTATCTACAGGGCTTTTTTCTCTTTTGCAAGCGCAATGTATAAGGGTGTAGTCGAGCATTGTTTAAGAGGAGTAATATTTATTTGAAGAGCCAAATTAAACAGTAGCAAGAAAGTGGGCACAATTCATACTTATGGTTTTCCAATACTTCATTGTCTAATTGCCTGGATAGTCTGGCGGCCGTAAGTACATGTTTTAAGCCACTAAATGAACTTTGAACTGAGTTGTCCTAGATTCAGTGTAATATTATTCATACTGCGTTTCTATCTAACCGGGTAAGATCTTAGAAAAAGAAGTGAATAGTCTGATTTACTTATCCATTAGATACAACACACGGTCAAATCCTGTAAAAAGAGTAACTCTGTTGATTAGCTTTTCCTATAAACAGGACTATCCTCCCAGAGTTTACTTTATTTAGAAACCAAACTAAATTTTAGTAAGAGGGTTATACGTGGGAACGTAGAGACAGGGTTTCTGTTATTTAGGTAAAAGCGTATTAAATTTCAATAGTAGTAGTAGGGTTATAAGCTCCACTTGAAACCTTGCCTACAAATTTTGTTAATAATTTTCGTGAAGAGGACCCTATGAAACGGGATGTTATTCAAGAATTTTTCCCCGATAAAATAACGCACATTTAACCTCAAGTGGTTAATTAACAGTGTGCGACCTGAGAATTATATTAATTTTAGTAGCTGCTGTTCTCACAATATCTCACAAATAACTGCAAATTCTCTTCGTTATAGTTCAAACTATTATTAGTCATTCGGTACACGTTTTAAGGGAAACAGTGGGAAGAAAAACGAGATCATTTGATTAGCTTGTTTTGAGATTCTGATGTAATATTGTTCATGTTCCACTACAACTGCACCACTGTTTGTTCACATTATATTTGTTTCTCGGGATCTCACTGAGAAACGGTTTCAGTAGGGAGGAAGGAAATTTCATGTCACCAGTGCGCTAATTTCAGAGACAGAACGGCAGATTATGGTATAAGAGCCTATACTTCAAAACTGAACCATTGTAATTACCGTAAAGAAAGAAGGTTCAAAGAACAGAATGAGATAACAGGGGAAGAATAATAAAATCGTTTGTTTAGATCCGCCATTGTTGAAATAACATATGCATACTACATAGATGTTTGAAGAGTGTAGACGAGAAAATTAATTAGGTAATTTCTGACAGATAGGAAGTAGGTATAAGGAAACGGAAAAAAGTTTTTTTCTGTCCTTGGTGACTCTATGAAAAAATAATGCCTAATCTAAGAATATTGATTATAATATCGCGATTGAAGGGTCGTGAATATTTTGAGTTCAAGTAAAAAATACAAAATCCATCAAACATGTTGATTTTCTTGTTGCAAGAAGTACCGTTTTCTAATGTTGTATCTCTTGTAACAAGACTGAAAACGTTGCTGCTGAAGTCGACAAAAGTTTCCATTACTCTTGGTTCATTGATTTCGGGTCAACAGTTGCATCAGGATAGAAGATTTAGTAAACTGTGATAAAAACCAATTTACGAGACACCTCTTCACGACTATCTACGACTTAAATTATTTATCAAATGAATGGATGCATGTATCATCTAATAGTACAATCAATGACAAGTTCTGTCCCATGATTTTCTCTTCACTTTTAACTTTGCAGAGGATTATATTCGTTTATACTACGAAAAGTGTCTGTATTATGGCGCCTTCATGCGCCTGAAGTGCAGACTTTGGCATTGCTGTAAATATGTCGTAGGTTCCTCCACTTGTTTTGACCAGTATTTTGTACAATACTGGGATGTTTAGACATCATGAAGCCAAGTCCCCGAAAATCATTTCCATCTAATACATACTCGTAAATTTAGTAATCAATGCTTTATTTTCCTATCACTTTTAGGAGATGTGTTTTGATCATTTGTACAGGTGGTGTGTATAACAATAGTGGAAAGAGACATATAACATCGCACTCATCTTATTTCTTTCAAAAATGCTGACAATATTTCTCAGAATTTGAGTAGCCCTTGCTAATTATCAGTTCTCATTGTTTCATGTAAGCATTGTGTAATGGTGATAGCTGTTCCATAGGGTATGTATGTCCTTAATATTTATTGATGATGTAGCTAAACCACCTGGCTGAAAGTATAATTTTCAGTAGTAGGATAACACTAAACACATACAGTCAGTGAATAAAAAGATGTCATTTAGAATTTTTGTGGAGATTGCTTCCAGATATCCAAAACTCACACTGCTTTTGTTATTCTAGCAGCTACTGTCTTACTCTCTGCAAGATTTTTTCCCTATGATAGAGAGTGTTTTGTGTATCACTTGTTTGCATTTGATATCTTACATAACATTGATAAAATACTTATCTATGGAATCTTTAGTATAAGCCATGCAAATACAATTAGATATTTATATTTTCCTGCAGCTGCATATTTGGTCTTGACTAGTGTTCAGGTAGTGAAGTATGTATCTGTTATACACGCAATAACTACAGCTGACAATAACAATGATATTTCTTGCTATGATGATCAGTCAACTAAATGTTCTTTGTCATTGTAGAGAGCAAACCTAGAGTATGTCATAACAATTAAATTTAAAAGGCACGTAGCTTACAATAGTAAATGAAAAGAAAACTTACTGAGTAATAGCTGTACCAATGCATGTGCTCTAGAAGACCAAAGCCAACGGCCAATATTAAATAAAGTTATATATACAGGAAACTGGAAGATATAGAAAGGAAGAAAGCACAATAATATGTAACTACAACAGAAGAAGTACCAATTATCATAAAAAAACAATAAATATTCCAACCATTAAGATAAGGATACTTTACATATCAACTATGACTAGCAAAGGTACTCATAGAAGTAAAGATTTAAAAATAAACAATTTTTGAATTTATAATTCCACTCATATTATTCAAACCATGTGGTACTTGTAGAAAGATTTATAAGGAAATAGTGACAATGTGATATGAATACTGAAAATATTTATCAAATCTCAAAATATAAACATACAGTTTTAACGACGTAAATTAAACATAAAATGCTTACTGGGTGCTGAAGAGAAGTATCTGAATGAGGCATATTACAGTAAATGTTAATAAATTGAAGATACTCCTTCTTTAAAGAATATCAACAAAGATAATACTCTTGAATAAATTCTCTATGTGGTTAAAAACAATTGCAGCATTATTTCTTGAAAAAGGACTGAATTTGGTTCCTGAAACCCTGTGGAAATCATTGCAATATTTTTATATCTCTTTGAAGACCTTCCAAAATACAGCTTGTTAGGTTTTAGGAGTGCACAGAAAGTGCAACTTACTAAAGATGAAATCAAAACTATATGTAAGAAACGACCTATTAACTATAATTTTTGTGATATATATGAATCATGTAACGCTGAATGTCACAATTTTATCCACACAAATGAAGTTTTGCAGAGTTAAATAATAGCTAATTCACTTTTTGGCTGACTAATCAGTCACAGGAACCCATAATATTTGGTAGCTATATGAATGTGCACAAAGAATCAGTTTCTTAGACATAAATAGGTACACATAGCAACTTTTTAGTGCAGTATTGAATGTAATGTTTTCTCTTGAATATGTAATGTCTCTTTTTTAAACATGCAAGATTGCCACAGAGTTGGTTAGCTACACTGAACAACCATGCAGGAAAACGACTTTAATCTGGATGTGAAACTAGATGCACTTGAAACTGGACCACACCCAAAACTAGGAGGGTTCAATAAAGTAGATTTTTAAATTCAGCATTGTGGAATGATGTCTTTTCTCAGATTTAGTGTGATGCTACCTAGAAGAGAAAAAGGATTATCGAGTCACATGAAATGTTCTTCATATATTGACACATTTTTAAGTTTGACAAAACTTCAACCATCCAATTCTTTGATGTAGATTGCAGTTTCAGAGAAAAGCGTATTTATGATATATAAAAGTGAGTTTTATAAGTTTGTGGGATCTCTACATTTATGAGAACTAGAATTATGGATTACTCTTTTGGAGGTAGACTGGAACCTAATCTCTTAAACTTTGGCGCTATGTGAGACAGAAAATTTTTTAATTGGAGTCCCTACAAGTTAATTGCTCTGGCTGACTTTTATTAATGTATGTGGAACTAATACATGGTACTCATTTTGAAATCGCTGTTAGACAGCTCTGTGGCAGTCTTAATTAGTGTGAGAAGCTTGGCAGTACATTTTCGCTCTTGATGATAAAGTCTTCGCAGGTTATCGTACCTGAAGACGACAAGTAGGGTGCCACAGAACGACACCTTGATTCAGCTGATAGCGCGAGAAGAGTTCATCATCCCGATTCGGCGAGAAATTCTAAATTACCACATTTTCATTTTTGTGAAGTTTTCTCAACAGCTGTCAGTCTCAATTTTTTTAAAAAAAGGGTGTACTTGTGTGTTTTACATAAGTGATTAAAGTAAAATTTGCTAGTCCCATTTCGAATGTATTGTGATGCAAAAATTTTTGGGTTGAGGCTGAAGTTCCAATAACTTAGAAGTACATAGATTTAACAAAAATATTGCCACTATATAATAACATGTGTTCGACGGCCGTTTTTTACTCACTCCACTTATGATTGTAACAGAAAAGCAAATGACTAGTAGTGATGAAAGATACCCTCCGCCATGCACTATATGGTGACTTGTGGAGCGTCATATAGGTGCATATATGCAAAAACATCTGATCGATTGAACTGTGCGCTATGTTCAAAATTATCTAAACGACCTGTATTATCTTAAAAAATACCAAAAAAAATTATGGCGAATGCGGAACGTATCAAGTCCCATGTGCAGACACGTCATCAAAAATACAAAATGCATCTACTTTATTTACCAAAAATACACAAGCATCAAAAATTCTGCCTCATCTATAAATTTCTTCTCTGTGTTTTATATTCTCTCTGTTTTATACGTCACTAAGAAGCGTTATTTTGAAATACTGTCCTAAATCATCACTTTCTCTGTTTTATATCCCACAAATTATTATCTATGTCAAATAGCTTCTCATAAATGAATTTTACCACTCTCCGTAATGATTACTTTCTATAACAATACAAAACATGTTGCTAAAAATGGCCTGCTCCTTCCTTCAAGGAAACGTGCTTGAGAAATTGGCTTCAGACGAAGCACTAATGTATTAAAATTATTTTTGAGATCCACATTCTCCTGGATAAGTGTGAAGTAAACACGCTTGAATAATCTTCTCCTTTTGGTGCCGCTGTTTCCTTTTGATATTTGCACTAGTTTCACTGTCTTACTTCTAAGAGCCGACCTGTGTAGCCGTGCGGTTCTAGGCGCTTCAGCTTGGAACTGCATGACCGCTACGGTCGCAGGTTCGAATCCTGCCTCGGGCATGGATGTGTGTGATGTCCTTAGGTTAGTTAGGTTTAAGTAGTTCTAAGTTCTAGGGGACTGATGACCACAGACGTTAAGTCGCGTAATGCTCAGAGCCATTTGAACCATACTCCTACGATGCACAAACACAGAACTCTAGGTTCCTTTTTCACTATTATTCCTTCAGTTGTTTCTATCGAGCACCGTAAGCAGCTATGTAGTTACTTCTCGTGGGAGAGGAAGGTATAAGGGTGGCTTCATATGACCTGATAACGTCACACCTTATTTACTTTTATCTACTCTTTCTTTTCCAGTTAAGTAATTTACTGTCTATCTGTAAAGACCATTAAATAGAACAGACGCTTGAATAACCTATGTGGAGCAAAACTGATCTACGCGAATTGAATTTCACATGCACTGCTTGGCCTATGGCTTGGCGACACTGGCCTGCGCACGCTCCTTTTGTGCCGTATTTTATATCTTAGCAGTTGGGAAAAATTCATTTACCAAAGTATCAAGTCCATAGTAACCCTGCCTTAGCCTCGTTTTTAAGACATTGTGAGTGTGGAATGTACCCGAACTTACACGACCTAGTACTCTTTCCACTCGTCATTACTGTTTTATTGATGTCTCTTGTCTGACAGATTTAACGAGCGGCCCGACTTCAAGTGCTCTTCGATACCACTGACCGAGTTATGGCGCTCTACCTGTCCCACTCTAGTGTACAGTATTTTCACAATCCTCTTTAATACTACCGTACCTGCAGCCGCAATACTAGCCAAATATGTATCGTGTGTAGAAATTACTACATCTTTAACTTCCATATACACTATGTGATCAAAAGTATCCGGACACCTTGCTGAAAATGACTTATAGGTTCTTGGCGTCCTCCATCGGTAATGCTGGAATTCAGTACGGCGTTGGCCCACCCTTAGCCTAGATGACAGCTTCCACTATCGCAGGCATACGTTCAGTCAGGTGCTGGAAAGTTTCTTGGGGAATGGCAGCCCATTCTTCACGGAGTGCTGCACTGAGGAAAGATACCAATGTCGGTCGGTGAGGCCTGGCACGAAGTCGGCGTTCCAAAACGCCCCAAAGATATTCTATAGGATTCAGGTCAGGACTCTGCGCAGGCCAGTACATGACAGGGATGTTATTGTCGTGCAACCACTCCACCACAGGCAGTGCATTATGGATAGGTGCTCGAGCGTGTAGAAAGATGTAATTGCCATCCCCGAATTGCTCTTAAACAGTGGGATGCAAGAAGATGCTAAAAGCATCAATATAGGCCTGTGCTGTGATAGTGCAACGCAAAACAACAAAGTGTGCAAGCTCCCTCGATGAAAAACACGACCACACCATAACAGCACCGCTTCCGAATTTTAGTGTTTTCATTACACACGCTGGCAGATGAAGTTCACCGGGCATTCGCCATACCCACAACCTGCCATCGGATAATCTTGCATACACCAGTTATAACCAAGCCTTACTCTAAGCTGTACCGAGACTGAAAAGTTCACTCATGGTTATCGTTCACAGAAAGTTTACAAACGCATTGTTCTTTTAGAATAGTTCACTCAAATGTTGTGTATCAGTCTCACGTGACAAAAAGTATACGTTCACGAGTAAGTAAGACGCCATGCGAAATTTAGTTATTTACATTATCACCAAAAGCTGTGAATTTCAGTACCATGGAAATCATTCCAGAATCTCTTAACTGATGTCATATCATCGTGTCCCTTCTTATTGTCAGAGTTTTCCACATATATTCCTTTCTTCTCCGATTCTGCACAGAACCTCCTTATTCCTTACCTTATCTGTCCACATAAGATTCAACATTCGTCTACAGCACCACACCTCAAATGCTTAGATTGTCTTCTGTTCCAGTTTTCCCACAGTCCATATTTCACTACCATACAATGCTGTACTCCATTCTCTTGGCCAGGAATGCCCTTTTTGCCTGTGCTAGTCTGCTTTTTATGTCCTCCTTTCTCCATCCGTCATTGGTTAATTTTCTGCCTAGGAAGCAGAATTCCTTAACTTCATCTACTTCGTGACCATCAATCCTAACGTTACGTTTCTCGCCGTTCTCATTTCTGCTACTTCTCACCACTTTCATATTTCTTCGATTTACTCTAAATCCATATTCTGTACTCTGTGGATTGTTCATTCCATGCAGCAGAACATGTAATTCTTCTTAACTTTCATTGAGGATAGTAATGCCATCAGCGAATTCACCTTGAATTTTAATTCAGTTTCTGAACCTTTCTTTTATTTCCATCATTGCTTCTTCGATATACAGACTGAACTGTAGGGACGAAAGACTACATCCCTGTCTTACACACTTTTTAATCCGAGCACTTGGTTCTTTACTGTCCACTCTTATTATTCCTTCTTGGCTCTTGTACATATTGTATATTACCCGTCTCTCTCTATAGTTTACCTCTAATTTTCTCAGAATTTCGAACAACTTGCAGCATTGTACATCGTCCAGGCTACAAACCCTTCCAGGTTACAAACCCTATGAACGTTTCTTTACTTTTCTTTAGTCTTGCTTCCATTATCAACCGCAACGTCAGAATTGCCTTTATCTTTACTAAGACGAAACTGATCGTCATCTAGTACATCCTCAATTTTCTTTTCCATTCTTCTGTCGATTATTCTTGTCAGCAACTTGGATGCATAAGCTGTTAAGCTGATTGTGCGATAATTCTCGCACTTGTCAGCTCTTCCAATCTTCGGTATTGTGTGGACGATGTTTTTCCGAAAGTCAGATGGTATGTAGCCTGACTCTTTCATTCTACACACCCACGTGGATAGTGTTCTTTTTTTGCCACTTCCCCCATGAATTTTAGAAATTCTGGCGGAATGTTATCTACCCCTCCTGCCTTATTTGATCTTAAGTCTCCAAAGCTCTTCTAAATTCTGATTCTAATACTGGATTCCCTATCTCTTCTAAATCGACTCCTGTTTCGCCTTCTGTCACATCAGACAAATCTTCCCACTGATGGAGGCTTTCAGTGTATTCTTTCCACCTGTTCGCTCTCTCGTCTGCTTTTGACAGTGGAATTGTCGCTGAACTCTTAATGTTAACACCCTTCCATTTAATGACTACTGAAGGTTGTTTTGACTTTCCTGTATGCTGAGTCTCGCATTCCGACAATCATTTCTTTTTTAGGTTTCTTCACATTCTTCATGCAGGCATTCCGTCTTAGCTTCCCTGTACGTCACATTTATTTCATTCCTCAGCGACTTTTATTTCTATATTCCTGTGTTTCCAGGAACATTTTTGTGCTTCCTCCTTCCATCGATAAACTGAAGTATTTCTTCTGTTATCCGTGGTTTCTTCGCAGTTACCTTCTTTGTACCTATGTTTTTCTATCCAACTTCTGTGATAGCCTTTTTTAAAGATGTCCATTCCCTTTCAACTGAGCTGCTCACCGAGCTATTCCTTATTGCTGTATTTATATCCTTAGAGAACTTCCAGCATATTTCGTCATTCGTTAGTACTTCCGTATCACACATCTTTGCGTATTGATTCTTCCTGAGTAATTTATTAAACTTCAGCCTACTCTTCGTCACTGCTGCATTGTAATCTGAGTCTATATCTGCTCCTGGGTACGCCTTATAATCCAGTATCTGGTTTCGGAATCTCTGTGTGATCCTGATGTAATCGAACTGAAATCTTCCCGTATCACCCGGCCTTTTCCAAGTATACCTCCTCCTCATGTGATTCTTGATCTATTCGCCATTACTGGCTGAAATTTATTGCAGAACTCAATTAATCTTTCTCCTCGCTAATTCCTTGTCGCAAGACTATATTCTCCTGTAATATTTTCTTCTACTCCTTCCCCTACACCTGAAATTCAGTCCCTCATGACTATCTCCCTGTACGTACTGTATTACCCTTTCAGCATCCTCATTTGCTTTCTATATCTCTTCATCATCAGCTTCGACGCGGCATGTATACCTGAACTATCGTTGTCAGTGTTGGTTTGCTGTCGATTCTGATTATAACAATCCTGTGGCTACCCTCCGATTCGTAACAAAATCTACTCTCATTATAACATTTTCTGCTGCTGTCGATATTACCCTATACTCATCTGACTAGAAATCTTTGTCTTATTTCCATTTCACTTCACTGACGCGTACTATATCTAGATTGAGCCTTTGCATTTCCCTTTTCGGCTTTTCTAGTTTTTTCCTGCCACGTTTGAGCTTATGATATTCTAGTCCCCGACTCGTAGAACGTTATCCTTTAATTGATTATTCAATCTTTTGGTCTTGGTCACCTCCCCCTTGGCAGTCCCCTCTCGGAGATCGGAATGGCGCACTATTCCGGAATCTTTTGTCAATGGAGAAATCGTCATGACACTTTTCCAATTACAGGCTATATGTGCTGTGGACACACGTTAGTTGTGTTTAATGCAGTAGTTTCCATTATCTTCTGCTTCCTCACGCCGTTGATTATTGCTGATTCTTCCTCCTTTCGGGGCAGTTTCCCACCATTAGGACAAGAGAGTCCCCTGAACCTCTGTCCGCTCCTTCGTCCTCTTCTACAAATCCATTGTCCTAATGAAGCTGACTTCTTATGCCGGAAGTTTTCGGCAGCCAATGCTGATTATTAATCAAAATTTAAGCAGTCGCGGCTTTCGAACCCGGGACTTCGGACGTTTTGATTATTAATCAAAGACGCCAGTCCTAGTCCACGGGTGCGAACGTCTGCTTTTCTATAAAAGTGAAAAAAAGTTAAAGATGAAAGAAGAGGATGACTAACAACACCAAAAGTTATTGAAGTAGTATTGTCAATAAATCTAGTCTGGTAATCGCCAGTTACATAGGATTGCAAAGAGTGCAATGCCCTCTGAGGTATTAACGCCAGCTCCTTTCATCTGCCTGATACCTTCAGCATTACTAAACTCAACACTTTGCAGGGCCCATTTATGAATCTACTTTTCCCTGGCTATCCAGTTACTGGAATCACATTCTCCATCTTTGAACACTTACATTCATACCAAGTGCAACAGATCTTACCTCATTAAGTTACATTTCATCTCTTTCAGTTTCAGCTATCGTAACATCAACACCTTTTTCCTCCGCATAAACCTCTCGTACTTCTTTAAAGTATGCGGCCATTAGAGTACTACCATTTCTACAACAACATACGTCACATTAATTATAAACTTCCTCCCCTTCATTGGAGGAAGCACCACTTTTTGTGTGTTACTGCCTGCAAAAAAATCAACTTCAGGCCCCACTGCCTGTACTCAGTACCGGCTGACTTCCACTGAAGCATATTCAGTTTTGTTTTCTTCAGTATTGTTACTGTTGCCCATCATTAAACTTTTATCACCACATAACATATTCATTTTAGCAAACTCCACAGTTGTCTCTAAAGTATCAACAAGAATGGATACCAGAACGTTATTACTACCAAACTTAACATACATACAGTACATTGAACGCTAAGCATACATAATAATGCAACAACAAAAATTATTTCTTGCTGTACTTTGCTAGAATTTTTGGGCAAGTGGTGACAGGTGTTACAAATGTATAACTGAACCAAAGGTTCCTTTTCCAAATCAAGTGATCCACAAAAGTTGTGGCAGCATAAAACAGGGTAGACCCTAGATGGAAAAGTAAAACAAAAATGGAAGAGCACAGTGCGAACAGAACCCAGATAGGGAAGAGTTAGGATAGAGTGCATCAGAAAATAAGAATGGAAACACCTATCTAGAGAAAGTACCATTCCCCAAGTAGTGTCCCTACAAAAGTCAGCCCACCTTCTGCCTCATTTTACTCCTAGTGTTACTGAAAATACTATTCAGGTCAACAGGGTTTCTTTATCCAAAAGATTTACCAGACTTCCAGTATTTCCATCTGTAAGCACTTGGATGCGACTTTTCTACTACCATAAGAGGACCCATGTACTCATCTGTAAACTTCTTTGTTCCTGACGTGATCTTCTTCAACTTTTCCCTAGTTTTCACTAAAACCAAATTTCCTATGAGAAAAGTAGTGAGGGGTGGTCTAGCATCATGTCGCCTCTTTTTCCCAAGTGCCTTCTTGCTAATATTTTCTCTAGCCATTTTTTCCTCTTCCCCCAGTGCCACATCGGCTATCTCCAGCAGTTCCACCAATTCAAACAGTAAATTGTCGCGTCTTATTGAGGACATCATCTCACACGGGGCAAAGCCTGTTCCTTCGTGCTTCAAATGATTGATGAACTCCTCGAAATACTCTAAATATTGAGGCCATTCAGTATGCTTTCTATGGCAATATGTTCTATACAACCAGTTAAGCTCTTTCTTAATATGCTCATACACATTACCTTGGGGAAAGTATGCTGAAAATTTAATATGTTCAATATTTTTACTTTCTGAACACTTCTTGAACCTTTTTGAAATAAACTTTGGGCCATTACCCGGCAATGTGGTTTTAGGTACTCCCACTCTAAAGAAGTAGTCCTTTTTCAGTTTCCTTACTATTGCTTTTTCATTTGCTTTTCTAGTCTGGAATAATTTTAAAATTTGGTAAACCAATCAGCTAACACAAAAACGTTCACACCCTTCTCTCGATACAGGCAAAGGACCGACAAGTTCACAGCCACTAAATCGAGTTCCGTTTTGTGATTCCCCACAATACTTTTGACCTTGTATTATCCTCTTAGTTGTCCTAACTTTCTGACATCTCTCACTTTCATGTGTTAGATGCCTTCATATATTGTTAAAGATAACAGTCTCACTTAACTTGGCGATTCATTTTCTTGCCTGAAAGTGACTAAAATTTTTGTGTACATAGTGAATTACCAAAACCCATGTTGCTCAGGAAAATAAATTTTCCAATGGGTTTCAGTGTTCCCTTTCCTCCTAAACAAGATTCCTTTATGAAATTTATAGTATTCTGCTACCTTGAGATATGTCGGGTTTCCCAAATAACTTTTAACTCACTTCAGATTATCATACATATTCTGTTTTCGCTTTAGTTCTTTACAAACCCTCTTCAGTTGACATGCATAATCAATGTTGATTATTGTAGCAAAAATATACACAACCTCTTTATAGAAAAATGAATTCTCATTCTCAGCCCCTTCTTCTATACTTCTAGATAATTTATCAGCAACTACATTTTGAGATCTCAGACTTTAATGTACTTAATCTCAGTGTCATACTGCTGTATACATAAAGTCCACTTAGATAATTAATGCTGCTAAGTTAACAAGTTTGTAAAAAACGTAAGTGCCCTATGGTCGCTACACCTGTGCACTTGCTGCCCCAGGAAATACTGATGAAACATTTGCAACCCGAACATAACAGCCAAAGTTTCGTGTTTTGAATTACAGAAATTCCTTCCTGATTGCTGTAACGACATACTAGCGAACTCTATATATTTCTGAACCTCTTCCTCTTCTTTCTTATCCACTTGAAACAGTTCTACACCAATCCCATACCCGCATGCCTAGTTCCGTAAACAAAATTCTTGCCAAAGTCTAGATGGTGAAGTGTTTCACTGTTGCATAAAGCTTCTCTCACTTCCTCGAATGCTGTTTGACACTCTGCAGTCAACTGATAACGTACATTTTTCTTGAACAGATTTCTCAAACATATAGCATTAAACAACTGTCCTGGTACAAAATGACGATAACATCCGAATAGACCACACGTGGCCTTCGTTACTTTTCTGTTGGTGGGAACTTTAAATTCACTTATAGCCTTAGTTTTCCCCAGATGTGGAAGAATTCCTTTCCCGCTAATGATATGTTAAAAACATTTTCCGGGTTTACCAACCTCAATCTTATTCACCTTTAATTTCATCCCTTCTTCCTCAGCTGTATCCAAAACTTTGTCTAACAATACACAATGTCCCTTCCACTTTACAGTCGAAATCAAAATATCATCAGTATAAATAGTTATTTTTCTCACTAGTTCGTCATCCAAAACTTTTGACATAGCTCACACAAAAGCACAAACACTTGTGCTTAGTCCAAATGATGCAACTTTATGTTGATAACACTTACCTTTAGATAAGAATTCTGTACACCTCTTGGGTTCCTTTGCTTGTAGCAAATTCCAATAGCCTCATGTCATGTTCATTGTAATCAAGAATTTAAATCTTTAAATTTTTGTAACTGTTTCTGATGTTTTCCGGCGTATCATTTTCAGCTTTCTCAATAATTACCTACTTTAGCATTTTCTCGATTAAGTCTCTTACTGTCTACCTATGCTTTTACAGAGTTGGGATAGTTCTTTTGAAAACTGTATCTTTTTTCACAGTAAAATAACATTCATAGTGCCGTACTAATCCTGGCTGATTGAGAAAACATTTTAATGTATTAGTAAAACCTCCTTTAACTCTTCTTTATGACTTTTCATCTAATTCATTTACTTATTCTACTTCCACTTCTATCTTGTCCTGTAGAATCAGAAGCTCTTCTGGATTAACCCCCGTCTCCTCAGTGCCAAATTCATTACACTTTTCCACATTCTTTTTCTGCAATACCTAGTGGAAAAACTGTCACTCTCCTCATTAGTTAGATTCTTTTTCCTAGAAAATTTTATAAGTACATTTTCCCTGTATTTCTAACATCATAGAATCCTTATTGAAATCTAGATTCCCTTTCTATTTATTGAAGGAGTCTACCCCTATCAATATGTCCACATCTAATCGTTGAATTATTAGGACATTATGGTAAAACTGTATACCATTTGTTTTAAGAGGCAGCAACACTTCATATTTGGCAAGTTTCTTCACCTTTCCTGTGGCTACAAATATTTTAATCACTATCACAGGCATTACTATTAATTCATCCTTGTTTGGCAAAGCATCTAACCACCTTTGACTAATAGCACATAGATCACTGTCTCCTGCCTTCTTGTCAATATTGCTGGCTTCAGATTCATCCAGCAAATCGTGTACAACTTCCCTTCCTTCAAAACCTTCCCCATGCCTACAGATTACACAGATATTTGTAGAAATATTTTCAGTATTTATCCTCTTAGTAGCTGTCGATCTGACCACTAATCACAAATCAAAACACTTTGCTACATCACCATTTTCTCCTGAATCTCCTCTAATCTATTACTTAACTGTCCCCCACAACCATCATCAGCATGTGTTTCTGCCCTTACTAAAAAACATTCTCATTAATCATCTGCACAACATTTCTCTCTTCAAAATATTGCAATTTTTTACTATCTCTACTCTCCACTTCTTCCTGAAAAGATTCCTCGTCTGTTACATTGGACACGTTTCCCTGTTGATTTGAACCTGTGTCATCAACTGTACACACACATATTAAATCGTCATTACTGTAGAGTTCACCCCTTCCGTTACTAAACAAAAAGTCATCTAAGCCACCATTAAATACAAGTATTTTGATGTTATTTGCTCATTCGTACTGCTCGCATCATTACTTCCCAGTTTAGTCACTTCTTCATTTCACACAACAAAACGAGATGCTAGCGGTTTTAAACTATCATTTGCCGACCTGCAAACGCTAGCATCTTCACGGACGGGATCTAGTTTCCCATACTCAGTGATTCTGCGATCCCTTCCGCTGTCACTCTGATCTGCTGTCTGTTTTGGACATCACTATCGTCATTTACTCGAGATCGCCATCTGTTAGCACGTCCCGGATCGGAGTTAGTTTGCCTGTCTGCCACAGGCTGGCGCCAGACTCTTGTTCCTCTTCCCCTTCGATTACCTCATGACACACCCACTTTGTTTACATTTACGTTCTGTCGAGGTTATGCTTTATTCGAAGGCCTAAATTTTCTGTTAGCCTGGGTCTCTTCCTGCATTAGTGTCTCTACTCTTTCCAGATAATAAGTAAATTAATTAATGTCGTCTATGGGAGCAGCAGTTATTTTGTTATGCCAGTTCATGTGCAGTTCCCCACATAAACCCATTACAATTTGCTCTGGCTCTAATTTTTTAGAAAGATATAAATATGCAACCCACTTTGAAGCAAATCTTTTCACACTCTCCTTTCACCCAGCCCAGAAATTGTTTTTCAGCGCCAATTGCTTATGTTTATCCCAGTATTCTTTGAAAAATGCATCTTTAAAGTTTTCCAAAGTATCGTATGGTTGAGTAGTACTCACACTCTAGTACCCAGTTTTCCCCATAAATTATGATAAAATAAGAAACGATGTTTTGCCTATCGGTCCACAGTCTTTATAAACAATTTCAATATCATTCCAAAATTCATTTGGATGCACATTTCCAGGAGAATCAAAACGCAAGAACTATCTGTTAGTAATATAAGCTACTTCAGCCAACTCTGTTATCAGACTATCACCCACACTGTTGGTACACACTTTTGTATTATGTTCTACTTTAGTTAGTCTGTTGTTATAATTATGCAATTCATTTGTTACAACTCTCAAATGATTACTTAACTGATTCATATTTGTGTCTACATCTTCCACCTTTACAGCTTTTAAACGATTTTCACTTTCCTCATTGATTTTACTATTCAAAATTGTATTCTCACTTCCATATACGCCTAGAACTGTAGTTATTTTATGCTCTACTTTCTGAACGTCTTGCCCGATCAGGTCCATTCTTTGCTTGCTTTCATTAGCTACCCGTTGTACAGTATATGTTAATTCCTTTCTTACACTGTCTGAGGCTTTCTTGCAATTTTCTTCTACTTGAGAAACTTAGCCCTTCAGTTCTTTCATGTTACATTTCCTTTAGACCATAAACCTGGTTTTTTAACTTAGTATTAATTTTAGCTCTGATGTGTTTAAGCTCACTAAATCATTAATAGTACCAGATTTCTGTTTAAGCTTTAATAGTATTGGACTGCTGATCAATTATCCTATTAAAATTATCATTCTGTTCTTCAAATTTACTCAACTGTTGTTGTTTTACTTCTTTAATATCTTGCTTAAGATCCCTAGCCAAACTTTCATTTGCTTCATTGATGCTAAGCATTAATGATGCTAACATCTGCTTTACATTTTCCTGTTTGGTTCACTTTACTTGCAGTATATCAATTTTGAAATCAAAATCTCTTGTCTACTGTTCAATTACTTAATAAATCTAAATCACTAAATTCATCTAATCTATTATTAAACGGCTGGTATCCTCTCCCAGAGTTACATTTGTTAGATAATTTTATCCCTGTTTCTCTCCCACAGTTGTACAGTCGAGGACAAAACGAGCGAGACCCCTCGCCTTTTCGTTATACTGATCCGCACAGCTTGAAAGTCAGCAATACATCATAACAGGCAAGGCGATGAAGTGCTACCAACATAGTATGCACAGACGTGAAATTGGCAAACCATCCGAAGTCTGTCAGACTGTTTCCAATCATGTGTAAGACTATATTAATGCTGATTAGTGTGTTAAAACGGGCAGCACGTAAATATAAGATATAAATGAAAGAAGAAACACTTGGTAATTCACATCCCAGAATTGATGCTACCGCGTTTTAGAAGTGCGAGCATTCCCATTGCTAGCTGGCTTAAGAAACACTTCGGCTAATGAACATTTTCCGGCTGTAGCGAGCCTAATGAAGAATTCGAAACATTGCAGAATACGTTTGGCAGCTATGTAGTTGTTTATTTCCTTGGGTAATGCAGAATTATTCTGCTACATTTGATCGCTAATAACAGTATTTTGTTATTTCGATAAACATCCCGAATGATTGTCACGTAAGCGGTGACATAAAGGTAGAAAATTTGTTTTTGAGTCCAGAAAGCTCCAGGCCACAGAAACTACAGATTATTTTGCCATTTTCATTGGGAATTGCCGGCTTATTCATGTCTGGGGTAATAATGAAGGATTGTTTGCCTGTGTTGTCTGATAGCGTAGTGAGATGTGTTTACTACGGCAGTGGAGTTCTGGTTTGTTTTGGTTCTAATCCCGATGGAGGCTAATAGACTATCATTAAAAACTGTGGCACTGAATGACTTTTAACTGAATTTCGTTATGAATCTTCAAGCATTGCTAAATTTGCACACATTGATGGTAGGTCAGCAACGGTAATCCAGTATAACTGGTCTGAACATTGACACAGCTTGTTTCACGGCCGAATGCGCATAATATTTTGCTAATTCGTAACGATCTGGGGTACTTTGTCTTGGAAAAACAGTTATGTTATCTCGATAAGATGAAATTAATTTTTTTTGGTACAGTTCATACGAATTAGCGTTTCTTCTTTCATTTATTTCTTATATTTACGTGTTGTGCTTAACACACTAATCAGCATTAATGTAGTTTTACACATGATTGAAAACAGTCTGACCAAGTTCGGATAGTTTGTCATTTTCACACCTGTGCATAGTATGTTGGTAGCACTTCGTCACCTTACCTGCTATGCTGTGTAGCAGAATTTATGGCTGTGCGGATCAGCATAACGAAAAGGCGACGGGTCTCGCTTGTTTTGTCTACGACTGTACATAAGTGTTGTAAATTTGGAACTGAAACATCATTTATTTCCAATTCATCCACATTTCCTGTTTGGTAGTGCTTTTCTGATTGGCACTTCCATAAAACTGAATAACATAATCTTCCTTGACAACTACAGAATTACGGTTCCCCCCTATTTTAAAAAGTCTTTTTACCCAAGCAAACAACAGCGGATTAAACTTAAACTACCTCTACTTGTCGACTGTAGTCTGGGCACGCTAAATAACAGGGCTTTCCTCCGCCTCTAGGTATACCAGTTCAAGGATTCCCATCTACTGCCAACACCGTCGGTGAAGTGACTGATACAGCAGCTGCCGCTGCGTCCGTCTTTCCGTCTGCTTCTTCTGTCTTACGTACGATGTCCTTCTTCTTCTAGCCACTGTAGAATTACAGTTCTCGTTCAAATGTCCTGCTTTCCTACTTTGTCACACACTGTTCTAGCCTGTCTTTCGATCACTGGTCGACAGTATTCATTTTAACATTTATTCTCGACTGTGGGTATTTACGTGCGTAAGATTTCACTCTGTTACCGTAAGCTTGCATACACCAGTTACTACCAATCCTTACTCTAAGCTGTACAAAGACTGAAAAGTACACATGCAAACATCATTCACAACCTCCCGCAGTTTATGGTAATTATTGGTTATCCTTCACCGAAAGTTGACAAACGGATTGTTTCTTTAAGAATAGCTCGCTCAGATGTTGCTATAATCAGTCTCACGTAACAATAAGTACCCGTTCGCGAATAAGCAAGGCGTCATGAGGAATTTACTTATTTACAATGTCTCCAAATTTTCTGAATTTCACACCGTACGTTAAATGGTACTCTTATGCACATGTTACTGCACTTATCAGACATTTTGGTACCGAATTATCACAATATCAATAGCTTTCACCGGAGCATCTATCAACGAGTCTGATCACTATGAGATCGTAGTCCCGACTCTACTCATCTCTCTACACAAAAGCAGTTTGTAGTTCCCAAAATACGTGCGAATATGCTAATTTCTGTTTGACAGAGAAACATCGCAGCCAATTGAAAAGCAGCATCAAACCCGCTAAATCTGAGCATGTATACAGAACCAATCAAAATTTGTCACTGAATCAGAACAGTAAAACCTACAAATTAAAATTAACTCCCTCTTCAGAAAACTACTTTACCAAAGTCATAGTCTCATTTCACCAATACCATAGACTGACGAAATAGTCTGTAACAAATTTCCTGGTATGAATAACTCACACGTCATTTTCGAACATTCCTCATGAGACAAGTTATATCAATGTATAGTAGAAAAACTTTACGTAAAATGTTATTTCACACTGACATCTTCATTCACCCTCATTCCTAAGCACAATTATAACAGAAATTAATGAATAATTAGAAACATAAAAACACATAACTGCAAATAAAAATGACAGCATTTTGACTGCAGCTCGAACAGTAACCGTCAGCTAGTGACATCTACCAGATCGCATAGAAACCTCATATAATCGAGCACTGATGCCACCTATCCTGCCCGTGATTCATGCTGCACCCTTGTTCACTGCTATTACATTCGACCTCAACAGGCACCATATAAGGAGCTACACCTCAACATCTAACGACCATCTCGCATCCGGGTAGCATCTGAGCTCTTTGCTTTTTTGTGAAAATGCCAAGTGACGTAAAGAAAGTAAGACTACACTAAAGAATACCGTGGTGTTAGCTTATTGTTGTTATAATTCTTTAGTATTTTATCATGGATTAAGGTCATATTATCTGTTAACCGTTTTTTAGGAGGTCACATTATTCCCACATCACGTGTTTTAATATTCCCGACAGGTTCGGTACCTAGGTCTTTAAATTCTACATGGCACCCATCCTTGATTATTGATATGCATGGTACACATATCGTCCTCTATCAACCTTAAAGATTTACTCTACCCTACAAAATTCCTGTTAAAAAACAAAAAAAACCGATGGTTGTTCCTCGTCTGAGCCAGACACACTCCTCAGTGGCTCACATAGTGCCATTTTTGGTGGCATTTTCGGCACATTGTTCTATAAGATTTAAAAAATCATACGTGGCTTACATAGCAACACTGCTGATAAAACTTACTGGTTAAACCTCACTTGTCAATGACTAATGATTCGTAACTGTACCACACTTTGCAAAGCACAGTGGATCCTGAACATTTCCACATCTAAATTTCTTGCATTACCTGCATCAGGGCTGTGATGTGTATTGCTTATTTCCATTATTGTGCGTCGTGATGAGATACTCAGTTAACTGCATTAACTGCTGTGTACCAAACACATTAATTGTTTCAATTTTAGCACTGTCTACGAAACTGTTATCATCAGGGTTCTACTCTCTTGCTAGACACAATTTGGAAAATTAACCACTGAAAATAGATTTAATTACCAAAATAAGATTCCAGTTTTTCTTGGTTTTATGATTTAAAAAATGTCCACCGAAATCTCTGCAAACTATCAACTGTTTCTTCCTGTCTAAAAAGCACTTCTCATAAACAGGTGAAAGTTTACTTGGAGAGGATGTGAAGACTATAACCATTAAGAGAAGTATTCTGCAGTAACAGCTCACATGTACACGCGTGTAGACTGTGATTTACAGAAGAAGTACGTGTATCAACATTTTTAGTTAATGAACAACTATTATGTATGTTACAACTCGTCTTTTTCCATGGTCATTCCCTACACGAAAACAATGTTAGTTCGTAATCCATTACATTTAACATTTCTATCCCTGTGTATATTTGGTGTTCATTGAGGCACAGAATATCAGTAACTTCAGGATTTTTCAAATCTTCCAGAGATACAAAATGCACTTGTGCCTTGTTTTTAATCCCTGTAAAGTTTTGGTAAGACAAACTATTTTTTTTGGAAACCGTTACATATACAGTATTATGGTCTTGTTCTGTTCTACCTTCTTTCAAGACTGTCTCTATATAATGAGCCTCCCTGTCCCCAGAAACTGTAAGAATTTTTCCTTTTGTGCTTGTGTTTCCCCTTACACTTTCTGCAACGCGTTCAGCTAATTTGTCCTTGCCCCTGCTGCTCAGGTGCAGGTCACTGCTTGCCTTTTCACATCTTTCAAGTTCAGCAACAGTTACAGCACAGGTATGCGACTTTTTCAGTCAAAAACAATCTACTCGGCTCTTTCTTTACATGGTTAACAGCTGTGTTAACCCTGGGTTCGTCCGGCGCTGGAATACCCCTAAAAATCCCACACAAATGTGAATCATTCCTGCACAAATTTACTAAAGGTCATCTTTAATACTGCTGTAATTGAAATACTAGTAACTGATAGCGTGTATGTGGAGTTGATGTCAGATACTGGACATTAACACTATAGTGAATGCCAGTAACTGAAAATGTGTATGTGCAGCTGGTGTCAAATACTGGGTCTTGAAACTGTATAGTAACACCAGTAGCTGACAGTATGTGTGTGTGGTGAAGTGTCAACTACTGGATCTTACATTTGTGATGCAACGCCCGAAGCTGACAGTTTGTATACCATAACTTGACGGTGGATGCCAGTTACTGGATCACAAATAGTATTTTTAGTTACAAATAATCATCATTAAAATTGTACCGTACATCATAATATCATTGCAAAAAACAGGAACAAATTGCCCTGTACATCGACATGTTAAAGCAAAGTTTTAACAAATTGCCCCATACATCTGCATGATGTCACAATGCAAGCTGCAAACCTAACAAGAATATGAAAATCATTTGGTGAGGAGGCTTAATTACGATAACACATCTCCATGGACCAATCCATTCATGGTATGCAGACTTCAATTCGGTACTTCAAATTGAATTTTGTACGTTTATTCCAGGGAAAATCTGCCCGCTCATCAACAGTATATGTTCTTTCAAGAACAGTTACTGTCTTCATACGCATTATTATTGTTCGAGAACTTCTGGTTCTGATAATCCCTTGCATTTCCAAACATTGGGTTGTATCTGTTGCCTGTTCGATTGTCTCTGAACCTACCCCTCGCAGCAGTGTTATTGAAATTTCCATTTCCGTTGAATCTCTGACCATTCCTAGTATAATAATTATTAAATCCGTTTCCGTTCCGGTTTGCGTTTGGCGCCTCCTCTGCATAACCGGTTGTCTTGGCCGATGTTCATCTTCCTCGATCATATCTATAGTGTCAAGCGTAGTCATGAAAGAGTCAAGGTCATGCTCATTAATATACAGCATTCTATTTCTTATGCTGGCCGGAAGTCGAGATTTTAATATACCAGTCACGTCTTGTAGAGGCATAGGCTTATCCCAATACCGCGATTTGTTTATCTATTTCTCAAAGTATTTCTTTAAAGACCCACGTGAAAAGGAAAAAGGTTCTGGGTATAATACCTCCTGCCTAAAATGTCCTTGTACTCCTTCGGACCAGTATTTGGATAAAAATGCTCGTTCAAAATCTTCATATGTGTCCCAAGTTGATATCATATCAGATGCCCATATAGCTCCTGACCCTGAATATAGCCGGTCACGAAAGTAACCTTTTGCCACTCACTCCAATTTTTTGGCACTACTCCCCTAAAACTTCTTATAAACACAACGGGATGAACATTTTTCTTGACTGTGTTGTAGACCTGGAATTGACGTTGTTTCAGCATTTTTTCCTCAGTATTGCTTTTACAGCTACAGTCATTATGACTACCCTCATCGTTTTGTGCTCGATGTTGATTGAAAAACGAAAGTGTGCATTATTTTCCCTTTCTCTACTTGATCGGTTAAATAATGTAGCTTCATTGTTACATCTTGTTATGGGTTCATCTCCTTCCGTGGAACACAAATCTTCTCGAGATAGATTTAAGGATCTCTCAATGTTTTCTTTCCATTGTTTAAGTTCTTCGCCTGGTTGTTCTCTTCTCGGTCTTCTTCAGAATGTTCGGTCATAGATTGTATAGCTGTTCTAACCGTTTGTTCATATTGCCTTTCCAAACTTAACTGGGAGAATTTTCCCCTGAGAATGTTTACCTTATGATCAACCTCGTCTTGTCTCTCCTTTTGTTATTTATGGATTTATCCAAATTTTGGATGTCCTTCGGAATCTTGTCTTGTGATTGTCTCAAATCTTGCATATCTACTGACATCTCATTTACTTGTTGCTTTAATTTATCTTGAACTTCAACTAATACCGGAATTACCCCCCTTAGAACGTTGCATCTGTTCTTGTGCTTGAATTATCTGTGGGATTGACTCGACCTGCTCTTTAATAGTATCAAGCTTAGTAGCAACATACTCGGTTAGCTCTAGGCGTAACTTCTTCTCATTTTCATTACACTGTTGAGTGACTTGCTCAATTTGAGCAGCTAATTTTAATTCTGTCTTTTCATTCTGAATTTTCAATTCTTCCGCAGTTTTATTTAATTTATCTTCAAGTTTCTGAAAACTCTCTACTAATTTATTATTTAATTCCGCTTGATTAGCTTCTAATTGCTCATTCAACTTTGTTTGATTAGCTAGTAATTGCTCCTGGACTTTCACTTTATTGGCTGCTAATTGTTCATTCACTTCCCTTTTAGTCTCTATTTGCGCTTTAGTTAATTCCCTTTTAGTCTCCATTTGCGCTTTAGTTAAGTCTGTTACATTTTTGGCTAACAGTGTTAACTGCTACATGATTACAGTCAATGGGTTTATTTCGTCCTGTTCAGATGACATCGAAACAGCTTTGTTGTGCGGCCTGATTAATGCTGGCGCTAGGCACCACTTCAGTTAAGCTAGCGTTTAATGTTTCACTAACCTCAGAAACAGCTGAGGGCTGTTGCGATTCGCTCTGCTGTTGCAGTGCCATTTTATAAGCCACCCTGGTAAGAACCACTAATACACAGAACAATAAATATATAAAGTCACTCGCATCTGAGTTAATAATGTAACTGACCTAAACTTTGCATAACACTCACTTATAATAAACACTTCTTATCTAAAGTTCAATCCAACAGTCACTCAATCAATCTGATTCAAACCGATAGACATTTAAATAGTTATTCTCAATTTCTATCTACAAAAATTTAATTGTACATTGTCTGGCCTGAACGACGTTCTCGTAGGTTGTGGCGAAATTGTGACTTCTGGAACAGGCCTCGTCTTCTTTTCTCTCGTGCACATGCAACATAAAATTCACACAATGTTTAAGTAATGCTCAAAAATGTGTCCTGCCACAGTGAAGCCAAATTTAATATTTTTTGTGGTATTCAAAAAATTTAAAAACCTAAATCGGCCTGATTTAGCTTCACTGTTCAGAATAGTAAAAACATGCGTATGTTAAGGGAATTTTCATTCACAAAGCAGGCTTATGACATTCACACAGTTCAATACTGTTCAATCCTGATTAAATTGAGCTTAACTTAAATTCCATAAGGCAGTGAAGCAATTTCGAAGTCTCGGTGCGCCGAAAATTGTCAGTCGATCTCCTGAAATCATTTGTAATAATTATTAACTTTCGGTGATCACATGGGAAAGACCGGAGATCTGCTGGTAAGACCGTGTTAGCCTATTTATTTGAAGTAACTGGATATCTTGAGCATACAAAACGGCAGGTACGTCCAGTGTAAATCAGAGGTTCGCCACTGATCCCGTGCAACACAGCTTAGTAAGCAGACACTGTCAATAATAATCAGTTAAATAATACGTGAACAAACTTACTTTAGTTTAGTTCATGTACTAAATTCCTTCTCATACAGAATCTCATCAAGATGGCGACCAGCTCAACAATACATACATATACATCCTCCTTCTTTCACGGCTAATCGGCAAGATCTCCTTCATTCTTTTTATAAGAGAAAACATGGATAGCAGAGAAGCTATTCCATGGAGTAAATTGACGCTCCAAGGAATAATAGGGCTTGAAACTACTTTGCATTGATACTCATCGTATATTAAAGTTTAGGAATCGGTAAGATAAGAAGGGATATTTCGAGATATGTACTGAGTTATATAATTTATAAAATTTCTGAAAATATCGCGGAGAGACCACTGCAAGAGACATTAGAAACTCTCAGTGATATTCATAATCAAGAAAATAAACTTGTTACGTAGGATATATAGCTATGGCGTGTAAATAATGTCACATAACCATATCATTTGCGATGAATAACTACGCTTTAACAATTTCAAACATCCTGCAGTGGACTGGTGAAGACCGACACAATTGCTGTCGAAATTACGACCTGAATATGACTGTGGCACCGATGTATTGGTTTCAGGTTCAATAGATATTTAAATAAATATTGTTTGTAAGTAGAGGGGCAATGCCCCTTCTGTTACACTCGTGTTTGTGATCATTTGTGATGGTCATTGTCCTAGCCATAATGTCACAACCCATGACCGTCATATATATGACATCACACAGAAGTAGCCCATCTCAGTGACATCATGTTCATGATTTCACAAACCACATCTATTTTCCCATGATGTCATATTGGCTCTAAATTCAAAAAATACTGATAAAACAAGCAATCAGTAAACAATGACAATGGGCAATCTGATTGAGAAATATTATTCAAACAAATTACGTATGCATCACCAGAATTGCATAATTTGGCGCCATGTTCAAAAAAGATATTTCCAGTACTACAAATTTTCTACGACGTCAAAAGAAAATATGAAAGCTTCCTCTGTACTGCATAAACTGGCGCCATACAACAAATTCATCTCTCTCTCTCTCTCTCTCTCTCTCTCTCTCTCTCTCTCTCTCTCTCACACACACACACACACACACACACACACACACACACACACGCACACACACACACACACACACATACAAAATACGTAAAGATACGTTACTCATTTTTGACTTGGAAATACTGTAGTAAACTCCATGTGAAACGTAAATGCCGTTACGATCAAAAGTATCTAAAACATCTGAATTGTGCAGCATGTTCAAAGGTACCTAAGTGACTTGTACTATCTATCAAAAATATGTAAGAAAATTTAGGCCAAATACTTTATCTAACATCTCACATCTGCATCAAAAATACATAACTGGTGTAGTTTACAGTATTTCCACATCTGCACAGTCATGAAAAATATGTAACCACCTAAAACTCTGCCGAATCATTAAATTTCATCTCTCTTTGTTATACGTCACATAAAATATTTCTGTGAAAGTCTGTTGTAATTCATTAGTAAATTTCATTGCTTGTTTTGCACCATACAAAATATTTTTATTTCAAATACCGTAATACCCCACCTATAACTTTATCTTTCTCTATATGTGACTTTCTACAACAGCACAATACAATTGTGTCCATACATACGGTATCATGTTAAGCAGGCAGTTGACAGTTGATTTCACTCCTAAATAACGAAATTTCGAGGAAACGATCAATTTCAACGACGATACAAAAGCTTTTAATGCTCAACATCTGTACCACACTCTGAAGGTACAAAGTCCATTTTACTAATCGTAACATACGCTGTTCGTTTATTCGCACTGATTTTATTACTTACGGGCTAGCCAATGAGCTCAGTTCGAGGTCTACACCGCACTTTAAAGAGAGCATGATTGTCATTTATCAAAATACATTGTTGTTCAATAACATGTTGCAAAGGTTGTTTCGATTGCGCTGAAAAAGTTTTACTGGGAAGTCGTTACACATCATCCATATAGTCCAGATCTCTCCCCACGTGATTTCCATGATTTTGAAGCCTTGAAGAGAGTCATTCATTGACACCGAATTGCTTCGGGTACAACAGTGGCTCCATACGCAACGGCAACCGTTATTCGATGAAGGCAGTTCTTGCCTCGTATGAGACAAATGTATTGACAGTTTTGGCGATTGCTCTTGAAATGATGAAAGTTTGCTTACTTCTTTTTCATTTGCCTAGTTTACATTTGACTGACCCCAACACATGGATGTGCAGAAAACACCAAAGAATATCGTCGCAGAACACCAAAGATATTTCACTATCACAACTGCCACTTCAGCACAGTAAATCTGATTCCATATTTCGTGTATAGCATAGTCAATACGTTGACAGTTTAACAGTAGAATGGCACAGGTACTACTGTGACCGACAACAGTTTTTGACTCAACAGACAACTCAGATTTGGTGCTAAATTTAAGACAATACTTTGAACTCTTTATCCCTAACCGCACTTTCAGAAAACTGTGGTTTAACGTAGCATTCTTACTCTTAAAATTCATTCCTCAGTAATCCATTTGCTGTTGATGTGTCGATAACAACTCCAATATTTCAGTTGGCACAGTAGTGAAATTTATAATAACAGCCACGAATTGGTAGGTCTGGCGTTTAATATTAACAACAGCATTCATTTTGATTCTGTGACCATTTTATTCAGGGAATATGTTTTATTTCTGGAGGTACGTGCGGGTATCGGCCTATGCTTATATACAGGAAGCGTGTCAGCGTAAAATCAAAATTAGTATTGATATTAGTATCTCCGTGTTTGATTTTTACTCCCTTCTTACCAGTTTTCCTTGTTATGTCTTCGAATGAGCACCCCTTACCTACACGGTCACAGTGAGGAATTGCTAAATTCGGTTAAAATTGTCCAATGGTTGAGCGAGCAGTAACATATGTTATTGTAGGGACTACGGGGGTTGAATGTGAGTGAGCAGATCAGGTTGAGAGTCTTTAGTAGTTATTCACTGAGGTAACGAAAGCCGTGGAATAGCAATAGGCACATATACAGATGGCGGTAGTATAGCGTGAATGAGGCATAAAAGGGCAGTCCATTGGCCGTGCTGTCATTTGTACTCAGGTGAAAAGGTCCCGAAGTTGTTACGGCCGCACGGCGGGAATTAACAGACTCTGAAAGCGGAATGGTAGTTAGAGCTAGATGCATGGGACGTTTCATCTAGAAAATCGTAAGGGACTTCAATATACCGAGGTCCACAGTGTCAAGACGGTGGTGAGATTACCAAATTTCAGGGTGCACGAGGGCTTTCATCTAACAACCGAGAGCAGTGACGTTTGGGTGGAGTTGTCAGTGCTAGCAAAGAAGCAGCAGTGCTTGAAATAATCGTAGAAATCGATGTGGGGTATATGGTGAACATGTCCGTTAGGACAGTGCGACGAAATCTGGGAGTTGATGGGCTACGGCAGCAAACGACCGAGGCGAGTGCCTTTGCTCACAGCTCGACATCACATGCAGTGCCTCTCCTGGCTTCGTGTTCGTATCGTTTGGACCGTGGACGACTGGAAAACCGTGGCCTGGTCAGATCACTCCCGATTTCGGTTGGTAAGAGCTGATGCTAGCGCTTCAGTGTGGCGCAGACCTCACAAAGTCACGGACCCAAGCAGCTCCATAATGGAGTGAGCTGTGTTTACATGGAATGGAAACCGATCATTGACTGGAAATGGTTATGATCGCCTACTTGAAGATCACTGGCAGTCATTCATGGACTTTATGTTCCTGAACAACGTTGGACATTCTGGACAAATCGAGCGAATGATCTGTCCACTCAGACAGCACGACATGAGTCCAGCAGAACGTTTACAGGACATGATCGAGAGCTCAGTTCTTGCACAGAGTCTTGCCCCAGCAACACTTTTACGAGTATTGACGGCCATAGAAGCAGTATGCCCCAATATTGCCGCAGAGGACTTTCAACGACTTGTTGAGTCCACGCCACGTCGAGATGCTAGACTACTCCTAGCAAAAGGAGGCCCGACACGACTTTAGGAGGTTTCGCATGACTTTTGTCACCTCACAGTAGTAAAGGAATTCTGCAGGTCTATTCACATATGGTAAAGTGCAGTGCTCTATCTTGCGAGACAGCGGGATGAGCTTGATCCAGATCGAATCCCCGCGACAGATTAATGACCGCAGATCTCGTACAACAGCCGGTGGGAGTTTCGATTTTAGACGGTTTCCCATGGTCGTTAGGTACATGTTGATTTGTTCTCAGGTGAAAAAACTTGATGCGTAGACACAAAGTGTAATGCTTACACGACTAACAGAGAGCACACACGAACCGGCCTCAAAGTTAAAATAAATTAAATCTGCCAAAGCATGTAAACAGTGGGCATGAGTAGACACAGAGAATAAGGCTTACACGATCAGCGCACGTGAACTGGCCTCAAGGTTAAAATAATTTAAATTTGCCAAAGTATGTAAACAGTATGCATCGTACGACGGGATATACGCAATAAAATAGAAAGTACAATATTCTGCCTGATTTTTGTTTCCACTGGGGTTTCCGTCGATGTGTCGCTTTTATGTTACCTCTGCATACAATCATCTGTTATTCTGGTGGACCACGAAGTTGATGATACGGTGTGACCTTCTCAGTGGGTGATTTTATTTGCAGAATTGCACTCAATGTGCATACATTTAGTGTTATTTTGCCGTAAAACGAAATACATCTTAGTACTGTGTGTGTAAGCTGATAAACTGTACAGTCGTGGACAAAACGAGCGAGACCCCTCGCCTTTTCGTTATACTGATTCGCACAGCTTTGAAGTATGCTACACACTATAACAGGCAAGGCGACGAAGTGCTACCAACATACTATGCACAGGCGTGAAATTGAAAAACTATCCGAACTTGGTCAGACTGTTTGCAATCATCTGTAAGGCTATACTAATGTTGATTGGTGTGTTAAACACAACACGTAAATATAAGATATAAATGAAAGATGAAACGCTAATTAGTATGGACTGTATTAATAAAAATAAATGTCAGGCTATCGAGATAACATAACTGTTTTAGTAAGACAAAGTACGCCAGATCGTTACGAATTAGCAAAATATTATGCACATTCGTCCGCGAAACGGTCTGTGTCATCGTTAAGAGCAGTCATACTGGATCCAAACATAGAAGCACACTTTTTTACACTACCAAGAGACCGTATACCGCAGGAAGTGCGATACATTTCCAATTATTATGCCTATTCGAGGTAAACGGATTTTAAGAGTTGCGTAGACACACAGACGGTCAGAAAGTGAGACTAGTAGGGTTCCATTTTTACCGATTTAGGTGACGAAATCCTACCAAAGAAAATAGCTACGACAGTTACTAAAGATGAGGGCCGCATAAATAATTCCACTACTCTTTATTCGAAATATTCTAGTTCAAAATGGCTCTGAGCACTATGGGACTCAACATCTTAGGTCATAAGTCCCCTAGAACTTAGAACTACTTAAACCTAACTAACCTAAGGACATCACACACACCCATGCCCGAGGCAGGATTCGAACTTGCGACCGTAGCAGCCCCGCGGTTCCGGACTGCAGCGCCAGAACCGCACGGCCACCGCGGCCGGCAATGTTCTAGTTGCAGTCCATACATCAGCGTATTACTCGTAGCTACGGTTTCGAACCAAAACCCGTTTACAGGAATGCAAATAAAGTCCATTTGCCTATACACGTGATAATTCAGATCCCAGTATTAATGCCAATATGTTCTAGGCTAATGAAGGTTTCATCGCTGTGGCGAGTCTAATGGAGAATTCGGAACATTGTAGAATACTTTTGGCAGATATGTCGCCGTTTATTTCCTGGGGTGGTGCAGAATTATCCTACTAAATTTACTCGCTAGTAACGGTATTTTATTCTTTCGATAAGCATTCCGAATGATTGTCACATGAGCGGTGACATAAAAGTAGAAAATTCATGTTTTTGAGTCCAGAAAGCTGTATGCAACAGAAACTGCGAATCATTTTGCCATTTTCATTGCGAAATTGCTGGCTTATGCGTGTCTGGTGTAGTAATAGAGGGCTATTTGCGTGGGTTGTCTGCTAGTGTAGTGAAAGGTATTTGCTACTGCAAGGGAGGTCTAGTTTGTTTTCTGTTCTGATCTCGATGGAGAAAGATAGACTATCAGTAAAGCAATTTTAAGAAATTCTCGCACCCCCAATGTGTTTTATTGTTACCTTTATTCTGTACAAGCTCCCTGTTGATGTCAATATGAAGCTCTTGTAGAATTTCATACTTGTTACTGCCTACTTTTTCCGCTTCTGTCAATATTTGAATTGACTTAAGAGTGGGACAGGAATGTTTTTAACTGAATTTCGTTATGAATCTTCACGCATTGCTAAATTTGCACACATTTACGGTAGGTCATCTACAGTAATCCAGTATGACTGTCTGAACGTTGACACAGACTGTTCCTCGGCCGAATGAGCACAATATTTGCTAAATCGTAACGATCTGGAGTATTTTGTCTTACTAAAACAATCAGGTTATCTTGATAAGCGGAAATTCATTTTTATTAATATAGTTCATACTAATTAGCGTTTCTTCTTTCACTTATATCTTACATTTATGTGCAGTGCTTAACACACTATTCAGCATTGCTGGCCACCGTGGCCGTGCGGTTCTAGGCGCTTCAGTCCGGAACCGAGCGAATGTTACGGTCGCAGGTTCGAATCCTGCCTCGGGCATGGATGTGTGTGATGTCCTTAGGTTAGTTAGGTTTAAGTAGTTCTAAGTTCTAGGGGACTGATGACCTCAGACGTTAAGTCCCATTGTGCTCAGAACCATTTGAGCTAATCAGCATTTTTGTAGTCTTACACATGATTGAAAACAGCCTGTGGATAGTATCTTGGTAGCACTTCGTCGCCTTGCCTGTTATGCTGTGTAGCAGACTTCAAAGCTGTGCGGATCAGCATAACGAGAAGGCGAAGTGGTCTCGCTCGTTTTGTCCACGACGGTACATTGGCCAGACGGCAGATCCTTTAAATTGAGCTTCAAGGAACACAGGAACACTTTTCAGCTTAATAATTTCGAAAAGTCGGCCATAGGCATGCATGTTCATGAAACAGATAACCCTAAGTTGAGAAATAATGAGGATTTCGCAGGTTTGCAGATACTAGATAAATGTAAGAAGCTGGATGTGCAGCAACTGGAGATTATTGTACATAGAGTGAAAAACCGGAACACATTAGACGAAGGGCTTACAGGTGTCACATACAACTTCTTCAAAAACTTGGTAGTTCTTTTTTAACACCCTTCTCTGTTCGGTGACTCATTCTAGTTACCTCTTCGTTTGTCTTCTGGGTGTGGGTTCCATAGAGATGTATGGACCGTGCACAAAATCGAAGTTATTTTGACGCCGACTCAGAACAACATACGGCATTCCACTTTACCCTATTTTGTCAGTTGACAATGGTGTTGGTATACCACATTAAGAAGGCACACTTACAAGTAAAGGAACCACATAATTTATTGTTTTTATTGATGTTATGGTCTTCACTTTTAGAGATTTTTGTATTATAGTTCTGATAAAGGCTCAACCTTCAAAACGCGTAAATTTAAGTGTTTTTAGGCACTAAATGGGTGGTTCAACCGACATTTTAACACTGATTCTGATCTACAATGTCGTTAGTGCGATAAGCTGTAGACCTAGAAGTGAGATATTTATGGAAGTGAAAGAGTACACTAGCATATCGGAATATGTTGAACGTTGAACCATGCTTGAAAACTTCACAGAAATGAGCGCAAACATGGTAACGATACATATAGTAAAGATAAACTTTCTCTAATTTCGTAATTAGTGAAAGAATGTGAAACAGGATGGCTGAAGCAACACTAAGTGTTCAACATTGACAGTAAACTTGTTTCAAATGAATATCTGCCAAGCTTTGGCGGTATTTTGGTTCTCCGAATGATCAGCTCAATAGCACCTCTTTCGTGTGAAGGTGTGTACACCAAATATTTGAAGGCGTTTTCTGTTAACGATGTAAGACAATTAATCTTTGTCAACAAAATGGTAACTGTCGACAGCTGACTATAGTGAGACACATAAGGATCTTGTACCAATCTGTAATACGTTAAGTGTGCTTTAGTATAATTAAATACGTTCCATGTATTCTTCAAAAGTTCGTAGTACAATTTTATTGTAACGATTTGTTATTTCCAGTGCTCCAAAAATACTACACAATCAAGTGTACGTAATCCTAAACTGTGTTGCTATTTTGAATTCAAATCTGGTTACAGTTAATTCTTCAGCAAAAAATTTCGTTGTAGTGGGGAGATCCTAGATCGCGGATCTCGTAACATGCGCTGCTACACATGTACAAACTGCCTCTGCTTTCAGTGCCTTCTTTCCCTTCGCTGTCATTTCAGTCACCCGCCTGTAATTGTAAGAGTGGCCAGACAGTTATACATTTCCACTCTTATGCTGGGAGCATTTATAAGATATACAAACACAGTGCCCAGAAAATTTTTAAAAATCTACACGATTTTAGAAGCACACAGTTGGTTGAGCTGTATATTGAAGATTTGAAGTAAAGCTTTGTTGGATTTTACAATTCAGAAAATTGTTAATAGTTTTCACAGATGTATACAGGACAGTAAACTTTACTTGACTGCGTTACAGATAGTGAGCAGTACGTGAGGGGGGTTGCTGAAGGGACGATGTGCGATAGGAGGTTTGAGGAGGACATCTAACCAAGCTTGTGGAAAAGCAGTAAAGACGCTGTTGAGCGCTATGTTCTTTGACGTGGAAGGGTGGGTCGATCACTGCCTTGATTTCTTTGTCAGCTAGGGAAGGACGGTTAAGGTTTCCACAGGTTAGGATACAGCAAGTTAGTAGGTGAGAGACTGGGGGGCTAAGAACGGTAAAGCATAGCATAGTGCAGTGGTTGACAGTGACGAGGCGATAGTATGATTGGTGTCAGGCTTGTGGAAAAATAACAAACAGAAAACCTGGTGTGCAGTATGGTAGACGGGAGAGGGGAAATGAAGGGCATTCAGGATCCGAGTGTGTGTGTGTGTGTGTGTGTGTGTGTGTGTGTGTGGAGGGATAGGGAGGAGGGCGGGGAGGAGGGTAAGGTGGAGTGAGTGGCGTTGTTGAGGATTTGTAGGCAGTAGCTAAAGGTTTGGTGTGATTAACGTTTTGCACGCTTGAAGTGTGTTGGACGGCTGCAGTCCCCAGTTCGGGCATAACTTTTGTTCCATTGTGGACTCTATGTTGGGTGATTAGTAGGTGTGATTTCCACCTGAGTGAAACAGAAAGGATGTAAATGGTGAGGGAGAGACAATGGCAGTGGAAGCTGCTGCTGACTTAACTTATAAATATTGCCTACACATTGAGTTTTTTTAGTTTTGTTTATCAAATAATTAAACTAAAAAATACCGAAGTGGAATGGCTGCGCGCAAATCCTAATTTATCAGTCATTCGATATATCATTTTAAATTCTGATACAAAAGATTTAAGGAGTAAAAAATAGGTGACGTTTACGATAGCGTACAGGAGATAAATAGCCGATGACATGACAAATCCTTGAGTTACACTCGCAGTTGGATAGAAAATTCAAAAGAGGTTGTTGTTGATTGTCACATAGGATGGACAGTTTGCCAAAAAGGACGTAATAGGTGACAGTGTGTAGCAATAGATTTTGAATGGGAGACCATGCTACTTTAAATGAATGGTAAACGTTATCAAACAAAGGAAATTGTACTGGCACAGCATTCCAATTTACTCATCTGAATGAAACATACACAACACCGCTACTTTAAAAATCACATTATCAAGATCATTCCACAGATCAAGTTTACACTTCACCTGCATTGTTGTGTAACTTGTTTGCAGATAACAAAACAAATGTCATTGATTTTTGTTACCATTTTGTGTCTTGAAGAGAACATTTCACATTATCCTCGTACTGCGTTCCTGATTATCGTTTGCTTCTAAATATAAATATTTCCTTTGTGATGAGATCTTAAAAAGCATCATCAGAGAAGCACATTTTATCATCAATGTGCACTCTACCTTGTATCCTACAAAAATAATTGCTTTTATGTTAATATGAATTCAATTCTAAGAACGGTCAATGTGAACAAATTCGAGAAGCGGCGTTATTCTAGTGCAGATCTTTGTTCAAGTATAGGGGCTGGCAATCTAGCGTGCCATCCCTGTGTCCTACACACGATTCAAAAAGCACAACGAGTCCACGGGTCTGGGGCTGATCTCTAGAGATACCGAAAGCGTTGGGGAAGCAACGTTATTCTTGTAAATTGTCTTTACGGGTGGCCGCCGGATGACGTTGTGCAAATCCCACAATATTTCTTCGGAGCAGCTGTCCGACATCATCAGGTGGTTGAACCTCGCTGGTGGCCAAGTACGACTGACAAGATCCGCATGTCGCCGCCGCTGTATACAGAGCACGCGCGTGAAGATTGTGCAGGCGCTGAAATCACGCATGCGCAAACATTTGCTGATAGATGGCTCCAGACTCAAACGCCCTCTTCCGGGAGACGCAGAGCGGCCGTTCTGCGCGCGCACTGATGCTGTGTTTACTAACATGCTGCCAAAGTGATGACGGGTATATTATCGAAAGCTCTTTGCTTTCTCGTCGTGACTTTTTTTTTGTCATCAGGCTACTGACTGGTTTGATGCGGCACGCCACGAATTCCTCCCCTGTGCTAACCTCTTCATCTCAGAGTAGCACTTGCAACCTACGTCCTCAATTATTTGCTTGACGTATTCCAATCTCTGTCTTCCTCTACAGTTTTTGCCTTCTACAGCTCCCTCTAGTACCATGGAAGTCATTCCCTCATGTCTTAGCAGATGTCCTATCATCCTGTCCCTTCTCCTTATCAGTGTTTTCCACATATTCCTTTCATCTCCGATTCTGGGTAGAACCTCCTCATTCCTTACCTTATCAGTCCACCTAATTTTCAACATTCGTCTATAGCACCACATCTCAAATGCTTCGATTCTCTTCTTTTCCGGTTTTCCCACAGTCCATGTTTCACTAACATACAATGCTGTACTCCAGACGTACATCCTCAGAAATTTCTTCCTCAAATTAAGGCCGGTATTTGATATTAGTAGACTTCTCTTGGCCAGAAGTGCCTTTTTTGCCATAGCAAGTCTGCTTTTAATGTCTTTCTTGCTCCGTCCGTCATTGGTTATTTTACTGCCTAGGTAGCAGAATTTCTTAACTTCATTGACTTCGTCACCATCAATCCTGATGATAATTTTCTCGCTGTTCTCGTTTCTACTGCTTCTCATTACCTTCGTCTTTCTCCGATTTACTCTAAAACTATACTGTGTACTCATTAGACTGTTCATTCCGTTCAGCAGATCATTTAATTCTTCTTCACTTTCACTCAGGATAGCAATGTCATCAGCGAATCGTATCATTGATATCCTTTCACCTTGTATTTTAATTCCACTCCTGAACCTTTCTTTTATTTCCACCATTGCTTCCTCGATGTACAGATTGAAGAGTAGGGGCGAAAGGCTACAACCTTGTCTTACACCCTTCTTAATACGAGCACTTCGTTCTTGATCGTCCACTCTTATTATTCCCTCTTGATTGTTGTACATATTGTATATGACCCGTCTCTCCCTATAGCTTACCCCTACTTTTTTCAGTATTTCGAACAGCTTGCACCATTTTATATTGTCGAACGCTTTTTCCAGGTCGACAAATCCTCTGAACGTGTCTTGATTGTTCTTTAGCCTTGCTTCCATTATTAGCCATAACGTCAGAATTTCTTTTCCGTTCTTCTGTATATTATTCTTGTAAGCAGCTTCGGTGCATGAGCTGTTAAGCTGATTGTGCGATAATTCTCGCACTTGTCAGTTCTTGCCGTCTTCGGAATTGTGTGGATGATGCTTTTCCGAAAGTCAGATGGTTTGTCGCCAGACTCATATATTCTACACACCAACGTGAGTAGTCGTTTTGTTGCCACTTCCCCTAATGATTTTTAGAAATTGTGATGGAATGTTATCTATCACTTCTGCCTTATTTGACCGTAAGTCCTCCAAAGCTCTTTTAAATTCCGATTCTAATACTGGACCCATATCTCTTCTAAATCGACTCCTGTTTCTTCTTGTATCACATCCGACAAATCTTCACCCTCATAGAGGCTTTCAATGTATTCTTTCCACCTATTTGCTCTCTCCTCTGCATTTAACAGTGGAATTCCCGTTGCACTCTTAATGTTATCACCGTTGCTTTTAATGTCACCAAAGGTTGTTTTGACTTTCCTGTATGCTGAGTCTGTCCTTCTGACAATCATATCTTTTTCGATGTCTTCACATTTTCCTGCAGCCATTTCGTCTTAGCTTCCCTGCGCTTCCTATTTAATTCATTCCTCAGCGACTTGTATTTCTGTATTCCTGATTTTCCCGGAACATGTTTGTACTTCCTCCTTTCATCAATCAACTGAAGTATTTCTTCTGTTACCCATGATTTCTTCGCAGCTACCTTCTTTGTACCTATGTTTTCCTTCCCAATTTCTGTGATGGCCCTTTTTAGAGATGTTCATTCCTCATCAACTGTACTGCCTACTGCGCTATTCCTTATTGCTGTATCTATAGAGTTAGAGAACTTCAAAGGTATCTCGTCATTCCTTAGAACTTCCGTATCCCACATCTTTGCGTATTGATTCTTCCTGACTAATGTCTTGAACTTGAGCCTACTCTTCATCACTGCTATATTGTGATCTGAGTTTATATCTGCTCCTGGGTACGCCTTACAATCCAATATCTGATTTCGGAATCTCTGTCTGACCATTATGTAATCTAATTGAAATCTTCCCGTATCTCCCGGCCTTTTCCAAGTATACCTCCTCCTCTTGTGATTCTTGAACAGGGTATTCGCTATTACTAGCTGAAACGTGTTACAGAACTCAATTAGTCTTTCTCCTCTTTCATTCCTTGTCCCAAGCCCATATTCTCCTGTAACCTTTTCTTCTACTCCTTCCTTTACAACTGCATTCCAGTCGCCCATGACTATTAGATTTTCGTCCCCCTTTACATACTGCATTACCCTTTGAATATCCTCATACACTTTCTCTATCTGTTCATCTTCAGCTTGCGACGACGGCATGTATACCTGAACTATCGTTGTCGGTGTTGGTCTGCTGTCGATTCTGAGTAGAACAACCCGGTCACTGAACTGTTCACAGTAACACACCCTCTGCCCTACCTTCCTATTCATAACGAATCCTACACCTGTTATACCATTTTCTGCTGCTGTTGATATTACCCGTTACTCATCTGACCAGAAATCCTTGTCTTCCTTCCACTTCACTTCACTGACCCCTAATATATCTAGATTGAGCCTTTGCATTTCCCTTTTCAGATTTTCTAGTTTTCCTACCACTTTCAAGCTTCTGACATTCCACGCCCCGACTCGTAGAACGTTATCCCTTTGTTGATCATTCAATCTTTTTCTCATGGTAACCTCCCCCTTGGCAGTCCCCTCCCGGAGATCCGAATGGGGGACTATTCCCGAATCTTTTGCCAATGGAGAGATCATCATGACACTCCTTCAACTACAGGCCACATGTCCTGTGGATACACGTTACGTGTCTTTAATGCAGTGGTTTCCATGCCTTCTGCATACTCATGTCGTTGATCATTGCTGATTTTTCCGCCTTTAGGGGCAATTTCCCACCCCTAGGACAAGAGAGTGCCCTGAACCTCTATCCGCTCCTCCGTCCTCTTTGACAAGGCCGTTGGCAGAATGAGGCTGACTTCTTATGCCGGAAGTCTTCGGCCGCCAATGCTGATTATTTATCAAAATTTAGGCAGTGGCGGGGATCGAACCCGGGACCGAAGACTTTTGATTATGAATCAAAGACGCTACGCCTAGAATACGGGTTCCACTTAACAGCAGCCAATGCAGGGTTCCGGCTGTACTCAATTGCAATCCCGCATCCCTGTTGATAAGGTTGTCAAATGTACGGATATGTATTGCCTCCTTAATGACGCAATCCCAGAAAGAGGATGCTGGGGATGAAACTTCCGTCTTTTCATTAATCATGTGATGTCCTGTGTTCAGACAGTGTTCTGTTTTGAAACTTCCTAAGGAAGCTGCCGAAGAGATTAGGCGTGATTCCGGCCGCATCTTGACTCGGGCGCCACCTAAGAAGACCAGCTTTAATATTACCGCAGCAGAAAGAATTGCACTACAAGATCTGAGAAGAGACCAAGACATCGTCATCTTACCTGCTGACAATGGAAACGCTACTGTTCTCCTCTCACGCACAGAATATAACAGCAAGATGCACAAACTTCTCGGCGATCCTGCATACAGTAAATTAAAAAGTGATCCGACGGGTAGGATCCAGAAGAAGACTTTGGAACTCATGAGGAAGAGCTCGATCCCAGCGCAAGTCGCTAAGGGTTTACGTCAACAAGCTGCAGCTCCTCCTAGACTGTGGCCTACCCAAGATCCATAAGAATGGGGTGCCTCTGCGCCCTATCGTGAGCAACATTGGAGCATCTGCTTATTTTGTTGCCAAATATTTGACGCCACTATCGGGACCTCTCGTAGGCAAGTGCGACCATCATATTCGCAACTCTGAGGATTTCATAGGTCGCTTGAAAACCCTTAGACTGCAATCATCGGATCTCTTAGTAAGTTTCGATGTTGTGTCTTTATTTACAAAGGTGCCCTTGTAGGACTCTTTAGAGCTCATTAGTAACAAGATTGAGGAGGACATAGTGGCACTATTTAAAAGTGTGCTTACTTCTACATACTTCTTATTTCAAGACCAATATTTTGAACAAGTGGACGGTGTCGCCATGGAGAGCCCTCTTTCTCCTGTGGTGGCCAATTATTTTATGGAGGACTTTGAAGATAAAGCACTGCAGTCAGCGACTCTCAAACCGTCTTGTTTTCTGCAGTATGTTGGCGATACGTTTGTGGTGTGGCCACATGGACTGGATACTCTACCTACGTTTCTTCAATATTTAAATTCGCTCCATCTGAATATTAACTTCATTATGGATGTGGAAAAAGATATTTGCAGGCCACAAGCTGCCATAATCCAGCACAATACGGTAGTGCGTTACGTACGCTAGTTCATAGAGCGCGTGTGGTATCTGACTCTGAAAGCCTGCCGAGTGAGATGCAACATTTGAAGACAGTCTTCCGTCAAAACGGTTATTCTGAGAGACAAATATTTAATGCATTCAGGCCCAAGCGAGTTCAATCAATGGAGCAGAATCAAGATACGAAGACACCCACCACCTTGGCCTTCTTGCCGTACTTTGGTGCCATGTCGGCAAGAATCGGAAGAGTCCTCGAAAGATATAAAATCACGTGTATTTTCCGACCAGCTGCAAAACTGAGGAACCTGTTAGGTTCGGTTAAGGATGATCTCGGTCTGAGGAAACGTGGTGTGTACAAGATTCCTTGTCATTGTGGGGCGGCATATATAGGTCAGACATGTCGCACAGTACAAAGAACTTTGCGATGAACATCAGCGTCATACACGCCTACGCCAAACGGAGAAGTCGTTAATTTGCAGAACACTGTCTGAACACAGGACATCACGTGATTAATGAAAAGACGGAAGTTTCATCCCCAGCATCATCTTTCCTGGATTGCGTCATTAAGGAGGCAATACATACCCGTACAGCTGATAACCTTATCAGCAGGGATTTCAATTGAGTACAGTCTGGAACCCTGAATTGGCTGCTGTTAAGTCACGATGAGAAAGCAAAGAGCTTTCGATAATATACCCGTCATCACTTTGGCAGCATGTTAGTAAACACAGCGTCAGTGCACGCGCAGAACGGCCGCTCTGCGTCTCCCGGAAGAGGGCGTTTGAGTCTGGAGCCATCTATCAGCAAATGTTTGCGCATGCGTGATTTCAGCGCCTGCACAATCTTCACGCGCGTGCTCTGTATACAGCGGCGGCGACATGCGGATCTTGTCAGTCGTACTTGGCCACCAGCGAGGTTCAACCACCTGATGATGTCGGACAGCTGCTCCGAAGAAATATTGTGGGATTTGCACAACGTCATCCGGCGGCCACCCGTAAAGACAATTTACAAGAATAACGTTGCTTCCCCAACGCTTTCGGTATCTCTAGAGATCAGCCCCAGACCCGTGGACTCGTTGTGCTTTTTGAATCGTGTGTAGGACACAGGGATGGCACGCTAGATTGCCAGCCCCTATACTTGAACAAAGATCTGCACTAGAATAACGCCGCTTCTCGAATTTGTTCACATTGACCATTCTTAGAATTGAATTCATATTAACATAAAAGCAATTATTTTTGTAGGATACAAGGTAGAGTGCACATTGATGATAAAATGTGCTTCTCTGATGATGCTTTTTAAGATCTCATCACAAAGGAAATATTTATATTTAGAAGCAAACGATAATCAGGAACGCAGTACGAGGATAATGTGAAATGTTCTCTTCAAGACACAAAATGGTAACAAAAATCAATGACATTTGTTTTGTTATCTGCAAACAAGTTACACAACAATGCAGGTGAAGTTTAAACTTGATCTGTGGAATGATCTTGATAATGTGATTTTTAAAGTAGCAGTGTTGTGTATGTTTCAATCAGATGAGTAAATTGGAATGCTGTGCCAGTACAATTTCCTTTGTTTGATAATGTTTACCATTCATTTAAAGTAGCATGGTCTCCCATTCAAAATCTATTGCTACACACTGTCACCTATTACGTCCTTTTTGGCAAACTGTCCATCCTATGTGACAATCAACAACAATCTCTTTTGAATTTTCTATCCAACTGCGAGTGTAACTCTAGGATTTGTCCTGTCATCGGCCATTTATCTCCTGTACGCTATCGTAAACGTCACCTATTTTTTACTCCTTAAATCTTTTGTATCAGAATTTAAAATGATATATCGAATGACTGATAAATTAGGATTTGCGCGCAGCCATTCCACTTCGGTATTTTTTAGTTTAATTATTTGATAAACAAAACTAAAAAAACTCAATGTGTAGGCAATATTTATAAGTTAAGTCAGCAGCAGCTTCCACTGCCATTGTCTCTCCCTCACCATTTACATCCTTTCTGTTTCACTCAGGTGGAAATCGCACCTACTAACCACCCTACATAGAATCCACAATAGAACAAAAGTTATGCCCGAACTGGGGACTGCAGCCGTCCAACACACTTCAAGCGTGCAAAACGTTAATCAAACCAAACCTTTGACTACTGCCTAAAAAATCAACAACGCCACTCACTCCACCTTACCCTCCTCCCCGCCCCCCCCCATCCCTCCACCCACACACACACACACACACACACACACACACATACACACATACACACTCGTATCCTGTATGACCTTAATCTCCCCTCTCTCGTCTACCATACTGCACACCAAATTTTCTGTTTGTTATTTTTATCACAAGCCTGACACCAATCATATTATCGTCTCGTCCCTGTCAACCACTGCACTATGATATGCTTTTCCGTTCTTAGCCCTCCAGTCTCTCACCTACTAACTTGCTGTATCCTAACCTGTGGAAACCTTAACCGTCCTTCCCTATCTGACAAAGAAATCAAGGCAGTGATCGACCCATCCTTCCACGTCAAAGAACATAGCGCTCAACAGCGTCTTTACTGCTTTTCCACAAGCTTGGTTAGATGTCCTCCCCAAACCTCCTATCGCACATCGTCCCTTCAGCAACCCCCCTCACGTACTGCTCACTATCTGTAACGCAGTCAAGTAAAGTTTACTGTCCTGTATACATCTGTGAAAACTATTAACAATTTTCTGAATTGTAAAATCCAACAAAGCTTTACTTCAAATCTTCAATATACAGCTCAACCAACTGTGTGCTTCTAAAATCGTGTAGATTTTTAAAAATTTTCTGGGCACTGTGTTTGTATATCTTATAAATGCTCCCAGCATAAGAGTGGAAATGTATAACTGTCTGGCCACTCTTACAATTACAGGCGGGTGACTGAAATGACAGCGAAGGGAAAGAAGGCACTGAAAGCAGAGGCAGTTTGTACATGTACAGCAGCGCATGTTACGAGATCCGCGATCTAGGAGCTCAGCACTACAACGAAATTTTTGGCTCAAGAATTAACTGTAACCAGATTTGAATTCAAAATAGCAACACAGTTTAGGATTACGTACACTTGATTGTGTAGTATTTTTGGAGCACTGGAAGTAACAAATCGTTACAATGAAAGTGTACTACTAACTTTTTAAGAATACATGGAACGTATTTAATTTTACTAAAGCACACTTAACGCATTACAGATTGGTACAAGATCCTTATGTGTCTCACTATAGTCAGCTGTCGACAGTTACCATTTTGTTGACAAAGATTAATTGTCTTACATCGTTAACAGAAAACGCCTACAAATATTTTGTGTACATACCTTCACACGAAACAGGTTCTATTGAGCTGATCGTTCGGAGAGCCAAAATACTGTCAAAGCTTGGCAGATATTCATTTGAAACAAGTTTACTGTCAATTTTGAGCACTTAGTGTTGCTTCAGCCATCCTGTTTCACATTCTTTCACTAATTACGAAATTAGAGAAAGTTTATCTTTACTATATGTATCGTTACCATGTTTGCGCTCATTTCCGAGAAGTTTTCAAGCATGGTTTAACGTTCAACATATTCCGATATGCTAGTGTACTCTTTCTCTTCCATAAATATCTCACTTTTAGGTCTACAGCTTATCGCATTAACGACATTATAGATCAGAATCAGTGTTAAAATGTCGGTTGAACCACCCATTTAGTGCCTAAAAACACTTAAATTTACGCGTTTTGAAGGTTGAGCCTTCTTCAGAACTATAATACAAAAATCTCTAAAAGTCAAGAGCATAACATCAATAAAAACTGTGGACCGATAGGCAAAACATCGTTTTTTATTTTATCATAATTTATGGGGAAACTGGATACAAGTGTGTGTGCTACTGAACAATACGATACCTTGGAAAAGTTTAAAGATGCATTTTTCAAAGAATACTGGGATAAACATAAGCAGATGGCGCTGAAAAACAATTTCTGGCCTGGGTGAAAGGAGAGTGTGAAAAGATTTGCTTCAAAGTAGGTTGCATATTTATTATATCTCTCTAAAAAATTAGAGCCAGAGCAAATTGTAATGGGTTTATGTGGGGAACTGCACATGCACTGGCATAACAAAATAACTGCTGCTCTCATAGACGACATTAATTAATTTACTTATTATCTGGAAAGAGTAGAGACACAAATGCAGGAAGAGACCCAGGCTAACAGAAAATTTAGGCCTTCGAATAAAGCAGAACCTCGACAGAATGTAAATGTAAACAAATTGGTGGTGTCATGAGGTAATCGAAGGGGAAGAGGAACAAGAGTCTGGCGCCACCCTATGGCAGACAGGCAAACTAACTCTGATCTAGGACGTGCTAACAAATGGCGATCTCGGGCAAATGACGATACTGATGTCCAAAACAGACAGCAGAGCAGAGTGACAGCGGAAGGTACCGCAGAATCACTGAGTATGGGAAACTAGATCCCGTCCGTGAAGATGCTAGCGTTTGCAGGTCGGCAAATGATAGTTTAAAACCGCTAGCATCTCGTTTTGTTGTGTGAAATGAAGAAGTGACTAAACTGGGAAGCAATGATGCAGGCAGTACGAATGTGTAAATAACATCAAAATACTTGTATTTAGTGGTGGCTTAGGTGACTTTTTGTTTAGGAACGGAAGGGGGGAACTCTGCAGTAATGAGGATTTAATATGTGTGTGTACAGTTGATGACACAGGTTCAAAATCAGCAGGGAAACGTGTTCAATGTAACAGACGAGGAATCTTTTCAGGAAGAATTGGAGAGCAGAGATAGTAAAAAATTGCAATATTTTGAAGACAGAAATGTTGTGCAGATGATTAATGAGAATATTTTTTAGTAAGTGCAGAAGCACATGCTGAGGATGGCTGTAGGGGTCAGTTAAGTAATAGATTAGAGGAAATTCAGGAAGAAAAAGGTGATGTAGCAAAGTGTTTTGATTTGTGATTAGTGGACAGATCGACAGCTACTAAGAGGATAAATACTGAAAATATTTCTACAAATATCTGTGTAATCTGTAGGCATGGGGAAGGTTTTGAAGGAAGTGAAGTTGTACACGATTTGCTGGATGAATCTGAAGCCAGCAATATTGACAAGAAGGCAGGAGACAGTGATCTGTGTGCTATTAGTCAAAGGTGGTTAGATGCTTTGCCAAACAAGGATGAACTAATAGTAATGCCTGTGATAGTGATTAAAATATTTGTAGCCACAGGAAAGGTGAAGAAACTGCCAAATATGAAGTGTTGCTGCCTCTTAAAACAAATGGTATACAGTTTTACCATAATGTCCTAATAATTCAATGATAAGATGTTGACGTATTGATAGGGGTGGACTTCTTCAGTAAACATAAAGGGAATCTAGATTTCAAAGAGGATTCTATGATGTTAGAAATGCAGGGAAAAATGTAATTATACGATTTTCTAGGAAAAATAATCTAACTAATGAGGAGAGTGACCGTTTTTCCATTAGGTACTGCAGAAAAAGAGAGTATGTGGAAATGTGTAATGAATTTGGCACTGAGGAGACGGGAGTTAATCCAGAAGAACTTCTGGTTCTACAGGACAAGATAGAACTGGAAGCAGAATAAGTAAATGAATTAAATGAAAAGTCATAAAGAAGAGTTAAAAGAGGTTTTACTAAAACATAAAAATGTTTTCTCAATCAGCCAGGATTAGTAAGGCACTATGCATGTCATTTGACTGTGAAAAAAGATACAGTTTTCAAAAGAACTATCCCAGTTCCGTAAAAGCATAGGCAGGCAGTAAGGGACTTAATCGAGAAAATGCTAAAGTAGGTAATTATTGAGAAAGTTGAAAATGATACGCCGGAAAACATCAGAAACAGTTACAACAATTTAAAGATTTAAATTCATGATTTCAATGAATATGACATGAGGCTATTGGAATTTTCTACAAGCAAAGGAACCCAAGAAGTGTACAGAATTCTTATCTGAAGCTAAGTGTTATCAACATAAAGTAGCATCATTTGGACTAAGTACAAGTGTTTTTAAGAGAGCTATGTCAAAGGTTTTGGATGACGAACTAGTGAGAAAAATAACTATTTATACTGATGATTTTTTGATTTTGTCTATAAAGTGGAAGGGACATTGTGTATTGTTAGACAAAGTTTAGGATACAGCTGAGAAAGAAGGGATGAAATTAAAGGTGAATAAGATTGAGGTTGTAAAAACGGAAATTTTTTGGAACATATCATTAGCGGGAAAGGAATTCTTCCACATCTGGAGAAAACTGAGGCTATAAGTGAATTTAAAGCTCCCACCAACGGAAAAGTAACGAAGGGAATGTATGGTCTATTCGGATGTTATCGTCATTTTGCACCAGGACAGTTGTTTAATGCTATATGTTTGAGAAATCTGTTAAAGAAAAATGTACGTTATCAGTTGACTGCATAGTGTCAAACAGCATTCGAGGAACTGAGAGAAGCTTTATGCTACAGTGAAACACTTCACCATCTAAACTTTGGCAAGAATTTTGTTTATGGAAGGACGCATGCAGGTATGGGATTGGTTAGAATTGTTTCAAGTGGATAAGAAAGAAGAGAAAGAGGTTCAGAAATATATAGGTTTCGCTAGTATGTTGTTACAGCAATCAGGAAAGAATTTCTGTAATTCAAAACACGAAACTTTGGCTGTTATGTTCGGATTGCAAAAGTTTCACCAGTATTTCCTGGGGCAGCAAGTGCATGTGTGTAGTGATCATAGGGCACTTACGTTTTTTACAAACTTGTTGACTTAGCAGCATTAATTACCTAGGTGGACTTTATGTATTCAGCAGTATGACACTGAGATTAAGTACATTAAAGGTCTGAAAATGTAGTTGCTGATAAATTATCTAGAAGTATAGAAGAAGGGGCTGAGAATGAGAATTCATTTTTATATAAAGAGGTTGTGTATATTTTTGCTACAGTAATCAACATAGATTATGCATGTCAACTGAAGAGGTGTTTGTAAAGAACTAAAGCGAAAACAGAATATGGATGATAATCTGAAGTGAGTTAAAAGTTATTTGGGAAACCAAAAATATCTCAAGGTAGCAGAATACTATAAATTTCATAAAGGCATCTTGTTTAGGAGGAAAGGGAACACTGAAACCCTCTGGAAAATTTATTTTCCTGAGCAACATGGGCTTTGGTAATTCACTATGTACACAAAAATTTTAGTCACTTTCAGGCAAGAAAATGAATCGCCAAGTTAAGTGAGACTGTTATCTTTAACAATATATGGAGGCATCTTACACATAAAATTGAGAGATGTCAGATAGTTAGGGCAACTAAGAGGATAATACAAGGTCAAAAGTATTGTGGGGAATCACAAAACGAACTCGATCTAGTGGCTGTGAACTTGTCGGTCCTTTGCCTGTATCAAGAGAAGGGTGTGAACGTTTTTGTGTTAGTAGAGTGGTTTACCAAATCTGTAAATTATTCCAGACTAGAAAAGCAAATAAAAAAGTAATAGTAAGTAAAGTGAAAAAGGACTAATTCATTAGAGTGAGAGTACCTAAAACCACATTGCCAGGTAATGGCCCAAAGTTTATTTCGAAAAGGTTCAAGAAGTATTCAGAAAGTAAAAATTTTGAACATATTATATTTTCAGCATACTTTACCCAAGGTAATGTGTGTGAGCATATTAAGAAAGAGCTTAACTGGTTGTATGGAACATATTGCCATAGAAAGCATACTGCATGGCCTCAATATTTAGAGTATTTTGAGGAGTTCATCAACGATTTGAAGCACGAAGCAACAGGTTTTGCCCCGTGTGAGGTGATATCCTCAATAAGACGCGACAATTTACTGCTTGAATTGGTGGAACTGCTGGAGATAGCCGATGTGGCACTGGGGGAAGAGGAAAAAATGACTTGAGAAAATATTAGCAAGAAGGCACTTGGGAAAAGAGGCGACATGATGCTGCACCACCCCTCACTACTTTTCTCATAGGCAATTTGGTTTTAATAAAAAATAGGGAAAAGTTGAAGAAGATCACGTCAGGAACAAAGAAGTTTACAGATGAGTACATGGGTCCTCTTATGGTAGCAGAAAAGTCGCATCCAAATGCTTACAGATGGAAATACTGGAATTCTGGGAAATATTTTGGATAAAGAAACACTGTTGACCTGCATAGTATTTTCAGTAACACTAGGAGTAAAATTATGTAGAAGGTCTGCTAACTTTTGTAGGGACACCACTTGGGGAGTGGTACCTTCTCTAGCTAGGTGTTTCCATTCTTATTTTCTGGTGCACTCTATCCTAACTCTTCCCTATCTGGGTTCTGTTCGCACTGTGCTCTTCGATTTTTGTTTTACTTTTCTATCTGGGGTCTACCCTGTTTTACGTTGCCACAACTTTTGTGGATCACTTGATTTGGAAAAGGGACCTTTGGTTCAGTTATGCATTTGTAACACCTGTCACCTCTTTTAGATGATTGTGTAGTTTTGGTAAATAAGGTAGATGCATTATGTATTTTTGATGACGTGTCTGCACATGGGAGATAATACGTTTCGTATTCGCCATAAATAGTTTTTCGTATTTCTTAAAATAATGCAGATTTATATAGTTTTTAACATAGCGCATAATTCAGTCGATCAGATGTTTTTGCATATATGCACCTATATGACGCTCCACAAGTCACCGTATGGTGCATGGCGGAGGGTACCTTTCATCACTACTAGCCATTTCCTTTTCTGTTATACTCGCAAGTGGAGTGAGGAAAAAAAGGCTGTCTCTATTATTCCGTGCGAGCCCCAAACCGTCGTACCTTAACTTGGCGCTCCTTACCCAAAATGTACGTCTCCTACAGTAGAATCTTACTGCAGTTAGCTACAAGTGACAATTCTCTAAATTTTATCAACAGATTTTCGCGAAAAGAATGTCGTCCTTCCTCTATGGATGTCCATTTGAGTTTATGAATAATTTCCCTAATACTGTGTTGATCGAATCTACCGATAACAAATCTAGCAGCATCCCTCTGAACTGCTTCGACGTCTTCCTTTAATCTGACATCGAGGGGATCCGATAACTGGAGCAGTACTCTGGGGTGGGTTGCGCCAGTGTTCTATACACGGTCTCCTTTATGGATGACACGTACTTTTCTACCGTTTTTCCAATAATCTGTAGTCGACCATTGGCCTTCCCTACTACCGACGCTGAATGATCGATTTGCAAGTTTGTTTTCCCCACTCATCTGCTCTAAATTACATATTCCTACTTTTAGAACAAGCTGTCATTCAACACAACAAATAGAAATTCTGTCAAAGTCATCCTGTATCCTTTAACAGTCACTCAACGGCAATACTTATCCGTACAATACAGCATCATCCGTAAGATCGTCTGCTTTTATAGTGAACAAGAAGGGCCGTATCACTCCTCCCTGAGGCACTCCTGACCATACCCTTGTCTCTGATGAACATTCCTCGTCGACGACAACATACTGGGTTCTATTACTTAAGAATTCTTCGAGTCACTCACACAGCTGGAAACCTATTCCATAGGTTTGTACCTTCGTTAACAGGCTAGACTGGAGCTCTAAAAATATGAGCTGTGACTGTTGCCTTTCGTCTATAGTTCGCAGTACATCATCTGAGAAAAGGACAAGGGAAGTTTCGCGCGAGCGATGCTTTCTAAAACCGTACTGAATCGTGGAAATAAGCTTATTGATCTCAGAGAAATTTATTGTATTCTAACTAAGAATTCGTTCAAGAATTATACACCTAAGCTATTTTAGGGATATTCCTGTAATTTCACGGGTCCTTTCTTTCACACTTCTTATATACAGGAGTCATCTCCACTTTTTTCCAGTCGTGTGCATCTTCGCACTGGGCAAGAGATCCGTGATAAATGAAAGCTAAGTAAGGGTCAGTTCCATTAAGGGCGCATTGAACGGAGATTATTTTGAAAAACACGATTTTGTAGCGAATTGTTATAACTGTTGAAGCTGTTAATGGCTCTGAGAATTCAATATGAAACAATAAAAATTTTTGGTCATTTCCCCAATAATATAAAATGTCTGACACGTATGAAAGCAAGCTTTAAATCGAAGTTAAAATAATTTCTCCTGAACAAAACGTTCTATTCCATTGACAAATTTCTGCTTAATAACTGGTAGCCAGTAAAAAAAAAAATGTTTCAAGTGTAATTACATGAGTAGGAGTGAAATGCTAATATGTTCATTAATGTTAACATGTATATTGTGGTGTGCGTACTGTAAGACCTTCGGTACACATACCATCAGATTAGTTGAGTTGTCGCTCTAACGAAGTAGGCGAGTGTGAGCGGTATGTCTCGTGGTGTTATTGTGGCGTGTTTATCTTCTGCCGTTAGGTCACACGATAGAAATGCCACCTGCACTTTTAGAATAGCAGATTGACGGTGACCAACTTCAAACAGAACTTGATTAATTTTCACATACATTTATTAAAATAATAAAAAAAGGTAGATATTACGTAACTTGATTGTGGATGCTGTTTACAATTGACAATCTGAAGTTCCTTTGGTCTTGGTACGTCAATCTTATTCTAACATATTTCTGATATTTGACCAAGTGTCTATTCATTTATCTTCATGGCTATGTACAGGAATATGATAATCTTATTGGGTACAGACTGAAACTTGACTATAGGCAAATGCAGACTAATGCAAACTAATGCAGACTGCCTAATCAGAAGTCTGAACATTCGTTATAATACCTTGAGCGTTCAGGTATCACTGCGCGAGTGTGATCCGCGATGAGAAAAGGTTCTACGTCAGCAGCAATCTCATTGGCTGCATTGCCTATTAATACGTGGATCGGCGGAAGCAGAATTTGGTCCGTCTCTAAGACAGCGCCATCTCGTAGTGCGGAGACAGACGAGAACTGCGCCTGCGCTGTTGCGCTTAGCGGGCCGCGCGCTAGTGGGAAAGTTGTGTACGCGCTGACTACGCGGAACTATGTACACAACATATACATATTCCGTAAACTGACTCGTTCCACATCATTTCGATAAAAGAATTGTTCAAATGACCTATGGAACATGTAACTAACCAGCTAACTAATTCTTCCATACAGTGCCGATTTGACCCCAGTTTCCAAAAACTGAAAAACACCTTTGTCGACATCATTTGATAGTGATGAAGCGGTGCAAGCACAGGTGAGGTTGCGGTTCTATCAGCAACGTCAAATATTCTACAGTGACGGTTTCAACAAACTATCTCTTGTGATATTTCTGGTACAAACTTCAACCAGATTCTTTTGAAGGACATCGTGGGCTCGTACACAGTACACAGGCATATCCGTATTTAGATTGGATGTAGATCACTGAATAATTACTGTTCTATACAGATCGATGGTGACTGTCATGGAGGCAGAGTTAGTGTTGCAGTTATTGTTGCAATATTCCACAACCATCATTTCTAGGAAGTATATTCAAGTGCATATTTTGAAATAATTATGTATCTTATTAATAACATCAGAGTCACTATCAATACTACCAAAATTTGTGTTGCTGACAACAGTGACATCTATGAATATTAAGACTAGTTTCATATACGTAAGGCAGAGTTCATATATGAAAACAGCAACAGCCCAAGAAATTTGAAGCAACTGTCACACACATACATATACATATACTCTCTCTCTTTCTCTCTCTCTCTCTCTCTCTCTCTCTCTCTCTCTCACACACACACACACACACGCGCGCGCGCGCGCGCAGAGGAATAGATAAAGGCACTAGTAAATTACATATGACGTGAGTATAATACAATCTCCAGTCTCTGTAATGTATAACAGTGCAAATTCCATTGAAACTAAAACAATGTGAAACAAAATACGTTTATTTTATACATACTATCGTTCTTTAATGAATAAAAATAATTATGTTCCAGTCACCTGCACAGCACGGATTATTATTTTTTATTGGAGTATCATGTATGAACAAGGTGTCTAAAGGTAAAGTTTATAAACTATCACAGAAACTTCTTTCTGACATCTCTCTTCACATGTTCAATCTATAGAACTACTGTAGAAACCTACAAAAGTAGCTTCACGAAGCCTTCTGCTTCAGATTAACAGCCAAAAGTCTTTTGCAGTAGGTGGCTGTCTTGAACAGCACGTAGGCCACGATGGACGCCATTGCAACAACGATCCCTATCACGTCGAGCAGCAGCAGCTGCCCCAAGCTCAGGTCGAGGGCTGCACTGCGCATGTGCGGAGCTCCCTTGTGACGTATCACGTACTCGATCCACCAGGCGGCAGTGTCCAGGGACCTCTCCTGGTGCTCACGGAATACTGCCGAGAACCGCTTCATGTTTTCTCGATAGCTGTCGTAAAAGGGGACAGGTAGTCATAGGCTACAAACAGCAATTCCGAGTAGCTGCAAAAGAATAGTGTAAAAAACAGCTAAACACAGTTAATGAAAAAGTAGGTGAACATGAATAAAAACAAAAGTCAGTGGTTCAAATGGCTCTGAGCACTATGGGACTTAACATCTGTGGTCATCAGTCCCCTAGGACTTAGACCTACTTAAACCTAACTAAACTAAGGACATCACACACATCCATGCCCGAGGCAGGATTCGATCTTGCGACCGTAGCAGTCGCGCGGCTCCGGACTGAGCGCCTAGAACCGCGAGACCACGGCGGCCGGCAAAAGTCAGTGTGCACTACGATAAAGTTTCTACAGTCGGCATGGAAATGACTTTTTTAAATGTAATAACAAAGAGGGGAAGTAAATTATCGCCATAAGCCATAAGATAGTAATCTGTGTGAGGAATAAAGTTCACCAACAGAAATTGTCCATTGTATGTCTAAAACAATGACATATCTCGCGCAAGTTAATAAAGAAACCCCTATTATTTTTAAATATTATTTTGACTAGGCGAAACGAATGAGATGAAATTAAGGCTCATCTTTTGGTGACATAGACATCAATAGGAGTAAACAATAGTCAAACTAGAGGAGGAATGAAGTGGCTGTCTGTATGTTCCTTTGATAACATTAATGAAATTTAATATTCCTGTTCTTACCTGTCGTTTCCAAGAACTGTGTGAATGGCTTTCAGAATGGTATCAGTAGTGACATCTCCGAACAGCAGCTGGTAGCCAATACCAGCTTGTACCATCTTAGCCACATTGTGATACTGGTCTCCAATAAATGGAATTCCTATCAGGGGTACTGCAAAATAACTTGCTTCATTCATGCTCTGAAGTCCTCCCTGGGTAATGAACAGATGAATGTTTGGATGTGCTGGAAAAGCAAAAGAGAAGTAGGACAAATGACATTTACAGTGATGTGCCTACAAGAACTAGTGTACTGTACAGAAGCTTACCCAAGACGTCCTGCTGGGGCAGCCACTTGGCTATCATAACGTTCTCTGGCTGTCCAGGCAGGCTGTCTCCCTCCCACTTCCAGAGTACCCGCTGTGGTAACTGCACAAAAGCTTCCAAGAATGCAATTCGTTTGTGCTCGGAGATTGTACTACCCTTCACATTAGTACCAAGACTGAAGTAAATCACACCGTTTTTTGCACCATCAAGGAAATCCTGGATATTCTGCAAAATAATTAATATCCTTTTGTATACTCAGTCATTTTAAATAGGAGATGTGCCTTTCAAAGCACCACACAAATAAGTTAACCGTTTTTGATTAGATGCAGTAAATCCTTTCCAATCTTGAATACAATAAATGCTGCATTTAACGTTTTTGTGAAAAAATAAAAACAAATTTTATAAGAACAGCAAAATCAATGTCAAATTATTTTCATCACAGTGTATTATCCTATAAGTACCAAAACCAATTATCACATCTACCTCTAACTCATTATTACACCTTTTTCCTGATGAATACTAGTCGTCAGCAATGTGAGAGAGTATCTATGGAGTTAGGATGTAATGTATATGAGCTTGTGATAAGATGCTGATATGAATTAAATTGGTGTTCACCGATACACATACTTCATGATAAGTGAGGAAATTTAAATCACTCTGTAGATGAATAAGTTACATGTAAAGTTTTTATATGCTTACCAACTGTCTAACAAACGTTATTTTACAGTGGCAATATTTTTGTTAAATCTAAGTAATATTAAGTTATTGGATATTCAGCCTCAACCCAAAAATTCTGCGATTTTTGCATCACAATACTTTCGAAATAGGACTAGTAGATTTAACTTTTATCCCTTATGTAACATATACAAATACACTCTTTTTGAAAGTGAGACTGGCAGTTATTGACAAAACTTCACAAGAATTAAAATATTGTAATTTAGACTTTCTCGCCGAATATGGATGATGATGTCTTTCTCAGGATATCATCTGAGTCAAGGTGTCGTTCTGTGGCATCCTACTTGCCATCTTCAGGTCTGATAACATGAGAAGACTTCATCATCAAGAACGAGAATGTACTCTCAAGCTTCTCTCACTAATTAAGACTGCCATAGAGCTGTCTACAACCGATTTCAAAATGAGCACCATGTATTAGTACCATGTACATTAATAAAAGTCAGCAAAACAAATTAACTTGTAGGAACACCAATTCAAAAATTTTCTATCTCACTCAGCGCTACAGTTTAAGAGATTAGGTTCCAGTTTACCTCCAAAAAAATTGATCCATAATTCTAGTTCTCATAAATGTAGAGATCCCGCAATCTTATAAAGCACACTTTTTTGTATTATAATTACACTTTTCTCATGGCCTATTATGAAACTGCAATTACATCGAATAATTTGGTGGTTGAGATTTTGTCCAACTTGAAAATGTGTCAATATGTGAAGTACATTTCATGTGACTCGATGGTCCTTTTTATCTTCTGGGTAGCATCACAATCTTAATAAATCAGAGAAAAGATATCATTCCACAAGGCTGTATTTTAAAAATCTACTTCATTGAATCCTACTAGTTTTGAGTGTGGTCCAGTTTCAAGTGCATCTACGTCCACATCCAGATTAAAGTCGTTTTCCTGCATGGTGGTTCTATGTAACTAACCACTACTGAGACAATCTTAAATATTTGAAAAAGAGACATTATGTATTCAATGGAAAGCATTACATCCAGTACTGTACTAAAAAGTTGCTATGTGTACCTATTTATGTCTAAGAAAATGATTCTTTTGAACACTCATATAGCTACCAAATATTATGGACTTCTGTAACTGATTAGTCAACCAAGAAGTGAATTAGCTATCATTTAACACTGCAAAACTTTACTTACGTAGATGAAATTGTGACATTCAGCGTTACATGATTCACATACATCACAGAAATTTTAATTAATAGGTCGTTTCTTACTTATAGTTTTGATTTCGTATTTAGTAAGTTGCATTTTCTGTGGCTAAGCACTCCTAAAGCATAACAAGCTGTATTTTGGATGATCTTCAATGGGATATAAAAATATTGCAATGATTTCCACAGTTTGTCAGACATCAAATTACAGTCATTTTTGAGGAAATAAGACTGCAATTATTTTTTCAAATTTTAACCACATGGAGGATTTCTTCAAGAGAGAATTATGTTTGTTAATATTCTTTCAAGAAGGAGCATCTCGAGTTTATTTACATTCACTGTAATATCCCACATTCAGATACTTCTCTTAATCACCCAGTAAGCATTTTATGTTTAATTTATGTCGTTAAAACTGTGTGTTTGTATACTGAGATTTGGTAAATATTTTCAGTATTCATATCACATTGTCACTATTTGCTTTTAAAACTTTCTGGCAAGTACCACATGGTATGAATCATATGAGTGGAATTATAAATTCAAAAATTGTATGTTTTTAAATCTTTACTTCTATGAATTTCATTTTTGGTAGCTTTGATAGTCATAGTATCCATCTCTTAACGGTTGGAATATTTATTGATTTTTATGATAATTGGTTCTCCTTGTGCTGTAGTTACATACTACTGTCTTTTCTTCCTCTCATTATCTTTCAGTTTCCTGTATATATAACAGTATTTAAAATTGGCTTTTGGCTTTGGTCTCCTAGAGCACATACATTGGTAGAGCTATTACTCGGTAAGTTTTCTTTTCATTTACTATTGTGAGCTGTGTGCCTTTTAAATTTAATTGTTAGATATACTTTCGGTTCGCTCTCCACAATGACTAAGAACACTTAGTTGACTGATCATCATAGCAAGAAATACCATTGTTACTGTCGACTGTAGTTATTGCTTGTGTAACAGATACATACCTCACAACCTGAACATTAGTCAAGACGTAATTTGTAGCTCCTGGAAATTTTAAATATCTAGATGTATTTGTATGGCTAATACTAAAGATTCCATAGCTCAGTATTTCATCAACTTTATGTAAGATATCAAATGTAAACAAGTGATACACAAAACTCTCTCTACCAGGTAAAAAAAAATCTTGCAGGGGGTAAGACAGTAGCTGCTAGAATTACAAAGGCAGTGTGAGTTTTGTATATCTGGAAGCAATCTCCACAGCAATTCTAAATGACAACTTTTTATTCATTGACTGCATCTGTTTAGCGATATCCTACAACTGAAAATTCGACTTTCAGCCAGTGTCTGGTGGTTTAGCTACAATCAGTAATAAATATTAAGGACATACATACCCTATGGAACAGATATTACCATTACACAATGCTTACATGAAACAATCAAAACTGATAATTAGCAAAGACTACTCAAATTCTGAGAAATATTGTCAACATGAGTGCGATTTTGTATGGCTCTTTTCACCACTGTTTTACACGCCACCTGTACAAATGATAAAAATACATCTCTGTAACACAACGTTTCGTAAAAGTGGTAGAAAAATAAAGGCTTCTTTAAATAATTTATGAGTACTTAAGAGATGGAAATGACTTTGGGGGACTTGGTTTCATGATGTCTAAATATCCCAGTATTCTACAAAATACTGGTCAAAACAGCAGGAGGAATCTACGACATATTTACAGCAATGCCGAAGTCTGCACTTCAGGCGCATGAAGGCGCCATAACACAAACACTTTTGGTAGTATGAAGTAATATAATTTTCTGCAAAGTTAAAAGTGAAGAGAATATCATAGGACAAGTGGCCTCATTGATTGTACTATTAGGCGAAACATGCATCCATACATTTGAAAAATAATTTAATCGGAGATAGTCGTGAAGAGATGTCTCGTAAATTGATTTCATCACAGTTAACTAAACCTTCTATCTTGATACACCTGCTGTACACGAAATCAATGAACCAGGGCTAATGAGAATTCTAGTCGACTTTAGCAACAACGTTTTCAGTCTTGTCACACGAGATACAACAATAGAAAACGGTACTTCCTGCAACAAGAAATTATTTGAGTTGGTCTGCTAGTACATGACTGCTTTCCGGTCTTGAAGTTCGTCATCAGTTCTATAGTAATATTAGCTGTCCACTTCCTTTGTTCCACACATTTTGCAGACCAACATGTTTGATGGATTTTGTATTTTTAGCTTGAACTGAAAATATTCACGGCCCTTCAATAGCGTTGTTATAATCAATATTCTTAGATTAGGCATTATTTTTTCATAGAGTGACAAATGACAGCGTATTTATTCGTTTCTCCAAGAAATACTTTGGTGTGTGAAATGTTATGTAGGCAACATTATTGTTGATTTCATACTGCTTGTAACAAGTTCGCGTGCAATATATTATGACATATACCAGAAAAAAACTTTTTTCCATTTCCATTTCCAGTTTCTCCTGCTCCACAAAGGTGTTGCCTCAGTCACTGCTGTTTACAGACTGTATGGCTTACTTCCCTCGCTTCCTCTAGGTAGCGCGCCAATTTGCCCTTGCCACTTCCGTTTCAAATAAAAGCACACTGGTTTTTACATAACACCTGTTTTTTACATTGCTCCTAGGCGTGATCAGTTCTTAAATTGTCAAATTTATCTCAACATTAACAATTTATACATACAAATATTTTTAAATACGAAATTTCATCTGAAAATTATTTAACGTAATAAACAATTTACATAGAATTTTACATACATTACTTACGTACAATGCAAAGAACTTCAAACTCCAGTGTAGCACACTTTACTTTACATCTACAGAAAATATAGTACCAATATGCAAAATTATAAAGCAAAAAATTATAAAAATTTAAAATAACCATAAACAAATAATGTTATAGGCTGTGCTATTTGTTAAGAGCTTTTTAAGTCAGATCAGGATTGCTAAAGACATTCTGAACCAACTGCAGCATCTGTGATATCTGGAAATGACGCATCTGGTGATACTGCGAAACCAGATTAAGGAAATAATCAAAGAAAATAGTGATATCTTCCACGTCAGTACCGTATGAAGGACATGATGATATTATGGAAAGATCTGATACTTGGGAGACTCATAGATGGTGACTACTCAAAATTACGATTGGTGACTGAAAAGGAGTGGTGAAGTGAGGAATTTTACTAGTACACTATGTACTGCATGGAGAGTTTCCTTCACGAGACACCATTTGGGAGATCAGAGCCTATCTATACACCACAGTTAGTAAGAATGATTTGTACTCGAAAGGATAGGCCATTGTTTGAGTGCTGAGTAGAGCTTCATCTTAGACCGCCGTAGCCACAGAGTCGTACAACCAGTTATTTATTGGTTTTCTTCTGCTCTTCTGTTCATTTCATTGGAAAGGAAAACATTGCCACGTCACTGTGTTTGTTTTGACTAACTAAAGTAGTAGAAAAGGAGTAGCAAAAGTATTGAACTCCGTTTCCAAAAGTTCCTTTACAAAGGAAGTAGTACAAATATTGACACAGCACAATTAGCTCATCACTAGAAAAATGAGTTCTCTAGATATTAATGGCCATGACACTGAGAAACAAACAAGATCATTAAACTGAACAAGTCCCCTGAAGTCTAATGGATTCCCTGCCAGAGTTTATACAGAATCTGACTCAGACTCTCTTTTGACCATAATATACCGTAGATCTCTTTGGATCTGAGCCCATTATTTACTCACACCTGCTTACAAGGAGAATAGCAGAAATGGTTCACAAAATTGCCATGCAATTTCACTGACAGCCAGCCCTTGTAGGATCTTAGAAGAATTTATGAGCCCAAATGTAATGAGATATCTCGAACAGAATCACCTCTTCCGACTCCAACCAGCATTGATTTGGAAAGACTCAGGCATACGAAACCAAACTAACATTCTTCCCATAGGACACCACGAAAGCCGTGGGTCAAGGCAAAAACGTAGGTGCAATATGTCTAGACTTCCGTCAAAGCATTTGATTCAGACAAATACGGGCGATTATTAACTAAGTCCAATCATACGAAGTTTGTGATTCGGTTAATGATTTCTTTCCTATCTACAGATGCAAGTCTAATTTAACACGCATCTCAGGGATACGTGTTGCTACGCTTACTGTTAATGCTGTACGTTAATGACTTGGTCGACAATATTGATAGCGATCACAGACTTCTTGCAGATGCTGCTGCTACTTATAATGACCCCCTTTCTGGAAATAAGTTGCACAGCTATTCAGTAAGAGATTATTAATATTTCAATGTAGTGCAAAGATTGGAAACTTGCTTAAGGTATTCAGAAATGTGAAACTGTCCATATCAGAAAATACAAACACGTTACAGTCCTTGAGTACTGTGGCAATGAAGCACAGTTCGAATCAAAAAACTCATAGTAAAATCTGTATGTAACAATTTGTGGGGATATGGAATGGAGAGATAACGTAGGCCTAATTCCAGAGAGAGAAGGTGGCAAACTTCGGTTCATTGGTAGCATACCGCGAAAATGTAGTCATTGTACAAAGGATATCGCTTAAAGGGGCGCAGAAAAATTCGTTGAATGGTTCCAAAAGTTAAAATTAACGTTATATATAATAAGAGAAAAGTCAACAGGCGCTTCCTATGGCGGAAATCGTCGAAATGAAGCAACGGTGCACCTCGTGACCAAATGAATGGAGTCAATGTGAGAACTTGTGTCACTGCAAAATGGAGCAACCCATTGACATGAAATTTTGATTCAAGTTAGGGGTCACTGTACCGGAGACTCATGGGATGTCAGTACAAGTGTACGAAGGTGAAGCAGTAACTAGGAAGTGTGAATTACGTGATTTAAACTTTTTAGAGACGGAAAGAGAGGACTCGTGGGTGAGCCACTTTTGGGGTCGGCTGTCAACAAGAACAGTGCCAGACAACATCGAACAAGTGAGACGTGTGCTTGCGGAGGGTTGGCAACTGTCTTTGAGAGTGACAACAGAAGAGTCGAAGATAAGCAGAGACGGTGTAAAAAGTATTGTCCACAAATATTTAAAAAAAGGCGGATGACCTGTGCCCGGTTTGTACCGCACACGCTAACAGAAGAGCAGGAGCAAACACGGATGGAAACGTCTGCACGTGTCATCGACATGTCTGGCTGGCATCATCACTTTTTGCAAGCCATCATTATAGGATATGGGACCTGGTCCTACCAACACGATCCAGAGACCTACCGACAGTCAGTGGTATGACTTCATCGTCTTTCGCGAACCGAAAGAAAGTCGGCTGGCAACATCCAAGATTCCGTCGACGATGACAGGCTTTTCCAACAGGAAGGGCTTCATCTGTCAGGAATTACTACCCGAGGACCAAATCGTCAACATGGAAGTTTATGACTGAGATTTGAAACGGCTGCTACAACGCATCCGGCGGATTCGGCCACAACTGTACCTGAGTGGACGGTGGAATCTCGTCGACGATAACGCCCGTCCGCATGTCGCTATCTATGTGCTGAACTTTGTCCCACAGCGCAAGGTGATTATTCTGCAACACCCTCCTTATCTTCCAGATTTGGCATCGTGAGACTTCTTTTTGTTTCACTTTAATTTGACACTGGTAGGCACACGCTTTGAAGACGTTGCAGGTATCCAACAACGCGTGGGGGCGGCGATTTCATCGATTCCACAACAAGCGTTTGCCAACACCTTTACAAACGGTATCAGAGGTGTGCTGTAGCTAATGGTGATTACCTGAAAGCCCAAAACCCCGAACAAGCCTCGAAAGGCCTAACAGTATGTGCCGACTGCAGTATCATCTTCAACCAACAGGTGTCACTGGATGCGATTATGGAGGGCGTGTGGTCACCTCTCCACTCTCCCGTTCGTTGTCAATTTTCGTGACCGAAACCGCTACTTCTTACTCAAGTAGCTTCTCAGTTGGTCTCACAAGGGCTGAATGCATCCCACATGTCAACAGCTCTCGGTAGATCCGGATGGTCAACCACCCGCGTGCTAGCCGAGCCCAACAACCCTTAACGTCGGTGATCTGACAGGAAATGGTGTTACCACTGCGGCAAAGCCGTTGACCAGTAAAGGTACTTTGTTTGTAGCCCTTATTTCCATTATTCTCTGAGATCATTGACATAACTTTTCAGATGCACCTTGTACTGAGGTGCCCAAACTTAAAATACTGCTCAAGTGTATATCCATATCAAATAGGACTAACATAATGAATAGAAAGTTGTACAGTACGAATAGTAACTTGTTTGACACAGAAGAGAGCGACGCGGATACTGTAGCAAACCTGAACTGGCAGGCTACTGAAAATGGGTGTCAACTAATCTACAACACTCTAACAAGCAGTGTTCAGAACTCTAGGAAAATACTACAGCCACAGGGGAGTGCCATCCACCACACAGTTTGCGTAGGAGCTGAAACTATCACTTTCGGGCTATAGACTACATATCTGCATCTTTTCATGTGATGCCTTTACTTAGATACATATTATTGTCTTTTACTTCTTATTTTGATGTATTTTAGCATTTCATGGCGGTGTATAAGAGAGTTCCAAGCCCAACACTATTCGTAGCAATGCTTAATCCATATTTAACCATGAATGTTGTCGTTGAGCGTAGACGAAAACTGCGGAGGATTCTGCAAACTTTTATTAAATAGTCACCTACGGCCTTACGTCATTGAATACACCGGTTATAGCCAGATCACCGAAGAAGAGTAACGTCTGGCGTGGATAGTAATTGTATGGTTGACCGTATGGATAAGCCACGTGCTACTGGCTATTTTCCCTTTGCTTTTTTCGGCAAAGTTGAGATGGGATGGTGGCATAAAGTTCCTGACCACCAGACTTCACGCCGATGTCTCGGATTATGTTCTAAGCCTTTCCGCAGCGTCTCTTGTGGTGGAAAATGTGATACTGTTGATGGTGAGCCGTCTGCCAAATGTCGATGTTAAGCTCAGATGCCCCCTGATGCTATTCGAACGGAGTAGGATTTTACACACAAACACACACACATAAATACACACACACACACACACACACACACACACACACACACACACACACACACACACACACACACACACGATTCTCATACTTCGCGAAGGCATGGTGCCATCGTGGGCAAACTGCAGAAAAACCTAGACTGCTGGATCAGCCCTTCCCGAATCTCCCAACCAACAGCGTCTAAGTACTGTATTGTTTCACTGCTCGTTGAAAGAGATTAAATTTCTGGAGGTAGAATGAAAACCTGGGGATACTTACTGAGGCAGGTACAAACACACAGAATAAGTGGTGTTCTGCAATACAGGAGTTTTTTGTAAATGTTCTTAATCATTTTTCAATTGGGTTATGTAGGAAACTTGTCAACAATTTCCTTCAAAATTAGACTCTTGCTCATCTCAGCAGAAGAGGCGAGTTTCTCATAGAAAGTCTGGATTATCATATAAAAGCGATTTCACTGTAGAAAATATTCTAATGTTGCAGTTCCTATCTGATAATTTCTTAAACCTAGAGTATCGATGACGACGTTTACTTCTTGCCTTCTCTTACAATACCATCGTTGATTATACCAATGTGTGCTAGTAGCTCTTCTGGAATCTGTCTGGCAGTCTTCTCAAACTTGTCAGTCTCTACAAACATGCAACCATCGGTGGCTGACATAGCTCTGTCATTTTCTTCTGACAGAAATCATTTGTATGTACACATTTATATTCGCAGCCTAACGTCGCACATAGTGCATTCAGTGATATGTATGGCAATCTTTGACCAATCTGCATATGATACATTTATTAGGTATTGCAGTGCACAGTCAGACGATATTGGAAATGCGTCGTGTCCACAGTTCTGTGTAATGGATCAAGATATGTTCAGTTACTCATAAAGAGTGGAAGGAAGAGTTCTACATTAATAATTTAAATATGAAATTATTGTTCTGGGTTAACACACAATAAATGTTACTACTTACCCGAGGAAGTGGCTTCCGCTGTTTCTCTAGATGTAGTCCCGTCACCTCAATGACATTAGGCAACAGTGGCCGTGGGTAATTCACGCTGAAGTGGTTGTTGACAATAAGAAGGCTGAAGTTTCTGTCAATTTCTTCCACAGGGGGGTGATCAGGGTTAAAATATTTCCTAATCAGTTCACTTTGCGATGGCATTGTTACGTAGTTCCATGTGTAAAAAGTTCGAGCCATAGCATAGGCATTATATAGTCTTTCCCAGAAAGACATGTGGTCTGTGTAGCCAACCAGCATATCGGGACAGTATGCTGGGTTGTTGGGATTTCCATAAGAAGCGAGAACTGGAGCAGGAGCGCCCAGAGACACGAAGCCAATTGTTGGTGGAGATCCCAACTGGTGAATCAAGCCATAATAGCAATAATATACTAACCTCTCCAGAATAACTACGTCGAAAGACGGTTGGGACCTGCAAACAAAAGTAAGACATCAAAATATCTTAGTATTAAGCATTTTAGAATGTAAAACATATCGCTCAATTCAGACAACATAATTACCGGAGAAAATCCTTCATCTGTTGGGATTCTAATTGGATCTCACACATCACCTTTGCTGTAGGACACCATGCTTCCATTACTTCAACTGGACTTTTGTCTGACATCGAAGTAAAGTCAAATGTTTTTCTCCAATAGTCGTATGTCATCGATAGATCAATTTCTGTAAAATTCTGGATGTTTTTCTGTAGGAAAAAATGTATTTTAGTAAGTACTTGCCACAAATATATTACACGATCAGTAATGAACTACACAATAGTGTCCAACTTCTAAGTGCGGCGTGAAAAACGAAAACTGAATGAGAAGAATCTGAAACTCATAGTATAACTACAATACACAGTCAGCTGAGTAGAATATCAATTAACACGATATTCTGTTTTAAGTTCCTTTCTCTACTGCATGAGCTTGTTTGTCAGTGGATCAGGACCACTTTTTCCCGCCATATGGACATCTTCTGAACACTGATTCGCTGGCTACAGTCCACATGTGCATAAAAGTACGCCAGACAACGACCATCGTCACAGCGGAGCTTGCTAACGTATGTCAGTATGGTATTTCTCGACTCTGAGGTGTGTGGCTCGAGACCGGGCGTTGGAATTAATTTTCATCGCCTGTATTTACCTGGCAAAGGGATTGCGGCTGATGTGTAGTGCCCTTGAACACAAGACTTTGCGCCATTAAGCTGGGCTAAATACCAGACATCCCCATAACGGTCCATGGAGTGAGGAAATGACAAACTCTTGATTGAAATCCGTCCGTTGGATGGGAATATTAAGCTGGGTGACCCCTTGGTGCCTGCTCAAGAAGAGGCTACGTGCTGTCACATGTTTCACTCTTTCTCTTCTCACATTTTCATACAACACAAATATACCCATTACAATCACCTACACGTAACAGACGCATTTAAGACACAACTGTCATACTGTCACGAGCTGTGAAGAAAGGGATCATGCAACGAGGTAACAAAAGACCTAATATCGTGTCGGACCTTTTTCTCCCTGGCGTAGGCCAGCAACTCGACTTGACATGCACTTTACAAGTTGTTGGAAGTCCCCTGCATAAATGATGAGCCATGCTGCTTCTATTCAGGATTTTGTGCACGAACTGACCTCTCGACTGTGTCCCATGAATGTCCAATGGGATTCATGTCGGGCGAGATGGGTGGCCAAATCATGCGCTGTAATTGTCCAGAATGTTCCTCAAACCAGTTGCGGACAATTATGGCCCAGAAACATTGCACATTGTAATTCATACAAATTCCAACGTTGTTTAGGTACAGGAAGTCCACGAATGGCTGAAAACCAAGACAACCATTTCCAGTCAATGATGAGTTCCACTCCATGTAAACACAGCCTGTACCATTATGCAGCCGGCAACCACCAGCTTGCACAGTGCCTTGTTGACAACTAGGACCCATGGCTACGTGAGGTGTGCACCACAATTGAACCATACCATCATTTCATATCAAATGAATCGAGTCTCATCTACCCAGGCCACAGTTTTCCAGTCTCTGGAGTCCAACCGGTACGGTCACGATTCCAGGCGATATCGTGCTGTTATCTAAGGCACTGGTGTCGGTCGTCTGCTGCAATAGCCCATTGAAGCCAATTTCACCGCATTGTCCTAACGAATATGTTCGTCGTACGTCCTACACTGATTTCTGCGGCTGTTTCACACAGTGTTGCTTGTCTGTTAGCACTGACAACTATAAGCAAACCCCGCTGCTGTCGGTCGTTATGTGAAGGCTTGTAGGCCACTACGTTGTCCGTGGTGAGAGGTAATAGCTGAAATTTGGTATTCTCAGCATACTCTTGTGACTGTGAACCTCGGAATATTCAATTGCCTAACGATTTCCGAAACTGAATGTCACATGCGTCTAAGTACTATTCCACGTTCGAAGCCGATTAATTCCCGTCGCGTTGCCACACTCGGTGCGTAAATCTTTTTACATTAATGAGCTGAGTACTAATGACAGCTCGGCCAATGCACTGCCCGTTTCTACCTTGTGTAGGTGATACTATCGTCGTCTATATTTGTGTACACCGCTATCCCATGACTTTTTGTCACAGAACTGCAGTGCGCTGATGAAGAAAATCCTTTTCTATTAAGCTGCTGAATATACACATAGGAGTCTCCCAAGCCATCAGTAGCACTGAACTCTCTTTTGTGACGGTTCTGACATACACGTACGTGGTGTCGGCAGTATCGAGACTCAACATGAGTGAGAGGAAGAAAATGATCTTCATAGGTGAATTATACACCATTTGCAGTTTAGCATCGCACGTCGATCTAGGGGCTAATGGCTGAAAGTACGACGACACAGTACCCAGTTTAGAGACTAATGAGGTGTCGTATTGGGTTGGTCACACTTCTGCTTGTCATCGACTGAATGTTTCTTCTTCTGTCAACCTCAGAGATGACGTACTGTAACCACGTGACCGAGAGATGTGGCTGAGGCTCGGAATGAAGGCGGTTCGAACCCCATCTGGCTATCTAAATTTAGAATTTCTAGAATTTTCCTAAATCGCTACGGAAATAAACCACGATAATTCTCTCGAAAAGAAAGCAGCTGATTTCATTTACCTTTTTTACTAAGTACCGCTTTTAGATCGTGCAAAAGAAGCTACCTGTTGTTAAAACTTCATTATTTAAGCGTTTCGGTTGGGGAACATCATCTGAGAGTCTTCCAAAAACGTCACAGTTGACACGAAAGCACAAGTTAAATTTTAGATTTGTGGTAGGTTCCTGTGGCACCAAACTGCTGAGGTCATCAGTCCCTAAGCTTACACAATACTTAACCCAACTTAAACTAACTTACGCTAAGGACAACACACACACCCGTGCCCGAGGGAGGTCGAACCTCGACAGGGGGAGCCACGAGAACCATGGCTAGGCGACAGCAGAACGAGTGGATAGCGATCGCGTCACACAACTTAAAGATGACATATTAAGAATAAAGGTAATTAAATTCATTGACATACAAGTTCACGCAGTAAAGAAAAGAACTTAATAGAGAATGTCGTGTCAAGTGTTATTAATAGTAACATAGGTGCACAACTGACTGCATACTGCAGTTATAGAACCCAACTATCATAACATGTTACCTGGTGGCATGGTTGTACTGACGTTAGAGTGTATCATCAAAAGTCAGCTGACAATTACTAAAACTTATAATGAAAATTCAGAGGCACAGGAAGGTGCAAAAAAAAAGAACATCGTGAAGGAAGGAAGATGTAGAGTTTAGCACCCCATCGACAATGAAGCCATATAGGGATAGGCCATGAGCTCGGAGTAGGGAGAGATGGGGAAGGAAATAGGCATTGGCCTTTACAAAGAATCCATCCCGGTATTTGACTGGAGCAAGACAGGAAAACGATGGAAAACCCAAAATCTCCATGGTTGGGCTGGGATTTGAACCGTCGGTCTCCCGAATGGAAGTCCAATCTGGTAACCACTATGGTACCTCACTCGTTAACATAAAAAATACACACATTAAAAAAGTTTTGCATCAACCCGGTTCCCAAGACTCCTGTAGATAGACGTTTACTGTGAATATTGTATCACAGACACAGTCCCTTTGACTGCTCAGAGATGTCACTAAAACCTCCCAAAGATGTAAACAACCATGTATGGGCAGCGCCCATTTTATGGAGGGGACCGACAGCAGATCAGTTCCAGTCATTCCACCAGGAAGGAGATCACACCTCTTGTCTGTAGTTCAGCCATGCCTAGGCGGGCAATACCGCGGTTCAATCGCGTCCGCATTGTTACTTTGTGCCAGGAAGGGCTCTCAACAAGGGAAGCGTCCAGGCGTCTCGGACTGAACCAAAGCGATGTTGTTCGGATGCTCAGCTTCGCCCAGGACGCACAAATGCTACCACAGCAGTGGATGACCGTTACCTACGGATTATGGCTCGAAGGAATCCTGACAGCAACGCCACCATGTTGAATAATGCTTTTCGTGCAGCCACAGGACGTCGTGTTACGACTCAAACAGTGTGCAATAGGCTGCATGATGCGCAACTTCTTTCCCGACGTCCATGGCGAGGTCCATCTTTGCAACCAGGACACCATGCAGTGCGGTACAGATGTGCCCAACAATATGCCGAATGGACCGCTCAGGATTGGCATCACGTTCTCTTTACCGATGAGTGTCGCATATGCCTTCAACCAGACAACCGTCAAAGACGTGTTCGGAGGCAACCCAATCACGCTGAACGCCTTAGACGCACTGTCCAGCGACTGCAGCAAGGTGGAGGTTCCCATCTGTTTTTTGGTGGCATTAGGTGTGGCCGATATGCGCCGCTGGTGGTAATGGAAGGCACCGTAACGGCTGTGCAATATGTGAATGCCATCCCTCGACCGATAGTGCAAACCATGTCGGCAGCATATTGGCGAATCATTCGTCTTCATGGACGATAATTCGCTCCCGCATCGTGCACATCTTGTGAATGACTTCCTTCAGGGTAACGACATCGCTCGACTAGAGTGGCCAGTATGTTCTCCAGACATGAACCCTATCGAACATGCGTGGGACAGATTAAAAAGGACTGTTTGTAGACGACGTGCCCCACCAACCACCCTGAGGGATATACGCCGAATGGCCGTCGAGGAGTGGGACAATCTGGACCAACAGTGTCTTGATGAACTTGTGGATAGTGTGCCACAACGAATACAGGGAAGCATCAATGCTAGAGGATGTGTGACTAGGTATGTGTACAGCAATCTGGAGCACCACCTCTGAATATCTCGCTGTGTATGGAGTTACTGGTAAAGAAGTAAGTAATTTAAACGCCATGCATTATGCGGTAGTTTTTCACCCAACTCATTGCTTCTACTCTCCTACATGCATCTATGTGATTACTCTGCAGTTAACAACTGCCAGGCAGAGGTTTCATCAAATCCGCTTTAAGCTACCGTTCCACTCTAGCTTTCCGTGCGAGCTCAGATTTCTCTTGTTTTATGATCCCAGAAAAATATTTTCACACTCTGTGGAGTTGATGATTTTCATGAGAAGGTCCTGCGGCAGCGAATGCCGCCTTTGTTTTAGTAACTGACGTCCCAATTTATTTATCATATCAATGGTGATCTCCTGAACTAAATGTTGTACAATGACAGTAAGGTACATGGGTACCACGTTTAGCTGAAATCGGTCCTGTGGTTTTGGAGGAGACGTGGAACACACACACACACACACACACACACACACATACAAACGTTTTTATAGTATTTATGGACATTACATTTCTTTACGTCGAATGTTTATACCTGCTCACAAGAGCGCAGAAAACACCCGGAGCTACGAATTTTCGCCCTCTCCGCGAAAAGGAAGCTGCACTTCTAACGACTTGTTCCTTTTTCAGTTTTCACTAGCACAGCCAGAGAGGTGGGGCAATCATTACAACAATGGCCCGAATTTGGGAGGACGACGTTTCAAAATCGGACCAGGCTATGCAGAATATGTTTTCCGTGATTTACCTCATCTGCCACAGGTAAATGCTGGGATGGTTCCTTTGTAAAGAGCAGGGTCGATTTCCTTCACCATTCTTTAAACATTTCCAGCTTCTGCTCCGTCTCTATTGACCTCGACGTCGACGGGATGTTAAACCATAATCTTATTTCCTTCACTCATTTTCCAGCATCGCTGTTATACATTTCCGCATCTCTTTGAGCTTATTCGACCTTTTATTTGGCACCTACCTCTTGATAATTCATTTCTATTCAATTAACATGTAGTGGCAAAAGCCTTTGGATCGTTAGTCAACTACTCTCTTCATAGCTTAAGCGTACTAATAAGATACTGCGCTTCGTAACTGCGTTTGTCTTCGACACCGCCTCGAGATATATATAAAATACCCGTTTCTTCGGTTAAATATTTATATACCAGTTACACTGCAAATATTGTTTACTTTAGAATATAAGTTACACAGCGCACATCTTCACACAACACATCGAGTGATGCATCCAATCAGCCACTTCCAACGCTATGCACACCTACCCCTTAAATTGTGAGCTGCTAACGAAGACAGAAGTTCCATCCGCGGGTACCACTGCCCGTGTGGAGCTATTACGGAGTAGCGGCTGCCACTTGGAACGGCTTCGGGGAAACACAAAAGTGTTCGTATGCTTTCTAGAAGTGTGGCCATTGTGCTGATTTCACGAGACGTCAGGAGTTTAAAAAACTCCGAGACGGAATTCTGAGACTACCTAGTGCCGTGGCAAGGCGTGAATGGTAAGACTATTGGTTTGTTGTAAATTAATGAAATTTGTGTCAGAGGCACGGGCGTCACCAGTACTAAATTATTGGGGCGGAGGGACTCAATACATACAGTGCATATCACAGGGGGGAGGGGGGGGGGGGTCTAAAAATGAGATCCCCTTGTAAGGAGTTGAAAAAAATTAGGACCTCAAACCACTTTCTGGAGCATTCTCAATGCCTCAGAACAGATATCTCAATAGCACTTAACACTTCTAAGGCGGGTCATTTTAAGACTGGATTACCGACTGTAAAAAAGTTATATTATATTAATATTTAAATTTGTCGACAGTGTGTGTACTATTACTATGTATTATGTCCTAAATAACCGTGTTTTCAAACTCAATTCTTTTTGGTGAGTAATACAAGCGCATCTGATTCACTGGAACGTTAGTAAATCCTGAAAAGTGTAAATTCTTACTGCACAAGAGCTGTTATGGAGGACTCGCGTCTGAGTCCCCCGTCCCCGGGCCGTGATGCTCATGGCTTGAGGAAAAGTAGTTTAGTTTCATGGCCATTGCCAGAAGAAATGTATTTTCGCTTCATGGCTATTCAAGACGAGGAGCGTGGAGAATATTCGCTTCTCTGTTCGTGAATATACCCATCGCGGATCGTGTTATTGCTTCACACGTACATTTCACTGGTACTATTATTTTAACAGTTATTTTAAATATCGCTCACCCTTGAGCGAGTGAGTGACTTTTCAAAGTTCCCTCCCACTCTCTGTCTGTAGAAGACAATGTCTGTCTGCCCTAGCGGACGAATAAGTGATAAAGATGCGGATGCCACGTAGACAGATCACACATGATCTCGCATATGATTTGCAGAGAGACGAGCAGCGATGAATAGGGGTAGAAGAACCGCAGTTGACTTGCGACAAAGGACGCAAGAAAGAGCTGTGCAGGAACTTTATGTGCATCCATTACTGCTCTTTCAACTATCTTACAGAGAGCATACCACGATGCTGCCAAGCATGTGTTGTGGCTGCACGTAACCTTTATTTTGTTAATTACAAATGTCAAGTACAAACACCAGTTTTCTTACCCTTTCTTCTCAATGGATTCATCTTTTAAATCTCAGTTAGTTAGTTAGTTAGTTCTGTGTCCCATGCATGCCCGTAAACGTTATTATCAGGAATTTTCTGAACTAAATGAAAGGCTGTGGAAACTGTTACACGTCTCTATACTTGCCAGTTATAGTTTTGCGTACGTCTACTTATTTCTGATCAAGAGTTGCTGTATGGTGCGGAAAATGTTGTTAAGAAAAAAATCACTTAAGTCTTCTTTTGCAAATACTTCTAAGGTCCTTCATACATGCCATTCCCATAGAAAAAGTTATCAAAGAGGTCCGCATTTCACCTTGTGCCTAAGTTAGATTCACTAGAACGAAATGAAAATCATTTTTCTTTCTATTACTGTCTTTATGAACTGGTTTATAACCCTCAAACTGCGATGAATTGTGGGGAATAAATTTCTGCCGCGGAGGTTCGAGTCCTCCCTCGGGCATGGGTGTGTGTGTTTGTCCTTAGGATAATTTAGGTTCAGTAGTGTGTAAGGTTAGGGACTGATGACCTCAGCAGTACCTTAGAACTACTTAAACATAACTAACCTGAGGACATCACACACATCCATGCCCGCGGCAGGATTCGAACCTGCGACGTAGCGGTCGCGCGGTTCCAGACTGTAGCACCTAGAACCGCTCGGCCACCCCGGCCGGCAGCAGTTAAGTCCCATAAGATTTCACACACATTACATTACATAACAATAAATTTCTTCAGGAAATATATGTACTGTAAAGCTGTGGCCAATATTCTCAGTTACCTTACGATTATTTTAATTACTTTCCTTTGAGCAACGAGTGCTTAGGGAAGGGTTATTACAGAAAAGGTCACTTGTGGACTTACGCAGAACACACTAGCGGAAAACCATCGCAACACTAAGAAGAAGTAGTGCGACATAAACGAATGTAGATAGGCATGTTGTCGCACCTGGAAATGATTTCTTTTCGAATTTCGCGTCTGTCACGTAAGAGTGGCGCTATTAGGCCCACTACGAGGATGCAAATCATGTATTTTCCAAATACACGCTGTTAAGGTCATCTGCGTTAGTTACCTATCACACTGGACGTGGTGAGTTGGTGTTACTCAAGAATGGCTTTCACGCGGCAAAGACGCCACTCTCGACACATCACTGAGTTTGAGCGGGGTCGTACAACAGCGCTACGAGAAGCTGAATGTTGCTTCTGCAATACTGCGGAAAGACTTGACAAGAATGTAACCACTGTATACAATGTCTCGCAGTGATGCTCACGTGAATGTGCGGTTGCAAGAAGACCGGGCTCTGAAGGGCCACGCGGCACTACCCAGAGGAGAGACCATCGTGTTCGGCGTACGGCTCTGGCGCATCGCGCTGCATGTCCAGCAGCAATCTGAGCAGCAGCTGGCATCACAGTGGCGCAATTAACTGTTGTAAATCGTTTACTTCAAGGACAGCTCAGAGCCAACGCCCTATAGCGTACAATCCACTGATGCTAAACTACCGCCATTTGGGACTTCAGTGGTGTCAAGCGAGTGTCACTCAAGGGCACGATGTCGGTAAGCTGTGTTCTCTGATAAAAACTGGTTCTGCCTCGGTGCCAGTGATGGCTGTCGTAGTATAGAAAGAGCCCAGTTAAGGGCCTGTTGCCAATGTGTCTTGAGTGCTAGACCAACACCGACTCAAAGGAAGGCCTCGGCGCTAGTTGCTGACGTCACGTCAGCTAGGCACTGCGAACGCCAGGTCTGTTGCAGACATACTCATAATGGTGGTGTCTCGCTCTCTGACACAGGAAAATGTGAAACTATTGGCGGTAGCTGACCAACACACATTGTTCTGAGAGTTTTCTGCAATCAATTAATTGTGCAGTTCATTACACTTCTTAACAAATAGTGTACTCCTGAATTTAAATTTCCACCTGTTTTAAGGATTGACATACAAAAACAACTTCATGGTCCAGCAACAACAGAATTCGTGCTTCTTTACCTTATTTGTAAATCTGAGGAAGTTACCTTTGTAATGGGTTGCTTTTACAAGAAACTGTGAACATATTGGTGCTCTTCTTTAGGTATCTTGGTTGACTGTGGGGTGAGGAGCACTGAATGTTAATGAAATATCTTGCTATTGTACACGTTGGGGGAGGGGGTGGGGGACAGAAGAAGAGGCAAAAGTCAGATGCTTGTTTTATCAAATAGAATTTTGTTATCTCATAAAGTTTCTCCTTTCAGTTGCAAGAGGGGAATATTTATCTTTTCTAATGTGTATGTTTAAAAAAGATTAAGCTCAGCAGTATTTTCGATGTATGAAGCTATTTTGTTTCCTGTTTAGAATTCCTTTCGTTGAAAACGACTGTAATCTAATGACTGGCAACAGTTGGACATTTACACATGTAAATTAGTTCACATTTCCAGTGACGATGTCAAACGAAAATAAATAAAAGAAACGAGTTAATCGTAAGGGAGTTGGGGTAAGTTTCGATAACAAAATGGATCAAGTAAATATAGTTACTTGAGTGTAAAATTTCCGAAGCTTTCAATGGGGCAAAGCATCTTCTCATATTGATCTACGTTTGTTTCGACAGGATTAAGTAATACAGAACTATGATCTTCATTTGTAGCTTTACGATAGTAAGAAAATCTTTCGTGTAAATAAAACTGCAGAATCCAAACCAATACCAAACATTTTGTCCAAAAGTAAGAGATTTATAGTGATAAGCACGGCCAGGCATTTCTGCCTAGCTGATGTGACGTCACCAACAAGCGCCCAGGCCTTCCTTTGAGTCGGTGTTGGCTAGACAGACACATTGGGCCTAAGTCTGGAGTTACGATCTGTAGTTGAAATATTTCGTATGATCACACATGGTTATCCTGTGCACCCTGACTGCAAATCTGTACATCAATCTGCTGATCCAAAATCCACTCGAGAGTATCCGCAAACAACTTTAACTGTCCCTGTACTGACCTACCATGTGCAACAGTGCAATAGGCTGCTGTCGCTGTCTGCACACGCGCATCTCTCGCACGCTCTGTCCTTAGTACTTCGTTGTGACGTTACGATTGAATGAGCGAGAGGAGTAGAGGGGGGCGGAGGGGTGAAACTCATATAGGGACTTCCAGCAACACGATCTTGGTTCGCTGCCTGGCCACTTGGAACGCTGCAAGTTTATCAAGCAAATATCTCATCTTCTTATTGGGTGATTTAAATCCTTCCATATTTGTTTTGATTTCGTTCAGGGCAAATGGAAATGGAAATGAGCGTTTGGCGTCATTGGCCGGGAGGCACCAAGAGGGGCAGGTCCGGCCGCCGAGGTACAGGTCTCATTACATTCGACGCCATATTCTGCGACCTGCGAGCCGGATTGGGATGAAATTATGATGAAGACAACACAACACCCAGTCCCTGAGCGGAGAAAATTCCACGACCCAACGGGAAATCGAAGCCGGGCCCGTAGGACGGCAATCCATCACGCTGAACACTCAGCTATCGGGGCAGACCGTTCAGGACAGAAGTTGGTTCATAGCACTGTGTAACTGACAGAGTACAACGTCATGTGTTTATTACATTCCATGAATTGCACTGTTAATATTTTACTCGTTGTTTTCGTGTCATATAAAACAGAAGCTGGTTTCGTCGTAAAATTTTCTGTGGCCATTTGCTCCCCCTGTGAACCCGTCTGTGAGCTGATCGACTTAAATGCGTCGAAATTATTTTGTTCGTATTCTTTTTAATTTTTGTTAGAATCCGTTTATCGTACCTTCGCGCACTTAATGGAGAACTCCACGTTCGCAGCTTTTGACAGAATTGCTATTCAACTTTATTACAGCTTCTCAGAAACAGCTTGGAATGATGTTCCTTCTTCCCATTTAGTGTACTTTTTATAATTGACAGAGTACGTAGTTCTTGAGCCAGATACTATTACGCAGCAAAAATATTCTGCATCGATGGTCATTTTTGCACATGGGATTGTGTGATATAGTGTGAACATACTTCCACAGTACTGAATGCTCCGGTATTTGGTTAACTCTAGTTATAAACAATTCACTAGCAGATCCAATGATGAAAGCATGAGAATGTGTATAATTTGCTTTTAAATTTCCGTCAGGGTGGAAAGATGGTCATAGCATACTGATTTCTGCTAAGATGTATTGCTTATAGTACATGTTAATAAAATTTGAACACATGTACATAACAACTGTTGCATTTTTAGTATTTACAAGCAAGGGTGCGTTTGTCACTAAGAGGAAATAACAGGTCTTAAGCACATGTCTAAACCTAAAATCATCTGACGTGACAGAAGCTGGTTTCATCGCATTGTGTTCAGGACTATGACTTCTTCTTCACGTTGCACTCTTTAAATAGCTTTCTGAATATGTAGCTCGCAATCCGCTTAATTTTTGCATAGACCCATTATATTGGGTGGTGTAAATGAATCCAAGATTGCCTATTTGTTCACATAAATAGAAGCTGGACTGGTCGCATAAGTCTAAATTGCAATACTGAGTTTTAAAAATAAATTATTTTAGATACAAAAGGCAACCACGATGTCTATTATAAAATTTTACTTGACTGTGAACCCCATTATGACAAGTTAATCTTGGTTTTTGATTGCGATTTCTGGAATATATCTATAGAGGGACGTACATGGACAAACAAATGATTATAATGTCCAAAAAATTAATTATTCAACAGAAAGCGCTTCACAAATTGAGCAAATCAATAATGCGTTGGTCCACCTCTCGTCCTTAAGCTACGCATTGATTGACAGAGTTGTTGGATATCATCCTGAGGGATACCGCGCCAATCACTGTCGAACTGGTGCATTGTTGTTGTGGTGGTCTTCCGTCTTCTTATTGGTTTGACAGAGCTCTTCATGCTACTCTGTCCTGTGCAAGCTTCTTCATCTACGAGCAACTACTGCAAACTACATCCTTCTGATCTGCTTACTCTACTCATCTCTTGGCCTGCTTCTACGATTTCTACCCTCCACACTTCCCTCCAGTGCTAAACTGATAGTTCCTTGATGCTACAGAAGATGATCTGCCAACCGATCCCTTCTTCTAGTCAAGTTGTGCCACAAATTTCTCTTCTCTCCAATTGTGTTCAGTACCTCCTCATTAATTACATGATCTACCCATCTAATTTTCAGCATTCTTCTGCAGCACCACATTTCCAAAGCTTCTATTCTCTTCTTGTCTAAGCTATTTATCGTTCATGTTTTACTTCCATACATGACTATACTCCATACAAATGCTTACAGCAAAGAGTTCCTGACACTTAAATATATACTCGATGTTAACAAATTTCTCATCTTCAGGAACGCTTTCTTTGCCATAGCCGGTCTACATTTAATGTCCTCTCTACTATCATCAGTTATTTTGATGTTCAAACAGCAAAACTCATCTACGAGTACTACTTTAAGCGTCTCTTTTCCTAAGCTCATTCGGTCACCATCATCTGATTTGATTCGACTACAATCCATTATCCTCGTTTTGCTTTAGTTGATTTTCATCTTATATCCTACTTCCAAGACACTGTCCATTCCGTTCAACTGCCATTCCAGGACCTTTGCTGTCTCTGACAGAATTACAATGTCGTCGGCAAACCTCAAAGTTTTAATTTCTTCTCCATGGATTTTTATTCCTACTCCACATTTTTTGTTTGTTTGCTTTACTGTTTGCTCAACATACAGATTGAATAACACAGAAAATGTTGTGGGGAAGGCTAACCAAAGGATATTTAGGAAACGTAACAGATCTACTAGGGAGACCACCTACACTATCCTTGTCCGTCCTCTTTTACAATACTGCTGCGCTGTGCGGGATCCGTATCAGATAGGGTTGGCGGAGTACATCGGAAAAGCTCAAAGAAGGGCTGTTTTGTACTATAGCGAAATAGGGGAGGGAATGTCACTGATATGATACAGGATTTGGGATGGCCATCATTAGTTTAACATTGCGGAGAAATCTTCTCACGAATTTCCAATTACCAACTTTTTCATACGAATGCGAAAATATTTTGTTGACGGCGACCTACATAGGGAGAAACGATCACTATGATAAAACAAGGGAAATCAGAGCTCGTACAGAAAGATATAGGTGATCGTTCTTTCCGCACGCTATACGAGATTGAAATAATAGAGAACCTTCTGCCAGACACTTAAATGTGCTTTGCAGTGTGTCCATATGCATGTAGATGAACATCGGGGACAGGCTACAACCCTGTCTCACGCCATTCTCAACCACTGCTTCCCTATCGTGCCCCTCAACTCTTTATAACTGCCATCTGGTTTCTGTACAAATTGTATATAGTCTAACGCTTCCTGTATTTTAGCCCTGCCACCTTCAGAATTTAACAGAGAGTATTCCAGTCGATATTTTTAAAAGCTTTCTCTACGTTTACGAGTTCTAGAAACGTAGGTTTGCCTTTTCTTAATCTAGCTTGTAAGATAAGTCGTATTGTCAGTATTGCCATGAGTGTTCCAACATTTCAAAGGAATCCAAACTGATCTCCCCCGAAGTCGGCTTCTTGCAGTTTTTCCATTCGTCTGTAAGGAATTTGTGTTACTATTTTGCAACCGTAACTTACTAAACTGATAGTTCGGTAATTTACACACCTGTCAACACCTGCTTCTTTTGGGATTGGAATTATTATATTCTTCTTGACGTCTGAAGATTTTTCGCCTATCTCACACATCTTGCTCGCCATATGGTAGAGTTCTGTTATGGCTGGCTCTCCCCAGGCTATCAATAGTTCTAATGGAATGTTGACTACTCCTGGGGCCTTGTTTCAACTTACGTCTATCAATGCTCTGGCAAATTCTTCACGTAGTATCAATTTCCCCCAACTCATCTTCATCTACTTCCTCTTCCATTGCCATAATATTGTCCTCAAGTACATCGCCCTTGTATAGACCCTCTATATACTCCTTCCACCTGTCTGCTTTCCCTTCTTTTCTGTCTGAGCTCTTGATATTCATACAAGTGGTCCTCTTTCCTCCATAGGTCTCTCTAATTTTCCTGCAGGCAGTATCTATCTTTCCCCTAGTGATATATACCTCTACATCATTACATTTGTCCTCTAGCCATTCTTGCTTAGCCATTTTGCACTTCCTATCGATATCATTTTTGAGAAGTTTGTATAGTCTTCATTTACTACATTTTTATATTTTCTCCTTTCATCAATTAAATTCAATATCTCTTCTGTTACCCAAGGATTTCTACTAGCCCTCGCCTATTTATCCATTTGATCCTCTGCTGCCTTCACTATTTCATCTCTCAAAGCTACCCATTCTTCTTCTTCTGTATTTCTTTCCCCTGTTCTTGTCAGTCATTTCCTAATGCTCTCTCTGAAACTCTCTGTTCTTCTGGTTCTTTCAGGTTATCCAGGTTCCAACTCCTTAAATTCACATTTTTTTGCAGTTTCTTCAGTTCTAATCTACAGTTCATAGCCCATAATTTGTGGTCAGAGGCCAATGTCTTACAATTTAAAACCTGGTTCCTAAATTTCTGTCTTGCCATTATGTAATCTATCTGAAAACTTCCAGTGTCTCCAGGCCTCTTCCTCGAATACATCTTTCTTTCATGATTCTTAAACCAAGTGTAGCTATGATTAAGTTATGCTCTGTGCAAAATTCTACCTGGCAGCTTCCTCTTTCATTCCTAACCCCCAGTCCATATGCACCTACGACTTTTCCTTTTCTTCCTTCTCCTACTGTTCCTGTCCTCCATGATTATTAAATTTTCGTCTCCCTTATCTGAATAATATCTTTTATCGCTTCATACATTTCTTCAATCTCTTCATCATCTATGGAAACGTGGTAGAAGTGGGCTTTGTGTCTGTCTTGTCTACAGTAATGCATTCACTATGCTGGTCATAGTAGTGTATCAGCGCTCCTTTTTTTTATTCATTATTAAACCTACTCCTACAGTACCCTTATTTGATTTTGTATTTATAATCCTGTATTCACCTGACCAGAAGTCTTGTTCCTCCTGCCATCGAACTTCACTAATTCCCACTATATCTAACGTTTACCTATCCATTTCCCTATTTAAATTTTCTAACGTACCTGGCCGATTAAGCGGTCTGACATTCCACTTTCCGATCCGTAGAACGCCAGTTTTCATTCTAGTGTTAACTACGCCCTCTTGAGTAGTCACCGTCTGTAGATCCGATTGGGGACTATTTTACCTCAGGAATATTTTACCCAAGAGGAAGCCATCATCATTTAATCACATTAGGTCATTAAACTCCCGAGCTGTTTGGAGAGTCCTGCCCCTAATGCTCCAAATGTTCTCACTTTGGTGGAGGTCCAGCGACCTTGCTGGCGTAGATAGTTTGGTAACCTCGAAGACAAACAGTAGAAACTCTCGCCGTGTGTGGGCGGCCATTGTCTTTCTGAAATGTTAGGCGAGGATGGCTTGCCATGATGGCCAACAAGACGGGATGTAGAATATGTCGCCGTACCGCTGTGCTAAAGGATGCCGCAGATGACAACTGAAGGGATCGTGTTATGAAATGAAATGGCACGCCACACAATCGCTGCTGGCTGCCGGACCAATGGTGGACCGAGTGAGGTAGCGCAGTGGTTGGCACACTGGACTCGCATTCGGGAGGACGACGGTTCAAACCCGCGTCCGGCCATCCTGATTTAGGTTTTCCGTGATTTCCCTAAATCGCTCCAGGCAACTGCCGGGATGGTTCCTTTCAAAGGGCACGGCCGACTTCCTTCCTCGTCTTTCCCTAATCTGATGAGACCGATGAGCTAGCTGTCTGTCTCCTTTCCCAAACAACCCAACCAACCAGACCTAAATCACTTCTGGCAAAATCCGGGATGGTTCCTTTGAAATGGCATGGCCGACTTCCTTCCCCATCCTTACCTAATCCGGTAGGACCGATGACCTCTGTACCTGGCCCCCTCCCCCGAATCTACCTCCACCACCATATGGGGGTGACAGACAGGTTGGTGTCCGACTGCTGTCCAAGGCATCTACAGACACGTCTTCTCTGGTCATTAGGGAGCAGTCCGAAACAAGACCCATCACTGGAGACATTTCTACTGCAGTCAAGGAGATTCCTGGAGAAGATTTGTTTGGAGGCCCCCTGGACAGCGGTGGGATACCAACCTGACATTCGCCCGCCATAATGCCCGACAACCAGGAGTGTCGGTTGAGGGTGTATTTCCTTTCACGGCAGCACTTCTTTGGCTGACATCCGCTTACAGCACAGCGGTGGCCAACATCTAACAACTCCATCAATCAACGCCAAGCCGAATAACTGCGTGGACCACCGCGTTGTTGACGTGTACAATTTGTGAAGCCCTTTCTCTTCATTAAACAACCGTGTTTTTCTGAAATTAAAATCATTTGTTTGACTGTACATATACATCATATCTATCGATTTCTGTCTCACTCGGATAATTCCTTCATGGTGAATCGTTTTTTTCTTTTTTGTCTTAGAGCTTACGAATTAAAAGATATTATCAATTAAATCGCATATTTCGAATTAGACATACGCATTTTCGTGCTATGTTTTCTCGTATTCAGAATTCGCTGCAAGGCCTCTAGGAGCGCTGCTGTCGTTCTTTCCTTCCGTGTCGTACCATAGGCCTCTCACTTCATGTATTTTGTTGTCCTTCAGGGAGGAATACATATGTTTATTGAGCGGCTGAATGTATCACGAAATGGTGTTCGTGATAACACCAGTTCTGCTAGCTGATTAAAATAAAGTGATAGAACATTACCACAAAACAAGAACACTACTGGACCCATGACGGAACCCCGAGAAAGGGCCTTCGTGATTTTTCCCCACGAACATGATGTGGCGGCCCTACAGGCATCACTCAAACATCCTAGCGTACTCTTCCGCATACAGTTTGTTAAAACGGATCTAAATAAAGATTGTTCTGAAACAAAGTAACCAATAAAAACATTGTTTCTCTAACAGAATATCATGACTGATACAATCAAATAACTTTGAGTTGTTGTTGTTGTTGTTGTTGTCTTCAGTCCTGAGACTGGTTTGATGCAGCTCTCCATGCTACTCTATCCTGTGCAAGCTGCTTCATCTCCCAGTACCTACTGCAAACTACATCCTTCTGAATCTGCTTAGTGTACTGATCTCTCGGTCTCCCTCTACGATTTTTACCCTCCACGCTGCCCTCCAATGCTAAATTTGTGATCCCTTGATGCCTCAAAACATGTCCTACCAACCGATCCCTTCTTCTAGTCAAGTTGTGCCACAAACTTCTCTTCTCCCCAATCCTATTCAATACCTCCTCATTAGTTACGTGATCTATCCACCTTATCTTCAGTATTCTTCTGTAGCACCACATTTCGAAAGCTTCTATTCTCTTCTTGTCCAAACTAGTTATCGTCCATGTTTCACTTCCATACATGGCTACACTCCAAACAAATACTTTCAGAAACGACTTCCTGATACATAAATCTATATTTGATGTTAACAAATTTCTCTTCTTCAGAAACGCTTTCCTTGCCATTGCCAGTCTACATTTTATATCCTCTCTACTTCGACCATCATCAGTTATTTTACTTCCTAAATAGCAAAACTCCTTTACTACTTTAAGTGTCTCATTTCCTAATCTAATTCCCTCAGCATCACCCGATTTAATTTGACTACATTCCATTATCCTCGTTTTGCTTTTGTTAATGTTCATCTTATATCCTCCTCTCAAGACACTGTCCATTCCGTTCAACTGCTCTTCCAAGTCCTTTGCCGTCTCTGACAGAATTACAATGTCATCGGCGAACCTCAAAGTTTTTACTTCGTCTCCATGAATTTTAATACCTACTCCAAATTTTTCTTTTGTTTCCTTTACTGCTTGCTCAATATACAGATTGAATAACATTGGGGAGAGGCTACAACCCTGTCTCACTCCTTTCCCAACCATAGCTTCCCTTTCATGCCCCTCGACTCTTATTACTGCCATCTGGTTTCTGTACAAATTATAAATAGCCTTTCGCTCCCTGTATTTTACCCCTGCCACCTTTAGTCACAAAAAAATAACAAATGCTTGTATTTTATTTTGTACTCAATAAAATTATAAGTAGCTGCCTCATTAGAACAGCTCTCTTAATATACATACTGTGATTGACTCATTACGTTGTATATTACACGGCCACAGAAGTTCAGATTCTTATCGGAGATTTTTTTATTCTATATAAATTTTTACTGCTAAGGATAGTGGTGATTTTCCTTATTTTAAATGATGGCATTTTTGTATGACATTTACTTAGTATCACTTCTTCAATGACTGTTCACTTACTCCTCTGAACGTCTTGCAACTTTTTAAACTTTTCGTGGTATCTTTACTTTTTTGTCAGTAATCCCACGTTTTTCTTTGAGATTTTCTGGAATGTTCATGTGAATGAAACTTGAATGACTCTGGGTCATGTTCTGATGCTCCATTAACCATAGAACATTTAAATTTTGTGTTTTCGATTGTGCATGTTATTTCGTCACTATTTCGGAGTTATTAAAAGAGTGTTTAAGACATAACTCTACAGCTTCTCTTGCATTTAAGGACATTTATTGCTTCGTAGTAAAATCTAAAATGTTTGTTAAAAAGTGTGAAGCACCGGAAGAGAGTTGCAGTTCAACCTGAAAGGTAAGAGCAGTGGATTAGTGTTGCTAGTGTTTAGTGTTGTCACCAGGTACGACAGGTATGTAAGGGGCGTGAGCAGAGTCAAGTGTTGAGTGAACTCTGTGAAGGACATGAAGATGCCGCTTACTCGTGTGAGACAGTGTTATCAGGTAATAGAGTTTCAAAGCAGCCTCAACCTGAGAAGTTTCGTTCCGTTTCCCCGTCCCCTTCTGGGTGCTTCACTTTTTTTTTGTCCGGCAAAGCATTTCGGATTTTTTATTACAAAGAGTATCTCCCATTACATTCTCTTTTATATGTACTGAATTCGGAGAGGTATACCGTGACATCAATTTATTTCAAAGAGCACCATAGGATTAATAAATGTGCACTTTGTTTTCAGTTACTCAGAAAATAAATTGAATTCCTATCGGTAATTCGGGAACACAGGTATTGTAATGACTTCATCTCTGAACCAACGTACAGAATCAGTTCAGTTAAATGCAAGCACCTTGCAGCTGATAAAAGCAGCCGTTATGTTTCGATAATAGACTGTGATATGACCTGACTTTCATAACGTACAGTTGATTCCAGAGCCTCAGCTCGATCCTCAGTTTTGCTAGAAGGAGGAGATGGAAAGTGGATGGGCGTCCAATCGGTATCCTTAGAACAAGTGAAGAATTACCGAAAAAGGGAGAGCTGCAAGCTATACGTGTGAGTCCACAACATTAACGTCCAGGAAGCAGCGATAGGTCGAAAACTTTTCGTGGACTCCTGACCATAAACTCTTTTTAGGTAATTCAGTGGCAATAAGGGATATCAGAACATTGCGCATTAAGGACAACTGCTCATGGAATTAATCTTCTCATTGTAGTGTATGCTGTCACAGACAAAAAATTCCACATCCACTTCCAGCTCTCGACGTCTTTAGAGGTTTATTTTTTTCCACCTGCTCTTCCTACTCTCTACATCTGCAGAGATTTTAATCTCTGCACATTTTTTAAAATGGTTTCACAGTCGTTCTTCTGATGTTTAAGAAATTTTTCCTACGTGCACCAGTAAGTGAAGAAACCTACATTCCATGTTGAAGAACCCGTACGCCCCGCCAAAGATTTTGACTCTAAAAGCTTCTCACGCATGGGTTCCCGGGTTCGATTCCCGGCGAGGTCAGGGATTTTCTCTGCCTCGTGATGACTGAGTGTAGTGTGCTGTCCTTAGGTTAGTTAGATTCAAGTAATTCTAAGTTCTAGCGGACTGATGGCCATAGATGTCAAGTCCCATAGTGCTCGGAGCCATTTTTTGACTGTAAAAATTATTTTCTGTCGACGTTGCACTTACTCTTATCGGGTCAGTTGTCATGAGTGTGACCTGATGGCCTCTCTTGGCGAGCTCGAGGGCTATCAGTCTGAAAGGCAGCTGGTGGCTGATGGAGGCCGTCGGGATGATGCCCAGGATCCTGGCTGAGTGGATCACTCGAGCTGCCACCATCAGTACCAGGATCAGCGGCACGGAGGCGTTCATTGTGAAAATGGCAGAGGCTCACCTGCAAGCAGGGGCAACGACCACGTAAGAGCGCCGTACCGGTCTGCGAAAGAGAAACATTAAGAGATCATCCTTAACGTTTAAGTCTTTCTAGACAGCCCAGGGCATAATGGAACATTTGTTACGGTAAAAAATGGTAGCTTTACTTAATGTGTACCCCAGTTTGCTTATGAAGAAGCAATTCTTGGTTTTACACATGAAATATTGCTGAAGAAATCTTCAGAAAAATAGATTTACAGCGTCTCTTGCTGAAAAGTCAGATCAAGACTGGGTAAGCGAAAGAAGGCAGGAAACAAGTAATCAGAAGAGAAATCTAGAATCGAACAAGAACCCCGAGTAGAAATCTGTGGCCTTCCGAGAGATGACATAAAAAAACGTTATGAAATTACACTGAAATCCAGATCATTATCTGCTTAGAGGCGTTGATAAATATCAACGGGGACAGTTGGAAATGTGAGCGCAGACCGATACTCGAACCCAGGATCACCTGATTATATGGCTGACAGTGCATCCGACTGAGCCACCGAGGATACTGAGGACAGAGCGACTGCAGGGACTGATCTCTGGCATACAACCCGCGAGATCCACATTTCCAACTTATACTCCCCACATTACACTTGTTCTTTCCCTTCCCCCTATGCTCATTACTCGCGGCAGTCAATCTACTGATTCCCGTAAGAGTTTCAGCAATGTGAGTCTATCCGCACTCAATAAGATCATTGTCCAGTAAGCCTTATGTATACGAAGATGGTATCTGTTCTTTCTGGCATATCTTCATTTAGATAAGGCTTACTGGCCAATCATCTTCTTCAGTACGGAAGCACTCACATTGCTTAATCTCTTATGGGAATCAGTAGACTGACTGCAGCGAGTAATGAGTATAGTGGAAAGGGACACTACAAATGTAGTGTGCAGACAGTAAACTGGAAACGTGGATCTCACTGGGAGTATGCCAGAGATCGGTCCCTGCAGTCGCTCTATCCACTGTGTCCTCCCTGGCTCAGGCGGCCGGCACGGTATCTCTGCGTGTCGGTCAGAGAGTTAGTTGACCTCTGTAATAAAAAAACAGAGTGAATGGATCAACGATGAACCTGAGCTAACTTCATGGGACATCCGCCACAAACAAATACAGTGGCCAGTGACGAACAAAATGAGATTTAAAAAAAAAGTCACCACGTAAGCAGGTGATCCTGGGTTCGAGTATTTATATATTCATATATCATACAAAAAATTTAGGTTGAACTTTAAATTGTATTTTTTGGAAATTTATGCTTTTCTGAAGTTTATGTCCCTTTTCCGCAGAATCTATGGATTATTTAATTCCGTACACTTTTTCTCTGAACACAATAACTGTCGTTGAAAGAGCAAATTTTTAAATTCTGGGTGTGAACTGAGATGATGGGCAAAGTGCTTAGTATTTTACATTAGTTTTATATTACCCTTAAAAATTAAAGTAAAGAAAAAGTTTTAAAATTCTCCTGTTCCATATATTCAGAAGAACTTCATGAGTGCAGCTTACTGTAGGCAAAGGGATTAAACAGGGAAGTTGGATAGAAATCTAGAAATCTCTCGAACAGTTTCTGAGAAAAAGATGAATATATTATTTATTGCTATTTCTTAAAAAAGTTGGTATGTTAAATACTTAAGAACTAAATTAATACTAAATTAAAAAGTATTATCCTGCCTACTTTGCCTTGCAACGTTCACTGTGTGTTAACGTACCGCTGCAATGCCTCGTCGACGTTACTCTCGTCATCGACTTCGGCTGTATGTTCCTGTCTATAGGTCATTGAAAGCAGTAAACACTGGCCTTACTGGGAAATTTAATAATATTATAATAATCCAAGGAACTTAACAGTAATGTGTTAATTTCATGTAAAGCACGTACAAAATCTCGTTGTCATGTGTTCAAAACTGTGTATTTGTCGCTTCTTTTAAACAGTGTCTGTTTCCCATGAACGTGTGCCACCTCCTTCCTTAAGGGAATTGGGAAAAACGGTCAAATTAAAGATTTCATTTGTTCAATAAATGTTGGGTCTTCTGGAAAGAGTATTTTCTGTAGATATAAAATGTGCTGGCTTCATTCACCTATCGTCTCTCAGTTTCAAGTTATGGACTGCTTCTACAGCATGATAGCGCACAGGCATTTAATGTTATTACTAAAGGAGAAGTTTCAACACACTGTTATTCCACTCAATCATTCAATGAACGTGGATGGTCAAAGTATGTACTACCGTTTAAATATTTTGATAAAGAAACTAGTAATGATGAACGATTGTTGTACTCATTGGAAAACCTGTCCTGTGTTTTTAGTTGAGGGTCAGCAATCTGCAAATTAATTACAACTTCCTGCCTTGCTCTTTGCCTGAGATTGATTACAATAATGTTTGCCACCTCAACAGATATAAGTTCTCGTCAGTACCCATTAAATAGGAGGAAAAAAATGTATTTATCGAACACAGTTGATATTAATATCGAAACTTGTGGAGCTCCATTAATGATTTCCTCAGCCGGAAAATCTTTCCTGCCTTAGTACTTTAGTTATCCACTTGCTAAACTACTAATTCCTTGAATGCTTTGTTTTTGCAGTAAAATCTGCCATCTCGGTTTTACGGAAGCTGAGAGAAACCTGGAGGCGTCTGTGCTCTTTATTGGGATCCCTGCGCTGGCCACCTTTGTGAAGAACTCTGGGTGTTTATCATACATGTCTTGACGAATACCCGTCAAGCTTCCTATTTCCTCCACATAATCAAAACATATTAAATATTAATAGATGAAAACCCGAAGAAAAATACATAATTTTTGGTCTGTACTGGTGTGCTGCATGATGTTTTCTTTCACCTTAGTTGAAGTTGATGGTATGGCTAAAACAATTCCATTGTTTCACTCAAAAACAAAGAATTTATAGTGAGAAATATGTGAGCACCCACAGGTATGTGTCCTGGAGGAATGATAAATACCCAGATAAATAGAAAAAAATTTCTATTATCAATACTGAAGACTTTTCCAGAACACTGTAGCGTCATAAACGTTATAGGAAATAATTTCGGTGAGATGTTAGGTAGGTATAAATGTACAAGGGTAGTGTCACGTTCTCTAAAAGTGATGTATTTTGAGGATATGGGATCGCCTTGCTTGACACTCCTCATGATGCGGAATTCTTGAGTTGATTCGCCGATATTAACATAAGCCAAAGAAGTCTCGTAGATATTGCTGAGCACTTCAGTGTACGCTGCTCCCACTCCTTGCTCACTCAAAGCTTGGAGGACAGCTATGCTGCTAGCGAAGTTAGAGGCCTTCTCAAAATCAGCAAAGGCAATGCTGAGAGGCAGCTAGAATTCGTTTGTTCAGCTTATCACTTCACTAACGGGCAGAATGTGGTCTACAGTGGTAACGTTGCTTCAGAATCCTGCTTGTTCTATAGGTTGGGTTGAGGTTAGAGGGGAAATAATTCGATTTAACAGGATCTTTGAGAAACGTTTCCACAAAAATGAGAGCAAGTTGATAGTTTCTGATATTGTGAATACTTCCTTTCCTCTGTATCAATATAGTCTTTGCATTGTTCTACGATAGTGCAATTGAAACATAGTGCAGGCAGGAAGTAAATACTTTTGCCAAGTGATTTATTGTTACCTCTCCTGCCAGTTTCAGGATGTCAACACTGAGCTCATCATCACCCCGCACTGTTCCCTTCTTCATTCTACCTAGAGCACACTTGACTTCCGATGGGAGTGTATCTGGAACGCTAGATACATCATTTAATTTAGATACACTCAAATTTTCTCTTGGTTTGCTATACAAATTGCTATAAATGTCTTTGATGAACTTGAAAAACTTTCTCATTTTCAGTGATTGGACTGTCATTTCCATCAAGTGCGATAATCCGCTTTTTACCGATTGTGAGTTTGCGTTTGGCTGGCTTCAAACTTGTCTTGTTCTCTAAGCTCGCTCGTAAGGTGCCTTCACTGAATTTCTATACGTCAGCTTTCATTTCTCTTCGCAGTGCCTTACATAGTTCGGAATTCGCTGCCATGTCACGATTGGTTTGGATTTTCATTTCTCTCCTCTGTTGTAAAAGGTTTTCAGTTTTGGCACTGAACTTTTTGGTTGTTTATTCTTTTGGCATAGGCCACCAACTTCTGGTGTACTTGAAACAATCATTTCCGCCAAATCTCCATCTTTAGTTACGAGGAATTTCCTTTCGAGGACTTCTTGGAATTTCGACGAATGTTCTTCCAGGTTTTTGAAGATTGATTACGCTTCTCTTCCCTTTCATCTCTTAGATTGAGTTCGACGCTTGCTCTCACCAGACGGTGATCACTGCCAGTGTTGAAATGATTTAGCACCGATACGTCTTTTTCAATTCGCGGAATGTCTGACATAATAAACTCTATCTCATTTTTGACATTGAAATTTGGGCTACTCCAAGTCCATTTTCGGTCAGGGTGTTTCTTAAAGAATGTATTAACAATGGACATATTGGTGTACTCAGCGAACTGGACTTATCTCCACCTCTATCCTTTCGGTCATCAATCCCATAGTTACCCACGACTGTGTCACTTTGTTTCTTGGTGCCAACTTTTTCATTAAAATAGCCAATAACCATCTAGAAGTGACAATCGCTACCTTTTTTACAGGTGCTATCCAGAATTTCATAAAAAGATTCAATTTCTTCGTCAGGGTGGTTTGAGGTGGGAGCGTACACCTGAACAATCTGTATTTTATACCTATTCGACACCTTAAGGACCATTCGAACTATCCTGCTGGAAGTTCCTTCTAAGACAGATACTCTGTCAGCGATATTCTTGTTAATTAAGAACGCACCGCCATTGAGTTTCCTTCCGGGTCGCCACAAAAGTAGAACAAGTTGCCAGATTGCAAACTGAGACAGTCTTCCCCTTTTCGGCGTACTTCGCTTAAACCAACAATACCACAGTTGATTTATGTAAGCTCTTTCTCGATCCCTTTTAGTCTGTCGTTGCCTATTAGAGAGCGACAGTTATATGTACAGACTTGAAAATCTGCATCTTCTTCTCAGCACATCATGGTTCCAAGATGCTACTCCAGGCGGGAGTAAACTGAATGGGCGCAACGGAGAATAATACACGCTAAAATGAAGATTTGGCTTAATCTGACGACGCCCTGAAGCAGATCTTAGGATCTCTTAATTCTATAAATTACAATCTAAACATAAATGAATTATGAAGGCAACTAGTCCTACCAAATGATAAACGTTGTTCCTGCTTCTATGTTTACTGTAGATTTAAAAAAACTTTGCAATGTAAAGTTTACATTTCCTAAGTAAAATTACTGATGAACTGTCCAACTATGCTTCTTATTACACTACTGGCCATTAAAATTGCTACACCACGACGATGACGTGCTACAGACGCGAAATTTAACCGACAGGAACAAGATGCTGTGATATGTAAATGATTAACTTTTCAGATCATTCACACAAGATCGGCGCCGGTGGCGACACCTACAACGTACTGACGTAAGGAAAGTTTCCAACCGATTTCTCATACACAAACAGCAGTTCACCGGCATTGCCTGGTGAAACGTTGTTGTAATGCCTCATGTAAGGAGGAGAAATGCGTACCATCACGTTTCCGACTTTGGTAAAGGTCGGATTGTAGCCTATCACGATTGCAGTTAATCGTATCGCAACTTTGGTGCTCGCGTTGGTCCAGATCTAATGACTGTTAGCAGAATATGGAATCGATGGGTTCATGAGGGTAATACAGAACGCCGTGCTGGATCCCAACGGCCTCGTATCACTAGCAGTCGAGATTACAACCATCACATCCGCGTGGCAGTGACGGATCTTGCAGCCACGTCTCGATCCCTGAGTCAACAGATGGGGACGTTTGTAAGACAACAACCATTTGCACGAACAGTTCGATGACGTTTGCAGCAGCATGGACTATCAGCTCGGAGACCATGGCTGCGGCTACCTTTGACGCTGCATCACAGACAGGAGCGCCTGCGATGATGTACTCAACGACTAACCTGGGTGCACGAATGGCAGAACGTCAATTTTTCGGATGAATCTAGGTTCCGTTTACAGCATCATGATGGTCGCATCCGTGTTTGGCGACACGGCGGTGAACGCACATTGGAAGCGTGTATTCGTCATCGCTATACTGGTGTATCACCGGGCGTGATGGTATGTGGTACCATCGGATACACGTCTCGGTCGCCTCTTGTTCGCATTGACGTCACTTTGAACAGTGGACTTTACATTTCAGATGTGTTACGAACCGTGGCTCTACATTTCAGTCGATCCCTGCGAAACCTTACATTTCAGCAGGATAATGCACGACTGCATGTTTCAGGTCCTGTACGAGGCTTTCTGGATACAGAAAGTGTTCGACTGCTGCCCTGGCCAGCGCATTCTCCAGATCTCTCACCAACTGGTCAATGGTGGCCGAACAACTGGCTCGTCACAATACGCCAGTCACTACTCTTGATGAACTGTGGTATTGTGTTGAAGCTGCATGGGCATCTGTACCTGTACACGCTACCCAAGCTCTGTTTGACTTAATGCCCATCCGTATCAACGCCGTTATTACGGCCAGAGGTGGTTGTTCTGGGTACTGATTTCTCAGGATCTATGCACCCAAACTGCGTGAAAATGTAATCAGATGTCAGTTCTAGTATAATATATTTGTCCAATGAATACCCGTTTATCATCTGCGTTTGTTCTTGGTGTAGCAATTTTAATGGCCAGTAGTGTTTGACTGCACGGTCTAATATCAATAACGGGATATGACTGACGTCATCTACGTACCAAAAACTAGAAGACTCTACTTTCAAAGATGATCTACGGTGGTGTGGAACCTCAGTTGAAATAAACTAACGTGATTACAGTTGTTTAGTTTTTACAGCCCTAATAATCCGAAGCAGTTTGCGATATCACCGTATGTACTGCATCTGGTGAGTCGAAGTGATGGTTCTCATACGATGGAATTACTCCAGCCACCAAGAAACTCCTTCAAACGAAATTAAACTTCATAGCTTTATAGGGTATGCGTCGTTATTTCAATGATTACAGTGTTGACTGAAATTTACGAAGATCGTGGCAGTATGAGCCCACTTATCAGGATGTTTTTGAATTTCCTCTGGCCTGGATGCGTGCACTGATTCGCTTGGGAAGAATGTCATAAAGCCATTGTATCCTCTCCTGTGGCAAATAGCTCATAACTGTGCAACTGGTGCTTGATATCCTTGACAATCCACGTAGCAATTGGTCCTACATATGTTCTGTCAGGGACAAACCTTAGGACCCTCCACCCCACTGGAGTACGTCAATATCTGGCAGACAATTCATAGAGACACGTCCCATGTGTGGAGGAGCATTGTCCTACTGAAAAATAGCACCGCGATATTGGCTGGCGAGAGGTGACATATGAGAAAGCAGGATGTCCCTGACATTCCGTTATGCAGTCAATTGCTATTAGCCATGCCCTAAAGTCGTAGCCGATGACACCATGTCACCATGAGTCACACAGCTGTGTCTCTGTAGAACGCTGTTAAGTATGAGACTTCTTCCCAGGACGCAGCTATACTTTCCGACGATGGTAATCCGATAGTGCAGACTCGCGATTCGTCACCAACACAATGTGACACTATTCATCAGCAGTCCATGCTTCCCGCTCATAGCACCACTCCAAAGGCAGTGTAAGAGAGCGACGGTGTTCCGAAGTTCGATTGCAGCTGGTTTTCGACCAAAGGCGACACAGAATGTTGCAACGGGTCCATTACGTGTTGTATAATGGCAGGCGCAGAAGTAAAGAGATTCCTGTGTGCTTGGTGCACAATACAGTGATGCTCCCTTGTGGTGGTGAGGCGTGACTCACGGGAACCTCGATGATGAGTACGCCTTCCCTGAGGTTCCCAGACTGTCTAACATCGGGTCACTGTCATATCCGAATGCGCCACAAATCTGTATATTGCACTATTCTACCAACTGGTAAAATGGAGACCAACCATGAGGCAACTCTGTCAGGCGCTGATAATGTTGACTAACACGAGTACGCAATTTGCCAGTGTCCTTCACATGATCATTCAACATCTCTCGCTGTTCACACCTGTTATATATCATACGGGGCATTGTAACAGCGCTAAACACGCACAACACTAACACATTTTGATTGCCATCGTATGTCTCAAAGACGCTACAAGCAACTCCATTTACGTGTACGCCAATGGTGTGGATGTGTTACATTGAGGACCGAGAATGTCTTCTAGATGCTCCACATTTTTTTTTTCAGACAGTGTACACTGAATTAAAATTTGTATGCACTATTTATTGTTGTGGATATTATATCAAATTCCACCTTCCAATTTGTAAGATCAGTTAATCTTCTAAGTGACCTCTGGTTTTTTCATGCTTGTTGAACATCATTTCCCGTCATATTGTTAGCTAAGGTACATCCAACATGCAAGATATTCTACCCATGAAATTTGCATAATTTCGCGGTGGCCCTCCTTATACCGTACACTCCTCTCTACCTCTCGTAATTATTTCAAAGCTATCGTCTCAATGTATCGTTAACTACCCTCACACGCTTTTCTTTGTACTACGTCGTTCTATTTTTTTAGTGGTTGGTTGGTTGGTTTAAAAGAGAGGGAAAGGAACCACTATGTTTTCAGTGTTTTACTAATATAATCACAAGCTTTTTTTTTTAGAACTATGTATGTGTTGTGCTGTAACATCTCTTTTTTACATTTCTAAAACAGTATTTACAAAACTACTGGGTGAAGAGCTGCGGCGCAAGAGAAGGATTACCCATCATGACGACGTTTACTTTTAAAATTAGGAGAGCATATGTTCCAAGAAGGGTCGGGCAACATATTACTTTCCACCACGAGCGTCTCACGAAATAACACGACGACAAAATTTGACAAGTTAGAAACCATAAGGAAGTGCACCGACATTCTTCCTTCCAACGGATAGATGGTGAATGAGCGTGGTTTGGAGGTGTAGGAGGCGATACTAGCGGTGACAGAAGTACCCTCCGCCAAACAGGTTGATTTGTTGAGTAAAGATGTAGCTCCTCCTCACCTTGACGTAAGTGAGATATCGGTGTGTTTCAATGATCCACTGATCAATGCTGGCTGGAGTAATGCTTCTTCTAGGAACAACCATGCCACACTGGTCAGCTCGTGATACTGCTGACAAAGAGAAGGCCCGATAGGAGTCTTCTTCTTGGGAATAAGTGGGCAGCAACCAGATGAGCCTTAGCTAGGTCTGACATTGCTTCCACTTACTTGTGTCAGGTTTCGTCCATTTTTCTTTCCTATCAGCCTCCCTTGACCTCTGCTTGTTTTTTCGGCCTCAACAGTTTTAGGTTTCGAGATCTGAGGCGACTTTCACTACCCTTTTCTGTCTCCAACGGTCAAAGATTAGCATAGGATTCCAGAGTTCGTTCAGGCTACCAATACCCGTTCAGAGTTGCAACTCTATGAAACGTCCACCGAAACTTCATGAATGAATACGACCTTCAAGATTTCAAGGCACGTCCAAGAGGACATGAGTTGCCGGCCGCTGTGGCCGAGCGGTTCTAGGCTCTCCAGTCCTGAACAGCCCTGCTGCTATGGTCGGAGGTTAGAATCCTGCCACGGGAATGGATGTGTGTGATGTCCTTAGGTTAGTTAGGTTTAAGTAGTTCTAAGTCTAGGCGACTGATGACCTCAGATGTTAAGTCCCATAGTGCTTAGAGCCATTTGAACTATTTTTGAACATGACTAGCGTGATTCTGAACAATGCATAGAGTAAGTGGGTGTATGTTACGTTGCCAATGGGATAGGATGAAAGGTAAATTTTCCAGCGCCTTTAATAACCAGAACACATCAGCTTTGAAAGAATTCTGGTCCACCTAGATTAGGGAGGGGATGGGGGAGGTGATGGCTGTTAACCAAGTCTACACTACTCCATGCGCCCTAAGGAGCTTCGGAACAGGATGGACTCAAAGGTAAAGTATATTGCTACGAAAAAGGGCAAATAGATATAGTGGGAATTAGTCAAGTTCGGTGGCAGGAGGAACAAGACTTCTGGTCAGGTGACTACAGGGTTATAAACACAAAATCAAATAGGGGTAATGCAGGAGTAGGTTTAATAATGAATAGGAAAATAGGAATGCACTACAAACAGCATAGTGAACGCATTATTGTGGCCAAGATAGATACGAAGCCCACACCAACTACACTAGTACAAGTTTATATGCCAACTAGGTCTGCAGATGACGAAGAAATTGAAGAAATGTATGATGAAATAAAAGAAATTATTCAGATAGTGAAGGGAGATGAAAATTTAATAAAAATGGCTCTGAGCACTATGGAACTTAACATCTGTGGTCATCAGTCTCCTAGAACTTAGAACTACTTCAACCTAACTAACCTAAGGACATCACACACATCAATGCCCGAGACAGGATTCTAACCTGCGACCGTAGCAGTCGCGCGGTTCCGGACTGAGCGCCTGAACCGCTAGACCACCGCAGCCGGGAAAATTTAATAGTCATGTGTGACTGGAATTCGAGTGTAGGAAAAGGGAGAGAAGGAAACGTAGTAGATGACTATGGATTGGGGCTAAAAAATGAAAGAGGAAGGCGCCTGGTAGAAATTTGCACAGAGCACAACATAATCATAACTAACACTTGGCTTAAGAATCATGAAAGAACGTTGTATTCATGGAAGAACCCTGGAGATACTAAAAGGTATCAGCTAGATTATATAATGGGAAGACAGAGATTTAGGAACCAGGTTTTAAATTGTAAGACATTTCCAGGGGCAGATGTGGACTCTGGCCACAATCTATTGGTTATGTCCTGTAGATTAAAACAAGAAACTGCAAAAAGGTGGGAATTTAAGGAGATGGGACCTCGATAAACTGAAAGAACCAGAGGTTGTGCAGAGTTTCAGGGAGAGCATAATGGAACAGTTGACAGGAATGGGGGAAAGAAATACAGTAGAAGAAGAATGGGTAGCTTTGAGGGATGAAGTAGTGAAGGCAGCAGAGGATCAAGTAGATAAAAAGACGAGGGCTAGTAGAAATCCTTGAGTAACAGAAGAAATATTGAATTTAATTTATGAAAGGAGAAAATATAAAATTGCAGTAAATGAAGCAGGCAAAAAGAAATACAAACGTCTCAAATATGAGATCGAGAGGAAGTGCAAAATGGCTAAGCAGGGATGGCTAGAGGACAAATGTAAGGATGTAGAGGCTTATCTCACTAGAAGTAAGACAGATACTGCCTACTGGAAAATTAAAGAGACCTTTGGAGATAATGGAACCACTTGTATGAACATAAATAGCTCAGATGGAAACCCAGTTCTAATCAAAGAAGGGAAAGCAGAAAGGTGGAAGGAATATATAGAGGGACTATACAGGGGCGATGTACTTGAGGACAATATTATGGAAATGGAAGATGATGAAGATGAAGTGGGAGCTACGATACTGCGTGAAGAGTTTGACAGAGTACTGAAAGACCTGAGTCGAAACAAGGCCCCTGGAGTAGACAACATTCCATTGGAACTACTGACGGCCTTGGGAGAGCCGGTCCTGACAAAACTCTACCATCTGGTGAGCAAGATGTATGAAACTGGCGAAATACCCTAAGACTTCAAGAAGAATATAATAATTCCAATCCCAAAGAAAGCAGGTGTTAACAGATGTGAAAATTAACGAACAATCAGTTTAATAAGCCACAGCTGCAAAATACTAACGCGAATTCTTTACAGACGAATGTGAAAACTGGTAGAAGCCGAGCAAGGGGAAGATCAATTTGGATTCCGTAGATATGTTGGAACGCGCGAGGCAATGCTGACCTTACGACTTATCTTAGAAGAAAGATTAAGGAAAGGCAAACCTGCGTTTCTAGCATTTGTATACTTAGAGAAAGCTTTTGACAATGTTGACTGGAATACTCTCTTTCAAATTCTAAAGGTGGCAGGGGTAAAATACAGCGAGCGAAAGCCTATTTATAATTTGTATAGAAACCAGATGGCAGTTATAAGAGTCGAGGGACATGAAAGGGAAGCAGTGGTTGGAAAGGGAGTTGTAGCCTCTCCCCGATGTTATTCAATCTGTATAATGAGTAAGCAGTAAAGGAAACAAAAGAAAAATTCGGATTAGGTATTAAAATCCATGGAGAAGCAATAAAAACTTTCAGTTTCGCCGATGACATTGTAATTCTGTCAGAGACAGCAAAGGACTTGGATGAGCAGTTGAATCGAATGGACAGTGTCTTGAAAGGAGGATATAAGATGAACATCAACAAAAGCAAAACGAGGATCATGGAATGTAGTCGAATTAAGTCGGGTGATGCTGAAGGAATTAGATTAGGAAATGAGACACTTAAAGTAGTAAAGCAGTTTCGCTTTTTGGGGAGCAAAATAACTGATGATGGTCAATATAGAGAGGATATAAAATGTAGACTGGCAATGGCAAGGAAAGCGTTTCTGAAGAAGAGAAATTTGTTAACATCGAGTATAGATTTAAGCGTCAGGAAGTCGTTTCTGAAAGTATTTGTTTGGAGTGTAGCCATGTATGGAAGTGAAACATGGACGATAAATAGTTTACACAAAAAGAGAATAGAAGCTTTCGAAATGTGATGCTACAGAAGAATGCTGAAGATTAGATGGGTCGATCACATAACTAATGAGGAAGTATTGAATAGGATTGGGGAGAAGAGAAGTTTGTGGCACAACTTGACCAGAAGAAGGGATCGGTTGGTAGGACATGATCTGAGGCATCAAGGGATCACCAATCTTGTATTGGAGGGCAGCGTGGAGGGTAAAAATCGTAGAGGGAGACCAAGAGATGAATACACTAAGCAGATTCATAAGGATGTAGGTTACAGCAGGTACTGGGAGATGAAGAAGCTTGCACAGGATAGAGTAGCATGGAGAGCTGCATCAAACCAGTCTCAGGACTGAAGACCACAACAACAACAACAACAACAACAACAACACCTTCTATAAAGAACTATAAAAGAATCTGAATATTTACAATTCTACTGACCAGACAATTATGATGTACGATTTCAGCGTCAGAATGGGAAATTTCCGAGTGACAAACATTATACGGCCTTTTGGAGAACCGGTGCATAATGTAAATGTAAAAATAATACGGGATTTTGCCACTTACAATAACTAACAATATAAAACTCACTTTCTAAGAAAAGTAATTTACATAAGTACACTTGGATCACTAAAGTTCTTGCATCAGTAACTGACTACTGCTTGGTAAATGATAAGCGAGCGGATCAAATAAGGGATAAAAGAGCTTAAGCGGCCATGATATAGTGTCAGATCATCTTTAACAATCTTCGGAATAGATGATTTTTCTAAAATTCAAGAAAATGACAAAACAAATAAGGAACCAACAAGATCAGAGTCTTTATAAAGTATTCTTGTTTAAAAAGGACAGCGTGAAATATCTTCACTAAAGCAGATTAAATAACCATCTTGCAAACTAGCAAACGAAGGGTAATATAGAAGAAGAATGGGAAAATATACGGAATGTGGTATATAGAGTAGCAGGAGAAGATCTTTTTAAATCAAGAAAATAAGGAAATAAAATGGCTAAAAATTTGAAACGAGGACATTAAGAAGGGCGGCAACCCTTTCGCGGGCCTTGAGTGGTATACTTCCCACTAAATGTGTTTCTTTACATCGGACTGTGTGTTACCCCTTCTGTACGCTCCTGGAATCTTGTGGCAGTACGCTGCACTTGCTGTAGTCTCTGTTTGTTGTGAATTACAGCTTCAGGACTGTGGGAAGCATATATACCCCCAAGCAATGGTGTTTTAATGGTTATTGGGAAGTACAGTTACCACCAAAGTAGTTTCTGAAAAGGGCTTGGGAAGTACACTTACCACAAAATTAATCTGTCATTTGTGGCCTTTGGGAAACAAACTAACCACCAAAGCTTTTGGGAATACGTCTTACCATTTGTGTTCATGCCTGACGTCTTATGGTAGTACACTGCACGAGGTGAAAGAGGACTGCAACAACCAGTTTCTGTTTGTTGTGGGTTACTACTGTTGTCGCAACACATTGCTTCGCTTCTGCAATATACATTATTGTGATTTGTATCAACTCATATCTTCACTGCGTGATAAAGTTTCAAGGATTTTTTTTCACATTGTGTTAAGTAAACTCTAATATCAGTAACAATTATTTTTTAAATGAAGTAAAGGAAAACAAACTAAAAGCAGAAAACACTTCATTATTTTTTTACGTATAGTGGTAACACGTAACAGCTCACAACAATTATATGGGAAATCCATTTACCACTATAGTTTTAATACCTCAAACAGGCGACATGGGGATACATGTGCCACCATAGTTTCCGGTACTAAATCACAAAAATAAAATTGTCAAAAAATACATGTAGTCACAGAATTCTAATAGGCTGACAAAATAATTATATTCTTTTAGTTGCTGCAAAAAATGCGTCCACGAAATGGTTGAAAAAACGAGATGCATATGTAAAATACTTAAACAACACCGCAGCTGAAATGAATCAATACAATGATGAAAGATTCGCCTTGACAACATCGAAGAACAGAAAAGCAACAGGAAAAGAGGATATTAATACTGAGTTGCTAAGCTACAAGGGAACGATGGTACACGAAAGACTGCTACATCTCTTAAACGAACGTTGGAAGAGCAAGAATATCCACAAAAACTGGAAGATTGTTAGGATGATATTAGTTTTTAGAAAGAGGGACAAAAGCCTGTGCAGTGACTGCAGAGGAATACGTTTACTGGACTCAGCATGCAAGCTATATGCAAAGATTTTAAACAAGACATAAAAACACAACGGAAGTAATTTTGTGTGAGGAACAAATGGGTCTTAGAGAGGGAAGCTCCACGACAAATACGCTTTTACTTTACTGCAAATAATAGAAAAACACAAATAATATAGTAAAGAGACACTTATTACTATTATTGATTTTAGAAAAGCTTTTGACCATGTCAATAGACAGGAACTTTGGAAAATAATGACGAATCGCGAATATCCGGAAATTTAGTAAATAAGTTGAGAAGTCACTCTAGAGTCTAGACCCTAACGGTAAGATGAGGAGGAGGAGGATATTGGTGTTTAACGTGCCGTCGACAACGAGGTCATTAGAGACGGTGCGAGGGCTCGGATTAGGGAAGGTTGGGGAAGGAAGTCGGCCGTGCCCTTTCAAAGGAACCATCCGGGCATTTGCCTGAAGTGATCTAGGGAAATCACGGAAAACCTAAATCAGGATGGCCGGAAGCACGGGAAAATGACTAATGAGATATCAACTAACAAAGAGTACGATAAGGCGGCTGTATGTCCCTAACATTGCTCAACATGTACATAGATTTATTTATTTATTTAGCATATGGCTTACCGTATTATATTTTACAGCTACTGAATTCGTTTATGAGTCTTGACGGACTTTTCTTAAGGGAAAATTTAGCGTGATACTGAAGTGTTCACACAATGCGTGTTACGTTATTCGACAAACAATTATTAATATGAAGCTGGTATCTGTACAGATACCAATGGTGATCTTGTAGCTCTCCAAGAATGAAATTATAATGAAATCCAGACCTTTAGCTGCTTACAGACGTTGATAAATATCAACGGGGACAGTTTAAAAATATGTGCCCTGATCGGGACTCGAACCTTTTACCTCCTACTTACATGGCAGACGCTCTATCTTTTTTTTCCCTGTTACCCACACTACCCCCAAAAACCTATCTAACCTAATATCAAAAACAAAGCTAGTGCCACCGCCACTTTAACCTAAAGCTAACTAGGACAGTCATGTGCAACCACTTCAGGCTCCGCCCACGAACAAAAGTTAAATATGCCTCTGAACATTTCATTAAAAAAGAAAAGGATAAAGGAAGGGGTACAATACTTTATTATATTTTATGTGTTGTTTATTTTTTTCTTACGCTTTTATTTGTGCCGGCCGGAGTGGCCTTGCGGTTCTAGGCGCTACAGTCTGGAACCTAGCGACCGCTACAGTCGCAGGTTCGAATCCTGCCTCGGGCATGGATGTGTGTGATGTCCTTAGGTTAGTTAGTTTAATTAGTTCTAAGTTCTAGGCGACTGATGACCTCAACAATTAAGTCGAATAGACCCCAGAGCCATTTTGTAATTCTTTCTTTTCTTTTCTTTCCTTTTTTTCCTGGGGGGTGCCCAAAGCAGCCAGACGGTGGGATGTCCTTGTCGTCTTCTCGTTCAGCGAGGGTGAAACACCCTATAATTACCGTTGATGTAGCTCATCAGTCCATCATGTGTAATATCTCAGTCTCCTCTCAGACCCGGTAACCCCAATGGTCTGGAGGGTGCGTAAACAACGACCCCGAGTAATTTGCAAGGAGCATACCATACGACGCTTTGCGCCGTAAAATCGTGTAGTTACTCTTTAAGTAATGCCAGAAATCTAAAAACCCTGCAACGCACTTACTAAAAGAATATGATAATGCCATACCCTTAACCCACACCGTGGCGTTATGGCGTGTAGCACTGAAGTAAGTGACGTCGGTATGGATCAGATCGGTGGGCTCTACGGACCGTGGCGTCCGTCGCAGCAACAATGCCAACATACGCCGTGTGAGGAGCCAGCAGGCGGCAGCTGTACCACAAACGAAACGGTGCATCTCGGTGTCGACAGCGGCGCATCTGGAGCAGAGAGGATCCTCGGCAAGATGTATCATGTGTAAAGGTTGTCGGGTGGGGAATTTTTCAGTCGTTATCACATACCATAGTGCCCTGACCGTGGGGGGAAAGAAAGACGAATGTATGTTACTCCACACCCGCCTCCAGCCAACTGCCGGATGTCGGCGTTCAACCACATTAGCAGTCAGCGTCCATTGAAAGTAGCGGTAGAAGTCCTTGGTTCCAGGATCCCGCGTGGTCTGCAAGATATCCAACAGATAACTCATGTCGACCAGATAGGTGCGAATGTGACACAGAGCTGGCGCGATATGTCCGACAGAAATAGGCGGACGGAGGGATTGAGCCACCACCTCCTGAATCAGTTCACCAGGGATAGTGTCCTTGTCCGAAGTACGTAGACGATGCATCATCCGCAGGAAGAGAGCGCACGCCCTGTTGTGCACGTTTATCATTCCAATGCCGCCTGCATGTGTGGGAACGTTAGCGTCTCTTAACGGTTCTTGAACACCCTACCCTCGCTGACGAAACGACTGAAGGGCGCCTGGATCTTGGCAGCTATCGTAGCGGCCATCGTGAGAATATGTACGTAATGATTAAGTTTCGGAGGAGGTAGATGCCGACCAAAAATATCCGCAAGATCAAGTCAAGTGTTCGAAAGTTATGGAGTCGAACTCGCGTACAGATCATATCAATTAGTCTACGATTCGTATCTGCTGCAGTACGCTTCACGCTCCCATGGAAGGTCACTCCCAAACACTTCATCGCCGGAACTTTGGTACTGGGCACTGGCGTGCTCATAGTCCTCTGCCCACATCCATGTAGTGCGACTTTCGCAGTTTGATACGGCTCCCGGACACCCCTCCGTAAGCCACGAGATCGCCTTACAAGAATACTCCATCGTCCGCATAGGCACAACATTTAAAATGCTCATCGCGGAGGCGAATACCTTCCAAACGCTTCGTAAACTATGAAGTGCAGGCTCTAGGGCGACGACGAAGAGAAAAGGCCGACAGGGGACATCCTTGTCGCACTGAGCACTCAATAGTGACTGGTGGCGAGAGTGACCAGAGCTGTGGAAGGGGCTCCGTGGATGAGACGGAGAACCACACCTGCCGGTATTGGGGACAGTCCCCTCTTCTCTAAGACTTCCTGCAAGAGATGATGCTAAAAACGGTCAAATGCGTGGTCTAGGTCAACTGCCACGAGGGCGCCTTCTAAGCGGCATACCGACATGAGCGCCACCGCAACTCCATAAGACTTAACGCCGTGTGTATATTACTGCCACCTCCCAAGTGTTCCTCACGAATTTTTGTAGGGATTTGATCATTCCTGTGCCAAAACCAAGCGGCGGGTTCAGACGGCAAGACTTCAGATCGTTGACGTTATGAATTCGGAGGGGACATTCAGTCTACCGATTCCCATTAGAGTTTGAGCAATGTGAGTGCTTCCGCACTGAAGAAGATCATTGGCCGCTAAGCCTTATCTATATGAAGATGGTATCTCTTCTATCGGACATATCTTCATATAGATTAGGCTTACCGGCCAATGATCTTCTTCAGTACGGAAGCACTCACATTGCTCAAGCTCTTACGGGAATCACTAGAGTGATTGCCGCGAGTAATGAGTATAGTGGGCAGGGGCGCAACAAATTTAATGTGTGGACAGTAAGTTGGAAACGTGGATCTCACGGGGAGTTTGCCAGAGATCGGTACCTGCAGTCGCTTTGTCCTCTGTGTCCTCAATGGCTCAGGCGGCCGGCAAGGCATTTCAGCGCGTCGGCCAAACGGTTAGTTACTCTCTGTAATTAAAAAAAAACTGAGTAAATGGATCAACGATGAACTTGAGCAAGCTTCATGGTACATCTGCCCACAACAAATACAGCTTCCAATGACGAACAAAACGAGATTAAAAAAAAAAAGAAAAGTCGGATAGAGCGCCTTCCATGTAATCAGGTGATCCCGGGTTATACTCCCGGTAGGGGCACACAGTTTTCAAATGTCCCCGTTGATATTCATCAACGCCTGTAATCAGCTAAAGGTCTGGATTTCATTACAATAACAATTATGTAGTCTACAGAATAGTGAATTCAGTTTTTTGTGCTGAAGTTCTTTCTGTTCTTTTCTGGTCATTAAAATGGAGTGTCAAGTCGACATAAAACAGCATTTTCGGCACTTCCTACTTTTTGTGTTTAATCGAAGTCCAAAAGGGTCAGAAGATGCTAGAGAAGTTTGTCAATATGGTGAAGAAGCGGTGACTCTTTGGGCGGCTCAGAATCGGTTTTACCACCTTAAAAGACATATTTGATCGACCACGAGTAGCTTGATCGGTACCAAACAGTGAATGAGGAACTTTACGTTCAACAAACGCAACGATTCAACAACACTATCCAGCAAAAACGTCCTGACGGGCGATATGAAAATGTCAAGGGGGCCATTCGTTATCTTGGCTGGGAAGTGCGGCCGCATTCTTCGTATTCTCCCGGCTTGGCACCTTCTGATTCCAATTTGTTCCAAAGCCTCTGTAATGCATTTCGTGGCCTTTCGCTCAATAATGATGTGTACCTGAATGCTAGGCTGCACGATTTCTTCGAATGGAAATCAGTTGATTCCTATTGTCGACGCACTGAACAGCTTGTTGAAACTTGGAAAGAAGTTTGTTCTCCATTTCATGTTTGCCTTTGAGGAAACCTAAACGTAAAAAGAAAATCGCTACTACTTATGGACTAACCCAGTACATCCAATTAAACTGATACACGATAAGATAAGATGATATGAATTAGTACAAGCAGATACATGTACACACACCGATTAGCCAAAATAATAAGACCACCTACTGAAAAGCGTGTTAGCCCACCTCTGGGGCGCAATTCAGCAGTGATTCTGCCTGCCATGGATTCGACAAGTACTTGATGGGTTTCTAAAGGTTTGTGGCACCCTATACCCAAACACAGGTTACTCACTTCCCGTAATTAACGGGCACTTGCCTTGTGGACGTGGAGCTGTCGCCCGATAGCGTCCCAGTTACGTTTCATCGGAGTAGGTAAACAACATTTGATGGCAACACATCAGCGTGAGTTCACTATCATGCTCCTCGAACCACTACAGCACTGGTCTTGTGACATGGATGGTCATCGTGTTGGAAGATGCCATCGCTCTTGGGAAAGATGTCAAGCATAAGGGGCTACACGTGGTCCCTGATAATGTTCATGTAATCCACATCTGTATCGGTGCCTTCAATTACTACGGTAGGTCCCATAGAAGACCAGGTGACTGTCTCCCATAACATACTACTGCTTCCCCCCTGCACGCGTCCGTGGCGCGCTGCATGTTTCGATCAGTCGATCGCATAGATTACGGCGTATCTGGATCGACCATCGACCTAATTTAAACAATAAACGGTATTCATCTGACAACGCGCACGATTCCATTGATCCGTGGCCCAATCTCGATGATCCCGCGCCCAAGGTAATCGTAACTGACGATATAGTTAGGTCAACATGGTAAAACGTAGGAATCTTCTGCTACGGAACACCATGCTCAACACTGAGATCTGACAGTGTGTCTGCGCCAGGACTACAGTCTGTCGTCAGAATTGCCACAGTTTTCCGCCTGTCTTGCTTTAGAGAGTGTGCAAGACGCAATACCTATGTTCTGTGTTGAAGTATAGATGTCCAACTTCTCGTCGCCTACTCATGGTTTCAGCACTCTAAAATCACTTTCAATAGGTCCTCATGATAGTAACACACAAAATAGCCGAACAGCTTCGTCGTTTCCAAGATCGTCGCTCCCAGAGACTGGGACGCAACAAAATGACTGATTTGACAGTTGCTAAAGTCGGCGGGTTACCGTATTTTCGCCACTTATCGTAGCCATAATGATTCCCCAATCGTCTCTGCTCAGCTCATATGCTTTTCTTACCTCGTCATGTGCCCTCAGGGCAACCACATAGCACATAACCTCGCTGTGGACACTGGTCATAATGTTTTCGCTCATCAGTATACAGGGTGGCCCATTGATAGTGACTGGGCCAAATATCTCACGAAATAAGCATCAAACGAAAAACCACAAAGAACGAAACTCGTATAGCTTGAAGGGGGAAACCAGATGGCACTATGGTTGGCTCGCTAGATGGCGCTCCCATAGGTCAAACGGATATCAACTGCTTTTTTTTATAAAATAGGAACCCAATTTTTTATTACATATTCGTGTACTACGTAAAGAAAGATGAATGTTTTAGTTGGACCACTTTTTTCGCTTTGTGGTAGATGGCGATGTATTAGACACAAACGTATAAGTACGTGGTATCACGTAAAATTCCGCCAGTGCGGACGGTATTTGCTTCGTGATACATTACCCGTGTTAAAATGGACCGTTTACCAATTGCGGAAAAGGTCGATATCGTGTTGACGTATGGCTATTGTGATCAAAATGCCCAACGTGGAGTGTGCTATGTATGCTGCTCGGTATCCTGGACGTCATCATCCAAGTGTCCGGGCGTTCGCCGGATAGTTACGTTATTTAAGGAAACAGAAGTGTACAGCCACATGTGAAAAGTCAACCACGACCTGCAATAAATGATGATGCCCAAGTAGGTGTTTTAGCTGCTGTCGTGGCTAATCCGCACATCAGTAGCACACAAATTGCGCGAGAATCATGAATCTCAAAAACGTCGTTGTTGAGAATGTTACATTAACATCGATTGCACCCGTACCATGTTTATTTGCACCAGGAATTGCATGGCGACGACTTTGAACGTCGTGTACAGTTCTGCAACTGGGCACAATAGAAATTACGGGACGATGACAGATTTTTTACACGTATTCTATTTAGCGACGAAGCGTCATTCACCAACAGCGGTAACGTAAACCGGCATAATATGCACTATTGGGCAACGGAAAATCAACGATGGGTGCGACAAGTGGAACATCAGCGACCTTGGAGGGTTAATGTATGGTGCGGCATTATGGGAGGAAGTATAATTGGCCCTCATTTTATCGATGGCAATCTAAATGGCTCAGTGTATGCTGATTTCCTACGTAATGTTCTACCGATGTTACTACAAGATGTTTCATTGCATGACAGAATGGCGATGTACTTCCAACATGATGGATGTCCGGCACATAGCTAGCGTGCGGTTGAAGCGTTATTGAATAGTATATTTCATGACAGGTGGATTGGTCGTCGAAGCACCATACCATGGCCGCACGTTCACCGGATCTGACGTCCCCGATTTCTTTCTGTGGGGAAAATTGAAGGATATTTGCTATCGTGATCCACCGACATCGCCTGACAACATACGTCAGCGCATTGTCAGAGCATGTGCTAACATTACGGAAGGCGAACTGCTCGCTGTTCAGAGGAATGTCGTTACACGTATTGCCAAATTCATTGAGGTTGACGGACATCATTTTCAGCATTTATTGCAGTAATGTGGAATTTTCAGGTAATCGCGCTGTAACAGCATGCGTTCTCAGAAACGACAAGTTCACATAGGTACATGTATCACATTGGAACAACCGAAATAAAATGTTCAAGCGAATCTACGTTCTGTATTTTGATTTAAAAAACCTACCAGTTACCAACTGTTCGTCTAAAATTGTGAGCCATATGTTTGTGTCTAATACAGCGCCATCTACCACAAAGCGAAAATTGGTCCAACTAAAACATTCGTATTTCTTTACGTACTACATGAATATCTAATAAAAAATGGATGTTCCTATTTAAGAAAACGCAGTTGATACCCGTTTGACCTATGGTAGCGCCATCTAACGGGCCAACCATAGCGCCATCTGGTTTCCCCCTTCAAGCTAGTCGAGTTTCGTTCTTTGTAGTTTTCTTCGTTTGACGCTTATTTCGTGAGGTGCCCGTTTTCCTCCATAGTTGGAAAGCCCATATACTCCAGACAGTTAATCGCTGCCATTCTTGGGTCCCCAATCCAGTAGGGTTGCTGCGGTCACGCAGTGGCCAATTCTGATACGGTTGAGGGAACTCAGTATCTGTTTTGATTGGTTCGCTTTGGGGGGTTGGGTAGTCGGATCTGTTTCACAACATTTTTATTGCCATGGAAGGATGCGCACTAATTTCTCGATTCTTTTGTTAGATTATATATTTCTGGATCGAGTCGGCTGTTGTTTACTCCGACTGGTTCTCTCGATAAGAGTCGAGTTTTTGGTAAGTTGTTGAATGTTTCATGAACTGTTGGCTCAAATGGCTCTGAGCACTATGGGACTTCTGAGGTCATCAGTCCTCTAGAACGTAGAACTACTTAAAACTAACTAACCGAAGGACATCACACACATCCATGTCCGAGGCAGGATTGAACCTGCGACCGTAGCGATGACGTGATTCCATACTGCAGCGCCTAGAACCGCTCGACCATCCCGGCCGTCCATGAACTGTTTGTGTGTGGATCTTTTGAGCTGTATCATCTCATGTGTTACTGCCTGTTGTCGTCGGAGATTTGGAGTGGCAACATTGGCGAGTACTGACAACCACGGTATTGGTGTGGATTTAAGAGTTCCTGTAAGGATCCTCATCGCGTCATTTAGACGGGTATCTATTTTCTTGACATGGTTACTCCTACTCCACGTGTAGTTCTTAAGGAATTTGCATTAGATCCCCGCCTTTCACTAACCTGTTTGCTTAATATATTATTTCTTATTTTACCTTCTGTCCTGTTAGTTCTCGGTGTTCCCCTAATGTCAGGCCCTGTCAAGAGTATCACCTTAATGTTTCGGGTGTGGTCCATGTCGTAATTTTTTGTTGTGAAACATTACTCTCAGTTCACTGTCTGTCATTCTTCTCGTTACGTTGAATGACATGACGTCTGTTATATTAGGCTTCGGAAAGAGTCTCCACTTCTTGTAATACTGGTCGAGTTTTCCTTGACTGTTAGTTAGAATGTGCTGCTTTGAGCTGCTACAGCTAGGTCGTCGGCGCAGCTAAACTTTGAAGGATCAGTAGTGACTATGCAGTTAGTGTACAAGCGAAATAAAAGTGGGACCAAAGCCTAGGCCTATGGGCGACCACTCTTTATGGTGTGGGATTTACTTGTGTTTCGTTGACCATTCTTTATGGTATGGGATTTACTTGTGTTTCGATGACCATTCTTTATGGTATATGTTTTACTTGTGTTTCGATGACCATTCTTTATGGTATGGGATTTACTTGTGTTTCGATGACCATTCTTTATGGTATGGGATTTACTTGTGTTTCGATGACCATTCTTTATGGTATATGTTTTACTTGTGTTTCGATGACCATTCTTTATGGTATGGGATTTACTTGTGTTTCGATGACCATTCTTTATGGTATGGGATTTACTTGTGTTTCGATGACCATTCTTTATGGTATATGTTTTACTTGTGTTTCGATGACCATTCTTTATGGTATGGGATTTACTTGTGTTTCGATGACCATTCTTTATGGTATGGGATTTACTTGTGTTTCGATGACCATTCTTTATGGTATATGTTTTACTTGTGTTTCGATGACCATTCTTTATGGTATGGGATTTACTTGTGTTTCGATGACCATTCTTTATGGTATGGGATTTACTTGTGTTTCGATGACCATTCTTTATGGTATATGTTTTACTTGTGTTTCGATGACCATTCTTTATGGTATATGCTTTACTTGTGTTTCGATGACAATTCTTTATGGTATGGGATTTACTTGTGTTTCGATGACCATTCTTTATGGTATGGGATTTACTTGTGTTTCGATGACCATTCTTTATGGTATATGTTTTACTTGTGTTTCGATGACCATTCTTTATGGTATATGCTTTACTTGTGTTTCGATGACCATTCTTTATGGTATGGGATTTACTTGTGTTTCGATGACCATTCTTTATGGTATGGGATTTACTTGTGTTTCGATGACCATTCTTTATGGTATATGTTTTACTTGTGTTTCGATGACCATTCTTTATGGTATGGGATTTACTTGTGTTTCGATGACCATTCTTTATGGTATGGGATTTACTTGTGTTTCGATGACCATTCTTTATGGTATATGTTTTACTTGTGTTTCGATGACCATTCTTTATGGTATGGGATTTACTTGTGTTTCGATGACCATTCTTTATGGTATGGGATTTACTTGTGTTTCGATGACCATTCTTTATGGTATATGTTTTACTTGTGTTTCGATGACCATTCTTTATGGTATGGGATTTACTTGTGTTTCGATGACCATTCTTTATGGTATGGGATTTACTTGTGTTTCGATGACCATTCTTTATGGTATATGTTTTACTTGTGTTTCGATGACCATTCTTTATGGTATATGCTTTACTTGTGTTTCGATGACAATTCTTTATGGTATGGGATTTACTTGTGTTTCGATGACCATTCTTTATGGTATGGGATTTACTTGTGTTTCGATGACCATTCTTTATGGTATATGTTTTACTTGTGTTTCGATGACCATTCTTTATGGTATATGCTTTACTTGTGTTTCGATGACCATTCTTTATGGTATGGGATTTACTTGTGTTTCGATGACCATTCTTTATGGTATGGGATTTACTTGTGTTTCGATGACCATTCTTTATGGTATATGTTTTACTTGTGTTTCGATGACCATTCTTTATGGTATGGGATTTACTTGTGTTTCGATGACCATTCTTTATGGTATGGGATTTACTTGTGTTTCGATGACCATTCTTTATGGTATATGTTTTACTTGTGTTTCGATGACCATTCTTTATGGTATGGGATTTACTTGTGTTTCGATGACCATTCTTTATGGTATGGGATTTACTTGTGTTTCGATGACCATTCTTTATGGTATATGTTTTACTTGTGTTTCGATGACCATTCTTTATGGTATGGGATTTACTTGTGTTTCGATGACCATTCTTTATGGTATATGTTTTACTTGTGTTTCGATGACCATTCTTTATGGTATATGCTTTACTTGTGTTTCGATGACAATTCTTTATGGTATGGGATTTACTTGTGTTTCGATGACCATTCTTTATGGTATATGTTTTACTTGTGTTTCGATGACCATTCTTTATGGTATGGGATTTACTTGTGTTTCGATGACCATTCTTTATGGTATATGTTTTACTTGTGTTTCGATGACCATTCTTTATGGTATGGGATTTACTTGTGTTTCGATGACCATTCTTTATGGTATGGGATTTACTTGTGTTTCGATGACCATTCTTTATGGTATATGTTTTACTTGTGTTTCGATGACCATTCTTTATGGTATATGCTTTACTTGTGTTTCGATGACAATTCTTTATGGTATGGGATTTACTTGTGTTTCGATGACCATTCTTTATGGTATGGGATTTACTTGTGTTTCGATGACCATTCTTTATGGTATATGTTTTACTTGTGTTTCGATGACCATTCTTTATGGTATGGGATTTACTTGTGTTTCGATGACCATTCTTTATGGTATGGGATTTACTTGTGTTTCGATGACCATTCTTTATGGTATATGTTTTACTTGTGTTTCGATGACCATTCTTTATGGTATGGGATTTACTTGTGTTTCGATGACCATTCTTTATGGTATGGGATTTACTTGTGTTTCGATGACCATTCTTTATGGTATATGTTTTACTTGTGTTTCGATGACCATTCTTTATGGTATGGGATTTACTTGTGTTTCGATGACCATTCTTTATGGTATGGGATTTACTTGTGTTTCGATGACCATTCTTTATGGTATATGTTTTACTTGTGTTTCGATGACCATTCTTTATGGTATATGCTTTACTTGTGTTTCGATGACAATTCTTTATGGTATGGGATTTACTTGTGTTTCGATGACCATTCTTTATGGTATGGGATTTACTTGTGTTTCGATGACCATTCTTTATGGTATATGTTTTACTTGTGTTTCGATGACCATTCTTTATGGTATATGCTTTACTTGTGTTTCGATGACCATTCTTTATGGTATGGGATTTACTTGTGTTTCGATGACCATTCTTTATGGTATGGGATTTACTTGTGTTTCGATGACCATTCTTTATGGTATATGTTTTACTTGTGTTTCGATGACCATTCTTTATGGTATGGGATTTACTTGTGTTTCGATGACCATTCTTTATGGTATGGGATTTACTTGTGTTTCGATGACCATTCTTTATGGTATATGTTTTACTTGTGTTTCGATGACCATTCTTTATGGTATGGGATTTACTTGTGTTTCGATGACCATTCTTTATGGTATGGGATTTACTTGTGTTTCGATGACCATTCTTTATGGTATATGTTTTACTTGTGTTTCGATGACCATTCTTTATGGTATATGCTTTACTTGTGTTTCGATGACAATTCTTTATGGTATGGGATTTACTTGTGTTTCGATGACCATTCTTTATGGTATGGGATTTACTTGTGTTTCGATGACCATTCTTTATGGTATATGTTTTACTTGTGTTTCGATGACCATTCTTTATGGTATATGCTTTACTTGTGTTTCGATGACCATTCTTTATGGTATGGGATTTACTTGTGTTTCGTTGACCATTCTTTATGGTATGGGATTTACTTGTGTTTCGATGACCATTCTTTATGGTATATGTTTTACTTGTGTTTCGATGACCATTCTTTATGGTATGGGATTTACTTGTGTTTCGATGACCATTCTTTATGGTATGGGATTTACTTGTGTTTCGATGACCATTCTTTATGGTATATGTTTTACTTGTGTTTCGATGACCATTCTTTATGGTATGGGATTTACTTGTGTTTCGATGACCATTCTTTATGGTATGGGATTTACTTGTGTTTCGATGACCATTCTTTATGGTATATGTTTTACTTGTGTTTCGATGACCATTCTTTATGGTATGGGATTTACTTGTGTTTCGATGACCATTCTTTATGGTATGGGATTTACTTGTGTTTCGATGACCATTCTTTATGGTATATGTTTTACTTGTGTTTCGATGACCATTCTTTATGGTATATGCTTTACTTGTGTTTCGATGACAATTCTTTATGGTATGGGATTTACTTGTGTTTCGATGACCATTCTTTATGGTATGGGATTTACTTGTGTTTCGATGACCATTCTTTATGGTATATGTTTTACTTGTGTTTCGATGACCATTCTTTATGGTATATGCTTTACTTGTGTTTCGATGACCATTCTTTATGGTATGGGATTTACTTGTGTTTCGATGACCATTCTTTATGGTATGGGATTTACTTGTGTTTCGATGACCATTCTTTATGGTATATGTTTTACTTGTGTTTCGATGACCATTCTTTATGGTATGGGATTTACTTGTGTTTCGATGACCATTCTTTATGGTATGGGATTTACTTGTGTTTCGATGACCATTCTTTATGGTATATGTTTTACTTGTGTTTCGATGACCATTCTTTATGGTATGGGATTTACTTGTGTTTCGATGACCATTCTTTATGGTATGGGATTTACTTGTGTTTCGATGACCATTCTTTATGGTATATGTTTTACTTGTGTTTCGATGACCATTCTTTATGGTATGGGATTTACTTGTGTTTCGATGACCATTCTTTATGGTATATGTTTTACTTGTGTTTCGATGACCATTCTTTATGGTATGGGATTTACTTGTGTTTCGATGACCATTCTTTATGGTATGGGATTTACTTGTGTTTCGATGACCATTCTTTATGGTATATGTTTTACTTGTGTTTCGATGACCATTCTTTATGGTATGGGATTTACTTGTGTTTCGATGACCATTCTTTATGGTCTGGGATTTACTTGTGTTTCGATGACCATTCTTTATGGTATATGTTTTACTTGTGTTTCGATGACCATTCTTTATGGTATGGGATTTACTTGTGTTTCGATGACCATTCTTTATGGTATGGGATTTACTTGTGTTTCGATGACCATTCTTTATGGTATATGTTTTACTTGTGTTTCGATGACCATTCTTTATGGTATATGCTTTACTTGTGTTTCGATGACCATTCTTTATGGTATGGGATTTACTTGTGTTTCGATGACCATTCTTTATGGTATATGTTTTACTTGTGTTTCGATGACCATTCTTTATGGTATGGGATTTACTTGTGTTTCGATGACCATTCTTTATGGTATATGTTTTACTTGTGTTCCGATGACCATTCTTTATGGTATGGGATTTACTTGTGTTTCGATGACCATTCTTTATGGTATGGGATTTACTTGTGTTTCGATGACCATTCTTTATGGTATATGTTTTACTTGTGTTTCGATGACCATTCTTTATGGTATGGGATTTACTTGTGTTTCGATGACCATTCTTTATGGTATGGGATTTACTTGTGTTTCGATGACCATTCTTTATGGTATATGTTTTACTTGTGTTTCGATGACCATTCTTTATGGTATATGCTTTACTTGTGTTTCGATGACCATTCTTTATGGTATATGTTTTACTTGTGTTTCGATGACCATTCTTTATGGTATGGGATTTACTTGTGTTTCGATGACCATTCTTTATGGTATGGGATTTACTTGTGTTTCGATGACCATTCTTTATGGTATATGTTTTACTTGTGTTCCGATGACCATTCTTTATGGTATGGGATTTACTTGTGTTTCGATGACCATTCTTTATGGTATGGGATTTACTTTGTTTCGATGACCATTCTTTATGGTATGGGATTTACTTGTGTTTCGATGACCATTCTTTATGGTATATGTTTTACTTGTGTTTCGATGACCATTCTTTATGGTATGGGATTTACTTGTGTTTCGATGACCATTCTTTATGGTATGGGATTTACTTGTGTTTCGATGACCATTCTTTATGGTATATGTTTTACTTGTGTTTCGATGACCATTCTTTATGGTATGGGATTTACTTGTGTTTCGATGACCATTCTTTATGGTATGGGATTTACTTGTGTTTCGATGACCATTCTTTATGGTATATGTTTTACTTGTGTTTCGATGACCATTCTTTATGGTATATGCTTTACTTGTGTTTCGATGACCATTCTTTATGGTATGGGATTTACTTGTGTTTCGTTGACCATTTTTTATGGTATGGGATTTACTTGTGTTTCGATGACCATTCTTTATGGTATATGCTTTACTTGTGTTTCGATGACCATTCTTTATGGTATGGGATTTACTTGTGTTTCGATGACCATTCTTTATGGTATATGTTTTACTTGTGTTTCGATGACCATTCTTTATGGTATGGGATTTACTTGTGTTTCGATGACCATTCTTTATGATATATGTTTTACTTGTGTTCCGATGACCATTCTTTATGGTATGGGATTTACTTGTGTTTCGATGACCATTCTTTATGGTATGGGATTTACTTGTGTTTCGATGACCATTCTTTATGGTATATGTTTTACTTGTGTTTCGATGACCATTCTTTATGGTATGGGATTTACTTGTGTTTCGCTGACCATTCTTTATGGTATGGGATTTACTTGTGTTTCGATGACCATTCTTTATGGTATATGTTTTACTTGTGTTTCGATGACCATTCTTTATGGTATATGCTTTACTTGTGTTTCGATGACCATTCTTTATGGTATATGTTTTACTTGTGTTTCGATGACCATTCTTTATGGTATGGGATTTACTTGTGTTTCGATGACCATTCTTTATGGTATGGGATTTACTTGTGTTTCGATGACCATTCTTTATGGTATATGTTTTACTTGTGTTCCGATGACCATTCTTTATGGTATGGGATTTACTTGTGTTTCGATGACCATTCTTTATGGTATGGGATTTACTTGTGTTTCGATGACCATTCTTTATGGTATATGTTTTACTTGTGTTTCGATGACCATTCTTTATGGTATGGGATTTACTTGTGTTTCGATGACCATTCTTTATGGTATGGGATTTACTTGTGTTTCGATGACCATTCTTTATGGTATATGTTTTACTTGTGTTTCGATGACCATTCTTTATGGTATGGGATTTACTTGTGTTTCGATGACCATTCTTTATGGTATGGGATTTACTTGTGTTTCGATGACCATTCTTTATGGTATATGTTTTACTTGTGTTTCGATGACCATTCTTTATGGTATATGCTTTACTTGTGTTTCTATGACCATTCTTTATGGTATGGGATTTACTTGTGTTTCGATGACCATTCTTTATGGTATATGTTTTACTTGTGTTTCGATGACCATTCTTTATGGTATGGGATTTACTTGTGTTTCGATGACCATTCTTTATGGTATGGGATTTACTTGTGTTTCGATGACCATTCTTTATGGTATATGTTTTACTTGTGTTTCGATGACCATTCTTTATGGTATGGGATTTACTTGTGTTTCGATGACCATTCTTTATGGTATGGGATTTACTTGTGTTTCGATGACCATTCTTTATGGTATATGTTTTACTTGTGTTTCGATGACCATTCTTTATGGTATGGGATTTACTTGTGTTTCGATGACCATTCTTTATGGTATGGGATTTACTTGTGTTTCGATGACCATTCTTTATGGTATATGTTTTACTTGTGTGTCGATGACCATTCTTTATGGTATGGGATTTACTTGTGTTTCGATGACCATTCTTTATGGTATGGGATTTACTTGTGTTTCGATGACCATTCTTTATGGTATATGTTTTACTTGTGTTTCGATGACCTTTCTTTATGGTATGGGATTTACTTGTGTTTCGATGACCATTCTTTATGGTATGGGATTTACTTGTGTTTCGATGACCATTCTTTATGGTATATGTTTTACTTGTGTTTCGATGACCATTCTTTATGGTATGGGATTTACTTGTGTTTCGATGACCATTCTTTATGGTATGGGATTTACTTGTGTTTCGATGACCATTCTTTATGGTATATGTTTTACTTGTGTTTCGATGACCATTCTTTATGGTATGGGATTTACTTGTGTTTCGATGACCATTCTTTATGGTATGGGATTTACTTGTGTTTCGATGACCATTCTTTATGGTATATGTTTTACTTGTGTTTCGATGACCATTCTTTATGGTATATGCTTTACTTGTGTTTCGATGACCATTCTTTATGGTATGGGATTTACTTGTGTTTCGATGACCATTCTTTATGGTATATGTTTTACTTGTGTTTCGATGACCATTCTTTATGGTATGGGATTTACTTGTGTTTCGATGACCATTCTTTATGGTATATGTTTTGCTTGTGTTCCGATGACCATTCTTTATGGTATGGGATTTACTTGTGTTTCGATGACCATTCTTTATGGTATGGGATTTACTTGTGTTTCGATGACCATTCTTTATGGTATATGTTTTACTTGTGTTTCGATGACCATTCTTTATGGTATGGGATTTACTTGTGTTTCGATGACCATTCTTTATGGTATATGTTTTACTTGTGTTTCGATGACCATTCTTTATGGTATGGGATTTACTTGTGTTTCGATGACCATTCTTTATGGTATGGGATTTACTTGTGTTTCGATGACCATTCTTTATGGTATATGTTTTACTTGTGTTTCGATGACCATTCTTTATGGTATGGGATTTACTTGTGTTTCGATGACCATTCTTTATGGTATGGGATTTACTTGTGTTTCGATGACCATTCTTTATGGTATATGTTTTACTTGTGTTCCGATGACCATTCTTTATGGTATGGGATTTACTTGTGTTTCGATGACCATTCTTTATGGTATGGGATTTACTTGTGTTTCGATGACCATTCTTTATGGTATATGTTTTACTTGTGTTTCGATGACCATTCTTTATGGTATGGGATTTACTTGTGTTTCTGCAGCGTTAATTTAAAAGAGAGGTCTGTAAGCATGTTTTCGATTAGCTTTGTGAACTTTGAGCTTGGAACGGTTTAATTTGGCTTATATATAAATATACCCAGCAGCACGGTGACGTATGTTGCTGAGAGGTCATTAAAGGAAACTGGGGTTTTGTATTTCAGTTAGAAGCCCGTTTTTGTAAAAGGTGCTACGGTGAAAATTTCCTCGCTGTAGCTTCGATTCTCACGAAATCCTCCAATAACCTATTCACTTACCGAAGATGTACGGTGACGTATGGCTACAGCACGGATGCAGAAATTAAGCTTAGTAAATTCGGCCACTTGTATGAAACAATTAACAAAAATCTTAGAAATGAAACTAGGAAATATATTAAAATCAAACACTACAAAACTGTTGCAGATCCCACACAGCTCTATGTACGCGAGACACGAGTGACTAACGAAAAGCAAGAAAGCCGTAATCAGGCACAAGAAATAAAGTTTCTAAAGAGAAAGTTCCTAAAGACAAACTAAAGAATTAAGGTATTAGAGAATAAGCAAAACATCTTCTTCTAAATGATACAATTTTAGATCACAGAAGAAAATGGAACAAACACCTAGAAAGAATGAAGAGTGCGAGACACCGCTTATAGGGTAGAGAAAGTGTCAAGGAAGAAGAGACAGACGAAGACCCCGGCAAGGATGGGTACCGTGACAGGCAAATTTGCCTCATACCGGGAGAGGAAAAGAAGAAGGTGTAGCCGAAGGATTCGGTTTTTGACCGAGGAAACTGCTTCTTAACGTCAAGAGGTGTTGTTTCCTATTTTTCTTTCATTTCTGTTCATGCTCTATGTTTTTGCTCAGTTACAAAAGAGAATATGTTAGAAATATGAGAACAAGGATTCTGTTTTCCAAAATCATCATGGAATGGAAAACTACATTGCATCTCAAATCTGCAGGTGGTAGCAGAGAGAAATAAGAATATGTATTAACTGTGGCCTCTGATATGCACGAAATTTATACGAAAAATATAACTGCATTGACAACACGAGCAGGAGCAATTTGGGAAAATAAGTAGAAGGCTGTCGAAGAAAGTCTCAGGAATACTTCTGTCTGTAAACATTTCTACACATGAGCTATTTTGCAAGGTGTCAGTCATATATCCCGGGGCCCCAAAAAAAGGTAGCAATATTTCCCTATGTCCATTAGCTCATTCTGTTATACAAATATGTGTTGCGGTAGGAATCATACGACATCACACAGTATTTATTTGTCTCACTGAAGCATTTTTACATGGAATACATTTAATTACTATTTTATGTAGGACGCTCAGACTCTCCCCCACCATGTACTATAAACACCAATCACTAACAAAAATTATTCTGATTTTCTATGCGTATCTCTGATTCGTTTTTGAACATTTGAAACATTATCCTGAGGCTGCTTATAATTACAAGAGCAAACAAAAACAGTGAATGATAAAAATACGAATAACAATAACAATGATAATAGAAGACACAAAGAAGCCGTATTTAATATCATTAGAAGCACAAAGTGTAATGACAGGGGAAAACTGAAATGAGCGTAACTATTCATAAAAAGCTGACATTTTATTAATGAGACCATTAATTTGGGTCAGCTGTGACCATATTCAGACCTTAATGAATCCAGTACATTACATAATTAGTGTCATTGCATGTATAGATTGTACAGTCACATTAATCATCCATACAAGCTTCGTCATGACATGGCTGATTAATGTGACTGTGAGGCGTAGCGCCGTATACCGATCCTGCCTTGGAGGCGGTTAAATGGGAGATTTGTCTCAGGCTGGATAGTGACAGATAGTGACGCGAGACTGGACGCGCAGGTAGTTTGTGTGTCAGCCGATAGAGGACAATATTGGAAAGGGGGACTGAGATTTTAGTTTAGATTGTGCTCACTAGAGTGCACTAAAGTAATGGAATGTTTTTCATAAACTGTTCACGTATTTTCATAAAGTGTTATAATGACTTTTTGTGTATGTAAAATGTTATAAATGTATTTTAGCAGTATGAATAATGCGTGAGTGTGGTTTAAGGTTAATATGAAGATAATTGTTTAACGAGTTGTGTAGTAGGATATGGTGTGGGAACATTTCAAAGAAGTATGGATATGAACAAAGAGGATTTTTGTAGAATAGATTTGTAAAGTAAGTTTATGGTAAAGGGAAAGTTAATCCAGGTATAAATAACAATAGTAAATAACTTTATGCACAAGCAAAATTTCAGCATATTAGATAATTACGTCGGTAAAAAATGCAGTCGTTAGGTTTACTATTTTGCGATTGGTTATTGATGAAGGGCGCGGACTAACGCGGGAGAATGTTGTTTTGCTATTTGCTGTTGAGTAAACTGACCAATGGTAATGCAATATTCTTCGCGCGCCTTTCTCTGCTGGTAGAGAAGACTTAAGTTGCCGGATCTAGCAGTATTTCTTACATCAAAAGTGTGGTAAAGTGACGGCATAATTATTCCGATGGGCGTGTAGAAATTTCGGAAGTTTTAAGTGAATTTTGTGACGAGAAAAGACTTATATTCCGCGTGGCGTATTGAGCAGGTCGGTAGCTAAAAACTGTGACTGCATTTGGTACCGACAGACTTAATATTTGGCGAGCATTATCAATCAAAAACAATCAGTATTTTTGTAGCTATTACGTTTTCGGGAAATGCAACACCATAAAATTGCTAACGTGAGTGAAAGGGATTATGAGTGACTGTGTTAAGACTAGCACGGGCTTGGCAGTGATACTTGTTCACCTAAGTTTCAGAATATATTAATTGATAAAGTTTCCGAACTTTCATTTGTGTGAAAACTTTCTCCCGAAACGTAATATTAGTGACTTAAATTGTAGCCTGGTTCGCGTCGAAGTACCGTAGGTTTCACTCGGCTTTCCTAATGATGATCTGCTGAGACAATGTTCACAGGTAGGTGCAGGTCAGTCGTGAAGGGACGGAAAGAACCGCGCTGTCGCAGCTGTACCATTTATATAAGCAATGCCACGAATAACGCAATGTACTGGATTCACTCATTATCTGAAGATGGTGACAGATGACCGACATTAATTTCCTGGTTAATATAATTTCTGTTATCCATGACTGGATTTATAACAAAACAAGTATTTCCTGGATCGGTGTAAAACCTTATTACGAACATGTCACAACTCGTGAAAAGTGCTGACTGTTTTTATAGAAGACTGTAGACAAGGTGGAGGGAAAGATGAAGGGGGAGGGGAAGAGGAAGTTGAGACTAGTGATCTACAGGCAAGTGTATGAGCTCCTTGAGATTTCGCAGAAGACCCTTCTAGAGACCCGTTCTTGTCACAGAAAAGATGTCTGAGAAGATGACTCTGTTATAAAACTGAACAGAGAAGATTTTAAATTGTTGGGAGCCACTACTTCTTCTAAGATATTTCGGTAGATGTGTGAGAGGTGAGTGTGAACGAGAGGGAGTGCAGTGACTGAGCAGGCGGTACTGCAGCAAGAGGGTATGGCAATCATTACTTCTGTATTCTCATAGCCGTGATAATTGTTTCTTAGCCAAGGGCAATATGATCGAAAAAAACGATAGGCATCAATGTATCGAGCCAAGCGTCCATCGCCAGTTCCATCCGGCGTGAGGTTCCTCAGGAAAGTCCTCGAATTATATACCTAGCTCGTGGTAAGGATATAGCATGTAAACAGGGACCTGAATAAAAGTTCACCTGCCCGCGAGTACTCCAGACCAACAACGCAACCAAAATGTGTACTGACGCTGGCGAAGACTTCAGCAACGCATCTCGACAGTGCAATCGGCTGACATCTGAAAGCAGACGTGCCTGTTACGGCATTTGTATGTCGCTACGCCCGACCTCGGCACTGCAGCTCGACCTCGGTGACGTCACGGCTGGAGGGGTCCCTCCGAAGAACAGCCGATATCTCGGGGCCACACGGGTGGCGAAAATGCCGACTCATGCAAGTGTTATAAAATCTCCTTAATCTTCAGTTCGCTTCGAGATAAACAACCGTGACTTGGCAACACGTGTGCTTAAGTAACACCTTCCTTGTGACACCAAGCAGAGTCTGGAATTCAAGAGCCTGCCAAAAACAGATGAACGACGATATTTCCATATTATTCTCTTATTCCATTTATATCCTTTATATCTACCAACAAACTTGGACACATGACTCTACGAGAGCTTAATGAATACTTCTCAGGCTAGCAGAGAGAAATGACGTAGATACCAGCGAAAATGTTTTTTTTTGTTGCGATGTTTCTACGCATTGCACGATGATGTAATTCAAATATAAACTTTTTCTTCAAAACAGTATTTTTTTGTACAGCATGCAAGGGAGGTATGTCATTTTGATTTTTGTAAGTTACCGACGAACATTTCAGAGAGAGAGAGAGAGAGAGAGAGAGAGAGAGAGAGAGAGAGAGAGAGAGAGAGAGCGCAAGTTATGTTACTGTTAAACAATCTTTGGTCTTGTGGCACAGTTTTTGCCTCTTGGACAGTTTGATACATCATTAGTTGAAGTGTGGTAGGTTATGGACGTATTCAGTAGTGCTATATTGATTTGTGATTGTATCTGTTAGCCGGCCGAGCGGTTCTAGGCGCTTCAGTCCGGAACCACGCGGTTGCTACGGTCGCAGGTTCGAATCCTGCCTCGGGCATGGATGGGTGTGATGTCCTTAGGTTAGTTAGGTTTCAGTAGTTCTAAGTTTAGGTGACTGATGACCTCAGCTGTTAAGTCCCATAGTGCTTAGTGCCATTTGAACCAGTTTTTGTAATTGTTAACTGTAGAAAGATTTGTTGTAAAGAACAATAAGGATGAATATGATGCATACATTGAAAGGTGAAAACAATATAAATTTTAAATAATGTTTTTTACGAGAATAAGTTTAAGGTAAGACAGCAGCACTGGGCAGCTAGTTTGTCGGAATGATTATTTACAGCTAGTTAACTTCGTTCACTTGCTCCGAGCTGAGAGAAAACCAACCCCACTTCCTTGAGTCATACATTAACATATCAACCGATTAAGCTATTTGGTTTTTATAGAAATTTTCCGTTAAAAATGTACCCATTCTAAATCATTGTTCACTTTGTTTACACAGCATTGCAGAGACCAATGTTACATGTGAAGATCATGAGAAGTTTTACTCTGTGTTTGTGAATACATACTTTAATCTAAAATCGTTGTCTTGGAATATCATTTCTTAGGAATAGTTACTCTCCCCACCCCACTGTTGAAAGAAGGTTTATCATTATGCATTACCACATTGCATCATGTGGTATGCAACAGTTTGAATATTGTTTGATAATTTTATTTAAGAAATAGTAATCTAGCGTAGCCACTGCCTGCTTGCTGTTTGCAGTTGTGCTTTCGAGAAATCTGCAAAAATGTAGTCAAGAAGCGACGTAAATTGAAATTTTGAATAGTGCCAGATAATTGTCTTACTTCAGTTGCGCATTTAATATAAAGATAAGTTGTATTCAGACCAGTAAAAGTTCAGTTCCCATTAGGTTCTGGTTAGTCAAAGGTTAGCATACGAGTTTAAGTTAGGTAGCAATTTGAGGGTATACAGCAGGCTCATCCAAGAATTGCGCCCGGCGGGCGCGCTCGCGGCCCGCGGGCACAAGGCAGTGTAGTTGAGCGCCCCGTCCGCGACAGAGTGCCGCCATAGGAGCGAGAGAGAGAGAGAGAGAGAGAGAGAGAGAGAGAGAGAGGGCGCACAGCACGGCTCTGCGCTGGACTGTCCCGCGGTCAGATCCAACGTAAACAAAATTATTTTAGAATTAATTTTATGTAAGGGATATAGAGTCTCATTCTTCCTCTTCGTGCTACAATTTTTTGTATCCGTTTTCAGAGTTTAGAAATGGGATCTTTATTTTGCTGTTTTGTAAGTAATAATTTTAACTGACCAAGTTTGAAAACTTATTAAAATAGAATTAAGGTTATAAAACCCTTTAATTCTTACAGTCTACATTGTTAAAGAAGACAATTAACATTTTACACTTTTCTCTTTTTCGAGGAAACGATTTTGTCTATACTTGGTACAATATTCCGGGAGACTGCTAACCTCAAAGAATTGGTCAAATTTTTATCGCCAAGCAATGGACGGTTCTTAGTTTGAGCAAGCTTTAAAAGAGAGAAAAAGCGCTCACAAATATACGTGGAACCAAACATTGAGAGAACTTTGGCCCGTGCTTGTGCAAAAGAGGATATTTCTCTCGTGGAAGACAGCTGTAAAAGTCATCCAAAGTTTTACACACAAGAAAGCGATCCTCCAGGCGGATATGGCACTGCCCGAAGGGAAAACTGGCAAACAAGTATATCTATCGGCTGGCGGTCGGGTGGTCCGCACGGCCAGCTAAGCGGCACGGCTCGGCCGCTGCAGCGACATATGAATTCTTCTAGGATAGTTCGTTGATTCGATTTGTAATACATGATCAAATAGTGTTTGATTTACCGAAAGCAAAAAAATAAGACCGCTGCGCTAATTTTGCCAGTCTTTTGCTTCTTTTTCAGGCAGTTCATTCAAAATTTTGTTTTGAAATTGCGACATTTTATGTCTTTGTCACGATTATGGATTACTTTATTACGTAAACAATTGCCATAATAGTGCAGTATCTGTGCGGATTTCATTTATTGTTGAGTATCTGAGTGCACGATAGTACAGTCTTTTTTGTTTGTTCGGTAACTGCAGCACTTTTTTCCGAGAAATAATATTTCCTCACGTTTGGCACAACAGGGAAAAATGTGACACTCCGTCATACCAAAAGACAACAGAGGGCTTTTGGAAATAGGTGGTCGGCACACGAAGAGATAGTCCACCTTGAGCAATTATTAACTACCAATATTATACATGAGGCTGCAGGGAATTGCGTGGATCCACAATTATTAACCGTAAGTGTAGGATTCCGAGGCCAGTGTCACATTTAATTTTTTCTTAGTTGTGACAGCATTGTCAATATGTAAAACTACCGACGTTTCGGTCACTGTTACAAGCGACCTCCTTCAGGTTTTGTTTTTAATCAACAACAACAAAAAAAAAAGAACCAGAAGAAAGTCACTTGTAACAGTGACCGAAACGTCGGTAGTTTTACATATAGACAATGCTGTCACAAATCAAGAGGTATTTTTTTTAATTATTAACCAATTTAGCGAGCAATAATGGAAAGGACAAACGATGGATAATGATGGATAATGAGGGCGCCAATTCTGAAGTCGAGTCGGTCGGTGATAAGCCATCACAGTCTACAGAAAGCTTACAAAAGTTGCCACAATCTTGCTGAATTGTACCACTAATAATTGACACATCAGAACAAGGTTTTTCGTCAATGTCTTTTGAAGGAACACAGCCGACATCACCTACAGTGAACAGTTGTATAGAACCAAAGTGCGCGAATCCGACGAATTTCCTGTAATCAATTCGTCAGATCCTTAAAGAAGCAGAAGATGAATTCAGTAAGAAAACTGACAAATCACAGGAAGAATATAAGAAATCACAGGAAGAAAATAGTAAGTCTCTCAGGAAAGACATAAAAAAACAAAGAATGGAAATACAAGATCACCGGAAGAAATGAAATTTAAAATACATTATTTAGGAAAGACCAATACCCAGCAGTTTTACAACTAGATAACCTAACCTTGAAACAGAACACGAAAACATAAACAAGGGCCAGAGTTATGACGAGGAGGAATTGTTAGCTAAAATCAACAATCTAGTTAGGAGTGCAGGAGCTGCACAGTTGTTTAAAAATTCATACACCTGATTATCATGCGACATAAGGTCTTAATGGTCTCTCATTTCTTTAAGAAAGATGGTCAGTTTCGTTTGACTTATGTTATAGACACGAGCCCCCTCATTTTGCTTAATCTTCGCAACCTTTTAGCCACACTAGAACACCTTTCTTCTTATATAAATGAAATTGTTTGTAGTCAAACTGTCAGTTTATTGGTGCTAATCGTTATATGTCTCGTGGTTTTTTGATATTTTACTTACGATGCGAAGTTTTTTGTGTGTCACCATATCCTGGTATTTGTTGCGTTACTTTTTTACTGTTTGACAGCAGTATGTAAAAATATTTTAACTAAGGTACTTTTATAATCTGTTTCCTACTATACACTTATTGTTATTAAGCTACTGCTAGTTGTAATCCAACTCTAGTAATCACTAAATTCTTACTCTGTACACATTTTTTGTAGCACTCTGTCGGCTAGAGTTCGCTTGACGGTTGCTTTCTGAAGTAAGCTTAATTGTATGATCTCCCGAGGTGGGCGAATTAATTTACCGAAATCAGTCAAGAAGTTAATTTAATAAAAGGTTGTGCAGCTGAAGACTGATTGTGTCTATTCTTAACGTAGCAAGATATTCATACACGTGGAATGTATCACTAGGCATGTAGAAAATCGATTACTTGTGTAATGGCCAGGATTTTCATCATCACGTGATAGTTGGATTTATACTTAAGACGTGGCAAATAACAAAGCTAAACCACCAAACCGCACAGTTCCTAAGCATGAGCGCTAGGAGAACCGTCGTATAAGGGACTGGCAATTTTCTCGACAAATAGCTCTGAGCACTATCGGGCTTAACTTCTGAGGTCATCAGCCCCTACAACTTAGAACTACTTAAACCTAAGGACATCACATACATCCATGCCCGAGGCAGGATTCGAGCCTGCGACCTTAGCGGTCGCGCGGTTCTAGACTGTAGCGCCTAGAACCGCTCGGCCACACCGGTATGCTTTCTCGATAAACTTCCTGTGGAACTACGTACACTAACATACATTTACGGTGGATCTGGAACAAATCTGTAGAAAGATTGAGCAAGGCGTTAATGACGTCGAAGAAGCTTGTGAATTACATGATACGTCATACAGTGCAACCAAAGATGTTACAGAATGTCACGCAGAAGATCGTATTTGACGTGATGGGGCTAAGGAGATCCGTTCAAAAACGCCAGTTGATTTAGGACAATATCTTGCAGCTTTAGCGTCAGTAAAAAGATTTGTGGAGAAACGAAACTGAGTGCATGGATATGTTGCTGACGAGCTATGAATGCCTCTCGCAGTCTTGCAAACTTCAAAGGTGGTGTAGCAAAATGTATTCGCTCATCTTAATCAGCAGCTGAAAAGGCTCGTAACGCAGAAGCGAGCCAAAAGACATAATAAATCGATGGATTATACGAATGCATGTCGTCTTTTCTTTTGGACATGTATGAAAGAACAGATACCATACGTTATCCCCAGCTGTGATGCGTATTAAGTTCATTGAAAGGGACGTGGAAGAAAGGAAAGGAAAGGGAAGGAAATAATGGTGTCAGCTGCATCACGTCTTCATGCGCCAGCAGCAGTGACGAGTGAAAATGCGGGCCCGACCGGAACCAGAACCTGCGTCGCCTGCTTACTGGGCAGTAGCGTTAACCAATGTGCCACCTGGACACAGTGTTTACGGCAAATGCGCAGACTATCTCACGACGCTCCCCGGCCAACTCAAGCGCCAACTATCCATAGTCCCTACCCATGTCCTTCATCTTACTAAAATTAGGTCGAACTCAAATATGTCCCGACAGAGAACATTGTAGATTCATGGCCCTGTCGAGGTGAACCAAATATATGAACGTGTGTTATCTGTTCTTTTATACATATCCAACAGAACAGACACCATGTGGCATCTGCAGCTGATACATATTATGTAAATAGAAGGGAGGGAGAAAGGGAAGAAAAGGGGAGGAACTAATGATATCAGCTGCATTGGAAATCAGCGGCGATGAGTGAAAATATGTGCCACACTTGGTCTCGAATCTTGGATCTCCCACTTACTAGGAAGTTGGATTAACTACTGAGCCACCCTAGCACAGTGCTTATCGCAAATTCACGGATTATTTTGGCAGCACACACATTCCCACCTAGCGCCACATCCTCCATGCTCCATAATATTAGGTTCCCACTGAAGGTTGAACTTAAATGTGGATCCACACTGAATGTTGTGGACTTATTTTCCATCGAGGCGTATCAGTTATATGATTGCACGGTCTGTTCTCTCAGACATGTCGGAATCAACATACACTACGTGTAATCCGCAGCTGTGATATGTAACATGTAAATTCATGATGGACAATGGGAAGGGGGGAGGGAGGAAGAAGAGGAGAGAGAAGGAACTAATAACATCAGCTGCATTGGGACCTTACGGGGAATCAGCAGCAATGAGTGAAAATGCACGCTGGGTTGAGACATGAATATGGGAACATCCGCTTACCAGGCAGCTGCATTAACCATTACCCACCTGGCCACAGTACTCGTCGTGAATGCCTGGGCAATACCGGACGCTCCCCAGACAACCCACATTCCCACCTAGTGCCACTTATCCACAGCCCTCTTCCATCTCCTCCATTCTCACCAATTTTAGATTCCCGCAGGAGGTTGAACGCAAATGTGCATCCGCGCTCAAGGTTGTGGATTCACTGCCTATCGAGGCAAATCAGTTATATGAACGTGTTGTGTCTGACGTATGAAAGAACAGACACCACACATTCATGTAACTGATTCGCCTCAAGTAGGTGTTTTAGCTGCTGTAGCGGCTAATCCGCACATCAGTAGCAGAAAAATTGCGCGAGAATCGGGAATCTCAAAAACGTCGGTGTTGAGAATGCTACATCAACATTGATTGCACCCGTAGCATATTTCTATGCAGCAGGAATTGCATGACGACGACTTTGAACGTCGTGAGTAGTTCTACAACTGGGCACAAAAGAAATTACGGGACGATGACAGATTTTTTGCACGCGTTCTATTTAGCGACGAAGCGTCATTCACCAACAGCAGTAACGTAAACCGGCAGAATATGCACTATTGGGCAACGGAAAATCCACTATGGCTCCGACAAGTGGAACATCAGGGACCTAGGCGGGTTAATGTATGGTGCGTCAATATGGGAGGAAGGATAATTGGCTCCCATCTTATCAATATTTCATGATAGGCAGGCTGGTCATCGAAGCACCATAACATGGCCTGCAATTTCACCGCATCTGACGTCGCCGGATTTCTGTCTGTAAGGAAAGTTGAAGGATATTTGCTATCGTGATCCACCGATAACGCCTGAAAGATGCATCAGGGCATTGTCAGTGCACGTGCGAACATTACGGAAGGCGAACTACTAGCTGTTGAGAGGAATGTCGTTACACGTGTTGCCACATGCATTGAGGTTGACGGACATCATTTTGAGCATTTATTGCATTAATGTGGTATTCACAGCTCATCACGCTATAACAGCATGCGTTCTCAGAAATGACAAGTTCACAAAGGTACATGTATCACATTGGAACATCCGAAAAAAATGTGCAAACGTACCTACGTTCTGTATTTTAATTTAAAAGACCTACCAGTTACCAACTGTTCGTCTAAAATTGTGAGCCATATGTTTGTGACTATTACAGCGCCATCTGTCACAAAGCGAAGAAAGTGGTCCAACTAAAACATTCATATATCTTTACGTACTACACGAATATGTAATAAAAATGGGGGTCCCTACTTTTAAAAAAAACGTAATTAATATCCGTTCGACCTATGGCAGCGCCATCTAGCGGGCCAACTATAGCCCCATCTGGTTTCCCCCTTCAAGCTAGACAAGTTTCGTTCTTTGTAGTTTTTTCATTTGACGTTTATTTCTTGAGATATTTAGCCCGGTCACGATTAATGGTTATATATCCCAGGATTCCATGACGACAATGGTGTATTTATGGTGAAAAATGTCACTTTCATCGCTCTAGGAGAAAACGTACTTGTTATCACAAGATTCAGTACGATTGTGGCATCGCAAAAACTATTTCCCAATGTTACATGCTTGAAAACACGATGAACGACATTGTGGTTGGCGCATCATTTCCATGGGAACCGATGCGATGCACTTGGTATTCAATACACGGACTTAACAGCAACACTGAAGATGTTCGATCATACATAGTGGAAAAAAGGCTAGGATTAGAACAAATGAGTATATAGCAGTGCAATATCTTGAATACAAGAAGACAGAGGATGCCAGTTCTCAACTCTGAAGATTGTAAGTGATAAAGTTACGAAAGCTTTTGACGATGTAGCACTACTGTTAAAATGGATGATAAACTGCCTTTTTAAACAAAGCTGCATTTACTTTACTCACCTTGATTACTCTCCTACAATTGCGAACAAATGTAGTGCCCGCTCACTGATAGATACAGTGGGAGCCAGGTGGCGCGGCGTGGTTATGGAAGAGAGCGTGGAGACATTCGCTTTCCCATCTCCGCACCATACGCTAAACGACTGGTTTAAAAATGTTACTGTCGTAAAGCCGTGTCTGAACCGTAATTAGCCACACGTATGGTGTCGGTGATAAACACTCGTGTGTAGAGATTATGAAAGCTAATGTGGAAACACTCGTTTACCCATCCCCGCACAAGGTGGCGAAACTAAATTTCTACAGCCATAAAGGCGATTCTTGAACAGCAATTAGCCGAACGCACTGTGACAGTTGAAACCCTTGCCCGTATTAATTACGAGGTACGCGTTCCCCGTATCGTTAAATTTCTTCTGCGACTTACAGCGTTTATGCGAAGTACTCGAGCACTGTGGTAATGCAAGTGTACATGGAGACAATAGTTCCTGCTTCTCATTAATTTTCTTCCACGAACTACAATGGTCGTAACGACGTTTGAAGATACTTGCTTATAGGTTAATTATGGACCTGCGCAGATATTACATATCCGTTGTGGCTGTCTCCGTTTGTAACAATGATTGACAAATACTTTTCTTTCGTAGCACCTCACTGAAGCGTACGCTCAGAGGTAGGTGCGGAGTAATAAGCTGCTTTGGTCTCTGCATAAAACGTCTGAGAACGAACCGCCTACTTCATCCCCACATAGCGCTGATGGGTCTCAGGAACGCACCCAGCGTAGGTATCCTTGTCTTTTACACAACTACAAAAATCGTTTTGGCACTTACTTTTTAGATGTACAAACGAAAAATTATGATATATGTTTTACAGCTAAAACGATTCGAATATTTTCCATCGCAGATGAGGTATTCCGTTTGTACCCATCCTGAAACACATACCTATACACTGAGGCGACAAAAGAAATGAGATAGCAATATGCCCATATACGCTAATGGCCATTAAAATTACTACACCACGAAGATGACGCGCTACAGATGCGAAATTTAATCGGCAGGAAGAAGATGCTGTGATATGCAAATGATTAGCTTTACAGAGCATTCATACAAAGTTGGCGCCGTTGGCGACACCTACAACGTGCTGACATGAGTAAAGTTCCCAACCAATTTCTCATACACGATCAGTAGTTGACCGGCGTTGCCTGGTGAAGCATTGCTGTGATGCCTCGTGTAAGGAGGAGAAATGCGAACCATCATGTTTCCAACTTCGCTAAAGGTCAGATTATAGCCTATCTCGATTGCGGTTTATCGTATCGTGACATTTCTGCTCGCGTTGGTCGAGATACAATGACTGTTAACAGAATATGGAATCGGTGGGTTCAGGAGGGTAATACGGAACGCCGTACTGGATCCCAGCGGCCTTGTATCACTAGCAGTCCAGATGACAGACATCATATTCGCATGGCTGTAACGGATCGTGCAGCCATGTCTCGATCCCTGAGTCAACAGATGGGGACGTTTGCAAGACAAACAACCATCTGCCCGAATAGTTCGGTGACGTTTGCAGTAGCAGTGACTATCAGACCATGGCTGCGGTTACCCTTGACGCTGCATCACAGACAGGAGCGCCTGCGATGGTGTACTCAAAGACGAACCTGCGTGCTAACATGGTAAAACGTAATTTTTTCGGATGAATCCAGGTTCTGTTTACAGCATCATGATGGTCGCATCCGTGTTTGGCGACATCGTGGTGTACGCACATTGGAAGAGTGTGTTCGTCATCGCTGTACTGGCGTATCACCCGGCGTGATGGTATGTGGTGTCATTGGTTATACGTCTGTCACCTCTTGTTCGCATTGACTGCTCTTTGAACAGTGGACGTTACATTTCAGATGTGTTACGACTCGTGGCTCTACCCTTCATTCGGTCCCTGCGAAACCCTACATTTCAGCAGGATAATACACGACCGCCTGTTGCAGGTCCTGTACGGGCCTTTCTGAATAAAGAAAATGTTCGACTGCTGCCCTGGCCAGCACATTCTCCAGATCTCTCACCAACTGAAAATGTCTGGTCAATGGTGGCCGAGCAACTGGCTCGTCACAATAGGCCAGTCACTACTCTTGATGAACTGTGGTATCGTGTTGAAGCTGCATGGGCAACAGTACCGATACACGCCATCCAAGCTCTGTTTGACTCAATCCCCAGGAGTATCAAGGCTGTTATTACGGCCAGAGGTGGTTGTTCTGGGTACTGATTTCTCAGGATCTATGCACCCAAATTGCGTGAAAATATAATCACATGTCAGTTGTAGTATAATATATTTGTCCAATGAATTCCCGTTTATCATCTGCATTTGTTCTTGGTGTAGCAGTTTTAATTGCTAGTAGTGTATAAATGACTGTAGCATCGCCTTCATAAGGTGTAAAGGGCAGTCCCTTGGTGTAGCTATTATTTGTACTGAGATGATTGATGTGAAAAGATTTCCGACGTAATTATGACCGCACGACGGGAATTAACAGTCTTTGAGCGCTGAATGATAGTAGGAGCTAGATGTATGGGACATTCCATACAGTAAATCGTTAGAGAGTTCAATATGCCGAGACCGACGCTGCCGAGAATCCGAAATTTCAAGTATTTGTCCTGACTACGGGCGACGCAACGGCCGACTGCCTTCACTTCACGACCGAGAACAGCGGCTTCTGCGTAGAGTTGTCGGTGGTAACAGATAAGCAATACTGCTTGAAAAAATCACAGAAACCATTGTGGGACGTACGACGAACGTATGCGTTGGGTAAGTACGTTGAAATATGTCTTTATTAGGCTAAGGCAGCAAACGAGCGACGCGTGTGCCTTTGCTACCAGCACTACATCGTTGCAGCGCATCTCTTTGGCTCGTGACCATGTGGTTGGACCCTAGACGACTGTAAAACCGTGGCCTAGGCAGATGAGACCTGATTTTACGAGGGAGAGTCAAATGAAAACCTTAAATATTTTTTTAAATATTATTTAATGTGCAGAAGTGGTACAAAACTGTATCACTTTTCAACATAATCTCCCCCACGCTCAGTGCAATTTCTCCAGCCCTTACAAAGTGCATAAATTCCTTCAGAAACAAATTGTTTTGGTAGTCCACGCAACCACTCGTGCACCGCGTGGCCTACCTCTTCATCAGAATGGAACTTCTTTCCTCCTATTGCGTCTTCGAGTGGTCCAAACATATGGAAATCATTTGAGGCAAGGTCTGGACAGTATCGTGGATAAGGAAGACACTCAAAACGCAGGTCTGTGATTGTTGAATCTGTTGTACGGGCAGCGTGGGGCCTTGCATTGTCATGTTGCAATAGGACACCTGCTGACAGCAATCCACGCCGCCTTGATTTGATTTCGGACTGCACATGGTATTATAGGAGATCTGTGTATGATGCACTGGTGACAGTGGTCCCTCTAGGCATGTATTGCTTCAAAATGACGTCTTTTTCGTCCCAAAAGCGAGTCAGCATAACCTTCCCTGCTGATGGTTCAGTTAGATACTTCCTTGGTTTTGGTGATGAGGAATGGCGCCATTCTTTGATCGCTATCTTCGTTTCCAGTTGGTGGAAGTGAACCCAGGTTTCGTCCGCTGTGACGATTATTGCAAGGAAGCCATAACCTTCCCGTTCAAAGCGCCGAAGAAGTTCTTCACAAGCATCAACACGTCGTTCTCTCATTTCAGGAGACAGCTGCTATGGCACCCATCTTGCAGACACTTTGTGAAACTGGAGCACATCATGCACAATTTGGTGTGCTCACCCATGACTAATCTGTATACATGCTGCAATGTCATTCAGTGTCACTCGGCGGTTTTCCTTCACTACGGCTTCAACTGCTGCAATGTTCTGTCGAGTCACAACTCGTTGTGCCTGACCTGGACGAGGAGCATCTTCCACTAAACTCACACCAATTGCGAACTTCCTACTCCATTCGTAGACTTGCTGCTGTGACAAACATGCATCACCATACTGAACCTTCATTCAACGATGAATTTCAATAGGTTTCACACCTTCACTACGCAAAAACGGAATAACAGAACGCTGTTCTTCCCTGGTGCAAGTCGCAAGTTGGGCGGCCATGTTTATTACGATACTGCGACGGTATGTGTGCATCTGCACTATGCTGACACCTACAGGCCATTCTGCGCGCTGTTTGTAGCATGCTTACCAACTTACAGGACAACAGAAGGAAATTTCGATTTGTCATTACAAATTTAAGATTTTCATTTGACTCACCCTCATAGTTGATAAGAGCCGATGATAATGTTCGAGTGTGCACAGACCCCACGACGCCATTGACTCAAGTTGTCCACAGCGCACTGTGCAAGGAGATGGTAGCTCCATAATGGCGTGGGCCGTGTTTACGTTGAATGGACTGGTTTTTCTGGTCCAACTGAACCGATCATTGACCGGAAATGCTTGTGTTCAGCTGTTTGGAGACTGAGTCATTTCTGGACTTCACATTCCCAAACAATGATGAAATTTTTATGGGTGCCATCTTACAGAGCCACAATTGTCTGCAGTTGGTTTGAAGACCATTCTGGACAATTCGAGCGAATGATTTCGCCATTCATATCGCTTGACATGAATAACATCGAACATTTATGGAACATAATCGAGAGGTCAGGCCCTACAGCGGCAACACTTTCCCAGTTATGGACGGCTATAGAGGCAGCAATACTTCTGCAGGGGACTTGCCACGACTCGCTGAGTCCATGCCACGTCGAGTTTCTGTACTATGCCGGACAAATAGAGGTACGACTCCATGTTAGGAGGTATCCCATGGCCTTTGTCAACTCGTGGATGGAGGGGTTTATTCCGCTGTGCTTGGTTCCTTCTTCTCCCAATATCTCTTCATCCTCTCACTGTGGTTTTTCTTACGTTCCTCTGTCCGCGTTCTCTTAGATGTGACGGTTTAGCTTTAAACCGACGCTTGTCCTACAGAATTTTGTTTGTAATGCCTATTTCCTAAGTATATTTTTCAATGTAAAATGTCCTACGGTTTTTAACTTGCATTGAGAGGGCACACTAGGACTTCTTCTGGTCAATGTACTATTTTCATTCTGAGACTGTGGCCATAAAATTACAGTCTTTTATCTGAAAGTGTCCGGAATTATTTCCACTTTTTTTCTATAACTTCCGTCTCATTCAGATGCACTCAGTGCCAAATGGACCAAGAATTTTCTTTAGTATTCTCCTCTGTGCTGTGTCTATATCTTTATTTAATGATCTGTCTCCAATTTAAAGTTTCTAATGCATATAATGTTTCAAGTTTGACTACTGTGGCATGATTTTTTTAATTTAATGATAATGGATGTTTATTACAACTATTCATTGTAATTCTGTAAGATTTTTGTAATTTAATGATGCTGTCCTTGCTGCCTCATGATTTAATCCAGAGGTTAGGTTACAATCCTCCCTCGGGCATGGGTTGCGTGTTGTCCTTAGTGTCAGTTAGTTTAAGTTAGAGAAAGTAGTGGGTAAACTTAGGGACCTATGATCTCCGCAGTTTTGTCCCCTAAGACCTTACTATAAATTTGCAATTTCCAGATTTATGATGAGTTCTCATAGGTATTTAAATTAATATAAACTTGTATACTTGACATATTTTGCCCAACTCTGTAAACGGGGGTTGCCCATTTAAGTATCTCTAAGTATCGAGGAGAACATTCCATGTATTGTTTTTTTCCATAAGAAATTTTAGTTATGCCAGAGCCAAGATAGCCGCTGAGGGCCAGCAACCCATATTACACCACAGAGGACGAGGCTGTCTACGTCCAAGGCGTACCAAAAGCACCCTGATAAATACCAACTATTTACATACAAGATAATGGAAACAGACATCCCGAGCACTACTTCCTGCAGGGGAAGCTCGAGCCACAGCCTACAGGAAGTATCACTACGCCATATTTAGGGACTAGAACCACCGCCGAATTTCAGTTCACTCGGGATGCCGGCTTCGTGCACGTCGACCGCTGAATTGGACTCTTACTAGTGTATGTGTGTGTTACCACGAACCTTTGTGGAAAATTAGAACTGAACTTTTGTTTGCCTCAATTGGGAGACTTTTACTGGCATCGTTATTGTTACCCTTCGTTTGCTGTTCAGTCATCAACCTTGTGAACTTACATAAATAAAAGATGTGTTAGTGAAAAATTCTGAATTGTCAGTCACGACAATTTTCAGACCACTTTTAGCCGGTACTTCATGGAATCTTTTGAGAGAATTTATCACCTCTTCTCTGTTGTTTGAAACCTCACTGGACTGTCTGCATAAGCTAAACTTTGTAAACGAATTTTAGTTTCTTGGAGTCTGTTAATGGTTGTTCCTTCCTTTTCATAGTACAAGATTTAACTGTGCGGGGGGGGGGGGGGGGGGGGGTAGTCTGTCACCCTGTCGGACTCATGTCTATATATCCAAAGCTTCAAACATTTCACCTTGTAATTTGGTGTCGTTTAATATTTGTTTAATCAATGTATTGTCCTTCCATCCACTTTAAACTCTTCTAGTGTACATTTGTATTCTGAACAGTATTTTAAGCCCTCGAAGATGATTTCTGTTCATGTAAGACCGTCTTCAAACTGAAAATTTGTTCCACACAGGATCTCCTTTTCCTAAAACCTGCTTGATACTCGCCAATTGAAAGCACCGTTTCTGCTTCAAGATTTTTGAAAGAATTTTTAAGTAATCACTAACAAAGACATCACTCTGTAGTTATCACATTAGTTTCACGCACTTATTCTGTAATCGGTGGATTATTCCACATTGTCTTCCTTTAGGTATTGTTGCCTTTAACCAAATACTTGAGGGACTTTATACACTGACTGCTTGAGGCTTTTACCGCCTATTCTCCACTTTCTGTTATTGTCATTTCTCCTCGAGCTTAATTGTTTTTAGGTTCCCATATTGCTTTGTCAGCTTCTTCTATTGTTGGAGGCACTGATTCCAAGTTTGGCACAGATTTTACAAGTGTGAATTTAAAAGATCACAAACTACTGGTCTAGGAATATAATGAATTTCCTTGAGACAGAGAAGTTCCTGTCGCCAACTTCAATTTCGCAGAAAGACTACAAAGATAAAATAAGAGAGTTTAGGGCTCGTATAGAGGCATATAGGCAGTCATTTTTCCCGCGTTCTGTTTGCGAGTGGAACAGGGAGGGAAGATACTAGTTGTGGTACGAGGTACCCTCTGCCACGCACTGTATGGTGGATTGCGGATTATGTATGTACATGTAGAAGTATCGTGTATGAGTAGTAATCAGATTGTCCTGGGTACAGGGTTTGAACATTGTCACTGCTTAAATTTTCAACAAAAATCATCAGCAATGGCGGCCGAAGACTTCTCGCATGGAAAGGCACCCTCGTTCTAAAAATAGTTCAAATGGCTCTGAGCACTATGGGACTTAACATCTACGGTCATCAGTCCCCTAGAACTTAGAACTATTTAAACCTAACTAACCTAAGAACATCACACAACACCCAGCCATCATGAGGAAGAGAAAATCCCTGACCCCGCCGGGAATCGAACCCGGGAACCCGGGCGTGGGATGCGAGAACGCTACCGCACGACCACGAGAAGAGGGCACCCTCGTTCTGCCAGCGTCCTTATCAAAGAGGGCGGACGAACTGACAGAGTTTCAGGGCACGCCCTTGCCATAGGGTTGGGAAAATGCTCCTAAAAGGTGGAAGAATCAGCAGCGACCAATAGTACGAGTTCGCACAAGCAATAGAAATCACTGTACTAAGGACTCATACAGTAATGTCTATCGACAGGAGATCTGCCTGTAACTGAAAAAGTGTTAATAATGACACTTTTCCAGTTACAGACAGAGAGACATTGACAAAAGTTTCCTCCACCCTGATCGGCGGGAGGGGACTAACAAGGAGGATATGACCATGAGAAAAACATTGAATTACCAGCGGAAGGGTAACGTCCCACGAATTGGAGCGTGGAATATCAGAAGTTTGAACATGACAGGTAAGGTAGAAAATCTGAGAAGGGAAATCCTAAAGGTTAAGTCTAGATACGGTGAGTCAGCGCGTTGATATAGAAAGAATACAAGGATTCTTGGCCAGACAAATACAGCGTAACATCAACAGCAGTGGAAAATGGTGCAAGGGGAAGCATGTTGACATTTCTTGTCCAAAAAATATATCTGTAAAGTATCTGTTTGTTAATTTTCTGTCTAGTCTGGTTTTATCATAATGTAGTTTTACGAATCGAACTATTTTGTAAGTATGTTTCGAAACGGTGGTGAATTCATGCCACTTTTGTGTGGTTTTATGGAAGTTCCGATCTTCCTAGGCTTTAATTCTTTGCTCTGTGGCCTTACCACATATATTACTCCATGTTTACGTTTCTCTGAGAGTGTACCAGTACGTTGGGAAGGTTGTAAGAGAGTATCTTTAAGACCTGAGCAGGTGGAAAACACTTGGCTGAGGATGTTTGTACAGAAGATAATCCAATTTTTTTTAAAATAATTTCTGGTTGTGTTCTTAGATTTTCATTTATTCTTGATTTCTTTCTACTTGCCTATTATTTAATTTTAATATATATGTGGGTATCAGAATCGAAGAACACTTTTTTACTTTTAATTTCAAAATTTCTTTTTGATTTTTTGTTTGAGATAGCCATTTTCTCTATTTTAAATTCTCCAAGATAATGTGTTGGAGATTTTAAAATTCCCTCTTCTTAGGCAATGCCAGAAAATCTGTTGACATCAGTTTCATTTGCAGAATTTTTATTAGTCCTTTGGTGAGCAGGGTAACATCTTGCATTTGTTCTGAATTTCTTTACCCCGCCAGTTTGCGTCTGCCCTCCAAATTTTAATATGGTGATCGGGTACAGCAGTTCAAGATTCTGCCTCCTAATTCCCAGAATTGCTCCACTTCATCTTGTAATTCTTTTGGTTATAATTCCTTACTGTTGCATGGTCATTGATTAATACAAAAGCCTTGTTCCCTAATTTTATTGATAACATTCCAATTGTGAAGTAAGATTCAATATTAGATTTATTATATTTCTTTTGATTGTAAATCCAGTTGCAAACTGCAGTGGTGTGTTGGGTTCCTAGATTCCTAGATCACCTTCGTAAATTCTGTGATTTCCTGAAGGAAACTGGCATTTTTTTCTATATCTCGGTCCTTATTGTGTCTGGATTTAGATGTTTCTCTAGTATATCTGCCAGTTGCTTTAATTTTCCCGGTTTTAGAGGTGTGTTTGGGTTTTAGTACCTATGAATGTTTTGCCCTTGGATGAAGAGATTTGGGAACCTCATGTACTTTCCCGCATGATGTTCTCGGTCCTCCGGAATCCGACAACCGAGAAATTTAGTAGAGTCTGGGATAGCTACATTCTTCGTAGACGCATCAATCACGTTTAAGATAACGTGAGGATCAATTTTTTCCCGCTCATTATTACAGCTGCGTTACTGAGCTTTAGAGGTTGCCTCACGCTGTTTTCTGTTTACTTTTTTACGGCTTCTCTATATGCTAAGCTTCCTGTTTTATTAGGGCCTAGGACTGGCAGTCGAAAGATATGTTAGAGGGCCAGCAGCAGCGTAATGCGAAAGAGCTGATTCATCCATGCTGCAGCACATGATCCTAGCAATTTGTCAAGAAAATGTGTCTTGACTTATTTGAGAAAATGGTGAAGATGCAAAACCTGAATCTACAGTATTTGCAAAATTGTGTCCTGTCATTCCGGATTCCTGAGGCTAATTGTTGCCGACCGATAGATCGATAATGCTTCCCTGTTCACTAATTGTTTCACTGTCTACACCATTATTTGCAGCCCTCTCCATTTCCCTATGCACAATTACCAAATTACTAGTTTGAACATTAGTTAATTCATTACACGGTGGCATTAACACACTGCTTTCGTCTTCACTGTCATTTCTCAGTTTACTTTGGAGCCTAGTATTACGTTTTTCACAGGCCATTATTGTCACAATATTTCACACAACACAGAAAAGCACAATATGAAGAGCAAAACAAGAAAACACATTAACATAACTTAGAAAATAATATTTCGTTAATTGCAAGCGCAGCTGCGAAATACTTGGTGCAAATCTACATGCATGCCACATCTGTTTTACTGTACAACAATGAAAGACTGCAACTACAAAGGAAATTCTCTCTACAATTACGCGCTAGCAATATACAATAGCTACACTAATTACACATACTACAAGAAAAAATCAGAAGATTCCAGTGAGGTATCCTCGGCTAAGTGTCGACATATGAAACGTCCCCTTTGAACAATTATACATGACTGTGCTTAAACTGACACACGATATTTTTAGCGCAACGGTATAAGACTCAATAATCCCTACAAAAGAATGGCCCTGACTAACATTAAACAATACCTTCACAAATCAGTTACCTCACAAAAATCTTCGTTACTCAAGCTACTGCAATACAGCGAGCGCCACTACTTACAAACGGATCAGCGTTATAGCTGAGAGCACAAAAAAAGATACTTCATTTTCAAAGAGGATGACCAAGTGTATTGCGCTACACTTCCTACCCACCCTCCATGCCAGCACTACTGCAGAAACTTGCTGGGAACATGTGTCAAGAGGATTTGCATCTCACTCGGGCAGCTCATATTGATGACGCTAAACTTCAGCTCGTAACGAGATAAGGTGTCTTCCCATATGAATATTTAGATTCAGAGAAGACACTCCGTGAAACCTTGTTACCAAATATAGCCACATTCTGCAGTAAACTTACTGGTAACGATATAACGAATGTGCTACGCATTTGGGACGAGTCAATGAATCTAATTTAAGGGGGTATAGTGAGGTATGCGTCCCTTCATATGAATAGTAATGTACACTAACTTGCAGACGTCTTCAGACAATTCCGGACTGTAAGCAATGAGTTGGATTCTGCCTTCTGCTGTAACGCACCAGTGCTTTCACGGGACGCGCTGTTGAAAACGACACGTTTCACATCAGAACTACAGTGACAGAAAAGAACACAGCATCGAGAAGGAGCACTGCGACATAAACGAAAGTTTGTAGGCGTGTTTTTACATCTGAAACATGGTGCCTATTCCAATTTTGTGGTGCTAGTTGCGCAGGTATTAGGATCCAAATCAGGTTTGATTTATATATACGCTGTAATGGTTGTGAGAGTTAGTTACCATTGAGATTTGACATGGTAAGTAGATGTTAGTCAAAAATACCTTTAAAGCGACGAAGACGCCATTATCTGCCACTGAGTTTGAATGAGGACATGTAATGCGCTTACGAGAAGCTGGATGTTCCTTCTGTGATATTGCAGAACGACTTGGCAGGAATGTAGGAACTGAACATTATTGCTGGCAGTGATGGTAACGAGAATGTATGGTAGCAAGAAGATCGTGATCCGGACGCACACTTGGCACTACCGGTAGGGAAGACCATCACGTTTGGTGTATGGATCTGGCGCATCATACAGCATCTGCAGCAGCAATTTGAGCAGCAGCTGGCACCACAATCACACAACGAACTGTTATAAATCGGTTACTTCAAAGACAAATCCGAGCCAGATGCCTTGTAGCGTGCACTTCACTGACTCCAAACCACCACCACTTGCAACTTCAGTAGTGTCAAACGAGAGCTCATAGGAGGACAGGATGGAGATCTGTTGTGTTTCGTGATGAAACCTGTTTTGGCCTTTGTGCCAGTGATGGCTGTGTGTTGGTTAGGAGGAGGCCAGTTGGGGGCTGTCTGAGTGCCAGGCGCATTGGACTTACACCAGCAGTTATGGTTTGGCGTGTGATTTCGTTTGACGGCAGGAGAACCTTTGTGGTTATCTCACACACCCTAAATACAAATTTCTACGTTAGTCTGATGATTCGACCTATTGAGCTACCATCCATAAGCAGCATTGGTTCAAAAATGGTTCAAATGGCTCTGAGCACTATGCGACTTAACTTCTGAGGTCATCAGTCCCCTAGAACGTAGAACTAATTAAACCTAACTAACCTAAGGACATCACACACATCCATGCCCGAGGCAGGATTCGAACCTGCGGCCTTAGCGGTCGCTCGGCTCCAGACTGTAGCGCCTAGAATCTCACGACTGCTCTGGACGGCATAAACACCTTTCCAGGAGGTGTTTTCAACCAGGATAACGCTCGCCAACACCGATATTGTGACCCAACATGCTCTCCACGATGTCGACGTTTGCCTTGGTCTGGTCACTCACCAAATCTGTCACCAATCAAACACACAAGGAACATTATCGGACGACAACCCCAGCGTCGTACACAAACAGCATTCGCCGTCCCTGAATTGATCAACCAAGTGCAACAAGCATGGAATGCCATCCGGCACCTATATAAAACAATACATGCACATTTTCATGCCCACATTCAACATTCGAGGGCGTTAGTAAAGGAATGAGATGAGTACTGGCCCAGAGTGCATTATTGTCTGATGTATCTAAGATGGCGGCGATGATGTCATCCAAGATGGCGACCTGTAGACTTGGATACAGCGCTTGACGTCATTCAAGATGGCGGCTGTGACGTCAGCTAAACACATGAGTACCATTATGCAAGATGTTCCTTTTTGGTGGGAAAGTGTCACACCCTCTGCCACACCCCCTGGTAGGAAGTTAGAATTTTGGCGTGAAATTGAATTAAGTGCTTCTACAGATCACCTGGTAGTCCCCCGCCCCCCTTTCCGACTTAAGCCATGATGCCTCGTTATCCTGTCGGAAAATGCGCGTCAGAATATTAAATTTGGAGAGAACTTGGCGCGAAGAGTTTACGCCTACATCTAGGGCAAGTTATTACGATTTTGCCATGACTAGTCACTGATAATGAGGTCATTCAATTGGAATTGAGTTTTTGCATTGAAATAGTCGAAGTTTTTTTCCTCATTTTACACATGGTGGGTATGCCTCTGCTCATCATTTGTGATCGGTGGCACTATACTTCGCTGGACATCACAAAATAATGAGATGCGAGTGCGGTCGAACGTAAAAATTACACTCATTTTTCTGATAAAACTAAATAAAAATGGGCTTTGTCTACTTCCATGGAAAGAGAACACTTATTATCATCGTGTATGTTTTGTTTTTCGTTTGTTTTTAATAGTTGCTTTGTTACAGCAGTCCAGTTGATGTTAAACAGTCCAGTGCAGAACGGCGGGAGACTTCCTTACTAGACCATTCCTCCCCCTTGGTTATAGCTGGAACTTTCTCTGGAATTTCGTTGTTGTACCAAAGGGCTCCTGTCATTCAGAGAACTACTTTTAACAGATTGCAAGAAAGAGTTGTTGATATTAAACAAAAGTGATTTCAATTGCTACCTACAGAATTAGTGGCTTAGTGTGGTGTTTCACCACAACAGGCTGAGATATCAGTTCTTGTTATGCTGTCGGTATGGAAGGAGCGTGTGTTTAATTAGCGAGATGTTGGTGTCAGGGAGGGGGAGTTTTAACAGCTGTATTTCATGCACTCATTCGTCCGAGGAGTGCATCCACAGCTCACTGCATGAAGAATGGAAGTGAGCATTAATGAGTGAACATATGAAGAGGACGAATACAGTCCTGCAAATAAATGCTTTGCATCGAGATGCATTAAAGATGCATTACACAACGCATGGAAAGATCTGTCCCTCTGGAACTGTCTGTCGGTAGGTGATAACGTAGATGATAGCAGAACGATTAAGGACTCGAGAGTTGACGCTGACACAGCCAAGGTTGTTATTCTCAGTACAGCACTATCTCCTAGAATTTGCGCTGTTCCAAAGATATATAACGAAAGTTATCCTTCGGGGCCAATAGTGAATGGGATCAATTCTCCTGCTTACAATCTGGCAGGGTATCTAGCCTGCAAATTACCACGCGTAGTTGGCAAGACGGACTCTTACGAAGGGAATTCGACGCACGGAATGCACACTGGGACACGGAGTATATCACAAGCCTACACATACAGACAGGTATCTGTACGCCCAATCCATCCACCACCCAGCTCAGGAGAATTCGTTCATCCGTTCTTTGGCAATCTGTGTGCAGCGCCTAAGTGATGCTCAAAACACAACACCTAAGGTTAAATGGCTACGCACAACGTTTCTAGCCAATGGCTTTAGCCATAAATCGACCCACACAGCCTTGTCGACGAACACAAGTAGGAAAGATAAGCAAGAAATAAACTGTAGCCAACAGTGCGCTTACCAGACGTGAAAAATGTTACTGACGCATTAGGCAAACACCTTCGCCGAGTTGGAGCAGAGCCTGTCTTCTATAATGGTCGCAGGATCCAGGACGTGCTGGCTCAAATGGTTCAAATGGTTCTGAGCACTATGGGACTTAACATCTGAGGTCACCACTCCCCTACAACTTAGAACTACTTAAACCTAACTAACCTAAGAAGACACCACACATCAATGCCCAAGGCACGATTCGAAACTACGACCGTAGCGGTCTCGCGATTCCAGAATGAAGTGCCTAGAACCGTTTGGCCACATCGGCCGGCCAGGACGTGCTGGGCTCCACAAAGGACAAGGTGGATGCATTACACACTACAGTGTGTACAAGGTGTAATGTGAATGTGGAGAGGCATACATCGGCGAGATTGGCAGGCCAATAGCAACGCACGTTCGGGAACACAAGCGCTACATTCGTCTAAGGCAACACAACAAATCTGCAGTGGCAGAACGTCAGCAAGACTGAGGAAGATAAATAAAAGTGATCGAAACTTTGGTGTTGGCCAAGCAGCCGGTTATGACGAAACGCAAAATCAGAGTGGCCATCGAAAAACTTAAACACCCTATTAACATGAAAAGAGAAGATATACTCAGGCTTGCCCCATCTTGGCTGTGAGCAATCAGATCCCGACCGACCGCAGTGTCAACACGAGGCACGAGCACTGCCAGCGAGTAGCTGCCGCCGCGCGGCCGCCGTCCAGCATTTGGTAAACAGCAGCCAACTTCTCATTCGACGGTAGCCACCAACCATGGCACATAACACAAGAGCCAATGAACAACAGAGGTTACGTTCTCCCTCCACCGCAATAACTTATTAAAACAAAGTGCCTTCTCCTTTTTCCTTACATAACCAATGAAACCAACTGTCATTTTTTAAATTATGACATAATGGCATGCGCAGTGAACAGTAACTACGAAATATAAGGAAACTCAATAGCCAGAACTCATCAGTAGACCCACAAGAAGGCCTCTGCAACTGTGGCCGAAACGTTAGTTTTTTTCTCGCAGCAATAGTTCTATATATTATACGCAGTACCATACCCATAAAACTTTTATGTCATGTTTTATTTATATTATAAACTATAATATTAGTTCTTGGAACATGGAATGAATTCGATTAGATTTGGAGAAAAGAAGATTCTTTCACATTTTGCACTTTTAGTGTCACCATTTCCTACTTCGAGTGCAGTCACTAACGTTCTTCATGAACTTGTCCTTGTAGTAAAAACGTTACTTTGTTTAAGCCTATAACATACACATGTTTAATGTCTGTTGGCAAGTCATTTCTGTTTTCGAAACTTGCATTGCTATTTTAAAATGCTGGCGCACCGAGTGTTCATAGCTACAATTCAGGTGGGAGCTTTGCTCACTGGAGGTTAGGTATGCCCCAGGTTATCAACTCGTGTGCGTCATGACAGTGCATCCCTCGGTGTCTGCAGACAGCACACATCACACGGGATAAAACTGTCATAAAGTCTGTACTACACCAACAGCAGACAACCCGATGTAGAGTACCTTACTGGTGTGTACCACATCCCACTTGCAGTGAGCTGTGGTAGTTTTTTTAGTTTGTCTTATAGTTCACGACAGCATGCTTCGACATAGCACTACCTCAGACTGTGCTATCATTACTTTAGTAGTATTCAGTTCAATATATATCATACCACTTTTCACAGTAGTATGAGCCTTGTTTCTTAGAAACTGAGCTCACATCATCATAGTCCAACGGCTTAACATTTCTTAATCTACAGCATTTTATTCTCCGCAATACCCAGGTGTCCTTAACATAATATTCCTAATTAACATATACACATACAAAAAGGTTGCATGACCCCAGTTCTCAGAACTCCTGAAGATAGACATTGACTGTGGATATTTAATCACGGACACTGTCCCTTTGACTGTTCAGAGTTGTCACTAAACTCGCCCAAAGATGCAAACAAACATACATGAGCTGCGCATATTAAACGGCCGATCAGTTCCAGTCATTCCACCAGGAAGGAGGTACGTGGCTCACGTTGTCTGTAGTTCAACCATGCCTATACGGCCAATATCACGGTTCAACTGCGTCCGCATTTTACTTTGTGCTGGGAATGGATCTCAACAAGGGAAGTGTCCAGGTGACTCAAAGTAAACCTAACCGATGTTGTTCGGACATGGACGAGATACAGAGAGACAGGAACTGTCGATGATATGCCTCGCTCATTCCACCCAAGGGCTACTGCTGCTGTGGATGTCGGCTATCTACGGATTATGGCTCGGAGAAACCCTGACAGCGACGCCACCATCTTGAATAATACAGCTTGTGCAGCCACAGGACGTCATGGTACGACTCAAACTATGTGCAGGAGGCTGCACGATGCGCAACTTCATTCCTGATGTCTATGCGAGGTCCACCTTTGCAACCACGACACCATGTAGTGTGGTACAGATGGGCACAACAACATGCCGAACAGACCACCCAGGATTGGAATCAGGTTCTCGTCACCAATGAGAGCCGCATATCCCATCAACCAGACAATCGTCGGAGACGTGTTTGGAGGCAACCCGGTCAGCCTGGACGCCTTAAACACACTGTCCAGTGAGTGCAGAAAGCTGGAGGTTCCCTGCTGTTTTGCGGTGGAATTATGTTGGGCTGGAGGTCATGGAAGGCACCGTAATGTCTGTACGATATGTGAATGCCATCCTCCAACCGATAGTGCAACCACATCAGTAGAATATAAGCGAAGCATTCGTCTTCATGGACGACAATTCGCGCCCCCATGTTGCACATATTGTGAATGACTTCCTTCAGGATAACGGAAAACACCGATACATTCATTCATCGAACTAAATATGTCCCTGAAAAGAAAAACATTACAGTAAATACAAGAATACACTGCAATGTTGCAGAACAAGCACACACTCTTCAGCACACAGGCAGTGGTGACTGAAAGTTTTCCACGAGAAATTACACGATTATGGAATGTTTAGTGTTTTCAAGCTGGCGATTAGCAACGCCCCCCCCCCCCCCCCCCAGGTAAAGGTCAGCCTCGGACATCTACTTCTCTTGGCACCTGGCAGTGTGCCAAGTCGGCGCCTCCTGGCATCTGGCAACTCAGTCAGTTGTCCCATAGTCTTGTTCACACTCTGTCCTTCACCCTGATGTTTTGTCCTCAAGCAGTGTTACATAGTTGGATTAGCCACACAGAAATAAACTTCACAAAATAACCATGACACTTAGTATGTGTCACCTATCAGTAAAAATATTTACTGATTATCCATACATATTACAAACAGAATATATAAACGTTATCTAGTATCCATTATTCTTAGCATGATTCAAGAAAAATGTTTAATAAAACTACTTGGTATTTTCACCATTTCACTTACTTGTTTCTTTGACCAATTAAAGAAAAAGAACAGATTCAATTTGACTAGCATCTATGAGCAGAGTGGTGCTAAATAATGTCTCGGTAATTATTCTAATACTGGAAGTGGTTGATGAATGTGTTAAGTGCATATGTACAAGTTGTCATGTTGCTAATGTGTAATGTGTGCAGATCCATCTACCCCAGGGATTCCGGACGATATATATTGGAACCCTCCTTTCACCTTGGCAATTAACGTACTTATTGGCTCACCATCACACTGGCTATTGTACAGCAATATACACATTTGCAGACTCCCTTCCTTAGTAAGGGATCCTTCTCGTTCTCGTAATTAATTTCGTTTCTTTTGTTCCTAGAGTTCACAGTGTATAATAAATTCTGCAACTGATGGGTAGTTACTCTAAAACATACAACACAGACACACACAGCACATGGTGGGGTAAGGCAACTGAGTACAAAACATTCTGCAATGATTCTCAGTTCAAAACTAAATCTCTTGCAAATCTATGTAAATCTATGTGAAACTGTAACATTGCCTTTCCCTCTCTTCAGGCTGCATTATTCCTCACTTATTTGTTTCTTCTGTGGGCCGTATCTCTCATATTACATGACATTTATAACAACAAATAGGGATACCCAAACTGACACTTCTACTATCCCGTGAACAGTATAACAAGAACAAGCAAAAAAATCCTGCACCTTCAGTTTATCGGATGCATATAGCTGCACATGAAATGGCGTTTCTGAACCCTAGCTCTCCTTCTTAATAGCCCAGTGCACCACGTATTTGGCTCTCTTAAAAAAAATGCTGTAACGGCACACCATAGCGACCGGAAAATTATCAAAGTTCAGTCCTTCGATGCTGCACCTCAGTGCTGCCATACTACCGGAAAATATGCCAGGTTGCACTACAAAACTGGCTCCTAGTAAGAACTCCGACATGCGAAGGTTCAGACAGGGCAAATTGATTAAGTACCTCATGCGATGTTCTCATTTTCATCACCTTCCAGTGCTCAAGTGAAGTCAATCCAAGCAATGATTTATCGAAATCTGACGACAGCTGGTTCTGTCCCGGTACCATTGATGGCCGCATATTGTCTAGAAGAAGGCCAGGGACTGCAACTAATCTGTCTCATGCTAGACACACTGGTCCGACACCTCGAGTTATGGTCTGTGCTGCGACTTTGTATGACACCAGGATCACTCTCGTGGCTATCCTACACACCTTAACTGCAAAACTGGAGATTCGAACTGTTGTGCTGCCATTTATGAACGGCATTATGGTTGGTGTTTCCCAACAGGATAGCTCTCGCTCCCATACCGCTGTTGCAGCCCAACATGCTCTACAGAGTGTCGACGTGTTGGCTTCGTCATCGGACAACTCCAGCGTCATCCACAGATGGCGTTAACCATCCCTGTATTGACCGACCAAGTACAACAGGCATGAAACTACATGTCAGAAACTGACTTATGGCACCTGTAGAACATAATGCATGCACTTTTGCATGCTTGCAGTCAATATTCTGGAGGTTACATCCGTTATTAATATACCAGCATTACACATTTGAAGTGGCTTATCTCGTGTTCACATTAACCTCGGATCTTGTAATGTTAATCACTTAAATATGCTGCCTATACAGATGTATTCCCAAAATTTCATTACTCTATATTAATTATTTTGTGGTGTTGCGATTTTTTTCTGTAAGAGTATACATGTCTCCCTGTTTCCAGTGTTTATTGTATATCTCCGTCTCTTTACTAGAATATCATAGCCAGTGATTCGTCCTCATAGTCACTGTTCAGTTCTCTGCCTTCTTCCCTGTCTATTTCAATCTTCAGAACAGCTGGACTTCCTACGTCCGCATAATCTCTCGTTTCCCAGGGTTTTATCACACGTTCTCCTCTCACACATTCGGACTCGTCTCCACTCGAATCGTCATCCGTAAATCTGTATCTATCCATTCCCTCGTGTGTAAATCCTTCGAATGTTTTACTACCCTCTTCCAAGGTATAGCATCGTAAGTATCTGTATTTTTGTCCTCGTCTTTTTGTACTCCTACTTATCGGAACAGTTTATCGCCCAAGCTTCACTTATGGACAACTCTTACGGACAGCTACGCGCATTAGCACGCCCATTCCGGGATTCGGGGAGATACGCCGGCACCGGATCTAATCAGCATGGTCGATTAACGACTATGTACCGGCTAGCTTGGATATAGTTTCTAGGCGGACTCCCTCATCCGACTGTGTGTATACCGGGCTGGTATCCATCCTACTTCATTTATACGTTTCCCAAATATTTCTGTTGTGGCAGGAAGGGCGTCCGACCATATTGTACCACTAATATAGCCAAATCCAGATTAACATACCAACCGCAAGAAGAATCCGGGGTAAAGGTCAAGGATACGAAATTTAAAAAAAAAAGCTTTGCTTCTGTACGATGGTATCCTCCAGACAAATACAAGTACCTTCAGAAAAGACATTTCAGCATCTAAATATTTAGCTTATGTTAACATCACGTCTAATTCAACTTCGTTACATTAACTTTGCTTTACTTTTGTTAACGATTATCTTATAACTTCTTTTCTATCCGTTCCGTTCAACTACTCGTCCATGCCCCCTGCAGTCTCTAACAGAATTACAATGTCATCGTCAAAATTTACTGTTTTCTTGATCTCTCATTCTTTTACCAGATTTTTTCATGATTTCCTTCACAACTTGCTCAATGTACAGATTAAATAACATTGTGGATAGGCTACTAGACTTGTAACTCCCATTTCAACTACTGCTTCGCTTTCATGTCGTTCGCCGCGAGTAGTGGCAGGACGTTTTGAGGCGCCATGCCGCGGACTGCGCGGTCCCTCCCGCCGGAGGTTCGAGTCCTCCCTCAGGCATGGGCATGTGTGTTATTCTCAGCACTGTGGTACATGCCGGTAAAGTTAGTTTAAGTAGTGTCGAAGTCTAGGAAGCGATGACCTAAACAGTTTGGTCCCTTAGGAATTCACACACACATGAACATTTTCACGTCCTTCGACATTTATATCTGCTGCATGGTTTCTATAAAAGATTTAGAAGACTTTTCTTTTACTGTATTTTACCCAAGCTATCATCAAGGATTTGAAAGAACGTATTCTTGTCAATTTTTCAAAATCTTTCTCTATATGTACAAATGTTAAAAATATAACTTGTAATTCTACAGTCTATATTCTAAGATATGCAGTGGGGTTGGTATTGGCAGACGTGTTCCCTCATTTATCCAGCCTTCTATTGAGTCGGCTCCTACCAGTTTTCTAATTCTTCCGTAAATTATTTCTGTCACGATTTTGCAACCATCGATTATTATAGTGATGGTTTCCTATTACTCACACCTGTCACCATTATTCTTCTAAGTAATTGGAATTATTACATTCTTACTGAAGTGTGAAGGTATTTCTCATTTCTCATTTATCGTACTCACCAGGTAGACTAGTTTTATCATGGAAGGTTATCCCAAGGATCACAATAATTCTAAGGAAATGTTGTCTACTCCAGTGGTCTTGTTTCGACATTTGTCTTTGATAGCTGTACCAAATTATTCTCGCAGTATCACAGCATTTATTTTAACTTTATTGACTTTCTCTTTCTTTTCTGTAACACTGTCTTGAAGTTCATTTCCTTTAAATAGACCATCCTCCCTCCTTTCAGCTTTCCCTTCTTTGTTCCACACTGGTTTCCTATTTTTAATATTCAAAGATGTGTTTCTCCTCCTAGAAAGGTCTTTTTAATTTTCCTAACCACGGCGTATATTTTCCTGATAGTCATACACGCTTCCACAGTTCTGCATTTCTCCTCTAGATGCTCCTGCTATGCACTATGGCACTTTCTGTCAGTCTTATTTTTAAACTTTGTAAGTAGGCTGTTTAGGTTTTTATATTGGTAACGCCACATAGCGCTCTGTATGAAAATCACTGGCTGTGCTGTGCGCAATCTGTGACTGCTTTGCATTGTTGTCTGCCATTGTAGTGTTGGGCAGCTGGATGTTAACAACACGTAGTGTTGCGCATTTGGAGGTGACCCGCCTGCAGTGGTGGATGTGGGGAGAGAGATGGCGGAGTTTTGAAATTTGTAAGACTGGATGTCATGAATTGCTATATACATTATGACTTTTGAACACTATTGAGATAAATACATTGTTTGTTCTCTATCAAAATCTTTCATTTGTTAACTATGTCTATCAGTAGTTAGTGCCTTCAGTAGTTCGAATCTTTTATTTAGCTGGCAGTAGTGGCGCTCGCTGTATTGCAGTACCTTGAGTAACGAAGATTATTGTGAGGTAATTGATTTGCGAAAGGTATAGGTTAATGTTAGTCAGGGCCATTCTTTTGTAGGGATTATTGAAAGTCAGACTGCGTTGCGCTAAAAATATTGTGTCAGTTTAAGCACAGTCTTGTATAATTTTTTCTAACGGGACGTTTCAACTTCTACGCTCCTTTTTGCCTGTTAACTTTTCCGCATTTTTGAAATTCTCTCGTTTACTCAAAGTAATTCAGTATAGCTTGTCTTATCCAAGTAGTTCTATGGCGCCTTCTGTTTTTGCACAATCCTTCCTCGTCTGCCTTTACTCTTTCCTGTACTAAAGTTACTCATTTGTCTTTCCACGGTTTTAGTCAATCATTATATAAACCTCCTTTTGAAAATATATACAGTTTTCCAGCTTCTGCTTCTTATAACTAAATCTCTGTAATGTCATAGTTCTGATCTACAGTTCATAACTAATTAAATGAGCACAGTCCACACCTTCCTGTGGAAATGTTTCTCAGTTTCAAATTTAATACGAAATCTATGCTTCGCCATTATTTAAACTACCTGAAAACTTCCATGTTGTTGATTCTTAAACAAAGTGCTAGCAATGCTTGATTTGTGCTGTGTGTCTCGTTCTGCTATGCGATTTCTCGTTTCACTTCTTTTTCTTTACATTCATTTTCCCACTGCTGATTGACAGTTTCCCGTCACAACCTATTTTTATAACCCTTAACTATTCAAAATTTATTTTAATTCAACATACACACTTGAATCTGTTCATAATCCGCGAAGCTAGCAGGCATTTTAACTTGTACTACTGTATTGGGTTTTTGGCTTTGTATCTACCTTGACTACCATAATGCAGGCTCCGTGATTTTTACAGTAGCTTGTCCACATACCTGTTTTCGTATTTATTATGAGAACTAGTCCTGCATCAAACTTTGAATGTAATATTTATTACTTTCAGTTAACCCCAAGTGTTAAAAAATATGCAAATCACATTAAACAACATCATAAATCTACGATGTAGCTACATGGTATATGTAACTACTAGTATATGTATATGGACAATGTACTTTTATAGTTATTGCTCGAATTTTTTTTAGCATATACGTAAAGTCTATAAGAACTACAACAGAAATAAGGAAAATAACCATTTGTACAGCTGTATGTTTGCCAAAGACCGTATAAAGTCTGTTTAATTTAGCTGTATTAATAGTTTCTTTACATGTAACACTAGTCTAAAATTAGGTCTAGCAATTACATACGTATATTCATATCGACGGTCCAAGCTAATTACTAGCATCTCATGTCTTATTTTTCGCACATTCTGCATAATTTTTCCAAAACGGTTTTATTCTTACCTTTTGAAAAATTATTTTTTGAATCATTTTCTGTAGTCAAGGTTTCCCAGGATTAATATTACTATGCATAACTTATCCTGAATAGACAGAAAATAATACTTTTATGATGAGAAAAGAACGTACATAGTGTTTCGATTTGAATAGTAATAATTCTGTTTTACTTTTTATCTCAAAGACTAAAAGGGAGGATCTCTGTCATTATTGACGCTTGTTTTTCATTCTTCTCCTGTTAGTTATTTTCATGGTCTCCAGAAATAATATACATGTTAGTCTTCATGAATAATAAGTAACGATAAATGAAATTCATTGTATTGTGCTTCTTTATTTTAATGAAAATATCATGTTTTAATAGCTAGTCACGTGGATCAAGTGGTGCCTTTTTGTGATCAAAATTAGCGGGATTGGTCATGATCCATTCAGCTGCCATTGTGCCCGCCCCACTGAGATAATTACTATTTATATTTATTACATAGAACACGCTTGCTTTATCTTGACGAAGTCTTATAGTTTTATTCTTCACAGTCATAGAATGTTAACCTAGCCAGTTAATTCCAAAGAAGATGCTTCGTGTCCTCATCAACGTAAGAGAAGATCTTTTATCGTAAAAGATATACTTCTCTCTCTCTCTCTCTCTCTCACCGATGGGACGGACTTTCTTTGTGATGTGGAACCACGATTCGCTAATAACTCATTCTGACTCTTATTTTTGAAGTTCCAGAACAAACTTTAAAATTACACGATTAATTATTAATATTATAACTTTACAGTGTAAATTGCCCAGAAGATGACCCCATCGCGGGTTGAAACAGGTTGGCGGCACAATAAATAATGCGATTGTGACTGTCATGTTGAATAATTGATTATAAGTAAATTAATCGCTGTGTATCTCGATACAACTATGCTGTCTAAAAATCTGCAGAATGGAAAGCGGTTTCTCTAAAATTCAGGACTTGCTGTGCTGCTAGGTGGTGGCGCTGTTTCCTCTGTCCATAACCACAGATCAGAATGTTTTCTGGATACTGAAGGCCTGTTTTTGAAATACACAGATGAGCCATAAAATTATGACCACTGATCACCGCAAGATTAAATACCGCTTCGTGACATTGCGGGTACGTGACGCGGTAAGTAAATCATGTAAACGAAGCAGGGAATGGGGAGCCATTCTAGCGACGATACAGGCCTCAAATGGGAAAACCCACTGACGTAAATGATTTGGACAAAGGACGTATTGTTATGGCTTGACGTCTGGGAAGGAATACGTTGTGATCAGCGAAGCTGGTTCGCCGTTCGCGAGATACTGTCGTGATCATCTACGGAAAGTGTTTGAAGGACGGTGATCACGAGCAAGAGACAAAGAGTTTTATGTCCACGCCTCATCACAGAACAAGGAGATCAGAGACTTGCCCACTCTATAGAGTGGGATAGGTGGCATTATGAGGCAAATCTCACGAAAGGCTACAACGCTGGTTCACATACAAGTGTTTTAGGGGACACTGTTCACCGCACATTGTTGAACATGAGACTCTGCAGCAGATGACCCATCCTTGTCCCCGTGTCGACCCAACGACATTGTCAACTACGACTGCAGTGGCCAATTGATCATCGAGTTTGCTCCGAAAACCAGTGGAAACTTGTCAGCTGGTCACATGAATCACATACCTTGCTGTACCAGGATACACCGACATCCAGTCGAATGGCTGCTCCAGCGTGCATCTCGCCGTGAACGCGGGTCGGTGAGGACCCTCTTACGTTATAAGGACACTTACCTGAGCTTCCATAAAACCTGTTGTAGTAATCGAAGGCGCCATGAAAGCTGTGGAATAAGTCAATATTATTATGGAGCACCAGAATCCTGTCACGTTTGATTTCTTCCCCTACGGCCAGCGGAATAAATGTCCTTGTTACAAGACAAGAATCGTGCCGCACTGGCTTGGCGAGGATGGTAGTGAGCTCAGGTTGATGTCTTGGCCCCAAAATTTCCCATATTCGTGCTTTATGTAATATACCTGGGACGCTATCGGGCACCAGCTCGGCGCTCTCAAATCACTTGTCTGCACCTTGCGGTAATTATGTGACCTGTGCTTTTACATCAGGGGTACATATGTCCAAAAACCTACCAAGAACTTTTCTAATCCATGCCACGTAGAATCGCTGCTGTATTGGGTTTCAAAAGAACACCAAGAGGTTATTAACAGGTGGTAATGGTGTTGTGGCTCACCCTTGTACATGTGAGAATCATGTGATAGACTCGTTACATCAAAATTCTCCAACGTTTCTGAAAACACACGAGTAAATTTAATGCCCATTCATACCTCTCATTTACATCAAGATATGGTACACTGAAGATCCAAAGAAATTGGTCCATTTGCCTAAGATCGGGTAGGGCCCCAACGAGCACGCACACTTGCCGCTACACGACGTGGCATGGATTCAACTAATATCAGAAACAGTGATGCAGGAAATTGACACCTTGTAGGGCTGTCCATAGAACTGTAAGAGTACGAGAGCATGGGGATCTCTTCTGAACAGCACGTTGCAAGGCTTCGCAGATATGCTCAATAATGTTCATTTCTGGGGAGTTTGATGGCCAACGGAAGTGTTTAAACCCAGAAGAATATATCTGGAGCCACTCTGTAGCAATTCTGAATGTGTAGGGTGTCGTACAGTCCTGCTAGAATGGTCCAAGTCCGCCGATTGCGCAATGGACACGAATGGATGCAGGTGATCAGACAGGATTCTTACATACGTGTCACCTGTCACAGTCCTATCTAGACGTATCAGGGTACCATAGCACTCTAACCGCACGCGCCCCGCACCATCACAGAGCCTCCACCAGCTTAAACGATCCTCTGCTAACATGCAGGGTCCCTGGATTCATGAGGTTGTCTCCATACCCTTAAACGTCGATCCGCTCTATACAATCTGTAACGAGACTCGTCCGACCAGGCAACATGTTTCCGGTCAATAACAGTCCAATGTCGGTGTTGCAGGGCGTAGGCGAGGAGTAAAGCTTTGTGTCGTGCAGTCGTCAAGGGTTCGAAAGCTCATATCGATTATGTTTTCTTCAATGGTTCGCACGCTGACACTTGATGGCCCAACACTGAAACTTACTGCAATTTGCGGAAGGGTTGCACTTCTGTCACGTTGAACGATTCTCTTCAGTCGTCGCTGGTCCCATTCTTGCAGGATCTTTCTCCGCTCCCAGCGATGTCGGAGATTTGTGGTTCTGCCAGATTCCTGATATTCACGGTACACTCGTGAAATGATCGTACGGGTAAATCTCCACTTCATCGATAGGTGCCGTGTCTCATCGCTCGTGTGCCGACTTTAACACCACGTTCAAACTCACCTGACTCTTGATAACCTGCCATTGTAGCAACAGTAACCGATCTGACAACTGCGCCAAACACTTGTTTCCTATAGGCGTTGCCGAACGCAGCGCCGTGTTCTGCCTGTTTACATATCTTTATATGTCAATATGCACGCCTATAACACTTTCTTCGGCGCTTCAGTGTGTATGAGCTTCACCAGTAATTGTATTGCAATCAAATATGAACATATTGTTTGCAACTGGGCGTCTAAATAACAGAGAATGATAGCAGCTGTGACGCCTTTTTAAACAAATTGTAAATGTTCTACGTCTGTAATGAGTTGCAATTTCACATTAATAGTTTTCAGCAAAGCATCATGCCTTAAACCAGGCGAAGTTGCTTAATGAGTAATGTCTACATCGACTGACTGTTCACTCAGTTCTTGTTAGAATATTTTATACATTATGAATGGAAACACCCACTACGCTGGTATAACATTTTACATTATCATTTATTCCTCAAATCGGTTTTCGACTGTTACCATCATCAGGTACCTTACGAAAACTTTTGGGTGAAATAAATAACAGGTATTACATAATATTACACCAGTGCTGTGTGTGTTTTCCCCGTAATGTGTTGTACCGAGTTGGTGTTGAACACGCCAGATATTGAAGGAACCCAATTTAATGGCGCACTTCTTCTGTACATGTATTACTGCAATAGCTACAGTAAACATTGTTCTTCGGAATCACAGAAAAATGATCTTTATTTATTTTCTCATCTTTATCATTGTCTGTTTTAATTTTTTACATACGTTCATAATTACAAAATAAGCAATTTAGTTTGTTACATTCAGAAATACTACTGTAGGTGTAAAATTAGGTCATTATTTAAGTTACAACTGCGACATATAGGTCTTCAAAACGCCAGTGAAATATCAATGTTATATGTGTTTCACAGCAGGTCCCTCGAAACGTTCGTTCAAGATGTAAGTAATCTTGTCACCTCGAAGTGTTTCTAGCTGCAGAAGATCCACAAGACGTTGAAATCAGGTACTACAAATTAGGATTAAAAGTGGAGTGACGATTACGCTTAACTTATCAAAATCATGCGATTCATTCAACACATGACTTTACAAATGAATTAATGACAGTAGTATAAAAAAAGGCGAGGAGCTACACTCCTGGAAATGGAAAAAAGAACACATTGACCCCCGTTTGTCAGACCCACCATACTTGCTCCGGACACTGCGAGAGGGCTGTACAAGCAATGATCACACGGACGGCACAGCGGACACACCAGGAACCGCGGTGTTGGCCGTCGAATGGCGCTAGCTGCTCAGCATTTGTGCACCGCCGCCGTCAGTGTCAGCCAGTTTGCCGTGGCATACGGAGCTCCATCGCAGTCTTTAACACTGGTAGCATGCCGCGGCAGCGTGGACGTGAACCGTATGTGCAGTTGACGGACTTTGAGCGAGGGCGTATAGTGGGCATGCGGGAGGCCGGGTGGACGTACCGCCGTATTGCTCAACACGTGGGGCGTGAGGTCTCCACAGTACATCGATGTTGTCGCCAGTGGTCGGCGGAAGGTGCACGTGCCCGTCGACCTGGGACCGGACCGCAGCGACGCATGGATGCACGCCAAGACCGTAGGATCCTACGCAGTGCCATAGGGGACCGCACCGCCACTTCCCAGCAAATTAGGGACACTGTTGCTCCTGGGGCATCGGCGAGGACCATTCGCAACCGTCTCCATGAAGCTGGGCTACGGTCCCGCACACCGTTAGGCCGTCTTCCGCTCACGCCCCAACATCGTGCAGCCCGCCTCCAGTGGTGTCGCGACAGGCGTGAATGGAGGGACGAATGGAGACGTGTCGTCTTCAGCGATGAGAGTCGCTTCTGCCTTGGGGCCAATGATGGTCGTATGCGAGTTTGGCGCCGTGCAGGTGAGCGCCACAATCAGGACTGCATACGACCGAGGCACACAGGGCCAACACCCGGCATCATGGTGTGGGGAGCGATCTCCTACACTGGCCGTACACCTCTGGTAATCGTCGAGGGGACACTGAATAGTGCACAGTACATCCAAACCGTCATCGAACCCATCGTTCTACCATTCCTAGACCGGCAAGGGAACTTGATGTTCCAACAGGACAATGCACGTCCGCATGTATCCCGTGCCACCCAACGTGCTCTAGAAGGTGTAAGTCAACTACCCTGGCCAGCTAGATCTCCGGATCTGTCCCCCCATTGAGCATGTTTGGGTCTGGATGAAGCGTCGTCTCACGCGGTCTGCACGTCCAGCACGAACGCTGGTCCAACTGAGGCGCCAGGTGGAAATGGCATGGCAAGCCGTTCCACAGGACTACATCCAGCATCTCTACGATCGTCTCCACAGGAGAGTAGCAGCCTGCATTGCTGCGAAAGGTGGATATACACTGTACTAGTGCCGACATTGTGCATACTCTGTTGCCTGTGTCTATGTGCCTGTGGTTCTGTCAGTGTGATCATGTGATATATCTGACCCCAGGAATGTGTCAATAAAGTTTCCCCTTCCTGGGACAATGAATTCACGGTGTTCTTATTTCAATTTCTAGGAGTGTAGTTGCCACGAATCGTGTGGGGTTGTGACGAGAATACAGGGTGTTTATAAATAAATATCGGGGTTTTAACGCTTTATAATATTTATTACATTAAACTTACAGTTATAAATGATACTTCAAATGAAAGAGCAACTCAGTTTTACCAAGAACCTTGTAAATGTTCAATGTGAGCACCATTTATCACATGGCACACATCAAGTCTATAGCCGAGTTCTACCCAAACCCTTGCTTTGCATGGCCTCCACGTTCACCCGACCTAACGCCATGCCATTTTTTTTTTCCTTTGGGGATTTATCAAGGATCGTGTGTACGTGCTTCCGCTACCAGCAAACCTCCCCGTGTGACAGTTGGTACTCACGTTGAATATTTATAAGGTTCTTGGTAAAACTGTTAGAGTTGCTCTTTCATTTGACATATAATTTATAAATGTAAGTTTAATGCAATAAATATTATAAAGCGTTAAAACCACGATATTCATTTATTAACACCCTGTATTACAACGCTGTTGTTGCTCCGTTGCTTATTTGTGATCGCTCAAGGAACATATGTAAGAAATTGAAAAATTTCAAAACTGCGCAATTTGTGTCGGGTTCATCAGATCAGTGGAAAATCACTTCCTATCTGCTCAACAAACGTCATTGGGACTCCGAAAAATAGAGTGTGATAACAGCATGGAGAAAACAGTTTTTTATGGTGAAAAGATTTAGTCCAAATTATCAGAAATCTGCCATCACTAAAATCGGTAAAAACACGTAACACTAGTTCATTTTCATACCTCACCCTACGTACTGGCCGAGCAGAGACGAATTAGTTTTATAATAACAGGCTTATAGACCAAGCGGGCTTGCAATGACTTCAGGTACTTGCTCCTTCCTACTAACTCATTCTAATCCCCCACTTTCTTCATACAGGTCAGGGTAATCCCATGCAGGTACATTTCTCGGTATTTCCAACCCGCGCCTACCCCAGTTGTGGAAATGAAGATAGCCGAAATTGTTAATGTTGTCTCATCGCAACTATGGCTGTATGAAATAATTAGTTGAAAGGGATTTAAGTTCAACAACCTTAAGTGTCCAGATGTAGCATCTGTTACTGAAACAGGAATGAGCCAATGAATGCTGTTGCGAAATATGCCACACACAGATGTACTTAACCTATCGCGTGAACTCAGCCGCTGTATACTAATCGGTATGAAGTAGATGATGATAGTTAGATTCGATTATCTGCCAAGATAACAGTTCGCAGACAGACGTGTATTGTTCAAGGAAGTTTGTAGAAGCAAGGACGGGCGGCGTAGTACATGAATTGTCCTTCGTCTTTTTTATGTACGGCGGAAAAACCCGTGGAGAAATCCAGCGGGTACGTTCTGTGTTTCTCGCTGCTTCTCTTGATCATGTAGATTCGGTGACACGATGAATGTGGGATACTCTGAACGTTTTCGTCACCTTGCTACTTCGGAACAACACAATTGTCGGCACATCATGTTTTGCATACGCATTTAACGCTGAATAAGCCAGAGTTTTCACGACTTGACAGCTCTTATGAACCGCTAGACTTTGTGGTGTAAGCTCAAGCTGCCTATGATATTACTGTTAACAAAGTGTTCCACGAAAGACAGCTCATTTAAGGTGGTTATGTGAAGTGAGGTACTAATAAGAATTTAACTCCGCACACACAGTTATTTTTCTTATTCGAGGACTTCGCTCCGACTTGGAGACAAGTTATTAATCCTGTTACGACACTATGACTGTAGTCACCTTACCATTCTCCATTTACATTTAGTGTTTCGTGATAGCTGGTCTAGAGTATGTTAAATACGACTATTCTTCAAAATTATCGAGACTTACGAGATATGAAAAAAAAAACATTTTACTGCACTATGGCGACGTTAAAGGATGAGAGTGCTATTTATTAAAATGGTCAAATGAGGTATGTGTGTAGAGCACAGAAAGAAGTGTACAATAAAAGTTACCAGTAAATATTTTCGTTAGTTACTCACTTTCGTTTCTTGCGGTTTTAAGAAGTCTTAATTTCTGTAAGCTCCTATGTAAGTTTTATCTGTTCCCGGGTAATGTTCCCCTGATCGGAAAAACGTACATCGCAGATCAGTTCCATAATGAAACTCACCTCTTCTTTCTTGCGTTTCAACTGGGAAATAATCATATTCTTTAGTGCCTTCTGGCAACTGAAAATAAAGGCCCATCAAGCGCGATCTCGGCACCATGGGCCCAGTTCCCACGAATGTTGCTGTCTTAAAGAGTCGGTTTTGTAATCAAGAATAACGTTGTGACTCTTCAGGCTTCCCCGGCGGATATGTTGTAAATAGTCTTCACGGGTCTGCCGCCGGATTACGTGCAAATCCCACAATATTTCTTCGAATCAACTGTCCGACATCATCAGGTGTTTGAACCTCGCTGGTGGCTAGGTACGACTGACAAGATCCGCGTGTCGACGCCGCTGTATACAGAGCCCGCGCGTGAAGATTGCGCAGGAGCGGAAACCACGCATGCGCAAAAATTTGCAGATAGATTGCTCCAGACTGAACGCCCTCTACCGGGAGACGCAGAGAGGCCGTTCTGCGCGTGCACTGACGCTGTGTTTACTAACATGCTTCCAAAGTGATGACGGGTCTATTATCGAAAGCTCTTTACTTTCTCGTCGTGACTTAACAACACCAGCTTCCACTGCCGTTGTCTCTACCTCACCATTTACAACCTTTCTGTTCAGTTAACCAGTACACTAAAGCAACTCAGCCTAATCCTCGATTACAAACTCAGGTGGAAATCGCCCCTGCTAATCACCCAACATAGAATCCACAATAGAACAAAATTTATGCCCGAACATGGGAACTGCAGCCCTCTAACACGCTTCAAGCGTGCAAAACGTTAATCAAACCAAACCTTTAGCTACTGCCTACAAATACTCAAAAACGCCACTCACTCCACCTTTCCCTCCTCCCCCCCCCCCCCTCCACACACACACACACACACACACACACACACACACACACACACTCGGATCCTGAATGACCTTAATTTCCCCTCTCTCGTCTACCATACTGCACCCCAGGTTTTCTGTTTGTTATTTTTCCACAAGCCTGACACCGATCATACTATCGTCTCGTCCCTGTCAACCACTGCACTATGCTATGCTTTACCGTTCTTAGCCCCCCAATCTCTCACCTACTAACTTGCTGTATCCTACCCTGTGGAAACCTTAACCGTCCTTCCCAATCTGACAAAGAAATCAAGGCAGTGATCGACCCAGCCTTCCACGTCAAAGAATATACCGCTCAACATTTACTTTACAGTTTTTCCAAAAGCTTGGTTAGATGTCCTCCCCAAACCTCCTATCGCACATCGTCCCTTCAGCAACCCCCCTCACGTGCTGCTCACTATCTGTAACGCAGTCAAGTAAAGTTTACTGTTCTGTATACATCTGTGAAAATTATTAACAATTTTCTGAATTGTATAATTCAACAAAACTTTACTTAAAATCTTTAATATACAGCTTAACCAACTGTTTCTGTGCTTTAAAAAACGTGTAGATTTTAAAAATTTTTCTGTGCACTGTGATTATATATCTTATAAATGCTCCCAGCATAAGAGTGGAAATGTATAACTGTCTGGACACTCTTACAATTACAGGCGGGTGACTGAAATAGCAGCTAAGGGAAAGAAGACACTGAAAGCAGAGGCAGTTTGTACATGTATAGCAGCGCATGTTACGAGATCCGCGATCTAGGAGCTCCGCACTACAACGAAATTTTTTGCAGAAGAATTAACTGTAACCAGGTTTGAATTCAAAATAGCAACACAGTTTAGGATTACGTATACTTGATTGTGTAGTATTTTTGGAGCACTGGAAGTAAGAAATCGTTACAATAAAATTTTACTTCGAACTTTTGAAGAATACATGGAACGTATTTAATTTTACTAAAGCACACTTAACGTATTAGAGATTGGTACAAGAGAATTATGTGTCTCACTATAGTCAGCTGTCGACTGTTACCATTGTGTTGACGAAGATTAATTGTTTTACATCGTTAACAGAAAAGCCTACAAATATTTGGTGTACATACCTTCACACGAAACAGGTGCTATTGAGATGATCGTTCGGACAACCAAAATACCGCCAAAGCTTGGTAGATATTGATTTGAAACACGTTTACTGTCAATTTTGAGCACTTAGTGTTGCCTCAGCTATCCTGTTTCACATTCTTTCACTAATTACGAAATATATGTATCGTTACCATATTTGCGCTCATTTCCGTGAAGTTTAGATGCATGGTTTAATGTTCAACATATTCCGATATGCTAGTGTACTCTTTCTCTTCCATAAATATCTCATTTTTAGGTCTACAGCTTATCGCATTAACGACTTGTAGATCAGAATCAGTGTTAGAATGTCAGTTGAACCACCCATTTAGTACCTAAAACACTTAAATTTACGCGTTTTGAAGGTTGAGCCTTCATCAGAACTATAATACAAAAGTCTCTAAATGTGACGAACAAAACATCAATAAAAACAATAAATTATGTGGTTCCTTTACTTGCACGTGTGCCTTCTTAATGTGGTACACCAACACCATTGTCAACTGACGTAATAGGGTAAAGTGGAAAGCCGTATGTTGTTCTGAGTCAGAGTCCAAATAACATCGATTTTGTGCACGGTCCATACGTCTCTATGAAACCCACACAGAGAAGACAAACGAAGAGGAAACTAGAATGAGCACTTCGTGATTGCAAAAACATATGCAAAGAGATACGAAATAAACAATACTGACGCGTAAACTTGCCCGGATGCTCACAAATTCAAAGCCTGTCAGGAATGCGCAATATATTCTGATAATTCATAACGATCTGGGGTACTTTTGTATTACTAAAACAGTTACTTTATATCGATAAGCTGACATTCATTTTTATTAATACAGCTCATAATAATGAGCGTTTCATCTTTCATTTATATCTTATATTTACGTGTTGCGTTTAACACACCAATCAGCATTAGTATAGTCTTACAGATGATTGAAAACATTCTGACCAAGTTCGGATAGTTTTTCAATTTCATGCCTGTGCATAATATGTGGGTAGCATGGATAGCACTTCGTCGCCTTGCCTGTTTTTTTATAGTGTGTAGCATACTTCAAAGCTGTGCGAATCAGCATAACGAAAAAGGCGAGGAGTCTCACTTGTTTTGTCCACTACTGTACATTTTATCAGCTTACACACACAGTACTTAGGTTCATTTTGCTTTACGGCAAAATAACACTAAATGTATGCCCATTGAGTGTACTTCTGCAAATAAAATCACCCACTGAGAAGGTCACACCGTATCATCAACCTCGTGGGCCACCAGAATAGCTGATGATTGTATGCAGAGCGAACGAGGTAATATAAAAAAGCGACACCCCAGTGGAAACAAAAATCAGGTTGAATTCCTGTACTTTCTATTTTATTGCGTATATCCCGTCGTACGATGCACACTGTTTACATACTTTGGCAAATTTAAATTACTTTAACTTTGATGCCGGTTCGCGTGCGCTGCTCGTGTAAGCCTTATTCTCTGTGTCTACGCATGCCCACTGTTTAGATACTTTGACAGATTTAATTTATTTTAACTTTGAGGCCGGTTCGTGTGTGCTCCCTGTTATTCGTGTAAGCATTACTCTCTGGGTCTAAGCATAAAGGTTTGTCACCTGAGAACAAATCAACATGTACCCAAACGACCATGGGAAACCGTCGGCTGTTGTACGAGATCTGCGGTCATTAATCTGTCGCGGGGATTCGATCTGGATCAAGCTCATCCCGCTGTCTCGCAAGATAGAGCACTGCACTTTACCATATGTGAATAGACCTGCAGAATTCCTTTACTAATGTGAGGTGACAAAAGTCATGCGAAACCTCCTAAAGTCGTGTCGGGCCTCCTTTTGCTAGGAGTAGTCTAGCATCTCGACGTGGCGTGGACTCAACAAGTCGTTGAAAGTCCTCTGCGGCAATATTGAGGCATACTGCTTCTATGGCCGTCAATACTCGTAAAAGTGTTGCTGGGGCAAGACTCTGTGCAAGAACTGAGCTCTCGATTATGTCCTGTAAACGTTCTGCGGGGCTAATGTCTTGCGGTCTGAGTGGACAGATAATTCGCTCGATTTGTGCAGAATGTCCAACGTTGTTTAGGAACATAAAGTCCATGAATGACTGCCAGTGATCTTCAAGTAGGCGATCATAACCATTTCCAGTCAATGATCGGTTTCCATTCCTTGTAAACACAGCCCACTCCATTATGGAGCTGCTTGGGTCCGTGGCTTTGTGAGGTCTGCGCCACTCTCAAGCGCTACCATCAGCTCTTACCAACCGAAATCGGGAGTGATCTGACCAGGCCACGGTTTTCCAGTCGTCCGTGGTCCAAACGATACGAACACGAAGCCAGGAGAGGCGCTGCAGGTGATGTCGAGCTGTGAGCAAAGGCACTCGCCTCGGTCGTTTGCTGCCGTAGCCCATCAACTCCCAGATTTCGTCGCACTGTCCTAACGGACATGTTCACCATATACCCCACATAGATTTCTACGATTATTTCAAGCACTGCTGCTTCTTTGCTAGCACTGACAACTCCACCCAAACGTCGCTGCTCTCGGTTGTTAGCTGAAAGCCCTCGTGCACCCTGAAATTTGGTAATCTCACCACCGTCTTGACACTGTAGACCTCGGTATATTGAAGTCCCTTACGATTTCCTAGATGAAACGTCCCATGCATCTAGCTCTAACTACCATTCCGCTTTCAGAGTCTGTTAATTCCCGCCGTGCGGCCGTAACAACTTCGGGACCTTTTCACCTGAGTACAAATGACAGCACGGCCGATGGACTGCCCTTTTATGCCTCATTTACGCTATACTACCGCCATCTGTATATGTGCCTATTGCTATTCCACGGCTTTCGTTACCTCAGTGAATAACTACTAAAGACTCTCAACCTGATCTGCTCACTCACATTCAACCCCCGTAGTCCCTACAATAACATATGTTACTGCTCGCTCAACCATTGGACAATTTTAACCGAATTTAGCAATTCCTCACTGTGACCGTGTAGGTAAGGGATGCTCACTCGAATACAGAACAAGGAAAACTGGTAAGAAGGGAGTGAAAATCAAGCACGGAGAGACTAATATCGATACTAATTTTGATTTTACGCTGACACGCTTCCTGTATATAAGCATAGGCCGATACCCGCACATACCTCCGGAAATAGAACATATTCCCTGAATAAAATGGTCACAGAATCAAAATGAATGCTGTTGTTAATATTAAACGTCAGACCTACTAATTCGTGGCTGTTATTATAAATTTCACTACTGTGCCAACTGAAATATTGAAGCTGTTATCGACACACCAACAGCAAATGGATTACTGAGGAATGAATTTTAAGAGTAAGAATGCTACGTTAAACCACAGTTTTCTGAAAGTGCGGTTAGGGATAAAGAGTTCAAAGTATTGTCTTAAATTTAGCACCAAATCTGAGTTGTCTGTTGAGTCAAAGACTGTTGTCGGTCACAGTAGTACCTGTGCCATTCTACTGTTAAACTGTCAACGTATTGACTATGCTATACACGAAATATGGAATCAGATTTACTGTGCTGAGGTGGCAGTTGAAATATCTTTGGTGTTCTGCGACGTTATTCTTTGGTGTTTTCTGCACATCCATGTGTTGTGGTCAGTCAAATGAAAACTAGGCAAATGAAAAAGAAGTAAGCAAACTTTCATCATTTCAAGAGCAATCGCCAAAACTGTCAATACATTTGTCCCATACGAGGCAAGAACTGCCTTCATTGAATAACGGTTGCTGTTGCGTATGGAGCCACTGTTATACCCGAAGCAATTCGGTGGCCATGAATGACTCTCTTCAAGACTTCAAAATCATGGAAATCACGTGGGGAGAGATCTGGACTATATGGATGATGTGTAACGACTTCGCGGTAAAACTTTTTCAGCGCAATCCAAACAACCTTTGCAACATGTTATTGAACAGCAATGTATTTTGATAAATGATAATTATGTTTTCTTTAAAGTGCGGTGTGGACCTCAAACTGAGCTGATTGGCTAGCTCGTAAGAAATAAAATCAGTGCCAATAAAGGAGCAGCGTATGTTATGATAAGTAAAATGGACTTTATACCTTCCAGAGTGTGGTACAGATGTTGAGCATTAGTTGTCAAGAAGTGGGCTTAGTCTGTAAATTGTATCAGTACTGGTATTATGTAAACCATGAGATTTTCTTAAAATCTTACAGAACAATAAAGTTGCGAATGTAGTGTCATGTGGGATTTTTACCGAAAATCGACAATATTTTTTGAAATAATTTTATTCTGGTGCAAGATCCGAGTTTAGTTTCAAGTCAGAGATCGGCATTTTTGCTTTATTATTATGATAATTAACCTGCATGTCTTGTGGTAAGTAATTTTATTTTGCAGCAGAGATCATAGTTCCGAGATATCGAACTTCTGTCTTTGTGTGGAAGCTTTTTCCATCATTGCTTTTGACCATGTTGTGTTGTGGAGGCATGTCGTCTCCTTACATCATGTATCTGGCTTATAATGAAAATCTCCTTGTGTGGAAAATATCTGCGAGTAAGTGAAAGTAATTAAAAAACTATGGCAGTCAGGAAATAAAGTCAATTATATTTTTCCGTTGCTCAGTATGATGCGTTCTTCCTCCCCATAAAAAGGTGCTTAATGAGGTAAAGTGTCACTGAAAAATTTCTAAAAACGCTAAATATGAAACTTAACTGTACCACAAATGACATGGTCTCATATCCATATGCCAGTATCTTTACGTATTATAATTGTTACAGACACTTAAAAGGTTTTGTATCATCGTTGAAATAGATGAATGTCGCAGGTTTCCTCGAAATTTCGTTATTTAGGAGTGAAATCAACTGTCAACTGCCTGCTTAACATGATACCGTATGTATGGACACAACTGTATTGTGCTGTTGTAGAAAGTCACATATAGAGAAAGATAAAATTATAGGTGGGGTATTACGGTATTTGAAATAAAAATACTTTATTTGGTGCAAAACAAGCAATGAAATTTACTAATGAATTAGGACAGACTTTCACAGAAACATTTTATGTGACGTATAACAAAGAGAGATGAAATTTAATGATTCGGCAGAGTTTTAGGTGGTTATATATTTTTGATAGACAGTGCAGATGTGGAAATACTGTAAACTAAACCAGTTATGTATTTTTTATGCAGATGTGAGATGTTTGATAAAGTATTTGACCTAAATTTTCTTACATATTTTTAATAGATAGTACAAGTCACTTAGGTACCTTCGAACATGCTGCAGAATTCAGATGTTTTAGATACTTTTGATCTTAACGCCATTTACGTTTCACGTGGAGTTTACTACAGTATTTCCAAGTCAAAAATGAATAATGTATCTTTACGTATTTTGTATGTGTGTGTGTGCGTGTGTGTGTGTGTGTGTGTGTGTGTGTGAGAGAGAGAGAGAGAGAGAGAGAGAGAGAGAGAGAGAGAGATGAATTTGTTGTATGGCGCCAGTTTATGCAGTTCAGAGGAAGCTTTCATATTTTCTTTTGTCGTAGTGGAAAATTTGTAGTACTGGAAATGTCTTTTTTGAACATGGCGGCATATTATGCAACTCTGGTGATCCATACGTAATTTGAATAATACTTGTCAATCAGATTGCCCATTGTCATTGTTTACTGATTGCTTGTTTCATCAGTATTTTTTGAATTTAGGGCCAATATGACATCATAGGAAAATGTATGTGGTTTGTGAAATCATGAACATGATGTCACTGAGATGGGATGTTTCTGTGTGATGTCATATATATGACGGTCATGGGTTGTGACATAATGGCTAGGACACTGACCACCACAAATGATCAAAAATACGAGTGTAACAGAAGGGGCATTGCCCCTCTACTTACAAACAATATTTACTTAAATACCTATTGAACCTGAAACCAATACATCGGTGCCACAGTCATATTCAGGTTGTAATTTCGACAGCAATTGTGTCGGTCTTCACCAGTCCACTGCAGGATGTTTGAAATTGTTAAAGCGTAGTTATTAATCACAAATGACATGGTTATGTGGCATTATTTCCACGCCATAGCTATATATCCTACGTAACAAGTTTATTTTCTTGATTATGAATATCACCGAGAGTTACTTGAAATTATATTTAGAGGGAAGACAGGGGTCAGTGCCACAATGCTGCATTACTCAGTGGTCGAATGAAAAGCAAGAAGTATATTTTATCCCAAGTGTAGCAACCTCACAACAAAGCAAATGTGCAATAGAGAAAAGAAGTTAAATTTTAGTGCATATTTTTCAGTAGTAGTATAAGATGAATTCATTATGCACTGGTTTCCATGAACAACACAAAGAAGAAAAACAGTTCAGTAGACATAACTCGGTAATACTTTCAGGAACTGACTTTTGAGAATATTGTCAGAATAGTTATGTGATTACCTTCACATGCAGAGCCAGGGAGCTGCAATCCGTTTGCTTTCCTGTATGTATCGATTAATAGGGAAATAGTTAGAAGATGGGAAGAGAAAGCTGCTAATATAGGAAAGTTGGGCGAATTTTGCTAGATGACAAATATCTCACGAACTCTACAATAGCTGTTGGGATATGGGAAGCACGTCAACTCAGAATTGTTTAAGTGATTATGTGTTCGCATTCTGCCGTCAAAGATTCTCGCAAAAATCTTGAACAAAAAATTCGTCCCGTGGAACGTTCATCTGAGAACATTCAAGAGCTAGGACATGGGACAATGAAAGAGGCTTGGTGTCACGACGTTATAACAGCTCAACACAATGCAGTCTGAATTGAAGGTCAAAGGGTAACAGTTGTCATGACCCGTGAGACACAGTTTAACTTGCAAAGTGGGAGCTAACATAGATGTATGTGACAGAATGTAAGAAAGACCTTGGAACCATCAGCCAACATAGTTCTATTTAAAGGAATGGAAGAATAAATCGTTTAGAACCATTCTGCTAATCAACAGATGATAGAGATTTTGCCCAGCCTCGACAGGACAATGACTGGAAAGAAATTAGCTGTGTTCTTTCAAACATACTATTCTGCCATTTGCCTTAAGTGTCGTATGGGAAAGAAATTATATACGTGACTGGAGGGGCATTTAGACTTAAGCTAATTTTGACTTATGCTTAATATTCGAACCACATCTAGCTTTGGTAAAAATGGAAATGTCATTCACCTTCATTTGATCAACAGTTGTTCATATCTTTCCCCTTCCAACAGTGATTGCCACTTCCAACTATGATCGTTTGATATCTATATACATCCTTATGTATCTTCTCTCCAACAAGATGACATGTATGTCACCAATGAGTTAGTATGTCAAGAAATATCGTCAAATGTACAAAATTCAATTTGAAGTACCGAATTGAAGCCTGCATACCATGAATGGATTGGTCCTTGTGTTATCGTAAGTAACCCTACTCACCAAATAATTTTCATATTCTTATTAGGTTTGCAGCTTGAATTGTTACATCATGCAAATATATGGGGCAATTTGTTATAACTTTGCTTTAACATGTCGATGTATGGGGCAATTTGCTCCTGTTTTTTGCAATGGTATTATGATGTATGGTACAATTTTAATGATGATTATTTGTAACTAAAAATATTATTTGTGATCCAGTAGCTACCATCCACTGTCAAGTTATGGTATACAAACTGTCAGCTTCTGGCGTTGCATCACAAATGTAAGATCCAGTAGTTGACACTTCACCACACACACATAATGTCAGCTACTGGTGTTACTATACAGTTTTAAGACCCAGTATTTGACACCAGCTGCACATACACATTTTCAGTTACTGGCATTCACTATAGTGTTAATGTCCAGTATCTGACATCAACTCCACATACACGCTGTCAGTTACTAGTATTTCAATTACAGCAGTATTAAAGATGACCTTTAGTAAATTTGTGCAGGAATGATTCACAATTGTGTGCGATTTTTAGGGGTATTCCAGCGCCGGACGAACCCAGGGTTAACACAGCTGTTAGCCATGTAAAGAAAGAGCCGAGTAGATTGTTTTTGACTGAAAAAGTCGCATACCTGTGCTGTAACTGTTGCTGAACTTGAAAGATGTGAAAAGGCAAACAGTGGCCTGCACCTGCGAAAGGCAAAGGTCCCGAGTTCGAGTCTCGGTCGGGCACACAGTTTTAATCTGCCAGGAAGTTTCATATCAGCGCACACTCCGCTGCAGAGTGAAAATCTCATTCTGGAAACATCCCCCAGGCTGTGGCTAAGCCATGTCTCCGCAATATCCTTTCTTTCAGGAGTGCTAGTTCTGCAAGGTTCGCAGGAGAGCTTCTGTAAAGTTTGGAAGGTAGGAGACGGATACTGGCAGAAGTAAAGCTGTGAGTACCGGGCGTGAGTCGTGCTTTGGTAGCTCAGATGGTAGGGCACTTGCCCGCGAAAGGCAAAGGTCCCGAGTTCGAGTCTCGGTCGGGCACACAGTTTTAATCTGCCAGGAAGTTTCATATCAGCGCACACTCCGCTGCAGAGTGAAAATCTCATTCTGGAAACATCCCCCAGGCTGTGGCTAAGCCATGTCTCCGCAATATCCTTTCTTTCAGGAGTGCTAGTTCTGCTAGGTTCGCAGGAGAGCTTCTGTAAAGTTTGGAAGGTAGGAGACGGATACTGGCAGAAGTAAAGCTGTGAGTACCGGGCGTGAGTCGTGCTTCGGTAGCTCAGATGGTGCCAGTCGCGTTCCGGCACTCGGCCAGTGCACATCGCGCGGTGACGGGCTGTGGCGCGGGCCAGTGTTTGCGTCGCGAGCAGTGTTGAGGTGGGGAGCTGAGCAGCGTGTGCGAGCGCTGTTAACGTTTGTTTCTGTCTAACTGTTGTAAGTAATATGTCGACAATTAACAGAGCGAACAGCGTTCAGTGTGTTTTCGATCGTGCTGCCTTGCGACCGACGGCGTTTGAAATTCATGAGTGGATCTTTGAGGATTTGAAATTGCCTGAAGATATAGTCGACACGTTCCAGTTGGACTTTGTGCAGTACTCGTACGGAGTAAGAACCGTCAGGGTATTTAATGTGCCACGTGAGTGCCCTAATGACCTGATTGCACGTTCTCTGTCACTGTACGGCGCGGTTTTGTCAGTTACAAATGAAAAATGGTCGAGTGCCTATCGCTACCAAGTTAACAGCGGGGTGCGAAGTGTACGAGTAGACTTGAAAAAACATATACCTTCGTATGTTGCCATTGGCGGCTGTCGTGCACAGGTAACTTACATTGGCCAACCCCCTACCTGTTCCATTTGCCATTCAACTGAACATCTGCGGATAAACTGTACACGTCGACGTCCATTTCAACTTCCACAGGAACGTCCTGCAGACGGTAGTGAAAAGCTAGTACCACTATTGAGTGAGGTGGTCGCGGGGATTGTATCACCACCCCGGCAGCCGGAACATGTTTTCGAGGCGGAGATGCCAGTTCAGGTGGAATGCAGTGCCAAAGACATTCGCGGTAGGACGGACGTCGATTCGGCACCGTCATCCTCACCGGGGCAGTTACCGCTGGATACCAACGATGCGCCAGCCACCTCTGAAACTCAGCCGTGTGAGATACAGGAGCAGGTGCAGATCAGTTTGCCTGAACCACCCCTATCGGTAGAGACTGTAGCAGACACGAAGAAAGGCCGCCGAAGGAGAAGCAAAGGGAATAGTAACAAAGAGGAAAAGTCAAATGATTTGAGGCCCGTACACATGTCAGAAAGTGGCAGCAAGACTGAACCTCAATCTTCTTGCTCCTTGCGCTGCGAGGACACCGCGAGGCAAGAACGCATTTGTGAACAAACCAAACACCTGAAGGCACTACTGAGCGCTGAGAGGGATCAGAGCACCGTAACGGCTAAGAGGAAGAGCGAGCAGAGCAGCGAGCAGTTGCAGCAGCGCTCCCGCAGGAACTCGCTACGTCAGTCGCAGCCCGCGTGGTGGCCAGGCGGATGCGACCACGTTGACAGACTCAACCGGCGGTGGCGGGCAGGGCGGCGCGCGCACCGCACAGCACCCCGACAGCAATGAGCCGTGGTGGCAGCAGAACGAGGAGATGCAGCAGTAGCTGCTCTCGTGCATGACCATCGCGCGGCGACCTTCCCCTCCCTGACCCGTTATTGGTTTTGACATTTCGTTTCGAACTCCAAACGTTACCAACGTGTTTGGTTCAAAGCCGGAGAGAAGGACGATCCGAAACTCAGAGCTCATTGTCCTCTGAACCATCATGGGTGACAGCCAAACCTACAACATTACCACACTTAACGTCAATAGAATTCACAGTGCGGTGAAACTCGTCCGCTAACTGATTTCTTGTATGGTACCAGCGTTGACATTGCCCTCCTACAGGAGGTAGTCACAGCCTTAGAAGTGCCCGGTTACGTCCTTATTGATAACATCAATCTTCAGGATGCTGTAGACACTGCCTCCTTCTGCGCGACGGTATACCCTTTACGGATGTGCAGCGGCTGCCCAGTGGTCGTTGCATTTCTCTTCGAGTGAATGGTGTGCAGATTGTTAACGTGTACGCCCCCTCAGGTAGCACTCATAAGAGAGATCGTTCAAAATTTTATAAAACCGAGGTTCCCATTCTTCTTAGCGCTTATCGTGAACATCTTATCCTTGGTGGTGACTTCAATTGTGTGCTCAACGACAGAGACCAAACTCCTAACACGAACAGATGTATCGAACTTGAACATTTAATTCATGACATGCGTCTTCACGATACATGGGAACAACTTCACGGTGAACGGGTAGCGTACACCTTCGTAACCAGTCATTCTGCCAGTCGGCTGGATAGGATCTATGTGTCCGATGCCCTCCAGCGACACACTGTGAACTGTGACATAGCTCCTGTCAACATCTCCGACCATTGTGCATATCAGTGTTACCTCAACCTACAACGCCAGCCAATTTACCGCGGGAAGGGCTACTGGAAATTGAATGTCAGCCTTCTGCAGGATGCCCAACTTAAAGAGGAGGTGAACATAACGTGGCAACAGCTCCAGCGGCACCGACGTTGTTACGCTAGCTGCCAGGAAGTTTCATATCAGCGCACACTCCGCTGCAGAGTGAAAATCTCATTCTGGAAACATCCCCCAGGCTGTGGCTAAGCCATGTCTCCGCAATATCCTTTATTTCAGGAGTGCTAGATCTGCAAGGTTCGCAGAAGAGCTTCTGTAAAGTTTGGAAGGTAGGAGACGGATACTAGCAGAAGTAAAGCTGTGAGTACCGGGCGTGAGTCGTGCTTCTGTAGCTCAGATGATAGAGCACTTGTCCGCGAAAGGCAAAGGTCCCGAGTTCGAGTCTCGGTCGGGCACACAGTTTTAATCTGCTAGGAAGTTTCAACATTAATGCTGATTAGTGTGTTAAGCACAACACGTAAATATAAGAAATAAATGAAAGAAGAAAGGCTAATTCGTATGAACTGTACCAAAAACATGAATTTCATGTTATCTAGATAACATAACTGTTTGCCAAGACAAAGTACCCCAGATCGCTACGAATTAGCAAAATATTATGAGCATTCGGCCATGAAACAGGCTGTGTCAATGTTCAGTCCAGTTAGACTGGATTACCGTTACTGACCTACCATCAATGTGTGCAAATTTAGCAGTGCTTGAAGATTCATAACGAAATTCAGTTAAAAGTCATTCATTGCCACACTTAAGCCAATTCAGTTATTGACAGAAGCGGAAAAAGTAGGCAGTAACAAGTATGAAAATCTACAAGAGTTTCATATTGACATTCACAGGGCGCCGGTACAGGGAAAAGGTAGTAAGAAAACGTGTTGAGAGCGCGAGGATTTCTTAAAGTTTTTAATGATATTCTATTAGCCTCCATCGAGATTAGAACCGAAAACAAATCAGAACTCCCTTGCAGTAGTAAACACATCTCACTGCGGTAGCAAACAACAAAGGCAAACAATCCTTCATTACTACCCCAGACATGAATAAGCCGGCAATTCCCAATGAAAATGGCAAAATTATCTGCAGTTTCTGTGGCGTGGAGCGTTCTGGACTCAAAAACAAATTTTCTACCTTTATGTCACCGCTTATGTGACAATCATTCGGGATGTTTATCGAAATAACAAAATACCGTTATTAGCGATCAAATGTAGTAGAATATTCTGCATTACCCCAGGAAATAAACGACTACATAGCTGCCAAACGGATTCTACAATGTTTCGAATTCTCCATTAGACTCGCTACAGCCGGAAGATGTTCATTAGCCGAAGTGTTTCTTAAGCTAGCTAGCAATGGGAATGCTCGCACTTCTAAAACGCGGTAGCATCAATTCTGGGATGTGAATTACCAAGTGTTTCTTCTTTCATTTATATCTTATATTTACGTGCTGCCCGTTTTAACACACTAATCAGCATTAATATAGTCTTACACATGATTGGAAACAGTCTGACAGAGTTCGGATGGTTTGCCAATTTCACGTCTGTGCATACTATGTTGGTAGCACTTCATCGCCTTGCCTGTTATGATGTATTGCTGACTTTCAAGCTGTGCGGATCAGTATAACGAAAAGGCGAGGGGTCTCGCTCGTTTTGTCCTCGACTGTACAGCTGTGGGAGAGAAACAGGGACAAAATTATCTAACAAATGTAACTCTGGGAGAGGATACCAGCCGTTTAATAATAGATTAGGTGGTTTTAGTGTTTCAGATTTATTAAGTAAATGAACAGTAGACAAGAGATTTTGATTTCAAAATTGATATACTGCAAGTAAAGTAAACCGAACAGGAAAATGTAAAGGAGATGTTAGCAGCATTAATGCTTAGCATCAATGAAGCAAATGAAAGTTTGGCTAGGGATCTTAAGCAAGATATTAAAGAAGTAAAACAACAACAGTTGAGTAAATTTGAAGAACAGAATGATAATTTTAATAGGATAATTGATCTGAAGTCCAATACTATTAAAGCTTAAACAGATATCTGGTACTATTAATGATTTACTGAGCTTAAACACATCAGAGCTAAAATTAATACTAAGTTAAAAAACCAGGTTTAAGATCTAAAGGAAATGTAACATGAAAGAACTGAAGGCCTAAGTTTCTCAAGTGGATGAAAATTGCAATAAAGCCTCAGACAGTGTAAGAAAGGAATTAACAGATACTGTACAACGGGTAGCTAATGAAAGCAAGCAAAGAATGGACCTGATCCGGCAAGATGTTCAGAAAAAAAATGGTTCAAATGGCTTTGAGCACTATGGGACTTAACATCTATGGTCATCAGTCCCCTAGAACTTAGAACTACTTAAACCTAACTAACCTAAGGACATCACACAATACCCAGCCATCACGAGGCAGAGAAAAACCCTGACCACGCCGGGAATAGATGTTCAGAAAGTAGAGCATAAAATAACTACAGTTCTAGGCGTATATGGAAGTGAGCATACAATTTTGAATATTAAAATCAATGAGGAAAGTGAAAATCGTTTAAAAGCTCTAAATGTGGAGGATGTAGAAACTGATATGAATCATTTAAGTAATCAAGTGAGAGTTGTAGCAAATGAATTGCATAATTATAACAACAGACTAACTAAAGTAGAACATAATACAAAAGTGTGTACCAACAGTGTGGGTGGTAGTCTGATAACAGAGTTGGCTGAAGTAGCTTATATTACCAACAGATAGTTCTTGCGTTTTGATTCTCCTGGAAATGTGCATCCAAATGAATTTTGGAATGATTTTGAAAATGTTTATAAAGACTGTGGACCGATAGGCAAAACATGGTTTTTTATTTTATCATAATTTATGGAGAAAACTGGGTACTAGAGTGTGAGTGCTACTGAACCATACGATACTTTGGAAAACTTTAAAGATGCATTTTTCAAAGAATACTGGGATAAACATAAGCAGATGGCGCTGAAAAACAATTTCTGGGCTGGGTGAAATGAGGGTGTGATAAGATTTGCTTCAAAGTGGGTTGCATATTTACTATATCTTTCTAAAAAATTAGAGCCAGAGCGGCTTGTAATGGGTTTATGTGGGGAACTGCACATGAACTGGCATAACAAAATAACTGCTGCTCCCATAGACGACATAAATTAATTTACTTATTATCTGGAAAGAGTAGAGACACTAATGCAGGAAGAGACTCAGGCTAATAGAGAATTTAGGTCTTCGAAGAAAGAAGAACCTTGACAGAATGTAAATGTAAACAAAGTGGGTGTGTCATGAGGTAATCGAAGATGAAGAGGAACGAGAGTCTGGCGCCAGTCTATGGCAGACAGGCAAACTAACTCCGATCTAGGACGTGCTAACAGATGGCGATCTCGAGCAAATGACGATAGCGATGTTCAAAACAGACAGCAGAGCAGAGTTACAGCGGAAGGGACCGCAGAATCACTGAGTATGGGAAACTAGATCCCGTCCGTGAAGATGCTAGCGTTTGCAGGTCGGCAAATGATAGTCTAAAACCGCTAGCATCTCGTTTTGTCGTGTGAAATGAAGCAGTGACTAAACTGGGAAGTAATGTACGAATGAGAAAATAACATCAAAATACTAGTATTTAATGGTGGCTTAGGTGACTTTTTGTTTAGGAACAGAAGGGGGGAACTCTACAGTAATGAGGATATAATATGTGTGTGTACAGTTGATGACACAGGTTCAAATCAAGAGGGAAACGTGTCTAATGTAAAAGACGAGGAATCTTTTCAGGAAGAAGTGGAGAGCAGAGATAGTAAAAAATTGCAATATTTTGAAGACAGAAATGTTGTGCAGATGATTAATGAGAATAATTTTTAGTAAGGGCAGAAGCACATGCTGATGATGGATGTGGGGATCAGTAAAGTAATAGATTAGAGGAGATTCAGGAAGAGAAAGGTGATGTAGCAAGGTGTTTTGATTTGTGATTAGTGGACAGATCGACGGCTACTAAGAGGATAAATACAGAAAATATTCCTACAAATATCTGTGTAATCTGTAGGCATGGGGAAGGTTTTGAAGGAAGGGAAGTTGTACACGATTTGCTGGATGAATCTGAAGCCAGCAATATTGACAAGAAGGCAGGAGACAGTGATCTATGTGCTATTAGTCGAAGGTGGTTAGATGCTTTGCCAAACAAGGACGAATTAATAATAATGCCTGTCATGGTGATTAAAATATTTGTAGCCATAGGAAAGGTGAAGAAACTTGCCAAATATGAAGTGTTGCTGCCTCTTAAAACAAATGGCATACAATTTCACCATAATGTCCCAATAATTCAACGATTAGATGTGGATGTATTCATAGGGGTGGACTTCTTCAGTAAACAGAAAGGGAATCTAGATTTCAACGAGGATTCCATGATGTTAGAAATACAGGGAAAAAATGTAATTATACCATTTTCTAGGAAAAAGAATCTAAATAATGAGGAGAGTGACAGTTTTTCCATAAGGTACTGCAGAGAAAGAGAGTATGTGGAAATGTATAATGAATTTGGCACTGAGGATATGGGGGTTAATCCAGAAGAGCTTCTGGTTCTACAGGACAAGATAGAAGTGGAAGTAGAATAAGTAAATGAATAAAATGAAAAGTCATAAAGAAGTGTTGAAAGAGGTTTTAATAAAACATAAAAATGTTTTCTCAATCAGCCAGGATTAGCAAGGGACTATGAATGTTATTTGACTGTGAAAGAAGATACAGTTTTCAAAAGAACTGTACCAGTTCCATAAAAGCATAGGTAGGCAGTAAGGGACTTAATCGAGAAAATACTAAAGTTGGTAATTATTGAGAAAGTTGAAAATGATACGCCGGAAAACATCAGAAACAGCTACAAAAATTTAAAGATTTAAATTCTTGATTTCAATGAACGTGACATGAGGCTATTGGAATTTGCCACAAGAAAAGGCACCCAAGAAGTATAGAAAATTCTTATCTGAAGGTAAGTGTCATCAACATAAAGTTGCATAATTTGGACTAAGTACAAGTGTTTGTGCTTTTGTGAGAGCTATGTCAAAAGTTTTTGATGACGAACTAGTGAGAAAAATAACTATTTATACTGATGATATTTTGATTTCGACTGTAAAGTGGAAGGGACATTGTGTGTTGTTAGACTTGGAAAAGGCCGGGTGATACGTGAAGATTTCAGTTCGATTACATCAGGATCACACAGAGATTCCGAAATCAGATACTGGATTATAAGGCGTACCCAGGAGCATATATAGACTCAGATTACAATGCAGCAGTGATGAAGAGTAGGCTGAAGTTTAATAAATTACTCAGGAAGAATCAATATGCAAAGAAGTGGGATACGGAAGTACTAACGAATGACGAGATATGCTGGAAGTTATCTAAGGATATAAATACAGCAATAAGGAATAGCTCGGTGAGCAGCTCAGTTGAAAGGGAATGGACATCTTTAAAAAAGGCTATCACAGAAGCTGTATAGAAAAACATAGGTACAAAGAAGGTAACTGCGAAGAAACCACGGATAACAGAAGAAATACTTCAGTTTATCGATGAAAGGAGGAAGCACAAAAATGTTCCTGGAAACTCAGGAATATGGAAATAAAAGTCGCTGAGGAGTGAAATAAACGTGAAGTACAGGGAAGCTAAGACGGAATGCCTGCATGAAGAATGTGAAGAAATTGAAAAAGAAATGATTGTCGGAATGACAGACTCAGCATACAGGAAAGTCAAAACAACCTTCAGTGTCATTAAATGGAAGGGTGTTAACATTAAGAGTTCAGCGACATTTCCACTGTCAAAAGCAGACGAGAGAGCGGACAGGTGGAAAGAATACACCGAAAGCCTCCATAAGTGGGAAGATTTGTCTGATGTGACAGAAGAAGAAACAGGAGTCGATTTAGAAGAGATAGGGAATCTAGTATTAGAATCAGAATTTAGAAGATCTTTGGCGACTTAAGATCAAATAAGCCAGGAGGGGTAGATGACATTCCGCCAGAATTTCTAAAATTCATGGGGGAAGTGGCAAAAAAAAAAACACTATCCACGTCGGTGTGTAGAATTTAAGAGTCAGGCGACATACCATCTGACTTTCGGAAAAACATCGTCCACACAATACCGAAGATTGAAAGAGCTGACAAGTACGAGAATTATCGCATAATCAGCTTAACAGCTTATTCCTCCAAGATACTGACAAGAATAATCGACAGAAGAATGGAAAAGAAAATTGAGGATGTACTAGATGACGATCAATTTCGCCTTAGTAAGGATAAAGGCAATTCTGACGTTGCGGTTGATAATGTAAGCAAAACTAAAGAAAAGTAAAGACACGTTCATTGGGTTGGTAACCTGGAAGGGTTTGTAGCCTGGACGATGTAAAATGGTGCAAGTTGTTCGAAATTCTGAGAAAATTAGGGGTAAACTATAGAGAGAGACGGGTAATATACAATATGTACAAGAAACAAAAAGGAATAATAAGAGTGGGCAGTAAAGAACCAAGTGCTCGGATTAAAATGTGTGTAAGACAGGGATGTAGTCTTTCGTCCCTACAGTTCAATCTGTATATCGGAAAAGCAATGATGGAAATAAAAGAAAGGTTCAGAAATTGAATTAAAATTCAAGGTGAATTCACTGATGGCATTACTATCCTGAATGAAAGTTAAGAAGACATGTTCTGCTGCATGGAATGAACAATCCACAGAGTACAGAATATGGATTTAGAGAAAATCGCAGCAATATGAAAGTGATGAGAAGTAGCATAAATGAGAACGGCGAGAAACGTAACGTTGGGATTGATGCTCACGAAGTGGTTGAAGTTAAGGAATTATGCTTCCTAGGCAGCAAATTAACCAATGACGGATGGAGCAAGGAGGACATAAAAAGCAGACTAGCACAGGCAAAAAGGGCATTCCTGGCCAAGAGAAGTCTACTAGTATCAAACATAGGTCTTAATTTGAGGAAGAAATTTCTGAGAATGCACCTTTGGAGTACAGCATTGTATGGTAGTGAAATATGGACTGTGGGAAAACTGGAACAGAAGACAATCTAAGCATTTGAGGTGTGGTGCTGTAGACGAATGTTGAAACTTAGGTGGACAGATAAGGTAAGGATAAGGAGGTTCTGTGCAGAATCGGAGAAGAAAGGAATATATGTGGAAAACTCTAACAATAAGAAGGGACAGGATAATAGGACACCAGTTAAGAGATTCTGGAATGATTTCCATGGTACTGAAATTCACAGCTTTTAGTGATAATGTAAATAACTAAATTTCGCATGGCGTCTTACTTGCTCGTGAACGTATACTTTTTGTCACGTGAGACTGATACACAACATTTGAGTGAACTATTCTAAAAGAACAATGCGTTTGTAAACGTTCTGTGAACGATAACCATGTGTGAACTTTTCAGTCTCGGTACAGCTTAGAGTAAGGTTTGGTAATAACTGGTGTATGCAAGATTATCCGATTGCAGGTTGTGGTATGGCGAATGCCTGGTGAACCTCATCTGCCAGCGTGTGTAGTGAAAACAATAAAATTCGGAAGCGGTCGTGTTTTGGTGTGGTCGTGTTCTTCATCGAGGGGGCTTGCACACCTTGTTGTTTTGCGTTGCACTATCACAGCACAGGCCTGTATTGATGCTTTTAGCATCTTCTTGCATCCCTCTGTTTAAGAGCAATTCGGGGATGGCGATTACATCTTTCTACACGCTCGAGCACCTATCCATAATGCACTGCCTGTGGCGGAGTGGTTACACGACAGTAACATCCCTGTAATGGACTGGCCTGCGCAGAGTCCTGACCTGAATCCTATAGAATATCTCTGGGACTTCGTGCCAGGCCTCACCGACCGACATTGGTATCTTTCCTCACTGCAGCACTCCGTGAAGAATGGGCTGCGATTCCCCAAGAAACCTTCCAGCATCTGACTGAACGTATGCCTGCGATAGTGGAAGCTGTCATCTGGGCTAAGTGTGGGCCAACACCGTACTGCATTCCAGCCAAGCCATAGGCCAAGCAGTGCATGTGAAATTCAATTCGCGTAGATCAGTTTTGCTCCCCATAGGTTATTCAAGCGTCTATTCTATTTGATGGTCTTTACTGATAGACAGTAAATTACTTAACTGGAAGAGAAAGAGTAGATAAAAGTAAATAAGGTGTGACGTTATCATGTCCTATGAAGCCACGCTTATACCTTCCTCTCCCACGAGAAGTAACTACATAGCTACTTACCGTACTGGATAGAAAGAACTGAAGGAATAATAGTGAAAACGGAACCTAGAGTTCTGTGTTTGTGCATCGTAGGATTATGGTTCAAATGGCTCTGAGCACTATGGGACTTAACATCTGTGGTCATCAGTCCCCTAGAACTTAGAACTACTTAAACCTAATCAACCTAATGACATCACACACATCTATGCCCGAGGCAGGATTCGAACCTGCGACCGTAACGGTCACGCGGTTCCAAGCTAAAGCGCCTAGAACCGCACGGCTACACAGGCCGGCTCGTAGAAGTAAGACAGTCAACCTAGCGCAAATATCAAAAGGAAACAGCGGTACCGAAAGCTGAAGATTATTCAAGCGTGTTTACTTCAGACTTATTTAGGAGAATGTGGATCCCAAAAATAATTTTAATACATTAGTGGTTCGTCTGAAGCCAGTTTCTCAAGCACGTTTCCTAGGAGGAAGGAGAATGCCATTTTTAGCAACATCTTTTGCGTTGTTATAGAAAGTAATCATTACGGAGAGTGGTGAAATTCATATATGAGAAGCTATTTGCATACATAATATTTTGTGAGACGTAGAACAGAGAAAGAGATGAAATTTACTGATGATTTAGGACAATATCTCAAAATAACACTTCCTAGTGACGTATAAAACAGAGAGAATATAAAACACAGAGAAGAAATTTATAGATGAGGCAGAATTTTAGATGCTTGTGTATTTTTGGTATATAAAGTATACGCATTTTGCATTTTTTATGACGTGTCAGCACATGGGAGATGATACGTTCCGCATTCGCCATAAATATTTTTTCGTATTTCTTAGATAATATAGGTCGTTTAGATAGTTTTGAACGTAGCGCACAATTCAATCGATCAGATGTTTTTGCATATATGCACCTATATGACTCTCCACAAGTCACCATATGGTGCATGGCGGAGGGTACCTTTAATCACTACAAGTCATTTCCTTTTCTGTTACATTCATAAGTGGAGTGAGGAAAAAACGGCTGACTCTATTATTCCGTGTGAGCCCCAGACTCTCTTATCTTAACTTTGCGCTCTTTACCCAAAATGTACGTCTCCTGCAGTAGAATCTTACTGCAGTTAGCTACAAATGACGGTTCTCTAAATTTTATCAACAGATTTTCGCGAAAAGAATGTCGTCCTTCCTCTATGGATGTCCATTTGAGTTTACGAATCATTTCCGCAACACTCGCGTGTTGGTCGTATCTACCGATAACAAATCCAACAGCATCCCTCTTGAACTGCTTCAACGTTTTCCTTTAATCCGACAATGTGCGGAGCCGATAACTTGAGCAGTACTCAGGGATGGGTTGCGCTAGTGTTTTACACACGGTCTTCTTTATGGATGACCCGTACTTTTCTAACGCTTTTACAATAATCTGAAGTCGACCATTCGTCTTTCCTACTACCGACGTTGCATAATCATTCCATTCATATCGCTTTGCAACGTTTAACCGACGTCACAGTGTCAAGCTGCACATAAGTAATACTGTATTCGATACGTACATGATTGTTTTTCCCACTCATGTGCATTAAATTACATATTCCTACATTTAGAGCAAGCTGTCATTCATCACAACAAATAGAAATTCTGTCAAAGTCTCCTGTATCCTTTAACAGTTACTCAACGGCAATACTTATCCGTACAATACAGCATCATCCGTAAGATCGTCTGCTTTTATAGTGAACAAGAAGGGCCGTATCACACTTCCCTGAGGCACTTCTGACCATACCCTTGTCTCCGATGAACATTCCACATCGACGACAAATACTGGGTTCCATTACTTAAGAAGCCTTCGAGTCACTCACACATCTGGAAACCTATTCCATAGGTTTGTACCTTCGTTAACAGGCTAGACTGGCGCTCTAAAAATATGGACTGTGACTGCTGCCTTTCGTCCATAGTTCGCAGTATATCATCTGACAAAAGGGCAAGCTGAGTTTCGTACGAGCGATGCTTTCTAAAACCGCACTGATTCGTAGAAATACACTAGTCGCCATTAAAATCGCTACACCACGAAGTTGACGTCCTACAAACGAGAAATTTAACCGACAGAAAGAAGATGTTGTGATATGTAAATAATAAGCTTTCCAGAGCAATCACAGATGATTGGCGCCGGTGGCGACACCTACAACGAGCTGACATGAGTAAAGTTTCCAACTCATTTCTCACATACAAATAGCAGTTGACCGGCGTTGCCTGGTGAAACGTTGTTATGAAGCCTCGTGTAAGCAGGAGAAATGCGTACCATCACGTTTCCGACTTTCCTAAAGGTCGAATTGTAGCCTATCGCGATAACGGTTTATCGTATCGTGACATTGCTGCTCGCGTTGGTTGAGATCTAATGGTTGTTAGGAGAATATGGAATCGGTGGGTTCAGGAGGGTAATACGGAACGCCGTACTGGATCCCAACGGCCTCGTATCACTAGCAGTCGAGATGACAGACATCATATTCGCATGGCTGTAACGGATCATACAGCCACGTCTCGATCCCTGAGTCAGCAGATGGGGACGTTTGCAAGACAACAACCATCTGCACGAACAGATCGACGACGTTTGCAGCAACATGGACTATCATCTCGGAGACCATGGCTGCGGTTACCCTTGACGCTGCATCACAGACAGGAGCGCCTGCGCTGGTCTACTCAACGACGAACCCGGATGCACGAATGGCAAAACGTTATTTTTTCGGATGAATCCTGGTTCTGTTTACAGCATCATGATGGTCGCATCCGTGTTTGGCGACATCGCGGTGAACGTACTTTTGAAGCGTGTATTCGTCACCGTCATACTAGCTTATCACCCGACGTGATGGTATGGGGTGCCATTGGTTACACGTCTCAGTCACCTCTTGTTCGCATTGACGGCACTTTGAACACGGGACGTTACATTTCACATGTGTTACGACCCGTGGCTCTACCCTTCATTCGATCTCTACGAAACCTTCCATTTCAGCAGGATAATGCACGACCGCATGTTGCATGTCCTGTACGGGCCTTTCTGGATACAGAAAATGTTAGACTGCTTGCCTCGCCAGCACATTCTCCAGATCTCTCACTCATTGAAAATGTCTTGTCAATGGTGGCCAAGCAATTGGCTCATCACAATACCAGTCACTACTCTTAATGCAATGTGGTATCGTGTTGAAGCTGTTGGGCAGCTGTACCTGTACACGCCATCCAAGCTCTGTTTGATTCAATGCCCAGGCGCATCAAAGCCGTTATTACGGCCAGAGGTGTTTGTTCTGAGTACTGATTTCTCGGGATCCGTGCTCCCAAACTGTGTGAAAATGTAATCACATGTCAGTTCTAGTATCATGTATTTGTACAATGACTATCCGTTTATCATCTGAATTTCTTCTTGGTGTAGCAATTTTAATGGCCAGTAGTGTAAGCTGAAATTTATTACACTCCTTTATTTATTACACTCCTCGACGATCACCAGAGTGTACGGCCAGTGTAGGAGATCGCTCCCCACACCATGATGCCGGGTGTTGGCCCTGTGTGCCTCGGTCGTATGCAGTCCTGATTGTGGCGCTCACCTGCACGGCGCCAAACACTCATATGACCATCATTGGCACCAAGGCAGAAGCGACTCTCATCGCTGAAGACGACACGTCTCCATTCGTCCCTCCATTCACGCCTGTCGCGACACCACTGGAGGCAGGCTGCACGATGTTGGGGCGTGAGCGGAAGACGGCCTAACGGTGTGCGGGACCGTAGCCCAGCTTCATGGAGATGGTTGCGAATGGTCCTCGCCTGTGCCCCAGGAGCAACAGTGTCCCTAATTTGCTGGGAAGTGGCGGTGCGCTCCCCTATGGCACTGCGTAGGATCCTACGGTCTTGGCGTGCATCCATGCGTCGCTGCGGTCCGGTCCCAGGTCGACGGGCACGTGCACCTTCCGCCGACCACTGGCGACAACATCGATGTACTGTGGAGACCTCACGCCCCACGTGTTGAGCAATTCGGCGGTACGTCCACCCGGCCTCTCACATGCCCACTATACGCCCTCGCTCAAAGTCCGTCAACTGCACATACGGTTCACGTCCACGCTGTCGCGGCATGCTACCAGTGTTAAAGACTGCGATGGAGCTCCGTATGCCACGGCAAACTGGCTGACACTGACGGTGGCGGTGCACAAATGCTGCGCAGCTAGCGCCATTCGACGGCCAACACCGCGGTTCCTGGTGTGTCCGCTGTGCCGTGCGTGTGATCATTGCTTGTACAGCTCTCTCGCAGTGTCCGGAGCAAGTATGGTGGGTCTGACACACCGGTGTCGATGTGTTCTTTTTTCCATTTCCAGGAGTGTATATTACAACTAAGAATGCGTTCAAGAATTATGCAGCTAACATATGTTATGGATATTGGTCTGGAATTTTGCCGGACCGTTCTTTCACACTTCTTATATACAGGAGTCAGCTCCACTTTTTTCCCTTCGCACTTGGCAAGAGATCCGTGATAAATGCGAGCTAAGTAAGGATCATTTCCATGAAGGACCCGTTGAATGCAAATTATTTTGAGAAATAGGACTTTGTAGCGATTTTTAAAATTTTCTAGTCGAATTAAATGTTCAAACAAATTTCCGGCTTGCAGCCGATCTTCGTTTAACTCATCAAGAGGTATTTTAACTGTCGAATTAGCGTGCGATGAATTAAACGACGACAGACTGCAAGTCTTAAATTTGTTTGAACAGGGTTTTGTAGCCAAAAGAGTGCGGAATAATGAGGTGTAGTGAATCCTGAATTAAATCATTCTTTTTACAGAAGAAAGAAGTGTTGAACTACTTATTAAACGCCCATCGTATGACGGTGCGTATGAAACCGCGTGCTGTAATCGAATTTGTAATTCGAAGAGCTCGTCCAGACATGAAGCACCTTCTCGTTCAGCTCGACAATGCCAAACCAACCACTATCACTGCGACATCTGCAACGATCCAGCGCCTTGGGTTAATTGTCATCGATCGTTCTAAAATTGTTAGAATTGTTGAAGCTGTCATGGCTCTGAGACTTCAATATGCAGCAATAAAAAATTTGGATCATTTGCCTAATAATATAAAATTTCTGACAGGTAGCGAAGCAAGTTTCAAATCGAATTTAAAATCATATCTCCTGGACCTAACGTTCGATTCCATTGACAAATTTCTCCTAAAACATTGATAGTCAATAAAAAAAAGTTTCAAGTGTAATTGCATGTGTGGGAATGAAATGCTATTATGTTCATTAATATTAATGTACTGTCTGCCATCGGGTGTTCCTAAATGGCAGCCAGCACCGCATAAGAGCCACGCTGTGAGGGAAATAAACCAAAAGCCAAACAGGTGAAGACATCAAATAAACACTCCAAAGACTTCAGTCGATAATAGGAACCTTTCCTTGCAGAGGTCGCCACGACGTATCCGGCCATGGATTCCTACGCCGGGTTTCTGTTGGCTCCAGTTCACTATATAGGCCCGGCCGGTCGAAAGCAGACCAGTCTTCGTTCGCTGGTAATGGCAACCGCTATAGCAATGTCTCCGAGAAGATATCACCGAAGCCGCTGTACTGCACCGCCGGTCAAAGTACCAGCCGAACGAGAAGAACCACATCTCCGGCTAGATCGACGGACGTCTACATCTATTGTACAGCCAGCTATTATATTGTAGATAAAGTTATGTTCAATAAACTGTAGGAGAATACAGCAATTAACTTGTATTCATATACGGTAAACTGAATCTTTCCACATCATTTCGATAAAAGAATTTTTTAAATGATCTATGGAACATGTAACTAACTAACTAATTCTTCCATACAGTGCCGATTTCGCCCCTGTTTCCAAAAATTGAAGAACACTTTCGTCGACATCATTTTGATAGTGATGAATCAGTGCAAGCAGATGTAAGGTTGCGGTTCCGTCAACATAGTCATGTACTATACAGTAACGGTCTCAACAAACGTCTCTCGTTGGGAGAAGTATGATTGTCGCCAGGGCGACTATGATGAGAAATAAATTTGTAGACATGAAGAATAAAGATGCAGATGTTAATAACGTCTGTTTTATTTAGAAATCTTTAAAAGATTTCACATTAAAAAAATTGGAGGCAGTACTTTTCAGAAAGCTCTCGAAACTGATGTACAGTCAAGCTCAAAAGTATCCAAACGACCTGAACTGCATTTCGCCTGATTCGAATGCAACCCACATAACGCAGCTGTCTGGCACGTCCTCTAATCGCTCCTTGGTACAGACATTTGACTATTGAAAATGGTTCCAACAAGTCGCCACTAGAAAACACTGCTCTGGATCGCAATAACTCCAGATGTAAAGTAATACTACGATACTACAAATGTCAGGGAATACCTTATCACAGATAATACTGTCCTTAAGGCTTGTAAGCTCACATTTATTGCAATAAATGACATACCTGAAATGTTGCCACTCTCATTATTACATCAGACAGGTAATGCACGTAGTAAGTTTGTCGTATTCATGATTTCCTCTTCAAAGTAACGTAGCGTACTTATTATTTAACACAAAATGACATTAAAAATTGAAGTTATTCACGAGCAGCTAGTTGAGAACATGCATGAACTTCAAATGACACAACGAACCGTCTCCTACTGCATATGGATTCAAACCCAGGTCATGCAGACTAAGCAAAGATTTCGTGACTGACGAAAAATAACAGTCATTCCTGATTAGGCATACAGAGAGTGATATACTTCGATTTTAGACAGTATCAGTTAGCAAATACCAATTTTAAATTACATAACGCAATCATTTTTAACGGACCCGAATTCCTACACAGCACCTATTGCCCCTGTTAACGAACCACGAGAGATGTTAAATATTGCTTCTTAACAAGTAACTTACTTGAAATGCCGTGAGGTAAAGCTTTTAGTTGGACAGGGATTCGAACCCATAACCTAATCAAATAGATATCGAAGCACAATCAATTGTGACATATCACATTTTCTAGGCAATAGCTAGATGTTTTAACTGAAATGACGAGACGAAAAATTAATCATTTCCTTCCCAGGACTCCAACCCAGCACCTATCGCTGTTTTATCCTAGAGAAAACGAACGTTAAATATGGGTTTGTTGCAACAGCAGCGACATGTGAGCATGTTTGAACTAGGAATAATATGATGAAGAGTTCAGTGCTGACTGGCAATAGAGCCCCACACATATAGTTGTTGACTACTCACAAAGATACGTCAGCTACCGAATTTTTCTCCACCAGCAGCTCGGAATAACATCTCGAACTTACAGTGATCTCGCAAATAGTTCTGTGTCTCACTGGGAGTCAAAAACGTCAAACATCGTTAGTGTTGACAAGGAATGAAAATACATTAAAAATCGAAATTATTATTCACCAGGAGACAGGTGTTCACATGCTAGATCTTGATAATACATAATGAAATCATTAGTGCCGGGCCTGGATTCGAACCCATTCACGCGCAATACCTGGAGATGTTGAGAAATCTGCAGTTTTGAACAAACAACATATTGTAGCCGAGTTGTATTGTCACGAAGGGAACAAATTCCGCGTTAACGGCGGTCTGAGTTGCATTCCCAGTTCGGAAACAATTTTATTGAGATACAGAAGCTCAGATGAAAGATGGAATAAGTGTCCTGTGAGCCTACATAGCGTATGTTTCGTCACTATAAATAAATAACTAGTATAAGAAAGGTTACTGGTGATAGAGTTTCTACATGTCGCCACTCCAGACTTTATTGTGGCTCAACCTAACGTCTACTTGGCAGAGAAGGAATTTCATTTTTAATGTGAATTTCAGACCACAATGCCATTATATCTTCTTCAATTTGTGTAGCCAGAATAAAATGGAATCAGTCTCTCCCAATCTAAAATTACTGACCGAAGTTGGAATCGAACCCAGACCATAGATATATGAACCTCCCATGGGCCCAACAGACCACCAAATCCGTTGCTCAGTGGCTCATTTTTCTATCATAACGCCGTTGTGGCAGACTGGCTGAGAATTCTGAGACACAGGCTCCCTGTATCAATTTGCAGCATGTTCAGTAAATTCATTTACTTAGTTGACCGAATCAATATGAACTAGGTGGCTTGGCTATCCAGTGCACACATTCAACTTTATTTTGTAATCACCAACATAAAATCACCCAACTGCCACCAACACAGAACCGCCAACAGCGTAGGATGCAGAAATTTAAATAGGAAGTGTTCCTTTCGATTTGAGCTACTCTATTGCGATATCTGTTTGTTGAAAACATCGTGCAGTGCAAAAGAAAAGTTATAACTGTTTGTCTCTCATAAGTATTGACCTGTCCATATGCATTATCCCACAGTGCTGTGGAATGCAGAAGTTCTGGTGTACTTGTTGACTTCTGTAGCCGTTTTAACTTTGTGTTGGCAAGTAGCGTTATGGTAAGCGTCGTGCACGGTAGATAAGATGTCGTGAGTTCGAGTACATTCACAGCTACATTTTTTAAAACGCTATTCTGTTGTCAGCTAAAGTTATCAATCTAATGGAACTTGTAACATAATTCCCTTTACTTCTCAACCCAAAATAGTCGTATGTGGAAAGAGGGCTAACTTCTGCGACATTTTATTCATTTCAGTTTTAACAGGCAGTCAGACAGTAGATGCATCTCGAAACTTTTGTATTATGTATGGGTAGAGCACATCGTGCCAAAATACGTCGGAAAAGTGTTGTCTACATTAGTTGTCGTCTGGTACTGGCATTTTATTCTTCTTCAAACCTTGTTTGACTGCTTTAACTCACAACAAGTTTTCAACATGCATGTAATCAATAAACCGCATGTGCATTTTCAGACTGTTATAGATAACATCAGAGAATTCGCATATAATATAGATGATTAATTTCTCTCTCATGTTTACTATTGTTTTAACAACACTAAAGGAAATCTTACAAAAATTGTGAGCTGTAATAAGAAATGTTATAATACTACACACAATAACCTTACGAGGGAAGTCTGTCTTAAAAAAAACTGAGTATCTGTACACAAGCGTGCCTCTATCGTCACGAACTGATAAAATACTACTCACTTATATTTTGATTGGGTCTGTGTTTAATTGGTATGCTGTGTCATACTCAAGATGCATGCAAATGTGACATTTCATTAATAAAGTTATGTATTCCTATAAAGCCAAAATTTGCTTGTCAGGAGTGGAAAGAGGCGTTACCTGTTGTGCAGTATTGTAAGTTTTTCACCATTCCACTATGAGCCGAAAATATTTTCTTGCGATTTCCTTATCGATGCTTGATCTGACTGTTTGTAGCTCTTTCGCAGAAGGCATAAACACGCTACACTTAGTGAGACTGGATCTGCGAACCATAACAGACGCGGTCTCAAGGGTCAGCACGTTACCATAGAGGTGGCGAAGAAGTATGTGTCTTAGATTCCTCTTACGAGACCAATAATAACTATATCTCGTAAACCGCTATTTAAAAGACGAGATTAGTAGCGATTTCCACGTGCAACGACTATCCTGGGCTGAAAACCGTAAATTTACAATCTTTTGTTACACCTCAAGCGATAATAACTCAGATTATTCAATGGAAATGACAGGCAAAATCAAGTGAACTTTGAGGCTTAATTCCGTGCACACCAGGAAGTAACTCGTCGATCACAGAATTGTCAAACATACATTGCCTTGTTGCCAAATATCAGTTACAATACCAGCAAGAAGAAGACGAACCGATGGGACCATAGCTGGAATCTCCGAGTAGCGGCTGCTACGGCCTGGACTGCTGACGCGCATTTCTGTAACTAGGTTTAAGGACTGGAGCGTAGTTACTAATAATACTGAGAACTGACTGCAAACTAAGCATCATAAATCAGTAACTCTTATAGTTGTTTTACATTTCTTTCGAAAGTGTACTCAAAGCTAAGGAACTCATTCACAGACGTTTTCGTACCTCGCCGATAGTCAAGCACAACAAACAAATAAAAATAAAAAAGAGTGTGTGTGTTTCAGAGAGAGAGAGAGAGAGACAGAGAGAAAGAGAGAAAGAGAGAGAGACAGAGAGAGAGAGAGAGAAATCAAAAAGAATGAGAGAGAGGTACAGTAAAAAATTTTAAAGAAATTGAATCATGGTATGTAAAGAAATTTTTTATTAAAATGATACGTTCCACATCATAACGAAATATCGTATTCATGATCTATGAAGCAAGAATTAATCTAATGTAATCTAATCTAATCATATCATATTGATGACTAGCCATGAAGAGTCATGATTACCGAAATTTTTCCTAATACTAGTAACCAAATCTGAACTTGAAAATAAAAGACGACAATTTTTGTAATAAACCGGGACTTCTATCAAGACCTTTTCGTCCCTCTTAATTAACCACGAAAGATGTCTGATATACCTTTATTCTGAAGTGACAAAGTGTAGATGCATTTAAAGATGAAGTGCATGATGTGGAGTTCTGTGAAGGAGACACCTACCTAACACGTAATCGGATTGTTAACTAAGTAAAATCAAATGTTTCGTATCGTTTTTCTTACCAGCTGCTAGGTGTTTGTATCTAAAATAAAGATACAAACTTTTGTGCGCAAGCGACAATCCAACTGCACCCTACTGTGCATCCACGAATATAGCTTAAGTATCAGTTGCTTACTCACTAATAGTAAAATGTGCTCATGTTTGACCAGAAATAACGACACCTATTGCGATTGTTGACAACACATGAACAGACATTAAAAATGTACGTTAATTTTCACTAATAGGTCAGTGTGCACGTGATAGGGCTTGAAATGAGATTATGAATATTTTTGTAGTGGATCGGGATTCGTACCCACATACTTACCTTTGGAGGTGACCTAGAGAAGATTGCAGTCTTCAGAAAAGGAACGAAATGATTGAACTATACTGTTCCGAGAGATTCGAATCTTTAAAAGAGGAGATACGAATTCGAATCACAGTCCAGCACCAAATTGTTCAACACCTCTAGTTCAATCAAGTACAAGTAAAGTAAGAGCCCTGTTCCTTTAAATGGCTATCGGTTACCGGATAATTCGATTATTCCCGTCATTATTACTAGCATTTCCTTCATACCGCTACTGGAACACTGTACTTGAAGATCATGTGATACCTTTTGGTCACTATAGAAGCAGTTTCCCAAGAACAGGTTCTTTCCCTGTCTATGGAATCCTTTTCATGTTAATATCAAACATCAGTAATTACTCGTAGATTACATTAAAACTAAAGTAATTGATAAAGACGTTACTTGATAAGAAAAACGCGCTGCTTTTCTTCATTTACTTGCGCCTAGAAATGGCTATCGAGTACTGCCAAACCAAAAGGCAAGAGATGTTACTGCCTTCCGATATACGTCGCTGTCAGTTCTTCCATATGATTTGGTCTACATGACCCGCTTCAAGTTGTGTATGACAAACAATGTTTTCGAAAATCAATTGTTTTCCTTTGCAATAAACAGAAAGATTTTCATTCCGAGCTATCCAAGTACAAAATTTTCGCAATATTAGTTCAAATTTAATATTCGCTTCTATAATGTAGGAAAGTATTTCCCAGTTGCAAAACTCGCATGCGTCTCACTGACTTTACACTTAGTCGCTGACCATAAGTTCTAGCTCAGAGTGCGAGCAGTTTAATTAACCTAATGTAGCGAAGACTGTTTGACAGTGCTCTTTCTCACCGGAAAATACGAAATTCACTCATTGGGCTCCATTGGTACACTGTAACAGTAATTTCTGTGTGTATGCAATGCATACGAATTAGAATTTAGTGGTGCTCTCTCTTCCACTTCTGTATACAATATGCCTGATCTAATCGGGCCATTTATCATTACAGGCCCTGGGTAGTGCAACATCATACTGACGACGGTAATGTGCTTATACTGGCAACCTGACTGTTCGTTTTACCTGATTTTGTAATCATTTAAATAAAACATCATGACCTTCCAGTGGGAGACATTTCGTCCCTCTTTTTCTTCTGTGAAATTTGTCAGTAAGCTTTTTGCCTTCCAACCAGTGAAATACGGCAGAGTACGACCGGTAAATGATTCACAAACCACAATTTAGTGCTGTTAAGACGATTTATTTAAACGTCACAAGACTGCACATAGGTTCAATCGATTTCGAGGAGCAAAGTGTTTGTTATATTACTTTTGTGACAGGTGGTCATAAGTGATTTCCAAAGACTTTTTATTGTACTGAAATAATATTTTGTCACAAAGTAACAGGGTAAGTGTTTTATCCGTATATATTTTGTAGGAAACTGTAATCGTGATGGAAGAATGTACACCTGAATTTTTGACACAACCGATAGGAGAAAACGCTGCATATTAACCAAACTCCGCGCCTCCTCTCCGTATCCTCCTATGACACGAGCACGGGATTCTCCTCGCATACCGCTACACAGTTGTTCCTAGACAGCTGAGAATTGGCAACATCGTCACAAACATTAGGCAACACTGTGACAGAGCAATCACTTCCGCGTATGGTACTGAATTGACTCGCTAAATTCACTTGATATTCCCTTTCCATTTGAATGACTCGTGCTACATAATCCTCATGTAAACTGAGACACTGGGACAGAAAATTCAATTTTTTGCTTAAAGAAATGCTATTCTTCACATAAGTGACAACTTTTATTATCTTTCACGATGCTTTATGAGGCTGAGCGGCAAATACCATGATGAGAGTGGCGTACAGGCAGCAGTGTGTCCGTAGCCCGGTGGTACCGCCCGTGTCTTGGGTCAGAACGGCTCAATCAGTCATCATTTCTGACCATGATAGGAGCCAGCGTATGCGAACTTTTTTCTCATATATTTTATGGAGCTGCGAATTTCCAGAAAAAATTCTGTATCGAAATCGGAAGAAAACCTTTACACATCAAATCCTCTTGGTACCTCGACTCAGTAAGTTGTGTTAATGGTCATAGATCTTGGCTTTCTGACTGCCAAGCTGCTTCGCAATACCAGCGTCTATGAAGAAATTCGAATCGACCATCAGCGATACGAATTTCAATTTGTTCTTCACTTAAGACTCACATGCTAGGGTGATAAGTATTAAAGAAATGAACCTCTTCATTACTATAAGGCCTCTATGCTAAATTTTCACAGTAGCAATTAGGAACTCCCTGCAGACATTTACTAACAGCGGCTCTAGAAACTTACTTTTTCTCTGGGTAGCTTCAAATATGGAAAATTTTGTCGCCTTAAATCCAATTGAATATTTTAAATATCACTTGTGAACAGCGTTCACTTTTCCATTAATTGAGGTATAGATCGCAAAACAAGCAATTTGCCTGAGTAGCTATAGAGCAGGTTCTGATAGGTATTGACACAATCTTTTGCATCCATTTACCATAGAGAAACAAAGAAAGAAATCAAACACATTACATTGCATTTACTCTCTGTGCCTTGACTAACACATATGAATCCATGACAATAATAAATTATTTGAGGAACCTCCCGTGAAAGAAAAAAGAACAGAATGTGACACTTTAATTGTAGTGCACTGGATCAGAAACAACTAAATTAATTCTGTGCCACATTGATGTATTGCATTCTAGTGTAATAAAATAATTTTTGTGCCTCCTTTGCTATCAAGAGTGAAACACAAATCGTAAGTGCTTCAGTATGGAACCGCGTGACCGCTACGGTCGCAGTTTCGAATCCTGCCTCAGGCATGGATGTGTGTGATGTCCTTAGGTTAGTTAGGTTTAAGTAGTTCTAAGTTCTAGGGGACTGATGACCACAGATGTAAAGTCCCATAGTGCTCAGCGCCATTGGAACAAATCGTAGACTGATTTTATGGTTCACCACTCTACAACATTAAAGCATTTTACATGGTCGAGAGTGCGGAGTGGAGCTGACATCGGCAGAAGGCAAGACAATGCAGTGCTTCAGCCTCCGCCGGAAGGCAGTATACGGGTCCCAGAGAACTCAGACGCGTGCGGTGTTCAGAGGCAGACGGTTGGAAAAGAAATCTTTCGCTAAAACGTTGTTGGACCAAACTGTTATTACCAGTGTGACAGAAAGCGAAATCTATTGTAGATTCGCATGAATTACACTCATAGCTTCAGCACCGAGAGGAAATGGCCGATAAAAACTTTGTCTACGTCTGCTTTTAGTTACCAGACGTCGTATTAGCTAGTCTCGCGTTTTACCTCAAAACTACGGTCGTACTCAAGAATAAAGCACTAAGACTGAAGTCAAGACTTCCTCTTGGAAGTGCCGCAGTCTCAAATGTTGCCAGATCGAACATATTGCTAGACATAGGATACTGAGAGGAGCACGACTGTATTGCCCACCTTACGTGAACGACTCGGCGGTCAATGTTTTGCTCTAAGACTGTATCTACAACACATATTGAACGCTGAAGACCCAGAAGAATTAAAATACAAAAGTAGTTTATGATAGCAACGTTAACTACAGCGTTCGAAGTATTCATAGTATTGTATACGTGTGTGTAAACTCCTTCCAATGCCCACTCAAGGAAGACAAGGATACACAGTCTAGCTTCAATATTATAAATTCGCCTCAGTTTAGGGATGAACTCAGACTTAGGTTGATAATCATTTAGAATATTTAGCAGTACTGTACCCACTGGTGTTAAAATCGTTTTCAACCAATGATCCCCACAGCTACGGGAACACTACTTGTGATACCTCATAGACAAAATACTTATACAGTGCTATCAGAAGAGAAGATCAACCTGACATAAATTGTGGGAAGTATGTTTTACAACCTTCGTACCTGGATAATGTGGTTTTTCCTATTTTAGATGTCTGTGAACATTGCTGATTGAGACGATTTAAGACGAAACTAAATTCCTTCAGCTACGACAATGTTTAAAGAAATCGTCTTAATGGCCCTAAATAGTGGTTTGTGAATCGTTTACCGGCTGTACGCTGTCGCATTTCGTTGGCTGGATTACAAAAAGCTTACTGACAAATTTCACAGAAGGAAAAGAGGGACGAAATGTCTCCCACTGGAAGGTCATGTTGTTTTATTTAAATGATTACAAAGTCAGGTAAAACGAACAGTCATGTTGTGAATATAAGCACATTACTGTTGTCAGTATGATGTTGAATGAGTGAATTTCGTATTTTCCGGTGAGAAAGAGCACTGTCAAACAGTCTTCGCTACATTAAGTTAATTAAACTGTTCGCACTCTGAGCTAGAACTTATGGTCAGCGACTAAGTGTAACGTCAATGAGTCGGATGCGAGTTTTGCAACTGGGAAATACTTTCCTACATTATAGCAGCGAATATTAAATTTGAACTAATATTGCGAAAATTTTGTACTTGAGTAGCTCAGAATGAAAGTCTTTCTGTTTATTGCAAAGGAAAACAATTGATTATCGAAAACATTGTCTGTCATACAAAACATGAAGCAGGTCATGTCGACCAAATCATATGGAAGAAGTGGCAGCTACGTATATCGGAAGGCAGTAGGATCTCTTTGGCAGTACTCGATAGCCATTTCCAGGAGCAAGTAAATGAAGAAAAGCAGCGCGTTTTTGTTATCAAGTAACGTCCTTATCAATTACTTTAGTTTTAATGTAATCTACGAGTAATTACTGATGTTTGATATTAACATGAAAAGGATTCCGTAGACAGGGAAAGAACCGTGTTGTGTTCGTACCTCTGTCACCGAACTTCACATCGTGCACTTCATCTTTAAATGCATCCACACTTTGTAACTTCAGAATAGAAGTATATCAGACATCTTTCGTGGTTAATTAACAGGGACGAAAGGGTCTTGACAGAAGTCCTGGTTTATTACAAAAAATTGTAAATTTACTGTTTTCCGCCCAGGAAAGTCGTTGCACGTGGAAATCGCTACTAATCTCGTCTTTTAAATAGCGGTTTACGAGTTCTAGTCACTATTGGCCTCGGAAGAGGAAGTTGACACACATACTTCTTCGCCAGATCTGCGGTAACGTGCTGACATCTGTATCCGCGTTTGGTAGGGTACGCAGTTCCAGACTCACTAAGTGTAGCGTGTTTATGCCTTCTGTGAAAGAGCTACAAACAGTCAGATCAAGCATCGATAAGGAAATCACAAGAAAATATTTTCGGCTCATAGTGGAATGGTGAAAAACTTACAATACTGCGCAACAGGTAACGCCTCTTTCCACTCCTGACAAGCAAATCTTGGCTTTATAGGAATACATAATTTTATTTATGAAATGCCACATTCGCATGCATCTTGAGTATGACACAGCATACCAATTAAACACAGACCCAATCAAAATATAAGTCAGTAGAAATATACCAATTAGTGACAATAGAGGCACACATGTGTACAGATACTCAGTTTTATTAAAACAGACTTTCGACGTAAGATTATCGTGCGTAGTTTTATTAATTTTTTTTAATACAGCTCACAGTTCTCGTAAGGTTTCCTTTAATGTTGTTAAAACAATAGTAAGCATGAGAGAGAAATTAATTATCTACATTATATGCGAATTCTCTGATGTTATCTATAACAGTCTGAAAATGCACATGCGGTTTATTGATTACATGCATGTAGAAAACTTGTTGTGAGTTAAAGCAGTCAAACAAGGTTTGAAGAAGAATAAAATGCCAGTACCAGACTACACCTAATGTAGAAAACACTTTTCCGACGTATTTTGGCACGATGTGCTCTACCCATACATAATACAAAAGTTTCGAGATGCATCTACTGTCTGACTGCCTGTTAAACCTGAAATGAACCAAATGTCGCAGAAGTTAGCCCTTTTTTCCACATACGACTATTTTGGGTTGAGAAGTGAAGGGAATTATATTACAAGTTCCATTAGATTGATAACTTTAGCAGACAGCAGAATTACGTTTTAAAAAATATAGCAGTGAATTTACTCGAACTTCCGACAACTTATCTACCGTGCACGACGTTTACCATAACGCTACTAGCCAACACCCAGCTACAACGGTTCCATAAGTCAACAACAAGCGCTCCAGAACTTCTGCATTCCACAGCGCTGAGATATAATGCATGTGGCCAGGTCAATACTTATGAAGGACAAACAGTTGTACCTTTTCTTTTGCACTGCACGATGTTTTCAACAAACAGATATCGCAATAGAGTAGCTCAAATGGAAAGGAACACTTCCTATTTAAATTTCTGCATCCTACGCTGTTGGCGGTTCTGTGTTGGTGGCAGTTGGGTGATTTTATGTTGGTGATTACAAAATAAAGTTGAATGTGTGCACTGGATAGCCAAGCCACCTAGTTCATGGTGATTCGGTCAACTAAGTAAATGAATTTACTGAACATGCTGCAAATTGATACAGGGAGCCTGTGTCTCAGAATTCTCAGCCAGTCTGCCACAACGGCGTTATGATAGAAAAATGAGCCACTGAGCAGCGGATTTGGTGGTCTGTTGGGCTCATGAGAGGTTCATATATCTATGGTCTGGGTTCGATTCCAACTTCGGTTAGTGATTTTAGATAGGGAGAGACTGATTCCAATTTCTTCTGGCTACACCAAGTGAAGAAGATATAATGGCATTGTGGTCTGAAATTCACATTAAAAATTATATTCCTTCTCTACCAAGTAGGCGTTAGGTTGAGCCATAATAAAGTCTGGAGTGGCGACATGTAGAAACTGTATCACCAGTAACCTTTCTTATACTAGTTATTTATTTATAGTGACGAAACATACGCTATGTAGGCTCACAGGACACTTATTGCATCTTTCATCTGAGCTTCTGTATCTCAATAAAATTGTTTCCGAACTGGGAACTCAGACCGCCGTTAACGCGGAATTTGTTCCCTTCATGACAATACAGCTCGGCTATAATTTGTTGTTTGCTCAAAACTGCAGATTTCTCAACATCTCCAGGTATTGCGCGTGAATGGGTTCGAATCCAGGCCCGGCACTAAAGATTTCATTATGTATTATCAAGATCTAGCATGAGAACCCCTATCTCCTGGTGAATAATAATTTCGATTTTTAATATATATTCGTTCGTTGTCAACACTAACGATATTTGGCGTTTTTGACTCCCAGTGAGACACAGAACTATTTGCGAGATCACTGTAAGTTCGAGATGTTATTCCGAGCTGCTGGTGGAGAAAAATTCGGTAGCTGACGTATCTTTGTGTGTAGTCAACAACTGTATGTGTGGGGCTCTATTCCCAGTCAGCACTGAAGTCTTCGTCATATTATTCCTAGTTCAAACATGCTCACATGTTGCTGCTGTTGCAACAAACCCATATTTAACGTTCGTTTTCTCTAGGATAAAACAGCGATAGGTGCTGGGTTGGAGTCCTGGGAAGAAATGATTAATTTTTCGTCTCGTCATTTCAGTTAAAACATCTAGCTATTGCCTAGAAAATGTGATATGTCACAGTTGATTGTGCTTCGATATCTATTTGATTAGGTTATGGGTTCGAATCCCTGTCCAACTAAAAGCTTTACCTCACGGCATTTCAAGTAAGTTACTTGTTAAGAAGCAATATTTAACATCTCTCGTGGTTCGTTAACAGGGGCAATAGGTGCTGTGTAGGAATTCGGGTCCGTTAAAAATGATTGCGTTATGTAATTTAAAATTGGTATTTGCTAACTGATACTGTCTAAAATCGAAGTATATCACTCTCTGTATGCCTAATCAGGAATGACTGTTATTTTCCGTCAGTCACGAAATCTTTGCTTAGTCTGCATGACCTGGGTTTGAATCCATATGCAGTAGGAGACGGTTCGTTGTGTCATTTGAAGTTCATGCATGTTCTCAACTAGCTGCTCGTGAATAACTTCAATTTTTAATGTCATTTTGTGTTAAATAATAAGTACGCTATGTTACTTTGAAGAGGAAATCATGAATACGACAAACTTACTACGTGCGTTACCTATCTGATGTAATAATGAGAGTGGCAACATTTCAGGTATGTCATTTATTGCAATAAATGTGAGCTTACAAGCCTTAAGGACAGTATTATCTGTGATAAGGCGTTCCCTGACATTTGTAGTATCGTAGTATCACTTTAAACTGGAGTTATTGCGATCCAGAGCAGTGTTTTCTAGTGGCGACTTGTTGGAACCATTTTCAATAGTCAAACGACTGTACCAAGGAGCGATTAGAGGACGTGACAGACAGCTGCGTTATGTGGCTTGCATGCGAATCGGGCGAAATGCAATTCAGATCGTTCGGGTACTTTTGAGCACGACTGTACATCCATTGTCAATCTAGTCTGATGTGCAGTACTTAAGGATGAAAGTAACATTCGGGTAATGTGCTCGTGCCAAACGGGATAGCTCGATCATATTTGAACCATGCATAGAAACCATTCTTTCAAATATAACACAGTGGTAACTGAAAGAAGTACGCAATGGACGAAATGATATTTTTTTTTTCAAAGGCATTAATTACACTGAAGCCACCACGTTTCAAGAAAAGGCGGGACATGGTTCGTAGCATTGTGTGTAGTCACCACGGATGGCAATGCATGCTTTGCTGTGTGCCGCCACGCAGGTCACAGGGTTGATTATGAGTTGTCGTGGTAGTGCGTTCAGTTCTCCCACCAGCGTGGCTGTCAACTGCTCGATGTTCGTAGGTGCATGTGGGTGGTGTTGCAGTATGCACCCGAAAGACGATCGATGGGATCTAAGTCGGGGGAGGCCAGTTCATTCGCCGAATATCTTCTCGTTCGGGAAAAGCTCCTCCTCTTCTTGTTCTTCCTCCTTCTCCAGTGCAGTTCAATGCGGTCATGCATATCATCCTTAATACTAAAATCAGGGCTGAATGCTCCCCTGAAAATAAGCACTCCGAAACGAATACAGTGTCCAGTAACGTTGACCGACGAGTGTACCGTGATCCAAACTTTGAAGGTCAGTACGCTCATGTAAAATTATGGCTTCCAACAACATAACTCCTGTACCACCAAAACGATCATATTCGATAATGTTTCTAGGTGCATTACGTATATTTATATGGCGAGAGGTAATGATGTAATGTCCAGGGACTGACATGATGTATTTCTTTCCGTTACCTTTGTGTACTATACTGTAACAGTTCTTTCTATGTGTAGTCTGATTTTCATTGAGCTATCCAAATGTTACTTTACTGCTTGGTTTTCCACAATATTGTTTGATACTAATAACTATACTAATAACTCTATCTGCCCTTTCCAGAGTAAATACTCTCTTAGTCTTCTTGAAGGACTTATTAACTTCAGTAACTATCGTCGCTATGACACCATGATCACTAATCCCTGTCTACACTGACACCGTCTATAATGTCAAATCTGTTTGTCGCTGTGAGGTTCAAACTATTTCCATTGTGCGTGTGTGTTGTCGAATTATCTGCTCCAGACAAATTTCCGAAAACATGTTCAGAACTCCCTCACAAGATTGTCAGGCCATACCACCTGCAATGAATATCCCAGTCTGTGCTCGGTAGGTGAAAGTGGCGTCCAGCGAACACGACGTAAGCGGGGTACTTCCGCACTACTGCGTTACTGAGCATAGATTTACTTTGAATTATTCTGCAAACGTTACGTCGGTTAGCCGATAAAAACTTCCCATGATAACATGAGAGTTCACCTAGGCCGGCTACTCTTGTCCAAATAATTTCACAATCCGATTCAATATTGACTACGATAGACACAATATTAATGGTGACGGCAGTGAACACTCCTTTTACTATGGCGTCTAATATGTCGTTTCAATATACTTTCTATGTCTCGTTCAATACTTGTGAACTTACTACTCTGTGTTTCATCTAGCTCTTGGTTTCCGAAATAATTTCAGCGCTACAACTTTTCCGAACGGTAATAAATTCAGAAAAGTTGTTACGAACTTTTTTGGCAACTTACTGTTAAAGGCTTAACAATTGTAGTGTATTTACTATGTATGGATCTGTCTTCGCTCTGTATGTATCAACTGGCCAGCGTTGATCAGGGGACCTCAATCTATGTCCTAACCTAAAAGAAAAGAAAGACGTGCATTCTACAGCTCATCTGCTTCCAAAGTAGCAGCTTTCGCTGTGTAACTCATCCTGACATATCAGTCCTACAGTTTTCCAACCCATAACGCAGGTTCACACATCTACAGACGACAGGTGAGAAGGCCTCAGAATCGATGGAGCCTCTGACTGAAACCCTCCACTCGGTTCCACCTACAAAGAGCACGATTCAATTCTGGACACAATATGGCAAATTTTGACCCTTGATTGCAAACCATTAACATGGTTCCAATTGATTCAATTCTGGCGAAAGTTACATATTTTTGACATGGAAGCATCGCTAATTAAGTATTTTTTACAAACAATGAAATACTATAGTACTGGCGGCATCTTTTTTTGAACAGCGCACCATTTCAATTAATGTGAAAATCGCACAATTTTCGCCCCAATTCAATTAATGTGAAAATTACACAATTTTCTTTCAAAATAATACTGGTCATTTGACTTAAACTTGGCAGCCACATACTGGTTGTGTGTGTCATCTATGTTCTTGAATTTCCTGCTAACGTTAAGTCGCAGGAAAAGGCGTATGGCTTGTGAAAACTTTATTGTGGATCCATTGATAAGGGCTGTGCCTCTTCACATTATGCCGACGACATTAAAGATAACAGTGCGTCGCCTGTGATTTCATGGCTAGGGCAGCGACCTAAATAGGTGACGTCACAAATGTAAACAAAGTACACCAGAAAGAACATGACCCTTCTATTTTTGCATCACCTATTGAATTTCAAACTAAGGTCTTAGAATTAAAATCTCGAAAATATGAACTCGCTCCAATCCTAAATTGTTAATAGTTGTGGCAGATTCGAAGATTAGAATGGCTCTACACGCAATAACAGCTGAGTCTTTTTGTAGAGGGTAACTGAGTTTCTCATCAACTGCGACAAGCAATTCACTTTGTCATTTGTCAATCCAAATCGTAATTTTCGCCTTGTGTGCTATCATGAAACTAAAAATACCAAAAAGTACTTGATGAGAGACTGATTAAAATGATATAACTTAATAAATTTGTCGGTGAATATTTCGCCCACAGTCGCAATTAAAGTGAATGCTATTTACACATAATTTTAAGTAAATTTATTCTTATTGGACTGTGCCTTGAACCTCTGCGATGTAAATTTAAGTGGCACGTCAGTCTCGTTGGACATGTTTCTGCTGGTTTCGCCTAAATTTATGTAGCTGCGATAGATTTTAAATTATGAGCGAATCAATGCAAAAATGAGTTAACAGCAATGAAATTCTGATAACAGTATAACCTAAATTTTGTTCATAGTGTGTGGTTATGTTGTCCAATACAAGCTGCAGTGCTAATTGTGTATCTGTTTTGTACATTTAGATTCACCTTATTAATATTTAATTCAGACTCTTCTCAGGGACTAGTTATGTGCTTGAATAATCATTTGAGTAGCTTATACCGTTTGTTTCAACGAGTGATTTCATTTTCTAGGTCGATCTTCTCTGTGGCTCAATTAGTGTAGATGTTATTACAATTACTTCTAAAAGTCGTTACTGATTCATTTCCCACCTGTTAATTAATTAAGTACTTCACTTCCATACGCAACCAATTGTCTCAGTGACTTTTTAATTTGGTTCATCGTGCTCTGCTGTACATTCACTGGTTTACACTTCACATATGTAAACATGTATTAACTTGTAACGACTCCTGCGAATCAGACGAGCGTCCGCACGCTCCAACTGAAACACATCATCTCAGAGCTCTATTCAGGCTGAAGTGTCACAAGGGTTACACTGAGATTACAATCTTCGGTCATTTAAGCTGACAGTGGCGTTTAGTGAGGAACTTTGGTTTTTATCTTTTGTGGGTAGTAATCTAACATCTTAGCCTCATATGGCGATCAGCAAACCTATTTGCCACTGTGCCTCTTCTGATATTACTGATGATTGAAATGGCTCTGAGCACTATGGGACTTAACATCTGAGGTCATCAGTCACTTAGAACATAGAATTACTTAAACCTAAGGACATCACACACATCCATGCCCGAGGCAGGATTCGAACCTGCGACCGTAGCGGTCTCACGGTTCCAGACTGAAGCGCCTAGAACTTCTCGACCACTCCGGCCAGCTTATATTGCTAGTACCATCTTAAACCAGGTTCTATTGAAGACCATCCTGGGATCATACACAGTACACAGGCATATCCTTATTTAGATTGGATCTAGATCACAGAATAATTACTGTTTTATACAGATCGATGTTGACTGTCATGGAGGCAAAGTTAATGTTGCAGTTGGTGTTGCAATATTCCACCACCGTCACTTCTAGGAACTATATTCAAGTGTATATTTTGAAATAATTGTGTGTTTTATTAATAACATCAGTGTCACTATTAATACTACCTAAATTTGTGTTGCTGACAACAGTGACATCGATGAATATTAAAACTAGTTTCATATGTGTAAGGCAGAGTTAATATATGAAAACAGCAACACCCAAGAAATTGAACGAACTGTCACAGACATACACATACATACTCTCTCTCTCTCTCTCTCTCTCTCTCTCTCTCTCTCTCTCTCTCTCTCTCACTCACACACACACACACACACACACACACACACACACACACACACACAGAGAGAGAGAGAGAGAGAGAGAGAGAGAGAGAGAGAGAGAGAGAGAGAGAAATAGATACAGGAACTAGAAAATTAAATAGTGTAATTAATTCTCCAGTCTCCGAAATGTATAACAGTGCAAATTCCATTGAAACTAAAACAATGTGAAACAAAATACGTTTATTTTATACATAATATCGTCCTTCAATGAATAAAAATAATTATGCTCCACTCACCTGCACAGCAGAGATTATTATTTTTTATTGGAGTATTATGTACGAACAAGGTGTCTAAAGGTAAAGTTCATAAACTATCACAGAAACGTCTCTCTGACCTCTCTCTTCAGATGTTCAATCTATAGAACGACTACAGACACCTACAAATGTAGCTTCACGAAGTCTTCTTCTTCAGATTGATAGCCAAAAGTCTTTTGCAGTAGGTGGCTGCCTTGAACAGCACGTAGGCCACGATGGACGCCATTGCAACAACGATCCCTATCACGTCGAGCAGGAGCAGCTGCCACCAGCTCAGGTCGAGGGCTGCACTGCGCATGTGCGGAGCACCCTTGTGACGTATCACGTACTCGATCCACCAGGCGGCAGTGTCCAGGGACCTCTCCTGGTGCTCACGGAATACCGCTGAGAACCGCTTCATGTTTTCTCGATAGCTGTCGTAAAAGGGGACAGATAATCATAGGCTACAAACAGCAATTCGGAATAGCTGCAAAGTTAATGTAAAAGTAAGTGAAAATGAATAAAAACAAAGTCTGTATATACTACGAAAAACTTTCTACAGTCGACATGAAAAAGACTGTTTTTAAATATAATAACAAAGAGGAGAAGTAAACTACCACCAAAGACAGTAACTTGTGCGAGGAAATAAAGTTCACCAACATAAATTTTCCATTGTAAGTCTAAAGCAAAGACATATCTCGTGCAAGTTAATTAAGAAAAAGGCTGTTTTTTTAATATTGTCTTGCCTAGGCTAAACGAATGAGATAAAATTAAAGCTCACCTTTTGTTGACAAAGACATCAATAGGAGAAAGCAACAGTCAAACTAGAGGAGGAATGAAGTGGCTCTCTGTATGTTCCTTTGATAACATAAATGAAATTTAATATTTCTGTTCCTACCTGTCGTTTTCAAGAACTGTGTGAATGGCTTTCAGAATGGTATCAGTAGTGACATCTCTGAACAGCAGCTGGTAGCCAATACCAGATTGTACCATCCTAGCCACATTGTGTTGCTGGTCCGCAATAAAGGGAATTCCTACCAGGGGTACTGCAAAATAACTTGCTTCATTCATGCTCTGAAGTCCTCCCTGGGTAATGAACAGACGAATGTTTGGATGTGCTGGAAAAGCGAAAAGGGAGGTAGGACAAATAGCTTTTACAGTGCTGCACCTACAAGAATTGGTGCATTGAACAGAAGCTTACCCAAGACGTCCTACTGGGGCAACCACTTGGCTATCATAACATTCTCCGGCTGTCCAGGCAGGCTGTCCACCTCCCACTTCCAAAATACTCGCTATGGTAACTGCGCAAAAGCTTCCAAGAATGCAATTTGTTTGTGCTCAGGCATTGCACTACCCTTCACATTAGTACCAAGGCTGAAGTAAATCACACCGTTTTTTGCACCATCAAGGAAATCCTGGATATCCTGCAAAATAATTAATCTCTTATTGTATAGTCATTTAAAATAGGGAATGTGCCTTTCAAATCGCTTCACAAATAAGTAAACCGTTTTTGATTAGATACAGTAAATTCTTTCCATCCTTGAACACAATAAACGCTGCATTTATCTTTTTTTTTAAAATAATAAAAACAAATTTTATAATAACGGCAAGATTAATCGCAAATTATTTTCATCGCAGTGTATTATCCTATAAGAACCAAAACCAGTAATCGCGTCTACCTCTAAAATACTAGTCGCCACCATTGTGAGAGAGTATCTGTGTAGTTAGGATGTAGTGGATATGAGACTGTGATAAGGCGCTGATACGAATTAAATAAGTGTTCACTGATACACATGCTTCATAATAACTGAGGAAATTTAAATCACTCTGTAGATGAATAAGTTACATGTAAAATTTTTATTTTCTTACCAACTGTCGAACACATGTTATTACATAGTGGCAATATTTTTGTTAAATCTATGTAGTTCTAAGTTATTGGAACTTCAGCCTCAACCCAAAAATTCTGCAATTTTTGCATCACAATACATTCGAAATGGGACTAGTAGATTTAACTTTAATCCCTTATGTAACACACACAAGTACACCTTTTTTTTAAAAAAAAATTGAGGCTGACAGTTGTTGAGAAAACTTCACAAGAATGAAAATGTGGTAATTTAGACTTTCTCGCCGAATCTGGATGATGAAGTCTTCTCGGGTTATCAGTTGAGTCAAGGTGTCGTTCTGTGGCATCCTACTTGTCATCTTCAGGTCTGATAACCTGAGAAGACTTATCATCAACAGCGAAAATGTACTGTTAAGCTTCTCTCACTAATTAAGACTGCCATAGAGCTGTCAACCAGCGATTTCAAAATAAGTACCATGTATTGGTACCATATACATTAATAAAAGTCAGCAAGAGCAATTACCCCACCCCCCGTGAACCATGGACCTTGCCGTTGGCGGGGAGGCTTGCGTGCCTCAGCGGTACAGATGGCCGTACCGTAGGTGCAACTACAACGGAGGGGTATCTGTTGAGAGGCCAGACAAACGTGTGGTTCCTGAAGAGGGGCAGCAGCCTTTTCAGTAGTTGCAGGGGCAATAGTCTGGATCATTGACTGATCTGGCCTTGTAACACTAACCAAAACGGCCTTGCTGTGCTGGTACTGCGAACGGCTGAAAGCAACGGGAAACTACAGCCGTAATTTTTCCCGAGGGCATGCAGCTTTCCTGTATGGTTATATGATGATGGCGTCCTCTTGGGTAAAATATTCCGGAGGTAAAAGAGTCCCCCATTCGGATCTCCGGGCGGGTACTACTCAAGAGGACGTCGTTATCAGGAGAAAGAAAACTGGCGTTCTGCGGATTGGAGCGTGGAATGTCAGGTCACTTAACGGGCAGGTAGGTTAGAAAACTTAAAAAAGGAAATGGAAAGGTTAAAGTTAGCTATAGTGGGAATTAGTAAAGTTCGGTGGGAGGAGGAACAAGACTTCTGCTCAGGTGAATATAGGGTTATAAATACAGAATCAAATAGGGATAATACAGGAGTAGATTTAATAATGAATAAAAAAATAGGAGTGCGGGTAAGCTACTACAAACAGCAAAATGAACGCATTATTGTGGCCAAGATAGACACAAAGCCCACACCTACTACAATGGTACAAGTTTATATGCCAGCAAGCTATGCAGATGATGAAGACATTGATGAAATGTATGATGAGATAAAAGAAATTATTCAGGTAGTGAAGGGAGACGAAAATTAAATAGTCATGGGTCACTGGAATTCGAGAGTAGGGAAAGAGAGAGAAGGAAAAACAGTAGGTGAATATGGATTGGGGGAAAGAAATGAAAGAGGAAGCCGTCTGGTAGAATTTTGCACAGAGCATAACTTAATCATAGCTAACTCTTAGTTCAAGAATCATTAAAGAAGGTTGTACACGTGGAAGAATCCTGGAAATACTAGACGGTACCAGATAGATTGTATAATGGTAAGACAGAGATTTAGGAACCAGGTTTTAAGTTGTAAGACATTTCCAGGGGCATATGTGGACTCTGACCACAATCTATTTGTTATGAGCTGTAGATTAAAACTGAAGAAACTGCAAAAAGGTGGGAATTTAAGGAGATGGGATCTGGACAAACTGATTAAACCAGAGGTTGTACAGAGTTTCAAGGAGAGCATAAGCGAACAATTGTCACAAATTAGGGAAAGGAATACAGTAGAAGAAGAATGGGTAGCTCTGAGGGATGAAGTAGTGAAGGCAGCAGAGGATCAAGTAGGTAAAAAGACGAGGGCTAGAAGAAATCCTTGGGTAACAGAAGAAAATATAAAAATGCAGTAAATGAAGCAGGCAAAAGGGAATAGAAACTTCTCAAAAATGAGATCGACAGGAAGTGCAAAATGGCTAAGCAGGGATGGCTAGAGGACAAATGTAAGGTTGTAGAGGCTTATCGCACTAGGGGTAAGATAGATACTGCCTACAGGAAAATTAAAGAGACCTTTGAAGAAAAGAGAACCACTTGTATGAATATCAAGATCTCAGACAGAAACCCAGTTCTAAGCAAAGAAGGGAAAGCAGAAAGGTGGAAGGAATATATAGAGGGTGTATACAAGGGCGACATACTTGAGGACAATATTCTGTAGATGGAAGAGAATGTATATGAAGATGAAATGGGAGATACAATACTGCGTGAAGAGTTTGACAGAGTACTGAAAGACCTGAGTCGAAACAAGGCCCCAGGGGTAGACAACATCCCATTAGAACTACTGACGGCCTAGGGAGAGCCAGTCCTGACAAAACTCTACCATCTGGTGAGCAAGATGTATGAGACAGGCGAAATACCCTCAGACTTAAAGAAGAATATAATAAATCCAATCCCTAAGAAACCATGTGTTGTCGGATGTGAAAATTACCGAACAATCAGTTTAATAAACCACAGCTGCAAAATACTAACGCGAATTCTTTACAGACGAATGTGAAAACTGGTAGAAGCCAACCTTGGGGAAGATCAGTTTGGATTCCGTAGAATTATTATAATACGTGAGACGATATTGACCCTACGACTTATCTTAGAAGAAAGATTAAGGAAAGGCAAACCTACGTTTCTAGCATTTGTAGACTTAGAGAAACCTTTTGACAATGTTGACTGGAATACTCTCTTTCAAATTCTGAAGGTGGAAGGGGTAAAATACAGGGAGTGAAAGGCTATTTACAATCTGTACAGAAACCAGATGGCAGTTATAAGAGTCGTGGGACATGAAACGGAAGCAGCGGTTGGGAAGGGAGTGAGACAGGGTTGTAGCCTCTCCCTGATGTTATTCAATCTGTATATTGAGCAAGCAGTAAAGGAAATAAAAGAAAAATTCGGAGTGGGTATTAAAGTCCATTGAGAAGAAGTAAAAACTTTAAGGTTCGCCGATGACATTGTAATTCTGTCAGAGACAGCAAAGGACTTGGAAGAGCAGTTGAATGGAATAGACAGTGTCTTGAAAAGAGGATATCAGATTAACATCAACAAAAGCAAAACTAGGATAATGGAATGTAGTTGAATTAAGTCGGGTGATGCTGAGGGAATTAGATTAGGAAATGAGACACTTAAAGTAGTAAAGGAGTTTTGCTATTTGGGGAGCAAAATAACTGATGATGGTCGAAGTAGAGAGAATATAAAATGTAGACTGGCAATGGCAAGAAAAGCGTTTCTGAAGAAGAGAAATTTGTTAACATCGAGTATAGATTTAAGTGTCAGGAAGTCGTTTCTGAAAGTATTTGTTTGGAGTGTAGCCATGTATGGAAGTGAAACATGGACGATAAATAGTTTGGACAAGAAGAGAATAGAAGCTTTCGAAATGTGATGCTACAGAAGAATGCTGAAGGTTAGATGGGTAGATCACATAACTAATGAGGAGGTATTGAATAGAATCGTGGAGAAGAGGAGCTTGTGGCACAACTTGACCAGAAGAAGGGATCGGTTGGTAGGACACGTTCTGAGGCATCAAGGGATCACAAATTTAGCATCGGAGGGAAGGGTGGAAGGTAAAAGTCAGAGAGGGAGACCAAGAGATCAATACACTAAGCAGATTCAGAAGGACGTAGGTTGCAATAAGTACTGGGAGATGAAGAAGCTTGCACAGGGTGGAGTAGCATGGAGAGGTGCATCAAACCAGTCTCAGGACTGAAGACCACAACAACAACAACAACAACAACAACAACAAGAGCAATTAACTTGTATGAATTCCAATTCAAAAATTTTCTGTCTCACACAGCGCCACAATTTAAGAGATTAGGTTCCAGTCTACCTCCAAAAAAGTAATCCATAATTCTAGTTCACATAAATGTAGATATCCCACAAACTTATAAAACTCACTTTTATGTATCATAATTACGCTTTTCTCTGAAACTGCAATCTACATCAAAGAATTGGATGGTTGAGGTTTTCGTCAAATTTAATGTGTCAATATGTGAAGAACATTTCTCTTCTGGGTAGCATCACACTAAATCTGAGAAAAGGCATCATTCCACAATGCTGTATTTTAAAAATTTACTTTATTGAACCCTCCTAGTTTTGAGTGTGGTCCAGTCTCAAATGCATCTAGTTTCACATCCAGATTAAAGTCGTTTTCATGCATGGTTGTTCAATGTAACTAACCACCCTGTGGCAATCTTAAGTGTTAAAAAAAAGAGACATTACATATTCAAGGAAAAGCATTACACACAATACTGCAGTAAAAAGTTGCTATGTGTACTTATTTATGTCCAAGAAACTGATTCTTTTTGCACATTCATTTAGTTACCAAATATTATGGACTCCTGTAACTGATTAGTCAGCCAAAAAGTGAATTATCTATCATTTAACTCTGTAAAACTTCATTAGTATAGATAAAATTGTGACATTCAGCGTTACATGATTCACATATACACTCCTGGAAATGGAAAAGAGAACACATTGACACCGGTGTGTCAGACCCACCATACTTGCTCCGGACACTGCGAGAGGGCTGTACAAGCAATCCTCACACGCACGGCACAGCGGACACACCAGGAACCGCGGTGTTGGCCGTCGAATGGCGCTAGCTGCGCAGCATTTGTGCACCGCCGCCGTCAGTGTCAGCCAGTTTGCCGTGGCATACGGAGCTCCATCGAAGTCTTTAACACTGGTAGCATGCCGCGACAGCGTGGACGTGAACCGTATGTGCAGTTGACGGACTTTGAGCGAGGGCGTATAGTGGGCATGCGGGAGGCCGGGTGGACGTACCGCCGAATTGCTCAACACGTGGGGCGTGAGGTCTCCACAGTACATCGATGTTGTCGCCAGTGGTCGGCGGAAGGTGCACGTGCCCGTCGACCTGGGACCGGACTGCAGCGACGCACGGATGCACGCCAAGACCGTAGGATCCTACGCAGGGGACCGCACCGCCACTTCCCAGCAAATTAGGGACACTGTTGCTCCTGGGGTATCGGCGAGGACCATTCGCAACCGTCTCCATGAAGTTGGGCTGCGGTCCGGCACATCGTTAAGCCGTCTTCCGCTCATGCCCCAACATCGTGCGGCCTGCCTCCAGTGGTGTCGCGACAGGCGTGAATGGAGGTACAAATGGAGACGTGTCGTCTTCAGCGATGAGAGTCGCTTCTGCCTTGGGGCCAATGATGGTCGTATGCGAGTTTGGCGCCGTGCAGGTGAGCGCCACAATCAGGACTGCATACGACCGAGGCACACAGGGCCAACACCCGGCATCATGGTGCGGGGAGCGATTTCCTACACTGGCCATACAGCTCTGGTGATCGTCGAGGGGACACTGAATAGTGCACGGTACATCCAAACCGTCATGAACCCATCGTTCTACCATTCCTAGACCGGCAAGGGAACTTGCTGTTCCAACAGGACAATGCACGTCGGCATGTATCCCGTGCCACCCAACGTGCTCTGGAAGGTGTAAGTCAACTACCCTGGCCAGCAAGATCTCCGGATATGTCCCCCATTGAGCATGTTTGGGACTGGATGAAGCGTCGTCTCACACGGTCTGCACGTCCAGCACGAACGCTGGTCCAACTGAGGCGCCAGGTGGAAATGGCATGGCAAGCCGTTCCACAGGGCTACATCCAGCATCTCTACGATCGTCTCCATGGGAGAATAGCAGCCTGCATTGCTGCGAAAGGTGGATATACACTGTACTAGTGCCGACATTGTGCATGCTCTGTTGCCTGTGTGTATGTGCCTGTGGTTCTGTCAGTGTGATCATGTGATGTATCTGACCTCAGGAATGTGTCAATAAAGTTTCCCCTTCCTGGGACAATGAATTCACGGTGTTCTTATTTGAATTTCCAGGAGTGTGTCACTGAAATTTTAGTTTATAGGTCGTTTCTGCCATATAGTTTTGCTTTCATATTCAGTAAGTTGCACTTTTTGTGCACTCCTAAAACCTAACAAGCTGTATTTTGGAAGGTCTTCAAAGAGATATAAGATTATTGCAACGATTTCCACAGGTTTTCAGGAACCAAATTCAGTCCTTTTTCAAGAAATAATGCTGCAATTGTTTTTAAGCACATAGAGGATTTATTCAACAGTATTATCTTTGTTGATATTCTTTAAAGAAGGAGTATCTTCAATTTATTAACATTCACTGTAATATGCCTCATTCAGATACTTCGCTTCAGCACCCAGTAAGCATTTTATGTTTAATTTCTGTCGTTAAAAATGTGTGTTTATATTTTCAGATTTGGTAAATATTTTCAGTATTCATATCACATTGTCACTATTTGGTTTTAAAACTTTCTACAAATACCACATGGTTTGAATCATATGAATGGAATTATAAATTCAAAAATTGTTTATTTTTAAATCTTTACTTCTATCAGTTTTATTTTTGTAGCTTTGCTAGTCATAGTTGATATGTAAAATATTCATATCTTACTGGTTGGATATTTACTGATTTTTTTGATAATTGGTTCTTCTTCTGTTGTAGTTACATATTATTGTGCTTTCTTCCTTTTTATATCTTCCAGTTTCTTGTATATATAACTATATTTAAGATTTTCTTTTGGCTTTGGTCTTCTAGAGCGCATGCGTTGGGACAGCTGTTACCCAATAAGTTTTCATTTCATATACTATTGTAAGCTATGAGCCTTTTAAATTTAATTGTTATGTTATACTCTAGGTTTGCTCTCTACAATGACTAAGAACATTTAGTTGACTGATCATCATAGCAAAAAATACGATTGTTATTGTCGACTGTAGCTATTGCGTGTATAACAGATACATACTTCACTACCTGAACATTAGTCAAGACCGAATTTGTAGCTCCAGGAAAATATAAATATCTAGTTGTATTTGTATGGCTAATACTAAAGATTCCATAGATAAGTATTTCATCAATGTTATGTAAGATATCAAATGCAAACAAGTGATACACAAACACTCTCTATCAGGGACACGAAATCTTGCAGGGAGTAAGATAACAGCAGCTAGAATAACAAAGGCAGTGTGAGTTTTTCATATCTGGAAGCAATCTCCGCAAAAATTCTAAATGACAACTTTTTATTCATTGACTGTATATGTTTAGTGTTATCCTACAACTGAAAAGTATACTTTCAGTCAGTATCTGGTGGTTTAGCTACATCATCAATAAATATTAGGGACATACATACCCTATGGAACAGCTATCACCATTACACAATGCTTACATGAAACAATGAGAACTGATAATTAGCAATGGCTACTGAAATTCTGAGAAATATTGTCAGCATTGTTGAAAGAAATAAGATGAGTGCGATGTTACATGGCTCTTTTCACTACTGTTATACACACCACCTGTACAAATTATCAAAACACATCTCCTAAAAGTAGTAGAAAAATAAAGCATTCATTACTAAATTTACGACTATGTAATAGATGGAAATGATTTTCAGGGACTTGGCTTCATGATGTCTAAACATCTCAGTATCGTAAAAAATACTGGGCAAAACAAGTGGAGGAACCTACGACATATTTACAGCAATGCCAAAGTCTGCACTTCAGGCGCATGAAGGCGCCATAATACAGACACTTTTCGTAGTATAAACGAATATAATTCTCTGCAAAGTTAAAAGTGAAGAGAAAATCATGGGACAGAACGCGTCATTGATTGTACTATGAGACGATACATGCATCCATACATTTAAAAAATAATTTAAGTCGTAGATAGTCGTGAAGAGGTGTCTCGTAAATTGGTTTTATCACAGTTTACTAAATCTTCTATTCTGATGCAACTGTTGACCCGAAATCAATGAACCAAGAGCAATGGGAACTCTTGTCGACTTTAGCAGCAACGTTTTCAGTCTTGTTACAAGAGATACAACATTAGAAAACGGTACTTCTTGCAACAAAAAATTCAACATGTTTGATGGATTTTGTATTTTTAGCTTCAGTCATGATAATATAATCGATATTCTTAGATTAGGAATTATTTTTTCATAGAGTGACCAAGGACAGCGTATTGATTCGTTTCTCTGAGAAATACTTTGCCGTGTGAAATGTTATGTAGACAACATTATTGTTGATTTCATACTGCTCGTAACAAGTTCGCGTGTAATATATTATGGACTTACATCTACCAGAAAAATACTTTTTTCCGTTTCCTTATACCTACTTCCGATCTGTCAGAAATAACCTAATTAATTTTCTCGTCTACACTCTTCGAACATCTATGTAGTATGCATATGTTATTTCAACAATGGCGGATCTAAACAAACGATTTTGTTATTCTTCCACTGTTATTACATTCTGTTCTTTGAACCATCTTTCTTTACGGTAATTACAATGGTTCAGTTTTGAAGTATAGGTTCTTATATCATAATCTGCCGTTCTATCTCTGAAATGAGCGCACTGGTGACATGAAATTTGCTTCCTCCCTACTGAAACCGTTTCTCAGTGAGATCCCGAAAAACACATATAATGTGAACAAACAGTGGTGCAGTTGTAGTAGAACATGAACAATATTACATCAGAATCACAAAACAAGCTAATCAAATGATCTCGTTTTTCTTCCCACTGTTTCCCTTAAAACGTGTACAGTATGACTAATAATAGGTTGAACTATAACGAAGAGAATTTGCAGTTATTTGTGAGATATTGTGAGAACAGCAGCTACTAAAATCAATATAATTGTCAGGTCGCACACTGTTAATTCACCACTTGAGGTTAAATGTCCGTTGTTTTATTGGGGAAAAATTCTGGAATACCATCCCGTTTCATAGGTTCTTCTTGACGAAAATGATTAACAAAATTTGTAGGCAAGGTTTCAAGTAGAGTTTATAGCCCTACCACTACTATTGGAATTTAATATGATTTTACTTAAATAACAGTAACCCTGTCTCTACGTTCCCACGTATAACCCTCTTACTAATATTTAGTTTGGTTTCTAAATAAAGTACACTGTGGGAGGATAGTCCTCTTATAGGAAAAGCTGATCAACAGAGTTACCATTTTTACAGGATTTGACCGTGTGTTGTGTCTAATGGACAAGTAAATCAGACTATTCACTTCTTTTCCTAAGATCTTACCCACCGGTTAGATAGAAACGCAGTATGAATAATATTACACTGAATCTAGGACAACTCAGTCCAAAGTTCATTTAGTAGCTTAAAACATGTACTGACGGCTGCCAGCCTATCCAGGCAATTAGACAATGAAGTATTGGAAAAGCAGAAGTATGAATTGTGCCCACTTTCTTGCTACTGTTTAATTTGGCTCTTCAAATAAATATTACTCCTCTTAAACAATTCTCGACTACACCCTTATACATTGCGCTTGCAAAAGAGAAAAAAGAGAAAAAAAGCAATAGTTGAGAAAGCTTTGCTATTATTTACACAAAAACAATTTGAATGGTAACTCTTTATATTAACTTGGCACTTCAAACGTCTGTAAAACAGGATACTCGAATTAATCAAACACCAGGAAGAAACTCTATGTAGGTGTATGGTTAGGATGAAAGAACAGGATGAACCAGTTCCTTTAAGGTTCAAGAATGATTATTAAAACACAGTTTAAATTATTGGTTCACGTTGTACAAAACTAAGAATACAAAAAAATCTTATCTGGTGGCTGTAGGCTTGGGTATGGCGAACAATTATGACGGTTACACTACCCATAGTTTGGCCTGAAGTATCTTGCTGTGTGGGCTCAATTTCTCTTCTTGGCATTGTTCAATTTTACATACAGTAGCTCAACAACTAGCAGAGGTGTTGCCTCAATCACTACTGCTTACAGACTGTGTGGCTTACTTTCTGCGCTTGCTCTAGGTAGCGCGCTAATTTGCCCTTGCCACCTTTTCGACTTTCCAGAACCACTTCCATTTTAAACACAAGCATACTGTCTTTTACATAACGCCTATTTCTTACATTGTTCCTAGGCGTGACCAGTTCTTAAATTGTCAAAATTACCTCAACATTAACAATCTATACACACAAATATTTTTAAATGCGAAATGTCATAAGAAAACTATTTACAGTAATAAACAATTTACATAGTATTTTACATACATTACTCACATACAATCCGAAGAACTTCAAACTCCAGTGTAGCACACTTCACTTTACATCTACAGAAAATATAGTACCAAAATGCGAAAATTTTAAAGAAAAAAATTATAAAAATTTAAATTAACCGTAAACAAGTAATGTTATAGGCTGTGTAGTTTGTTATGAGTTTCTTAAGCCAGAACGGGACCGCTAAAGAGACTCTGAACCAACCGCAATATCTGTACTGCGATACCATATTAAGGAAATATTCAAAGAAAATAGTGATATCTTCGACGTCAGTACCATATGAAGGACATAAAGATATATTAGGGAAAGATCTGATCTGTGGAAGACTCATAGTTGGTGACTATTCAGAAATACGATTGGTGACTGAAAAGGAGTGGTGAGGTGAGGAATTTCGGGAGTACACTATGTACTGCGTGGTGAGTTTCCTTCCCAAGACACCATTTGGGAGATCAGAGCGTATCTATACGCCACAGTTAGCAAGAATGATTTGTTCTGGAAGGAATAGTCTGTGGTATGAGTGTTGAGTAGCGCTTCAATTTTAACCGCAGTACTCACTGTGTCATACAACCAGTTATTTGTTGGTTTTCTTCAGCCCTTCATTTCATTCTGTTGGAAAGAAAAACATTGACACGTCAGTGTGTTTGTTTTGACCAACTAAAGCAGTAGAAAAGGAGTAGCAGAAGTACTGAACTAGGTTTCCAAATGTTCCTTTACAAAGGAAATTCTACAAATATTGACACAGCACAATTAGCGCATCATTAGAAAAATGAGTGCTGTAGATATTAATGGCGGTTACGCTGAGAAATAAAAGAGATCATTAAACTGAAGAGGTCCCTCAAAGTCCAATGGATTCCCTGCCCGAGTCTATACAGTATCTGCAGTTGACTTAGACACTATTTTGGCCATAATATACCGTAGATCTCTCTGAATCTGTGCCCATTATTTGCTCACACCTGCCTACAAGAAGAATAGCAGAAATGATTCACAAAATTGCCATGTAATGTCACTGACAACCAGACCTTGTAGGATCTTAGAACAACTTATGAGCCCAAATGTAATGAGATATCTCGAACAGAATCACCTCTTCCAACTCCAACCAGCATGAATTTGGAATGACCCAGTCATGCAAATCCAAACTAACGTTCTTCACACAGGACGTCCCGAAACCCGTGGGTCAAGGCAAAAACGTAGACACAATTTGTCTAGTCTTACGTCAAAGCATTTGATTAAGTGATTATTAATTAAGTCCAAATATACGAAGTTTTTGACTGGGTTAATGATTTCTTTGCTATCGACAGATGTAAATCTAATTTTACATATACCTCAGGGACATGTATCGCTACGCTTACTGTTAATGCTGTACGTTAATGACATGATCGACAATAGTGATAACATTCCCAGACTTCTTGCAGATGATACTGCTGCGTATAATGACCTACTATGCACAGCTATTCAGTAAAAGATTATTAATATTTCAAAGTAGTGAAAAGATTGGAAACGAAACCTGCTTCAGATTTTCAGAAGCGTAAATCTGTGTACACCACAAAATGCTAGCATGTTATAGTCCATGAGTACTATGGCAATGAAGCACAGTTCGAATCAGAAAAATCTGTATGTAACAATTTGTGGGGATATGAAATGGAAAGATAGCGTAGGCCTCGTCGTAGACAAGCAGGAGTCAAACTTCGGTTCATTAGTACAATACTGTGAAAATGCATTCTCTCTACAGAGGAGATCGCTTTAAAAATACAAGGCGAGCTGAAAAACTCGTTGAATGGTCCCAAAGGCTAACATCAGCGTCACTTATAATGAGAGAAATGTCAACAGGCGCTTCCTATGACGAAAACCGCCGAAGTGAAGCAATGGTGCACACTGCGACCACGTTAACGGAGTCAATATGAAAACTTGGGTCACTGCGAAATGGAGCAACCCGTTGACATGAAATTTTGCTTCAAGTTAGGGAACACTGTGACGGAGGCTCATGGGATGTCAGCGCAACTGTATGAAGTTGGAGCAGTGACTAGGAAGTGTCTCCCTTAGAGACGGAAATGGAGGCGGCCTGGATGAGCCACTTTGGGGTCGACTGTCAACAAGAACAGTGCCAGACAACGTGGAAAGAGTGAAACGGATGCTTGCGTAGGGTCGGCGACTGTCTTTGAAAGTGACAACAGAGGAGTCGAAGATAAGCAGAGACGGTATAAGAAGCATTGTTCACGAATATTAAAAAAGGCGGGAGATCTGAGCCCGGTTTGTACCGCACACGCTGACAGACGAGCCCTTATTTCCATTATTTTCTCAGACCATTCACAGAACTTATCACATGCACCGTGTACTGAAGTGACCAAGCTTATAATACTGCTCAAGTGTATGTCACACGTACCTAATAGGACCAATATAATAAATAGAAAGTTGGACATTACGAATAGTAACATGCCTGACACAGGTGAGAGCGACGCGGATACTGTAGAAAAACTGAACTGGCAGACCACTGAAAATAGGTTTCAACTAATCTCTAACAGTCTTAAGAAGAAGTGTTCAGGACTCTAGGAGAATACACTGCTGACCATTAAAATTGCTACACCACGAAGATGACGTGCTACAATCGCCAAATTTAAGCGACAGGAAGAAGATGCTGTGATATGCAAATGATTAGCTTTTCAGAGCATTCAACAAGGTTGGTGCCGGTGGCGACACCTACAACGTGCTGACATGAGGAAAGTTACCAACCGATTTCCCATACAAAAACAGCATTTGACCGATGTTGCCTTGTGAAACGTTGTTTTGATGCCTCGTGTAACGAAGTGAAATGCGAAACCATTACGTTTCCGACTTTGATAAACGTCGGATTGTAGCCTATCGCGATTGCGATTTATCGTATCGCTGTTGGCAGAGTATGGAATCGGTGGGTTCAGGAGGGTAATACCGAACGCCGTGCTGGATCCCAAGGTCCTCGTATCACTAGCAGTCAAGATGACAGGCATCTTATCCGCATGGCTGTAACGGATCGTGCAGCCACGTGGCGATCCCTGACTCAACAGATGGGGACGTTTACAAGACAACAACCATCTGCACGAACAGTTCGACGACGTTTGCAGCAGCATGGACTATCAGCTCGGACACAATGGTTGCGGTTACCTTTGACACTGCATCACAGACAGGAGCGCCTGCGATGGTGTAATCAACGACGAACCTGGGTGCACGAATGGCAAAACTTCATTTTTCCGGACGAATCCAGGTTCTGTTTACAGCATCATGATGGTCGCATCCGTGTTTGGCGACATCGCGGTGAAAGCACACTGGAAGCGTGTATTCGTCATCGCCATTCTAGCGTATCACCCGGCGTGATGGTATGGGGTGCCATTGGCTACACGTCTCAGTCACCTCTTGTTCGCACTGACGGCACTTTGAACAGTGAACGTTACATTTCACGTGTGTTACGACCCGTGGCTCTACCCTTCATTCGATCCCTACGAATCCCTACATTTCAGCACTATAATGCACGACCGCAAGTTGCAGTTCCTGTACGGGCCTTTCTGGACACAGAAAATGTTCGACTGTTGCCCTGGGCAGCACATTCTCCAGATCTATCACCAATTGAAAACGTCTGGTCAATGGTGGCCGAGCAACTGGGTCGTCACAATACGCCAGTCACTACTCTTGATGAGCTGTGATATTGTGTTGAAGCTGCATGAGCAGCTGTACCTGTACACGCCAACCAAGCTCTGTTTGACTCAATGCCCAGGCGTATCAAGGCCGTTATTACAGCCAGAGGTGGTTATTCTGGGTGCTGATTTCTCTGGATCTATACACCCAAACTGCGTGAAAACGTAATGACATGTGAGGTCTAGTATAATATATTTGTCCAATGAATACCCGCTTATCATCTGCATTTCTTCTTGGTGTAGCAATTTTAATGGCCAGTAGTGTACTACAGCCGCACGTTCATCGCTCCCATAGGGAGAGTGAAGACAATATTATACGATCTGTATCACGTACAGCGGCATTTGCGTAGTGAATTTTCCCGCGCTCCACATCACAATATGTGGCACGTAGGGCAGTGCCATTTGCCACACAGTGTTTGTGTAGAAGCACATGTTATCACATTTGGGCTATAGACTACATATCTTCTCCTTTTCTTGTGATACTTTCATTTAGATGTATATTATTGTCTTTTACTTCTTATTTTGAATTATTTTAGCATTTAATGGCGATATATAAGAGAATTCAAAGCCCAACGCTATTCATACCAATGCTTAATCCATATTTAACTATGAATGTTGACTTGAGCGTAGACGAAAACTGCAGTGGATTCTGCAGCATTTTATTAAATTGTCACACCGGTTATAGTCAGATCACCGAAGGAGAGTAACGTCTGGCGTGGATAGTAATTGTATGGTTAACCGTATGGGTAAAGTACGTGCTGTTGGCTATTTTCCCTTTGCTGTCACGGCGAAGTTGAGATGGGATGGTGGCGTAAAATTCCTGACCACCAGACCTCAGGTCGATGTCCTGGATTATATTCTAAACCTTTGCGCAGCATCTCGTGTAGTGTAGGCATCTGATACTGTTGATGGTGAGCCGTCCGGCAAAACGTGGCTCTAAGCTCAGCGCCCCCTTGGTGCTATTCGAAAGGAGTAGGCTGTGTGCCGTTACTGGATTTCACTTCTCCCATCTCTCATCACCATTCACTACACCCCACGATACACACACACACACACACACACACACACACACACACACACACACACACACGATTCTTATACTTCGCGAAGGCATGGTGCCATCGTGGGCAACCTGCAGAAAAACCTAGACGGCTGAACCAGCCCTTCCCGAATCTCCCAACCAACAGCGCCTAAGTAGTGTATTCGTTCACTGCTCGTTGAAAGAGATGAAATTTCAGGAGGTAGAATGAAAACCTGGGGATACTTACTGAGGCAGGTACAAACACACAGAATAAGAGGTTCGCTGCAATACAGGATTTTTTTGTGCTTACAGATTAGCTTCTTACGTGGTTCTTCTAAATATTTGGTTTCATCGTTCAGACTCAGTAACTCGGAAAAATTTGTCCACTTTTCTCCCTACAAAAGCAACACTTCATTTATTGTTGTGTGAAATAGGAAGAAAGCGTTCCCCTCGGCCACACAGACATTTCCACAGTGGCAGAGCACAGCTAACAAAATCAGGTTCTGGACTTCTGTAATCCAATAAGTGGATGAAAAGAAGAGTAGATGACTATCTCCTTAATCATAACAGTAGTCGTTACCCCGTTTGCAGATGGATTTCTGCCCTGTCATTGCTTCGGAAAGAAAGTCACCCGGTACAACTGAGACAGAAACCAGCAGCACTGGCAGCATTTAGACCCAAAATAAACTATCGCACCCATCCCCCTCCCCCCCCCCCCCCCCCCAATCATCTTACATTCCTTAACGCCTTGCGGGACAATACGACAGAAGGTATGTTACTGACCAACGCAACACTTCAGGGGAGTCTATGAAAGACGACATATAGATCCGACCCAGGTTTCTGATGTTTTTCATTGGTTTAGAATCCACCAAAATGTTCTTAATCATTTTTCAATTGGGTGATATAGGAAACCTGTCAAAAATTTTCTTCAAAATAGACTCCTGCTCAGCTCCGCAGAAGAGCTGAATTTCGCATAGAAAGTCTGAATAATCATATAAAGGCGATTTTGCTGTAGAAAACATTCTAACGTTGCAGTTCCTATCTGATAATTTCTTAAACCTAGAGTATCGATGACGACGTTTACTTCTTGCCTTCTCCTACAATACCATCGTTGATTATACCAATGTGTGCTAGTAGCTCTTCTGGAATTTGTCTGGCAGTCTTCTCAAACTTGTCAGTCTCTACAAACATGCAACCATCGGCGGCTGACATAATTCTCGTTGTCATTTTTTTCTAACAGAAATCATTTGTATGTACGCATTTACATGCGCAACCTAAGGTCACACGTAGTGTATTCAGTGACATGTATGGCAATTTTCGACGAATCTGCGTATGATATATTTATTAGGTATTTCAGTGCACAGTCAGACGGTTTTAGAAATGCGTCGTGTCCACAGTTGTGTGTAATCGATCAAGAAATGTTCAGTTACTCATCATGAGTGGAGGATATTCTTACAAAGAAGAGGTTTACACAAATAATTTAAAAATGAAATCATTCTTCTGGGTTAACACACAGTAAATGTTAATACTTACTCGAGGAAGTGGCTTCCGCTGTTTCTCCAGATGTAGTCCCGTCACCTCAATGACATTAGGCAACAGTGGCCGTGGGTAATTCACACTGAAGTGGTTGTTGACAATAAGAAGGCTGAAGTTTCTGTCAATTTCTTCCATAGGGGGGTGATCAGGACTAAAATATTTCCTAATCAGTTCATTTTGCGATGGCATTGTTACGTAGTTCCATATGTAAAATATTCGAGCCATAACATAGGCATTATGTAGTCTTTCCCAGAAAGACATGTGGTCTGTGTAGCCAACCATGAAATCTGGACAGTATGCTGGGTTGTTGGGATTTCCATAAGAAGAGAGTACAGGAGCAGGAGCGCCCAGAGACACGTAACCAATTGTTGGTGGAGATCCAAGCTGGTGAATCAAGCCATAATAGCAATAATATAATAACTGCTCCAGAATAACTACGTCGAAAGACGGTTGGGACCTGCAAACAAAAGCAAGACATCAAAACATCTTAGTATCAAGCATTTTAGAATGTAAAACATATCGCTCAATTCAAACGACATAATTACCGGAGAAAATCCTTCATCTGTTGGGATTCTAACTGGATCTCACACACAGCCTTTCCTGAAGGAGACCATGTTTCTATATATTCTACTGGAGTTTGGTCTGGCATCGACATAAAGTCAAATGTTTTTCTCCAATAGTCGTATGTGATCGATACATCAATTTCTGTAAAATTCTGGATGTTTTTCTGTAGGAAAAAATGTATTTCAGTAGATACGTCCCAGAAATATATTACATGTTCAATAACGAACTACACAATAGTGTCCAACTTCTAAGTGTCGGCGTGAAAAAGGAAAACTGAATGAGAAGAATCTGAAACTCATTCTATAACTACAGTACGCAGTCAGATGAGTAGCTCTAAGTATAAATAACACTTGACACGATATTCTGTATTAAGCTGTTTTCTTTCCTGCATGAGCCTGTTTGTCAGTGGACGTACGCTTAAGAATTACCTGTAACAGACTTTGAATAGGAACGTTACTTAAAGATAACGCATTGCAGAGGATCAGGAACACTTTTTCCCGCCATATGTACATCGTCTGAACACAGGTTTACTGGCTACAGTCCACACGTGCATAAAAGTACGCCAGACAACGACCATCGTCACAGCTGAGCTTGCTAACGTATGTCAGTATGGTGTTTCTCGACTCTGAGGTGTGTGGCTCGAGACCTGGCGTTGGAATTAATTTTCATCTGGCAAAGGGACTGCAGCTGAAGTGTAGTGCCCTTGAACACAAGACTTTGTGCCAATAACCTGGACTAAATACCAGAAGTCCCCATAGCGGTACATGGAGTGAGGGAATGACAAACTGTTGACTGAAATCCGTCCGATAGATCGGAATGTGAAGATGGGTGGTCCCCTTGGTGCCTGTTTGAGAAGAGGTTACGTACTGTCACAGGTTTCACTCTCCCTCTTCCCACATTTTCATACAATACAAGTAAGGCCACTACTGGCCATTAAAATTGCAACACCACGAAGGTGACGTGCTACAGACGCGAAATTTAAGCGACAGGAAGAAGATGCTATAATGCTGTATATGCAAATGATTAGCTTTTCAGAGCATTCACACAAGATTGGGGCCGGTGGCGACATCTACAACGTGGTGAAATTAGGAAAGTTTCCAACCGATTTCCCATACACAAACAGCAGTTGACCGGCGTTACCTGGTGAAACGTTGTTGTGGTGGCTCGTGTAAGGACGTGAAATGCGTAATCATCACGTATCCGACTTTGATAAACGTCGGATTGTAGCCTACCGCGATTGCGGTTTATCGTATCGCGACATTGCTGCTCGCGTCGGTCGAGATCCAATTACTGTTGGCAGAATATGGAATCGGTGGCTTCAGGAGGGTAATACGGAACGCCGTACTGGATCCCAACGGCCTTGTGTCACTAGCAGTCGAGATGACAAGCATCTTATCCGCATGGCTGTAACGGATCATACAGCCACGTCTCGATCCCTGAGTCAACAGATGGGGACGTTTGCAAGACAACAACCATCTGCACGAACAGTTCGACGACTTTTTCAGTAGCAGTGACTATTAGCTCGGAGACCATGGCTGCGGTTACCCTTGACGCTGCATCACAGACAGGAGCGCCTGCGATGGTGTACTCAACGACGAACCTACGTGCAAAAATGGAAAAACGTCATTTTTTTCGATGAATCCAGGTTCTGTTTACAGCATCATGATGGCCGCATCCGTGTTTGGCGACATCGCGGTGAACGAACATTGGAAGCGTGTATTCGTCATCGCCATTCTAGCGTATCACCCGGCGTGATGGTATGGGGTGCCATTGGTTACACGTCTCAGTCACCTCTTGTTCGCACTGACGGCACTTTGAACGGTGGACGTTACATTTCACGTGTGGTACGACCCGTGGCTCTACCCTTCATTCGATCCCTAAGAATCCCTACATTTCAGCACTGTAATGCACGATCGCAAGTTGCAGTTCCTGTACGGGCCTTTCTGGACACAGAAAATGTTCGACTGTTGCCCTGGCCAGCACATTCTCCAGATCTCTTACCAACTGAAAACGTCTGGTCAATGGTGGCCGAGCAACTGGGTCGTCACAATACGCCAGTCACTATTGTTGATGAACTGCGGTATCGTGTTGAAGCTGCATGGGCAGCAGTACCGAAACACGCCATCCAAGCTCTGTTTGACTCAATGCCCAGGTGTATCCAGGCCGTTATTACGGCCAGAGGTAGTTGTTCTGGCTACTGATTTCTCTGGAACTATGCACCCAAATTGCGTGAAAATGTAATGACATGGCAGTTCTAGTATAATATATTTGTCCAATGAATACCCGTTTATCATCTGCATTTCTTCTTGGTGTAGCAATTTGAATGGCGAGTATTGTACTATACAGCTACCCATTAGAATCACCTACACTTAACAGATCCATTTAAGACACAACTCTCTTGCTGTTACGAACTGCGTAGAAAGGGATCATACAACGAGGTCACAAAAGATCTCTTAATATTGTGTCGGACCTTTTTTTTCCCTTGGGGAAGCGCAGCAACTTGGCGTGACATGCAGTCTACAACCCGTTGGAAGTCCCGTGCATAAATGATAAGCCATGCTGCTTCTATGCAGGATTTTGTGGGCGATCTGACCTCTCGACTGTATCCCATAAATGTCCAATGGGATTCATGTCGGGCGAGATGGGCGGCCAAATCAAATCGCTGTAATTGTCCAGAATGTTCTTCAAACCAGTTGCGAACAATTATGGCCCAGAGACAAGGCAATTTTAATTCATACAAATTTCATCGTTGTTTCGGAACATAAAGTCCACAAATGGCTGAAAATAGTCTGTAAGTAGCCGAAGATAACCGTTTCCCGTCAATGGTCAGTTCCATTCCATGTAAACACAGCCCGCAACATTATGCAGCTGGCCACCACTAGCTTGCACAGTGCCTTATTGACAACTAGGATCCATGGCCACGTGAGGTGTGCGCCACAATTGAACCATACCATCATTTCTTATCAAATGAATTCGAGACTCATCTAACCAGGCCACAGCTTTCCAGACTCTAGAGCCCAGCTCGTATGGTCACGGTTTCAGGAAACCCGCTGAAGGCTATATCGTGCTGTTTACTGAGGCACTCGTGTAGGTCGCCTGCTGCCATAGCCCACTAAAGCCAATTTCGCCTCGTCATCCTAACGAATATGTTCGTCGTGCGTCCTACATTGATTTCTACGATTGTTTCACACAGTGTTTCTTATCTGTTAGCACTGACAACTCTAAGCAAAACCCGCTGCTCTCGGTCGTTATGTGAAGGCTGTAGGCCACTGCGTTGTCCATGACGAGAGGTAATAGCTGAAATTTGGTATTCTCGGCACACTCTTGTGGCTGTGAACCTCGGAATATTGAATTCCCTGACAATTTCCGAAATTGAATGTCCCATGCGACTGACTCTAAGTACTATTCCGCGTTCGAAGTCGATTAATTTCCGTCGTGCGGCCACAATCACTTCGGAAACCTTTTCACATTAATCAGCTGAGTACTAATGACAGCTCGGCCAATGCACTGCCTGTTTCTACCTTGTGTAGGCGATACTATCGCCGTCTGTATGTGTTGTAGAGCGCTGATGAAGCAAATACTTCTCTATTAAGCTGCTGAATTTACACATAGGAGTCTCCCAAGCCAACAGTAGTACTGAACTCTCTTTTGCGACGCTTCTGACATACACAGTAAGCAGCTTAGTGATTAATGAGGTGGTATATTGGGTTGGTTACACTTTTGTTTGTCATCGAGTGAATGTTTCTTCTTCTGTCAACTACAGAGATGGCTCAAATGGCTCTGAGCACTATGGGACTTAACGTCTGAGGTCATCAGTCCCCTAGAGCTTAGAACTACTTAAACCTAACTAACCTAAGGACATCACACACATCCATGAACGAGGCAGGATTCGAACCTGCGACCGTAAAGGTCGCGCGGTTCCACACTGAAGCGCCTAGAACCGCTTGACCTCCCCAGCCGGCGACTACAGAGATAACGTACTGTAACCACGTGATCGAGAGATGTGGCTGAGGCTCGGAATGAAAGCGGTTCGAACCCCATCTAGCTATCTAAATTTAGAATTTCCGGGGTTTCCTTAAATCGCCACGGAAATAAACCACAATAATTCTCTCGAAAAGAAAGAGGCCGATTTCATTTACCTTTTTTACTAAGCACCGCTTTTAGATGGTGCAAAAGGAGCCACCTGTTGTTAAAACTTCATTATTTAATCGTTTCGGGTGGGGAACATCATCTGAGTATCTATCAAAAATGTCACAGTTGACATGAACGCACAACATAAATATGGAAATTTGTGTTAAGTTCCTATGGGACCAAACGGCTGAGCTCATCGGTCCCTAACGTTACACACTACTTAATCTAACCTAAACTAACTTTCGCTAAGGACAACAAACACACCAGTGCCCGAGGGAGGACTCGAACCTCCGACGAGGGGAGCCGCGAGAACCGTGGCACGGCGACGACAGACAGGGCGCATACCGCGCGCGGCGCACAAGTTGAGAATGATATATTAAGAATAAATATAATTCAATCAATTGACAAACAAGTTCACGCAGTAATGAAAAGAACTTAATACAGAATATTGTGGCAAGTGTTACTTGTAGTAACATAGATGCCCAACTGACTGCGTACCGCACTTATAGAACCCAACTATCATAACATGTCACCTGGTGGCATGGTTGTACTGACGTATCATCAAAAGTCAACGGGCAATTATTAAAACTTTTAATGAAAATTTAGAGCCACAGAAACGTGCAAACAAAAGAACATCGTAATGGAAGGAATATGTAGAGCTAGCGTCCCAACGACAGTGAAGCCATATAGGGGCAGACCATGAGCTCGGGGTAGAGAGGGATGGGGAACGAAATCGGCCGTGCCCAGTACAAAGGATCTATCCTGGCATTTGGCTGGAGCAAGACAGGGAAAACATGGAAAATCTAAATGTCGATGACTGGGCTGGGATGTGAACCGTCGCTCCCACGAATGGGAGTCCGACCTTGTAACCACTGTGGCACTTCACTTAGTAACAACATAAATACACGCATCAAAAAATGTTTTGCATCACCCCAGTTCCCAGAACACCTGAAGATAGACGTTGACTGTGAATACTGTTTCGCAGACAGTCCCTTTGACTGTTCAGAGATGTCACTAAACCCGCCCAACGATGTGAACAACGATGCATGAGCAGCGCCTACTTGATGGAAGGGATCCGACAGCCGATCAGTTCCAGTCGCTGCATCAGGCCGCGCGGAGTGGCCGAGCGGTCAGAGGCGCCATGTCACTGATTGCGCGGCCCCTCCCGCCGGAGGTTCGAGTCCTCCCCCAGGCATGGATGTGTGTGTTGTTCTTAGCATAAGTTAGTTTAAGTAGTGTGTAAGTCTAGGGACCGATGACCTCAGCAGTTTGGTCCCTTACAAATTCACACGCACATTCCACCAGGAAGGAGGTGCTCAGCCCTTGTTGTCTGTAGTTCAACCGTGCCTAGACGGGCAATACCGCGGTTCCGTCACGTCCGCATTGTTACTTTGTGACAGGGAGGGCTCTCAACAAGGGAAGTGTCCAGGCGTCTCGGAGTGAACCAAAGCGATGTTGTTCGGACATGGAGGAGATACAGAGATATAGGAATTGTCGATAATATGCCTCGCCCAGGCCGCCCAAGGGCTACTACTGCAGTGGATGACCGTTACCTATGGATTATGGCTCGAAGGAACCCTCACAGCAACGCCACCATGTTGAATAATGCTTTTCGTGCAGCCACAGGACTTCGTGTTACGACTCAAACTGTGCTCAATAGTCTGCAAGATGCGCCACTTCACTCCCAACGTCCATGGCGAGGTTCATCTTTGCAACCACGATACCATGCAGCGCGGTACAGATGGGCCAGACGACATGCCGAATGTGCCGCTCAGTGGCATCACGTTCTCTTCGCCGATGAGTGTTGCATATGCCTTCAACCAGACAATCGTCAGAGACGTGTTTGGAAGCAACCTCATCAGGCCGAACGCCTTACACACACTGTGCAGCGAGTGCAGAAAGGTGGTGATTCCCTGCTGTTTTGGGGTGGCATTATGTGGGGCCCACGTCTACCGCTGGTGGTCATGGAAGGCGCCGTCATGGCTGTACGATACGTGATTGCCATCCTCCGACCGATAGTGCAACCATGTCGGCAGGATACTGGCGAGGCATACGTCTTCATGGACGACAGTTCGAGCTCCCATTATGCACATCTTGTGAATGACTTCCTTCAGGATAACGACATCGCTCGATTAGAGGGGCCACCATGTTCTCCAGACATGAACCCTACCGAACATGCCTGGGATAGATTTAAAAGTGCTGTTTATGGACGACGTTCCCCACCAACCACACTGAGCGATCTACGCCCTATCGCCGTTGAGGAGTGGGATAACCTGGACCAACAGTGCCTTGATGGACTTGTGGATAATATGCCACGACGAATACAGGTATGCATCAGTGCAAAAGGACGTGCTACTGGGTATTAGAGATACCGGTGTGTACAGCAATCTGGAGCACCTCCTCTGTAGGTCTCGCTATATGATGGTACAACATGCAATGTCTGATTTTCATGGGCAATAAAAACGGCGGAAATGATGTTTATGTTGATCTCTATTCAAATGGTTCAAATGGCTCTGAGCACTATGGTACTTAACATCTGTGGTCATCAGTCTTCTAGAACTTAGAACTACTTAAACCTAACCAACCTAAATACATCATACACATCAATGCCCGAGGCAGGATTGGAACCTGCGACCGTAGCGGTCTGAGTGCTAGACACACTGGACGGACACCTGGATTTATAATCTGTGGTTGAAATTTCGTATGAGCACTCACGGTTATCCTACGCACCCTGACTGCAAATCTGTGATGAATCCACTCCAGCACCTGACATGGCGCCATCCGCAAACAACTTTAACTGTCCCTGTACTGACCTACCATGTGCAACAGCGCAATAGGCTGCTGTCGCTGTCTGCACACGCGCATCTCTCGCACGCTCTGTCCTTAGCACTTCGCTATGACGTTACGATTGAATGAGCGAAAAGAGTAGAGGGGGGGGGGGGGGGGGGGGGCGGAGGGGTGAAACTCATATAGGGACTTCCAGTAACACGATCTTGGTTCGCTGCCAGGCCACTTGGAACGCTGCAAGTTTATCAAGCATACATTTCGTCCGTCTTCTTCTTGGGCGATTTAAATCCTTCCATACTTGTTTTGATTTCGTTCAGGACAAATGGAAATGGAAATGAGCGTTTGGCGTCATTGGCCGGGACGCCCCTTGCGGTGCAGGTTCGGCCGCCGAGGTACAGGTCTCATTACATTCGACGCCACATTGGGCGACCTGCTCGCCGGATAGGGATGAAATGATGATGAAGACAACACAACTTTCATTCCAAATTATCCATAGTGAGGAGGTCCTCCAGGATGTAGAACATGTCAGAAAAACAACAGTATGTGACAAATATTTTCAACTAAAACAAATAAGCTAATGTACCATTCCACAGGTTCTAAGTGGAATGACCGTCATTTTTAAATGAACACTATATGAAAGAGTCATTTTACAAATACTAATGCACTGAATTTAAAATAAAAAAGCTCAAAAAAGGGTAGTTTTGTATTATCACGAAAAAGGGGAGAGAGTGTGACTGAAATGATACAGTATTTGGGATGGACATCATTAGTTTTTCGTTGTGGAAAGATCTTTTCACGAAATTCCAATCAAAAACTTTTTAATCCGAATGCCAAAATATGTTTTTGATGCCGACCTACATAGGGAGAAACGATCACCATGATAAAACAAGGTAAATCAGAGCTCGTACACAAAGATATAGATGTTCGTTCTTCCCGCGCACTATACGAGATTGGAATAATAGAGAATTATGGAGATGGTTCGATGAACCCTCTGCCAGGCACTTAAATGTGATTTTCTGGGTGTCCATGTATATGCAGATGAGTATCTGGGACAGGCTACAACCCTATCCCACTCCCTTCTCAACCATTGCTTCCCTTTCATGCCCCTCGACTCTTTATAACTGACATCTGGTTTCTGTACAAATTGTAAATAGCATTTCGCTCTCTATATATTATTCCTGCCACCTTCAGAATTTGAAAGAGAGTTTGCCAGTCGACATTGTCAAAGGCTTTCTCTAAGTCTATAAATTCTATAAACGTAGGTTTGCCTTTTTTTAATCTATCTTCTAAGATAAGTCGTAGGGTCAATATTCCCTCGCGTGTTCCAGCATTTCAAAGGAATGCAAACTGATCTCCCCTAAGGTCGGCTTCTACCAGTTTTTCCATTCGTCTGTAAGGAAATCGTTTTAGTATTTTGCAACCGTGACTTATTAAACTGATAGTTAGGTAATTTTCACACTTGTCAACGCTTTAATTCTTTGCGATTGGAATTACTATATTCTTCTTGAAGTCTGAGGACTTTTTGCCTGTCCCATACATCTTGCTCACCAGATGGTAGAGTTTTGTTATGGCTGGCTTTCCCGAGACTATCAGTAGTTCTAATGGAATTTTGTCTACTACTGTCGCCTTGTTTCAACTTTGGTCTTTCAGTGCTCTGAGAATTTTTTCACACAGTATCAATTTCTCCCATCTCATCTTCAGCTACGTCCTCTTCCATATTGCCCTGAAGTGCATCGGCCTCGTATAGACCCTCTACATAATCCTTCCACCTGTCCGCTTTCCCTTCTTTTCCATCTGAGCTCTTGATATTCATACAAGTGGTTCTCTTTTCTCCATAGGTCTCTCTAATTTTCCTGTAGGCAGTATCTATCTTACTCCTAGTGATATAAGCCTCTACATCCTTACATTTGTTCTCTAGCCATTCTTGCTTAGCCATTTTGCACTTCCTGTCGATATCATTTTTGAGACGTTTGTATCGCCTTCATTTACTTCATTTTTATATTTTATCCTTTCATCAATTAAATTCATTATCCTGTTACTCATGGATTTCCACTAGCCCTCGTCTTTTTATCAACTTGATCCTCTCCTGCCTTCACTATTTCATCTCTCAAAGCTACCCATTGTTCTTCTACTGCATTTCTTTCCTCTGTTCTTGTCAATTATACCATAATGCTCTCTCTGGAACACTCTACCCCCTGGTTCATTCAGTTTATCCAGGTCCCATCTCCACAAATTCACAATTTTTTTTTGCAGTTTCTTAAGTTTTAAGCAACAGTTCATCACCAATAAGTTGTAGTCAGAGGCCAATGTCTTACAATTTAAAAACTGGTTCCTAAAATTCTGTCATGCAATTATATAATCTGTCTGAAACCGTGCAGTGTCTCCAAGCCTCTTGCACAAATACAACCTTCTTTCATGAATCTTCAACCAAGTGGTTAAGTTATGTTCTGGGCAAAATTCTACATGGCAGCTTTATCTTTCATTCCTAACCCCAGTTTACATGCACCTACTACTTTTCCTTCTCTTCCTATTCCTGTTACCGAATTCCAGTCCCCATGACCATCAAATTTTCGTCTCCCTTATCTGAATAATACCTTTTATCGCTTCATACATTTCTTCAATCTCTTCATCATCTGCGGAGACGTGGTAGACGTGAACTTCGTCTCTGTGTTGGCTACAATAATGCGTTCAGTATGCTGTTCGTAGTAGCTTATCAGCGCTACTATTTTTTTTATTCATCATTAACCTTACTTCTTCATTACCCTTATTTGATTTTGCATTTATAATCCTGTATTCACCTGACCAGAAGTCTTGTTCCTCCTGCCATCGAACTTCACTAATTCCCAGTATATCTAACATTAATCTATCCATTTCCGTTTTTAAATTTTCTAACCTACCTGACCGATTAAGGGATCTGACATTCCACTCTCCGATCCGTAGAATGCCAGTTTTCCTTCTCCTTTGCCCGGAGATCCGATTGGGGACTATTTTAACTATGGAATATTTCCCAAGAGGAGGCCATCATTATTTAATCACATTAGATCATTAAAATCCCGAGCTGTTTGGAGAGTCCTGCCCATAATGCTCCAAATGTTCTCAGTTTGTGGGAGGTCCAGCGACCTTGCTGGCCTAGATAGAGTTTGGCAACCACGAAGACAAACAGTAGAAACTCTCGCCGTGTGTGGGCGGCCAATCTCTTTCTGAAATGTTAGGCGAGGATGGCTTGCCATGATGGGCAACAAGACGGGATGTAGAATATGTCGACGTACCGCCGTGCTAAAGGATGTCGCAGATAAGAACTGAAGGGGTCGTGCTATGAAATAAATGGCACGCCACACAATGACTGCTGGCTGTTGGGCAATATGGTGGACCGAGTGAGATGGTGCAGTGGTTAGCACACTGGACTCGCATTCGGGAGGACGACGGTTCAAACCCGGGTCCGGCCATCCTGATTTAGATTTTCTGTGATTTCCCTAAATCGCTTCATTCAAAATCCTGGATGGTTCCTTCGAAATGGCATGGCCGACTTCCTTCCCCATCCTTACCTAATCCGATGGGACCGATGACATCTATGCCTGGTCCCCTCGCCCGAATCAGCCACCACCAGCATATGGCAGGTGACAGACAGGTTGGCGTTCGACTGCTGTCCAAGGCCTCTACAGACACGTCTTCGCTGGTCATCAGAGAGCAGTCAGAAACAAGACTCATCACTTTAGACATTTCAACTGCAGTCAAGGAGATTCCAGGCGAAGATTTATTTGGAGGTGCCGCGGACACCGGTGGGAGACCAACTTGACATTCGCTCGCCATAATGCCCGACAACTAGGAGTGTCGGTTGAGGGTGCATTTCCTTTCACGGCAGCACTTCTTTGGCTGACGTCCGCTTACAGCGCAGCGGTGGACAACATCTAACAACTCCATCAATCAACGCCAAGCCGAATAACTGCGTGGACCACCGCGGTTTTGACGTGTACAATTTGAGAAGCCCTTCATCTTTAATGAACTATCGATTTCTTCTGAAATTCAAATCGCTTGTTTGACTGTACATATACATCATATCCATCGATTTCCATCACACTCGGGTAATTCCTGTATGCCGAATCATTTTTTATTTTTTGTCTTCGAGAATATGAATAAAAAAATTGTCAACTAAATTGCGAATTTCGAATTATAAATACGTATTTTCGTGCTTTTTTTCTCGAATTCAGAGTTCGCTGCAAAGCCTCTAGGAGCGCTGCTGTCATTCTTTAATTCCGTGTCGTACCATGGGCCTCGCACTTCTTATATTTTGTTGTCCTTCAGGGAGGAATACACATGTTTGGTGAGCAGCTGAGTGTGTTTGTGATAACACCAGTTCTACCAACTGATTAAAATAAAATGGTAGACCATTACCATAAATCAAGAGTACTTCTGGGCCCGTGATGAAACCACCAGAAAAGCCCTTCGTCATTTTCCCACTTGAACCTGATGTGACGTCCCTACGCTCAAACATCCTAGCGTACTTTTCCGTTAACAGTTTGTTAAAACAGAACTAAATAAAGATTGTTTTGAAACAAAGTAAACAATAGCAACGTTGAATATTATGACTGATACAATCAAGTAACTTTGAATAGTCACAAAAAATAACAAATGCTTCCATTTTATTTTGTACTCAATAAAATTATAAATAGCTTTCTCATTAGAATAGCCTTTTAATATACATACTGTGATTGACTCATTACGTTACATGTTACAGGGCCACAGAGTTTGAGTTTCTTACTGGAGATTTTTTTATGCTATATGAATTTTCACTACTGGGGATAGTGGTGATTTTCCTTATTTTAAATGGTGATATTTTTGTATCAGATTTACTTAGTACCACTTCCTCAATCACTGTTCGCTTACCCCTCTGAACTACTTGCAAATTTTTAAACTTTTCGTGGTATCTTCCACTTTTTTTGTTAGTAATCACATTATTTTTTCTTTGAGATTTTCTGGAATCCTCGTGTGAATGAAATCTGAACGACTCTGGGTAACGTTCTGATGCTCCATTAACCACAGAACGGCAAAGTCCTGGCACCGAGCGCAACGGGTTTTGAATCCGCGAAATATGGCACGGATCTCGATTACCACTAGAGGTCTCTACAGTCGTCGCACAATAAGCCGTGGCAGCGTGCAGCAGCAGCAGCAGCAGCAGTTCCAGTAGCGGTTCCCGTCGCAGTTCCAGCAGTTCCGGCAGCGCAGGCGCCAGTGTCAGCAGCAGCAGCAGCAGCAGCCGCCGCCCCCGCAGCGCGACTCCTGTCGCCGGTGCAGCCCTTCCTGCTCGCCGTCCTCGTCGCCGGCTGACGCAGTCTGCCCCGGTCGTCGTCATCGCCGCCGCCCCCGCCAGCCCGCCGCCGAGCCCGTCCTCCTCCGCCGCCGCAGCAGCAGGGTGGGCCCCGGACCCCGCTCCCCGCCGTCGCAGCAGCGGCCGCCGCCGCCGTCTTCGCCTTCCTGGAATTGTGCAGTGTAGTGTAGTGTAGTGTTCGTCTTCATCTTCGTCTTCGTTGTCTGTCACCCTTAGTGTTTCTTTTTCCCTCATCCCGTTCAGTTGTTTAATTTCACCATGACCACCCCTACCACCACCGCCTCTATCAAAGCCATAACTTACACCTCCCCCTCAGCAGCTACCACCACCATTACTTGGTGTGCTCAAACACCCCCCGCCCCCTACACCCCACCCCTCCTCACCCTTCCCTCCCCAGCTCCCTTTGTCGCTCCTTCTCCCCCAGCCACCTCACCTGACCCCTTCCCTCCACTCCCCCACGCCACTTCATCCGCTCATGCAGCCCCCGCCAGGGTTGTGGCTCAGAGAGCCACCACCCATGCCGCACCTTCACCAGCACCAGCACCAGCACCTGCGCCCGCACCTGCATCATCTGCAGCACCGGCCGCAGCACCACTGCCGGGACCTGTCTCCCCCCACCATCTCCCGGTTGCTCCTGTACCCGGCCCCTCTTCCCATCCTGTAAAACGTCCAAGTGGCACCCCTGCCCACTCCACTCCCAAGAAATCACAGCCCCTTCCCCCTCCTCCCCCCAAAGATGCCATGGATGTCTCCTCGCCCGCCCCTTCTACCGCTTCCTCTACCACCCCCTCCTACAGATACCTCCTTTCCCATCCAGATCCATCTCTCCTGGAGGCCCGCAACCTCACCTTGCTCCTCCGCCAACACTTTCCTGGCGCCCCTATCTCCCTTCTCACCCCCCATAGGGACTCCGTCCTTATCACCTCCTATAGCCCCACCCTCCACACCGACATCCTATCCCGCATCCCCATTACCCATTTCGCCCCAATGCCTCTCTCGCCCCTGCTCCTTCCCCTTCCTCCTCCCGTCAACCCCAACCCCCGGGTCGCCCCCCAACCCTCACCGCCGTGATCACTCGGCTTAGTCCGATCATCACGGAGGAGGAGGTGTTGGCAGAGCTTAAGGCGCATCCCTACCTCGATGTTCGTGCCGTTCGCCGGATCCACAACCCTGCCGGCCCCACCCGCCTTATGCGGGTTTTTTCTGAGCACGCTCCTTCGATCGACCTTCTCCTTAAGGAGGGTGCCCTCCTCTTCAACCGCCGCTACAAGGTCGACCCTTCCCGCTCCCCTCCCCAGTCCATCCGATGCCAAAGGTGCCTGCGCTATAATGCATACCTAACATCTGAGTGCCGCGAGGCCCCTGTCTGCCCGCACTGCAAGCAAGCGCACTTCCTCCGGCAGTGCTCCAACCTTCAGTCCCCTCCATCCTGCAACACCTGTAACCTCTCTCACATACTCCCAGAAATGCAAGGCTCGACCAGCCCCTTCCACTCCTGAACTCACCGTCCCTGTCCACCCTCTGGATGACCCTACCCCCTCTGGTAACTCCCTTCGTCCCCCCCCCCCCACTGCCGAGGACATCATCCACTTCGTCACCATTGTCCTCCAAAACGTCCATCCTTTTCAGCGCCCCCACACACTCCAGCAGATATCCCTCGCCGCACGCTCCGTGTTCCATCTCAATACCTATGCCACCTACTCCCATAACCAGGCCCACTTCACCTTCTCCCGTCTTGACACCCTCGTCTAAATTCCCATCATGGCGCGACAGCACCGTATCTTGTTCAATAACATCCGCTCCCTTCCTGTCAATAAGAACCTCCTTCTGCATACCCTCACGACCCACCGCGTGGATGCCTTCCTCCTGAACGAAACCTTTCTCCAGCCCCACATCACCGTCCACACCTCCCCCTACCTCCTTCATCGCTCCGACAATCCCCTCCCAATAGCGCGTGGTGGAGTCGCCATTGGCCACCACCGCCAGATCCCTGTTCGGCTCCAACCCCTCCTTCCTGACCCCACAGAACATCTGATCCTCAGCCTCTTCTTCCCCGGCCTCACCATTACCTGTGCCACCATTTATGTCTGCTCCACTGCCCCTATTCCTTTCGACTTCCTTTCCCACATCGACCGTACCTTCTCCTGCAACGTGATTGCTGCCGACCTTAACATCCATAGTCGCTCCGCTGCCCAGCTACGGCGGTGGCATCGGTTCCTCGCCACCCTCCAAGGTGATGTCCTTCCTCTTCCCCAACACACCCGCCCTGAATCCAATACCACTCCTGATGTTGTCCTGGCCTCCCCCAACCTCCTTGGCCGCATAGCGGTGGACGTCCTTGATCCTATTGGCAGTGACCATCTCCCTGTCCTCCTTACCATATCTGACGGTCGTCGCCCCTGTCCCGACCCTCGCCTTGACCCACCCCCCAAGTATGTCCATGATTACTCCCGTGCCGAATGGAATGCCTACCGGGATACCCTTACTGCCCGAGTCGATAGCCACCCCCTCATCTACCACCAACCTGATGACATCACCCATGCCGCGTCCTTTCTCCAGCAGACCTTGTCTGAGGCCGTGGAGGCCCACATCCCTACCGTCGCTATCCACCCGCACCGTCCCACTTTACCCCCACAGGCCGTTCTCCTCCTTCGAGAATCCCATCCCCTTTACCGTGCCTTCCTTCACACGCGTGACTGGGACACACTACGACGCCACCGGCAACTCCAGAGACACATCCGGAACTTGCTCGCGGCTAAGAAACGCCGGGACTGGCGACAGACATGCACCCGTCTTAATGCTACCCTACCTCTTAACTTGTCCAAGTACTGGTCTGCCTTCCGCCGCCTTACCGGATCTAAACCCCCCCCCCCCCCCCTTACTATCCTCTCCTCCATAATGACCGTCCCTTTCCTGACAACCTTAGTAAGGCCAATCATTTTGCCTCCTACCTCACTGATATCTTTACCATCCCTGACGATCCCCAGTTCGATTATTCCCTCTTCCCCGATGTCCGCGATCGTACTGACACCTCTGTCCCTCCACTCGCTCCTGGCTTCCAATACTTGGACAACATTACACACACCGAACTCAATACCCCTATCACTACTCAAGACATGCTAGCTATACTCCGCACCAAACGCAACACCGCTCCTGGTCACGACTGTGTTACTTACCGTCACCTCCGTGAAGCTCCCGCCTCCTTCCTCTCCACCCTGGCCAGACTGTACACTGTGGTCTTGTCCACCGGCTTCTACCCCGACCTATGGAAAACCTCTCAGATCCTAATGTTCCTCAAACCTGATAAACCACCTTCCGCTGTCTCCTCCTACCGTCCTATAAGCCTTGCCTCGGTCTTCAGCAAGGTCCTGGAATCCATTCTTACCCGCCGCATCCACCAGCACCTCCACCAGCACCGCTTCCTTCCCTCCACCCAATGTGGCTTTCGGCCATCCTTCTCTGCCGATGACCTTCTCCTTCACCTCACTCACCTCCTCTCAGAACAACTCAACTCCCGTCGCTCTGCCATCTTCCTCTCCCTCGACCTTGAACGCGCATATGACCGTGTATGGCATTCTGGTCTCCTCTTCAAGCTCCAAACCTTTGCCCTTCCCATAAACTACGTCCGTCTGGTCGCCTCCTTCATTTCCCACCGTCCTTCCTATGTCACCATCCACAACACGGATTCCTACACTTTCTACCCCTCCGCCGGTGTGCCCCAAGGCTCCGTCCTTTCCCCTCTTCTTTACCTTCTTTATATGGCGGACATGCCTCCGCCTGCACCCCCCTACACCTTCTCCAGTACGCCGATGACACCGCGTTCCTAGCCCTCGCCCCCACCCTGCAACGCTCCCAGCACCTTCTCCAATCCCATCCTGACCGGTTCACCTCTTGGTGTAACCAGTGGTTGCTCAAGGTCAATCCTTCCAAGACCCAGGCAATCATCGTAGGCAAAACCACCCCTTCCTTCCGTCTCCTTGATTTCTATCTTACCATTTATGGCCGTCCTATTAACCTCACCCCCACCCTCAAGTACCTTGGCGTCACCCTTGATCGTCTCCTCTCCTGGACCCCTCATCTCCGGACAATCCAAGCCAAGGCACGCTCCCAACTCCGCCTCCTCAATCTCCTCTCTGGCCGCACATGGGGTCTGGCCCCGTCCGCCGTCCTCCACACCTATTAAACCCTCATCCGTCCTATCCTTTGTTATGCCCATCCCGCTGGATCTCCGCCCCTCCTACCTTTTACCAATCCCTTCAAATCCTTGAACGCCATGCACTCCGCCTCGCCTATCGCATCCGCCTCCCTTCCCCCACGCGGATCCTCTATGACCTCATCCCCTTCCCACACTTCCTCCTTTTCCTCGAACGGATACGGATCCTCTACACCTCCCGCAAGCTTGATCCTCCCCCCCCGGTTGTCTCTCCCATCCTCTCCCACCCCAACCCGCTGCCGCGCCTGTACTCCTGTATCCCACCTGCTCTGCATCTTCACACTCTCCACACCCTCTCCCACGGTGGCTTCCGCCAACTCCCCCTCCCGGATGATGCCCTCCTCCCCTCCATCTACCCCTCCTACCAACTTTGAGCCTTGCCTTCCCTCTCCTCTCCTTATCCTGTGGGCACCCTCTCTCCCTTCTCTCCCTCCCTCCTTCCCTCCCCTCCCCTCTCCCTGGGCTTCCGCACACCACCCCTCCCTCTCCCATCCTCTCCCCATTGGCATCAACCCCTCCCCCATTCCCTCCTACCCTCGCCCCTTCCCTCTGGCAGGTCCCCGGCCTTACGCGTGTGACAAGTACATCACCAACCGCAGGAGATTGTCACCGCAGTGCTTATGTGTTTTGTCATCCCGCTAGTGCATCCGTGTCTCTTGTTCCGTGCTCCATCGTTCACGTGTGCTACTTTGTATCTCTCCGTTATGTGCTGTGTGAATCACTTTTACACAGTGAACGGCTTCTGTTATTTTACTCTGTCTTGTCTACTGTTTTTTAACCTCCATGTCTCTGTGTGTCTGTTACTGCTTGTACTATGTTCATGTCTGTGGCCGAAGAGCGGCTTAGTTACGCCGCTGCTGGCCTACCTATGTATAGGTTTAAAATAACAATAAAGAAAAAAAAGCTCAGCTAGCAGGCGATCATTGTAGGTAAAACCACCTCTTCCTTCCTTCTCCTCGGCTTCTATATCACCATTTATGACCGTCCTACCACCCTCACCCCCACTCTCAAGTACCTTCGCGTCATCCTTGACCGTCGCCTCTTCTGGAAGCCCCATCTCCGGACGATCCAAGGCACGCTCCCGCCTCTGTCTCGTCAAGCGCCTTCCTGCCCGCACACGGGAACTGGACCCCTCCACCATCCTCCATACCTATAAACCCCTCATCCGCCCTATTCTCTCCTACACAGACCCTGCATGGATCTCCACCCCTCCTACCTTTTACAAAGCCATTCAAATCCTAGAATGTCATGCGCTCTGCCTCGCCTATCACATCCATATCATCTCGCGCATGCAGATCCTATATGACCTTATTCCATTCCCGCACCTCCTCCTTTTCTCTAGCAGATACAGATCCTCTACACCTCCCATAAGCTTGATCCCCTTCACCCTCTTGTCTCTCCCATCCTCTCTCACTCCCATCCACTGCTGCGCCTGTATTACCACGGCCCACCTGCTCTCCATGCCTCTACTCTCCATAGGTCTCGCCCAAGGTGACTTCCGCTAAATCCCCCTCCCTGATGATGCCCTTATCGCCTCCATCTACCCATCCTACCAACTTTGATCCTCCCCTTCCACACCCTGTCTTTTTTCCTTAGGGCACCCCCCCCTCTCACCCTTTCTCCCGCCCACTCCTCCCCTTCAGCTCCTCCTACCCTCTACCTTCTTTCCTCCCTCTCCCATCTCCTCTGCCACTGGCATCTACACCCTTCCCTCTCCCTCCTCCCCCACCTTTTCCCCTTTTTGGCAGGTCCCCGGACTCGTACACGTCAAGTGAACATTCATGCGCCAGAGATCATCGCCGTCGGTTCTTTGTGTGTGCCGTCGTGTTAGTTCTTTACTGTTGCACCGCTCACGATCCATCGTCCACGTGTGTTATTTCAGTCATCAGTGTTCGTGTACAAGTGCTGAACGTTTTTTATTTTAGTGCACCTTTGAACGGCTCCGTCTTTTTTTACTCACGTGTGTACTGTTTTTTGTACATCATTATGTTTTGGTTTTCTATGTCTTCCTTGTTGCTATGTGTACTGTCTGTGGCCGAAGAGCAGCGTAATATTGCCGCTCTCGGCCCACCTTTGTATAAGGGGTTAAAATAACAATAAAGAAAAGAAAAAGCTCAGCTAGGCAGTCCGAAATACGTGGAGTCTATCGACGTCGCTGCAACAGACAGAGTGTTTAGAGTACTTTGTTTTCGTTACTAGTGGACGTTGTGCATTCGTGTCGTTTGTCACGCCGTTGCTTCTTGCGTGTCGTCGTCGTAAGGTCTCCCTGGGTCGTCCGTCGTTGCTCGTGTCCATCCTTTCCCGTTCGTTTGCTGTTCACCTGCCGCTCCCGTTTGGTCCCGCCGCGCTTCGTTCTCGGCAACCCCGCTACCGTCTGTTTCGGTCGTGGTTACAACAAAAGTGTTTATTTAAGTTTTGTGTTTCCGAAAATTCATTATATTTCGTCAGTATTTCAGAGTTATTAAAGGAGTGTTTAAGGCATAACTCTACAGCTTGTCTTGCATTTATGGACAGTTATTGCTTCGTAGTTAAACATAGAGTTGCAATTCTACCTGTAAGGTAACAGCAGTGGATAGTGTTACTAGTATTTAGTGTTGTTACCAGGTACGACAGGTATGTAAGGGGCGTGGGCAGAGTCAGATGTTGAGTGGCTTCTGCGAAGGACACGAAGTGCCGCTTACTCGTGTAAGACATTGTTATCAGCAACAGAGTTTCAAAGGAATCTTACTGTGGGTCTCCAATTGACCGGCTGGTCGTATCGTGCTGTGTCCAGATTCGTGTGGCACCTGGACGTGACCGTGGCCCGCTGTTGAACTGCATGGGACGGATGGCAGGCATACTCGTCGAAAAGCTTTCGGTCGACCAATTCTGACCACCACAGGGGACGATCGCCGTGTTGTGCACTAAACACATCGTAAATCCCTCTGCTCTCAAAAAAAAAAGTAACAAACTTCCTGCTACATTTTGTGCCATCGCACATAACTGGACGGAGACAAGCAGGAGCCAGACTAGGGAGCAGCCGTCCGACGCGTAGTTTGCCGTTAACATCGCAACACAGACGGCTGCTTTTGGAGGAGTGCATTGATCGCGAAGCGAGGACTGGTTACGAATGGCATCGCACTGCGTTAAGCGATGAATCGCGGTACGTCACTACCCAGTGTGAGCATCGTCGGTAAGTGCGACGGCGTGCCGGTGATAAATCCCATTCCTCCAATGTTTTGGACAGGCCCAGCAGTGTTGCCGGCCGCTGTGGAAGAGCGATTCTAGGCGCTTCAGTACGGAACCGCGCTGCTACTACGGTCGCAGTTTCGAATCCTGCCTCGGGGCCTGGATGTGTGCGATGTCCTTAGCTTCGTTCGTTTTAAGTATAGGGGACTGATGACCTCAGATGTTAACTCCCATATTGCTTAGAGCCATTGGAACCATTTTGAACCCAACAGTGTTAATCCTGACGTCGTAGTGTGGACAGCTGTCAGGAATAACTTCAGGTCAGGGCTGGTAGTGACTGAAAGAACTCTGAGTTGACCCCCTCCTCCCGCTCCCCGATGGATTAGGATATCGACGAGCAGTTACAACAGCTGTGGGCCGGCTTGCCACAGGATAGGATACAACGTCTTCCCGACCCCCTCCGCAACCGAATCAATGCACACATCCAGGACATACTGATAAGTGGAATCATACCAACAGGTTTCTTGTAAGTCTGGCTCGACTTAATCTCTGAACTACCTCGAGATGACTGGGTGTTTGTGTTATACTCATTTCATCATCATGTGGCGCGTTTGGACTGAACGAAGGTTGGGACTTTGTACGGGCGCTGATAACCGCGCAGTTTTGCACCCCAAAACCCAAACAGCATCATCGTCTCTAAACCAATTTATAGAACCAATTCAGTTTAATGCAAGCGCCTTGCAGCTGAAAAAAGCAACCAATATGTTTCGATAGTAGACTGTGGTACGACCTGATTTTCATAACGTACAGTTGATTCCAGAGCCTCAGTTCGATCCTCAGTTTTGCTACAAGGAGGAGATGGAAAGTGGATCGGCGTCCAATCGGTATCGTTAGACTAGTAAAGAATTACAGAAAAAGGGAGAGCTGCAAGCTATACCTGTGAGTCCACAATATTAGCGTCCAGGATGCAGCGATAGGTCGACAACTTTCCGTGGAGCCCTGACCATAAACTCTTATTGGGTTATTCAGTGGCAGTAAGTGATATGAGAACATTGCGAATTAAGGACAACTGATCATGGAATGAATGTTCTCACTGTAGTGTATGCTGTCACAGACAAAAAAATTCCACATCCACTTCCAACTCTCGACGTCTTTAGAGATTTATTTTTTTCCACCTGCTCTTCCTACTCTCTACATCTGCAGAGATTTTAATCTCTGCACATTTATTTAAATGGTTTCACAATCGTTCTTCTGATGTTTAAGAAAATTTTTCTACGTGCACCAGTAAGTGAAGAAACCTACATTCCATGTTGAAGAACCCGTAGACCTCGCCAAAGATTTTAACTCGAAAAATTATTTTCTGTCGAAGGAGCACTTACTCTAATCGGGTCCGTTGTCATGAGTGTGACCTGATGGCCTCTCTTGGCGAGCTCGAGGGCTATCAGTCTGAAAGGCAGCTGGTGGCTGATGGAGGCCTTCGGGATGATGCCCAGGATCCTGGATGAGTGGGTCACTCGAGCTGCCACCATCAGTACCAGGATCAGCGGCACGAAGGCGTTCATTGTGAAAATGGCAGAGGCTCACCTGCAAGCAGGGGCAACGACCACGTAAGAGCGCCGTACCGGTCTGCGAAAGAGAAACATTAAGAGATCATCCTTAACGTTTAAGTCTTTCTAGACAGCCCAGGGCATAATGGAACATTTGTTACGGTAATAAATCGTAGCTTTACTTAATGTGTACCCCAGTTTGTTTATGAAGAAGCAATTCTTGGTTTTACACACGAAATTTTGCTGAAGAAATCTTCAGAAGAAGGCAGAAAATAAGAACTCAGAAGAGATACCTATAAGGGAAAGATAACTCTGAGTACCATTCTGTGGCCTTCTGAAGAGATGACATAAAAAAACATTATGAAATTACAATGAAATATAGACCATTAGCTGCTTACAGGCATTGATAAATATCAATGGGGACATTTGAAAATGTGTGCGCAGACCGGGACTCGAACCCGGGGTCATCTGATTATATGGCAGACAGTGTATCCGACTGAGCCACCGAGGACACAGAGGACAGAGAGACTGCAGGTACCGATCTCTGGCAAACTCCCCGTGAGATCCACGTTTCCAACTTACTGTCCACACACTACATTTGTTGTGCCCCTGCCCACTATACTCATTACTCGCGGCAGTCAATCTACCGATTTCGGTAAGAATTTGAGCAGTGCGAGTGCTTCCGCATTGAAGAAGATCATTGTGCGGTAAGCCTTATCTATATGAACATGGCATCTGTTCTTTCGGACATGTCGTCATATACATAAGACTTACCGGCCAATTATCTTCTTCAGTGTGGATGCTCTCACATTGCTCAAATTCTTATGGGAATCAGTAGACTGGTTGCGGTGAGTAATGAGTGTAGTGGGCAGTGTGGGGACAGTAAACTCGAAACGTGGATCTCACGGCGAGTATGCCAGAGATCAGTCCCTGCAGTCGCTCGATGCTTTGTGTCCTCGGTGGCTCAGTCAGCCGGCACGGTAGCTCAGCTTGTCGGTCAAAGGCTTAGTTGCCCTCAGTAATAAAAAAAAATCTCAGTGAATAGATCAACGATGAATCTGAGCAAGCTTCATGGTACATCCGCCACAAACAGATACAGCAGCCAATGACGAACAAAATGAGATCAGAAAAAAGCCGCATAGAACATCTGCCATGTAAGCAGGTGATCCTGGGATCGAGGCCTGGTCGGGGCACACATTTTCAACTGTCACTGTTGATATTTATCAACGCCTATAAGCAGCTAATAGTCTGGATTTCATTGTAATTTCGTTCTTCGAGAGCTGCAAGATCACCAATGGTATCTGTTCTTCCGGACAAATCCGAAAGAACACATACCATTTTCATATATTGATATGTCACATAAAAACGTTATTTTATTAAAATTGATGCGTTTTTTAAAGTTTATGTTCCTTTTTCTCAGAATCTATGAATTATTTCATTTCGTACACTTTTTCTGTGAACCCAATAATTGTCGTCTCAAGAGCAAATTTTAAAATTCTGAGTGTGAACTGAGATAACGGGCAAAGTGCGTAGAATTTTACCTGAATTTTATATCACCCTTAAAAATTAAAGTTAAAAAATTGTTATAATTCTTCTGTTCCATACATTCAAAAGAATCTCACGAGAGCAGCTTACTATATGGAAAGGGATTAAACAGGGAAAGTTGTAAAGAAATCTAGAAGTCTCTCGTACAGTTTCTGAGAAAAAGATGATTATATCATTTACTGCTATTTCTTGAAAAAGTTCCTATCTTAAATACTTAAGAATTAAATTAATACTACATTAAAAAGTATTGTACAGCCTGCTTTGGCCTGCAACGTTCACTGTGTGTTAACGTAGCGCTGCAATGCCTCGTAGACGTTACTATCGTCAGCGACTTCGGTGATACGTTCCTGTGTATGGTTCATTGAAAGAAATAAAAATTGACCTTACTGGGAAATTTAATCCAAGGAACTTAACACTAATGTGTTACTTTCATGTAAAGCACGTATGCTGCATGATGTTTTCTTTCACCTTAATTGAAGTTGGTAGTATGGCTAATATAATTCCATTGTTTCACTCAAAAATAGGGAATTCATAGTGAAAAATATGCGAGCACCCACAGGTATGTGTCCGGGAAGAGTGATAAATACCCAGAGAAATAGAAGAAAAATTTTGTTAGCAATACTGAAGACTTTTCCAGAACAGTGTACCATCATAAACGTCATAGGAAATAATTTCAGAGACATGTTAGGTAGGTATAACTGTACAACTGTAGTATCACGTTCTCTAAAAGTGGTGTATTCTAATTTTGCTAAAGATGTTCCTTAGCCTTTCCTCTTTCGTTAAGATACGAATTTTACCAGTGAAACAGTACTGAGAGGTGAAGTTGTAACCCTGTAATACGCCTTACGCTGTATTAGACCTCAAAGAAATTGAATTTTTATCAGTCTTCTTCACTTACTCTTTTCTGCTGCTTGAGCGTGTTTCGTGGAATGTACTTTAGAGTACTTCTTGGAATTTCGACAAATGTTTTTCCAGGTTTTTGAAGGTTGATTACGCTTCTCTTCCCTTTCGTCTCTTACATTGAGCTCCGCCTTTGGTCTCACCAGACGGTGATCACTGCCAGTGTTGAACTGAATTAGCACTGTCACGTCTTTTAAAATTTGCGGAATGTTTGACAGAATAAAGTCTATCTCATTTTTGACATTGAAATTTGGGCTACTCCAAGTCCATTTTCGGTCAGGGTGTTTCTTAAAGAATGTATTCATAATGGTCATCAATCCCACAGTCACCCACCACTGTGTAACACTGTTTGTTGGTGCAAACTTTCGCATTAAAATAGTCAATAACCATCTGGAAGTGACAATCGCTACCTTTTTTTTACAGGTGCTATCCAGGATTTCATAAAGATATTCAATTTCTTCGTTAGGGTAGGTTAAAATGGGAGCGTACTCCTAAACAATCTATATTTTATACCTATTCGACACTTTAAGGACCATTCGAACTATCCTGCTGGAAGTTCCTTTTAAGACAGATACTCTGTCAGCGATATTCTTGTTAATTAAGAACCCACCGCCATTGAGTTTCCTTCCGGGTCGCTACAAAAGTAGAACAAGTTGCCAGAGTGCAAACAGAGACAGTCTTCCCCGTTTTCGGCGTACTTCGTTTAAACCAACAATACTCCTGTTGATTTCTGTAAGCTCTTTCTCGGTCTCTTTTAGTCTGTCGTTGCCTATTAGACAGCTACAGCGACAGTTTTATGTACAGACTTGAAAAATCGGCATCTTCTTCTCATCACATCTTGGTTCCAAGGCTGGTGTAAACTGAATGTGTACGCAACGGAGAATAATACACGCTAAAATGAAGATTTTGCTTAATCTGACGACCCCCTGAAGTAGATATCAGGATCTCTTAATTCTATAAATTACAATCTAAACATAAATGAATGATGAAGGCAACTAAACCTACTACATGATAAACGTTGCTCCTGCTTATATATTAACTGTAGTTTTAAAAAACATTCTAAAGTAAAGTTTACACTCCCTAAGTAAAATTACTAATCCATCCAACTCTGTCCCTTATTAGGACTGCACAGTCTAATATCAATAACGCGAAATGACTGACATCATCTACGCACGAAACACTAGAAGGCGCTACTTTCAAAGATGATCTACGATGGTGTTGAACCTCAGTGGAAATAAACTAACGTGATCGCAACTGTTTAACTTTTACAGCCCTAATAAGCCGAAGCAGTTTGCGATATCACCGTATGTACTGCGTCTGGTGCATCGAAGTGATGGTTCTCGTACTCGACTGCGACGATGGAATTACTCCAGCCACAAATAAACTCCTTCAAACACTAGGACGGCAGAAGGCTGTCCTCTGACTAATATACTCTAATGCTGTCTTCTCCTCTCTGTGTTCTACAGACGAGAAACGCGAACTCCCAGCCACAAGGACGGAGTTCAGATAACGTCTCAACGTAAGTATAGGCAGAACAAGTGCTCTCAATTACTGAACGCTGCGTACTCAACGACGACAATCAACCCGGAGGTGAAGTCCAGAACCGTATAGGTTCGCAACAGTACAGTGCCTAGCTGTTCAAACTATAAACTCTCCTGAGAACAAGGACAGCAAACCCGTGTGTATCAACAAAGCTGATATCGAGCGACCGTCACACACGGGCGCCCACAACGGACGACGCTGGCTTCCCAGCAAGGTTCGGCTCCCCACCATCGTAATTCCGAAAACGAGTCATATTCCCGAAACCACGGAATATTCTCCCTCTGCAGATTCTTCCGAACGCCGACCAACCATATTTTAGTCTTTTGTCGTACAGCGCGGAAAGTTTGCCAGGAAAAACCTATACTCGTACAGTGGTACGCGACTGAGTAAAAATCCTGGGAAATAACCCAGCCTGCGTGGTTTCCGAGGTGCCGCTTCTTCGTTCCTCTCACCTTCGTCCAACATTTTCAGCGTTCGCAAGTATTATACGGTTATCCTTCCGACCCCTACTACAACAGCGGCCAGCCGCCACCCTACTGTGCTGCAGAGTTCAGGTGCCACGATGTCTGTCTAGCTATTTCCTGTGCTTAAGCAGGACCAACACCTGTGCGGGCCTTCCACCCAGAGGTTGAGTTCTCCCTGCTGTTTCATCTCCACTGGCGTTCCAACCTTTACTAGTATAGGCAATCATTCATTATGCCGTTTTTATAATAAAGACACCCCGCCACCTTTCATGCAATAAGCGTTAACAATTATTTATAATGCGTACGTTACATTGTCCGTCTCCTTCATATATATAGTGTTCTACCTATAAAATAATACCTAATGTGGTTGTAGATCACGGCAAAGTATGTGGATGAGTGCGAAATTATAGCCACCTTACATGGTGTTTTGGGACATCAAAGTTGCTCCCACTCGGAGATCCGATTGTGGGGCTATTACTCCGAAAAATTTAACATTAGTGCCACACATCATAACTCAAATACATAAGAAAACATAATGAACCATACGCGCTGCCGTCTGAGTTTTTATTTATGACCATCAGTTTAACCTAACAGTGTATTTTCGTCATCTGTGACAGATGTTACTTCACTTCATTTTATTACAATCCATATCTATTTAGGCCTGTTACCTGAATTGTTAATCAGAAGAATTGAGGCCAAGACATTGTTTTCAATGACGTATCAATAGTTATAGTAGAAAAGTCCGAGTAGAGACTGACATTTCCAGGAACGAATATAGATTCATTATAGAGGAGGGCTGTGTGCTTCACGCTTTGTGGCTTCCCGGAGGTGAATACGCAGCCACGGTGCACTAGGAGTGCATTGGCCATGAAGCCATTCCGTGGAGAGTAATATTTTTGATAAACATTCCCCTCTCTTACTCCGCCCGTTTCGCTTCTACCTAACGACGATGACCAACCAGTAACTGAAGGAAGAATTTTAACCAGTAACTCCTCTTCTTCCGCATAAGCGTGGGGATGATCCTTTTCTATACAATGACGATGGCCCTTCAATGGTAGCCACAATAATTTTACCCATTTCTTCACTATAAGCGCGGGCAAACTCTCTTTCGAAGTAAAAGTGACTTGCCTTTGACGTGTTCAGCTCTACATGAACTGCTATCCTGAAGAAGACCCCAGCAGCAGAGAGGTCAAAACATCGATCGTGTAGAAGAAATATGTCATGACCTAACAACCTACAATATTTTACCTTCAATTGTTGTCTCATAATATGCAGACGATTAGGCTTTTACAATAAATGCCCTTCCAAACTGCCGAACAAAAAACGGTAAATACCTAGCTTAAAGTGGGAGGAAGGGAGGGGGGAACGAAATTAAACCTCACAGCTTAAGAAGGTATGCGTTGTTATTTCAATGGTTACAGTATCGACTGAAATTTACGAAGAACTTGACAGTATGATCCCATTATCAGGATGACTTTGCATTTCCTCTGGCCTGGATGGGTGCACTCATTAGCTTGGAAAGAGTGTCATAAAGCCATTGTATCCTTTCCTGTGGCAAATAGTTCATAACTGTGTAAGTTGTGCTTGATGTCCTTGACCCTGGCATGTCCTACATATGTTCTGACAGGTACAAACCTTAGGATCTTCCATAGGAGTACGTCAATATCTGGCAGACAGTTCATAGAGACACGTGCCATGTGTGGAGGAGCATTGTCCTGCTGAAAAATAGCATTGCGATATTGTCGGATGAGAGGTAACATATGAGAATGCAGGATGTCCTCGACATTCCGTTATGCAGTCAGAGAGCCTTCAATGGTTATTAGCCTTGTCCTAAAGTGGTAGCCGATGACACCATGCACCAGGAGTCACACAGCTGTGTCTATGTAGAACACTGTTAAGTTTGCGACTCCTTCCCAGGATGCCGCTATACTTTCCAACGATGGTCATCTGGTAGTGCAGAATCGCGATTCATCACCAACACAGTGCAACGCCATTCATCGGCAGTCCATGCTTCCCGGTCATAGCACCTCTCCAAAGGTAGTCTACACGAGCGACGGTGATTCCGAAGTCCTACTGCAGCTGGTTTTCGTCCAAAGGTGTCACAGAATGTTGCAACTGGTCCATTACGTGTTGTATAATGGCAGGCGCAGAAGAATAGAGATTACTGTGTGCTTGGTGCACAATACAGTGATACTCCCTTGTGGTGGTCAGGCGTGACTGATGAGAACCTCGATGACGAGTACACCTTCCCTCAGGTTCCCAGGCTTTCTAACATCGGGTCACTGTCACATCCGAAAGCCCATCAGATCTGTACGTTGCACGATTCGACCAGCTGATGAAATGGAGACCAACAATGAGGCTACTTTCTAACTCTGTCAGGCGCTGATAATGTAGACTAACACGAGTACGCAGCTTGTCAGTGTCCTTCACACGGTCATTCAACTTCTCTCGCTGTTCAAACCTGTTATATGAGGTGTGACAAAAAGTAATGAGACTGGTGCGAAAAAAAAAAGTTGTATAACGCTTTAGTGAGTTTAGTGTTTTCTCCTTCGAAGTAGTTCCCTTCTGATTGCACACACTTTTTCCAGCCCTTCTGCCATTGATGGTAACATTTCTGGAACTCATCTTCTACAATATTCTCCAAGACCCTCGTCACAGCTTTTTGGACATCTTGTGCTGTTTGAAAATGGTGTCCCCTGACCGCCGTTTTGAGTCTTGGAAATAGAATAAAGTCGCACGGAGCGATATCTGGTGAATAAGGTGGCTATGGTATCTGTTTTGAGGTTAAAAATTGCCGTACTGACAGAGCAGTATGGGATGGCGCATTACCGTGATGCAGAATCCAATTTTGCAATATCTTCAGTTATTATTAGACGAGCCGTTTCTCGACTGATGTTCAGTTCTTCTTCGATAATTTCACAGATAACCTTTGATGAGATCGAGGTTGATGGTCATCCACTGCGGTCATCATTTTCAACATTCTTTCTGCCTCCACTAAACTCTTTGTGGCAACGAAAAACTTGAGCTCTTGACATAAATTCCTCTCCAAAACCCTTCTGAAGCTTACCGTAAGTTATCGTCACGTTTTCATCAAATTTAACGCAAAAAGAAATGGCATTCCGTTGCGCAATATTAAGCGGTTCCGTGACGAGAGACGCAAACACGGGTTAACTTATTACAGTACAACTCACGACTAAGCAGTTGCATCGATGTGCCACTTGGACTAGAAGCAGCTTATAGACCAAGGTCAAAGATATTGTGCCTACGAAAGCCTGCACGGTTGCCACACCTTGCAAATAAAATCAGTGTAATTACTTTACTGTCGCAACTCGTACATCATACAAGGCATTGTAACGGCGCTAAACACGCACAACACTAACGCACTGTGATGGCCATCCTACCTCTAAAAGATGTTGCAAGCAACCTGATCTACGTATACGCCAATGGTTTGTATGTATTACATTGAGGTCCGACCGTGTCTTCTGGATGCTCCACATTTTTTTTCAGACAGTATACATTGGATTAAAATTTGTATGCGCTGTATATTATTATCGAAATTATATCAAATTCAACTTCTCATTTATGAGATCAGTTAATCTCTTAAGTGACCTTTGTTTTTTTTCATGCTTGTTTAACATCATTTCCCATCACATTGTTAGCTAAGTTAGATTCAAAATACAAGATATGCTTCCCATCAAATATGCAACATTTCACGGTGGCCGTCCTTATACCGTACACTCCACTCTACCTCTCGTAATTATTTCAAAGCTATTGTCTCAACGTATCGTTTACTAGCTCCATACGCTTTTATGACAGTTACTTTGTACTACGTTGTTCTATGTTTTTAGTGGTTTGTTAATATAATCACAAGCTTTTTCTGTAGAACTATGTGTGTGTTGTGATGTGACATATCTGTTTTACATCTCTAAACCAGTATCTGCATAACTACTGGGTGCAGAATTGTGGCACAAGAGAGTGATTATCCATTATGACGACGTTTACTTTTAAAATTAGGAGAGCATATGTTCCACGAAGGGCCGGGCAACATATTACTTTCCATCACGTACGTCTCGCGAAATAATCACGACGAGAAAATTTGACAAATTACAGACCATGAGGAAGTCTACCGACATTCTTTCTTCCAACGCATGATGGCGAATGAGCGCGGTTTAGAGGTGTAGGAGGCGATACTAGCGGTGTCAGAAGTACCCTCCGCCAAACAGTGTAGGTTGATTTGTTGAGTAAAGATGTAGCTCCTCCTCGCCTTGACGTGACTGAGATGTCGGTGTGTTTCAGTGATCCACTGATCAATGCTGGCTGGAGTAATGCTTGTTCTAGGAACAACCATGTCACACTGGTCAGTTCGTGATATTGCTGACAAAGAGAAGGCCCGATAGGAGTCTTCTTCTTGGGAATAAGTGGGCGGCAACCACATGAGCCTTAGCTAAGTCTGACATTACTTCCACTTACTTGTGTCGGGTTTCGTCCGTTTATCTTTCCTATAAGCGTCCCTTGGTCTGCTCTTGTTTTTTCGGCCTCAACGGTTTTAGGTTTCGAGATCTCAGGCGACTTTTGTGGGTTCAAATGGCTCTGAGCACTATGGGACTCAACTTCTGAGGTCATTAGTCCCCTAGAACTTGGAACTAGTTAAGCCTAACTAACCTAAGGACATCACACACATCCATGCTCGAGGCAGGATTCGAACCTGTGACCGTAGCGGTCTCGCGGTTCCAGACTGCAGCGCCTAGAACCGCACAGCCACCTCGGCTGGCTCAGGCGACTTTCATTACTCTTTTCTATCTCCAACGGTCAAAGGTTAGCATAGGATTCCAGTGTCTGTTCAGACTGCCAATATCCGTTCAGAGCGGAAACTCTATGAAACGCCCGCCGAAACTTCACGAATTAATTCGACCTTCAAGATTTCAAGGCAGTTCAGCCAACAACCTTAACTTGCAGAGGACATGAGTCGCATGAGCCCTGGGCATGCATGGCGTAAGTGGATGTATGTTATCTTGCCAACGGGAGAGGATGAGAGGTAAATTTTCTAGCGCCTTTAATAATTAGAACATACCAACTGAGAAAGGTAACCCCAAAAGAAAATTCTTGTCTACCTAGGTGGAGGGGGGGGGGGGCGGCGGAGGAGGGGGTAATGATGGCTGGTAATCAACTCTACACTACTCCTTGCACCCCAAGGATCTTCGTAAACAGGAGGGACTCAAGGGGTAAATGAAAATGCTATGAAGAAAGGCAAATGAAAGTGAAGCAATGGGTGCATGAAGGCAGCAACATGTAATGTCAGAGGAATTTTTCAAAGAGACATATAACTAGTAAATATACTAAAAGACTTGAATATCGTAGCTGTAGCAATCAAATTTACGAAAATGAAAGCGAGAGGTTATAAATATCTAGGAGATAACGTTATGTTCTGTGGTGTAATTAGATAAAATAAAAGAGTAAGCAATGGTGTAGCACGGCTCCTGCGTAAAGAATTGGGAAAACAGATCAAAGATTGCACATACTTACAGTCAGAAGAAAACTGACGAGAGGCAACGGCTGCACCAGAAGAAGGAAAAAATGATAACCCTAACACTTTATATGAAGAACTATAAAAGAATTTGAATATTTGCAGTGCTACTGACCAGATTATTATGATGGACGATTTTGATGCCAGAATGTGAAATTTCCGAGTAACGAACATTATATGGCCTTTTGGAGAAACGGTATGTCATTAAAATGGCAAAATAACAAGGGATTTTGCCACTTACAATAACTAAAAATATAAAACTCACTTTTTAAGAAAATTAATCTACATAAGTATACTTGGGTCACTAAAGTTCTTGCATCGCCGGACGGCGTGGCCGTGCGGTTCAAGGCGCTTCAGTTTGGAACCGCGTGACTGCTACGGTCGCAGGTTCGAATCCTGCCTCGGGCATGGATGTGTGTGATGTCCTTAGGTTAGTTAGGTTTAAGTAGTTCTAAGTTCTAGGGGACTGATGACCACAGATGTTAAGTCTCATAGTGCTGGGAGCCATTTAGTTCTTGCATAAGTAACTGACTACTGCTTGGTAAGTGATAAGCGAGCAGATCAAGTAAGGGATACAAGACCTTATAGCGGTCATGATATAGTGTCAGATCATTTTAACAATCTCTGGAATAGATCTTTTTAATAAAATTCAAGAAAATGACAAAACAAATTCGTAACCAACAAAATCAGAGTCTTTATTAGGCACACTTGCTTCAAAAGGACAGCGTGAAACATCTTCACTAAAGAGATTGAATAAATATCTTGCAGACTAGTAAACGAAGGTTAGTATAGAAGAAGAATGAGAATATATAAAGAATGTGATATATAGAGTAGATGGAGAAGTTCTTTTTAAATCAAGAAAAAAAGAAACGAAAAAGGCTAAAAATTTCGAACGAGGGCATTAACCCTTTCGCGGGCCTTGGAGGGTATACTTACCACTAAATGTGTTTCTTGACAGCGGAATGTGTGTTACCATTTCTGTACGCTGCACTTGCTGTAGTCTCTGTTTGTCGTGAATTACAGCTTCAGGACTGTGGGAAGCATATATACCCCCAAGCAATGATGTTTTAATGGTTATTGGGAAGTGCAGTTACCACCAAAGTAGTTTCTGAAAGGGGCTTGGGAAGTATACTTACCACAAAATTAATCTGTCATTTGTGGTCCTAGGGAAACACACTTACCACTAACTTAGGGGTATCACAAAGCTTTTGGAAACACGTCTTACCACCTCTGTATATGAATGACATCTTATGGTAGTACACTGCACTAGGTCTATGAGAACTGCAACAGCAATCCGTTTCTGTTTGTCGTGGGTTACTTCTGTAGTCGCAACACATTGCTTCGCTTCTGCAATATACATTATTGTTATCTGTATCAACTCATACCTTCACTGCGTGATAGAGTTTCAAGGACTGTTTTCACATTGTGGTAAGTAAACTGTAATATCAGCAACAATTATTTTTAAATGAAGTAAAGGAAAACAAAATAGAAACAGAAGACACTTCATCATTTTTTTACGTGTAGTGGCAACACGTAGCAGCTCACAACACGTAAGTGAGAAATCCATTTACAAGTATAGTTTTAATACCTCACACAGGTGACGTAGGGATACTTGTGCCACCATATTTTCCAGTCCTAAGGCAGAAAAATAAAATTATCAAAAAACACAGTCAGTTGATCATAATTCTAATAGGATGACAAAATATTTATCTTCGCTGAGTTGTTGCAAAAAATACGCCCACGAAACGGTTGAAAAAATAGGATGCATATGTAAACTGTATTGGTTTATGGGTCTTGACGGATTTTTCTTAAGGGAAAATTTTGCGTGAAAAATAAATGTTTTGACAATGCGTTTTACGTTATTCGACAAACAATTATGTTGATGAAGCTGGTATCTGTACAGATACCATTGGTGATCTTGCAGCTCTCGAAGAAAGAAATTATAATGAAATCCAGACTTTTAGCTGCTTACAGATGTTGACAAATATCAAAGGGGACAGTTGAAAAATGTGTGCCCAGACGCAACCCGGGACCTCCTTTTTACATGCCAGACGCTCTATCTTTTGTTTTTGTTTGGACCGCTTCCACTTCAGGCATAGGCCCCTGTCACCCATACTATCCTCAAAAACCTATCTAACCTAAAATCAATAGCAAAGCTGGTGCCACCTCCACTTTCACCCTACAGCTAACTAGGAGGTTATTGTGCAACCACTTGAGGCTACGCCCACGAACAAAAATTAAATATACCTCTGAACATTTCATTAAAAAAGAAAAGGGTAAAGGATGGGTTACAATAATTTATTATATTTTATGTGCCGTTTATTTTGTTCTTATGTTTTTATTTGTGCCAGCCGGAGTGGCAGTGTGGTTCTAGGCGCTACAGTCTGGAACAGAGCGACCGCTACGCTCGCAGGTTCGAATCCTGCCTCGGGCATGGATGTGTGTGATGTCCTTAGGTTAGGTAGTTTAATTAGTTCTAAGTTCTAGGTGACTGATGACCTCAGACGTTAAGTCGCATAGTTCTCAGAGCCATTTTTTTATTTGTAATTCTTTCTTTTCTTTTCTTTCCTTTTTTTTCCTAGCGGGTGCCCAAAGCAGCCAGACGGTGGTATGTCCTTGTCGTCTTCTCGTTCAGCGAGGGTGAAACAGCCTATAATTACCAGTCCATCATGTGTAATATCTCAGTCTCTTCTCACACCGGTACACCCCAATGGTCTGGAGGGCGCGTTAACAACGACCACAATTAAATCGTAAGGAGCGTACCATACGATGCTTTGCACCGTAAAATCTTGTAATTACTCGTTAACTAATGCCAGAAATCTAACAACACTGCAGAGCTCTCATTAAAAAAGCATGAAAATGCCACATACCATCAGCCCACCCAATGGCGTTGTGACGAGTAGCAGGGTAGCAAATGATGTCGGGATGGATCAGTTCGGTGGGCTCTACGGACTGAGGCGTCCATCGCAGCAACAATGCCAACATGGGCCGTGTGAGGTGCCAGCAATCGGTAGCCGTACCACAAATTGAACGGTTTATTTCAGTGTCGACATCGGTACATCTGGGGCAGAGAGGATCCTCGGCAAGATGTATCATGTGTAAACGTTGTCGGGTGGGGAATTTTTCAGTCGTTACCACATACCACAGTGCCCTGACCGTGGTGGGAAGGAAAGGAGAGTGTATGTTGCTCCACACCCGCCTCCAGCCAACTACCGGATGTCGGCGTCAACCACATTAGCAGGCAGCGTCCGTTGAAAGTAGCGGTAGAAGTCCTTGGTTCTAGGATCCCGCGTGGTCGGCAAGACATCCAACAGATAACTCATGGCGACCAGATAGGTGCGGATGTGACACAGGGCTGGCGTGATATGTCCAACAGAAATCGGCGGACGGAGGGATTGAGCCACCACCTCCTGAAACAGTTTACCAGGGATAGTGCCCTTGTTCGAAATACGTAGGCGATGCGTCAGCCGCAGGAAGAGAGCGCGCGCCCTGTTGTGCACGTTTATCATTCCAATGCCGCCTGCATGTGTGGGCAATGTTAGCGTCTCGTAACGGTTCTTGAACACCCTACCCTCACTGACGATATGACCGAAGGCCTCCTGTAACTTGGTAGCTACCGTAGCAACCATCGGGAGAACGTGTGTGTAATGAATAAGTTTCGGAGCGAAGTAGACGTTGATCGCACGATCAAGTCAAGTTTTCGAAACTTATGGAGGCGAACTTGCGTGCGGAGCACATTAAGTAGTCTGCGATACGTATCTGCTGCTGTACGCTGCACGTTCCCATGGAAGGACACTCCCAAACACTTCATCGCCGGGACTTTGGTAATGGCCACTGGCGTATTCATAAGCAGTCCTCAGCCCACATCCATGTAGTGCGAATTTCGCGGGGTGATACGGCTCCCGGCCACGTCTCCGTATTACTGAAGCCACGCAATCGCCGTACATATATCTTCTGCCGATCTCGCCAAGACTACTACATCGTTGGCATAGGCACAACATTTAAAATGCACATCGCGGAGGCGAATGCCCTCCAAACGCTGTCGTAGACCATGAAGTGCAGGCTCGAGGGCAAGAGAAAGGCCGACAGGGGACATCCTTGTCGCACTGGGAGCGCAATAGTGAACGGTGGCGAGCGGCAGCCATTGACCAGAACTGTGGAAGGGGCTCCGTGGATGAGATGGAGAACCACATCCGGCAATATTGGGGACAGTCTCATCTTCTCTAAGACAGCCTGCAAGAAATGGTGCTCAACTCGGTCAAATGCGTGGTCTAGGTCAACTGCCACGTGGGCACCCTCTAAGCGGCATGCCGACATGAGCGCCACCACATTTATACACTCCTGGAAATTGAAATAAGAACACCGTGAATTCATTGTCCCAGGAAGGGGAAACTTTATTGACACATTCCTGGGGTCAGATACATCACATGATCACACTGACAGAACCACAGGCACATAGACACAGGCAACAGAGCATGCACAATGTCGGCACTAGTACAGTGTATATTCACCTTACGCAGCAATGCAGGCTGCTATTCTCCCATGGAGACGATCGTAGAGATGCTGGATGTAATCCTGTGGAACGGCTTGCCATGCCATTTCCACCTGGCGCCTCAGATGGACCAGCGTTCGTGTTGGACGTGCAGACCGCGTGAGACGACGCTTCATCCAGTCCCAAACATGCTCAATGGGGGACAGATCCGGAGATCTTGCTGGCCAGGGTAGTTGACTTACACCTTCTAGAGCACGTTGGATGGCATGGGATACATGCGGACGTGCATTGTCCTGTTGGAACAGCAAGTTCCCTTGCCGGTCTAGGAATGGTAGAACGATGGGTTCATGACGGTTTGGATGTACCGTGCACTATTCAGTGTCCCCTCGACAATCACCAGAGGTGTACGGCCAGTGTAGGAGATCGCTCCCCACACCATGATGCCGGGTGTTGGCCCTGTGTGCCTCGGTCGTATGCAGTCCTGATTGTGGCGCTCACCTGCACGGCGCCAAACACGCATACGACCATCATTGGCACCAAGGCAGAAGCTACTCTCATCGCTGAAGACGACACGTCTCCATTCGTCCCTCCATTCACGCCTGTCGCGACACCACTGGAGGCGGGCTGCACGATGTTGGGGCGTGAGCGGAAGACGGCCTAATGGTGTGCGGGACCGTAGCCCAGCTTCATGGAGACGGTTGCGAATGGTCCTCGCCGATACCCCAGGACAACAGTGTCCCTAATTTGCTGGGAAGTGGCGGTGCGATCCCCTACGGCACTGCGTAGGATCCTACGGTCTTGGCGTGCATCCGTGCGTCGCTGCGGTCCGGTCCCAGGTCGACGGGCACGTGCACCTTTCGCCGACCACTGGCGACAACATCGATGTACTGTGGAGACCTCACGCCCCACGTGTTGAGCAATTCGGCGGTACGTCCACCCGGCCTCCCGCATGCCCACTATACGCCCTCGCTCAAAATCCGTCAACTGCACATACGGTTCACATCCACGCTGTCGCGGCATGCTACCAGTGTTAAAGACTGCGATGGAGCTCCGTATGCCACGGCAAACTGACTGACACTAACGGCAACGGTGCACAAATGCTGCGCAGCTAGCGCCATTCGACGGCCAACACCGCGGTTCCTGGTGTGTCTGCTGTGCCGTGCGTGTGATCATTGCTTGTACAGCCCTCTCGCAGTGTCCGGAGCAAGTATGGTGGGTCTGACACACCGGTGTCAATGTGTTCTTTTTTCCATTTCCAGGAGTGTATAAGAGCTTAACGCCGAGTGTATATTACTGCCACCTCCCAGTCATGTTTGGTCGGCATGAATAGCATCTTTGATAATAGCGAAGAGGCGAGAACGAAGCATCCGGGCGAACAGTTTGTAATCCGAATTCAATAACGTCAACGGCCGGTAGTCTTCCGCTCTGCACCTCCCGTTTGCTGTTTGGCCCTCCAAAAATTCGGGTGGACGCCGAAGCCCGGATCCAGGAGTTTGCAGCACAGTCGCCGCCAAACTTCCCCAGTAAGGTCAGAAAACGTGCAGTAAAATTCAAGCGGAAGACCATCAGGTCCGTCAGAGTGCCATGCACATATCTTCCCACGCGACGGCCTCCAAAAATGTGGCGTCGCCTTGCGCCCTGCCCGACGGTGGCAGGTCGTGCAGGACGTCCACAGTGTCACTGTCACGCCGCTGATCTGCTACATAGAGAGTGGGGTAGTAATCTGTGAGGGCACAGGGTATGCCGTTGTGTCTCCGCGCGTTGCCCGTGCACAGAAATAACTGCTGCGACGAGTCGTCTCTTACGATGTCTGCCTTCTCTGACAATGTGATAAAGAGAGGCACATTCCTCTGGGATAGAATCTGGCAGTCTCGATCGAACCCGCGTGCCGTCCAATATGTCAGCCTTGATCTGCAGAAGCCATCCATGCTTGTGTCCGGTGGACGCCCATTTGACGCTCTGGCGAATGTTGTTGCGACGCTAGTTCCCGCAAGACCGTGTAGCAAAAATCAGAGGTGGATCGGAGCCAAAGCGCTCTGTCTCGTCCGTATGCCATGAGCGTGCGTCGAAGAGCTGGTTTGGCGCAGCGTGTCCACCACCGTGTCGTGGAATGATACGTATGGCGCCGTCGCTCACATTTGTGTTGGTATCAGTGACGGTTGCACTGCAAGCCTCTTCCCGGAGAATGTTAACGTTAAGAGTCCAAGGTCCTCTAATGCAGCTCGTCTGCTGTCGTGGCAGAGTCACGGCGCAGATGATGGCGTGACGGTCGGTGAATGCAGTGAGCCACAGCTCAGCACCGACAGCTGCTGTCCGAAGACCTCGGGAGACATGAATCCAGTCCAACCTACTGGCCGAGTGGCTGGTGACGTGTGTATATCCGCGTCGGTCACCGTTGATTAGCGTCCATGTATAATGCACAGTGAAATCTCTGACCATAGCATAAAGGGCTGAACATGGGACGTGGTGAGGTATCTGACTCTCAGGGCGTAAGGCGCAGCTAAAGTCGCCACCCACCACCAGGAGTTCTGTAGCGCCTAGAAGCAATTGACCTACCTCAGTGGAGTAATAGAGTGTTCAATCTCAATGCTTCGCTGTACCAGAAGGAGCATACAGATTCAAAAGGCGGACTGCGCCGATGGTGAGCTCAATGCCCCTCGCTGATGAAAAATACTGAATATTCGTTGGTAGGATGCCATCGCGTAGTAGTAGACAACATGTCCGTCCGACGATCCGCCGGCCGCGGGAATCTTGTTGTCGTTCGAGTCCGATATCATTCTTTCCATCTCCATCTCGGACGCCCAGTCACCAAGATGGAGGTGTGGTACGTTAGGCGACGCATGACGTTCTTCCGATGTCTAATCCCAAAATCGCCAGGGGGCTCGTCGGTGAGCTGAACATCAACTTTGCTTTGTCCTTGGGCGGACATTGCCAGCAGCCAACCAGGAACCGTTGGCGTGAGGTCCACAGCCCGGGCCACAGAGGGATTTTTCTCACCCTCCTGCAACGTGTCACCATGTTGCGAATCATTTCCTGACGACAGTCTCCTCTTCTTTCGTCTCTTGGACGACTTCTGCTTGCGAGAACACCGCGTCCTGTGGATCACGACAAACAGTAGGCACCTCCCCCATCTCCATGTCCGAGCCCGAATCGATTTGCTGATGCTCTCCTTCCTCACACGGCTCGAGTGCAGATGTGGTCGCTGCTGTCGAGCACAGCGACAGTTCAGATGGAGGCCGCGTCGTCGTGGGCGCGGGTACGGCCCGCGGAAGTCTGGAACGGAACAACGTCCGCGTCCGACATGTTTCTCGCTGCCTCATCGTATGTAATAGGCAGCATTGTCGGTTGCGATGCAGGCGCCGTTTCTGCACGTGGTATCTGGGCTAGGCGTCGCTGCAGGCATTCAGAGAGTACATGCTCTTCCTGCCGCACCCTGAACAAGTCCGCGGCTGACCGTCATAAATGACGATCGCGCGACAGCCAGCAACGGTCACGTCCGATGGGATGTGTTTAGGCAGTTCGATTCGCACCTGACGCACTCCATTTAGTGCAGGATACGTCTCGAACGTATGCCACCTTCCTTCCACGTGACGTAGTACTTCCCAGTAAGGCCGGAGTGCTTTCACGACAAGCGTGGCCGGAACTCCAAACGGCAGCTCGAATATTCGTATATTTAGAGCGCCGAGTCCTGCATGGTCGACAGTCACTACACCCACATGGCCGTCCGAGGGGTGGAAACGATATTCATCGATGGAACGGCGAAGAAGTCGTTCGTACACTGCTTCATCGACAAGTTTCAGGTAAACTGGGCTGGAGGCGATCGAAAGATGTTCCTGTGGATCGACGTGCATTACTTAACGCAGGAGACGCTCTACTTCGTATGCCTTAGGTCGTGCGTAATGGGCGTCGAACGTTACATTAATAGTGGCCTTTCTATAAGAAAGCGAAATCGTCGCTCGAGATATTTGTTTACACTGCGATACCACTACCCGCGCGAGTAAATAACGGCGCGCTTGCGGAGCGCCGCACAGAGCCTCGCTCACGTCCGCTTCACAACACGACTGATAGCCGGCTGGCTGTCCGACTGAGACAAAAAGGACACAGACGATAGTGTTACTGCAGGGACTTATCTCTGGCACATTCCCCGTGAGACCCACACTTTCCAACTTTCTGTCCACACACTGCATTTGTAGTACCCCTGTCCACTATACTCATTACACGTGGCAGTCAGTCTACCGACTCCTGTAGGAGTTCGGGCAATGTGTGTGCTTTCGTACTGAAGAAGATCATTGGTCGGAGAGCCTGATCTATAAGAAGACATGTCCGCAAGAGCTTTTCGTTCAACAAACGCAATGACTCAACAACGCTGTCTAGCAAAAACGTCCTGATGGGCGATACGAAAACGCCCTCACATTGTCAAGGAGGCCATCCATTATCTTGTCTGGGAAGTGCTGCCGCATTCTTCATATTCTCCCGGCTTGGCACCTTCGGATTCCAATCTGTTCCTCTCTAATGCGTTTCGTCGCCTTTCGCTCAATAATGATGTGTATCTGAATGCAAGACTGCACGGTTTCTTCGAGTGGAAATCAGTTGATTCCTATTGTCGATGCACTGAACAACTTGTTCAATGTTGGAAGGACGTTTTTTGTTCTTTCCTGTTTGTCTTTGTGAAAACCTAAACGTAAAATTAAAAAAATCCCCACGATGTATGGCTAACCCAATACACCCAATTAAACTGATACAAGATAAGATATAATGAGATGAATTAGTACAAGCAGATACATCTACAAACACTGGTGAGACAAAATAATATGACCACCTACTGAAAAGCGTCTCGGTTCACCTCCGGTGTGCAATTCAGCAGCGATTCTGCCTACCATTGATTCGACAAATACTTGATGGGTTTCTATAGCTTTGTGGCACCAGATACCTAAGCACAGGTTACACACTCCCCGTAATTTACGGGCACTTGCCTTGTGGATGAGGAGCTAGCGCCCGATAGCGTCCAAAGTTGCGTGATTTATCGGATTCAGGTAAACCGAATTTGATGCCAACACATCAGCATGAGTTAACTATCATGCTCCCCAAACTATTGCAGCACTGGTCTTGTGGCATGGACGGCCATAATGTTGGAAGATGCCATCGCTCTTGAGGAAGACGTCAAGCTTAAGGGGATACACGTGGTCCCTGATAATGTTCATGTAGTCTATATCTGTCACGGTGCCTTCATTACTACCGCAAGTCACCTGGATGATGGCGTATCTGGACACTACCATCGACCTGGTTTTAACAATAAACGGTATTCATCTGACCAGGTACACGATTCCATTGATCAGTGGTCCAAACTGGATGATCCAGCGTCCACTGTAATCATAAGTGACGATGTAGTTGGGTCAACATTAGACACGTAGGGGTCTTCTGCTAAGAAACACCATGCTCAGCGCTGTGCGCTGAACGTGTGTCTGTCCAGGACTACACTCTGTCGTCAGATTTGCCACATCTTGCCGCCTGTCCTGCTTTAGAGAGTGAGCAAACCCCCAATCCCTATGTTCTGTGATGAAGTATGGATGTCCAACTTCTCGTCGCCTACTTGTGGTTTCAGCATTCTGCAATCACTTGCCATAGGTCCTCACGACGGTAGCACATAAACAGCCGAACAACGTCGTCGTTTCCAAGATCCTCGCCCCCAGAGACTGGGCCACAACAAAATGACTTTTCTGAAAGTCGCTTTAGTCGGCGGATTTTAGTATTTGCACCAGTTACCATAGCCGAGATGGTTCCCCAATCGTTTCTGCTCCACTCATATGTTTCTCTTGCCGCGTCACGTGCTTTCAGGGCAACCAAGCAGCATACAACCTCGCTGTGGACACTGGTCATAATGTTTTGGCTCATCAGTATATATGTACGTACATGTAATACTGAAAGCTGGCGAACCGGCAGTAGTTAAAAGCGGTTGAGATGTCCATTTTCCTCCATAATTGGATATCCTAAATACTCCAGCTAGTTAATTGCTGCCAGTCTTTGGTCTACGATGTCTTTCCAGATACCCACGAATTATCTTTGTGGGAAGTCATGCAAGATGTGTTCCAATGTTTGTTCCAACGTTCCACAGTCGATACTGGTCATCATTCCCCAATTCAATAGGATTGCTGCGGTCACACAGTAGGCAATTCTGATACGGTTGAGGTAACTTGTAACGCCGGAAATGCATATCCTCCTATTTCCGTCTATTGTACTATAAAGTTTTTCCTTATTTTGTTACCTGAAGATATGACATTTCTGTGTCTTTATATATTGTAATTGATATATATATTTGGTTTGTTTTGTAAATATTATCTGTATTTTTACGCTGCGTCTTGCCTAGGGAAAACTATGCTATCGAACGATTACATCGATAGGTTGTGTGGAGAACCAAAGTGTTTAGGATCTTTGGTAGTGTTAACTCTGCCGCGCTGAGCGCGGTCAGAGCAGAGTCTGGCTGGAGTAGGGCGGTGTAGAGGTGTGTTGTGTGACGCTCCCTTGAGTTGCCGCGCTTTCGGGGTTTGGCAGCATGTAATTGTGCTCGACTTGCGATGATAGTTTCTGACACGGTGTCGCGGACGGGAATAATTAGCTGGCGCACATCAGGAGCCCATTTCGCCTGCTGACTGCGTCGAGAAGAAGGCGCGCCTACATCCACCTTCTGCAACAGCAACGGCTGACAATGAGTGACTGTCGCCACCTCCTCGATCGACGGCTTCAAACAAGCACAAATTAAGAGGGCGAGTTTTCATACCATATTTTAGCCTACCTGTGACTGCAAATAAGCTTGGTACATACTAAATTTTACTATTGTTAATTGATCAAAATCATTTAATTCAAGCTCAAAGTTAAATCTCTTATTTCTAAATTGCGCAGATTCAAGTTGCTTTTGAGATGATTGTTGAGGTAGCCCAAGACTAACCTTACTTTATTTAATTTCGTAGTGCTTCAGAACCAAAGTTCACTATTAATTTTTAGTCACTAAATCGACTCACAATTTTCCGGTTTTATTTTTCTAAATTAAGTCAGAGTGTAGCGAAATATATTACTTCTGACAAACATTCAGTTTTCACACAACACGTGCCAACTTTCAGTTGCCACGCTTTTAGTGCTAATTATATGTACAATAACCGTCTCTTTCAGTTACTGTAGTAGTTGTCCATAGGACTGGCGACTGTAATTTTTCCCAAACCTCTAATATCTAATTGTTAACGTAACGACCGCACATTTACCTTCTTTATTAACTTTACCCCTTTTCAAAATTAATTTCCACCAGTTGCATTTGCATTCTTCCTTTCTTTTAGATGTAACCCTTCTTCCCTCTTTACCGACTGATTAACTCCGGCGACTATTGCTTTTCCCAGATTTCTATTAGGTTCAAGCGGTTAAATTTTTCACTGTCGTTAAGGTCTATAAGTGAGGAGGAGGTTACAAACTCAGTATCTGTTTTGCTTGGTTCGCTTTGGGGAGTTGTGTAGTCGGATCGGTTTCACCCAAATTTTTATTGCCATGGAAGGATCCGCACTAATTTCTCGATTCTTTGTGTTAGATTATATATTTCTGGAGCGAGTCGGCAGTTGTTTATCCGGATTGGTTCTTTCGATTTGAGTCGCGTTCGTGGTAAGTTGTTGAATGTTTCATGAACTGTTGTCTGTGGGCCTTTTGAGCTCCATCGGTTCATGTGTTACTGCTTGTTGTCGTCGGAGATTTGGAGTGGCAACATTGGCGAATACTGACAACCACGATATTGGTGTGGGTTTAAGAGCTCCTGACAGGATCCTCATCGTGTCATTTAGACGGGTATCTATTTTCTTAACTTGGCTACGCCTACTCCACACAAGAGAACAGTATTCGGCGACAGGATACACAAGTGCTTGTGCTGTAGTTCTTAAGGAATTTGCATTAGATCCCCGCCTACCACCAGCCTGTTTGCTTAATATATTATTTCTTATTTTACCTTCTGTCCTGTTAGTTCTCGGTGTTCCCCTAATGTCAGGCTCTGTCAAGAGTATCACCTTAATGTTTCGGGTGTGGTCCATGTCGTAATTTTTTGTTGTGAAACATTACTCTCAGTTCACTGTCTGTCATTCTTCTCGTTACGTTGAATGACATGACGTCTGTTATATTAGGCTTCGGAAAGAGTTTCCACTTCTTGTAATACTGGTCGAGCTTTCCTTGACTGTTAGAATGTGCTGCTTTGAGCTGCTACAGCTAGGTCGTCGGCACAGCTAAACTTTGAAGGATCAGTAGTGACTATGCAGTTAGTGTACAAGCGAAATAAAAGTGGGACCAAAGCCTAGGTCTATGGGCGACCACTCTTTATGGTATGGGATTTACTTGTGTTTCGATGACCATTCTTTATGGTATGGGATTTACTTGTGTTTCGATGACCACTCTTTATGGTATGGGATTTACTTGTGTTTCGATGACCAATTCTTTATGGTATGGGATTTACTTGTGTTTCGATGACCATTCTTTATGGTATGGGATTTACTTGTGTTTCGATGACCACTCTTTATGGTATGGGATTTACTTGTGTTTCGATGACCAATTCTTTATGGTATGGGATTTACTTGTGTTTCGATGACCATTCTTTGTGGTATGGGATTTTCTTATGTTTCTGCAGCGTTAACTTTAAAAGAGAGGCTTTTAAGCATGTTTTCGATTAGCGTTGTGATCTTTGAGCTTGGAACGGTCTAATTTGGCTTATATATTAATATACCCAGCAGCACGGTGACGTATGTTGCTGTGAGGTCATTAAAGGAAACTGGGGTTTTGTATTTCAGTTAGAAGCCCGTTTCTATAAAAGATGCTACGGCGAGAATTTGCTCGCTATAGCTTCAATTCTCACGAAATCCTCCAATAATCTCTTCACTTACCGAAGATGTAAGGTGACGTATGGCTACAGCACAGATGCAGAAATTAAGCTTAGTAATTTCGGTCACTTATATGAAACAATTAACAAAAACCTTAAAAATAAAACTAGGAAATATATTCAAATCAAACACTACAAAATTGTTGCAGATCCCACACAACATTACGTACGCGAGATATAAGGGACTAACGAAAAGCAAGAAATCCGTAATCAGGCACAAGAAATAAAGTCCCTAAAAAGAGTTAAAAGTTGCACAGTAGAAGGGAGACTAAAGAATCAAGGTATTAGAGAATAACTAAAACATTTTCTTCTATATGATACAGTTCTGGATCACAGAAGAAAATGGAACGAACACCTAGAAAGAATGGAGAGTACGAGACACCACTTATAGGATAGAGAAATTGTCAAGGAAGAAGAGACAGACGCAGACCACGGCAAGGATGGGTACCGTAACAGACAACTTCGCCTCCTCATACCGGGAGAGGAAAAGAAGAAGAAAGTGTAGCCGAAGGACTCTATGTTTTTGTTCGATTACAAAAGAGAATCTGTTCGATATAAGAGAACAAGAATTCTGGTTTCCAAAATCATCGTGGAATGGAAAACTACATTGCATCTCAAATCTGCAGGTGGTAGCAGAGAGAAATAAGAATATGTATTAACTGTGGCCTCTGATGTGCACGAAGTTTATACTAAAAATATAACTGCATTGACAACACGAGCAGGAGCAATTTGGGAAAATAAGTAGAGGACCGTCGAAGATAGTCTCAGGAATACTTCTGTCAGTAAACATTACTACAGATGAGGTATTTTGCAAGGTGTCAGTCATATATCCCGGGGCCCCAAAAAAAGGTAGCAACTTTTCCCTATGTCCATTATCTCATTCTGTTATACAAATATGTGTTGCGTTAGGAATCATATGACATCACACAGTATTTATTTATCTCACTGAATCATTTTTACATGGAAAGGATTATCTGCATAATGGTGATGAGCTGGAACATATTTATTTATTATTGTATGTAGGACGTTCAAACTCTCCCCCACCATGTACTATACACATCAAGAACTAACACAGAATATTATCATTTTTTTAGTATCTCTAATAAATTATCCTGAGGCTACTTATACTTACAAGGGCAAATAAAAACAGTGAATGATAAAAATACGAATAACAATAACAACGATAATAGAAGGCACAAACAAGCCATGTTTAATATTATCATAAGCAGAAAGTCTACTGACAGGGGAAGATTGAAATGACCGTAACTATTCAGAAAGAGCTGACTATTTATTAATGAAAAAATCAATTTCTGTCAGCTGTTACTATATTCAGGCCTGAGTGAATCCTTTACATTACATAATTCGTGTCATTGTATGTATAGATGCTACAGTCACATTAATGAGCCATACAAGCTGCATCATGATATGGCTGATTAATGTGACTGTACCATCTATACATACAATGACACGAATAACGTAATGCACTGGATTCACTCATTATCTGAAGATGGTGATAGATCACCGATATTAATTACCTGGTTAATATCATTTCTGTGATAGATGGCTGGATTTATAACAAAACAAGCATTTCCTGGCTCGCTGTGAAACATTATTACATACGTGTCGCAACTGGTGAAAAGAGCGGATTGTTTTAATAGAAGACTGTAGACAAGGGGGAGGGGAAGATGAAGGGGGAGGGGAAGAGGAAGTTGAGACTAGTGATCTACAGGCAAGTGTATGAGCTCCTTGAGATTTCGCAGAAGACCCATCTGGGTTCTTGTAACAGAAAAGGAGTTTGAGAAGATGGGTCTATTATACGACTGAACAGAAAATATTTTAATTTGTTGGGAGCCACTACTACTTCTATGATATTAAGGTAGATGTGTGAGAGGTGAGTGTGAACGAGAGGGAATGCAATGATTGAGCAGTCGGTACTGCAGCAAGAGGGTACGGTAATCATTAACTCTGTATTCACGTAGCCAAGAGTGTTTCTTAGCCAAGAGTGATATGATCGAAAAAACGATAGGAATTAATGTATCGCGCACAAGCGTTGATCGACTGTTCCATCCAGCGTGAGGTCCTTCAGGTAAGTCCTCGAATAATACACTAGTAGCCATTAAAATTGCTACACCAAGAAGAAATGCAGATGATAAACGGGCATTCATTGGACAAATATATTATACTAGACCTGACATGTGATCATATTTTCACGCAAATCGGGTGCATAGATCCTGAGAAATCAGTACCTCTTTCCGTAATAACAGCCTTGATACGCCTGGGGATTGAGTCAAACAGAGCTTGGATGGCGTGTATCGGTACAGATGCCCATGCAGCTTCAACACTATACCACAGTTCTTGAAGAGTAGTGACTGGCGTATTGCGAGAAGCCAGTTGCTCGGCCACCATTGACCAGACGTTTTCAGCTGGTGAGAGATCTCGTGAATGTGCTGGCCAGGGCAGCAGTCGAACATTTTCTGTATCCAAAACGGCCCGTACAGAACAAGAAAATTGCGGTAGTGCATTATCCTGCTGAAATGTAAGGTTTGGCAGAGATCTAATGAAGGGTAAAGCCACGGGTCCCAACACATCTGAAATGTAACGTCCACTGTTCAAACAGCCGTCAATGCGAACAAGAAGTGACTGAGACGTATAACCAATGGCACCACATACCATCACGACGGGTGATACGCTGGTATGGCGATGACGAATACACGCTTCCAATGTACGTACACCACGATGTCGCCAAACACGGATGCGACCATTATGATGCTGTAAACAGAACCTGGATTCATCGGAACAAATGACGTTTTGCCATTTTTACACGCAGGTTCGTCGTTGAGTACACCATCGCAGGCGATCCTGTCTGTGATGCAGCGTCAAGGGTAACCGCAGCCATGGTCTCCGAGCTGATAGTCCATGCTGCTGCAAACGTCACCGAACTATTCGGGCAGATGGTTGTTGTCTTGCAAACGTCCCCATCTGTTGACTCAGGGATCGAGACATGGCTGCACGATCCGTTACAGCCATGCGAATATGATGTCTGTCATCTCGACTGCTAGTGATACGAGGCCGTTGGGATCCAGCACGGCGTTCCGTATTACCCTCCTGAATCCAACGATTCCATATTCTGCTAACAGTCATTGGATCTCGACCAACCGGAGCAGCAATGTCACGATACGATAAACCGCAATCGCGGTAGGCTACAATCCGACCTTTATCAAAGTCGGAAACGTGATGGTACGCATTTGTTCTCCTTACACGAGGCATCATAACGACTTTTCACCAGGCAACGCCGGTCAACTGCTGATTGTGTATGAGAAATCGGTTGGGAACTCTTCTCATGTCAGCACGTTGTCGGTGTCACCACCGGCGCCAACCTTGTGTGAATGCTCTGAAAAGCTAATCATTTTCATATCACAGCATCTTCTACCTGTCGGTTAAATTTCGTGTATGTAGCACGTCGTCTTCGTGGTGTAGCAATTTTAATGGCCAGTAGTGTATTACAGTCGGCCTGTGTGGCCGATACGCTTCTAGTCGCTTCGGTCTGGAACTGCGCAACCGCTACGGTCGCGGGTTCGAATCCTGCCTCGGGCATGGATGTGTGTGATGTCCTTAGGTTAGTTAGGTTTAAGTACTTCTACGTTCTAAGGGACTGATGACCTCGGATGTTAACTCCTATAGTGCTCAGGGCCATTTGAACCATTTGAATAATATAACTTGCAAACACTTTCGTGTGATTAAGCTCGTGGTAAGCATAGAGCATGTAAGCAGAGCTGAATAAAACTTCCCAGCTCGCGATTACTGCATGCCAGCAACGCAACAACGCAACCAAAACGTGTGCTGAAGCTGGCGAAGACTTCAGCAACGGATCTCGACAGTGCAATCGGCTGGCCTCTGAAAGCAGACGCGCCTGTTGCGGCATTAAGTCGCTGCGTCCGACCTCGGCACTCCAGCCAACTCCACCTAGAATACAGGCCTGCGCTCACACTTGTGACGTCACATACTGATGGCTGGTTCTGTACAGCAACGCTCCTGTTAAGTACTCTGCAGCCATACGAACTTTACGAGTCTTAGAACTGAGACAGCATAAGGATTCTCGTGCTTTCCTCTTCTACATGGCCTTGTAATGAAGGTATGGAAATTTATGTCCTTGCGTAAAGTAACTGAACAAAACTGCCCTATGTTGTTTCAAGATGTAGAATTATTTTGACGATTTGCCTTAAATACGCGATTCTAGGCTTGAATACAAACTGTAATTTTAAATTCTGACTTTTACCTCAGGAGCTTGGTTTGTTGCAGTAAAAAACGGCAATATGCAGCAACAAGCAGACGTTTTCGGTTTTAAATAAAGCAGCTGGAGTTCCTTCAGAATTTAAGAATTTGTTTCCCCGGTTATGTTCGTAAATTTTCCTATCCACTTCAAAATTTGCTGACCTCAGACGAAACTCAAATCATTCGATGAAATGCAGCACCTCCTGACACAATGTTTAATAAATCAAAAAACTCGAAAAAATATTTTATTTCTATGTTTCTCCAGAACTTTAGTACCTTAAACATGAAAAGATTCTTTCTCGTATATCCTTGACTGAAATTCGTGTCACAGAGTGCTGTTAATTTAATCACAATGCACTTACCTCGAAATCCTGCTTTCTATAGTGCTTAATCTTTCGAACACTGAATTCATTAAAGCAATTTTCTAAGGTGGTTTACTCTAATTGAAATTATTTCCGAACAGTAAAACTGAACAAAATCATTCTGTAGTTCTTCCAAATAAAAGTACTGGAAACTCAATAATCTGGAAGGAATGATAAGGAATACTAAACATTTTCGAGGCACACTAATAAATACAACTATACTGTGTGACAATAGTTGCAAATATGTGACATTTCACAGCCAGCTTCGTATTAACCTCGCAGCAATGCTCCAGAATTAAGAAACAAATTATACTGGTACATGATACGTAATTGCTTTTAAAAACAATATGGTGCAATGGAAACAAATAACACGCTATAGATTTGTTGTCATTTATTTAGCCTAAGAATGATGCGTAGACAGAAATTCATGTCTGTGAATAGCATGGCAGCTGAGCTATCGCATCTCGAAGTCACCTTTCGTCAGAATGCTTATAGTGAGAGGCAGATCAAACGTGTGTTGCGCTATCGGCCTTCTGTCAACGGGTGAGAGACGATGGCAACGAAGTGGCACCTAAGTCTGCGGACTTTTTGCCTTACGCAGCAAGCATTTCCAACGGAATTGGCCGTATTTTGCATAAATATTATGTGAAATGTGTTTTTCGACCACCTTCTAAGATTAAGGCCCTGTTGACGTCCGTAGAAGATAATATTGGTTTGCGTTAAGGGTGGTGTCTATCGTTTTCCTTGCAGTTGTGGCATGTCATATATTTGTCAGACAATCAGGACTGTGGAAGACCGGTTATTTAGCATAAGCGTCGCACACGCTTACAACAGCCGAGCAAATCCGGTATTGCAGAACATTGCTTTGGCACCGGCCATCTTATGGAATACAACAATACAGAGATTCTGGCTTGCACGTCCAGCTATTGGGATAGTGGTACTAAGGAAGCTGTTGAAATCAAACTGTCAAGCAACCTTATAAAAAGAGATGGTGGCTTTTGTTTAAATGCTGCTTGGAATCCGTCTCTGTCTCTCATCAAGAAACAGAGGGACAGAACTAGTGTTACCTCACCTGTTGATATTGATATTTCTGATGTTGGTTATCTTTGGTTGTGTGTTGACTCTGCGGTTACTTGTTCTATGTGAGGTACCTCCCTTGTTGCTCCTCGGTGAACCGAGGTACAAAATTCCCTTGCGCATTGCTTCCCCCTTGCAGCTGTGCCTTGAGAATGGCAGGGTGTGCCCCTGTCGAGATATCGGCCGTGGTCAACGACGTCACCCGGCAGCAAACCCATAAGTTATTTGAAATGTTTGCTTCAGCTGCCCATTTATTATAAATTTTTCTTAGTTTGTGACAGCATTGTCAATACGAAAAACTACCGACGTTCCGGTCACTGTTACAAGTGACCTTCTTCAGGTTTTTTTTAATGAACCAAAAGAAGAATTTACATATTGACAATGCTGTCAGAAACCAAGAGTTTTTTTTACAATTATTAACCAATTTAGTGAGCAATAATGGAAAGGACAAATCTTGCTGAATTTTACAACTAGTAAGAGACACATCAGAATAAGGTTTTTCGTCAATGTCTTTTGAAGGAACACAGCCGACAGCACCTTCAGTGAACAGTTATATAGAACTTGATCACTTGTAAATTAACAAAGGAGAAGGTATACTTAATTCAGAATTCTATTCACGAGCAGCTTAGAACAGGATTGCGAGTAGATTCACACCTTACTATATGACTTGTAGACGAATTTTCAAAGCACTAATTATGATGGTGTTAAAGACGGTAGCTGTATCTTATCACCGAGGGAACTGAAGAAAACGACTCCCATTGTCGTAATCGACTATTGGAAACAAAACGAAATCATTAAATCAGGTCTAGTTGACGTACATAGTGAGTTTATAACCATGGATAACTTTCCAGGGGGCACACCTACCTAATTTGCATGGCCGTGTCATAAATAACACACCGTTCAGTTGGTACCAAGAGACGCTAAAGGAATTTTAAACAACTTCACTATGATACGTATCTCCATATGTTAATTGTTTTCTGTTGTTCCCGGATTCCACGACGACAATGGTGTATTTTTGGTGAAAAATGTCACTTTCATCACTCTAGGAGAAAAAGTACGTGTTATCACAACATTCAGTACGATTGTGGCACCGCAAAAACCATTTTCCAATGTTACATGCTGGAAAACACGATGAACGACATTGTGGTTGGTGCATTATTCTATGGGATCTGATGCGATGAACTTGGTATTCAATACACGGACTTTAGAGCAACACTGAAGATGTTCGATCATACAAAGTGGAAAAACGTCTAGGATTAGAACAAATGAGTATGTAGCAATGCAATCTCTTGAAGACAAGAAGACATAGGATACCAGTCCTCAACTCTGAAGATTGTAAGTGATAAAGTTACGAAAGAATTTTACAATGTAGCACTACTGATAAAATGGATGTTAAAACAAACTACTTTTTTTTTAACAAAGCTGCTTTTACTTTACTCACCTCCAACACGCACGAATAGATGTAGTGCACGCCCACTGGTAGTGACAGAGGGGGCGAGGTGGCGCGGCGTGGTTATGGAAGAGAGCGTGGAGACATTCGCTTTCCCATCTCCGCACAATGCGCAAAACCACTGGTTTAAAAATGTTACCGTCGTAAAGCCCTGTCTGAACGGCAATTAGCCGTACGCGTGGTGGCGGTGATAAACACTCATGTGTAGAGATTATGAAAGCTGATGTGGAAACACTCGTTTATCCATCCACGCACACGGTGACGAAACTAAATTTCTAGAGCCACAAAGGCCTTTTTACACTCCTGGAAACGAAAAAAGGAATACATTGACACCGGTGTGTCAGACCCACCATACTTGCTCCGAGAGGGCTGTACAAGCAATGATCACACGCACGGCACAGCGGACACACCAGGAACTGCGGTGTTGGCCGTCGAACGGCGCTAGCTGCGCAGCATTTGTGCACCGCCGCCGTCAATGTCAGCCAGTTTGCCGTGGCATACGGAGCTCCATCGCAGTCTTTAACACTGGTAGCATGCCGCGACAGCGTGGACGTGAACCGTATGTGCAGTTGACGGACTTTGAGCGAGGGCGTATAGTGGGCATGCGGGAGGCCGGGTGGACGTACCGCCGAATTGCTCAACACGTGGGGCGTGAGGTCTCCACAGTACATCGATGTTGTCGCCAGTGGTCGGCAGAAGATGCACGTGCCCGTCGACCTGGGACCGGACCGCAGCGACGCACGGATGCACGCCAGGACCGTAGGATCCTACGCAGTGCCGTGGGGGATCGCACCGCCACTTCCCAGCAAATTAGGGACACTGTTGCTCCTGGGGTATCGGCGAGGACCATTCGCAACCGTCTCCATGAAGCTGGGCTACGGTCCCGCACACCGTTAGGCCGTCTTCCGCTCACGCCCCAACATCGTGCAGCCCGCCTTCAGTGGTGTCGCGACAGGCGTGAATGGAGGGACGAATGGAGACGTGTCGTCTTCAGCGATGAGAGTCGCTTCTGCCTTGGGGCCAATGATGGTCGTATGCGAGTTTGGCGCCGTGCAGGTGAGCGCCACAATCAGGATTGCATACGACGGAGGTACACAGGGCCAACACCCGGCATCATGGTGTGGGGAGCGATCTCCTACACTGGCCGTACACCTCTGGTGATCGTCGAGGGGACACTGAATAGTGCACGGTACATCCAAACCGTCATCGAACCCATCGTTCTACCATTCCTAGACCGGCAAGGAAACTTGCTGTTCCAACAGGACAATGCACGTCGGCATGTATCCCGTGCCACCCAACGTGCTCTAGAAGGTGTAAGTCAACTACCCTGGCCAGCAAGATCTCCGGATCTGTCCCCCATTGAGCATGTTTGGGACTGGATGAAGCGTCGTCTCACGCGGTCTGCACGTCCAGCACGAAGGCTGGTCCAACTGAGGCGCCAGGTGGAAATGGCATGGCAAGCCGTTGCACAGGACTACATCCAGCATCTCTACGATCGTGTCCGTGGGAGAATAGCAGCCTGCATTGCTGCGAAAGTTGGATATACACTGTACTAGTGCCGACATTGTGCATGCTCTGTTGCCTGTGTCTATGTGCCTGTGGTTCTGTCAGTGTATCTGACCCCAGGAATGTGGCAATAAAGTTTCCCCTTCCTGGGACAATGAATTCACGGTGTTCTTATTTCAATTTCCAGGAGTGTAGAACAGTAATTAGCCGGACGAACTGTGCCGGTTGAAACCCTTGCTCGTACAAATCACGAATGTAAGCGTTCCCCGTATCGTTAATATTCTTCTGCGACCTACAGCGATTATGCGAAATACTCGTGCGGCCACTGTGACAATGCAACTGTACATGCAAACAATCGTTCCTGCCTCTCCTTAACATTCCCTCACAAAGTACAACGGTCGTAACGACGTCTGAGAACGAACCGCCCGCTTCATCCACACATAGCGCCGATGGGTCTCAGGAACGCATCGAGCGCCAGCATCCTTGTCTTTTACACAACTACAAAATGGTTTTGGCACTTTTTAGATGTTCAAACGAAAAATTATGTTATATGTTTTACAGCTAAAACGAACGAATATTTTCCATCGCAGATGAGATATTCCGTATGTACCCATCCTGAAACACATACCTATACACTGAGGTGACAAAAGAAATGAGATAGCAATATGGCCATTAAAATTACTACACCACGAAGATGACGTGCTACACATGCGAAATTTAATCGACAGGAAAAATATGCTGAGATAATCAAATGATTAGCTTTTCAGAGCATTCACAAAACGTTGGCGCCGGTGGCGATTACCTACAACGTGCTGACATGAGGAAAGATTCCAACCGATTTCTCATACACAATCACCAGTTGACCGTCGGTGCCTGGTGAAACATTGCTTTGATGCCTCGTGTAAGAAGGAGAAATGCGAACCATCACGTTTCCTATTTTCCTAAATGTCGGATTGTAGCCTATCGCGATTGCGGTTTATCGTATCGTGACATTGCGTCTCGCGTCGGTAGAGATCCAATGACTTTTAACAGAATATGGAATGGGTGGGTTCAGGAGGGTAATACGGAACGCCGTAATGGATCCCAGCGGCCTCGCATCACTAGCAGTCGAGGTGACAGGCATCTTATCCGCATGGCTGTAACGGATTATACAGCCAAGTCTCGATCCTTTAGTCAATAGATGGGGACGTTTGCAAGACAACAAACATCTGCACGAACAGTTCGACGACGTTTGCAGTAGCAGTGACTGTTCAGACCATGGCTGATTAGCTTTTCAGAGCATTCACACAAGGTTGGCGCCGGTGGCGACACCGACAACGTGCTGACATGAGGAGAGTTCCCAACCGATTTCTCATACACAATCAGCAGTTGACCGGCGTTGCCTGGTGAAAAGTCGTTATGATGCCTCGTGTAAGGAGAACAAATGCGTACCATCACGTTTCCGACTTTGATAAAGGACGGATTGTAGCCTACCGCGATTGCGGTTTATCGTATCGTGACATTGCTGCTCCGGTTGGTCGAGATCCAATGACTGTTAGCAGATTATGGAATCGTTGGGTTCAGGAGGGTAATACGGAACGCCGTGCTGGATCCCAACGGCCTCGTATCACTAGCAGTCGAGATGACAGACATCATATTCGCATGGCTGTAACGGATCGTGCAGCCATGTCTCGATCCCTGAGTCAGCAGATGGGGACGTTTGCAAGACAACAACCATCTGCCCGAATAGTTCGGTGACGTTTGCAGCAGCATGGACTATCAGCTCGGAGACCATGGCTGCGGTTACCCTTGACGCTGCATCACAAACAGGAGCGCCAGCGATGGTGTACTCAACGACGAACCTGCGTGCTAAAATGGCAAAACGTCATTTTTTCGGATGAATCCAGGTTCTGTTTACAGCATCATGATGTTCGCATCCGTGTATGGCGACATCGTGGTGTACGCACATTGGAAGATTGTGTTCGTTATCGCTGTACTGGCGTATCACCCGCGTGATGGTATGTGGTGCCATTGGTTATACGTCTCAGTCACCTCTTGTTCGCATTGACGGTACCTTGAACAGTGGACGTTACATTTCAGATGTGTTACGACTCGTGGCTCTACCCTTCATTCGGTCCCTGCGAAACCCTACATTTCAGCAGGATAATACACGACCGCCTGTTGCAGGTCCTGTACGGGCCTTTCTGAATAAAGAAAATGTTCGACTGCTGCCCTGGCCAGCACATTCTCCAGATCTCTCACCAACTGAAAATATCTGGTCAATGGTGGCCGAGCAACTGGCTCGTCACAATAGGCCAGTCACTACTCTTGATGAACTGTGGTATCGTGTTGAAGCTGCATGGGCAACAGTACCGATACACGCCATCCAAGCTCTGTTTGACTCAATCCCCTGGAGTATCAAGGCTGTTATTACGGCCAGAGGTGGTTGTTCTGGGTACTGATTTCTCAGGATCTATGCACCCAAATTGCGTGAAAATATAATCACATGTCAGTTGTAGTATATTATATTTGTCCAATGAATTCCCGTTTATCATCTGCATTTGTTCTTGGTGTAGCAGTTTTAATTGCTAGTAGTGTATAAATGACTGTAGCATCGCCTTCATACGGTGTAAAGGGCAGTCCCTTGGTGTAGCTATTATTTGTACTGAGATGATTGATGTGAAAAGATTTCCGACGTAATTATGACCGCACGACGGGAATTAACAGTCTTTGAGCGCTGAATGATAGTAGGAGCTAGATGTATGGGACATTCCATACAGTAAATCGTTAGAGAGTTCAATATGCCGAGACCCACGGTGCCGAGAATCCGAAATTTCAAGTATTTGTCCTGACTACGGGCGACGCAGCGGCCGACTGCCTTCACTTCACGACCGAGAACAGCGGCTTCTGCGTAGAGTTGTCGGTGGTAACAGATAAGCAATACTGCTTGAAAAAATCACAGAAACCATTGTGGGACGTACGACGAACGTATGCGTTGGGTAAGTACGTTGAAATATGTCTTTATTAGGCTAAGGCAGCAAACGACCGACGCGTGTGCCTTTGCTAACAGCACTACATCGTTGCAGAGCATCTCTTTGGCTCGTGACCATGTGGTTGGACCCTAGAAGACTGTAAAACCGTGGCCTAGGCAGATGAGACCTGATTTTACGAGGGAGAGTCAAATGAAAACCTTAAATATTTTTTTAAAATATTATTTATTGTGCAGAAGTGGTACAAAACTGAATCACTTTTCAACATAATCTCCCCCACGCTCAATGCAAGTTCTCCAGAGCTTACAAAGTGCATAAATTCCTTCAGAAAACAAATTCTTTTGGTAGTCCACGCAACCACTCATGCACCGCGTGGCGTACCTCTTCATAACAATGGAACTTCTTTCCTCCCATTGCGTCTTTGAATGGTCCAAACATATGGAAATCACTTGGGGCAAGGTCTGGAGAGTATCGTGGACAGGGAAGACACACAAAACGCCGGTATGTGATTGTTGCAACTGTTGTACGGGCAGTGTGGGGCCTTGCATTGCCATGTTGCAAAAGGACACCTGCTGACAGCAATCCACGGCGCCTTGATTTGATTTCAGACTGCACATGGTATTATAGGAGATCTGTGTATGATGCACTGCTGACAGTGGTCCCTCTAGGCATGTATTGCTTCAAAATGACGTCTTTTTCGTACCAGTTAGATACTTCCTTGGTTTTGATGATCAGGAATGGCGAAATTCTTTGATCCCTCTCTTCGTTTCCAGTTGATTGAAGTGAACCCAGGTTTCGTCACCTGTAAAGATTCTTGCAAGAAAGCCATTACCTTCCCGTTCAAAGCGCCGAAGAAGTTCTTCACAAGTATCAACACGTCGTTCTCTCATTTCAGGAACCAGATGGTATGGCACCCATCTTGCTGACACTTTGTGAAACTGGAGCACATCATGCACAATGTGGTGTGCTGACCCATGACTAATCTGTATACATGCTGCAATGTCATTCAGTGTCACTCGGCAGTTTTCCTTCACTACGGCTTCAACTGCTACAATGTTCTGTCGAGTCACAACTCGTTGTGCCTGACCTGGACGAGGAGCATCTTCCACTGAACTCACACCATTTGCGAACTTCCTACTCCATTCGTAGACTGGCTGCTGTGACAAACATGCATCACCGTACTGAACCTTCATTCGTCGATGAATTTCAATAGGTTTCACACCTTCACTACGCAAAAACAGAATAACAGAACGCTGTTCTTCCCTGGTGCAAGTCGCAAGTTGGGCGGCCATCTTTATTACGATACTGCGACGGTATGTGTGCATCTGCACTATGCTGGCACCTATAGGCCATTCTGCGTGCTGTTTATAGCACGCTTACCAACTTACAGGATAACAGAACGAAATTTCGATTTGCCACTACATATTTAAGATTTTCATTTGACTCACCTTCATAGTTGATAAGAGCCGATGATAATGTTCGAGTGTGCACAGACCCCACGACGCCATTGACTCAAGTTGTCGACAGCGAAATGTGCAAACAGATGGTGGCTCCATAATGGCGTGGGCCGTGTTTACGTTGAATGGACGGGTTTTTCTGGTCCAGCTGAACCGATCATTGACCGGAAATGCTTGTGTTCAGCTGTTTGGAGACTATGTTCAGTCATTCCTGGACTTCAGATTCCCAAACAACGATGAAATTTTTATGGGCGCCATGTTACAGAGCCACAATTGTCTGCAGTTGGTTTGAAGACCATTCTGGACAATTCGAGCGAATGATTTCGCCATTCATATCGCTCGACAAGAATAACATCGAACATATATGGAACTTAATCGAGAGGTTAGGCCCTACAGCGGCAACACTTTCCCAATTATGGACGGCTATAGAGGCAGCAATACTTCTGCAGGGGACTTGACAAGACTCGCTGAGTCCATGCCACGTCAAGTTTCTGTACTAAGCCGGACAAATAGAGGTCCGACTCCATGTTAGGAGGTATCCCATGTCCTTTGTCAACTCGTGGATGGAGGGATATTATTCCGCTGTGCTTGCTTCCTTCTTCTCCCAAAATCTCTTCATCCTCTCATTATGGTTTTTCTTACGTTCCTCTGTCCGCGTTCTCTTAGATGTGACGGTTTAGCTTTAAACTGACGCTTGTCCTATGGAATTTTGTTTGTAATGCCTATTTCCTAAGTAAATTTTTCAATGTAAAATGTCCTACGGCTTTTAACTTCCATTTAGAGGGCATACTAGGACTTCTGGTCAGTCTACTGTTTTCATTCTGAGGCTGTGGCCATAAAATGCACTCAGCACAAAATGGAGGAAGAATTTTCTTTAGTATTTTCCTCTGTGCTGTGTCCATATCTTTATTTAATAATCTGCCTCCAATTTACAGTCTCTAATGCATATAATGTTTCAAGTTTGACAACTGTGATATAAATATTAAATTTAATGATTATGGATTTTTATTACAGCTATTCAGCGTAATTCTGTACGATTTTTGTAATTTTATGATGCTGTCCTTGCTGCTTCGTGATTTAATCCAGAGGTTAGGTTCGAATTCTCCCTCGGGCATGGGTTGCGTTTTGTCCTTAGTGTCAGTTAGTTTAAGTTAGATACAGTAGTGGGTAAACTTAGGGATCTATGATGTCAGCAGTTTGGTCCCATAAGACCTTACCATAAATTTCCAATTCCCAGATTTAGGATGAGTTCTCGTAGGTATTTAAACTAGTATAAAATTGTATACTTGAGATATTTTGCCCTACTTTGTATACGTGGGTTGCCCATTTAAGTATCTCTAAGTATCGAGGAGAACCTTCCATGTATTGTTTTTTTCCAAAAGAAATTTTTATTATGCCACAGCCAAGATAGCAACTGAGGGCCAGCAACCCATTTTACACGACAGAGGACGAGGTTGTCTATGTCCAAGGCGTACCAAAAGCACCCTGATAAATACCAACTATTTACATACAAGATAATGGAAACAGACATTCCGAGCACTACTTCCTGCAGGGGAAGCTCGAGCCACAGCCTACAGGAAGTATCACTACGCCATATTTAGGGACTAGAACCAGCCCCGAATTTCAGTTCACTCTGGATGCCGACTTCGTGCACGTCGACCGCTGAATTGGACTCTCACTAGTGTATGTGTGTGTTACCACGAACCTTTGTGGAGAATTAGAACTGAACTTTTGTTGGCCTCAATGAGGAGACTTTTACTGGCATCGTTATTGTTACCTTTCGTTTGCTGTTCAGTCATCAACCTTGTGAACTTACATAAATAAAAAATTTTTGTGAAAAATTCTGAATTGTCAGTCACGACAATTTTCAGTCCACTTTTAGCCGGTATTTCATGGAGTCTTTTGAGGGAATTTATCACCTCTTCTCTTATGTTTGAAGCCTCGCTGGACTGTCTGCATAAGCTAAACTTTGTAAACGAGTTTTAGTTTCTTGGAGTCTGTTAATGGTTGTTCCTTCCTTTTCATAGTACAAGATTTAACTGTGCGGGGGATAGTCTGTCTCCCTGTCGGACTCATGTCCAAAGTTTCAAACATTTCACCTTGTTATTTAACTTCTGGGATGGTGTCGTTTAATATTTGTTTAATCAATGTACTGTCCTTCCATCCACTTTAAACTCTTCTAGTGTACATTTGTATTCTGAACACTATTTTTAAGTACTCGTAGATAATTGCTCTTCTTGTAAGACCGTCTTCAAACTGAAAATTTGTTCCACACAGGATCTCCTTTTCCTAAAATCTGCTTGATACTCGCCAATTGAAAGGTCCGTTTCTGCTTCAAGATTTTAAAGTAAGGTTTTTGAAAGAATTTTTAAGTAATCACTAACAAAGACATCACTCTGTAGTTATCACATTAGTTTGACCCATTTATTCTGTAATCGATGGATTATTCCACATTGTCTTCCTTTAGGTATTGTTTCCTTTAACCAAATACCTGAGGGACTTTATACACAGACTGCTTGAGGCTTTTACCGCCTATTCTCCACTTTCCGTTATTATCATATCTTCTCCTCCAACTTACTTTATTTTAAGTTCCCATATTGCTTTTTAGCTTCTTCTATTGTTGGAGGCGCTGGTTCTACGTTTGGAACAGATTTTCCAAGTGTAAATTCGGCTACAGGAGATACAGAGTTTAAAAAATCACAAACTACTGGTCTAGGAATGTAATGAATATCCTTGAGACAGAGAAGTTGCTGTCCATGCATCAGCACGGCTTTAGAAAGCATCGCTCCTACGAAACGCAACTCGCTCTTTTTTCACATGATACCATGGATGATGGGTATCAGACGGATGCCATATTCCTTGGCTTCCGGAAAGCGTTTGACTCGGTGCCCCACTGCAGACTCCTAACTAAGGTACGAGCATATGGGATTTGTTCCCAAGTATGTGAGTGGCTCGAAGACTTCTTAAGTAATAGAACCCAGTACGTTGTCCTCGGTAGTGAGTGTTCATTGGAGGTGAGGGTATCATCTGGAGTGCCCCAGGGAAGTGTGGTAGGTCTGGTGTTGTTTTCTATCTACATAAATGATCTTTGGGTAGGGTGGATAGCAATGTGCGGCCGTTTGCTGATGATACTGTGGTGTACGGGAAGGTGTCGTCGTTGAGTGACTGTAGGAGGATACAAGATGACTTGGACAGGATTTGTGATTGGTGTAAAGAATGGCAGCTAACTCTAAAAATAGATAAATGTAAATTAATGCAGATGAATAGGAAAAAGAATCCTGTAATGTTTGAATACTCCATAAGTATTGTAGCGCTTGACACAGTCACATCGATTAAGTATTTGGGCGTAACATTGCAGAGCAATATGAAGTATGAAGTAGGACAAGCATGTAATGGCAGTTGTGGGGAAGGCGGATGGTCGTCTTCGATTCATTGGTAGAATTTTGTGAAGATGTGGTTCATCTGTAAATGAGAGCGCTTATTGAACGCTGGTGCGACCTATTCTTGAGTACTGCTCGAGCGTTTGGGATCCCTATTAGGTCGGATTGAGGGAGGAGATAGAAGCAATTCAGAGGCGGGCTGCTAGATTTGTTACTGGTGGGTTTGATCACCACGCGAGTTCTACGGAAATGCTTCAGGAACGCATGTGGGAGTCTCTAGAGGAAAGGAGGCGTTCTTTTCGTGAATCGCTACTGAGGAAATTTAGAGAACCAGCATATGAGGCTGACTGCAGTACAATTTTACTGCCGCCAACTTCAATTTCGCAGAAAGACCACAGAGATAATATAAGAGAGATTAGGGCTCGTATAGAGGCATATAGGCAGTCATTTTTCCCTCGTTCTGTTTGGGAGTGGAACAAGGAGGGAAGATACTAGTTGTGGTAGGCGGCACCCTCCGCCACGCACCGTATGGTGGATTGCGGAGTAACGTGTATGAGTAGTAATCAGATTGTCCTGGGTACAGGGTTTGAACATTGTCACTGCTTAAATTTTCAACAAAAATCATCAGCAATGGCGGCCGAAGACTTCTCGCATGGAAAGGCACCCTCGTTCTAAAAATGGTTCAAATGGCTCTGAGCACTATGGGACTTAACAGCTACGGTCATCAGTCCCCTAGAACTTAGAACTATTTAAACCTAACTAACCTAAGAACATCACACAAAACCCAGCCATGACGAGGAAGAGAAAATCCCTGACCCCGCCGGGAATCGAACCCGGGAACCCGGGCGTGGGATGCGAGAACGCTACCGCACGACCACGAGATGAGGGCACCCTCGTTCTGCCAGCGTCCTTATCAAAGAGGGCGGAGGAGCTGACAGAGTTTCAGGGCACGCCCTTGCCATAGGGTTGGGAAAATGCCCCTAAAAGGTGGAAGAATCAGCAGCGACCAATAGTACGAGTTAGCACAAACAATAAAAACCACTGTACTAAGTACTCATAGAGTAATGTCTATCGACAGGAGATCTGCCTGCAACTGAAAAAGTGTTAATAATAACACTTTTCCAGTTACAGACAGAGAGACATTGACAAAAGATTCCTCCACCCTGATCGCCGGGAGGAGACTAACAAGGGGGAGGTGACCATGAGAAAAAGATTGAATTACCAACGGAAGGGTAACGTCCCACGAATTGGAGCGTGGAGTATCAGAAGTTTGAACATGAAAGGTAAGGTAGAAAATCTGAGAAGGGAAATCCTGAAGGTTAAGTCTAGATACGGTGGGTCAGCGCGTTGATATAGAAAGAATAAAAGGATTCTTGGCCAGAAAAATATAGCGTAACATCAACAGCAGTGGAAAATGGTGCGAGGCGGAGCATGTTGACGCGTCTTGTCTAAAAAATATAACTGTAAAGTATCAGTTTGTTATTTTTCTGTCTAGTCTGGTTTTACCATAATGTAGTTTTACGAATCGAACTATTTTGTAAGTATGTTTCTGAACGGTGGTGAATTCATGCCACTTTTGTGTGGTTTTATGGAAGTTCCGATCTTCCTAGGCTTTAATTCTTTGCTCTGCGGCCTTACCAAATATATTATTCCACCACCCATGTTTACGTTTCTCTGAGAGTGTACCAGTACGTTGGGAAGGTTGTAAGAGAGTATCTTTAAGACCTGAGCAGGTGGAAAACACTTGGCTGAGGATGTTTGCACAGAAGATAATCCAATTTCTTTAAAAGAATTTCTGGTTGTGTTCTTAGATTTTTATTTATTCTTGATTCCTTTCTACTTGCCTACCATTTAATTTTAATAAATATGTGGGTATCAGAATCGAAGAACACATTTTTACTTTTAATTTCAAAATTTCTTTTTAATTTTTTGTTTGAGATAGCCATTTCCTCTATTTTAAACTCTCCAAGATAAGGTGTTGGAGATTTGAAAATGCCAGAAAATCTGTTGAATCAGTTTCATTTGCAGACCTTTTATTAGTCCTTTGGTGAGCAGAGTAAAATCTTGCATTTGTTCTGAATTTCTTTTCCTTGCCAGTTTGTGTCTGCCCTCCAAATTTTAATATGGTGATCGGGTCCAGCAGTTCAAGTTTCTGCCTCCTAATTCCCAGAATTGCTCCACTTCATCTTCTAATTCTTTTGGTTATAAACCTTTACTGTTGCATGGTCATTGATTAATACAAAAGCCTTGTTCTCTAATTTTATTGATAACATTCCGAATGTGAAGTAAGATTCAGTATTAGATTTATCATATTTCTTTTGATTGTAGTCCCAAAATGCAGTGTCGTGTTGGGTTTATAGATTCCTAGATCACCTTCGTAAATTCTGTGATTTCCTGAAGCAAACTGGCATTCTTTTCTATATCTCGGTCCTTGTTGTGTCTGGATTTTGGTGTTTCTCTAGTATATCTGTCAGTTGCTTTAATTTTCCCGATTTTAGAGGTGTATTTGGGTTTTAGTACCTGTGAATGTTTTGTCCTTGGATGAAGAGATTTGGGAAGCTCATGTACTTTCCGGCATGATGTTCTCGGTCCTCCAGAATCCGACAACTGAGAAATTTAGTAGAGTCTGGGGTAGCTGCATTCTTTGTAGACGCGTCGATCACGTTAAAGATAACGTGGGGATCAATTTTTTTCACCTCATTATTACAGCTGTGTTAATGAGATTTAGAGGTTGCCTCACGCTGTTTTCTGATACTTTTTTACGGCTTCTCTATATGCTAAGCTTCCTTTTTTATTAGGGCCTAGGACCGGCAGTAGAAAGATATGTTAAAGAGCCAGCTGCAGCGTAATGCGAAAGAGGTGATTCATTTATTAATCAGTAAACAGTGGTACATTAATCTAAACACGTGTGTGTAAATGGTGTTTACATACAGTGTATTCTAATATAAAGTATCACTTTGTAGATTATTGTATAGCCGTGGAGGAGGAATCACAGTCAAATATACATGAAAAATTCTTACGCATTTTTTTTTAAAAAAAAGGATCTAGACAACTCTTAGCGTTTGACCTGACTATTACCGAGTATATGAGAAAGTAGCAGTCGCTGGGTTTATCTTTTTTGCGATTGTTATCTAATGTGATACTTAGATGTTTGTTTTTGTTAAAGGAATGTTTCATCACAGAAACTCTGAAATCGCCGCAGCCCACGCCTAGCGAAAATTTGTTGGCACCTACATCATCAAAGTTTCGCTTTTCATCGCCACACACCAGACCAGATCTGTAACTGTAACGTTCCTAGCCGAAAGTAGTATCTACACAACCTGGTGTTTTACATACATGTTACCGCAGCCTGTGCACCCGTAGTCTAGGGGATGGCGTCTCTGGCTGGTGATCAAAACGTACTCGGTCCTGGATTCGACCCTACCACCACTCACCTTCTGAATCAAAATTATCAGCAATGGTGGCAGAAGACCTTCGGCAGAAGAAGTCACCCTCGTTCTGACAGCGGCCCTCTCAAAGAGGGTGGAGGAGCGGACAATGGTTCAGGGCACTCTCTTGCATTTGGGGTGGGAAACTGCCCCTAAAAGGCGAAAGAATCAGCAATGATCAACGAAATGAGGATGCAGAACGCAAAGGAAATCACAATATTAAAGAAACATAATTTGTATCCACAGGACATGTGCACACTAATTGCAAAAGCGTAGCGGGAAACCCAGCCGGTGTGGCCGAACGGTTTTGGACAGCTACGATAGCAGGTTCGAATCCAGCCTCGAGCATGGATGTGTGTGATGTCCTTAGGTTAGTTAGGTTTAAGTTATTCTAAGATCTAGGGGACTGATTACGTCAGATGTCAAGTCCCATAGTACTCAGAGCCATTAACCTTAGAAGTTAAGTCCCATAGTGCTCAGAGCGAGCCAGAACATAAAGCGGGAAAAGATTCTGGTCTAGTCCAGCATTCGGATTTCCGGGAGCGAACAACCAACGGAGAGGTGACCAGGAGGAGAAGTTTGAATAACCAACCGAAGAGTAACGTTATACGAGTCTGGAAGTGGCTTGTGAGAATTCTGGACTTGGTAGGGAAGTTAGAGAATCTGAAAAGCGAAATGTTAAAGCTCCCTCTAGATACAGTGAGAGTCCGTAAAATAGGAAAGGAGGCGAGTACAGGGTAATGTCAACAGCAGCAGACAGTGCTGCAATACGAGAAAAGTTGCTTATGAAAAGGAAGGTGGGGCTGAGAGTGAGTTATTGTGAAGAGTTCAGAGTTTAGGATTGTTATCATCAGAATCGACAGCGAACCACCATCAATAGTTCAGGTACACATGCCGACGTCGGAGGCAGACGATGAAAGGGTAGAGAAAGCAAATGAAGACACTGAACGGGTAATTCAGGGAGGATTTGAATGTGGTTCTAGGGGGAGGAGTAGAAGAAGGGGTTATTGGAGAACACGGCCTTGATTGTAGGAATGGGATAGGAAGAAGACTAATTGAATTCTGCAATAAATTTCTGCTAATAATAGAGATTACTGTAATCAAGAATCACGGGAGGAGGGAGTGCACATGGCAAACGCCGAAGTCACTGGAAGATATCAGTTCGATTACATCACGATCCGGCAGAGATACCATAATCAGATATTGGATTGTAGGTCGTACCCAGGAGCGGATATAGACTCAGATCATAATTTAGTAATAATGAAGAGAAGGCTGAAGTGTAAGAGACTAGTGGGGAAGAATCAATGTGTAATGAAGTGGGATACTGTAATTCCAAGGAATGAAGAGGTATACTTGAAGTTTTCTGAGGCTGTACATGCAATGATAATGAATAATTCAATACACAGTTCCGTTGTAGAGGAATGAACATTTCTAGAGAGGACTATCACAGAAGTTAGAAAGAAACATAGGTACAAGGGTGGTAACTCTGAAGTAAACGTGGGTAACTGAAGATACACTTCGTTGATCCATGAACGAAAGAAGTACAAAAATATTCAGGGAAATTCAGGCAAACAGAAATACAAGTCATTTAGGAATTAAATAAACAGGAAGCGCAGGAAAGCTAAGACGAAAAGGTTCCATGACAAACGTGAGCAAACCGAAAAAAAAAAAAAATGATTGTTAGAAGAACTGACTCAGAATATGGAAAAGTCAAAACAACTCTGCTGACATTAAAAGCAAGAGCGGTAACGTTAAGAATGCAATGGAAATTGCAGTGTTAAATGCAAAGGAGAGAGGACGTAGTTGTGAAGAGTACATTCAAGGCCTATATGTGGGAGAGCATTTGTCTGATGACGTAAGAGAAGAAGGAACGAAATAAAGAATCCGGTTTTAAAATCAGAATTTAACAGAGCTTTGGACGACTTAAAATGAAGTAAGGAAGAGGAGACAGATAAAATTCCATCTTAATGTTTAAACTCATTGGGGGAAATAGCGATAAAACGACTATTGACGTAGGAATGTAGAACGTATGAGACAGGTTTAGTTACGTCAGACGGCAAAGCAGTTTACTGCTAGAACGACCGCATTATCAGCTATACTGCTCGTGCATACAAGTAGCTGACAAGAACACTCTACGGGAGAATAGAAAAAAAAATCGAGAATCTGTTGAATGACGATTCGTTTGTCTTTAGGAAAAGTGAAGCCCCTCAAAGAGGCAGTCCTGGCGTTGCGGCTGATAATGGAAGCAAGAGTAAAGAAAAATAATGACACATTCTTAGGATGTATCGATCCGCAAAAAGCGTTCGGCCATGTGACATGCTGCAAGATGCTCAAAATTCTGAATAAAATAGGCTTAAACTATAGAGAAAAAATGGTTCAAATGACTCTGAGCACTATGGGACTTAACTTCTGAGGTCATCAGTCCCCTAGAACTTAGAACTACTTCAACTTAACTATCCTAAGACACCACACACATCCATGCCCGAGGCAGGATTCGAACCTGCGACCGTAGCTCTCGTACGTTTCCAGACTGTAGCGCCTGGAACCGCTCGGGCATCCCGGCCGGCAAACAACAGAGAAACACAGGTAATATACAATATGTACAAGAACCAAGAGGGAACAATGAGACTGGAAGACCAAGAACGAAGTGCTCGCATTAAAAGGGTGTAAGATAGGGATGTAGTTTTTCGCCCCTACCGTTCAATTTGTATATCAACAGTTGGATTAAAATTCAGAGTAAAAGCGTATCACAGGTAAGATTCACCGAAGTCTAGTGATGGTAAACCTGCATATAGTTTTGTTGATCCTATGCATTTTTCTGATTTCTACGGTTAGCGGCAGCACCATACATATTTATTGCTAATCTCTAGTAGCGACAAAGCAGCATTACTGCTGTGAACTGGGAGGGTGATCCCATTGTCACATATTCTAGCATCACGAAACAGTCATAGCATTTTCAGCCACATATCAAATAATATGTTTATTGTTTCACACTCTTATCATTTTGCATTGCACATTGGGACAGATGCACTGAGATGGATGCTCTCTGAGCTTGAAAATATTCCAATAAACGTTGATGAGATTTATAACACCGTCATTACTATGCCTAAAAAGCCGGAAGGGCAATTATAGTATGAGAATGCAGTTGAATGCTATGTTCGTGTTCAGTGAATAGATAAACAAGCTGAAAAAACTGTGTAGGTATCGTTGTCATCTAACAGGTGAAGTCCATGGTGCAGCACATAATTCGTGCAATTTGAATTATCAGTGTTTGCAGCACATATTCTTTTGTTTTTCAAAATTTGAATAGATATGATGCTTACTTCCTTGTTGAAGCTTGACTGAATTTGATTAAGCTAATGAACAGATCAGCGTTCTAGCTGAGAGCACAAAAAAGATATTTCATTTTCAAAGAGGATTACAAAGTGTATTGCGCTACACTTACTACCCACCCTTCATGCCGGCACTACTGCAGAAACTTGCTGGGAGCATGTGTTAAGAGGATTTGCATCTCACTGGGGCAGCATATATTGATGACGCTAAACTTCAACTCTAAATGAGGAAAGGTGTCTTCCCATATGAGTATTTAGATTCAGAGAAGATACTCCGTGACACCTTGTTACCAAATGTAGCCGCATTCTGCAGTGAACTTACTGGTAACGATATAACGAATGTGGTACGTATTTGGGACGAGTCAATGATTCTAATCTAAGGGGTATAGGGAAGTATGCGTTCCTTCATATGAATACTAATGTACACTAACTTGCAGACGTCTTCAGACAATTCCGGGCTGTAAGCAATGAGTTGGATTCTGCCTTCTGCTGTAACGCACCAGGGCTTTCACGGGACGCGATGTTGAAAACGACACGTTTCACATCAGAACTACAGTTACAGAAAATAACACAGCATAGAGAAGGATCTCTGAAACATAAACGAAAGTTGGTAGGCGTGTTTTTACATCTGAAACATGGTGCCTATTCCAGTTTTGTGGTGCTAGTTGCGCAGGTATTAGATTCCAATCCAGGTTTGATTTATATACACGCTGTAATGGTTGTGAGAGTTAATTACCATTGAGATTGGACATGGTGAGTCGATGTTAGTCAAAAATACCTTTAAAGCGACGAAGACGCCATTATCGAGAAGCTGGATGTTCCTTCTGTGATATTGCAGAATGACTTGCCAGGAATGTAGGCACTGAACATGAATGCTGGCAGTGATGGTAACGAGAGTTTACGGTAGCAAGATGATCATGATCCGGACACACACTTGGCACTACCGGGAGGGTAGACCATCACGTTTGGCGTATGGATCTGGCGCATCATACAGCATCTGCAGCAGCAATTTGAGCAGCAGCTGGCACCACAATCACACAACGAACTGTTATAAATCGGTTACTTCGAGGACAAATCCGAGCCAGATGCCTTGTAGCATGCACTTCACTGACTCCAAAACACCGCCACTTCCAACTTCAGTAGTGTCAAACGAGAGCTCATAGGAGGACAGGATGGAGATCTGTTGTGTTTCGTGACGAAACCGCGTTCGGCCTTTGTGCCAGTGATGGCTGTGTGTTGGTTAGGAGGAGGCCAGTTGGGGGCTGTCTGCGTCTGCGTGCCAGGTGCACTGGACTTACACCAGGAGTTATGGTTTGGCGTGTGATTTCGTTTGACAGCAGGAGAACTCTTGTGGTTATCCCACGCACATTAGTCTGGTGATTCGACCTGTTGAGCTGCCATTCATAAACAGCTTTCCAGGGGGTGTTTTCCAGCAGGACAACGGTAGCTTCATACCGATGTTGCAACCCAACATGCTCTACACGATCTCGACGTTTGCCTTGGTGTCGTCGCTCACCAAATCTGTCTCCACTCAAACACATAAGGAACATCATCGGACGACAACCCCAGCATCGTACACAAACAGCATTCACCGTCCCTGAATTGATCAACCAAGTGCAACAAGCATGGAACGCCATCCGGCACCTGTATAAAACAATACATGCACATTTTCATGCTTGCATTAAACATTCGAGGGCGTTAGTAGATGAATGAGAGGAGAACTGGTTCAGAGTGCATTATTGTCAGATGTATCCAAGATGGCGGCGATGATTTCATCCAAGATGGCGACCTGTAGACTTGGATGCAAGACTCAAGTTTCACACGGAATTTGCAGTCTCCCCTCCACAACGGCCAAAGGACGGTCACGTGATTCTACCTCCACACAGACAGGAGGCGGGGTGTGACTACTACAAACAGATGTTATTTGCCTTCATCACGATTTTACCTGGGCTTTAATAACTGAAATAAAAACTGTCAAAGTCTTCAATTTTTGAACATGTTTCTTACAAGGCATTTTCAATGTCTTTAGATAAATATAAGTGTGTACTAGAAACATACCTTCTATGCAATGTTATTCAAAATAACAAGTTTCCGAAACTAATAACACACACATATTTTCGATATGCAATAGATACATAAGGTAATTCATAATAATGGCAACAGAGTTTGTCATGGCATAAAATATATATCGTTATTGTAGAAAGCTTTAAAACCATTCAGCAGTTTGATGAGAACGACTGTATGGAAAATATTGACAGTTCAATAATTATTGTATCCTATTAGAGCAGCAAAAGGACAAAATGTTGGAAACTTATTCTTCAGCCGACTGTAAAACTCTGAATAGTCATATTCCATGTATTGTCAAACTATGCATTAAATGTTATATCAGCGTAAGACACAGATATATTATGAACATTATGCTTGAAATATGTGGAATAAAATCTCACAAGATCACCAGAAGACAGCAACTTTAATAATGAAACAAAACGGACAATGAACTGTTTGCATCTGCTAAATGTTTATGTACAAAGAAATAGTCAACTCGTTACAGCACGTTAAAGTGGAAATTTCACGAACGTAAGCCTTTTTATTTTTTGTTCACGAAATTAAAGCCGACTCCTTCGGCAATTTTGTTACAGACATTTTGTTTCGAGCAATAACAATATCACAGTAGAAACTCATGTTCGCTACACACAAAAGTTAATAAGAAAAATATTTGTTTTGAGAAACAAAACGGAAAAAAGTGGGAACCTTTGTTAAGTCACTTAATCTTCTAGGCTCGTTTTGGGCTGTACGTTTTTAAACAACTCATAGTAAAAACCTGAAAAGAATCTGAGCAATCTGGCTGTAGTGCACTTTGCTGGTTTTGCTTACAGACACAAAGCAGGCGAGAGTGTGTTTGTTTTCTGGGAACAAGTAAAACCAGGAGCGCTGGCATTCACACCACGCCTCCTGTCCCTGTGGAAGTGGAATCACGTGACCGTCCTTTGGCCGTTGTGTAGGGGAGACTGCAAATTCCGTGTGAAACATGAGTCTTGCAGACTTGGATGCAGCGCTTGACAGCAGCCACCTTCTCATTCTACGGTAGCCACCAATCATGGTACATAACACAAGAGCCAATAAACAACAGAGGTTACGTTCTCCCTCCACCGCAATAACCAATTAAAATAAAGTGCCCTCTCCTTATTCCTTACGTAACCAATTAAACGAACTGTCTTTTTTAAAATGATGACGTGCATGCGCAGTGAACAGTAATAACGACATATAAGGAACACTGAATAGCCAGAACTCATCAGTAGACCCAGAAGAAGGCCTCTCCAACTGTGGCCGAAACGTTAGTTATTTACTCACAGCGATGGTTTTATACATTAAACGCAGTTTCATACCCATAAAACTTTTATGTCATGTTTTTATTTATATTATACACAATAATATTAGTTCTTGGAACATGGAATCGATTCGATTTGATTTGGAGAAAAGAAGATTCTTTGACATTTTGCATTTTTAAAGTGTCACCATTTCCTACATCGAGTGCAGTCACTAACGTTCTTCACGAACTTGTCCTTGTAGTAAAAACATTACTTTATTTAAGCCTATAACATACACATCTTTAATGTCCATGTAGGCAAGTCATTTCTGTTTTCAAAACTCGCATTGCTATTATAAAATGCTGGCGCACCGAGTGTTCATAGCTACAATACATTGCGGGTACGTGACGCGGTAAGTAAATCATGTAAACGAAGCAGGGAACGGGGAACAGGCCTCAAATGGGAAAACCCACTGACGTAAAAGATTTGGACAAAGGAAGTATTGTTATGGCTTGGCGTCTGGGAACGAATACATTGTGATCAACGAAGTTGGTTCGCCGTTCGCGAGATGCTGTCGTGATCATCTACGGAAAGTGTTTGAAGGACGGTGAACACGAGCAAGAGACAAAGAGTTTTATGTCCACGCCTCATCACAGAACAAGGAGATCAGAGACTTGCCCACTCTGTAGAGCGGGATAGGTGGCATTATGAGGCAGATCGCACTAAGGAATACAATGCTGGTTCCCATACAAGTATTTTAGAGGACACTGTTCACCGCACATTGTTGAACATGAGACTCTGCAGCAGATGACCCATACGTGTCCCCGTGTCGACCCAACTACATTGTCAACTAAGACTGCAGTGGCCAATTGATCATCTAGTTTGCTCCGAGAACCAGTGGAAACGTGTCAGCTGGTCACATGAATCACATATCTGGCTGTACCAGGATACGCTGACATCCAGTCGAATGGCTGCTCCAGCGTGTAACTTGCCGTGGATGCGGGTCGGTGAGGACCGTCTTACATTATAAGGACACTTACCTGAGCTTCCATAAAACCTGTTGTAGTAATCGAAGGCGCCATGAAAGCTGTGGACTAAGTGAATATTATTATGGACCACCAGAATCCTGTCACGCTTGATTTCTTCCCCTACGGCTAGCGGAATAAATGTCCTTGTTACAAGGTAAGAATCGTGCTGCACTGGCTTGGCGAGCATGGTAGTGAGCTCAGGTTGATGTCTTGGCCCCAAAATTTCCCATATTCGTGCTTTATGTAATATACCTGGGACGCTATCGGGCACCAGCTCGGCGCTCTCAAACCATTAGTCTGCAGTTTACGGCAATTACGTGACCTGTGCTTTGACATCAGGGACACATACGTCCAAAAACCTACCAAGAACTTTCCTAATCCATGCCACGTAGAATCTCTGCTGCATTGTGTTTCAAAAGAACACTAAGAGGCTGTTAACAGGTGGGATTGATGTTGTGGCTCACCTGTGTACATGTCAGAATCATGTGATAGACTCGTTAGGTCAAAATTCTCCAACGTTTCTGTAAACACACGAGTAAATTTAATGCACATTCATACATCTCATTTACATCAAGATATGTTACACTGAAGATCCAAAGAAATTGGCCCACCTGCCTATCATCGGGTAGGGCCCCAGCGAGCACGCAGAATTGCTGCTACACGACGCGGCATGGATTCAACTAATATCAGAAGCAGTGATGCAGGAAATTGACACCATGTAGGGCTGTCCATAGATCTGTAAGAGTACGAGAGCATGGGAATCTCTTCTGAATAGCACGTTGCAAGGCTTCGCAGTTATGCTCAATAATGTTCATTTCTGGGGAGTTTGATGGCCAGCGGAAGTGCTTAAACCCAGAAGAATATATCTGGAGCCACTCTGTAGCAATTCTGCATGTGTGGGGTGTCGTACTGTCCTGCGTGTAAATAACAGAGAACGATAGCAGCTGTGACGCTTTTTTAAACAAATTGTAAATGCTCTACGTCTGTAATAAGTTGCAATTTCACATTAATAGTTTTCAGCAAAGCATCATGTCTTAAACCAGGCGAAATTGCTTAATGAGTAATATCTACATTGACTGACTGTTCACTCAGTTCTTGTTAGAATATTTTATACATTATGAATGGAAACATCGGGGTTTTAACAATTATAATATTTGTTACATAAAACTGACATTTATAAATGATATGTCAAATGAAAGAGCAACTCAGTTTTACCAAGAACCTTGTAAATTTTCAATGTGAGCACCATTTGTCACATGCCACACATCAAGTCTATAGCCGAGTTCTACCCAAACCCTTGCTTTGCATGGCCTCCACGTTCACCCGACCTACCGCCATGCCATTTTTTTCCTTTGGGGATTCATCAAGGATCGTGTGTACGTGCCTCCCCTACCAGCAAACCTCCCTGAATTAAGAAACCGGATTGAAGCAGCGGTTGCTACAATCACTGAAGACACACTTATCAACGTTTGGGAAGAACTCGGCTATAGACTTGATGTGTACCATGTAACAATTGGTACTCACATTTAATATTTACAAGGTTCTTGCTAAAACTGTTAGAGTTGCTCTTTCATTTGACACATAATTTATAAATATAAGTTTAATGTAATAAATATTATAAAGCGTTAAAACTCCGATATTCATTATAAACATCCTGTATTAGAAATCTGTTGTGGCTCCGTTGCTTATTTGTGATCACTCAAGGAACACATGTAAGAAATAAAACTGAAAAATTTCAAAACTGCGCAATTTTTGTCGAGTTCATCAGTTTAGTGGAAAAGCACTTCATCTCTGCTCAAGAAACGTCAATGGGACTTCCAAAAAGAGAGTATGATAACAGCATGGAGAGAACACTGTTTTTTATGGTGGAAAGCTTTAGTTCAAATTATCAAAAATCTGCCATCACTCAAGTAGGTAAAAACACGTAACGCTAGTTCATTTTCATAACTCAGCCATGTACTGGCCGAGCAGCGACGAATTAATTTTATAATAACTGGCTTATAGAGCAAGTGGGCTTGCAATGACTCCAGGTACTTACTCCTTTCTACTAACCCCTCCTAATCCCCCATTTTCTTCATACAGGTCAGGGTAATGCCATACAGGTACATTTCTCGGTATTTCCTCCCCGCACCTACCCCAGTTGTGGAAATGAAGATAGCCGAAATTGTTAATGTTGTCTCATCGCAACTATGGCTGTATGAAATAATTAGTTGAAAGGGAATTAAGTTCAACAACCTTAAGTGTCCAAATGTAGCATCTGTTACTGAAACAGGAATGAGCCAATGAATGCTATTGCGAAATATGGCACACACGGATGTACTTAACCTATCGCGTGAACTCAGCCGCTGTATACTAATCGGTATGAAGTAGATGATGATAGATTCGATTATCTGCCAAGATAACAGTTTGCAGACAGACGTGTGATGCTCAAGGAAGTTTGTAGAAGCAAGGACGGGCGGCGTAGTATATGAATTGCCCTTCGCCTCTTTTATGTACGGCGGAAAAACCCGTGGAAAAATTCGGCGGGTACGTTCTGCCTTTTCTCGCTGCTTCGCTTGATCATGTAGATTCGGTGACACGATGAATGTGGGATACTCTCAACGTTTTCGTCACCTTGCTACTTTGGATCAACAGAATTGTTGGCACATCATGTTTTGCATACGCATTTAACGCTGAATAAGACAGAGTTTTCTTGACTTGACAGCTCTTATGAACCGTAAGAGTTTGTGGTGTAATCTCAAGCTGCCGGTGACATTACTGTTAACAAAGTGTTCCACGAAAGACAGAACATGCTCATTTAACGTGGTTATGTGAAGTGAGGTACTAATAAGAATTTAACTCCGCATACACAGATAATATTCTTATTCGAGAACTTCGCTCCATCTTGAAGACAAGTTATAAATCCTGTTACGACACTATGACTGTAGTCACCTTACCATTCTCCATTTACATTTATTTTATCGTGATATCTGGTCTAGAGTATGTTAAATACGACTAATCTTCAAAATTATCGAGACTTACGAGATATGAAAAAAAAAAAAAAACATTTTACTGCACTATGGCGACGTTAAAGGATGAGAGTGCTATTTATTAAAATGGTCAAATGAGGTATGTGTGTAGAGCACAGGAAGAAGTGTACAATAACAGTCATCAGTAAATATTTTCGTTAGTTACTCACTTTTGTTTCTTGCGGTGTTAAGAAGTCTTATTTTCTGTAAGCTCCCATGTAAGTTTCATCAGTTCCCGGGTAATAGTCCCCTGATCGGAAAAACGTAAATCACAGATCAGTTCCATAATGAAACTCACCTCTTCTCTCCTGGGTTTCAACTGGGAAATAATCATATTCTTTAGTGCCGTCTGGCATCTGAAAATAAAGGCCCATCGAAAGCGATCTCGGCACCATGGGCCCAGTTCCCACGAATGTTACTGTCTTAAGGAGTCTGTTTTGTAATCAAGAATAACGCTGTGACTCTTCACGCTTTCCCGGCGGATATGTTGTAAATAGTCTTCACGGGTGTGCCGCCGGATGACGTGCAAACCCCACAATATTTCTTCGGAGCAATTGTCCGACATCATCAGGAGGTTGAACCTCGCTGGTGGCTAGGTACGACTGACAAGATCCGCATGTCGACGCCGCTGTATATAGAGCACGTGCGTGAAGATTGCGCAGGAGCGGAAATCACGCATGCGCAAAAGTTTGCAGATAGATGGCGCCAGACTCAAACCCCCTCTGCCGGGAGACGCAGAGCGGCCGTTCTGCGCTTGCACTTGTAACGCCGGAATTGCATATCCTCCTGTTTCCATCTATTGTACTATAAACTTTTTTCCTTATTTTGTTACCTGAAGATGTACCATTTCTGTGTCTTTATATATTGTAATTGTTTCACTATTTGTATATATATATTTATGGATTTATGTCCATGTATAATTGATTTCTTTTGTAAATACTATTTGTATTTTTACGCTGGGTCTGGCCTAGGGAAAACTATGCTATCGAACGAATACATCGATAGGTCGTGTGGAGAACCAAAGTATTTAGGATCTTTGGTAGTGTTAACTCTGTCGCGTGCAGCGCGGGCAGAGAGGGAGCCTGGCTGGAGGAGGACAGTGGAGCAGGTGTGTTGTGCGACGCTGCCGCGAGTCACCGCGCTTTCGGGGTTTGGCAGCATGTAATTGCGCTCGACTTGCAATGATAGTTTCTGACACGGTGTCGCGGAAGGGAAGCATTAGCTGGCGCACATCAAGAGCCCGTTTCGGCTGGAGACCGGGTCGAGAAGAAGGCGCGCCAACATCCAGCTACTGCAACAGCGACGGCCGACAATGAGTGACTGTCGCCACCTCCTCGACCGACGACTTCAAATCTTCAATCAACCAACAAGGTAGATTGGAAGCACGTAAAGCTTTAGAACTGTATGGCAAACTGCTCAATTTGCCTCTTTAAATTACAGTAACATAGCATGAACCTTTGTTGCTCATTGTCCCAATTGCATTCGCAAGCAGGGTCCCTTCCTTTTTCGGAATGAACCCTAGTGTCGTTGAAATTCAAACACCAGCATTAAAGTAACGTCATTCCATTTTACTGTTTTAATTTCAAAGTTCAGTTAAAGTATTCATAGCTGGATATATATTTAGATTACACAAGCACAAATTCATAGTGCGAGTTTTGTTAGCATATTTCAGCCTACCTGTGACTGCAGCTCAGCTTGGTACGTACTAAATGTTACTATTGTTAATTGTTCAGAATCATTTAATTCAAGATAAATCTCTTATTTCTAAATTGCGTAGATTCAAGTAGCTTTTGAAATGATTGTTGAGGTAGCCCAAGACTAACCGTATTTTACTGAATTTCGATGTACTTCAAAAACAAAGCTCACTATTAGTTTCAGTCACTAAATTAACTTTCAAGTTTCCGGTTTTATTAAATCTTTTGCTAAATTAAGTCAGAGTGTAGCGAAATTTGTTACTTCTGACAAACTTTCAGTTTTCACACTACATGTGTCACCCTTCAGTTGCCACGCTTCTAGTGCTAATTATATGCGTAATAACCTTTCTTTTTCAGTTACTATAGTAATTTTCCATAGGACTGGCGACCGTAATTTCCCCCAAATCTCAAATATCTAATTATCGCCAGTTAATTGCTAACGTAACGGCCGCACATTTACTTTCTTTATTAACTTTACCCCTTTTCAAAATTAATTTCCACCGGTTTCATTTGCATTTTTCCTTTCATTTAGATGTTACCATTTCCTCCCTCTTTACCGACAGATTAACTTCGGTGACGATTGCTATTCCCAAATTTCCATTAGGTACACGCGGTTTTATTTTTCACTGTCATTAAGGTCGATGAGTGAGGGGGAGGTTACATACTGACGCTGTGTTTACTAACATGCTGCCAAAGTTATGACGGGTCTATTATCGAAAGCTCTTTGATTTCTCGTCTTGACTTAACAGCAGCCAATGCAGGGTTCCAGGCTGTACTCAATTGAAGTCCCGCATCCCTGTTGACAAGGTTATCAACTGTACGGATATGTATAGCCTCCTTAATGACGCAATCCCAGAAAGAGGATGCTGGGGATGAAACTTCCGTCTTTTCATTAATCACGTGATGTCCTGTGTTCAGGCAGTGGTCTGCAATTGCCGAATTTTCCGGTTGGCGTAGGCGTGTATGTTCATCGCAAAGTTCTTTGTACTGTGCGACATGTCTGACCTATATATGCCGCCCCACACAGACAAGGAATCTTGTTCACACCACGTTTCCTCAGACCGAGATCATCCTTAACCGAACCTAACAGGTTCCTCAGTTTTGCGGCTGGTCGGAAAATACACGTGATGTCATATCTTTCGAGGACTCTTCCGATTCTTGACGACATGGCATCAAAGAACGGCAAGAAGGCCAAGGTGGTGGGTGTCTTCGTATCTTGATTCTGCTCCATTGATTGAACTCGCTTGGGCCTGAATGCATTAAATATTTGTCTCTCAGAATAACCGTTTTGACGGAAGACTGTCTTCAAATGTTGCATCTCACTCGGCAGGCTTTCAGAGTCAGATACCACACGCGCTCTATGAACTAGCGTACGTAACGTACTACCGTATTGTGCTGGATGATGGCAGCTTGTGGCCTGCAAATATCTTTTTCCACATCCATAATAAAGTTAATATTCAGATGGAGCGAATGTAAATGTTGAAGAAACGTAGGTAGAGTATCCAGTCCATGTGGCCACACCACAAACGTATCGCCAACATACCGCAGAAAACAAGACGGTTTGAGAGTCGCTGACTGCAGTGCTTTATCTTCAAAGTCCTCCATAAAATAATTGGCCACCACAGGAGAAAGAGGGCTCTCCATGGCGACACCGTCCACTTGTTCAAAATATTGGTCTTGAAATAAGAAGTATGTAGAAGTAAGCACACTTTTAAATAGTGCCACTATGTCCTCCTCAATCTTGTTACTAATGAGCTCTAAAGAGTCCTACAAGGGCACCTTTGTAAATAAAGACACAACATCGAAACTTACTAAGAGATCCGATGATTGCAGTCTAAGGGTTTTCGAGCGACCTATGAAATCCTCAGAGTTGCGAATATGATGGTCGCACTTGCCTACGAGAGGTCCCGATAGTGGCGTCAAATATTTGGCAACAAAATAAGCAGATGCTCCAATGTTGCTCACGATAGGGCGCAGAGGCACCCCATTCTTATGGATCTTGGGTAGGCCACAGAGTCTAGGAGGAGCTGCAGCTTGTTGACGTAAACCCTTAGCGACTTGCGCTGGGATCGAGCTCTTCCTCATGAGTTCAAAAGTCTTCTTCTGGATCCTACCCGTCGGATCACTTTTTAATTTACTGTATGCAGGATCGCCGAGAAGTTTGTGCATCTTGCTGTTATATTCTGTGCGTGAGAGGAGAACAGTAGCGTTTCCATTGTCAGCAGGTAAGATGACGATGTCTTGGTCTCTTCTCAGATCTTGTAGTGCAATTCTTTCTGCTGCGGTAATATTAAAGCTGGTCTTCTTAGGTGGCGCCCGAGTCAAGATGCGGCCGGAATCACGCCTAATCTCTTCGGCAGCTTCCTTAGGAAGTTTCAAAACAGAACACTGTCTGAACACAGGACATCACATGATTAATGAAAAGACGGAAGTTTCATCCCCAGCATCCTCTTTCTGGGATTGCGTCATTAAGGAGGCAATACATATCCGTACATTTGACAACCTTATCAACAGGGATGCGGGATTGCAAATGAGTACAGCCGGAACCCTGCATTGGCTGCTGTTAAGTGGAACCCGTATTCTAGGCGTAGCGTCTTTGATTCATAATCAAAAGTCTTCGGTCCCGGGTTAGATCCCCGCCACTGCCTAAATTTTGATAAATAATCAGCATTGGCGGCCGAAGACTTCCGGCATAAGAAGTCAGCCTCATTCTGCCAACGGCCTTGTCAAAGAGGACGGAGGAGCGGATAGAGGTTCAGGGCACTCTCTTGTCCTAGGGGTGGGAAATTGCCCCTAAAGGCGGAAAAATCAGCAATGATCAACGACATGAGTATGCAGAAGGCATGGAAACGCCTGCATTAAAGACACGTAACGTGTATCCACAGGACATGTGGCCTGTAGTTGAAGAAGTGTCATGATGATCTCTCCATTGGCAAAAGATTCTGGAATAGTCCCCCATTCGGATCTCCGGGAGGGGACTGCCAAGGGGGAGGTTACCATGAGAAAAAGATTGAATGATCAACGAAGGGATAACGTTCTACGAGTCGGGGCGTGGAATGTCAGAAGCTTGAAAGTGGTAGGGAAACTAGAAAATCTGAAAAGGGAAATGCAAAGGCTCAAACTAGATATAGTAGGGGTCAGTGAAGTGAAGTGGAAGGAAGACAAGTATTTCTGGTCAGATGAGTAACGGGTAATATCAACAGCAGCAGAAAATGGTATAACAGGTGTAGGATTCGTTATGAATAGGAAGGTAGGGCAGAGGGTGTGTTACTGTGAACAGTTCAGTGACCGGGTTGTTCTACTCAGAATCGACAGCAGACCAACACCGACAACGATAGTTCAGGTATACATGCCATCGTCGCAAGCTGAAGATGAACAGATAGAGAAAGTGTATGAGGATATTCAATGGGTAATGTAGTATGTAAAGGGGGACGAAAATCTAATAGTCATGGGAGACTGGAATGCAGTTGTAAAGGAAGGAGTAGAAGAAAAGGTTACAGGAGAATATGGGCTTGGGACAAGGAATGAAAGAGGAGAAAGACTAATTGAGTTCTGTAACACGTTTCAGCTAGTAATAGCGAATACCCTGTTCAAGAATCACAAGAGGAGGAGGTATACTTGGAAAAGGCCGGGAGATACGGTAAGATTTCAATTAGATTACATAATGGTCAGACAGAGATTCCGAAATCAGATATCCGATTGTAAGGCGTACCCAGGAGCAGATATAAACTCAGATCACAATATAGCAGTGATGAAAAGTAGGCTCAAGTTCAAGACATTAGTCAGGAAGAATCAATACGCAAAGATGTGGGATACGGAAGTTCTAAGGAATGACGAGATACGTTTGAAGTTCTCTAACTCTATAGATACAGCAATAAGGAATAGCGCAGTAGGCAGTACAGTTGATGAGGAATGAACATCTCTAAAAAGGGCCATCACAGAAATTGGGAAGGAAAACATAGGTACAAAGAAGGTAGCTGCGAAGAAACCATGGGTAACAGAAGAAATACTTCAGTTGATTGATGAAAGGAGGAAGTACAAACATGTTCCGGGAAAATCAGGAATACAGAAATACAAGTCGCTGAGGAATGAATTAAATAGGAAGCGCAGGGAAGCTAAGACGAAATGGCTGCAGGAAAAATGTGAAGACATCGAAAAAGATATGATTGTCAGAAGGACAGACTCAGCATACAGGAAAGTCAAAACAACCTTTGGTGACATTAAAAGCAACGGTGGTAACATTAAGAGTGCAACGGGAATTCCACTGTTAAATGCAGAGGAGAGAGCAAATAGGTGGAAAGAATACATTGAAAGCCTCTATGAGGGTGAAGATTTGTCGGATGTGATAGAAGAAGAAACAGGAGTCGATTTAGAAGAGATATGGGTCCAGTATTAGAATCGGAATTTAAAAGAGCTTTGGAGGACTTACGGTCAAATAAGGCAGAAGTGATAGATAACATTCCATCACAATTACTAAAAATCATTAGGGGAAGTGGCAACAAACGACTATTCACGTTGGTGTGTAGAATATATGAGTCTGGCGACAAACCATCTGACTTTCGGAAAAGCATCATCCACACAATTCCGAAGACGGCAAGAACTGACAAGTGCGAGAATTATCGTACAATCAGCTTAACAGCTCATGCACCGAAGCTGCTTACAAGAATAATATACAGAAGAACGGAAAAGAAATTCTGACGTTACGGCTAATAATGGAAGCAAGGCTAAAGAACAATCAAGACACGTTCATAGGATTTGTCGACCTGGAAAAAGCGTTCGACAATATAAAATGGTGCAAGCTGTTCGAAATACTGAAAAAAGTAGGGGTAAGCTATAGGGAGAGACGGGTCATATACAATATGTACAACAATCAAGAGGGAATAATAAGAGTGGACGATCAAGAACGAAGTGCTCGTATTAAGAAGGGTGTAAGACAAGGTTGTAGCCTTTCGCCCCTACTCTTCAATCTGTACATCGAGGAAGCAATGGTGGAAATACAAGAAAGGTTCAGGAGTGGAATTAAAATACAAGGTGAAAGGATATCAATGATACGATTCGCTGATGACATTGCTATCCTGAGTGAAAGTGAAGAAGAATTAAATGATCTGCTGAAAGGAATGAACAGTCTAATGAGTACACAGTATAGTTTTAGAGTAAATCGGAGAAAGACGAAGGTAATGAGAAGCAGTAGAAACGAGAACAGCGAGAAAATTATCATCAGGATTGATGGTGACGAAGTCAATGAAGTTAAGAAATTCTGCTACCTAGGCTGTAAAATAACCAATGACGGACGGAGCAAGGAAGACATTAAAAGCAGACTTGCTATGGCAAAAAAGGCATTTCTGGCCAAGAGAAGTCTACTAATATCAAATACCGGCCTTAATTTGAGGAAGAAATTTCTGAGGATGTACGTCTGGAGTACAGCATTGTATGTTAGTGAAACATGGACTGTGGGAAAACCGGAACAGAAGAGAATCGAAGCATTTGAGATGTGGTGCTATAGACGAATGTTGAAAATTAGGTGGACTGATAAGGTAAGGAATGAGGAGGTTCTACTCAGAATCGGAGATGAAAGGAATATGTGGAAAACACTGATAAGGAGAAGGGACAGGATGATAGGACATCTGCTAAGACATGAGGGAATGACTTCCATGGTACTAGAGGGAGCTGTAGAAGGCAAAAACTGTAGAGGAAGACAGAGATTGGAATACGTCAAGCAAATAATTGAGGACGTAGGTTGCAAGTGCTACTCTGAGATGAAGAGGTTAGCACAGGGGAGGAATTCGTGGCGTGCCGCATCAAACCAGTCAGTAGACTGATGACAAAAAAAAAGTCACGACGAGAAAGCAAAGAGGTTTCGATAATATACCCGTCATCACTTTGGCAGCATGTTAGTAAACACAGCGTCAGTGCACGCGCAGAACGGCCGCTCTGCGTCTCCCGGCAGAGGGCGTTTGAGTCTGGAGCCATCTATCTGCAAATTTTTGCGCATGCGTGGTTTCCGCTCCTGCGCAATCTTCACGCTCGTGCTCTATATACAGCGGCGTCGACATGCGGACCTTGTCAGTCGTACCTAGCCACCAGCGAGATTCAACCACCTGATGATGTCGGACAGCTGCTCCGAAGAAATATTGTGGGATTTCCACGTAATCCGGTGGCAGACCCGTGAAGACTATTTACAACATATCCGACGGTGAAGCCTGAAGAGTCACAACGTTATTCTTGATTACAAAACCGACTCCTTAAGACAGTAGCATTCGTGGGAACTGGGCCCATGGTGCCGAGATCGCTTTCGATGGGCCTTTATTTTCAGATGCCAGAAGGCACTAAAGAATATGATTATTTCCCAGTTGAAACAGAAGAAAAAAGAGGTGAGTTTCATTATAGAACTGATCTGTGATTTACGCTTTTCCGATTAGGGGACCATTACCCGGGAACAGATAAAACTTACATGGGAGCTTACAGGAAATAAGACTTCTTAACAACGCAAGAAACAAAAATGAGTAACTAACGAAAATATTTACTGGTCACTGTTATTGTACACTTCTTTCTGTGCTCTACACACATACTTCATTTGGCCATTTTAATAAATAGCACTCTCATCCTTTAACGTCGCCATAGTGCAGCAAAATGTTTTTTTTTTTTTTTCATATCTCGTAAGTCTCGATAATTTTGAAGAATAGTCGTATTTAACATACTCTAGACCAGATATCACGATACAATAAATGTAAATGGAGAATTGTAAGGTGACCACAGTCATAGTGTCGTAACAGGATTTATAACTAGTCTTCAAGTCGGAGCGAAGTTCTCGAATAAGAAAATTATCTGTGTATGCAGAGTTAAATTCTTATTAGTACCTCACTTCACATAACCACGTTAAATGAGCATGTTCTGTCTTTCGTGGAACACTTTGTTAACAGTAATATCATCGAGAGCTTGAACTTACACCACAAACTCTTACGGTTCATAAGAGCTGTCAAGTCGTGAAAACTCTGTCTTATTCAGCGTTAAATGCGTATGCAAAACATGATGTGCCGACAATTCTGTTGATCCGAAGTAGCAAGGTGGCGAAAAAGTTGAGAGTATCCCACATTCATCGTGTCACCGAATCTACATGATCAAGCGAAGCAGCGAGAAAAGGCAGAACGTACCCGCCGAATTTTTCCACGGGTTTTTCCGCCGTACATAAAAGAGGCGAAGGGCAATTCATATACTACGCCGCCCGTCCTTGCTTCTACAAACTTCCTTGAGCATCACACGTCTGTCTGCAAACTGTTATCTTGGCAGGTAATCGAATCTATCATCATCTACTTCATACCGATTAGTATACAGCGGCTGAGTTCACGCGATAGGTTAAGTACATCCGTGTGTGCCATATTTCGCAATAGCATTCATTGGCTCATTCCTGTTTCAGTAACAGATGCTACATTTGGACACTTAAGGTTGTTGAACTTAATTCCCTTTCAACTAATTATTTCATACAGCCATAGTTGCGATGAGACAACATTAACAATTTCGGCTATCTTCATTTCCACAACTGGGGTAGGTGCGGGGAGGAAATACCGAGAAATGTACCTGTATGGCATTACCCTGACCTGTATGAAGAAAATGGGGGATTAGGAGGGGTTAGTAGAAAGGAGTAAGTACCTGGAGTCATTGCAAGCCCGCTTGCTCTATAAGCCAGTTATTATAAAATTAATTCGTCGCTGCTCGGCCAGTACATGGCTGAGTTATGAAAATGAACTAGCGTTACGTGTTTTTACCTACTTGAGTGATGGCAGATTTTTGATAATTTGAACTAAAGCTTTCCACCATAAAAACACTGTTTTCTCCATGCTGTTATCACACTCTATTTTTAGAAGTCCCATTGACGTTTGTTGAGCAGATATGAAGTGCTTTTCCACTAATCTGATGAACTCGACACAAATTGTGCAGTTTTGAAATTTTTCAGTTTTATTTCTTACATGTGTTCCTTGAGTGATCACAAATAAGCAACGGAGCTACAGATTTGTAATACAGGGTGGTTATAATGAATATCGGGGTTTTAACGCTTTATAATATTTATTACATTAAACTTATATTTATAAATTATGTGTCAAATGAAAGAGCAACTCTAACAGTTTTAGCAAGAACCTTGTAAATATTAAATGTGAGTACCAATTGTTACATGGTACACATCAAGTCTATAGCCGAGTTCTTCCCAAACGTTGATAAGTGTGTTTTCAGTGATTGTAGCAACAGCTGCTTCAATCCGGTTTCTTAATTCAGGGAGGTTTGCTGGTAGCGGAGGCACGTGCACACGATCCTTGATGAATCCCCAAAGGAAAAAGATGGCATGGCGGTAGGTCGGGTGAACGTGGAGGACATGCAAAGCAAGGGTTTGGGTAGAACTTGGCTATAGACTTGATGTGTGGCATGTGACAAATGGTGCTCACATTGAACATTTACAAGGTTCTTGGTAAAACTGAGTTGCTCTTTCATTTGATGTATCATTTATAACTGTAAGTTTAATGTAATAAGTTTCGAGGGACCTGCTGTGAAACACACATAACATCGATATTTCACTGGCGTTTTGAAGACCAATATGTGGCAGTTGTAACTTAAATAATGCCCTAATTTTACACCTACAGCAGTATCTCGGAATGAAACAAACTAAAATGCTTATTTTGTAATTATGAACGTATGTAAAAAATTAAAACAGAAGATGATAAAGATGAGAAAATAAATAAAGATCATTTTTCTGTGATTCCGAAGAACAATGTTTACTGTAGCTATTGCAGTAATACATGTACAGAAGAAGTACGCCATTAAATTGGGTTCCTTCAATATCTGGCGTGTTCAACACCAACTCGGTATAACACGTTACGGGGAAAACACACACAGAACTGGTGTAATATTCTATAATACCTATTATTTCTTTCACAAACAAGTTTTCTTAAGGTACCTGATAATGGCGTAACAGTCGAAAACCGGTTTGAGGAATAAATAATAATTGTAAAATATTATACCAGCGTAGTGGGTGTTTCCATTCATAATGTATAAAATATTCTAACAAGAACTGAGTGAACAGTCAGTCGATGTAGACATTACTCATTAAGCAACTTCGCCTGGTTTAAGGCATGATGCTTTGCTGAAAACTATTAATGTGAAATTGCAACTCATTACAGACGTAGAACATTTACAATTTGTTTAAAAAGGCGTCACAGCTGCTATCATTCTCTGTTATTTAGACGCCCAGTTGCAAACAATATGTTCATATTTGATTGCAATACAATTACTGGTGAAGCTCATACACACTGAAGCGCCGAAGAAAGTGTTATAGGCGTGCATATTGACATATAAAGATATGTAAACAGGCAGAATACGGCGCTGCGTTCGGCAACGCCTATAGGAAACAAGTGTTTGGCGCAGTTTTCAGATCGGTTACTGCTACTACAATGGCAGGTTATCAAGAGTCAGGTGAGTTTGAACGTGGTGTTACAGTCGGCACACGAGCGATGAGACACGGCATCTAGCGATGAAGTGGGGATTTTCCCGTACGATCATTTCACGAGCGTACCGTGAATATTAGGAATCCGGCAGAACAACAAATCTCCGACATCGCTGGGACCGGAGATAGATCTTGCAAGAAGGGGACCGGTGACGACTGAAGAGAATCGTTCAACGTGACAGAAATGCAAGCCTTCCGCAAATTGCTGCAAGTTTCAGTGCTGGACCATCAAGTGTCAGCGTGCGAACCATTCAAGAAAACATCATTGATATAAGCTTTCGAACCGTTGACGACTGCACGACACAAAGCTTTAATCCTCGCCTGAGCCCTGCAACACCGACACTGGACTGTTATTGACCGGAAACATGTTACCTGGTCGGACGCGTCTCGTTACAGATTACATAGAGCGGATCGACGTTTAAGGGTATGGAGACAACCTCATGAATCCAGGGAACCTGCATGTTAGCAGAGGATCGTTTAAGCTGGTGGAGGTTCTGTAATGGTGCGGGGCGCGTGCGGTTGAAGTTATATGGTACCCTGATGCGTCTAGATAGGACTATGACAGGTGAAACGTACGTAAGAATCCTGCTGATCACCTGCATCCATTCGTGTCCATTGTGCAATCGACGGACTTGGGCCATTCCAGCAGGACTGCACGAAACCCCACACATGCAGAATTGCTACAGAGTGGCCCCAGAAATATTCTTCTGGGTTTAAGCACTTCCGCTGGCCACCAGACTCCCCAGAAATGAACATTACTGAGCATATCTGCGATGCCTTGCAACGTGCTGTTCAGAAGAGATTCCCATGCTCTCGTACTCTTACAGATCTATGGACAGCCCTACTGGATTCATGGTGTCAATTTCCTGCAGCACTGCTTCAGATATTAGTTGAATCCATGCCACGTCGTGTAGCGGCAATTCTGCGTGCTCGCTGGGGCCCTACCCGATATTAGGCAGGTGGACCAATTTCTTTCGATCTTTAGTGTAAAATATTTTGATGTAAATGAGGTGTATGGATAGGCATTAAATTTGCTCGTGTGTTTTCAGAAACGTTGGAGAATTTTGACCTAACGAGTCTATCACATGATTCTGACATGTACACAGGTGAGCCACAACATCAATCCCACCTGTTAACAGCCTCTTAGTGTTCTTTTGAAACACAATGCAGCAGAGATTCTACGTGGCATGGATTAGGAAAGTTCTTGGTAGGTTTTTGGACGTATGTGCCCCTGATGTAAAAGCACAGGTCACGTAATTACCGTAAATTGTAGGCTAGTGGTTTGAGAGCGGCGGACTGGTACCGGATAGCGTCCCAGGTATATTGCATAAGGCTCGAATCTGGGAAACTTTGTGGTCAAGACATCAACCTGAGCCCAATATCATGCTCGCCAAGCCAGTGCGCCACGATCCTTCCCTTGTAACAAGGACATCTATCCCGCTCGCCATCGGGGAAGAAATAAAACGTGACAGGATTCTGGTGATCCATTATAATGTTCACTTAGTCCACAGCTTTCGTGGCGACTTGGATTACTACAACAGGTTTTATGAAAGCCTACGTAAGTGTCCTTATAACGTAAGACGGTCCTCACCGACCCGCGTCCACGGCGAGATGCACGCTGGAGCAGCCATTCGCTTGGGTGTCGGCGTATTCTGGTACAGCAAGGTATGTCATTCATGTGACCAGGTGACACGTTTCCACTGGCTCTCGAAGTAAACTCCAAGATCCGAGGCCATTGCAGTCGTAGTTGACGTGTCGTTGGGTCGACACGAAAGCACGTATGGGTCAACTGCTGCAGAGTCTCGCGTTGAACAATGTGTGGTGAACAGTGTCCTAAAACGTATGTGAACCATTATTGTAGTCCATCGTGAGATCTGTCTCATAATGCCACCTATCCAGCTCTACAAAATGGGCAACACTCTGATCTCCATGTTCTGTGATGAGGCGCGTACATGTAACACTTTGTCTCTTGCTCGTGTTCACCGTCCTTCAAACACTTTCCATACATGATGACGACAGTATCTCGCGAACGGCGAACCAGCTTCGCCAATCACAACGTATTCGTTTACAGATGCCGAGCCATAACAATACGTCCTTTCTCCAAATCATTTACGTCAGTGGGTTTTACCATTTGAGGTCTCATCATCGCTAGAATGGTTCCCCGTTCCCTGCTTCGTTTTCATGATTTACTTACCGCGTCACGTACCTGCAATGTCACGAAGCGGTATTTAATCTTGCGGTGATCAGTGGTCATAATGTTATGTATCATCTGTGTATTTCAAAAACAGGCCTTCAGTATCTAGTAAACACCAATAATCTTCACTTTGATTTGTGATTATGTACCGAGAAAACAGCGTCACCAACTAGCAGCAGAGCAAGTCCTGAATTTTAGTGGAACCAATTTCCATTCTACAGGATGAAAGGATTGTTTCTCGCTAATGATATTACAGCAAGATACTGTTCCAACTAAGTAATAAGACGTTGAACTAGTATTCCGAGGACAACGATTCAAATCCCCGTTCGATTATCCAGATTTAGGTTTCCCGTTGTTTACCGATAATCATTTGACGCGAATCCAGGTTGGCTCCTTTGGAAAGGTCATGACAGACTTCCCTCCCCATCATTTCACAATCCGAGCCTGGGTTCCGCCTCCAACAACATCACCACATTGATGTGTCTCATCATACCTTTCTTCGTATAAAAAAATGCCTCAACAAAAATTTCATACCAAGCTGACTTCAAGGGATGTTATCATTCCATTAAACTCACCAGATAAGGGCACATACTGTAACGTCCGTTACATACGACCTGACCCGAGAATGAAATATGTAAAATCTGTCAGTTTATATAATGTTCAGAGTCAGAATTATTTATTAGTGAATCGTGGTTTCACATCACAAAGAATGTCCGTCACATCGGCGAGAGAGAGAGAAGTATATCTTTCGCGATAAAAGATCAAAAAATGGTTCAAATGGCTCTAAGCACTACGGGACTTAACATGTGAGGTCATCAGTCCCCTAGACTTAGAACTACTTAAACCTAACTAACCTAAGGACATCACACACAGCCACGCAGGCAGGATTCGAACCTGCGACCGTAGCAGTAGCGCGGTTCCGGACTGAAGCGTCTAGCACCGCTCGGCCACAGCGGCCGGCGATAAAAGACCTTTCTCTTACGCTGTTAGTAATGAGGACACGAAGTATTTACTTTGGAATTAACTGGCTAGGTTAAAATTCTATGACTGAAGTATAAAACTATGCAGAATTCTGCCAGGTTTCGAGAGCCGACATTCTGGTCGTATGTGAAGTATGTTAGCGGCAAGAAACAATGCCTTCTCTGCGTGGTAGCAATGGAGATACTATCGTAGACAGTGATGCCAAAGCAGAGTTACTAAACACAGCCTTCCGAAATGCCTTCACATAAGAAGACGAAGTAAATATTCGAGAATTCGAATCGAGAACAGTTGCCAACATGAGTAACGTGGAAGTAAATGTCCTCGGAGTAGTGAAGCAACTTTAATCACTTAATAAAAGCAAGTCTTCAGGTCCAGACGGTATACCAATTAGATTCCTTTCGGAGTATGCTGTTGCATTAGCTCCATACTTAAGAATCATATGCAGCCGTTCGCTCGACGGAAGATCCGTACCCAAAAACTGGAAAGTTGCACAGGTCATACCAATATTGAAGAAAGGTAGTAGGAGCAATCCACTAAATTACAGGCCCATATCGTTAACGTCGATATGCAGCAGGATTTTGGAACATATATTGTGTTCAAACATTATGAATTACCTCCAGGAAAATGGTCTATTGACACACAGTCAACATGGGTTTAGAAAACATCGTTCCTGTGAAACATAACTAGCTCTTCATTCACATGAAGTGTTGAGTACTATTTACACGGGATTTCACATCGATTCCGTATTTCTGGATATCTGGAAGGCTTTGACACGGTACCACATAAGCGGCTCGTAGTGAAATTGCGTGCTTATGGCGTGCTTATGGAATATCGTCTCAGTTTTGTGACTAGATTTGTCATTTCCTGTCAGAGAGGTCACAGGCCGTGGTAATTGACGGAAAGTCATCGAGTAAAACAAGCGATTTCTGGCGTTTCCCAATGCAGTGTTATAGGCCTTTTGCTGTTCCTTATTTATATAAACGATATGGAGACAATATGAGCAACCGTCTTCGGTTGTCTGCAGATGACGCTGTCGTTTATCGACTAATAAAGTCATCGGAAGATCAAAACAAATTGCAAAACGATTTAGAAAAGCTATCCGAATGGTGTGAAAAGTGGCAGTTGACCCTAAATAACGAAAAGTGTGAGGTCATTCACATGAGTGCTAAAAGGAACTTGTTAAACTTCTAATGTAAAAGCCGTATATTCATTTAAATACCTAGGTATTACAATTACTAACACCTTAAATTAGAAGGAACACACAGAAATTGTTGTGGGGAACGCTAACCAAAGACTGCGTTTTATTGGCAAGACACTTAGAAAATGTAACAGACCTACTAAGGAGACTGCCTACACTAAGCTTGTCCGTCCTCTTTTAGAATACTGCTGTATGGTGTGGGATCCTTACCAGGTAGGACGGACAGAGTACATCGAAAAAGTTCAAAGAAAGGCAGCATGTTTTGTATTATCGCGAAATATGGGATAGAGTGTTACAGAAATGATACAGGATTTGGGCTGGACATCATTAAAAGAAAGGCGTTTTCCTTTGCGACGGAATCTTCTTACGAGATTCCAATCGCCAACTTTCTCCTCCGAATGCGAAAATATTTTGTGAAAACTTTCTGCAGTCAAGAAACTCCGAAAATTTCGGACTTTTCCAGTTTTTTTCAAAATATCTCAGTTTCCTTTGCTCCTATCGCTTTGACGACTATTTTCTTTTTTAAAGAGCACTAAATTCTCTACAGATGTCATTCTTACAGTTTTTTTATACTCCCAGTATCTAAGGCGCTAGAGCGCGACATAAAATACCAATTTTTAAAATTTCGAGCAAAGTGGAAAATTATCTAATTTTTTAACACTGTTATTTCAGTTTCTATTTGTGTAATATAAACATATTACCCATTATGTTATTCATTGGAATTTACCATCTCACTCTGCTGCAGGGCCAGGACAAACAGCATCATATTCAGTAACTACGAACACATTCAAATCGGATTGCGTGAAGTTTATTTGTGTTACAATATGTAATACGATTGCATGCAGGTGCCGTACCTTTTTCTATAGTTGATTGACGTTAATGATCAGTTATAAGATAAAGTATGTAGGATTTGTTCTTTAGCGGACAAAAGCGTATTTATTCTTTGGCGGGCGGAAGGCGATTATCTCTGGTGATTGTTCACAGCGCGCTGACAGCTGTTAGCACACAACAATAAGGGTCCTACAGTTTGGAGTCGCATCCATTCAGCATATGTTGTGATGCTGAAAATGAGTATGTCTGACATGAATTTGTGTTTCATTTGCGAAAAAAACTGTGGTGAGTGGTGGGCGCGATGTGAAAAAGAAAGGACTGAGCACATTTATCGACTGTATTGCTAAACGCAGGGAGTCTGCTCACACCAGTTTTTTGAAAACTCTCAGTGAAGTGATGGTGCATGAAGCATGCTACAAGAAGTACATTAATGAGAGAATGATAGCAGCTAGCCTTCGACATCCTCAGGAACAAACAGGCGTGCTACGTCGGTCGCAGGAAAAAGGTCGGTTCAATTTCAAAGAGAAATGCTTCTTATGTGCAAAAGGGAATTCTGATTACTTTTTAACCAATCAGTTATAATTAGCATATGCCAAACAAAATTTTGTTTACAAAGTGATGAAATTGGAAGCGCAATCGATAGTGTTAGAACAGGCTAAACGACGTGATGATGAATTTGGTCAACAAGTGATAGAGCGGATTGAAAATGTAAATGATTTGGTTGCTGCAGATGGGTGGTACCACAGATTTTACTACAGAAAGTTCTTTCACCGTGTTTCAGCTACTGGACAAAAACGAGGTTACCGATGTGCAACTCGAGTAGATTAAGGCATGGAGGCTATATTTGCCTACCTGGAAACCAATACGGAAGAATGTCAGTTTTCTATGGACGATCTGTTAGAACAAATACCCACATCACCTCGTCCTGATATTCGAACTGTCAAGGCTCGCCTTTTCCAGAAATATGGTGACGATGTGGTGATAGCTGAAACAGCTTCAAAGCCAGCAGTCGTATGTTTCAAGAAAGTTGGGCCCCAAGTAATTAGTGAAAATTGGTACACCAAAAGAAATTCAGATCCTCAGCAAGGAAGACTAAGAATCGTCAAAGCAGCTGCAAATATCATATTAGACGGTATAAGATCAGTAGTGTACGATGTAAAACAGTACCCTTCCTCTGATAATTTTTTTTATGTGATGTAGAGTCTGTCATACCAGAATCTGTAAGATTGCTCTTTGAAACAATAATTTTGAAACACAAGCGGTCTCCCAGAAAATGGGGGAAAATATGTGTTTCTCTTGCTCATGCACTCATAAGTGCTGCGAGGCCACGTTCATTTATTTCATCACTTTTGACTGCTATTAGTGCCTACTTACACCGGAAGTTTGGCTCAAAACATCTCATCCAGGTTTTGTCTTCCCTTGGCTTTGCAGCACCTTATACGGAAGCTGCCCTATTGGAAGTGTCTTCAACCCTTCAGCTTGACAACGAAAGACAACGAAGTGACGCACTTTGCCAATTTGTGTTTGATAACGCAGATTTCAATTTAAACACGCTAGATGGAACTGGTACTTTTCATTCAATGGCAGATATAATGAGTGTTACTCCTCATGATGCATTGCTTCCTCAGAAAAATATTAAAAAACTTGAATCATCGTCCCTCAGCCTAACTACACTCCTGGAAATGGAAAAAAGAACACATTGACACCGGTGTGTCAGACCCACCATACTTGCTCCAGACACTGCGACAGGGCTGTACAAGCAATGATCACACGCACGGCACAGCGGACACACCAGGAACCGCGGTGTTGGCCGTCGAATGGCGCTAGCTGCGCAGCATTTGTGCACCGCCGCCGTCAGTGTCAGCCAGTTTGCCGTGGCATACGGAGCTCCATCGCAGTCTTTAACACTGGTAGCATGCCGCGACAGCGTGGACGTGAACCGTATGTGCAGTTGACGGACTTTGAGCGAGGGCGTATAGTGGGCATGCGGGAGGCCGGGTGGACGTACCGCCGAATTGCTCAACACGTGGGGCGTGAGGTCTCCACAGTACATCGATGTTGTCGCCAGTGGTCGGCGGAAGGTGCACGTGCCCGTCGACCTGGGACCGGACCGCAGCGACGCACGGATGCACGCCAAGACCGTAGGATCCTACGCAGTGCCGTAGGGGACCGCACCGCCACTTCCCAGCAAATTAGGGACACTGTTGCTCCTGGGGTATCGGCGAGGACCATTCGCAACCGTCTCCATGAAGCTGGGCTATGGTCCCGCACACCGTTAGGCCGTCTTCCGCTCACGCCCCAACATCGTGCAGCCCGCCTCCAGTGGTGTCGCGACAGGCGTGAATGGAGGGACGAATGGAGACGTGTCGTCTTCAGCCATGAGAGTCGCTTCTGCCTTGGTGCCAATGATGGTCGTATGCGTGTTTGGCGCCGTGCAGATGAGCGCCACAATCAGGACAGCATACGACCGAGGCACACAGGGCCAACACCCGGCATCATGGTGTGGGGAGCGATCTCCTACACTGGCCGTACACCTCTGGTGATCGTCGAGGGGACACTGAATAGTGCACGGTACATCCAAACCGTCATCGAACCCATCGTTCTACCATTCCTAAACCGGCAAGGGAACTTGCTGTTCCAACAGGACAATGCACGTCGGCATGTATCCCGTGCCACCCAACGTGCTCTAGAAGGTGTAAGTCAACTACCCTGGCCAGCAAGATCTCCGGATCTGTCCCCCATTGAGCATGTTTGGGACTGGATGAAGCGTCGTCTCACGCGGTCTACACGTCCAGCACGAAGGCTGGTCCAACTGAGGCGCCAGGTGGAAATGGCATGGCAAGCCGTTGCACAGGACTACATCCAGCATCTCTACGATCGTCTCCATGGGAGAATAGCAGCCTGCATTGCTGCGAAAGGTGGATATACACTGTACTAGTGCCGACATTGTGCATGCTCTGTTGCCTGTGTCTATGTGCCTGTGGTTCTGTCAGTGTGATCATGTGATGTATCTGACCCCAGGAATGTGTCAATAAAGTTTCCCCTTCCTGGGACAATGAATTCACGGTGTTCTTATTTCAATTTCCAGGAGTGTATTAATAGTGAAGCTAGGAAAAAATGACAGACATTCCACAGAACACAAGTTGGAGGGCTGGTTATATTGGTAATGGTCTCAGAATGCACTTGTTTCAGGCTGGAATGGTTACATGGAACGCTTGACGCTAGGAAAAGAATATAAACGTCCTAAAATAGTCTTCCATTTCTTAATTAATCACCAACCCATTATGACACCATGTATACTGCTCTGATGGTAGCTATAGATATAATCAGACTACATGCTTTGTCACATTTGATGAGCCTCTTTATTGGAAGGAAAGGGATATTGCGGTGATTGATCTTCCTGAATTTCATAATGTGGAGGTTTGTCTTGGAGGTTTCCATTTCCTCATGTCGTTCATGGGATGTATAGGTATGATCATGGGTGGAAGTGAATTAAAGGACTTATTTGGCGTAATATTCGCTGAAAACAGCATTGAAAAGATTTTGTCAGGACATGCATATTCCAGGGCTGTGCGAGGGCATTTATTATGTCAACTTGCTTTGGCCTGTCAAGTGTGGGATCACATTGAGCTAACAGAAGATGAACGTGGGACATTGAATGACTTGTCTTCTTCTTGTGCTGAGTCAGAACTGTCAGTTGGTCAGGATACCAGTCTTCTCAGGGAACAACTCATAAAACGACTGAAAGTAAGGGACCCATAGCAAAATTATGAGTTCAGCACTACAAGATGGTCATTCTCATGAAACAATTTACTGAGGCGGATCGATCAGGCAATTGGAAACTTCATCTTGAAACCGTGCGAAAAATGCTTTCCTACTGCCATTCAAATGGACATTTTATGTACACTAAAAGTAGCCACCTCTACTTACAGGATATGTTGAGACTCGAGGAAAAAATGGGTTTATCAGAATATGAGAAGTTCACAACGAAAGGATATTTTACAATCCGGCGATCAGAAAAGTATTGATTAGTGGTTCCTTCTGACATGACTATAGAACAAACATTGATGAGAACCATGAAGAGTTCTGGAGGACTTACTTCCGGCCGAGGAATTGCGGATAGTGTATTAACCAGATGGACCCTGGGTATGATTCACATGCAGAACATTTGTGAAGAAATTGAGTCGTATTGCGAAGTGAGCGCAGTAACATCAGAACAGCATGTAGATGCAAGAAGTTGTCGCATCTAACGAGATGGCATAGACTTGCGTAAGCTGCGTGATTGGTTTCCAGTGCACCCTCCCTTCCCTGAAAGCGATTTTATAATGTCTATCAGCAGTGGTGTTGTCGGAACGGAGGATGTTAATTGTCATATGTGTCACGAATAGGGGGAAAAATCACGAAAAGAATAGTTGGTGACGATTCCACGACGTAAAGTTCCGTAGAAAAGACAAAGTTGTGGCTCTCCTTTTTGTATTCAATTCTGTCAAAGCTGGGAATACTAAAATTACTGCTGTTGATCCTTTAATTCTTTTCCAAAGGATTTGTTTAATGAAACAAAGTGAAGAAGAGTTACAAGCCTTTCTGAAATATGAACTTGCTCCTTACCCAATGTCCCTTTTCTCAGAAAAAGGCATGCGAAAACGAACAAAATCTTCATTCTACAATGCCTTCGTTCCAGTGGAAGATGTGAAGTCAGGTGGACCGAATAAATTTTTTGTCATTCATGGAGGGTACTTTATCCACAAAGTGACTTGGACTCGAAATGTTCGCTTCAATTCAGTAGCCCAAAGCCATGTTCCTTATCTGCAACGTCATTTGGGACCTCAATTTGCTATTTTATTTGATGGGTATCCATGTGAGGGAGACAAATGTAGCACAAAGAGTGCTGAGAGGGTTCGTAGGTCCAAAATACATTCTTCGGTTAACGTTGTGGTTGAATCAGAGACGGTGAACCAAGTCCCTCAGGACAAGTTCTTGTACAACGAACGAAACAAGATGGGTTTGATCAAACTTCTTAAAAAGGAATTTCTGGAGTGTAGCATTGAAGTGCACCATGCACAAGAAGATGCTGACGTTATGATTGTAACATCTGCCATTTCAAGAACCAAAGATTTTGGAAGTGTTGTCATTGTAGGAGATGTTGACCTGCTTATGCTCATGACCGGTTTGGGGCAAGGCATTGAAAACTTATTTTTCTAAAAGCCAGGTAGAGGAAATGCAGAAGACAAGTGGTTTTCCACTGCATCTTACACGTCTGACAGTGAATATATTCTGTTCACTCACGCCTTTAGCGGATGTGATACAACATCCGCTTGTTTTGGTCAAGGAAGAATTAAGTGCTGGAATATTGTTGTGAAAAATGAACACCTAACCTCAGCGCTTTGCACGTTCAACAAACCACATGCTACCCGTGAAGAAATAATAACAGCAGGAGAACAGGTTACTATCGCATTGTATAGTGGAGGTGTTAGCAGTTCCCACACACTAGACCATTTGCGGTACCAGCTATTCGCCAAGTCTGCCACAAAAAGGAAACTGAATCTTGCACGGTTGCCACCTACACAAGATGCTGAACAACATCATTCGTTGCGGAATTACCAACAAGTCCAAAGTTGGATGGGAAACTGGAAACCTCCTGAGAAATGGGGCTGGAATCACAGTGACCACGGACCAATACCCGTTATAATGAGCCAAGATCCAGCACCTGAAGCACTTCTTCACATTGTTTCATGCTCATGTAAGCTGAACTGTGGCGGAGCGTGCTCCTGCAGAAAAGCGGGTTTGAAATGTTCTTCAATTTGCAAGAAATGTATTGGGGTCAACTGTGAAAACGTGCCAAAATTTTTATATGAAGACAGTGAAGAAGATGTTCTGGAGGATGTTGAGGAAACCGCTGACGACATCAACGAACTTGCTGAGGATGACTGCTGTTTAAAGAAGAGGTCAATCTGGGATCAACTCTATGTACAGGCCCTGAATCCGTAACTCAAGGTATTTCTGGTGACACTGAGGAACCTGGCCCGTCAAAACGTTGGAAGTGATATTTATATTTGTCTCAAGTGCGCCAAAGTGCGATATTACAAGTATTACACACCTAGAAGTGTCAACATTTTTTAGTAACTGAGAATGCATTTTAATTTTAATGAAGTTACTTATTTTTAATGTCAACTGTGTGGCTTTTATACACAAGAATAATTAGCTACCTAATTAGGTTGCCTATTGCAGCTAATAATAGTTCAGTTTTCTGAGACAATTTATTTTGTGTGTGTGTGTGTGTGTGTGTGTGTGTGTGTGTGTGTGTGTGTGTGTGTGTGTGTGTGTGTCTTAATGACGTATTTTTATATTTATAGTTTTTCCAATACCAGGGCTGAGGTGGCCCTTAGTGAACTTCAGGTAGTGATGTAAGAATCAAAATAGTTGGGTGCCCAGCAGTCCTCATGTAGCATACAAAGAAATTGAATACCTGAAAGTGAGGTGGTAAATTCCAACATATAACATGATGTATACTGTCTTTACACTACAAAAACCGAAATTGAAAAAACAGTATTCAAAAATTAGGTATCTTGCCACTATGCTCAAAATTGGTGTTTTTTGAGTCGCTGTAGCACCTTAGATATTGGGAGTAGCAAAAAATGGCAAGAATCAAATTTGTAGAGAATTTTGTGCTTTTTAAAAAAGAAAATAGACGTTAAAGCGATACGAGCAAAAAACTGAGATATTTTGAAAAAACTGAAAAAGGCCGAAATTTTCCAAGTTTTTTGACAGCAGAAAGTTTTCCCAAGTGAAATTTTGTTGGCAAAACTAAGTTTTCTAATCTTTCCAACCATATGAACGAGTTGAAAAAATAAACTCTTCTACCCCACCTTTTGCAAGGTATATCTGCTATTTGACTGGACTATAGTGGGGCACGATCACCACGATAAAATAAGGGAAATCAGAGCTCGTGCGGAAAGATATAGGTGTTCATTCTTTCCACACACTATACGAGATTGAAATAATAGATAATTGTGAAGGTGGTTCGATGAACCCTCTGCCAGGGACTTAAATGTGATTTGTAGAGTAGTAGATATAGATGTAGATTTCTGTTTGCACTGGCAAATCAGACTTTGTCAAGATATAGTAAGCGTGCTCTATGTAATAAATACAAAGAGTAATTATGTTAGTGGGACGGGCACAATGGCAGCTGAATGGATCATGACCAATCCCGCTAATTCTAATCACAAAAAGGCGCCACTTGATCCATGTGATTAACTATTATAACATAATATTTACATTAAAATAAAGAAGCACAATACAATGAATTTCATTCGTTATTCATGAAGACTTACATAAATATTATGGCCGTACAGACACAAGTACGAAGGAGACTCTGAGAATTATGTCCATGCAGACACAAGTAAGAAGGAGACTCTGAGAATAACTAACAAGCGACAAAAATGATAGAGATCCTCTCTTTTAGTCTTTGAGATACAAAGTAAAACAAAATTTTTACGATTAAGATCGAAACACTACACATGTTCTTTTCTTATCATGAAAGTATTATTTTCTGTTCAACGGAAAATGATTCAAAAAGCTATTTTTTTAAAGGTAAGAATAAAATTATTTTGGAAAAATTATGCAGAATGTTCGAAAAATATGAGATGAGAATATACTTATGTAATTGATAGACCTAGTTTTAGAATAGTGTTGTACGAAAATAAAATACTAATACTGCTGAATTAAACAGACTTTATACAGTTTTTGTCAAACCTATTGCTGTAAAAATGGTTATTTTCAATATTTCTGTGGTAGTTCTTATACACTTTACGTATATGCTGAAAATATTTCCATCAATAAATATAAACGTACTTCACAGATTTATGATGCTGTTAAATGTGATTAGCATATTTTTTAACTCTTGGAGTTAACTGAAAGTAATAAATGTTACATTCAAAATTGTGATGCAGGACTAGTTCTAATACAGAATACGAAAACAGGAATGCGGACGAGCTACCATAAACAGCACAGAGACAGCATTATGGTAGCCAACGTAAATATAACGCTAAAAACCCAGTACAGTAGTACACGTTAAAATGCCTGCTAGCTTCGCTGATGATGAACAGGTTAAAGGATGTATGTTGAATTAAAAAAAGATTTGTATAGTTAAGGGTTATGAAAACGGGTTGTGATGGGGGACTGTCAATCAATAGTGGGAAAAAGAATGTAAAGGAAAAGAATAGGGTACCACGTATTTGGGAAAGAAGTGAAACGAGAAATAGCATAGCAGAATGAGACACAGAACAGATCAACCATTGCTAGCACTTTGTTTCAGAATCAAGAACATGGAAGGTTTCAGGTAGTTTAAATAATGGTGAGTCATAGATTTCGTATCAAATTTTAAACTGAGAAACATTTACACAGGTAGGTGTGGACTGTGCTCATTTCATTAGTTATGAGCTGTAGATAAGAACTTAGAAATTACATAGAGAGTTGGAAAATTAATGAAGTTTAGTTATAAGAAACAGAAGCTGTCAAACTGTCGATATTTTCAAAAGGAGATTTATATAACGATTGACTGAAACAGTGGAAAGAAATGAAAAGACAAATGAGTAACTTTAATACAAGAAAGAGTAAAGGCAGCCGAGGTAGGATTGTGCTAAAACAGAAGGCGCCACAGAACTCCTTGGATAAGACAAGCTATACTGATTTACGTTGAGTAAACGAGAGAATTTTAAAAATGCGGAAAAGTAAGCAGGCAAAAAGGAGCGTAGAAGTTTAAAAATGAGACTGAGGGAAAGTGCCATATTGCATAGCACGAGCAATTAGAGGGCAAATGCAGAACTGTGGAACCGTGAATGAGGAAAGTAGATCCCGTGGTTATGGAAATTAAAGAGACCTTTTTAGAAGGAGAAGCACCTGTGTGAATACTAAAAACTCAGATGGGAAACCGGTGTGGAACAAAGAAGGGAAAGCTGATAGGAGGGAGGATGTTCTATTTAAAGGAAATGAACTTCAAGACAGTATTATGGAAAGGAAAGAGAAAGTTAATAAAGTTAAAATAGACGGTATGATACTGCGAGAAAAATTTGATACAGCTCTCAAAGACAAATGTCGAAAGAGGACCACTCGAGTAGACAATATTCGCTTATAATTATTGTGATCCTTGGTATAACCTACCATGATTAAACTAGTCGGCCTGGTGGGTACGATATATGAGAAATGGGAAATACCTTTAGACTTCAGTAATGTAATTAGTTCCAGTTAATACGAAGACTGATGTTGACAGGTGTGAGTAATAGGAAACCATCAGTATAATAAGCAATGGTTGCAAAAACGTGACAGAAATAATTTATAGAAGAACTAGAATAGTGATAGATGACGACGCCGTAGAATGCTGGAGAAATGAGGGAACATATCTGCCAATACGAAACCAACAACATATCTTAGAATATGGAATGTAGAAAGACAAATTATATATTTAGCATTTTTACATATAGAGAAAGGTTTTGAAAAGTTGACAAGATTACATTCTTTCAAATCCTTTATGGTAGCAGGGATAAAATACAGTAAAAGATAAGTCTTCTAAATCTTTTACGGAAACAATGCAGCAGATATAAATGTCGAAGAACGTGAAAGCGAAGCAGTATTTGAAAATGGATTTACAAGACTAGTAGCCTATTAACAACGTTATTTAATCTGCACATTGAGCAAGTTGTGAAGGAAATAAAGAAAAAATTGGTAAAAGAATTAGAGATCAAGAAAAAAGCAAATTTATTAAGGTTTGACGATGATATTGTAATCCTGTCAGAGACGGCAGAGGATATGGATGAGTAGCTGAACGGAATGGACAGAAAAGAAGTTATAAGATGAACGTTAACAAAAGTAGAACAAAGTTAATGTAATGAAATTGATTTAGACATGATTTACAATGAGGACCGTTTACAGCAAGGCATTTTCTGGAGAGTACCGTCGTACAGAAGCAAAGCTATTTTATGTTAATTCGTATCCCTGACCTTTATCCCGTATTCTTCTTTGGGGTTTTGTGTTAATCTGGATTTGGCTGTGTTAGTGGTACAGGATGGTCGGATGCCCTTCCCGCCACCACAAAAATATTTGAGAAACATGGAACCGAAGTAGGATGGGTACCAGCTCAGTATTCACACAGTCGGATGATGAAGTCCTCCTAGAAACGATATCTAAGCTAACCGGCATTAATCGACCATGCTGACTTGATCTGGTGCCAACGTACCTCCCTGAATCCCGAAAGGGGCGTACTAACACTCCTGGCCATCCGTAAGGGTTGTACACAAATGAAGTATGGGCGATAAACAGTTCCGATAAGTAGGAGTACAAAAAGACGAGGACAAAAATACAGATACTTACGGTGCTATACCTTGGAAGAGGGTAGTAAAACATTCGAAGGATTTACACACGAGGGAATGGATAGATACAGATTTACGGATGACGATTCGAGGGGAGACGAGTCCGAATGTGTGAAAGGAGAACGTGTGATAAAACCCTGGGACACGAGAGATTATACGGACGTAGGAAGTCCAGCTGCTCTGAGGATTGAAAGAGACAGGGAAGAAGGCAGAGAACTGCACAGTGACTATGAGGACAAATCACTGGCTATGATACTCTAGTAAAGAGACGGACATATACAATAAACACTGGAAACAGCGAGACACTTATACACTTGACGAAAAAAAATAGTAACACCATAAAGTAATTCATGAAGAGTACTGAAATTTTGGGAGTAAATCTCTCTAGGCAACATGTTTAAGTGATTAACATTACAAGATCAGAGGTTAATGTACGCAAGAGATAAGCCACTGCAAATGTGTAATGCTGGTATATTAATAACGGGTGTAACCTCCAGAATGTCGACTGCAAGCATGCAAACGTGCATGCATTATGTTGTACAGGTGCCGGAAGTCAGTTTGTGACATGGAATTTTATGTCTGTTGCACTTGGTCGGTCAGTACAGGGACGGTTAAAGCTGTTAGTGGATGACGCTGGAGTTGTCCGATGGCGTCCCACGTCTGCTCGACTGGAGACAAAAGGCGAAGGCAACACGTCGACACTTTGGAGAGCATGTTGGGCTAGAACAGCGGTATGAGAGCGAGAGCTATCCTGCTGGGAAACACCCACCAGAATGCCGCTCATAAATGGCAGCACAACAGTTCGAATCTCCAGTTTTTCAGTTAAGGTGCGTAGGATAGTCACGAGAGTGATCCTGGTGTCATACAAAGCCGCAGTGCAGACCATAACTCCAGGTGTCGGTCCAGTGTGTCTAGCATGTAACAGATTAGTTGCAGTCCCTGGCCTTCTTCTAACCAACTTACGGTCATCACTGGCACCGAGACAGAACCAGCTGTCGTCAGATTTCGATAAATTATTGCTTGGATGACTTTCCTTGAGAAGTAGAAGGTGACGAAGATAAGAAAACATCCAGTACCACTGGATCAATTTGCCCTGTCTGAACTGTTCGCACGTCGGAGTTTTTACTAGAAGCCAGATGTGAAGTGCAACGTGCCATAATTGCCGGTAGTATGGAAGCATTGAGGCGCAGCATCGAAGCACTGAACATTGTTAATTTTCCGGTCGCTATGGTGTGCCGTGACAGCATTTTTTTTTTTTAAGAGAGCCAAATACGAGGTGCACTGGGCCATTAAGAAGGAGAGCTAGGGTTCAGAAACGTCATTTCATGTGCAGCTATATGCGTCCGATAAACTGGAGGTGCAGGATTTTTTTGCTTGTTCTTGTTATACTGTTCATGGATAGTAGAAGTGTCAGTTGGGGTATCCCTATTTGTTGTTATAAATGTCATGTAAGATGAGAGATACAGCCCACAGAAGAAACAAATAAGTGAGGAATAATGCAGCCTGAAGAGAGGGAGAGGTAATGTTACAGTTTCACATAGATTTACATAGATTTGCAAGAGATTTAGTTTTGAACTGCGAATCATTGCAGAATGTTTTGTACTCAGTTGCCTTATCCCACCATTGGCCGTGAGTGTCTGTGTTGTATGTTTTAGAGTAACTGCCCGTCAATTGCAGAATTTATTGTACACTGTGAACTCTTGGAACAAATGAGACGAAATTAATTACGAGAACGAGAAGGATTCCTTACTAAGGAAGGGAGTCCGCAAATGTGTATATTGCTGTGCAATACCCAGTGTGATGGTGAGCCAATATGTACGTTAATTGCCAAGGTGAAAGGGGGGTTGCAATATATATATTGTCAGAAATCTCTGGGGTAGATGGATCTGCACACATTACACATTAGCAGCATGACAACTTGTACATATGCACTTAACACATTCGTCAACCGCTTCCAGTATTAGAATAATTACCGAGACATTATTTAGCACCACTCTGCTCATAGATGCTAGTCAAATTGAGTTTGTTCTTTTTCTTTATTTGTTCAAAGAAATAAGTAAGTGAAATGGTAAAAATACCCAGTAGTTTTATTAAGTATTTTTTCTTGAATCATGTTAAGTATAATGGATATTAGGTAACATTTGTTTATTCTGTTTGAAATATGAATGGATAATGGTTTGAATGGCTCTGAGCACAGTGGGACTTAACTTCAGAGGTCATCAGTCCCCTAGAACTTAGAACTACTTAAACCCAACTAACCTAAGGACATCACACACATCCATGCCAAAGGCAGGATTCTAACCTGCGACCGTAGCAGTCACGTGGCTCCAGTCTATAGCGCGTACAGCCTCTCGGCCGCTCTGGCCGTCTATGTATGGATAATCAGTAAATATTTTTCCTCATAGATAACACATACTAAGTGTCATGGTTATTTTGTGAAGTTTATTTCTGTGTGACTAATCCAATACTGATTGAGGACAAACCATCAGCATGAAAGACAGAGTGTGACCAAGATTATAGGACAACTGATTGAGTGACCACATGCCGGGAGGCGCCCACTTGGCCCTCTGCCGGGTGCAAGGAGAAGTAGATGTCCGAGGCTGAGCTTTACCTGGGGGGGGGGGGGGGGGGGTGTTGGGTTGCTAAGCGCCAGCAGCTGACGTGCCAGCAGCTGACGCACTGCTTTCTAGGGCACCCAGCTGTGGTGGTGCGTGGCAGCTACATGTATACGGCGGATCACAGTTGTCTAGCAGTCTTCTTGGAATGCCCTCGTTGATGGCTGAAGGCAAAGTCAAAAGACAATGATCAAGATCAGACACTAGTGATTCTGTGTGGCGTCTACACAAATCGATAATGATATTCAACATTGTATTGCCCACACAAGTAGACGCCCCATCAATTAACAATGAATATGGTATGTAACGATGACCTCAAACTTTGACACGTGTGTTCACAATATGATTGCATGTGACACAAGAGTGATTGCATCCATCTAGTAAACCTAAGTAGTTTTATTCTGTATTTCTTGTGTGTGACAATGAACATATTTAGACAACTCACCACAACTATTCTCAAGAACTTATCATGATTGTGAACTCGCTAATGCAATTAGGACACTTATCTCCCATTATACCCTGTAGTCATGAACGATGCAATGACAGAAATTGACAGTAGTGAAGATAGTAGCGATCTAGTTTTGTATGACAGGTAGGCCATGGGCATGAACAAGGATACTAGAAAGCCCTTTTCACCAAAACAGAGGTGTGGACCAATCAGTTAAATGAAACCCTAATACACAATTATTAATAGTGACACAATCCCATGAAATGTACTGGTAAACACTAACCATTCTATAATCGTGTAATTTCTCATGGCAAACTTTCAGTCAACACTGCCTGTGTGCTGAATAGTGTGTGCTTGCTCTGCAACATTGCAGTGTATTCTTGTATTTACTGTAATGTTTTTATTTTCAGGGACATATTTAGTTCAATGTATGAATGTATTGGTGTTTTGCTATAAATATATTAACAGCAATTTGGCTGTAGTCTATTATATGACATTTGAATTCACTTTCATATGAACTGTCTACTGAGTGGAGTTATCTTGATATGCACCATCAGCAGTATTGAAAACTGTAAGTAGAGTTGCAAGGAGAGTATGAGCCGAAAAGGTGTTGTATTACAGCTGAAACTACTGCACATATCTGATCTTGGTGACAGCTGTTTCTCACCTCCCTACCAGAAACCATATGCTGAGGGAAGGGGACGGCAGGGGAGGAACCCACTGTGTTTCTGCAAATTTTAAATGAACTCCTGGCTCAAGCAGTGTATGGCAATAATCCTTACACAAAGATGTGGGCTGACTGTCTTGTAAATATCCACATCAGAAAAGTTTTTGCATCACCTTGGTTCTGAGAGTTCCAGAACCTTTACAGAAAATTGAATAGAAATTAACATAAACATCATTGCCGCCCTTTGCTCATGAAGACCACACATTGCATGTTGTACCACTGTACAGCGAAACCTACAGAGATAGTGGTTCATATTGGTGTACCCACCAGTACCTCTAATACCCAATAGCATGTCCTATTGCATTAATGCATACATTTACTCGTTGTGGCATACTATCCACAAGTTCATCAAGGAACTGTTGGTCCAGATTGTCCCACTCCTCAATGGCGATTCGGCACAGATCCCTCAGAGTGGTTGGTGGGTCACGTCGTCCATAAACAGCCCTTTTCAATCTATCGTAGTCATGTTTGATAGGGGTCATGTCTGGAGAACATGCTGGCCACTCTAGTGGAGCGATGTCGTTATTCTGAAGATAGCCATTCACAAGATGTGCACGATGGGGGCGCGAATTGTCGTCCATGAAGACGAATGCCTCGCCAATATTCTACTGATATCGTTGAACTATCGGTTGGAGGATGGCATTCACATGTTGTACAGCCATTACAGCGCCTTCCAAAATTAACAGCGGAGTACGTCAGCGCAACATAATTCCACCTCAGAACCGCAAGGAACCTCCACCTTGCTGCACTCATTGGACAGTGTGTCTAAGGCGTTCACCCTGACCGGGTTGCCTTCAAACACGTCTCTGACGATTGTCTGATTGAAGGCATATGCGGCTCTCATCGGTGAAGAGGACGTGATTCCAGTCCTGAGTTGTCCGTTCGGCATGTTGGTGATCCCATCTCTACCCCACAGCATGGTGTCGTGGTTGCAAAGGTGGACCTCACCATAGATGTCGGGAATGAAGTAGCGCAAAGCGCAGGTAATTGCGCACAATTTGAGTAGTACCATGACGTCCTGTGGCTGCACGAAAGTATTATTCAAGATGGTGGCGTTGCTGCCAGTGTTCCTCCGAGCCATAATCCGTAGACAACGGACATACACGGCAGCAGCAGCCCTTGGGTGGAATGAGCGAGGCATATCATCAACAGTTCCTGTCTCTCTGTACCTCGTCCGTGTCCGAACAATATCACTTAGGTTTACTCCGAGACGGCTGGACATTTCACTTGTTGACATCCATTGCTGGCACAAAGTAACAATGTGGACGCGATTGAACCGCGGTATTGATCGTGTAGGTATGGTTGAACTACAGACAATGCGAGCTGTGTATGGCACAAAGTAACAATGTGGACGCGATTGAACCGCGGTATTGACCGTGTAGGTATGGTTGAACTACAGACAATGCGAGCTGTGTACCTCCTTCCTGGTGGAATGGCTAGAACTTATCGGCCGTCTTATAGGCGCAGTTGTTTTATCTTTGGGCGAGTTTAGTGACATCTCTGAACAGTCAGAGGAACAGAGTCTGTGATTCAACATCCACAGTCAATGTCTATCTTCAAAAGTTCTGGGAACTCGGGTGATGCAAAACTTTTTTATGTGTGTATGTTAATTAGGAATATTATGTTAAGCACACCTGGGTATCGCGGAGAATAAAATGCTGTAGACTAAGAAACGTTAAGCCATTGGACTATGATGATGTGAGTTCAGTTTCTAAGAAGAAAGACTGATACAACTGTAAAAAAAGTGGCATGATATACACTGTGCTGACTATTAATAAAATAATGGTAGCACAGTCTGACCTAGTGCTATGTCGAAGCATGTTGTTGTGAACTATAAAACAAACTAAAAAACTATCAGAGCTTGCTGGCAGTGGGATGTGGTGCACACTAGTAATGTACTCGACACTGGGTTGTCTGCCGCTGGTCTGGTAGAGACTTTATGATAGTTTTACCCAATGTGATGTCTGATGCCTGCAGGCACAGAAGGATACACTGACACGACGCACACGAGTTGATAACATGGGGCATACCTAACCTCCAGTGAGCAAAGCTCCCACCTGAACTGTAGCTATGGACAGTCGGTGTGCAAGCATTTTAAAATAGCAATGCGCGTTTTGAAAACAAAAATGACATGATAAAAGAGACATTAAAGATGTGTATGTTATTGGCATAAATAAAGTAATTTTTTACTCCTAGGACAAATTCATGAAGAATGTTAGTAACTGCACTCTATGCAAGGAATGGTGACACTTTAAAAATGAAAAATGTAAGACAATCTTCTTTCCTGCAAATCAAATCGAATCCATTCCATGTTCCAAGAACTCATTATGTATAATATAAATAAAAACTTGACACAAAAATTTTATGTGTATGGTACTGCGTATAATGTATAAAACTATTGCGGCTAGAAAATAACTAACGTTTCGTCCACAGTTGCAGTGCCCTTCTTCAAGGTCTATAGATGAGTTCTGGCTATGCAGTGTTCCATATATTTCGTTGTTACTGTACACCGCGCTTGCCATCACGTCAAAATTTAAAAAAGATAGTTCGTTTCATTGGTTACTTAAGGGAAAAGGAGAGGGCACTTTATTTTAATAGGTGGAGGGATAACATAACCTCTGTTGTTTATTGGCTCTTGTGTTATGTGCCATGATTGGTCCTTTCTGGCCACACATGGGATCTGGACCCCTCCGCCATCCTCCACACCTACAAATCCCTCATCTGCCCTAACCTCTGCTATGCCCACCCTGCCTGGATTTCTGCCTCTCCTACCTTTTACAAATCCCTTGAAATCCTAGAACGCCATGCTCTCCGTCTCGCCTATCACATCTGTCTCCCCTCCCCCACACGGATCCTACAAGACCTTATTCCGTTCTTGCACCTCCTTTTCCTCGAATGGATATGGATCATCTACACCTTCCGTAAACTTGATCCCCCTCACCCAATTGTCTCTCCCATCCTCTCCCACCCCCGTCTGCTGCCGTGGCTGTATTCCCATGTCCCACCTGTTCTCCATCTCTCACTCTCCATACCCTCACCCAAGGTGGCTTCCACCAACTCCCCCTCCATCTACCCCTACTATCAACTTTGATCCTCCCTGTCCCCTCCCTGTGTTTCCTTAGGGCACCCTCTCCCCTTCTCTTCCTCCTCCCTTCCTCCCCCCTCCCTTCCTCCTCTCCCCATGCTTCTCCTACCCCGTACCTTCTTTCCTCCCCCTCCAATCTCTGCTGCCACTGTCATCTACACTCTCCCCTCTCCATCCTGCCCCACCATTTCCCCTTATGGCAGGTCCCTGGACTCCCACACTTCAAGTGAACATATGCGTGCCAAGGATCATCGACAATGGTTCTGTGTGTGTTCCGTCGTGTTAGTACATCAGTGTTTTCACCGCCCCACGATACATCGTTCAAGTGTGTTATCTCAGTCGTCAGTGTTCGTGTACAGTGCTGGCCGTTTTTTATTTTTTACTGCACCTGTGAATTTTGGTACTGACTTTGGCCAAAGAGCGGCGTAATATTGCCGCTGCCGGCCCACCTTTTGTGTAAGGTGTCAAAATAACAATAAAGGAAAAAAAGCTACAACTCATAAGTAGACCCAGAAGAAGCCAGCTGGAACCATGGCCGAAACGTGGTTTTTCTCCAGCAGCAGTAGTTCTGAACATTATGACGCAATATCATACCCAGAAAACTTTTATGTCGACTGACTCTGGCTGCGGAAGCGTACCCAATTATAAAAGAAAAAACTGTTATTTACAGTTTCTTTTAATCTAACTTCTGCAAGTTTTCCTCTTGATAGAAATAATTCAATCGTGTAATTGTGTCTTGTGTGCAATGATGCGATGCTGTATAAGGTAACATGACAGACAAAATACACTTGGTGAATTGTCATGTCATGCCTGCTGTTCAATTGTGAACTTCTCTGCCCAAATTCTAATCATTCACCTGTCATCTGATAACACCATCTCAAACAAATCTTCCGTCAGTTCAAATGGCTCAAAGCACTATGGGACTTAACATCTTAGGTCATCAGTCCCCTGTAACTTAGAACTACTTAAACCTAACTAACCTAAGGACATCACTCACATCCATGCCCAAGGCAGGATTGGAACCTGCGACCATAGCAGTCCCGCGGTTCCGGACAGAAGCGCCTAGAACCGAACGGCCACCGAGGCCGGCTTTCATTTCTCCTTTGGCCTTCTCACTTGCAGCAGCTAAATATGTAAGCATCATTGTAATTAAACCTAAGTAGTCGGATAATAATAATAGTAATCCATACCTCTGTCCATGTTTTTTAATTTAAAGACCAATGTTGTGGCCTGTTATCACTACAAAGTTTCTGTTTTTCAGTATAATTGGAGTAAGTATGAGATCAGTTTGGTGGTGTGTCGGTTTAAGCACAAGCCAAGCCCCATTATGTGAAAATATGCACACCACAGAAAAGTTGTGCCTTTGCAATCTAAATGTGGCACATAAATTCCGACGTATTTTATTCAACTAATGCAGAATTATCTAATTACAATTATATTGATACCTTCAGCTGCTGATGGGCGTTGACATATCTCAATGGGGACAGGTGAAAATGTGTGCCCCGAGTGGGACTTGAACCTGGGATCTCCTGCTTACATGGCAGACGCTCTATCCCTCTGAGCCATAGAGGGCAGAGAGGATCGTGCGACTGCAGGGACTATCTAGCGCACGCCTCCCGCGAGACTCACATTCTCACCTTGTACATCCACATACTACATTCGTACTGTCCCACCCCAACACACTCATTACTCGTTGAAGACATTCTTACCAAGTCCCATAAGAGTTGGGGAATATGTGTGTGCATCCACACAGATGAAGGAGGTCATGGCTGGTATTGCCAGAACTATATACTTATTTAGATATGGTGTCTGTTCTTTCGGAACAGACACCATATTCATATAAGCAGACTTATCTGTTTCATTGTATCTATTACAAACCAAACTTATCTGCTCGTCAACATCGATTCGGAGCATGACAATCAGCAAAGAAGATAACAAAATTAATCATAACAGACAATTCGAAGTCGAAATTATTGTACATTGTAATTAACTTGGTTCAGTTACGATTTTCCGAGTGTACTCCTGAAGTGATCGCTGTGACTCATCCCGACTTTCGAATAATTAAATGTCAGAAGAACGTTATCTCAAAACATTTCTCAAGTGTAAAAAAAGATAAAAAAACATCTTAACTTCCGTCTCCCGGCTCCTATTTGTAGGGTAATTTACGTTACGTTCACATTCGCTTCGTTCTGCAAGCTCTCCCTGACGAAATCTCATTAGCTGTTATGGAATTCCTTACTGCAGTAAGCACCACCCGGTTTCATCCATGTCAATATCTCTTAATACACTGCAGGGGAAAAATCCCAACACCAAAATATAACTAATGTAGAGCAAAGATATTTTGGAAATACATTTGTCACGCTGATACATTAATAACCTGTGTTAATGCCTGTAGAGAAATGAATGGGGTACCTGGCCCAGAGTGCATTGTTGTCAGATGTATCCAAGATGGTGACGGTGACGTAATCCAAGTTGACGACCCATAGACTTGACAATAGCGAATGACGTCATAATAGGTGGTGCCCGTGACGTCAGCTGATGACACGAGTACCATTGTCCAAGATGGCAGCTTTAGGTGGGAAAGTGCCATGCCCCCTACAACGCCCCCTGGTGGAAAGCTGGAATTTTGGTGTGAAATTGAATTACGTGATTCTACATGTCACCTGGCGGTCCCCTGACCTCTTTCCGACTTTGAGCATGATTGCGCGTTATCCTCTTGGAAAATAGGCGGGAACAGTTTTATATAGGAGGTAATTTTGCTCAGATTACCTCAACAGCTATGGTGAGTTAGGATAGTGTTTCCACCACTAGAGACTGCTTATGATGTCATTAATTCAAATATAATATGTTTAAATGTGTTAAAATTTGTAGAATTTTTTGAAAGTTGTTATCTACCTACAATAGTAGTGGCTTTGTGTGGTGTTACCACCACAAGACACTGACATATCAGTGCTTGTTGAGCTGTTGCTGTGGAAGGAGCTTCCGTTCAACTAGCGAGATGTTGGTGCCAGATAGGGGGCGTTTTAATAGCTGTATTGCATGCACTTATTCAGCTGAGGAGTGCATCCACAGCTCACTGCATGAAGAATGGAAGCGAGCATTAATACTTGAACATATGAAGACGATGAATAGAGTTCTGCAAATAAAAGCTTTGCATTGAGATGCATTAGACAATGCATGGAAACATCTGTTTCTGCTGGAACTGTCTGTAATTTCTAAAACCTACATATAACCTCCCATCCCACAAGAGACAACTGCCTCCGATCCAGAAGGCCAAACAATTGAGCTAGTTCTCGAGTTCACCGGTAGAGGGCGCCATGGGTCACATGATTTTGTAGTTCAGCCAGTGTACTTTATTTATTTTTGGAATAATTTATTTAGGGACGGATTTCACATAGTTTATTTATTACGCTTATACATAACACTCACCCTTACATGCTTGAAGTCGCAGTAAATAGTCTACAGACCTGCAATTTACCCGTAAATAATGCAGTACGCTGGTGTGCAGGGACAAAAATAACTCGCAAATAACCAAAATAATGCAGTACACGAAATACAGATGTGTAAACTACTCATACATCACCGAAAAAAAGCAAGTGTAATGCTACGCAAACATGCTCACAATTCTTAAGCACTGGAAAATAATGCGCTGCACAAGCATTTAATGCACGTAAAAAACGCTACATATCAACGACTCGAACCCTGGTCCTCCTAGGCGAAAAGCCCAAGTGCAGTCCCATAACACAATTAAACCACCAGATACATCTGGAATTGATAGGAAATTAAAAATGTTGGTTCTCTTTCCGGAACTCGAACTCTAGTGATCCTGGATGGAAAGCCCAAGTGCACCTCCTGACAGATGGAAACTGTCCAGGTACAGGAGAGAAAGGTTACCTTAGTGTACTTTATTTATTTTGGTCGGCAAACTGATGTAAAGATCGATCCTAATTACATAATAAAACACAAAGATCGGTCCTAATTATGCAACTATATGCATAGCATTGCACAAGAACGGCTTAAAATCGCAATACAGCTAGAAAATTAATGATACCATACAACTGGTGTTATCCTGCTTGGAAAAAATTTCGCAATAATACTGGAAACCAGCGACAGAAACACTCAAACCCTACCCTACACCTACAAGCTAGGGGGAAAAAGGCTGGGGTGTAAGTTACTATCTTTATTCTTTTATGTGGGAAATACGTTCAACTGACTAGATGCTGGTGTTGGACAGAGAAGAGTTTAAAAAGTGTATTACCTGCTAGCATATATTATCTATCATTGTTTGACGTCAGAGCGCACTGCAGACGCTTACTAAAAATCACACTACAGCGCAGGTAATCAAAGCCAATTCACACTACCACAGCTGATGGAAAAAATGCGTCACAGTTGTAATTACGCTTCGAAATTGTAAAAACAGCAAAACAGCACTCGTATTGAACAGGTAATAATGCAGCACATGTACTGGGGAAAATCTTCACTTTAAAAGACTGCAGAGGAGGCGGTAGTTGAAGTTGTGTTCTCCTCGATTTATAATCACAAACTGCCGAAAATCGAGGCTCTCTCCCCTCACTCCACCTACACGATGGACGGACCGACAGAGGGAGCTATTCCACCAACAGCCTCATGACCCGCGCTGGCTGCTGTCCAACTTAAGATGATGGTACATGTGTTGCAGAAGGCTCCCATGACATGCTCCACCAGCTTGTGGATTCAACTTCGAACATAGAACACATCTACATCTACATCCATACTCCGCAAGCCACCTGACGGTGTGTGGCGGAGGGTACCCTGAGTACCTCTATCGGTTCTCCCTTCTATTCCAGTCTCGTATTGTACATGGAAAGAAGGATTGTCGGTATGCTTCTGTGTGGGCTCTAATCTCTCTGATTTTATCCTCATGGTCTCTTCGCGAGATATACGTAGGAGGGAGCAATATACTGCTTGACTCTTCGGTGAAGGTATGTTCTCGAAACTTTAACAAAAGCCCGTACCGAGCTACTGAGCGTCTCTCCTGCAGAGTCTTCCACTGGAGTTTATCTATCATCTCCGTAACGCTTTCGCAATTACTAAATGATCGTGTAACGAAGCGCGCTGCTCTCCGTTGGATCTTCTCTATCTCTTCTATCAACCCTACCTGGTGCGGATCCCACACTACTGAGCAGTATTCAAGCATTGGGCGAACAAGCGTACTGTAACCTACTTCCTTTGTTGTCGAATTGCATTTCCTTAGGATTCTTCCAATGAATCTCAGTCTGGCATCTGCTTTACCGACGATCAACTTTATATGATCATTCCATTTTAAATCACTCCTAATGAGTACTCCCAGATAATTTATGGAATTAACTGCTTCCAGTTGCTGACCTGCTATTTTGTAGCTAAATGAAAAGGGACCTATCTTTCTATGTATTCGCATCACATTACACTAGTCTACATTGAGATTCAATTGCCATTCCGTGCACCATGCGTCAATTCGCTGCAGATCCTCCTGCATTTCAGTACAATTTTCCATTGTTGCAACCTCTCGATACACCACAGCATCATCTGCAAAAAGCCTCAGTGAGCTTCCGATGTCATCCACCAGGTCATTTATGTATATTGTGAATAGCAACGGTCCTATGACACTACCCTGCGGCACACCTGAAATCACTCTTACTTCGGAAGACTTCTCTCCATTGAGAATGACATGTTGCGTTCTGTTATCTAGGAACTCCTCAATCCAATCACACAATTGATCTGATGGTCCGTATGCTCTTACTTTGTTCATTAAACGACTGTGGGGAACTGTGTCAAACGCCTTGCGGAAGTCAAGAAACACGGCATCTACCTGTGAACCCGTGTCTAAGGCCCTCTGAGTCTCGTGGACGAATAGCGCGAGCTGGGTTTCACACGACCGTCTTTTTCGAAACCCATGCTGATTCCTACAGAGTAGATTTCTAGTCTCCAGGAAAGACATTATACTCGAACATAATACGTGTTCCAAAATTCTACAACTGATCGAAGTTAGAGATATAGGTCTATAGTTCTGGACATCTGTTCGATGTCCCTTCTTGAAAACGGGGATGACCTGTGCCCTTTTCCAATCCTTTGGAACGCTTCGCTCTTCTAGAGACCTACGGTACACCGCTGCAAGAAGGGGGGGCAAGTTCCTTCGCGTACTCTGTGTAAAATCGAACTGGTATTCCATCAGGACCAGCGGCCTTTCCTCTTTTGAGCGATTTTAATTGTTTCTCTATCCCTCTGTCGTCTACTTCGATATCTACCATTTTGTCAACTGTGCGACAATCTAGAGAAGGAAGCTCAGTGCAGTCTTCCTCTGTGAAACAGCTTTTGAAGAAGACATTTAGTAATTCGGCCTTTAGTCTGTCATCCTCTGTTTCAGTACCATTTTGGTCACAGAGTGTCTGGACATTTTGTTTTGATCCACCTACCGCTTTGACATAGGACCAAAATTTCTTAGGATTTTCTGCCAAGTCAGTACATAGAACTTTACTTTGGAATTCATTGAAAGCCTCTCGCATAGCCCTCCTCACACTGCATTTCGCTTCGCGTAATTTTTGTTTGTCTGCAAGGCTTTGGCTATGTTTATGTTTGCTGTGAAGTTCCCTTTGCTTCCGGAGCAGTTTTCTAACTCGGTTGTTGTACCACGGTGGCTCTTTCCCATCTCTTATGATCTTGCTTGGCACATACTCATCTAACGCATATTGTACCACGGTTTTGAACTTTGTCCACTGATCCTCAACACTATCTGCACTTGAGACAAAACTTTTGTGTTGAGCCGTCAGGTACTCTGTAATCTGCTTTTTGTCACTTTTGCTAAACAGAAAAATCTTCCTACCTTTTTTAATATTTCTATTTACGGCTGAAATCATCGATGCAGTAACCGCTTTATGATCGCTGATTCCCTGTTCTGCATTAACTGATTCAAATAGTTCGGGTCTGTTTGTCACCAGAAGGTCTAATATGTTATCGCCACGAGTCGGTTTTCTGTTTAACTGCTCAAGGTAGTTTTCAGATAAAGCACTCAAAAATATTTCACTGGATTCTTTGTCCCTGCCACCCGTTATGAACGTTTGAGTCTCCCAGTCTATATCCGGCAAATTAAAATCTCCACCCAGAACTATAACATGGTGGGGAAATCTACTCGAAATATTCTCCAAATTATTCTTCAGGTGCTGAGCCACAACAGCTGCTGAGCCACAACAGCTGCTGAGCCACAACAGCTGCTGAGCCCGGGGGCCTATAGAGACATCCAATTACCATGTCTGAGCCTGCTTTAACCGTGACCTTCACTCAAATCATTTCACAATTCGAATCTCCGTCAATTTCCTTCGATACTATTGCACTTCTTATCGCTATAAACACGCCTCCCCCTTCACTGTCCAGCCTATCTCTGCGGTATACATTCCAATCCGAGTTTAGGATTTCATTACTATTTATGTCTGGTTTCAGCCAACTTTCTGTTCCTAGTACTATATGGGCGTTGTGACCGTTTATTAATGAGAGCAGTTCTGGGACCTTTCTATAGACGCTCCTGCAGTTTACTATTAGCACATTAATATTGTTATTCCTTGTTGCATTTTGCCTACTCCTGCCTTTCCGCGTCTCAGGAGGCGTCTTGTCGGGTCTAGGGAGGGAATTCTCTAACCTAAAAAAACCCCATGTGCACTCCACACGTACTCCGCTACCCTCGTAGCCGCTTCCGGCGTGTAGTGCACGCCTGACCTATTCAGGGGGACCCTACATTTCTCCACCCGATAGCGGAGGTCGAGAAATTTGCACCCCAGCTCTCCGCAGAATCGTCTGAGCCTCTGGTTTAAGCCTTCCACTCGGCTCCAAACCAGAGGACCGCGATCGGTTCTGGGAACGATACTACAAATAGTTAGCTCTGATTCCACCCCGCGAGCGAGGCTTTCCGCCTTCACCAACTCCGCCAACCGCCTGTACGAACTGAGGATGACCTCTGAACCCAGACGGCAGGAGTCATTGGTGCCGACATGAGCAACAATTTGCAGTCGGGTGTACCCAGTGCTCTCTATCGCCGCCGGTAGGGCCTCCTCCACATCTCGGATGAGACCCCCCGGCAAGCAGACAGAGTGAACACTGGCCTTCTTCCCCGAACTTTCCGCTATTTCCCTAAGGGGCTCCATCACCCGCCTAACGTTGGAGCTCCCATGTCTGCAGAAACGCCTGGGAAAGATCATAAGTAACGCTCTATGATCGAAGCGCTGGAGATATGCAGGTCTCTGTTTGTTGTAATTTGGTGTATATAGCGTGGTCCATCTGCAGTTTCAGATGAGATTATCTCGAAAACTATACATTGGGTAAAAATAGTGGGTAAGACAAGCTCATAAGTTCAAAGGGGGGCATCAAATGATACTACATGTGACCCCCAGCCCACGCCCCACCACCCTCCTGGGGTGGGTCAGGGGGCAACTTTTAAATCTTAAATGGAAGCACCCCTTTTTTTATTACAGATTCGGATTCTCCATAAAAACATAATCAATTTTTGTCTGAAACATTTTTTAAACCATTGACAGATGGCGCTGGAATCGAGAATAAAGTAAAGTTGGGGAATGATTTCTTTATAGTTATCCAAGAAAGACGCTTCAAATCGGTAAAAAATGCGAAACAATTCTTTCGTTACGCCAAATTTAGCTATTTTTGTACAAAATGTACCGTATTCTACTTTTAGCGTTACTCTGGAACAACGATATGGACGTAGCAGAATGATGTTCCCATGGTGTCTTTTATTAGTGTAAGACCCTTTGCCTCTCACAAGCTGGGGTGCTTCATTAGTGTGAATCCCCTTGCCTCTCGCAATTTGGAGTGCTTAATTAATGAAATTAGCCACAAAGAAATTGTTAAAAAATTTTCCCATTTGCTTCAGTGCATAAAGTCAATCGTCTGCGAAAGTTGTCCACAGTTTTGAGCAGCACATCCCGTGGTGTGGCTGCACACCCTCTTCGAATGCTTTGCTCGATGTCATTTCGGGTTGTGGGCTGTCTGTCACAAACAATGTTTTTTTAAATAACCCCACAAGAAAAAAAATCTGGCGATGTTAGGTCTGGTGAACGTGGAGGCCACTGAATTGGCCTGCCACGACCTGTGCATCGGCCAGGGTACTATACATTTAAAATCATCCGCAAATTTTTAGCATAATGGGGAGCTGCTCCATCCTGTTCGAACCACATTCGTTACCTAGTTTCTAAATCAACATCTTCGATTAGTCCATTAGCTCCAACAAATCATCACCGAGAAGTTGTAAATAAGATACCCCAGTAATATTTCAGTCACAAACATACGGTCGTATCAAGCAACCGTTTAAAATTGCATACCAGACCATTAACGACCATTTGTGTTGATTGGCAACGGGTCTGTATCATTTTAGATTGCCATGACAATCATGACTATTTAATTCGCCATTGTTTCTGAATGTGGCTTCATCAGTGAACATAACATATCTAAAAAATCATTTTCACTTCTTATAATTTTCAAGGCCCATTGGCATAAATGCACGGATATTTGCATATCTTTCGGCGTTAATGCCTGTGTCTGTGTGATATGATACACATATTTATGTGTCTTCAAAATCTTCAAAACTGTTGATTTCATTATTCCAGATTGCCCCTTAATAGCACGACTACTCACCTCGGGGTCCACTTAAACAGAGGCGAGAACTGTAAGGGTGAGAGTGTCGGTTTCACTGTATTCGTGATGACGAGGTGGGCGGTGCATGTATCTATTCAGAGCTCGTCGAGTGCAATTTCGAATAATATTTTCGCTTGGATGTCTTCTGTCTGGGAAACGATCCGCATACAATTGGAAAGCTGCAGCCTAATTGTTACGGCATTCACCCAAAATTAACATCATATCAACAATCTCTGTAAGAGGATAGTGAGCCATGTTTCGCTAAACAATAATTTACTTTCATCAGATGATGTTTACAGTTCACAATCTGAAAGTTAAGTGACGTCTGACTGCATTGCACTGACCTTTATACTGAACCATAGTTCACTGTTTGGCCACGGTAGCGCCACAGTCGGGTTAGTAATTCAATTGGGAAGAGTTCCCTAACGAGATTTTAAACCACTCCGCCTCCCTCCAACAAAAACTGGCGGGTAGCACACATTTTGTAAAAAAAAACCTTAATTTGGCGTAATGAAAGAATTGGTGCACGTTTTGTATCGATTTGGTGTGTCCTTCTCGGATCTTTTACATAAATCGGAGTTCTTTCCCAATTTTCGTTTTTCCTCGATTTCAGCGCCGTCTGTCAATGGTTTAAAAAATGTTTCAGAGAAAACTTTATCACTTTTTTATGGAGAATCCTAATGTGCAATAAAAAACTGGGGGTTTCCATTTAAGGTTTAAAAGTTTCCACCCGCTCTACCTAAGAGGGTGGGGTTTGGGGGTCATGTGTAGTATCATTTGATGTCCCCCTTTCAGCTTACGAACTTGTTTGACCCACTACTTGTAACCGATGCATATTTTTTGAGATAATCTCATCCGAAACTTCAGATGGACCACCCTCATCTACTTACATCCACGATGGTACTCGAAAAGTAGCGGAGGTGGTGTTTGGCGATGACACAGAAATTGGTAAGCATACTGCCACGTCATTGGTCGGTGTTGAAATTATGATAAAATTGCTCGAATTGTTCGCACTATCAACTCTGATGCTTATTATTACAGTACATTGACGGTGTCTTCTCCGTCCTAACAGTCCAGGTACTCTGTTCGTTACCGGATAATGTGATTTACACTGTGCGATGTTTAGTTTCCTGGGGGAGTCAATGGAACAAACGTGTTGATGTCAGTTTAGAATCGGACAAAGGCGTCAAAGTCTTGGCAGAAAAAAATGTGTGCCAGTGTACACAGTGTGTTACAGCAGAAAAAGCGGCGTATCAAACAGTGAAACAGGGTCCCTCTCCTGCGACTGATGACATGTGGGAGAAGGTTCTCGTACAGTACAGGTGATGAAACTCTACACCGGTCTGTGCAAGCGATGTCGACCATTGGCCGCCTGTTCCAATGGATAAATACCTGTATATTTAATAGGATCGCAGAATATGCTTGATGCCGGCGTGTAGGTAGTATTCGTTTTCGATATATCAGAGGAGAGAGATGCGGTAAAAAATCTATCAGAAGAAATTAATGGAGCGTTTATAGTTCATGATTTTTCTCTGCTGTATGGTACAGAATAACGATGATAGAATGTTTGGGTGACAAATGTGAATGGATCCTGGTGGATAAGGATCTGAATCGATGTTGAGTCATCCTAATTTCCCCAGCAAGAAGTAGCTCTTCTTACTGTCTTCGTGTTGCAGGAGCAGGCATCATTTGACGCTGACCTTACAGGCTGCAGAATGTGGTGGATACTGCTCTCTCCAACTTCTGGCTAAAATTGTTATAACTGATCTCGCTATCAACTGCGGCATCTATTACAGTACATCGCTCCATATCAATGGCATCTTTCCAATCCGAGCTGTCCAGTCAGTTCGCTGTTGATTACCGCATAATTATTAACTGCCACCACTCCGTTGAGATGGAGGGAACCTTGACGGAGCACTGTATATGTGCTACTTGTCGCTGTGGAACATGGGATTAAATGTAGAGGTCATCACCTTAATACAGTTGTTTGGAAGCGTTACTCATTGCTACAGACTCGCCCTGTTTCCATATCCAATCATATGCTGTGATAACCTACACATGCCTTTGTTATTTTTTTTATTTTTTCACCAATAAGAAAACAGTATCTCTTTTTACTTGTGCTATCCCATACGTGTTGTGAACATCACCTTCCAGTAATGTTCAACACGAGAATAGTAATCATGCACATGACTGCAAAATGAAGGAACAATGCTTTTCGAAACTGAGCACCTAGACATCCACTACCCTATTGATGGGAAGATGAGATTAACTGTACAGGTAATCACCTTCGAATAGTTGTTGGAAGTGCTCTACAATAACGCAAACTCTTCCAGTGCCCATATGCTGCCATTCTTCCACATTTCTGTCAATGAGAAACATCGAAACTGTGCTTTATTTCTACCAGCCTGTGGTGTGGTAGCTGTATAGTTTATGCCATGTGACGTTCAGTTTTCTGTGAGAGCCACAGGATCGACAGGTGTTAATGTCGGTTTAGCAGCAGCTGACATGGCTCTGTAAGTCATGGTAGAAAAACAAAGTATGGCGGTGTACACTGATTGGGTGCTTCACAACCGAAAAAAATGAATTAAACTGCTTATGAAGTAGCAATACAGGAAACCTCTCTTGTGATTGATAGTCTGATGGATGTGGTCGTCCTACGGTACAGCTGATGAAACTTTACACCGGTTTGTGGAAGCGACTTCCATCACGAACCAGCTGCTCCAGTAAACCAATACATATATACAGAATGAGATTTTTCACTCTGCAGCGGAGTGTGCGCTGATATGAAACTTCCTGGCAGATTAAATCTGTTTTCCGGACCGAGGCTTGAACTCGTGACCTTTGCCTTTCACAGCCAAGTGCTCTACTATCTGAGCTACTCAAGCACGACTCTCACCCCGTCCTCACAGCTGTACTTCCGCCAGTACTTCGTCTGCTAACTTCCAAACATTACAGAAGCTATTCTGCAAACCCTGCAGAACTAGCACTCTTGAAACAAAGGATATTGCGGAGACATGGCTTAACCACAGTCTGGGGTATGTTTCCAGAATAAGATTTTCACACTGCAGTGGAGTGTGCGCTGATATGAAACTTACTGGCAGATGAAAACTGTGTGCACTTTGGAAACATCCCCCCGGCTATGACTAAGCCATATCTCCGCAATATCCGTTAGTTCAGGAGTGCTAGATCTGCAGGTTTGCAGAAGAAATTCTGTAAAGTTTGGAAGTTAGGAGACGAGGTACTGGCGGAAGTAAAGCTGTGAGGACGGGTCACGAGTTATGCTTGGGTAGCTCAGATGGTAGAGCATTTTCCCGCGAAAGTCAAAGGTTTCGAGTTCGAGTCTCTGTCCGGCACACAGTTTTAATCTGCCAGGAAGTTTCATACCAGGGCACACTCCGCTGCAGAGTGAAAAACTGATTCTGGAAACATCTCCAGGCTGTGGCTAAGCCATGTCTCCACAATATCCTTTCTTTCAGGAGTGCTAGTTCTTCAAGGTTCATGGAAGAGCTTCTGTAAAGTTACAGATACAGGAGGAAGTAAAGCTGTGAGGACGGGGCATGAGTCGTGCTTTGGTAGCTCAGATGGTAGAGCACTTGCCTGAAAGGCAAAGGTCCTGAGTTCGTGTCTCGGTCCGGCACACAGTTTTAATCTGCCAGGAAATTCCAGTACATGTATATTTCATAAGATCGTCACATACGCTTGGGTGATAGACATGAATGCACTCTGAGTGCCATAGATCTCCTTCATCGTACCTGTATGTAGATCGGAGATATGTCGCAAAATCTTCGTCCTTCCTCTATGCGATGTATGATGTGTAGTCTTCCTAATTTTCCCAACACGAAACACCACTGTAACTGGTCATAGTAAATCTTTACTACCTTGTGTTGCAAGGGAAAGCTTCGTCTGGCTCTGGCCTTACACACTGCACACGGTTGGCGTAACTAGGCAACCATGATCCCATTTCCACTGAATGGTCAGTTGCATTGACTCAGCTTGTCTTGTTTCCCGATAGGATGCGGAAGGTGTTAGATATAGTGCTCTCTGACCTCCACACAGGTCAGACTTAAATTGGGGCGATCACATAGACTAAGCTGCATAGATGGTGGGGGGCGTAGACTTAGATGCAGTTAGTCTCTAAAAAAACAGCAGTGGAGTTTCTGTCGTTTGGGATCCTTAGCACATAGGTTCGAGAAACGTGACGCGTTTCGATATATGAGAGTGCCACGAAAATGATTCACCAGTGGCTGTAATCATTAAAAGATGTCTCTACAGGATCCAACGCAAGTAAGCGGTTGAGTGGATAGTCTTGAGTCCAAATCGCGATCAGCTCTTCTACCAGAAAGCATAACACTATCAGCGGCTCGTGTGTGTACCTGATAATCAAGACCGTTCATTATGCGGGGGCCGGCCGGTCCGGCTGAGCGGTTCTAGGCGTTTCAGTCCGGAGCCGCGAGACCGCTACGGTGGCAGGTTCGAATCCTGCCTCGGTCATGGATGTGTGCGATGTCTTTAGGTTAGCTAGGTTTAAGTAGTTCTAAGTTCTAGGGGACTGATGCCCTCAGAAATTAAGTCCCATAGTGCTCAGAGCCTTTTGAACCCTATGAGCCCATGGCTCCTCGGTCCAGGCTAGACCTTTCTCAGGAATTCTGTTGTTGTTCTGAAGCGCTCCTGTCATTCAGAGAAATACTTTTAATAGATTTCAAGGATGAGTTGTTGACATTAAATAAAAGTGTTTTCAGTCGCAGAACGAGAAGCCTATTGGAGGCATTGAGGACCTGTCTAATCTGTGACAGCTCTTCACCGCAAGTGCGCCCCCTACCCATTAGAGGCAGCTGTATCACTATACTTCAGGCAACCAAGATGCATTGGGACAACCGTCCTTTTATCTCCTAAGTTCAGTTAACGATACCTGCTTTTGTGTTGGCGAAGGACCAACATCTGAAGATGGACAGTGGCCAGGAGAAGTCACAAGGCTGCTGGTGGAGTAGCTCCCTCCGTTGGTCCATCAATCCTATAGGTGGAGTGAAGGATAGGTCTCGATTTTCGGCTGTTTGTGACTGTACATCGAGGAGAACGCAACTTCAACTACCGCCTCCTCTGCAGTCTTTTAGGATGACGATTTTCCCCAGTACATGTGCTGCATTATGACCTGTTCAATATGAGTGCTGGTTTTTCACGACAATTTCGAAATGTAATTAGAATTGTGACGCATTTTTTCCATCAGCTGTGATAGTGTGTATTGGCTTTCATTACCTGCGCTGTAGGGTGATTTTTAGTAAGCGTCTGCAGCGAACTCTGTCGTCAAGCAACGATAGATAATGTATGTTTGCAGATAATACACGTTTAAACCCATCTCTGTCCAACGCCAGCATGTAGTCAGTTGAACTCATTTCCCACCAAAACGAATAAAGATAGTAACTTACACCCCAGCCTTTTCCACCGTAGCTCGTAGGTGTAGGATTGAGTTTTAGTGTCTCTGTCGTTGGTTTCCAGTATTATTTCGAAATTTTTTCCCAGCAGGACACCACCAGTTGTATGCTATCGTTAGTTGTTGAGCTGTATTGATAATTTTTTTGCCATCCTTGTGCAACGCTATGCATATAGTTGTATAATTAGGATCTGTCTTTGTGATTAATAATGTAATTAGAATCTATCTTTACATCAGTTTGCCGATCAAAATAAATAAAGTACACTAAGCTAACTTCCTCTCCCGCATCTGCACAGTTTCCATGTATTATGGGATGCACTTGAGCCATCCATCTAGGAGCACTAGGTTTCGTGTCCCAGATAGAGCAGTGACATTTTTAATTTTCCATCAATTCCAAGTGTATCCGGTGTTTTAATTGTGTCATGGGGGTGCACTTGGACATTCTGCTCCAGAGGACCAGGGTTAGAGTAGCTGATACGTCGGGTTTTTTACGTGCATTAAATTTTTGTGCACTGGATCACTTTCCAGTCTTTAAGCATTGTGAGCATGTTTGCATAACATTACACTTGCAATATTTCTGTGATCTACGTGTAGTGTGCACATCTGTATGCTCTGTATTGCATTATTTTGGTAATTTGCGAGTTTTTGGGTATCTCACACATCACAGTACAGCAGTCTCTACGAGTAGTTTGCAAGTCTGTAGACTATTTACTGCGACTTCAAGCACGTCAAGGTGAGTGTTTTGTATAAGCGTAATAAATAAACTACTTGAAATCCGTCTCTAAATAAATTGTTCCAAAAATTAAGAAATTGCACTAGCTGAACTGCACAATCACGTGACCTATCATGGCGTCCTCTAGCGGTGAACTCGAAAACTAGCTCAGTTGTTTGGTCTTCTGGATCGGAGGCAGTTGTCTCTTGTGGGATGGCAGCTTATATGTAGGTTTTAGAAATGACAGACAGTTCCAGCAGAGACAAATGTTTCCATGCATTGTGTGATGCATCTTTAATACAACTCAATGCAAAGCATTAATTTGCAGGACTATTTATCGCCTTCATATGTTCAAGTATTTAGCACCTTCCCCAGCAACAGCTCAACAACTGATATGTCAGTGTCTTGTGGTGGTAAAACCACACAAAGCCACTACTATTGTAGGTAGATAACAAATTTCAAAAAATTCAACAAATTTTAACACACTTAAACAAATTATATTCGAATTAAATGACATTATTAGCAGTCTCTAATTGTGGCAACACTGTGCTAACTCACCCCAGCTGTAGGGGTAAGCTCTTCGAGCAAAATTCCCTTCAAAATTAAAATTTTCGAGTCCATTTTCCAACAGGATAACGCATAATCAGGCAAAAATTTGGAAAGGGGTGTGAGGGACTGCCAGGTGACCCTTAGAAGCAAATAATTCAATTTCACGCCACAACTCAAACTTCCCACCCAGTGGCGTTGCAGGGAGAATGGCACTTTCCTGCCAAAAGCTGACATCTTGGATAACAGTGCTTGTATCTTCAGCTAACGTCACCGCCGCCATCTTGAATGACGTCATGCGTTGTTGCTAATTCTTCAGGCCTCCATCATGGATGACATCATCGCCGCCATCTTGGACACATCTGACAACAATGCACTCTGGGCAAGTTTCCCTCTCATTCCTCTACTAATGACCTCAAATGTTCAATGTGAGTATGAAAAAGGTGTATGTATTGTTTTATACAGGTGCCGATTGGAGTTCCATGCTTGTGGATCAATTCAGGAAAGGTGAATGCTGTTTGTGTATGATGCTGGGGTAGTCGTCCGATGATGTTCCTCATGTGTTTGATTGGAGACAGATTTTGTTATCGACCACACTAAGGCAAACGTCGAGATCGTGTAGAGCATGTTGGGTTACAACATCGGTATGGAGCTACCGTTGTCCTGCTGGAAAACACACCCTGGAATGGTGTTTATGAATGGCAGCTCAACAGGTCGAATCACCAGACTAATGTGCATGCGATAACCACAAGAGTTCTCCTGCTGTCAAACGAAATCACACGCCAAACCATAACTCCTGGTGTAAGTCCAGTGCACCTGGCACGTAGGCAGACCCCAACTGGCCTCATTTTAACCAACACACAGCCATCACTGGCGCAAAGGCCGAACCAGGTTTCATCACGAAACACAACAGACCTCCATCCTGTCCTCCTATGAGCTCTCGTTTGACACTACTGAAGTTGCAAGTGGCGGTGGTTTGGAGTCAGTGAAGTGCATGCTACAAGGCATCTGGATCGGATTTGTCCTCGAAGTAACCGATTTATAACAGTTCGTTGTGTCATTGTGGTGCGACCTGCTGCTCAAATTGCTGCTGCAGATGCTGTACGATGCGCCAGATCCATACGCCAAACATGATGGTCTACCCTCCCGGTATTCCCAAGTGTGCCTCCGCATCATGATCATCTTGCTACCGTACATTCTCGTTACCATCACGCTCAGCAATCATGTTCAGTGCCTACATTCCTGCCAAGGCATTCTGCAATATGACAGAAGGAACCTCCAGATTACTGTAGACACATGCCATGGCCTTATTCAAACTCAGTGGCAAACAACGGCGTCTTCGTCGCTTCAAAGGTGTGTTTGAGTAACATCGACTCACCACATCCAATCTCAGGGATATCTAACACTCACAACCGTTATAGCGTGTGTATAAACTGGAATAGGCACCATGTTTCAGATGTAAAAACACGCCAACCACATTTCGTTTATGTCACAGAGGTCCTTCTCGATGTTGTGTTTTTTTTTTCGTCAGTGTAGTTATGATGTGATACATGTCGATTTCAACATCGCTTCCCTTGAATTCTCTGTTGCGTTATAGCAGAAGGCAGAATCCAACTCATTGGTTACATTCCCAAATCGTCTGAAGACATCTGCAGGTAAGAGTACATTAGTACTCATATCAAGGGACGCATACTCCAGTATATTAAAATCATCGACTCGTCCCAAATACGTAGCACATGTTCATATTCCGCACTCGTTATATCGCTACGAGTAAGTTTGCTGTAGAATGCGGCTATGTTGAGTGTGGTGTCACAGCCAGACACCTCACTTGGTAGGTGGTAGCCTTTAAATCGGCCGCGGTCCGGTAGTATACGTCGGACCCGCGTGTCGCCACTATCAGTGATTGCAGACCGAGCGCCGCCACAAGGCGGGTCTAGAGAGACTTGCTAGCACTCGCCCAAGTTGTACTGCCGAATTTGCTAGCGATGGTTTACTGACTTCTACGCTCTCATTTGCAGAGACGATAGTTAGCATAGCCTTCAGCTACGTTATTTGCTACGACCTAGCAAGGCGCCAGTATCCGTACTATTGATATTGTGAATCATGTACCATAAAGAGCGACGTTCTCCATTAATGGATTAAAGTTAAGTATTCCACCAGCTGTGTCTGTTTTTCTCAATTCTAATTCCCTTATGTTCCAGACCTCACGCCAGCCTGCGTGAGCTGAGACGCGTGCATTTCGGCCTCCTTTACTACACGGTTGGCTCTCCTGCCAACCACAACATTGGCGACGAGGCAAAACCGCGTTCGTATCGATATTGCCCTTATTTACTTGTGTAATGGCTTCTCCACAATCTCCAGATGTACTGTCCGAATTTTATCGCTTACAGAATGAGCAGACGCAGGCATTACTGTATGCCCTTGGACAGCTCGTCCAGGGTCAACGTGCGATGCAAAACGATGCGGCACCAGCCGCTTCACCACTAACGCAGCCACAACACGCTGTTGCACCAACTTTTCGACCTTTTGATGCTGCACTGGAAAGCTGGACGGAGTGGTCACGCCGATTTGGATTCCATCTCGCCGCCTACAGAATTCAAGGTAAAGAGCGGCAGCCATTTCTGTTGTCCTCCATAGGCGTGACTACATACCGTGTGATAGTCAAATTATTTCCCCGACGCGACGTAGCAACTCTGTCCTACGAAGAAATTTTGTCTGCATTAGGTGCATATTTCAAATATTCAGTCAATGTAGTTGGCAAACGGTATACCTTCTTTCGTACAAAACGTACGGCAAGTCAGACTAATCGGGAGTGGGTTGCAACCTTGCAAGGCCTTAATGGGGATTGTGCTTTTGAGTGTCAATGTGGACTCCCTTATTCAGATACTATGGTAGGTGATGCAATTGCACAGAAAGTTTCTGATGTTCGTATAAGGGAACAGATCTTGGAACTAGTCAATCCCTCCCTTCAACAAGTGTTGGTCATATTGGATCGGCAGGACACACTTGACTTTGCTCAGGATTCATTTGAAACTTCGCCAGCAGTGTGTCAGGTTAACCGGCCCGCCGTGCGAGCTGCACGGAGCAGTAAACAGCCCTCGCGCCCGGCCGCGCCGCGGCCGCCAGGCTCACAGCCACGTGTGCCGCGCCAGCAAGCAAATGCAGTGATCAAATCATGCCCGCGATCTGCTACTAAACATTCGCGTGAGAGTTGCCCGTCACGCCAAGCTATTTGCTTTATGTAATAAAAAAGGACATGTTCAGAGTAATTTCTTAGACTTTCCCGGCGATTTGATGACATCTCGTGGAAATCGGGTTTTCTGCCGGATATCAGTCTTCCAAACACGATATTTCGACGTCATTACTTGACGTTTTCATCAGGTGTTCCCTGAGACTGCTTGCTTGCTGACGCTGACGCTGGAATGACGAGACTGTCCTTGGCTCGAGGTGGTGCAATATAGACATACATATGTCGTTCCTGCAGTTCCTGTAGGGGAGAGAAATATTAATTAACAGTCTAGTCGAATGGTCCTGTCTGGTTTTACCTGAAAAAGAGAAAGACACACTCTGTTGAGGGATTAGTAAAACTTAATCCCTCAGCAGGTCAGGCCAACGCGTGGTTGGCCTGTGATGTGGTTGTTGGCCCAGTCCACGGATGAGCCGGTTGCGGGAGTGTTCCGTCCTCTCGTAGAACTTTCTGGCGATGGTGCGGAACCTTTCTCGGAGAGGCAGGATCCCGGTGTCCTCGTGGAGTTGGCGCGTCGAAAAGCGCCTCGGAAGATGCAAAGCAGTCTTCAGAGCGCGGTTCTGTATCCGTTGCAGAGTCAATGTGAGCATCTGCGGCTTTCCCCCAGACCACGGCCGCATACTCTAACAGTGGGTGAACCAATGTTAGGTAAAGCGTGATGCCGTGTTGCGGTGGCAATGTCGACTGCGGGTTTAGCAGTGGATACAGGGCGCGGAGGCGTCCAATTGCTCTCCCTTTCACATCACGGATGTGATGCTTCCAGGTGAGCCTGCGGTCTAGGGTAACCCCTAGGTATTTCGCCGTCCCACTCCATGGGATAGGTTCTCCCAGGATTTCGAGCGGCGTAAGCCCTGGCGGCAGAAGTCTTCGAGTGAAGACGACTGCCTGGCTCTTTGTGGCGTTGAATTTCAACTGCCACTTTGTTGCCCATGAGCCCAAGGCGTCGCACCCGCGTTGGAGGCGGTTTCTCAGCACCTGGGCATTCATGCTGCGTGTGAACAGGGCTGTATCATCAGCGTACAGCGCCAGTTCGACTCCTGCCACTTTCGGTGCGTCTGCAGTGTACAGGGAGTACAGCGAGGGGCCGAGAACCGACCCCTGCGGCACCCCTGCACGTATCTGCCGGTCTGTGGACGTACCGTCGTCAGCCCTCACGTGGAAGGTTCGTTCGGACAGGTACGACCGCAGCAACGTCATGTGAGTCGTCGGTATCCCTTGTTCAAAGAGTTTGAACTCGAGACCGTCGTGCCACACCGAGTCAAACGCTCGGGAGACGTCGAGGAACACTGCGCCAAGGAATTCCCTTGTTTCCAGTGCCCTCATGGCCGGTTCTACCACCCGCAACAGCTGGTGGGAAGTGGCATGCTCTTCTCGGAATCCGAACGACTCGTCCGGGTTCATGCTCTCCTGGGTGACGTGTCGCATCAGTCATCTCGCGCACAGCCTCTCGAAAACTTTCGAGAGGGACGGGAGTAGGCTGATGGGTCGGTAGCTCGATGCCTGGCGTGGGTCCTTGCCGGATTTCAGGATGGCCACGACCTCCGCGTGTTTCCACGCAGAGGGGTAGTCACCCGATCGGAGAATCTCGTTGAAAACATCGGCAAGTTGCCGGTGTAGGCCCGGTGGAAGGTTCTTCAGCAGGAGGTTTGTGACGCCATCGCTGCCTCCGGCCTTCTTGGGGTTGAGCGAGCGAAGTTGCACAGCAACTTCCTCCTCCGTTATCGGCTCGATAACGTCGCCTTCCTCCCTTGCAGCGCGGAAGGTTGGTAGTTCCTCGTGGACTCGCCGTATGTGGTCGTCGTCGATGACGTCGGCCACCGGTCTGAAGGTGGCTGCAAAGGCGTCAGCCAGGACGCTGTCTTTCGCGTCGGGGTCGCTGCGAAGTCGTTCCCGACCTGTAAAGGCGGTATTCGCTGTCGCCGGCGTAGGAAGGACTTCACCACCCTCCATGCACTGCCATCCTCAGGATTGAGGGTAGACACAAGGTCTTCCCATTCCTGGTTCCGGTGATGCTCGACTGCTGCCTTAATTTCCCATCTCATGCGGTTTAATCGGCGCTTCGTGTCTGGTAGGCGAGTGAGCTGCCATTCACGAAACAGTCGGTTCTTCTCGGTGATCGCGTCCAGGATAGGGCGCGGTAGCTGTCGCGAGAAGTCTCGTGGTCCTTGGCGACGTCTCAGCGTGGCTTCCTCCGCTGCTCGGAGTATTCTTCGGGTGAATGCTAGGGCGGCGTCTGCCCCTACCACGGTGGGGTTTGGCGCGTCCTCGAGCAGTTCGAGCGCTTTCATCTGAAAGCGCTCGGCGTCGAGCCTGCGATAGCTCGGACGGCTGTCTGGAAGAGAAGTTCCGGCCACGTCGAGGCCAAAAATGACCGGTACGTGGTCGGAGGAGAGAACGTTACGCGTCTCGGCGGTCGCGAAGTGCCAGATGCCCTTCAGAAGGGCAATATCGAGCACGTCGGGCTGTCCCCGTGCAGGGAAGATCGTGGGGTCAAACGGCCCCATGGTGACCGCGCCGTTGGGTGAACAACGCGGGAGAGGCGGCGCCCGCTGCGGCTAACAGTTCGCGAGTTCCATTCGGTGTGTTTCGCATTTAAATCCCCGGCAATGAAAACTCGCCCCTCCAGCGACAGCAGGACGTCGAAGTCGGCTTCGTCTAGCGGTTTGCTAGGCTGCCGATAGACCGACACGAAAAGAATCTTTCTGGCGGTGGTGTTGACGGCCACTCCCGTGGCTTCCAGCGCGTTGAGCGCCGGCTGTTGAACTCGGTGGTGGCGCAGTGACTTCTTCACGTAGATGGCAGTGCCGCCCCCATAGGTGGCTCTGTCATCACGGTAGCCCTTGTCACCAGTAGTGGCCAACCTGTTTATGGAGAAGTTTGAGGACGAGGCTCTTACAACTGCCACTTACCAGCCAACATTCTTCCTGAGATACGTTGCTGACACATTTGTCATTTGGCCACATGGTCGTGAAAAACTGGAAGACTTCCTGGACCACCTGAACTCAAGGCATCCGAATATTAAATTCACCATGTAGCTAGAAAAGAATGGTCAGCTGCCGTTTCTGGATGTCCTGGTGAAGAAGAAGGCGGATGACACCTTCAGCCACAGTGTGTACCGAAAGCCAACACACACAGATCTATACCTACAGGCCGACAGCTGCCACCACCCAGCACAAAAGACCGGGGTGCTTAGAACACTCGTACACCGAGCCCAGACACTGTCTGACACTGACAGCCTGGCAGGGGAACTTGAACATCTTCAAAAAGTGTTTGCTAACAACGGATTCTCATCCAGGGACATCCGCAGAGCTCTACATTCCACCAGACGTCAGGATACACCGGAGAACGAGCAAGAAGAAGAAATCAAGAAACTGGCATTTTTACCGTATGCCGTGCCTGTCTCTGCCAAGATCAGCAGAATACTAATTAAACATAACGTCAAGCGTGTCTTCTGCCCACCTAGTAAAATCAGGACTGTACTTGGAACAGTCAAAGATGACCTGGGCTTAAGGAAGCCTGGCATTTACAATATTCCTTGTGAATGCGGTATGTCCTACATTGGCCAAACGACTAGAGCGGTGGAAATCAGATGTAACGAACACCAGCGACATACCAGGCTAAGGCAGGCCACAAAATCAGCAGTAGCAGAACACTGCCTAGAATTGGAACATTCCATGGATTATGAGAACACCAAGGTCATGGTCCAGGCCCCCAGGTTCTGGGATAGTGTCATCACTGAATCTATAGAGACAAAGATGGCACAAAACTTGATTAACCGGGAAGCAGGATACCAGCTAAGCACTGCATGGAACCTGGCATTCGAACTGCTGAAGCAATGCCGGAGAAAATATGTTTCCAACACCAACAACGAGCCTCAGACATCCGCACACTGCGGGCATGAACCAAGAAGCCAACACCAGGAAGCCTCAGCCGCAGTCGGAGACGGCCAGAGAGGGAGCGGACGGAATAGGGAACGTCCAGAGCGGCATTGGAGCGCCACTCGCGGGTGCGGACCGAGAAGGGAACACCAGGAGGCCATGACCGCAGTTGGAGGCGGCCAGAGCGGGCGCGGACGGAATAGAGAACACCTAGAGCTGCAGGATAGCGCGACTAGCGGGCGCGGACCGACTAGGGAACACCAGGCACCGGGCAGGCATAAATATGCGACCCGGTCCAGCAAGCAGCCAGGCTCAGGGAACACCTGATGAAGACGTCAAGTAATGACGTTGAAATATCGTGTTTGGCAGCCGCTGATATCCGGCAGAAAACCCGATTTCCACGAGATGTCATGTTCAGAGTGTTTGCCAGAGAAAGCTCAGATCGGAAGCTCAAAACCGTTCCAGGCCCTTTGCTTCGCGCCGGAATCTGAATCGAACCAAGGATACTCATACTCGCGAAACTTCGCCCATGGAAATTCATCTAGTTCATTCCGCTCCGCGCAGTGCCACTATCTCTAACAGTGACTGTGTTCATCCCAAAAATAGTGAGCGTCGACATCGCCGGAACTCCCGTCAAGTCGCAGGTGATTATGTGCCAGTGTCAGTTCACGTTGCGCGAAACAGTCGCTCTTGTCGTCAGCAGGACAATAAACTTTTGTAGACTTGGACATGAAGGGCAAAGCGAAACCATTCCAGCTCGATACAGGAGCTGCAGTTTCCCTGATCAATCACGACACTTACAAACTTCTGGGCACACCTCCGTTGCGTGCCGCAAATGTTAAGCTACGTAGCCATTCCCGTCAAAACATCCCTGTGTTAGGACAGTGCAGCCTTCTTGCAACATACAAAGGACAAACAAAACTTGTGTCATTTTACGTCCTTCGTTCTTCTTCTACAGTGAACTTGCTTGGTTTCGATTTATTTCAGTTGTTTAATTTGTCTATAGTAAATCAGGTCTTATCAGTGAACCAGACTGTGCCTTCAAACAGTGTTTCTCGTCTATGTGAAAAATTTGCAGACATTTTTGCACCGGGCCTCGGTTGCATGGATCAACAAAACTATGTGCAGACTTACCATCACTAGTCTTCAGCGAATCTTACCTGTGATATCCTTTCACTCTGAATTTTAATCCCACTGTTGAAGTTTTCTTTTATTTCCGCCATTCCTTCTTCGATATACATATTGAACAGTAGGGGCGAAACACTAAACCCCTGCTTTACACACTTTTAATGCGAGCACTTCGTTCTTGGTCTTCCAGTCTCATTGTTCCCTCTTGGTTCTTGTACATATTGTATATTACCTCTCTTTCTCTATAGTTTACGCCTATTTTATTTAAAATTTCGAGTATCTTGCAGCATTTCACACGCCCGAACGCTTTTTACGGATCGAAACATCCTAAGAGTGTCATGATTTTTCTTTATTCTTGCTTCCAATATCAGCCGCAACGTCAGAACTGCCTCTCTGAGGGGCTTTACTTTTCCTAAAGACAAACCGATCGTCATCTAACAGATTCTCGATTTTCTTTTCTATTCTCCTGTAGAGTGTTCTTGTCAGCTACTTGTATGCACGAACAGTTTAGCTAATAATGCGGTCGTTCTAGCAGTTAACTGCTTTGCCGTCTGACGTAACTAAACCAGTCCCATACGTTCTACATTCCAACGTCAATAGTCGTTTTGTTGCTATTTCCCCCAATGAGTTAAAACATTTCGATGGAATTTTACCTGTGTCCTCTGCCTTACTTCATTTTAAGTCGTCCAAAGCTCTGTTAAATTCTGATTTTAAAACTGGATGCTTTATTTCGCCTCTTGTTCTGTCACGTCATCAGACAAATGCTCCCCCACGTCCTCTCGTCTTTGCATTTAACAGTGCAATTTCCATTGTACGCTTAATGTTACCGCCTATGCTTTTAATTTCAGCAGAGTTGTTTTGACTTTTCTTTATTCTGAGTCAGTACTACTAACAATCATTTTTTTTCGATTTACTCATGCAACCTTTTCGTCTTAGCTTCCCTGCGCTTCCTGTTGATTTCATTACTAAATGACTTGTATTTCTGTTTGCCTGAATTTCCCTGAATAGTTTTGTACTTCTCTCTTTCGTCGATAAACTGAAATATATCTTCAGTTACCCAAGTTTACTTCACAGTTACCATCCTTGTACCTATGTTTCTTTCCAACTTCTGTGATAGCCATCTCTAGAAATATTCATTCATCGTCAAGTGAACTGTCTATCGAATTATTCATTATCATAAAATGTAAAGCCTCAGAAAACTTCAAGTGTACTTCTTCATTCCTTGGAAATTCAATATCCCACTTCATTACACATTGATTCTTCCTCACTAGTCTCTTAAACGCCAGCCTACTCTTCATCATTACTAAATTCTGATCTGAGTCAATATCCGCTCCCGGGTACGACCTACAATCCAGTATCTGATTATGGCATCTCTGCCTGATCGTGATGTAATCGAACTGATATTTTCCAGTGACGTCGGCCTTTCACATGTGCACTCCCTCCTCCCGTGATTCCTGAACAGAGTAGTCTCTATTACTAGCAGAAATTTACTGCAGAAATCAATTGGTCTTTTTCGTATCTCATTCCTATTATCAAGCCCATGTTCTCCAATAACCCTTTCTTCTATTCCTCCCCCTACAACCACATTCAAATCCTCCCATAATTACCCGTTCAGTATCTTCTTATACTTTCTCCACCCTTTCATCGTCTGCCGCCGACGTCGGCAAGTGTACCTGAACTATTGTTGTCGATGGTGGTTCGTTGTCGATTCTGATGAGAACAACCCTAAACACTGAACTGTTCACGGTAAATCACTCTTAGACCACCTTTCCTGTTCATAAGGAATCCTTCTCGTGTTGGACCGCTGTCTGCTGCTGTTGACATAACCCTGTACTCGTCTCCTTTCCTATTTTACGGACTCTCACTGTATCTAGAGGGAGCTTTAACATTTCGCTTTAAAGATTTTGTAGCTTCCCTACCACGTCCAGAATTCTCACAGTCCACTTCCTGACTCGTAGAACGTTACTCTTCGGTTGGTTATTCAAACTTCTCCTCCTGGTCACCTCTACGTTGGCTGTTCGCTCCCGGAAATCCGAATGCTGGACTAGACCAGAATCTTTTCCCGCTTTAAGTTCTGGTTGGCTCTGAGCACTATGGGACATAACATCTGAGGTCATCAATCCCCTAGATCTTAGAACTTAAACCTAACTAATCTAAGGACATCACACACATCCATGCGCGAGACAGGATTCGAACCTGCGACCGTAGCTGTCTAAAACCGTTCGGCCACTCCGTCCGGCTTTCCCGCTTACACTTTTGTAATTAGTGTCCATATGTCCTGTGGATACACATTATGTGCGTTCAATGTTGTGGTTTCCTTTGCATTCTGCATCCTCATGTCGTTTGATCATTGCTGATTCTTTCGTCTTCTAGGGGCAGGTTCCCACCCCAAATGCAAGAGAGTGCCCTGAACCATTGTCCGTTCCTCCACCCCCTTTGAGAGGGCCGTTGTCAGAACGTGGGTGACTTCTTATACCGAAGGTGTTCTGCCACCGTTGCTGATGACTTTTATTCAGAAGGTTGGTGATAGGGTCTAACCCAGGAGCGAGGGCGTTTTGATTACTAGCCAGAGACGGCATCCCCTAGACTACAAGTGCACAGGCTGCGGTAACATGGATGCAAAACACCAGGTTGTGTTGATACTACTTTCGGCTGGAAACGTAACAATTACAGATCAGGTCTGGTCTGTGGAGATGAAAAGCGAAACTGTGATGATGTTGGTGGCAACAGTCGTTCGCTAGACGTGGGTTGTGGCGATTTCAGAGTTTCTGTGACAGAACATTCCTATAGCAAACATCACAACAAACATCTAAGTATCATCTTAGACAACAATCGTAAAAAAAGATTAATGCAGCGACTGCTGCTTACTCATATACTCGGCAATAGCTCAAACGCTGGGAGTTGTCTCAAGTCTCTTCTTTTAAAAATACGTAAGAATTACTCATGTATGTTTGATTGTGATTCCTCCTCCACCGCTATAGAATAATCTACAAGGCAATGCTTTAGATTAGAATACACTGTATATGAACACCATTTACACACACATGTTTAGAGTAATGTACCACTAATAAATGAATCGCTTCTTTCGCATTACGCTGCTGTTGGTTCTCTAACATCTCCTTCTACTGCCGGTCCTAAGCCCTAATAAAAGAGGAAGCTTAGCTTATAGAGAACCCGTAAAAAATTTATCAGAAAACAGCGTGAGGCAACCTCTAAAGCTCAGTAACACAGCTGTAACAATTGGCTCGAAAAAATGACCCCCAGTTATCTTTAACTTATTAGCGTGATATACGCGTCTACAAAGTATGCAGCTACCCCAGACTCTACTAAATTTCTCGGTTGTCGGATTTCGAAGAACATCATGCGGGAAAGTACCTGAGCTTCGCAAACCTCATCATCCATGAGCAAAACATTTCATAGGTACTAAAACCCAAATACATCTCTAAAACATGGAAAATTAAAGCAACTGACAGATATACTAGAGAAACATCTAAATCCTGACACAATAAGGAATGACAAATAAAAAATAATGCCACTTTGCTTCAGGAAATCACAGAATTTACAAAGTTAAACTAGGAATTTTGGAACCTAACAACACTGCATTTTGGAACTGGGTGTACAATCAAAAGAAATATACTAAAAGTAATACTGAACTTTACTTCACACTCGGAAGGCTATCAATAAAATTAGGGAACAAGGCTTATGTATTAATCAATGACCATGCAACAGTGAAGATTTATAACCGAAAAAATTACAAGATGAAGTGGAGCAATTCTGGGAATTAGGAGGCTGAAACTTGAACTGCTGTGCCCGATCACCATATTAAAATTTGGAGGGCAGACACAAACTGGCGAGGAAAAGAAATTCAGAACAAATGCAAGATTTTACCCTGCTCACCAAAGGACTAATAAAAGATCTGCAAATGAAACTGATTCAACAGATTTTGTGGCATTGCTTAAGAAGAAGAAGAAAATTTAAAATCTCCAGCTCCTTATCTTCGAGAATTTGAAATAGAGCAAATGGCGTTCTCAAACAAAAAATTAAAAAGAAATTTTGCAATTAAACTTTAAAAAAAGTGTTCTTCGATTCTGATCCCCACATATTTATTGAAGTTAAAAGCCAGCTAAGAGGAAATAAATCAAGAATGAGTAAAAAGTGTAAGAACACAACCAGAAATTCTTTTAAAAATGGGATCATTTTCTGTGCAAACATCCTCAGCCAAGAATTTTCCAGCTAGTCGGAACTTAAAAGATACTCTATTACAACCTTCCCAATGTAGTGGTATACTCCCAAAGAAACGCTAACATGGGTGGTGAAAGAATATATGTTATAAGGTCACAGAGTAAAGAACTAAAGCCTAGGAAGATCGGAAATTCCATAAAACCACACAAAAGTGGCATGAATTCGCCACCGTTCAGAAACATACTTACAAAATAGTTAGATTCGTAAAACGACATTATGATAAAACAAGACTAGTAGAAATAGAAAAAGAGAGCAAGAAAAATAACCAACTGATACTTTACAGATATATTTTTCAGAGAAGAAACGTCAACATGCTTCCCCTAGCACCATTTTCCACTGCTGTTTATATTACCATATACTTGTCTCCCCAAAAATTCTTGTATTCTTTCTACGTCAATGCACTGACCCGCCTATCTAGATTGACCTTCAGGATTTCCCTTTTCAGATTTTTTAACTTTCCTGTCATGTTCAAACTTCTGATATTTCACGCCCCAATTCGTAGAACGTTACCCTTCCGTTGGCTATTAAATGTTTTTCTCTTTGTCACCTCCCCTTGTCAGTTTCCTCCCGGCGATCAGCGTGGAGGAATCATTTGCCAATGGAGAGATCACATAACACTTTTTCAGTTACAAACCAGGTGTCATGGCGATAGAATTACTATATGAGTCATTAACAGTGGTTTCCATTGATTCTGCAAACTCGTGCTATTGATCACTGCTGATTCTTCCGCCTTTTAGGAGCATTTTCCCTCTCCCAGGGGAAGGGGGTGCCCTGAAACTCAGTCCGCTCCTCCGCCCTCTTTGAAAAGGTCGTTGGCAGAACGAAGGTGACTTCCCATGCGAGAAGTCTTCGGCCGCCATTACTGATTATTTTTGTTGAAAATTTAAGCAGTGACGATGTTCAAACCCTGTATCCTAGACCAGTAGTTTACGATATTTTAAACTCTGTAACTCCTTAGCCGAATTTACACTCGGAATCAGAACCTACAACAATTTAAGAATCTGACAAAGCAATATGTGAACTTAAAGACAATAAAGCTCGAGGAGAAGATGTGATAGTGGAGAATAGGCGGTAAGAGGCTGAAGCAGTCAATGTACAAAGTCCTTCGGGTATTTGGTTGGAGGCAACAATACCTAATGAAAGACAATGTGCAATAATCCACAGATTACAGAATAAATGGACTAAACTAATGTGATAACTACAGAGTGATGTCTTTGTTACTGATTACTTATAAAGTTCTTTCAAAAATCTTACTTAAAATTCTTGAAGCAGAAACGGACCTTTCAATTGGCGAGTATCAAGCAGGTTTTAAGAAAATGAGATCCTGTGTGGAACAAATTTTCAGTCTGAAGGCGGTCTAGCACGAACAGCAATCATCTTTGAGGGCTTAAAAATACTGTTCAGAATACAAATGTACACTAGACGAGTTTAAAATGCATGGAAGGACAATACATTGATTAAACAAATATTAAACGACACCATCCAAGAAGTTAGATTGCAAGGTGTAATGTTTGAAGCTTTGGATATATAGACATGGGTCCGACGTACCACACAGTTAAACCTGGTACTATGAAAAGTTGGCCCGACGAACCACACAGTTAAACCTGGTACTATGAAAAGTTATCAGGGCATGGTAAGAGAAGTGGAAGGAGCAAGCATTAGCAGAATACAAGAAACTAAAATTCGTTTACAAAGTTTAGCTTATGCAGACAGTGCAGCGAGGTTTCAAACAACAAAGAAGAGGTGATAAATTTCCTCAAAAGACTCCATGAAATACCGGCTAAAAGTGGACTGAAAATTGTTGTAACTGACAATTAGCAATTTTTCACATACACAAATTTTATTGATGTAAGTTCACAAGGTTGATGACTGAACAGCAAATGAAAGGTAACAATAACGATGCCGATAAAAGTCTCCTCATTGAAGCCAACAAAAGTTCAGTTATAATTTTCCACAAAGGTTCGTGGTAACACACACATACACTAGTGAGAGTCCAATTCAGCGGTCGACGTACACGAGGTCGGCATCCCGAGTGAACTGAAATTCGGGGCTGGTTCTAGTCCCTAAATAGCTGTCTCCAGCCAATCTGGTTATGGCGTAGAGATACTTCCTGCAGGCCGTGGCTCGAGCTTCCCCTGCAGGAAGTAGTGCTCGGGATGTCTGTTTCCATTTTCTTGTATGTAAATAGTTGGTATTTATCAGGGTGTTTTTGATACGCCTTGGACATAGACAGCCTCGTCCTCTGTGGTGTAATATGGGTTCCTGGCCCTCAGGGGCTATCATGGCTCTGTCATAACGAAAATATCTTATGGAAAAAAACAATACATGGAAGCTTCTCCTCGATACTTAGAGATACTTAAATGGGCAACCCACGTTTACAAAGTCGGGCAAAATATCTCAAGTACACAAGTTTATACTAGTTTAAATACCTACGAGAACTCATCCTAAATCTGGAAATTGGAAATTTATGGTAAGGTCTTATGGGACCAGACTGCTGAGGTCATAGGTCCCTAGTCTTACGCACTACTTCATCTAACTTAAACTAACTGACACTAAGGAACACACGCAACCCATGGCCGAGGGAGGATTCGAACCTAACCTCTGGATTAACTCGTGAAGCAGCAAAGACAGAATCATTAAATTACAAAAAGCTTACAGAATTACATTGAATAGCTGAAATAAAAATCCATTGTCATTGTCATTAAATTAAAACTTTACATCATAGTAGTCAAACTTGAAACATTATATGCATTAGAGACTGTGTCATTGGAGGCAGACTTAAACAAAGATACAGACACAGCACAGAGGAAAATTCTTGGTCCATTTTGTGTTGAGTGCATCTGGATGAGACGAAAATGCAACGCGTTATATAAAAAAGTGGAGATAATCTGGCACACTTTTAGAAAAATGTCTCAGAATGAAAATAATAGACTGAGCAGAAGAAGTCCTACTACGCCCTGTGAATTAAAGTTAAAAACCATAGGACACTTTATACTGAAAAATATCCTTAGGAAATAGGCATTACAAACAAAATTCTACAGGACAAAGTTGCAATTAGGCTATGACAAGCGTCAGTTTAAAGCTAAACCGTCACATCTAAGAGTACGCGCACAGAAAAAGTGAGATAAACCATAGTGAGAGGATGAAGAGATTTTGGGATAAGAAGGAAGCAAGCACAGCACGATAACACAATGAGTTGACAAAGGGCATGGGATACCTCATAACATGGAGTCGGACGTCTATTTGCCCGGCATAGTACAGAAACGCGGCGTGGCATGGACTCAGCGAGTCGTCGGAAGTCCCCTGCAGAAGTATTGCTGCCTCTATAGCCGTCCATAATTGGGAAACTCTTGCCGCAGCAGGGTCTGGTGCATGAACTGACCTCTCGATTATGTTCCTTAAATGTTCGATGTTATTCATGTCGAGCGATATGAATGGCGAAATAATTCGCTCGAATTTTCCAGAATGGTCTTCAAACGAAGTGCAGACAATTGTGGCTCTGTAACATGGCGCCCATAAAAATTTCATCGTTGTTTGGGAATGTGAAGTCCAGGAATGACTGAACATAGTCTCCAAACAGCTGAACACAAGCATTTCCGGTCAATGATCGGTTCAGTTGGACCAGAAAAACCAGTCCATTTAACGTAAACACCGCCCACGCCATTATGGAACCACTACCTGCTTGCACAGTGCGCTGTCGACAACCTGAGTCAATGGCGTCGTGGGGTCTGTGGACACTCGAACATTATCATCGGCTCTTATCAACTATGAGGGTGAGTCAAATGAAAACCTTAAATTTGTAATAACAAATTGAAATTTCGCTCCGTTATCCTGTAAACTGGTAAGCGTGCTACAAACAGCGTGCAGAATGGCCTGTAGGTGCCAGCATAGTGCAGATACACACATTCCGTGGCAGTATCGTAATATAGATGGCCGCCCAACTTGCGACTTGCACCAGGGAAGAACAGCGTTCTGTTATTCTGTTTTTGCGTAGCGAAGGTGTGAAACCTATTGAAATTCATCGACGAATCAAGGTACAATACGGTGAAGCATGTTTGTCACAGCAGCAAGTCTACGAATGGAGTAGAAAGTTCGAAAATGGTGTGAGTTCAGTGGAAGATGCTCCTCGTCCAGGTCACGCACAACGAGTTGTGACTTGACAGAACATGGCAGCAGTTGAAGCCGTAGTGAAGGAAAACCGCAGAGTGACACTGAATGACATTGCAGCATGTATACAGATTAGTCATGGGTCAGCACACCACATTGTGCATGATGTGCTCCAGTGTCACAAAGTGTCTGCAAGATGGGTGCCACAGCAGCTGGCTCCTGAAATGAGAGGACGACGTGTTGATGCTTGTGATGTACTTCTTCGGCGCTTTTAACGGGAAGGTAATGGCTTCCTTGCAATAATCGTTACAGGGGACGAAACCTGGGTTCACTTCCACCAACTGGAAACGAAGAGAGCGATCAAAGAATGGCGCCATTCCTCATCACCAAAACCAAGGAAGTATCTAACTGAACCATCAGCAGGGAAGGTTATGCTGACTCGCTTTTGGGACGAAAAAGACGTCATTTTGGAGCATTACATGCCTAGATGGACCACTGTCACCAGTGCATCATACACAGATCTCCTATAATACCATGTGCAGTCTGAAATCAAATCAAGGCGACGTGGATTGCTTTCAGCAGGTGTCCTTTTGCAACATGAAAATGCAAGGCCCCACACTGCCCGTACAACAGATGCAACAATCACAGACCTGCGTTTTGAGTGTCTTCCTCATCCACGATACTCTCCAGACCATGCCACAAATGATTTCCATATGTTTGGACCACTCAAAGACGCAATGGGAAAAAAGAAGTTCCATTCTGATGAAGAGGTACGCCACGAGGTGCACGAGTGGTTGCGTGGACTACCAAAAGAATTTGTTTCTGAAGGAATTTATGCACTTTGTAAGCGCTGGAGAACTTGCATTGAGCGTGGGGGAGATTATGTTGAAAAGTGATACAGTTTTGTACCACTTCTGCACAATAAATAATATTTAAAAAAATATTTAAGGTTTTCATTTGACTCTCCCTCGTAAAATCAGGTCTCATCTGCCTAGGCCACGGTTTTACAGTCGTCTAGGGTCCAACCACATGGTCACGAGCCAAAGAGATGCGCTGCAACGATGTAGTGCTGTTAGCAAAGGCACACGCGTCAGTAGTTTGCTGCCTTAGCCTAATAAAGACATATTTCAACGTACTTACCCAACGCATACGTACGTCGTACATCCCACAATGGTTTCTGTCATTATTTCAAGCAGCGTTGTTTGTCTGTCAGCACTGACGACTCTACGCAGAAGCCGCTGTTCTCGGTCGTGAAGTGAAGGCCGTCGGCCGCTGCGTCGCCCGTAGTGAGGACAAATGCCTGAAATTTCCGATTCTCGGCACCGTAGGTCTCGGCATATTGAACTCTCTAGCGATTTCCGATAATTAATGGCCCATACATCTAGCTCCCACTAGAATTCAGCGCCCAAAGTCTGTTAATTCCCGTCGTGCGGCCATAATTACGTAGGAAATCTTTTCACACCAGTCATCTTAGTACAAATAATAGCTACACCAATCTGTCCTTCTATACTTTGTGAATGCGATACTACAGCCATTTATGTAAGTGCATATTGCTATCTCATATCTTCTGTCGCCTCAGTGTATAGGTATGTTTCATGATGGGTACATTCGGAATACCTCATCCGCAATGGAAAATATTCGATGGAGTTTAGACGTTTTAGCTGTAACACAAAGATCATTATTTTTAGTTTGTGCCTCTAAAGAGTAAGTGCCAAAACGATTTTTTTAATTCTGTAAAGGACAACGATGCTGGCGTTCGGTGCGTTCCTGAGACCCATCGGCGCTATGTGGGGATGATGCAGGCGGTTCGTTCTCAGACGTTTTATGCAGAGACCAAAGCAGCGTATTACTCGGCACCTACCCCTGAGCGTACGCTTCAGTGAGGTGCTACGAAAGAAAAGTATTTGTCAATCATTGTTACAAACGGAGACAGCCACAGACAGTATATAATATCTGCGCCCGTCCATAATTAACCTATTAGCAAGTATCTTCAAGCGTCGTTACGACCATTGTAGTTCGTGGAAGAAAATTAATGAGAAGCAGGAACTATTGTCTCCATGTACACTTGCATTACCACAGTGCTCGAGTACTTCGCATAAACGCTGTAAGTCGCAGAAGAAGTTTAACGACACGGGGAACGCTTACGTTCGTCGTTTATACGAGCAAGGGTTTCAACCGTCACAGTTCGTCCGGCTAATTGCTGTTCAAGAAAAGCCTTTATGGCTCTAGAAATTTAGTTTCGCCACCTCGTGCGGGGATGGATAAACGAGTGTTTCCACATTAGCTTTCATAATCTCTACACACGAGTGTTTATCACCGCCACCATACGTGTGGCTAATTACGGTTCAGACTCGGCTTCACGACAGTAACATTTTTAAACCAGTCGTTTAGCGTATGGTGCGGAGATGGGAAAGCGAATGTCTCCACGCTCTCTTCCATAACCACGCCGCTCCACCTGGCTCCCACTGTATCTATCAGTGGGCGGGCACTACATCTGTTGGCACGTGTAGGAGAGTAATCAAGGTGAGTAAAGTAAAAGCAGCTTTGTTTAAAAAGGTAGTTTATCATCCATTTTAACAGTAGTGATACATCGTCAAATGCTTTCGTAACTTTATCACTTACAATCTTCAGAGTTGAGAACTGGCATCCTCTGTCTTCTTGTATTCAAGAGATTGCACTGCTACATACTCATCTGTTATAATCCTAACCGTTTTCCACTATGTATGATCGAACATCTTCAGTGTTGCTGTTAAGTCCGTGTATTGAATACCAAGTGCATCGCATCGGTTCCAGTGGAAATGATGCGCCAACCACAATGTCGTTCATCGTTGTTTTCAAGCATGTAGCATTGGGAAATAGGTTTTGCGGTGCCACAATCGTACTGCTAGAACGATGAAAGTGACATTTTTCACCATAAATAAACTATTGTCGTCATGGAATCCTGGTATATATACGCACGGTCTGTTCTCTCAGACATGTCGGAATCAACATACATTACGTGTAATCCGCAGCTGTGATATGTAACATGTAAATTCACGATGGGCGATGGGGGGGGGGGGGGGAGGAGGAAGAAGAGGAGAGAGAAGGAACTATATATAGGGTAGTCCATTGATCGTGACCGGGCCAACAAATATCTCAACAAATAAGCGTCACCCAAAAAAACTACAAAGAACGTAACTTACATAGCTTGAAGGGGGAAACCAGATGGGGCTATGTTGGCCCGCTAGATGGCGCTGCCATAGGTCGACCGGATATAAATCACGTTTTTTTACAAATAGGAACCCACATTTTTATTACATATTCGTGTAGTACGTAAAGAAATATGAGAGTTTTAGTTGGACCAATTTTCGCTTTGTGGTACATGGCGCCGCAATAGTCACAAACATATGGCTCACAATTTTAGACGAACAGTTGGTAACTGGTAGCTTTTTTTAATTTAAAATACAGAACGTAGGTACGTTTGAACATTTTTTCGGTTGTTCCAATGTGATACATGTACCTTTGTGAACTTTTCATTTCTGAGAAAGCATGCTGTTACAGCGTGATGAGCTGTAAATACCACATTAATGCAATAAATGCTGAAAATGATGTCCGTCAACCTCAATGCATGTGGCAATACGTGTAACGACATTCCTCTCAACAGCTAGTAGTTCGCCTTCCGTAATGTTCGCACATGCACTGACAACGCCCTGATGCATCTTTCAGGCGTTATCGGTGGATCACGATAGCAAATATCCTTCAACTTTCCTTACAGACAGAAATCCGGCGACGGCAGATCCGGTGAAATTGCAGGTCATGGTATGGTGCTTCGACGACCAGCCTGCCTATCATGAAATATTGATAAGATGGGAGCCAATTATCCTTCCTCCCATAATGACGCACCATACATTAACCCGCCTAGGTCCCTGATGTTCCACTTGTCGGAGCCATCGTGGATTTTCCGTTGCCCAATAGTGCATATTATGCCGGTTTACGTTACTGCTGTTGGTGAATGACGCTTCGTCGCTAAATAGAACGCATTCAAAAAATCTGTCATCGTCCCGTAATTTCTTTTGTGCCCAGTTGTAGAACTACTCACGACGTTCAAAGTCGTCGTCATGCAATTCCTGGTGCACAGAAATATGGTGCAATCAATGTTGATGTAGCATTCTCAACACCGACGTTTTTGAGATTCCCGATTCTCGCGCAATTTCTCTGCTACTGATGTGCGGATTAACCGCTACAGCAGCGAAAACACCTACTTGAGGCGAATCAGTTACATGAATGTGTGGTGTCTGTTCTTTCATACGTCAGACACAACACGTTCATATAACTGATTTGCCTCGATAGGCAGTGTATCCACAACTTTCAGCGCGGATGCACATTTACGTTCAACTTCCTGCGCGAACCTAAAATTGGTGAGAATGGAGGAGATGGAAGAGGGCTGTGGATAAGTGGCACTAGGTGGGAATGTGGGTTGTCTGGGGAGCGTCCGGTATTGCCCAGGCATTCACGACGAGTACTGTGTCCAGGTGGAGTAATGGTTAATGCAGCTGCCTGGTAAGCGGATGTTCCCATATTCATGTCACAACCCAGCATGCATTTTCACTCAATGCTGCTGATTCCCCGTAAGGTCCCAATGCAGCTGATGTTATTAGTTCCTTCTCTCTCCTATTCTTCCTCCCTCCCCCTTCCCATTGTCCATCATGAATTTACATGTTACATATCACAGCTGCGGATTACACGTAGTGTATGTTGATTCCGACATGTCTGAGAGAACAGACCGTGCTTTCATATAACTGATACGCCTCGATGGAAAATAAGTCTACAACATTCAGTGTGGATCCACATTTAAGTTCAACCTTTAGTGGGAACCTAATATTAGGGAGCATGGAGGATGTGGCGCTAGGTGGGAATGTGTGTGCTGCCAAAATAATCCGTGTATTTGCGATAAGCACTGTGCTAGGGTGGCTCAGTAGTTAATCCAACTTCCTAGTAAGTGGGAGATCCAAGATTCGAGACCAAGTGTGGCACATATTTTCACTCATTGCCACTGATTTCCAATGCAGCCGATATCATTAGTTCCTCCCCTTTTCTTCCCTTTCTCCCTCCCTTCAATTTACATAATATGTATCAGAGCTGCAGATGCCACATGGTGTCTGTTCTATTGGATATGTATAAAAGAACAGATACCACACGTTCATATATTTGGTTCACCTCTACAATGTTCTCTGTCGGGACATATTTGAGTTCGACCTAATTTTAGTGAGATGAAGGAGATGGGTAGGGACTATGGATAATTGGCGCTTGAGTTGGCCAGGGAGCGTCCTGAGATAGTCTGCGCATTTGCCGTAAACACACTGTCCAGGTGGCACATTGGTTAACGCTACTGCCAGGTAAGCAGGCAATGCAGGTTCTGGTTCCGGTCAGGCCCACATTCTCATTCGTCACTGCTGCTGCTGCATGAAGACGTGATGCAGCTGACACCATTATTTCCTTCCCTTTCCTTTCTTCCACGTCCCTTTCAATGAACTTAATACGCATCACAGCTGGGGACAATGTATGGTATCTGTTTTTTCAGACATGTCCAAAAGAAAAGACGACATGCATTCGTATAATCCATCGATTTATTACGTCTTTTGGCTCCCTAAATCTATTCCTGTGGATTTTTCACATTTATTACTATTTGACTTATTGCATTATCTCCTCCTCCTAAAGACGTTATATCTGGCAGATCAGCTAATGCTGGTAAGAGAAATGGAAGAAATTCACCTGGAATGTTGTGTAGGGGTAGAACACTTCTCATTTTGATTTGCCTTTTTCGTCTTTTCTGCGTTACGAGCCTTTTCTGCTGATGAAGATGATCTAATGCATTTTGCTACACCACCTTCGAAGTTTGCAGGACTGCGAGAGGCATTCATAGCTCGTCAGCAACATATCCATGCACTCAGTTTCGTTTCTCCACAAATTACACTACTGGAAATGGAAAAAAGAACACATTGACACCGGTGTGTCAGACCCACCATACTTGCTCCGGACACTGCGAGAGGGCTGTGCAAGCAATGATCACACGCACGGCACAGCGGACACACCAGGAACCGCGGTGTTGGCCGTCGAATGGCGCTAGCTGCGCAGCATTTGTGCACCGCCGCCGTCAGTGTCAGCCAGTTTGCCGTGGCATACGGAGCTCCATCGCAGTCTTTAACACTAGTAGCATGCCGCGACAGCGTGGACGTGAACTAAATGTGCAGTTGACGGACTTTGAGCGAGGGCGTATAGTGGGCATGCGGGAGACCGGGTGGACGTACCGCCGAATTGCTCAAAACGTGGGGCGTGAGGTCTCCACAGTACATCGATGTTGTCGCCAGTGGCCGGCGGAAGGTGCACGTGCCTGTCGACCTGGGACCGGACCGCAGCGACGCACGGATGCACACCAAGACCGTAGGATCCTACGCAGTGCCGTAGGGGACCGCACCACCACTTCCCAGCAAATTAGGGACACTGTTGCTCCTGGCGTATCGGCGAGGACCATTCGCAACCGTCTCCATGAATCTGGGCTACGGTCCCGCACACCGTTAGGCCGTCTTCCGCTCACGCCCCAACATCGTGCAGCCCGCCTCCAGTGGTGTCGCGACAGGCGTGAATGGAGGGACGAATGGAGACGTGTCGTCTTCAGCGATGAGAGTCGCTGCTGCCTTGGTGCCAATGATGGTCGTATGCGTGTTTGGCGCCGTGCAGGTGAGCGCCACAATCAGGACTGCATACGACCAAGGCACACAGGGCCAACACCTGGCATCATGGTGTGGGGAGCGATCTCCTACACTGGCCGTACACCTCTGGTGATCGTCGAGGGGACATTGAATAGTGCACAGTACATCCAAACCGTCATCGAACCCATCGTTCTACCATTCCTAGACCGGCAAGGGAACTTGCTGTTCCAACAGGACAATGCACGTCCGCATGTATCCTGTGCCACCCAACGTGCTCTAGAAGGTGTAAGTCAACTACCCTGGCCAGCAAGATCTCCGGATCTGTCCCCCATTGAGCATGTTTGGGACTGGATGAAGCGTCGTCTCACGCGGTCTGCACGTCCAGCACGAACGCTGGTCCAACTGAGGCGCCAGGGGGAAATGGCATGGCAAGCCGTTCCACAGGACTACATCCAGCACTTCTACGATCGTCTCCATGGGAGAATAGCAGCCTGCATTGCTGCGAAATGTGGATATACACTGTACTAGTGCCGACATTGTGCATGCTCTGTTGCCTGTGTCTATGTGCCTGTGGTTCTGTCAGTGTGATCATGTGATATATCTGACCCCAGGAATGTGTCAATAAAGTTTCCCCTTCCTGGGACAATGAATTCACGGTGTTCTTATTTCAATTTCCAGGAGTGTATTTTACTGACGCTAAAGCTGCAAGATATTGTCCTAAATCAACGGACTTTTTTGAACGGATCTGCTTAGCCCCATCACGTCAAATACGATCTTCTGCGTGACATTCTGTAACATCTTTGGTTGCACTGTATGACGTATCATGTACTTCACAAGCTTCTTCGAAGTCATTAACGCCTTGCTTAATCTTTCTACAGATTTTTTCCAGATCCACCGTAATTGTATGTTAGTGTATGCAGTTCTACAGGAAGTTTGTCGAGAAAGCCGGCCGCTGTGACCGAGCGGTTCCAGGCGCTACATTCTGGAACCGCGCGACCGCTACGGTCGCAGGTTCGAATCCTGCCTCGGGCATGGATGTATGAGATGTCCTTAGGTTTAAGTAGTTCTAAGTTATAGGGGACTGATGACCTCAGAAGTTAAGTCCCATAGTGCTCAGAGCCATTTATCGAGAAAATTACCTGTCCCTTTATATGATGCTTCTCCTAGCGCTCATGCTTAGGAACTGCGCGGTTTGGTGGTTTAGCTTTGTTATTTGCCAAGTCTTAAGTACTAATCCAACTATCACGTGATGATGAAAATCCTGGCCATTACACAAGTAATCTATTTGCTACATGCCTAATGATACATTCCACGTGTATGAATATCTTGCTACGTTAAGAATAGACACAATCAGTCGTCAGCTGCACAACTTTTTACTAAATTAACTTCTTGACTGATTTCGGTAAATTAATTTACCCACCTCGGGAGATCATACAATTAAGCTTACTTCGGAAAGCAACCGTCATGCTAACTCTGGCCGACAGAGTCCTACAAAAAATGTGTACAGAATAAGAATTTAGTGATTACTAGAGATGGATTACAACTAGCAGTAGCTTAATAACAATAAGTGTATAGTAGGAAACAGAGTGTAAAAGTACCTCAGCTAAAATATTTTTAGATATTGCTGTCAAACAGTAAAAAAGTAACGCAACAAATACCAGGATATGGTGACACACAAAAGAACTTTGCATCGTAAGTAAAATATCAAAAAACCACGATACATATAACGATTAGCACCAATAAACTGACAGTTTGACTACAAAAAATTTCATTTATATAAGAAGAAAGGTGTGCTAGTGTGGCTAAAAGGTTGCGAAGATTAAGCAAAATGAGGGGGCTCGTGTCTATAACATAAGTCAAACGAAACTGACCATCTTTCTTAAAGAAATGAGAGACCATTAAGACCTTATGTCGCATGATTATCAGGTGTATGAATTTTTAAACAACTGTGCAGCTCCTGCACTCCTAACTAGATTGTTGATTTTAGCTAACAATTCCTCCTTGTCATAACTCTGGCTCTTGTTTATGTTTTCGTGTTCTGTTTCAAGGTTACGTTATCTAGTTGTAAAACTGCTGGGTATTGGTCTTTCCTAAATAATGTATTTTACATTTCTTCCGGTGACCTTGTATTTCCATTCTTTGTTTTTTATGTCTTCCCTAAGAGACTATTTTCTTCCTGTGATTTCTTATATTCTTCCTGTGATTTTTCAGTTTTCTTACTGAATTCATCTTCTGCTTCTTTAAGGATCTGACGAATTGATTACAGGAAATTCGTCGGATTCGCGCACTTTGGTTCTATATAACTGTTCACTGTAGGTGATGTCGGCTGTGTTCCATCAAACGACATTGACGAAAAACCTTGTTCTGATGTGTCTCTTACTAGTTGTAAAATTCAGCAAGATTGTGGAAACTTTTGTAAGCTTTCTGTAGACTGTGATGACTTATCACCGACCGACTCGACTTCAGAATTGGCGCCCTCATTATCCATCGTTTGTCCTTTCCATTATTGCTCGCTAAATTGGTTAATAATTGTCAAAAAAACTCTTGGTTTGTGACAGCATTGTCAATATGTAAAACTACCGACGTTTCGGTCACTGTTACAAGTGACTTTCTTCTGGGTGTTTTTTTTTTTGTTGGTTAAAAGCAAAACCTGAAGGAGGTCACTTGTAACAGTGACCGAAACATCGGTAGTTTTACATATTGACAATGCTGTCACAACTAAGAAATATTTAAATGTGACACTGGCCTCGGAATCCTACACTTATGGTTAATAATTGCGGATCCACGCAATTCCCTGCAGTCTCATGTATAATATTGGTAGTTAATAATTGCTCAATGTGGACTATCTCTTCGTGTGTCAACCACCTATTTCGTAAAACCCTCTGTTGTCTTGTGGTATGACGGAGTGTCACATTTTTCCCTGTTGTGCCAAACGTGAAGAAATATTATTTCTCGGAAAAAACTTCTGCAGTGACCAAACAAACGAAAAAGACTGTACTATCGTGCACTCCAATACTCAACAATAAATGAAATCCGCACAGATACTGCACTATTATGGCAATTGTTTACGTAATAAAGTAATCCATAATCGTGACAAAGACACAAACGAACTATCCTATAAGAAAAGGTCGAAATATGTAAGTCCCCGACTATGTGTTTCTGTATGAAATTTAACCCAACTTTAACTCCCACAGTATGAAAAGTCTATGTATTACCAAAACTATATAACAGGCTCGCCCAAACTGTGCCCCTGGGACGCTACCGCCCGCGGCCAGCGCCCCGGGCGAATTCATATGTCGCTGCAGTGGCCGAGCCGTTCCGCTTAGCTGGCCATGCGGACCACCCGACCGCCGGCCGATAGATATATTTGTTCGCCAGTTTTCCCTTCGGGCAGTGCCATATCCGCCTGAAGGATCGCTTTCTTGTGCGTAAAACTTTGGATGACTTTTACGGCTGTCTTCCACGAGAGAAATATCCTCTTTTGTACAAGCACGCGGCCAAAGTTCTCTCAATCTTAGGATCCACGTATATTTGTGAGCACTTTTTCTCTCTTTTAAAGCTTGCTCAAAGTAAGAACCGTTCATTGCTTGGCGATAAAAATTTGACTAATTCTTTGAGGTTACCAAGCCTAGACAGAATCGTTTCCTCGAAAAAGAGAAAAGTGTAAAATGTTAATTGTCTTCTTTACCAATGTTGACTGTAAGAATTAAAGGGCTTTATAATCTTAATTCCATTTTAATAAGTTTTCAAACTTGGTCAGTTCAAATGATTACTTACAAAACAGCAAAATAAAGATCCCATTTCTAAACTCTGAAAAGGGATACAAAAAATTGTAGCACGAAGTATAACGAAAAATACTTACTTGTAACTACTAACAGGAAGAATGAGACTCTATATCCCTTACATAAAGTTAATTCTAAAATAATTTTGTTTTTGCGTTAGATCTGACCGCGGGACAGTCCAGCGCAGAGCCGTGCTGTGCGCCCCCTCTCCCTCCCTCTCTCTCTCTCTCTCTCTCTCTCTCTCTCTCTCTCTCTCTCTCTCTCGCTCCTATGGCGGCACTCTGTCGCGAACGGGGCGCTCAACTACACTGCCTTGTGCCCGCGGGCCGCGAGCGCGCCCGCCGGGCGCAATTCTTGGATGAGCCTGCTATATACGCTCAAATTGCTACCTAACTTAAACTCGTATGCTAACCTTTGACTAACCAGAACCTAATGGGAACTGAACTTTTACTGGTCTGAATACAGCTTATCTTTATATTAAATGCGCAACTGAAGTAAGACAATTATCTGGCACTATTCAAAATTTCAATTAACGTCGCTTCTTGACTACATTTTTGCAGATTTCTCGAAAGCACAACTGCAAACAGCAAGCAGGCAGTGGCTACGCTAGATTACTATTTCTTAAATAAAATTATCAAACAATATTCAAACTGTTGCATACCACATGACGCAATGTGGTAATGCATAATGATAAACCGTCTTTCAACAATGGGGTGGGGAGAGTAACTATTCCTAAGAAATGATATTCCAAGACAACGATTTTAAATTAAAGTATGTATTCAAAAACACAGAGTAAAACTTCTCATGATCTTCACACATAACATTGGTCTCTGCAATGCTGTGTGAACAAAGTGAATAATGATTTTAAAAGGGTACATTTTTAACGGAAAAACGGATAAAACGGATAAAAACCAAATAGCGTAATCGGTTGATATCTTAATGTATGACTCAAGGAAGTGGGGTTGCTTTCCTCTAAGCTCTGAGCAAGTGAACGAAGTTAACTAGCTGTAAATAATCATTCCGACAAACTAGCTGCCCAGTGCTGCTGTCTTACCTTAAATTTATTCTCGTAAAAAACATTATTCAAAATTTATATTGTTTTCACCTTACAATGTATGCATCATATTCATCCTTACAGTTCTTTACAACAAATCTTTCTACATTTAACAGATACAAAAACTGGTTCAAATGGCACTAAGCACTATGGGGCTTATCAGCTGAGGTCATCAGTCCCCTAAACTTAGAACTACTGAAACCTAACTAACCTAAGGACATCACACCCATCCGTGCCCGAGGCAGGATTCGAACCTGCGACCGTAGCAACCACGTAGTTCCGGACTGAAGCGCCTAGAACCGCTCGGCCACTGCGTCCGGCTAACAGATACAATCACAAATCAATATAGCGATACTGAAAACGTCCATAACCTACCACACTTCAACTAAGGATGTATCAGACTGTCCGAGAGGCAAAAACTGTGCCACAAGACCAAAGACATAGAAACATCGTAACAAAAAAACATTTTCGCTGGTATCTACGTCATTTCTCTTTGGCAGCCTGAGAAGTATTCATTAAGCTCTCGTAGAGTCATGCGTCCCAGTTTGTTGGTAGATATAAAGGATATAAGCGGAATAAGAAAATAATATGGAAATATCGTCGTTCATCTGTTTTTGGCAGTCTCTTCAATACCAGACTCTGCTTGGTGTCACAAGGAAGGTGTTACTTAAGCACACGTGTTGCCAAGTCACGGTTGTTTATCTCTAAGTAAACTAAGATTAAGGAGACTTTATAACACTTGCATGAGCCGGCATTTTCGCCACCCGTGTGGCCCCGAGATATCGGCTGTTCTTCGGAGGGACCCCTCCAGCCGTGACGTAACCGAGGCGAGCTGCAGTGCCGAGGTCGGGCGTAGCGACATAAATGCCGTAACAGGCACGTCTGCTTTCGGATGTCAGCCGATTGCACTGTCGAGATCCATTGCTGAAGTCTTCGCCAGCGTCAGTACACATTTTGGTTGCGTTGCTGGTCTGGAGTACTCGCGGGCAGGTGAACTGTTATTCAGGTCTCTATTTACATGCTCTATCCTTACCACGAGCTAGCTATATAATTCGAGGACTTTCCTGAGGAACCTCACGCCGGATGGAACTGGCGATGGATGCTTGGCTCGATACATTGATGCCTATCGTTTTTTCGATCATATTGCCCTAGGCTAAGAAACAATTATCACGGCTATGAGAATACAGAAGTAATGATTGCCATACCCTCTTGCTGCAGTACCGTCTGCTCAGTCACTGCACTCCCTCTCGTTCACACTCACCTGTCACGCATCTACCGAAATATCATAGAAGTAGTGGCTCCCAACAAATTAAAATTTTCTCTGTTCAGTTGTATAACAGAGTCATCTTCTCAGACATCTTTTCTGTGACAAGAACGCGTCTCTAGAAGGGTCTTCTGCGAAATCTCAAGGAACTCATACACTTGCCCGTAGATCACTAGGCTCAACTTCCTCTTCCCCTCCCCCTTCATCTTTCCCTCCCCCTTGTCTACAGTCTTCTATAAAAACAGTCAGCTCTTTCACGAGTTGTGACATGTTCGTAATGAGGTTTGACAGCGATCCAGGAAATACTTGTTTTGTTATAAATCCAGGCATGGATCACAGAAATTATATTAACCAGGAAATTAATGTCGGTCATCTGTTACCATCTTCAGATAATGAGTGAATCCAGTACATTGCGTTATTCGTGGCATTGCTTATATAAATGGTACAGCTGCGGCGGCGCCATTCTTTCCGTCCCTTTACGACTGACCTGCACCTACCTGTGAACTTTGTCTCAGCAGATTATCATTAGGAAAGCCGAGTGAAACCTACTGTACTTCGACGTGAACCAGGCTACATTTCAAGTCACTAATATTACGTTTCGGGAGAAAGTTTTCACACAAATGAAAGTTTGGAAATTTTATCAATTAATATATTGTGAAACGTAGGTGAACAAGTATCACTGCCAAGCCCGTGCTAGTCTTAACACAGTCACTCACAATCCCTTTCACTCACGTTAGCAGGTTAATGGTGTTGCATTTCCCGAAAACGTAATAGCTACAAAAATACTGATTGTTTTTTATTATAATGGTCGCCAAATATTAAGTCTGCCGGTACCAAATACAGTCACAGTTTTTAACTACCGACCTGCTCAGTACGCCAGGCGGAATATATGTCTTTTCTCGTCACAAAATTCACTTAAAAATTCCGAAATTTCTACACGCCCTTCGGAATAATTATGCCATCACTTTACCACACTTTTGATGTAAGAAATACTGCTAGATCCGGCAACTTAAGTATTCTCTACCAGCAGAGAAAGGCGCGCGAAGAATATTGCATTACCATTGGTCAGTTTACTCAACAGCCAATAGCAAAACAACATTCTCCCACGTTAGTCCGCGCTTTTCATCAATAACCAGTCGCAAAATAGTAAACCTAACGACTGCACTTTTTACCGAAGTAATTATCTAATATGCTGAAGTTTTGCTTATGCATAAAGACATTCACTATTGTTATTTATACCTGGATTAACTTTCCCTTTACCATAAACTTACTTTACAAATCTATTCTACAAAAATCCCCTTTGTTCATATCCATACTTCTTTGAAATGTTCCCACACCAAATCCTACTACACAACTCGTTAAACAATTATCTTCATATTAACATTAAACCACACTCACGCATTATTCATACTGCTAACACACATTTATAACATTTTACATACACACAAAGTCATTATAACACTTTATGAAAATACGTGAACAGTTCATGAAAAACATTCCATTACTTTAGTGCACTCTAGCACATTCGAAACTAAAATCACAGTCCCCCTATCCAATATTGTTCTCTATCGGCCGACACAAACTACGTGCGCGTCCAGTCTCGCGTCACCAACTGTCACTATTCAGCTCAGACAAATCTCCCATTTAACCGCCTCGGCATACGGCGCTACGCCTCACACCCCCTATGATTATAAAATTTCATTCCAAAAAATTTTAAAATTATACTAATATCGATCCTGATTTAAAATTACAAAATATATTACAAAAATATTCTCATTCTCATAGACTAAAATCACAAATCTCTTACTTAGGACTTGGCAGTCTATAACTAACCTAGTCTTAAATCTTTAATTTCCTTGATAATAATCCTTTCTTAGTTGAAAACGTTTTTTGCAAATGTCACAAAATATTCCTAACATTTAATTTTTCTTACATCTACTTTTTGAATGTCTTTTTTCAGGCACTCCAGTTGGTGTTCTACTATTTAATGATAGTATTTTGTCCTAATTTAAAAAAAAAACTTCACATAACTATCGCCTCTCTATCACACACTTTTCCGTGAGTCTTGAGTATGGCACCTTGCATTGTAGCGTCCATAACACACCTCCGTTCTCCATTTATTGGTCCCTCCATGGTTTATATGCATTGCTATCCCTGAAATCATACTTCCGTTTAAGCCTACTTCCTTCACATGCATCCTAATATACAATTAGTTATTGTACAGGAGATTATTTACTTTTTTTACTATTTAGTTTAATTTTAATTCAAATGAAAGTAAATTAACAGAGTATTGCTTACTCAAATCAGCAAGATCAAATCTATTCGAAAATCTTTTCTAAAATTTTCTTCTTTTCTGAAAACTTAATGAATTTAAAAGAATTAGTTGCTATTGTAAGCAGAGGTTATATAAATTTTTTTCTGTTCAGCTTTCTCTTAACTTGAAAATATTTAATGGTAAAAAACATATTTCCTGCAAAGCAATTACTTACAAACATTTTTATAGTACATAGTTACCACCTTTTATGTAGTGTCTCTTTTTCCACATCTTCCTCATAGTTTCACCACTATGTAACAGCACTCAAGAATTGTATTTACAAAATATACATATATTCTCCACATTCATTCATACTCCACTCGTAAAATTATTCTTCACCTAGATCTCCTTTACTAACTGCCCTTGTCACATCTGGTTATTCTCATATTTGTACATGTCACTCAGCCTTCAATCACAAACTGACCCCCATCTCTCTCACCACAAAGTGTATTTCATATTAATCCCATGACTCCATCTTACAACTAAGAAGCGACCTTCCCTGATAGAGAAGAATATTATTGAAGATAGATTCAGCTCAGAATGATTAGAAGAGGAAGACTGGCAATTCGAAAAAACAATCCCCCATTTAATCATATTCTGTATAAGTTCCCTAACAGCTTACCTGTGTCTTTCAGCGATAGGTATAGTTTTCTTTCTTTTTTTTTCTTTTTTGAAAAAAGGAGTGTAATCTTTTACATTTAAGTAGCATTCGTACCCCTTGACTAAGCGAGGTTCATCAGAAAAAAAAACATTTTTATGATCTAGTAACACTACTCTTAACCGGTCCCTTTGATCCTCCTCTAAATCTGGCACCTCTTTCACTTGTTGCTCTATTTTGTCTTCTACCGCCCACATTTCCTCAGGGTCCACTCCCAAATCATCTCCATACTAATTGTAGTCCCACAAATCCTCTGTCGTCCTACAATACCTAACTGGTATACTGGCTACTACTTCATTAATCGCATAGTCTTTTCGAAAAAAAGGGCACAACCACATCTTTCCGATTTATTTCAAAAATTATCTAACTTTCTTTAACATTTAATCTCCATTTGTAATGGTTAAAGAAATCTACACCAATCAACGTTTTATACGCAGATCAGGAATTATAAGTAAGTTATGGAATACTCCAGACCCACTTATTTTCACTGGCAACAGAACTTCATGTCTAACAGGTTTTTTCACTTTTCCAGTAGTTACAATAATCTGTTGGTTGGTTGGTTGGTTTGGGGAAAGAGACCAGACAGCGTGGTCATCGGTCTCATCGGATTAGGGAAGGATGGGGAAGGAAGTCGGCCGTGCCCTTTCAGAGGAACCATCCCGGCATTTGCCTGGAGTGATTCAGGGAAATCACGGAAAACCTAAATCAGGATGGCCGGACGCGGGATTGAACCGTCGTCCTCCCGAATGCGAGTCCAGTGTCTAACCACTGCGCCACCTCGCTCGGTACAATAATCTGTACCCCCATTACTGGCATAATTACAAGATCACTCCCTTTTTGCAATGATTCTAATCAACCTTTACTCACAGCAGATAAATAACTACCTGTATCTGCTAAACACTGTACCTCTTCATCACACACCCGCAGACTAATTGTTGGTTGACTCGATACTTTCCTTTCTTTGCTAGTATCAGCACCCTCCTCCAACAAGTTGTCCACAAACTTTCTTCTATCGAAACCTTACCTGTTTCCGCAAATTACACAGATTTTTGCAGAATCACCTTCATCACTTTTATCCCCAGTACTAAGTATTCTGTCCACTAGTGACAACTCAAAATTCACTTCTGGCGCTTCGCTATTCTCCATTATAGCCTCTCTCTCTTCCCTTTCTTCACTATTAATTAGTGGACCCCCACTTTGGTCACCATCCTCCTGCTTCTCCCTAATTGCCTCACAGATGTCATTTATAGACGCTAATATTTCCTCCACACTAGCATCACTAATTTCCTGTGATTCTGCAGCCTCTGTACTTTCTCCTTCCTCAGAACATGACTCGACTTCAACTTGGTTGCTAACCACTTTCTTGCAATCGGATTTTGTCACATCTTCCACTAATACACCATCCCTCTCGTCTGCAATACAGTGCTTATCTTGTTTATGTCTATCCAAAAAATCCGCTAAACCTCCATTAAACGTACAGATTTTTACGTAGCTCGTTTCGTCTGTTGCTACTACCTTCTCCTGTACCTCCCATACAGTCCCTGTCTCATTACTATTAACACATACAAAAGGTTTTGGTAGCGGGCTCAGACTATTACTTCCTGTCTGGTTAATACTAGCCCTTTCACAGACGGCATTTAGTTTGACGGATTCTGTAATTCAGTATCCTTTCTTACGTTTCCCCTCTCTGCTGTTGCCTTTGCGCAGCATCATTCTGTCGCACTAGAGAATACGATCGATAATTGTACACCTGCTCCCCATTACTTCGCCTATTATCTGAAGGATAGCGCCACCTCCCGGCTACTCTGCCCCTGCCATTTCCACGGAACACGCCAATTATGTTAATGTTTACATTATGTCGCGGTCCTACATCATTTGGTGGTCTGTCATTACGATTTGCATATTCCTCCTCATGCAATAACTTCTCAACCCTCCCCAAATGACGAATGAACTTACGCACATCATCCCTCGGCGCTGAAATAAGTTTGTTCCACCAGTGCATAGGCAGTTTACCTTCCAAACCCATAACAATTTGCTCTGGCTCGATTTTGTTGTTTAAGTAAGACAAATTTGTCATCCACTTTAACGCAAACTTTTTTACAGTTTTCCTTGTGGGATTAAGCTTTTCCCCTGCGCAGAAGCTATTTAATAACTCCGTCTGTTTTTGCTTACCCCAATATTCTTTCAAAATTGCCTCTTTAAATTTATCCAAAGTATCATACTGTTAGGTAGCAAGAACACCCCAAGTTATGGGCTCTCATTAGAATTTTGACGTAATAAAACCTATTTTTTGTTTGTCTGACCACAAACTAGGTAATACACGTTCCAAATCATTCTAAAAGATTTTGGATGCATATTTCCTGTTAGATCAAAACGTAAAAACTGTCTGTTAGTGACGTATGACATTTCAGATGATTCTCCCACAAAATTACAACCACTACTGTTAATTCCACGTTTGAGGTTAGTTTCAACTTGGCATAGTCTACTGTCATGCTCATCCAACCTACACTCCTGGAAATGGAAAAAAGAACACATTGACACCGGTGTGTCAGACCCACCATACTTGCTCCGGACACTGCGAGAGGGCTGTGCAAGCAATGATCACACGCACGGCACAGCGGACACACCAGGAACCGCGGTGTTGGCCGTCGAATGGCGCTAGCTGCGCAGCATTTGTGCACCGCCGCCGTCAGTGTCAGCCAGTTTGCCGTGGCATACGGAGCTCCATCGCAGTATTTAACACTGGTAGCATGCCGCGACAGTGTGGACGTGAACCGTATGTGCAGTTGACGGACTTTGAGCGAGGGCGTATAGTGGGCATGCGGGAGGTGGGTGGACGTACCGCCGAATTGCTCAAAACGTGGGGCGTGAGGTCTTCACAGTACATCGATGTTGTCGCCAGTGGTCGGCGGAAGGTGCACGTGCCCGTCGACCTGGGACCGGACCGCAGCGACGCACGGATGTACGCCAAGACCGTAGGATCCTACGCAGTGCCGTAGGGGACCGCACCGCCACTTCCCAGCAAATTAGGGACACTGCTGCTCGTGGGGTATCGGCGAGGACCATTCGCAACCGTCTCCATGAAGCTAGGCTACGGTCCCGCACACCGTTAGGCCGTCTTCCGCTCACGCCCCAACATCGTGCAGCCCGCCTCCAGTGGTGTCGCGACAGGCGTGAATGGAGGGACGAATGGAGACGTGTCGTCTTCAGCGATGAGAGTCGCTTCTGCCTTGGTGCCAATGATGGTCGTATGCGAGTTTGGCGCCGTGCAGGTGAGCGCCACAATCAGGGCTGCATACGACGGAGGCACACAGGGCCAACACCCGGCAACATGGTGTGGGGAGCGATCTCCTACACTGGCCGTACACCTCTGGTGATCGTCGAGGGGACACTGAATAGTGCACGGTACATCCAAACCGTCATCGAACCCATCGTTCTACCATTCCTAGACCGGCAAGGGAACTTGCTGTTCCAACAGGACAATGCACGTCCGCATGTATCCCGTGCCACCCAACGTGCTCTAGAAGGTGAAGCGTCGTCTCACGCGGTCTGCACGTCCAGCACGAACGCTGGTCCAACTGAGGCGCCAGGTGGAAATGGCAGGGCAAGCCGTTCCACAGGACTACATCCAGCATCTCTACGATCGTCTCCATGGGAGAATAGCAGCCTGCATTGCTGCGAAAGGTGGATATACACTGTACTAGTGCCGACATTGTGCATGCTCTGTTGCTTGTCTATGTGCCTGTGGTTCTGTCAGTGTGATCATGTGATGTATCTGACCCCAGGAATGTGTCAATAAAGTTTCCCCTTCCTGGGACAATGAATTCACGGTGTTCTTATTTCAATTTCCAGGAGTGTACTTTCCACCTCTTCTACTTGGTTAGTTAGCTGAAGAACATTTTTGTCAGACTCATCCACTCGTTCTGACACAGTTTTTACTTCACCACTAACATGCCATCTGCTGCTTCGGTGCGCTCCCGTTGCTACTGCAGCCGATGCGTATCATCTTCTTTCTTGAAACTAAAGCAACTCGAAATGGGTTCCGTTCAAACTTGTGCTAGTACCGGTTCACTAAATTCTTTCACTAACGTTCATTGTTCAGTCCATCAAAATCTTTCTTTCGACCACGGATACAAAATACTACGTCTTTAGTGTTTCCTGGCATCGATGCACCACGTGCGGCGGTGCGGTTCTTTCCGTCCCTTTATGACTGACCTGCACCTACCTGTGAACTTTGTCTCAGCAGATCATCTGTAGGAAAGCCGAGTGAAACCTATTGTACTTCGACGCGAACCAGGCTGCAATTAAAGTCACTAATCTTCGATTCGGGAGAAAGTTTTCACACAAATGAAAGTTTGGAAATTTTGTCTTGAATTACTATATTCTGAAACTTAGGTGAACAAGTATCACTGCCAAGCCCGTGCTAGTCTTAACACAGTCACTGACAATCCCTTTTACTCACGTTAGCAAGTTTATGATGTTGCATTTCCCGAAAACGTAATAGTGTTGTGTACATGGTTTCAAGTAGTCAGCGCGTACACAACTTTCCCACTAGAGCATGCCCCGCTAAGCACAACAGCGCAGGCGCAGCGCTAGTCCGTCTCCGTACTACGAGATGGCGCTGTCGTAAAGACGGACCAATTTCTGCTTCCGCCGATCCGCGTATTAATATGTAACGCAGCCAATGAGATTGCTGGCTCGGGAGTGTCATCTTTGTGCCGCCGTTTTCGTGCAGTGTTTTACAGTGAGTGTTCCGTGTTGTGTTGTCTGGGAAGTGTTGCAAACGGCCATCATACTGTCGCTGGGTGTGCTTTTTATCTCTTGTCAACAGAAACCAGATTGTCGCCATGTTTTTTTAATTGTGTGTGTACTATGTTACTTGTCTGATTCCTGTGTCTTTTATTAACATTGCCAACCCCTTTTGCTTTCTGTTTTAACTTCCGCCCTTTTACACTTAAAGTCACCGTTTTATCGCCTGTTTTTCTTGTTTCTTTTCATCTTCCGTTCTTTTCACTAAAAAAAAGTTTGTCGGCTGTAGAGCAGCGTACTAAGCTGCTGCCAGCCCGCCCCCTTCCGGGGAAATTGAAAAAAAAAAAAGAGATTGCTGCCAACGTAGAACATTTTCTCCTCGCGGATCACACTCGCGCAGTGATACCTGAACGCTCGAGGTCTTATATCCAGTGTACAGACCTCCGATTAGTCAGTCTGCAATAGAGATGGGCAAACTGAAACACGTAACTGTTTCGAAACAGTGAATTTGTAATCTAATATCCCTACACATTTTATCATCTTGAATGTCTATTGTATAAGTATGTCCTTATAAACACAAATGAGGTGCGAGATCGCTAATCATATCGCAGAAAGTATGAAACTATTACTTAGGTGTCTTGGCTGTTTCATATTTCCTGCACCAAATGCGCTGCTTTCGTGTCGTGTGGCATTATACTTTTCAATTGGCTGAGGGCAGCCGTAGCTGAAGATAGAAGAACCACCACGAACGGAACTGGAGGTGGGAGTAAACTGCAGAAACAACGGATATTCAACTGGGATTCCCACATTCCGCTAGTATAGGTAATATACCCATCTTGTTAATTTCCATGCACACAAAGGGAATCATTGTGGATAATAGGCACAGTGACTATAGACTCACAAATAACGCCAAATAATTCGAATAAATAACAAAATATAACAGAAAAAATGTTGTCTTTCAAGGTGTTTCGTACCGTCACTATAAATTATCATTGTTTCCCAGCCCTTCCCGTTCACCATTACACTATCAGTGGTATGTCAAACAGATTGCTTGCAATTATACCTACATCAAATTTATGTATATGACTAATAACTGTCACTCTACGCCTTTTTTTATGCAAAATGTTGGAGGCTTACTTGCGTTACTTAATATGACTATTGCACATGAACAGAGAAGCGTATGTTATAAAAAAGTGTAATTTAACTAAATGATTTTCACATTTGTATTATGTTGAATGTGAATAGTATGCGTTGTCTTATTGTTTTGTTAGTTTTTATAAAGCAGATGTTAGGCCATTTCGGAATAGGATAGTCAGATAGAAACGAAGCTTTGTTTTCGGATATCTTAAGCTTCATGCTATTTCTTGTCAAAAAGATTTCGACACTCTTGTTAGTGTTTCATGAAATAGTATCTCGTCCGACACAGAGCGAAATGAAACATCCCTACTCGACACAATTAGTCCGTTCCAAGCACAGGTGGACTGAAACAGCCTTATTTTGAAACAACGATACTGTTTCTGTGTCTGGATCGAAATCGAAGAGTCCGGTTATACGAGAGATGGGCGGAATGAAACGCCACTGCCGGCCGCGGTGGTCTAGCGGTTCTAGGCGCTCAGTCTGGAGCTGCGCGACTGCTACGGTCGCAGGTTCGAATCCTGCCTCGGGCATGGATGTGTGTGATGTCCTTAGGTTGGTTAGGTTTAAGTAGTTTTGAGTTCTAGGGGACTGATGACCATAGATGTTAAGTCCCATAGTGCTCAGAGCCATTTTTTTGAAACACCACTCTTTCAAAACAGTGAACCACAGCCGTTCCGAAACACTGAAACAGTTCCACGTATTGATACACTGTATCGAAACAGTGGCCAAGTCTAGTCTGCATTAGTCTATAGTTAAGTTTCAGTCTGCGCCTGATAAGATTATCATATTCCTGTACACAGCCATGAAGATAAATGTATAGACACTTTGTCAAGTATCAGAGATATGCAAGAATAAGATTAACGTACCAAGACCAAAGGAACATCAGATTGTCAATTGAAACAGCATCCAGAATCAAGTTACGTAATATCTACGTTTTTTTATTATTTTAATAAATGTGTGTGAAAATTAATCAAGTTCTGTTTAAAGTTGGTCACCGTCAACGTACTACTCTAAGCGTGCAGGTGGCTTTTCTATCGTCCCACCTAACGACAGAAGATAAACACGCTACGATAAGACTACGAGACATATTGCTGACACTTGCCTACTTCGTTAGAGCGACAAGTCAAATAATCTGATGGTGTGTGTACCGAAGGTCTTACAGTGCGCTCACCAAAAATAGCTACATAAATACTGACTGTTTTTGATGGATAATGCTCGCCAAATATTAAGTCTGTCGGTACCAAATTCAGTGACAGTTTTTAGCCACCGACCTGCTCAACACGCTTAAAAATTCCGAAATTTCTACACGCCCTTCGGAATAATTATGCCGTCACTTTATCACACTTTTGATATAAGAAATACTGCTAGATCCGGCAACTTAAGTCTTCTCTACCAGCAGAGAAAGGCGTGCGAAGAATATTGCATTACCATTGGTCAGTTTACTCAACAGCAAATAGCAAAACAACATTCTCCGGCGTTAGTCCGCGCCTTTAATCAATAACCAATCGCAAAATAGTTAACCTAACGACTGCACTTTTTACCGACGTAATTATCTAACATGCTGAAATTTTGCTTGTGCATAAAGTTATTTACTATTGTTATTTATATCAGGATTAACTTTCCCTTTACCATAAACTAACTTTACAAATCTATTCTATAAAAATCCTCTTTGTTGATACCCATACTTCTTTGAAATGTTCCCACACCTAATCCTACTACACAACTCGTTAAACAATTATCTTCATATTAACCTTAAACCACACTCTCGCATTACTCATACTGCTAAAACACATTTATAACATTTTACATACACAAAAAGTCATTATAACACTTTATGAAAATACGTGAACAGTTTATGAAAAACATTCCATTACTTTAGTGCACTCTAGTGAGCACAATCTAAACTAAAATCACAGTCCCCCTTTCCAATATTGTCCTCTATCGGCTGACACACAAACTACGTGCGCGTCCAGTCTCGCGTCACTATCTGTCACTATCCAGCCTGAGACAAATCTCCCATTTAACCGCCTCCAAGGCAGGATCGGTATACGGCGCTACGCCTCACAGTCACATTAATCAGCCATGTCATGACGAAGCTTGTATGGATGATTAATGTAACTGTACTATCTATACATGCAATGACACGAATTATGTAATGTACTGGATTCATTAAGGTCTGAATATGGTCACAGCTGACCGAAATTAATGGTCTCGTTAATAAAATGTTAGCTTTTTCTGAATAGTTACGGTCATTTCAGTTTTTCCCTGTCATTTTACTTTGTGCTTCTAATGATATTAAACACGGCTTCTTTGTGCCTTCTATTATCATTGTTATTGTTATTCGTATTTTTATCATTCACTGTTTTTGTTTGCTCTTGTAATTATAAGCAGCCTCAGGATAATGTTTCAAATGTTCAAAACCGAATCAGAGATACGCATAGAAAATCAGAATAATTTTTGTTAGTTTTTGGTGTGTATAGTACATGGTGGGGGAGAGTCTGAGCGTCCTACATAAAATAGTAATTAAATATATTCCATGTAAAAATGCTTCAGTGAGACAAATAAATACCGTGTGATGTCATATTATTCCTACCGCAACACATATTTGTATAACAGAATGAGCTAATGGACATAGGGAAAAGTTGCTACCTTTTTTGGGGCCCCGGGATATATGACTGACACCTTGCAAAATACCTCATGTGTAGTAATGTTTACAGACCGAAGTATTCCTGAGACTATCTTCGACAGTCTTCTAATTATTTTCCCAAATTGCTCCTGCTCGTGTTGTCAATACACTTATGTTTTTCGTATAAATTTCGTGCATATCAGAGGCCACAGTTAAAAAAATATTCTTATTTCTCTCTGCTACCACCTGCAGATTTGAGATGCAATGTAGTTTTCCATTCCATGATGATTTTGGAAAACAGAATCCTTGTTCTCATATTTCTAACATATTCTCTTTTGTAACTGAGCAAAAACATAGAGCATGAACAGAAATGAAAGAAAAATAGAAAACAACACCTCTTGACGTTAAGAAGCAGTTTCCTCGGTCAAAAACCGAATCCTTCGGCTACACCTTCTTTTCCTCTCCCGGTATGAGGCAAATTTGCCTGTCACGGTACCCATCCTTGCCGGGGTCTTCGTCTGTCTCTTCTTCCTTGACACTTTCTCTACCCTATAAGCGGTGTCTCGCACTCTTCATTATTTCTAGGTGTTCGTTCCATTTTCTTCTGTGATCTAAAATTGTATCATTTAGAAGAAGATGTTTTGCTTATTCTCTAATACCTTAATTCTTTAGTTTGTCTTTAGGAACTTTCTCTTTAGAAACTTTATTTCTTGTGCCTGATTACGGCTTTCTTGCTTTTCGTTAGTCACTCGTGTCTCGCGTACATAGAGCTGAGTGGGATCTGCAACAGTTTTGTAGTGTTTGATTTGAATATATTTCCTAGTTTCATTTCTAAGATTTTTGTTAATTGTTTCATACAAGTGGCCGAATTTACTAAGCTTAATTTCTGCATCCGTGCTGTAGCCATACGTCACCGTACATCTTCGGTAAGTGAATAGGTTATTGGAGGATTTCGTGAGAATCGAAGCTACAGCGAGGAAATTTTCACCGTAGCACCTTTTACAAAAACGGGCTTCTAACTGAAATACAAAACCCCAGTTTCCTTTAATGACCTCACAGCAACATACGTCACCGTGCTGCTGGGTATATTTATATATAAGCCAAATTAAACCGTTCCAAGCTCAAAGTTCACAACGCTAATCGAAAACATGCTTACAGACCTCTCTTTTAAATTAACGCTGCAGAAACACAAGTAAATCCCATACCATAAAGAATGGTCATCGAAACACAAGTAAAACATATACCATAAAGAATGGTCATCGAAACACAAGTAAATCCCATACCATAAAGAGTGGTCGCCCATACGCCTAGGCTTTGGTCCCACTTTTATTTAGCTTGTACACTAGCTACATAGTCACTACTGATCCTTCAAAGTTTAGCTGTGCCGACGACCTAGCTGTAGCAGCTCAAAGCAACACATTCGATGAAGGTGAACAAACACTAACAGTCAAGGAAAGCTCGACCAGTATTACAAGAAGTGGAGACTCTTTCCGAAGCCTAATATAACAGACGTCATGTCATTCCACGTAACGAGAAGAATGACAGACAGTGAACTGAGAGTAATGTTTCACAACAAAAAATTACGACATGGACCACACCCGAAACATTAAGGTGATACTCTTGACAGGGCCTGACATTAGGGGAACACCGACAACTAACAGGACAGAAGGTAAAATAAGAAATAATATATTAAGCAAACAGGCTGGTGGTAGGCGGGTATCTAATGCAAATTCCTTAAGAACTACAGCACAAGCACTTGTGTATCCTGTCGCCGAATACTGTTCTCTTGTTTGGAGTAGGAGTAGCCATGTCAAGAAAATAGATACCCGTCTAAATGACGCGATGAGGATCCTTACAGGAACTATTAAATCCACACCAATACCGTGGTTGTCAGTACTCGCCAATGTTGCCACTCTAAATCTCCGACGACAACAGGCAGTAACACATGAAATGATACAGCTCAAAAGATCCACACACAAACAGTTCATGGACGGTCGGGATGGTCGAGCGGTTCTAGGCGCTGCAGTATGGAATCACGCCAACGCTACCGACGCAGGTTCAATCCTGCCTCGGACATGGATGTGTGTGATGTCCTTCGGTTAGTTAGGTTTAAGTAGTTCTAAGTTCTAGAGGACTGATGACCTCAGAAGTCCCATAGTGCTCAGAGCCATTTGAGCCAACAGTTCATGAAACATTCAACAACTTACCAAAAACTCGACTCCGATCGAGAGAACCAGTCGGAGTAAACAACTGCCGACTCGATCCAGAAATATATAATCTAACAAAAGAATCGAGAAATTAGTACGCATCCTTCCATGGAAATAAAAATGTTGTGAAACAGATCCGACCACCCAACCCCCCAAAGCGAACCAATCAAAACAGATACTGAGTTCCCTCAACCGTATCAGAATTGGCCACTGCGTGACCGCAGCAACCCTACTGGATTGGGGACCCAAGACTGGCAGCGATTAACTGTCTGGAGTATATAGGCTTTCCAACTATGGAGGAAAACGGGCACCTCAATGTACGTACATATACAGGGTGGTCCATTGATCGTGACCGGGCAAATATCTCACGAAATAAGCGTCAAACGAAGAGAACTACAAAGTACGAAACTCGTCTACCTTGAAGGGGGAAACCAGATGGTGCTTTGGTTGGTCCGCTAGATGGCACTGCCATAGGTCAAACGGGTATCAACTGCGTTTTCTTAAATAGGAACCTCCATTTTTTATTAGATATTCATGTAGTACGTAAAGAAATATGAATGTTTTAGTTGGCCCAATTTTCGCTTTGTGGTAGATGGCGCTGTATTAGACACAAACATATGGCTCACAATTTTAGACGGACAGTTGGTAACTGGTAGGATTTTTAAATCAAAATACAGAACGTAGGTACGTTTGAACATTTTTTCGGTTGTTCCAATGTGATACATGTACCTTTGTGAACTTGTCATTTCTGAGAACGCATGCTGTTACAGCGCGATTACCTGTAAATACCACATTACTGCAATAAATGCTGAAAATGATGTCCGTCAACCTCAATGCATTTGGCAATACGTGTAACGACATTCCTCTGAACAGCGAGCAGTTCGCCTTCCTTAATGTTAGCACATGCTTTGACAATGCGCTGACGTATGTTGTCAGGCGATGTCGGTGGATCACAATAGCAAATATCCTTCAATTTTCCCCACAGAAAGTAATCGGGGACGTCAGATCCGGTGAACTTGCGGCCATGGATGGTGCTTCGACGACCAATCCACCTGTCATGAAATATACTATTCAATACCGGTTCAACCGCACGCGAGCTATGTGCCGGACATCCATCATGTTGGAAGTACATCGCCATTCTGTCATGCAATGAAACATCTTGTAGTAACATCGGTAGAACATTACGTAGGAAATCAGCATACATTGAGCCATTTAGATTGCCATCGATAAAATGAGGGCCAATTATACTTCCTCACATAATGCCGCACCATACATTAACCCACCAAGGTCGCTGATGTTCCACTTGTCGCACCCATCGTGGATTTTCCGTTGCCCAATAGTGCATATTATGCCAGTTTACGTTACCGCTGTTGGTGAATGACGCTTCGTCGCTAAATAGAATACGTGTAAAAAATCTGTCATCGTCCCGTAATTTCTATTGTGCCCAGTTGCAGAACTGTACACGACGTTCAAAGTCGTCGCCATGCAATTCCTGGTACAAATAAATATGGTACGGGTGCAATCGATGTTAATGTAGCATTCTCAACTACGACGTTTTTCAGATTCCTGATTCTCGCGCAATTTGTGTGCTACTGATGTGCGGATTAGCCGCGACAGCAGCTAAAACAAGTACTAGGGCATCATCATTTATTGCAGGTCGTGGTTGACTTTTCACACGTGGCTGTACACTTCTGTTTCCTTAAATAACGTAACTATCCGGCGAACGCCCGGACACTTGGATGATGCCGTCCAGAATACCGAACAGCATACATTAGCACACTCCACGTTGGGCATTTTGATCACAATAGCCATACGTCAACACGATATCGACCTTTTCCGCAATTGGTAAACGGTCCATTTTATCACGGGTAATGTATCACGAAACAAATACCGTCCGCACTGGCGGAATTTTACGTGATACCACGTACTTATACGTTTGTGTCTAATACAGCGCCATCTACCACAAAGCGAAGAAAGTGGTCCAACTAAAACATTCATATTTCTTTACGTACTACACGAATATGTAATAAAAAATTGGGCTCCTATGTAAAAAAAAAGCAGTTGATACCCGTTTGACCTATGGGAGCGCCATCTAGCGAGCCAACCATAGTGCCATCTGGTTTCCCCCTTCAAGCTAGACGAGTTTCGTTCTTTGTGGTTTTTCGTTTGATGCTTATTTCGTGAGATATTTGGCCCAGTCACTTTCAATGGATCACCCTGTATACTAATGAGCGAAAACATTATGACCAGTGTGAACAGCGAGGTTGTGTGCTGTCTGGTTGCCCTAAGGGCACATGACGAGGTAAGAAAAGCATATGAGCTGAGCAGAGACGATTGGGGAATCATCCTGGCTGCGATAAGTGGCGAAAATACGAAAACCCGCCGACTTTAGCAGCTTTCAAAACAGTCATTTTGTTGCGGCCCAGTCTCTGGGGGCGACGATTTCGGAAACGACGAAGCTGTTCGGCTGTTTGTGTGTTACTGTCATGAGGACCTATGGAAAGTGATTCAAGAGTGCTGAAAACACGAGTAGGCGACGAGAAGTTGGACATCTATACTTCATCACAGAACATAGGTATTGCGTCTTGCACACTCTCTAAAGCAAGACAGGCGGAAAACTGTGGCAATTCTGACGACAGACTGTAGTCCTGGCGCAGACACACTGTCAGATCTCAGTGTTGAACATGGTGTTTCTTAGCAGAAGACTCCTACATGTTACCATGTTGACCGAACTACATCGTTAGTTATGATTACAGGGGGTGCGGGATCATCGAGATTGGGCTACGGACGGATCAATGGAATCGTGCGCCTGATGAGATGAATACCGCTTACTGTTTAAATTAGGTCGTTGGTCGATCCAGATACGCCGTAATCCATGCGATCGACTGCTCGAAACATGCAGCGCGCCACGGACGCGTGCAGGGGGAAGTAGTAGTATGTTATGGGAGACAGTCACCTGGTGTTCTATGGGACCTACCGTAGTAATTGAAGGCACCGGGACAGATGTGGATTACATGAACATTATCAGGGACCACGTGTAGCCCCTTATGCTTGACATCTTTCTCAAGAGCGATGGCATCTTCCAACACGATGACCATCCATGTCACAAGACCAGTGCTGCAGTGGTTTGAGGAGCATGATAGTGAACTCACGCTGATGTGTTGCCATCAAATTTTGTTTACCTACTCCGATGAAACGTAACTGGGACGCTATCGGGCGCCAGCTCCACGTCCACAAGGCAAGTGCCCGTAAATTACGGGAAGTGAGTAACCTGTGTTTAGGTATCGGGTGCCACAAACCTTTAGAAACCCATCAAGTACTTGTCGAATCCATGGCAGGCAGAATCACTGCTGAATTGCGCCCCAGAGGTAGACTAACACGCTTTTCAGTAGGTGGTCATATTATTTTGGCTAATCAGTGTGTGTACATGTATCTGCTTGTACTCATTCATATCATTTTATCTTATCGTGTATCAGTTTAATTGGATGTACTGGGTTAGCCCATAAGTAGTGGCGATTTTGTTTTTACGTTTAGGTTTCCTCAAAGGCAAACATGAAATGGACAACAAACTTTTTTCCAACTTTCAACAAGCTGTTCAGTGCGTCGACAGTAGGAATCAACTGATTTCCATTCGAAGAAACCGTGCAGCCTAGTATTCAGATACACATCATTATTGAGCGAAAGGCCACGAAATGCATTACAGAGGGTTTGGAACAAATTGGAATCCGAAGGTGCCAAGCCGGAAGAATACGGAGAATGCGGCAACACTTCCCAGCTAAGATAATGAATGGCCACCTTGACGCCCGTCAGGTCGTTTTTGCTGGATAGTGTTGTTGAGTCGTTGCGTTTGTTGAACGTAAAGCTCCTCATTCACTGTTTGGTACCGATCAAGCTACTCGTGGTCGATCAAATATGTCTTTTAAGGTGGATACTGTCTTCTTTACAGTGGTAAAACCGATTCTGAGCCGTCCAAAGAGTCACCGCTTCTTCACCATATTGACAAACTTCTCTAGCAGCTTCTGACCCTTTGGGACTTGGATTAAACACAAAAAGTAGGAAGTGCCGAAAATGCTGTTTTATGTCGACTTGACACTCCATTTTAATGACCTGAAAAGAACAGAAAGAACTTCATTACAAAAAACTGAATGCACTATTCTGTAGACTACATAATTGTTATTGTAATGAAATCCAGACCTTTAGCTGATTACAGGCGTTGATGAATATCAACGGGGACAGTTGAAAACTGTGTGCCCCGACCGGGACTATAACCCAGGATCACCTGATTACATGGCACACGCTCTATCCGACTTTTCTTTTTTTTAAAAATCTCGTTTTGTTCCTCATTGGAAGCTGTATCTGTTCTGGGCAGATGTACCATGAAGCTTGCTCAAGTTCATCGTTGATCCATTTACTCAGGTTTTTTTAATTACAGAGAGTAACTAACCGTCTGGCCGACGCGCTGAAATACCTTGCCGGCCACCTGAGCCATTGAGGACACAGAGGACAAAGCGACTACAGGGACTGATCTCTGGCAAACTCCCCGTGAGATCCACGTTTCCAACTTACTGTCCACACTACATTTGTAGTGCCCCTGCCCTCTATACTCATTACTCGTGGCAGTCTCTCTAGTGATTCCCGTAAGAGATTGAGAAATGTGAGAAGATCATTGGCCGGTAAGCCTAATCTATATGAAGATATGTCCGAAAGAAGAGATACCATCTTCATATAGATAAGGGTTACCGGCCAATGATCTTCTTCAGTGCGGAAGCACTTACATTGCTCAAACTCTAAAGGGAATCGGTAGACTTAATGCCCCCTCCGAATTCATAACGTCAACGATCTGAAGTCTTGCCGTCTGAACCCGGCGTTTGGTTTTGGCACAGGAATGATCATGCCCTACAAAAATTCGTGAGGGACACTTGGGAGGTGGCAGTAATATACACACGGCGTTAAGTCTTATGGAGATGCGGTGGCACTCATGTCGGTATGCCGCTTAGAAGGCGCCCTCGTGGCAGTTGACCTAGACCACGCATTTGACCGTTTTTAGCATCATCTCTTGCAGGAAGTCTTAGAGAAGAGGGGACTGTCCCCAATACCGGCAGGTGTGGTTCTCCGTCTCATCCACGGAGCCCCTTCCACAGCTCTGGTCAATGGCTACCTCTCGCCACAAGTCACTATTGAGTGTTCAGTGCGACAAGGATGTCCCCTGTCGGCCTGTCTCTTCGTCGTCGCCCTAGAGCCTGCACTTCATAGTTTACGAAGCGTTTGAAAGGTATTCGCCTCCGCGATGAGCATTTTAAATGTTGTGCCTATGCGGACGATGGAGTATTCTTGTAAGGCGATCTCGTGGCTTACGGAGGGGTGTCCGGGAGCCGTATCAAACTGCGAAAGTCGCACTACATGGATGTGGGCAAAGGACTATGAGCACGCCAGTGCCCAGTACCAAAGTTCCGGCGATGAAGTGTTTGGGAGTGACTTTCCATGGGAGCGTGAAGCGTACTGCAGCAGATACGTATCGTAGACTAATTAATATGATCTGTACGCGAGTTCGACTCCATAACTTTCGAACTCTTGACTTGATCTTGCGGATATTTTTGGTCGACGTCTACCTCCTCCGAAACTTAATCATTACGCACATACTCTCACGATGGCCGCTACGATAGATGCCAAGTTCCAGGCGCCCTTCTGTCGTTTCGTCAGCAAGGGTGTAACCTCCCCACAAAATAAAATATGAATAATACTCTCATGTTTTAAAATGCATTCGAAATAGATTTAGCAGTAGCTTTGCTTAACGGAGTGAAGGTAACAAATTTCGAAGTGAGTTCAACAGCGACAAAGATGTAGCAAAAACCTCTATTAGTTCTGGGAATAGGACCAAAAATGTCTACAGTGGCCATGTGTCTCAATTTAACAGGAACAATGGGATGTAACTGAGGAATATGTGAAGTCGTGTCTGATTTAGGTTTCTGGCAGATTTTACATGACGCTAAAACTCGTCGAATACGTTTCTCCATGTTGGCAAAATAACAGTTCTGTCTCAGTATAAGAAAACATTTTCTGGCTCCATAATGTGCGTAACTTAAATGAGTATACCAAATTAATTTGTTAACAAGTTCGTCAGGAATGCATAATAACCAGTTGTTGCCGTCAGGGTGAGAGCGGCGGAACAGAATGTTATTACGTACCGTGTAATGGTTTCATGGTAACGTTATTCTTATCTTGCCAAAGGTGTTTAATTTCTTTCCATACGTTGTCTTTACTCTGCTATTGTGCTATGTCTCGTAATGACGATGAAATGAAATTTTCAAATGCGACTTGTTGAATATACATGAGGCTAGAATTTGCTTGGCAGACGTTGGTTGCGATGTCTTGCTGATTGTTGCAGAACGAACGGGATAGTGCGTCTGCTACAATATTTTGTGTACCGGGAATGTGAACAATTGTAAAATAAAATTCCTGTAAATACAGTTTCCATCTGCTTAATCTGTCATGTGTAAATTTAGCGGAAAGTAAAAACTAGATAGCTCTATGGTCTGTGTAAACGTTAGTATGTCTTCCATAAGGAAAATGCCTAAATCGGGTAAATGCCCATACAACAGATAATGTTTCAAGTTCTGTAACAGAATAATTGCGTTCAGCAGGTGACAGAATGCGACTTGCAAAGGCGATGTTTTTAATTACTGTATTACCGTCTTCTTCAATTTTCTGAAAAATGTGTACGCCTAAAGCTGTGTTAGAACTGTCGGTGGCAATGGAAAAATTTCTAGTGGGATCTGGGTGTGATAAAAGTGGTGCGTTCAACAAGGCATGTTTCAAATTAACAAACTCAGATTGTGCTTGGCTATCCCAGGACCAAATAGGGTTTTTACCCGTCAGTTGGCATAATCTAGGGGTGTCTAAAGCAGAGAATGAATAAATTTACGGAAAAAGTTAATTAACTCCAGAAAACTGCGTAGTTGTTTCTTCGTCGTTGGAACAGTAATGTCACGTAAAGCTTTAAGTTTTTCCGGGTCAGGCGCAATGCCTTCTGCTGAAGTTACATGTCCAAGAAATTTTATGGAAGTTCTGCCAAATTGCGACTTGCTAAGATTAACTGTGAGTCCTTGTGCACGAAAAGTTTGCAACAGTTGTTCCAGAATCAAATTGTGTTCAGACCAGTTAGCTTCTGCAATAAGAATGTCGTCTACATACGTTGTGATTCAGTCTAGTATAGTATAGTATAGTATAGTATTCAAACCGTGAATAAATGCTGCTGAAGAAATTGTTAAACCGAAGTCACCAAAACAGAGAAATGCTGTGTACTTTCGGGTGGAGCTGAATTTGCCAAAATCCCGAACTCAGATCTAATGTGGAATAAATAGCAGTACCATGAAATTTCTGTAGAAGTTCTAGTGTTTGTGGGCGATCTGTTTCATTAATAATAATGTCGTTGATGTGACGTGAATCAAGTACGAGGCGAAGTGAGCCATCCTTTTTCTTAACAATATGGAGCGGGTTTATGTATGGACTAACTGCTGGTTCAATAATACCTTGGTCAAGCATAGTTTGCAATTCTTTCTTAACTTTTTCTCTGTGAATATACGGAATGGGATAATGTTTGGCTTTAAACGTGTCGTGCTGTTTAACTTGAAATACATACATAAAACCGGACATAGTACCAGGGATGTTGTCAAAAACTGGAGCTTGCTGTAAAAGAATATTGCGTAGCTGAGTACGTTCGACGTCTGTATTTGCACTGCTTTGTTTTACTTTATCAGAAATCATTTGCATAACGTCATAGTCGGCTTCATCTGGTATATTATAGTTGTGTACGAACGTATCTGTGAACAATGTGGAATGACAGTCTATGTAACGTGATGCAGAAATGACCTCTGTCCGATTAATTGTTTGTTCTTCTGCAGATAAAGAGTGCTAAAAATCTAATGCCAGTTGTACATTTTCATCCTTTAACTTTAAATAGGAATTTTGAAAGTCAATAATTGAGTCGTGTTGCACCAAAAAATTCGTACCTAAAATAACGTGTTGTCAATAAGGGAACAATCCAAAAATTTGAGTGGAACGTATGACCTGCAATACAAAATGATAAGTGTGTCTAATTTTACATCTACTCCTTTACCAGATACTGCTCCTTTAATTTAGTTTTACCTAATGATAACGTAGGATAAGTATTCTCCTCGTTAAATCGTTTAAAGTGTCTTCATTTATAACTGACATAGGTGATCCAGAATCGATTACTGCTGAAAAAGTGGTTGATCCAATCTTTACTTCAATGACAGGGTGAAAAATGGTTTTTTGAATAACTGGTTTTTCATGCAAAAGAGTGTCTCGGATGTCGTCAAAAGTAATAACATTCTGCGTGTCAAAAATAGTGCTTACGTTGTTGGAAGATGCAACCTGTACTGTATCTAGTCAAATTCTTTCTGACGTGCTGTTATTTGCGGGAGAATGTTGTGGCATTTCGACTATTTGTACTGTTCTGTTATTTCTTCCTGACGTATTAGGTGCGGGATGATACCGATTGTCTGGTTCGTTCATGATAATTTGTTGTTATTGTTGATTCTGCTGCTGGTGAGACCGACTGTTACGCTGAAAATTGTGCTCATTGCTTTTACGTCTGTCATGATAATGATTGCTATACGGCGCATTGCGATATGAGTTGAAATGGTGTGTTTTCTGTACGTAGTGATTTCCTTGTTGCTGTGCGTTACTATTTGGTGGAGCCGACGCTATACGTGTAGGCGGTGAAACATTAAAGCTTGGTTGACCTTGCAGACTGCATTGTTGGTTTGGTACGCTAACCGGCTGCTTTTGATGCTGTTGCGGTGAAAACCCTGTATTGTTCCCAAACTGTGTTTGCGATTGCTGATAATTTTACACATACTGATGATAAAAATTCTGACTTATTAATATTATGCTGGTAGTTCTTGCCATTTCGGGAGTGCCAAAAAAATGGTTCAAATGGCTCTGAGCACTATGGGACTCAACTGCTGTGGTCATCAGTCCCCTAGAACTTAGAACTACTTAAACCTAACTAACCTAAGGACATCACACACATCCATGCCCGAGGCAGGATTCGAACCTGCGACCATAGCAGTCACACGGTTCCGGACTGCGCGCCTAGAACCGCGAGACGACCGCGGCCGGCCCGGGAGTGTCAAAAGATAACTGTCATTTTCAGGTAAAACTCATCGTATCAGGTTGTCTTTACTCATTCTTAATGCTAGATAGAACGATAGTTGAAGAGCTGCTTTGATAGATATAAAGGATATTAAAAGAGAAGGGAGCAGTGCAGAAAACTAAAGGTGAAATAGCACTACTACGGCTCGGGGCCCTGTGCACGCTACGTCACATATTCATCGAAGTGTAATGAATCCCCGGAGGTCTCTTACGCGCTGCAAATAGATTTCAGTTTCTGCGTTACAGGCAGTGCCGGTGAAAATTCAAAAGCAAATTGTTGTATCCAGTCCAAAGAGTGTGTCTGTGTTCTGTAATTCTTAAATAACTTAAACTTTCTCAGCGATATAGAGTGCTTGTAATTAAAATTATCGTCTCTGAATGTCTGAACTGGTTCAGGTTTTTATGATAATCCGTTTGTGTCTGCCCGGATTCCACGTCACGTACTCTCTGTAAATTACCTAAGTTACACTGGCTGTGTGAGTGTGACAAATGTTCGGAAATTGGCGTATACTGTGACGTGTTAGAGACTGCAACATTTTTCATCTCTGTCACTTTAAAACGTTCGTCAATTTGGCTCTTCTGTTGTTCAAATTTCTTATGGGATTTCGCATTCAGTGTGCGTGAAAGTTCTGCTGACATTAATTTAAACTCGTCGCGTAACTGTGTTGCGTTTTCACAACACTGTATAGCGAATGCACTACTTTCATCTCTAAGTAATTTCGTTGTGGCTACATGTGTACTACTTAATTCTTGTGCAACAGATCTAATTTCTTCACTACGGTTCCTAGCACAAGCCTTAATTTCCTCACGTAATTCTTCTTTAGTATCATGACGTTGCACGGTAACGGCTGTAATCTGTTCACTAAGTTGTTTGTTCTTTTCGTTAAGGTTGTGTTTTTCATTCGACTGTTTAAAACTTTCATTAAGTTGTTTGCACTATTCAGTAAGTTGTTTGAAACGGTTGTCGAAATTTTCATTGAGTTGTAGTAATAATGCGATAACTTGATCCCAGCCAAAATTAGCGACTCTATTCACTGTACTGTGTGATGGTGTATCTGCATGTTTCACGTTTTGTGTAACCATTTGGTCATTGTCTGATTCACGAAAATGTTTTCTAATTGTGTGTGCACTGTTGGCCACTAGCGCGGAATCAAATAAATCTGACATGTTTTGTGTATGTTGTTCACCTTCGTTAGAAACAATTATCTGTTCGCTACGTAAATTTTGCAAATCAGGCGTGTCAAACTGGACAGCGTTCATTGTAACGGAAAGTGCCGCGTCATCAATTGTCGTTAAATTAACAGAGGACACAATTGAATTTCTTTGATCATTAGCATTAAAATCATTACTAGTGATCGGCACGCACTGATTATCTGTAATTAGAGGATTATCATTATGACTGTCGCTAGTATTATCAGTCAAATTATTGAAGTCGGCTTTTTCACTCATTACGACTCGCGATGTACTGTTAGCAGTTTGTCGCGGCATTTTCACAAATCAAAGTTAAGCAGAAAATGAAACAGAAACAAAGAAAAAATGGAACAAATACAATTACAACGAAGAGCAATAAATTGCCGATGACCTGTGAAAGAAAGAGTGACAAGTTAGTAAATGCGTTGCGCCAGATGCAAACTACATTTAAAATTAAGTAAATATGAGCAGACATATAACTGACTACTTCTCAGAAATACACAAAAATACGATCCTGGTCGGTTGTCGCCAAGTGTAACCTCCCCACAAAATAAAATAATATGAATAATACTCTCATTTAGCGTAACCACCCAACAGTGAAAATATAATACAATGTGACAAACCTATAACCTTGACAGTCAATTTAACCTGGTAAATTTTGGACGTCAGCAATGCTGCGTCATGGCCCTGATACATCATTCTGAATGAACTGAAAAATCTCACCTTAATTAGATCCCCGAATAACGCATATATATCTGCTCCTATAAGAAATTTTCCTGGCGCAGCTAAGTGCAATGCTGGCCGATAGATTTGTCTTATATAAAAAGAAAGAACTTTTCTTTTCAATAATCGGGATGGCCAAGGATTGGAGAAATTAATGAATTCTTTAAATTGAGATTAATCTCAAAAGTTACTTTTTATGAGAAAGATTATTATTAACAGATTTTTTTTAAAACATTTACATGGGACTTGATGTATCAATACTACATATGCGCTAGGCTGCTTTTACCTTATCCTACAACGCTCAGGCTCCGCCATCGCTGCACACGACCGGCCCAGCGAACACGATACACCAGAAACAACTGCTCGCTAGCAATAACTTACTCTTACTGCAGTCAATACTGCTCTTTGGTCTCAGATTCTCTTCTAGCTTACATATCGCAGGCAGCGCGTGAACAATACATCGAAATTACATCAGCTCGAGTGCGCTAGCAACAAGTTCTCTAATTATGGACCTCTTACAAGGGTAGGGTGTTCAAGAACCGTTAAGAGACGCTAACGTTCCCACACATGCAGGCGGCATTGGAATGATAAACGTGCACAACAGGGCTTGCGCTCTCTTCCTGCGGATGATGCATCGTCTACGTACTTCGGACAAGGACACTATCCCTGGTAAACTGATTCAGGAGGTGGTGGCTCAGTCCCTCCGTCCGCCTATTTCTGTCGGACATATCACGCCAGCTCTGTGTCACATTCGCACCTATCTGGTCGACATGAGTTATCTGTTGGATATCTTGCAGACCACGTGGGATCCTAGAACCAAGGACTTCTACCGCTACTTTCAATGGACGCTAATGTGGTTGGCAGTTGGCTGGAGGCGGGTGTGGAGTAACATACATTCGCCTTTCTTTCCTACCACGGTCAGGGCACTGTGGTATGTGATAACAACTGAAAAATTCCCCACCTGCAACGTTTACACATGATACAAGGATCCTCTCTGCTCCAGATGCGCCGCTGTCGACACCGAAATGCACCGTTTCGTTTGTGGTACAGTTGCCGACTGCTGGCTCCTCACACGGCGTATGTTGGCATTGTTGCTGCGACGGACGCCACGGTCCGTAGAGCCCACCGATCTGATCCATACCGACGTCACTTACTTCAGTGTTACACGCCATAACGCCACGGTATGGGTTAAGGGTATAGCATTATCATACTTTTTTTAGTAAGAGCGTTGCAGGGTTTTTAGATTTCTGGCATCACTTACAGAGTAACTACACGATTTAACGGCGAAAAGCGTCGTATGGTATGCTTCTTGCGAATTACTCGGGGTCGTTGTTTACGCACCCTCCAGACCATTGGGGTGTATCAGGTCTGAGAGGAGACTGAGATATTACACATGATGGACTGATGAGATACATCAACGGTAATCATAGGGTGTTTCACCCTCGCTGAACGAGAAGACGACAAGGACATCCCACCATCTGGCTGCTTTGGGCACCCCCCAGGAAAAAAAGGAAAGAAAAGAAAAGAAAGAATTATAAAATGGCTCTGGGCACTATGCGACTTAACTTTTGAGGTCATCAGTCGCCTAGAACCTAGAACTAATTAAACTAAATAACCTAAGGACATCACACACATGCATGATCGAGGCAGGATTCGAACCTGCGACTGTAGCGGTCGCTCGGTTCCAGACTGTAGCACCTAGAACCGCACGGTCACTCCGGCCGGCACAAATAAAAACATAAGAAAAAAATAAACAACACATAAATAATAAAGTATTGTACCCCCTTCCTTTATCCTTTTCTTTTTTAATGAAATGTTCAGAGGCATATTTAATTTTTGCTCGTGGGCGGAGCCTGAAGTGGTTGCACATGACTGTCCTAGTTAGCTTTAGGTTAAAGTGGCGGTGGCACTAGCTTTGTTTTTGATATTAGGTTAGATAGGTTTTTGGGGGTAGTGTGGGTGACAGGGAAAAAAAGATAGAGCGTCTGCCATGTAAGCAGGAGGTCCAAGGTTCGAGTCCCGATCAGGGCACATATTTTTAAACTGTCCCCTTGATATTTATCAACGTCTGTAAGCGGCTAAAGGTCTGGATTTCATTCTAATTTCATTCTTGGAGAGATACAAGATCACCATTGGTATCTGTACAGATACCAGCTTCATACTAATAATTGTTTGTCGAATAACGTAACACGCATTGTGTAAACACTTCTTTATCACGCAAAATTTCCCCTTAAGAAAAATCCGTCAAGACTCATAAACCAATCCAGTAGCTGTAAGATATAATACTGTAAGCCGTATGCCAAATAAATAAATAAATCTATGTACATGTTGAGCAATGTTAGGGAGATACAGCAGCCTTATCGTACTCTTTGTTAGTTGATATCTCATTAGTCATTTTCCCGTGCTTCCGGTCATCCTGATTTAAGTTTTCCGTGATTTCCCTAGATCACTCCGGGCAAATGCCCGGATGGTTCCTTTGAAAGGGCACGGCCGACTTCCTTCCCCATCCTTCCCTAATCCGAGCTTGCGCTCCGTCTCTAATGACCTCGTTGTCGACGGCACGTTAAACACCAGTATCCTCCTCCTCCTCATTTTACCGTTAGGGTCTAGACTCTAGAGTGACTTCTCAACGTATTTACTAAATTTCCGGATATTCGCGATTCGTCATTATTTTCCAAAGTTCTTGTCTATTGACATGGTCAAAAGCTTTTCTAAAATCAATAATAGTAATGTCTCTTTACTATATTATCTGTGTTTTTCTATTATTTGCTGTAAAGTAAAAGTGTATTTGTCGTAGAGCTTCCCTCTCTAAGATCCATTTGTTCCTCACACAAAATTACTTCCGTTGTGTTTTTATGTCTTGTTTAAAATCTTAGCATATAGCTTGCATGCTGAGTCCAGTAAACGCAGTTACTGCGCGGGCTTTTGTCCCTCTTTCTAAAAACTAATATCATCCTAACAATCTTCCAGTTTTTGTGGATATTCTTGTTCTTCCAACGTTCGTTTAAGAGATGTAGCAGTCTTTCGTGTACCATCGTTCCCTCGTAGCTCAGCAACTCAATATTATTATCCTCTCTTCCTGTTGCTTTTCTGTTCTTCGATGTTGTCAAGGCGGATCTCTCATCATAGTATTGATTCTTTTCAGCTGCGGTGTTGTTTAAGTATTTTACATATGCATCTTGTTTTTTCACCTATTTCGTGGGCGCATTTTTTGTAGCAACTAAAAGAAGATAATTATTTTGTCAGCCTATTAGAATTCTGATCAACTGACTACATGTATTTTTTGACAATTTTATTTTTGTGATTTAGGACCGGAATCTATGGTGGCACATGTATCCCCATGTCACCTGTTTGAGGTATTAAAACTATAGTGGTAAATGGATTTCCCATATAATTGTTGTGAGCTGTTACGTGTTACCACTATACGTAAAAAAATAATGAAGTGTTTTCTGCTTTTAGTTTGTTTTCCTTTACTTCATTTAAAAAATAATTGTTACTGATATTAGAGTTTACTTACCACAATGTGAAAAAAAAAATCCTTGAAACTTTATCACGCAGTGAAGGTATGAGTTGATACAAATCACAATAATGTATATTGCAGAAGCGAAGCAATGTGTTGCGACAACAGTAGTAACCCACAACAAACAGAAACTGGTTGTTGTTGCAGTTCTCATACACCTCGTGCAGTGTACTACCATAAGACGTCAGGCATGAACACAAATGGTAAGACGTATTCCCAAAAGCTTTGGTGGTTAGTGTGTTTCCCAAAGGCCACAAATGACAGATTAATTTTGTGGTAAGTATATTTCCCAAGCCCTTTTCAGAAACTACTTTGGTGGTAACTGTACTTCCCAATAACCATTAAAACACCATTGCTTGGGGGTATATATGCTTCCCACAGTCCTGAAGCTGTAATTCACAACAAACAGAGACTACAGCAAGTACAGCGTACTGCCACTAGATTCCAGGAGCGTACAGAAGGGGTAACACACATTCCGATGTAAAGAAACACATTTAGTGGGAAGTATACCACTCAAGGTCCTCGAAAGGGTTGACACCCTTCTCAATGTCCTCGTTTCAAATTTTTAGCCATTTTATTTCCTTATTTTCTTGATTTAAAAAGATCTTCTCCTGCTACTCTATATACCACATTCCGTATATTTTCCCATTCTTCTTCTATATTACCCTTCGTTTGCTAGTTTGCAACTTGGTTATTTAATCTGCTTTAGTGAAGATATTTCACGCTGTCCTTTTTAAACAAGAATACTTCATAAAGACTCTGATCTTGTTGGTTCCTTATTTGTTTTGTCATTTTCTTGAATTTTAGAAAAATGATCTATTCCGAAGATTGTTAAAGATGATCTGACACTATATCATGGCCGCTATAAGCTCTTTTATCCCTTATTTGTTTCGATTCACGTCTTTCAGTGCTCTGTCAAACTCTTCACGTAGTATCGTATCTCCCACTTCATCTTCATCTACATACTCTTCCATTTCCATAATATTGTCCTCAAGTACATCGCCCTTGAATAGACCCTCTATATACTCCTTCCACCTTTCTGCTTTCCCTTCTTTACTTAGAACTGGGTTTCCATCTGAGCCCTTCATGGTCATACAAGTGGTTCTGTTATCTCCAAAGGTCTCTTTAATTTTCCTGTAGGCAGTATCTGTCTTACCTCTAGTGAGATAAGTCTCTACATCCTTACATTTGTCCTCTAGCCATCCCTGCTTAGCCATTTTGCACTTCCTGTAGATCTCATTTTTTAGAGATTTGTATTTCTTTTTGACTGCTTCATTTACTGCATTTTTATATTTTCTCCTTTCATCAATTAATTTCAATATTACTTCTGTTACCCAACTATTTCTACTAGCCCTCGTCTTTTTACCTACTTGATCCTCTGCTCCCTTCAATACTTAATCCCTCTAAGCTACCCATTCTTCTTCTACAATATTTCTTTCCCCCATTACTGTCAATTGTTCCCTTATGCTCTCCCAGAAACTCTCTACAACCTCTGGTTCTTTCAGTTTATCCAGGTCCCATCTCCTTAAATTCCCCCGTTTTGCAGTTTCTTCAGTTGTAATCTACAGTTCACAACCAATAGATTGTGGTCAGAGTCCACATCTGCCCTGGAAATGTCTTACAATTTAAAACCTGTTTCGTAAACCTCTGTCTTACCATTATATAATCTATCTGAAACCTGTCAGTATCTCCAGGCTTCTTCCATGTATACAACCTTCTTTTACGATTCTTGAACCAAGTTTTAGCTATGATTAATTTATTCTCTCTGCAAAATTCTACCAGGCGGCTTCCTCTTTCATTTCTTAGCCCCAATCCATATTCACCTACTACGTTTCCTTCTCTCCCTTTTCCCACACTCGAATTCCAGTCACACATGACTATTAAATTTTCGTCTCCCTTCACTATCTGAATAATTTCTTTAATTTCATCATACATCTCTTCAGTTTCTTCGTCATCTGCAGAGCTAGTTTGTATATAAACTTGTACTACTGTAGTAGGTGAGGGCTTAGTATCTATCTTGGCCACAATAATGCGTTCACTATGCTGTTTGTAGTAGCTTACCTGCATTCCTATTTTCCTATTCATTATTAAACCTACTCCTGCATTATCCCTATTTGATTTTGTGTTTATAACCCTGTAGTCACCTGACCAGAAGTCTTGTTCCTTCTGCCACCGAACTTCACTAATTCCCACTATATCTAACTTCAACCTATCCATTCCCCTTTTTAAATTTTCTAACCTACGTGCCCCATTAAGGAATCTGACATTCCACGCTCCGATCCGTAGAACGCCAGTTTTCTTTTTCCTGATAACGACATCCTCTTGAGTAATCCCCGCCTGGAGATCCGAATAGGGGACTATTTTACCTTCGGAATATTTTACCCAAGTGGACGCCATCATCATTTAATCATACAGTAAAGCTGCATGCCCTAGGGAAGAATTACGGCTGTAGTTTCCCCTTGCTTTCAGCCGTTCGCAGTACCAGCACAACAAGGCAGTTTTGGTTATAGTTACAAGGCCAGATCAGTCAATCATCCAGACTGCTGCCCTTGCAACTACTGAAAAGGCTGCTGGCCCTCTTCAGGAACCACACGTTTGTCTGGCTTCTCAACAGATACTCCTCCGTCGTGGTTTCACCTACGGTACGGCTATCTGTATCGCTGAGGCAAGCAAGCCTCCCGACCAACGGCAAGGTCCATGGTTCATGGGGGGTAGAAGGTGTTAAGCTCATCGTTTCTCCCTTCTTCTGGTGAAGTCATTGCCTCTTGTCATTTGCCTTCTGACTGTAAGTATGCGCGATCTTTGATTTATTTTCCCAGTTCCTTACGCAGGAGTAGTGCTACACCATTGCTTGCTCTTTTATTTTGCCTAATTACACTACAGAACATAACGTAATCTCCTACATATTTATAACCTCTCGCTTTCACTTTCTTAGTGATTGTTACAGCAGCGATGTTCAAGTCTCTTAGTATATTTACTAGTTATATATCTTTTTGAGAAATTTCTCTTACATTACAGGTTGCTGCCTTGATGTAACCATTGCTTCACTTTCATTTGCCCTTTTTCGTAGCAATATACTTTACCTTTGAGTCCATCCTGTTTCCGAAGCTCCTTGGGGCGCATGGAGTAGTGTACACTTGGTTAACAGCCATCACCTCCCCCATCCTCTCCCTAATCTAGGTGGACCAGAATTCTTTCATAGCTGATGTGTTCTGGTTATTAAAGGCGCTGGAAAATTTACCTTTCATCCTATCCCATTGGCAACGTAACATACACCCACTTACGCTATGCATTGTCCAGGATCACGCTACTCATGTTCAAAAGTGGTTCAAATGGCTCTAAGCACTATGGGACTTAACATCTGAGGTCATCAGTCCCCTAGACTTAGAACTACTTAAACCTAACTAAGGAAATCACACACATCCATTCCCGAGGCAGGATTCTAACCTGCGACCATAGCAGCAGGGCTGTTCCGGACTGGAGAGCCTAGAACCGCTCGGCCACAGCGGACGGCAACTCATGTCCTCTTGGGCGAGCCTTGAAATCTTGAAGGTCGGATTCATTCATGAAGTTTCGGTGTACGTTTCATAGAGTTGCAACTCTGAACGGGTATTGGTAGTCTGAACGAACTCTGGAATCCTATGCTAATCTTTGACCGTAATGAAAGTCGCCTCAGATCTCGAAACCTAAAACCGTTGAGGCCGAAAAAACAAGCAGAGGTCAAGGGAGGCTGATAGGAAAGAAAAATGGACGAAACCTGACACAAGTAAGTGGAAGTAATGTCAGACTTAGCTAAGACTCATGTGGTTGCCGCCCACTTATTCCCAAGAAGAAGACTCCTATCGGGCCTTCTCTTTGTCAGCAATATCACCAGCTGACCAGTGTGGCATGGTTGTTCCTAGAAGAAGCATTACTCCAGCCAGCATTGATCAGTGGATCATTGAAACACACCGACATCTCAGTCACGGCAAGGCGAGGAGGAGCTACATCTTTACTCAACAAATCAACCTGTTTGGCGGAGGGTACTTCTGTCACCGCTAGTATCGCCTCCTACACCTCCAAACCACGCTCATTCGCCATCGGACCGTTGGAAGGAAGAATGTCGGTGCACTTCCTTATGGTCTCTAACTTGTCAAATTTTGTCGTCGTGTTATTTCGTGAGACGCTCGTGGTGGAAAGTAATATGTTGCCCGACCCTTCTTGGAACATATGCTCTCCTAATTTTGAAAGTAAACGTCGTCATGATGGGTAATTCCTCTCTTGCGCCGCAGCCCTTCACCCAGTAGTTTTGTAAATACTGTTTTAGAGATGTAAAACAGAGATATTACATCACAACACATACATAGTTCTAAAAAAAAGCTTGTGATTATATTAGCAAAACACTAAAAACATAGTGGTCCCTTTCCCTCTCTTTTAAACAAGCCAACCAACCAACCACTAAAAAAATAGAACGACGTAGTACAAAGAAACTGTCATAAAATCGTGTGAGGGTAGTTAACGATACATTGAGACGATAGCTTTGAAATAATTACGAGAGGTAGAGAGGAGTGTACGGTATAAGGAAGGCCACCGCGAAATTGCATATTTCATGGGAAGAATATCTTGCATGTTGGATGTACCTTAGCTAACAATATGACGGGAAATGATGTTCAACAAGCATGAAAAAACCAGAGGTCACTTAGAAGATTAACTGATCTTATAAATTGGAAGGTGGAATTTGATATAATATCCACAATAATAAATAGCGCATACAAATTTTAATTCAGTGTACACTGTCTGAAAAAAAAATGTGGAGCATCTAGAAGACATTGTCGGTCCTCAATGTAACACATCCACACCATTGGCGTATACGTAAATGGGGTTGCTTGTAGCGTCTTTGAGACATACGATGGCAATCAAAATGTGTTAGTGTTGTGCATGTTTAGCGCGGTTACAATGCCTCGTATGATATATAACAGGTGCCAACAGCAAGAGATGTTGAATGATCATGTGAAGGACACTGGCAAATTGCGTACTCGTGTTAGTCAACATTATCAGCGCCTGACAGAGTTAGAAAGTTGCCTCATGGTTGGTCTCCATTTTACCAGTTGGTCGAATCGTGCAATATACAGATTTGTGGCGCAATCATATATGACAGTGACCCAATGTTAGAAAGCCTGGGAACCTCAGGGAAGGCGTACTCATCATCGAGGTTCCCGTGAGTCACGACTGACCACCACAAGGGAGCATCACTGTATTGTGCACCAAGCACACAGTAATCTCTTTACTTCTGCGCCTGCCATTATACAACACGTAATGGACCCGTTGCAACATTCTCTGTCGCCTTTGATCGAAAACCAGCTGCAGTCGAACTTCGGAACACCGTCGCTCTCGTACACTGCCTTTGGAGTGGTGCTATGACCGGGAAGCATGGACTGCTGATGAATGGTGTCACATTGTGTTGGTGATGAATCGCGAGTCTGCACTATAGGATTACCATCGTCGGAAAGTATAGCTGCGTCCTGGGAAGAAGTCTCATACTTAACAGCGTTCTACAGAGACACAGCTGTGTGAATCCTGGTGACATGGTGTCATCAGCTACGACTTTAGGGCATGGCTAATAGCGATTGACTGCATAACGGAATGTCAGGGACATCCTGCGTTCTCATATGTTACCTCTCGCCCTCCAATATAGCGGTGCTATTTTTCAGTAGGACAATGCTCCCCCACATATGGCACGTGTCTTATGAATTGTCTGCCAGATATTGACGTTCTCCTGTGGAAGATACTAAGGTTTGTATCTGACAGAACATATGTAGAACCAATTGCTACGTGGATTGTCAAGGATATCAAGCACCAGTTACACAGTTATGAGCTATTTGCTACAGGAGAGGATACAATGGCTTTATGACATTATTTCCAAGCGAATCAGTGCACGCATCCAGGCCAGAGGAAATTCAAAAACATCCTGATAAGTGGGCTCATACTGCCACGTTCTTCATAAATTTCAGTCAACACTGTAATAATTGAAATAACGATGCATACCCTCTAAAGATATGAAGTTTAATTTCGTTCCCTCCTCCCTCCCTCCTCCCCTTAAGCTAGGTATTTACCGTTCTTTGTTCGGCGGTGTGGAAAGGAGATTTATTACAAAAGCCCAAGGGTCTGCATATTATGAGATAAATTAGCAATTGAAGGTAAAAATATTGTAGGTTGTTAGGTCATGACATATTTCTTCTGCACGATCGATGTTTCGACTTCCCTGCTGCTGGGGTCTTCTTGAGGATAAGAGTTCATGTACACCTGAACACGTCAAAGGCTATATCGCTTTTTCTTCTAGAAAAGAGTTTTCCAGCGCTTATATAGAAGAAATGGGTAAAATTATTATGGCTACCATTGATGGGCCACCGTCATTGGACAGAAAAGAAGTATCCACACGCTTATGCGGAAAAAGAGGAGGTACTGGTTAAAATGCTTCCATCAGTTGCTGGAAGATCATCGTCGTTATGTGGAAGCTAAACGTGCGGAGTAAGAGAGGGGAATGTTTATCAAAAATATTACTCTCCACGGAGATGGCTTCATGGCCACTGCACTCCTAGTGCGCCGTGGCTGCGCATTCACCTCCGGGAAGCCTCAAAGCGTGAAGCACACAGCCCTCCTCTATAATGAATCTATATTCGTTCCTGGAAATGTCAGTCTCTACTCGGACAATGTCTTGGCCGCAATTCTCATGATTAACAACTCAGGTAACAGGCCTAAGTCGATGTAGGTTGTAATAAAACGAAGTGAAGTAACATCTGTCACAAATGAGGAAAATACACTGTTAAGTCAAACTGATGGTCCCAAACGAAAACTCAGACGGCAGCGAGTAGGGTTCATTATGTTTTCTTATATCTCTGAGTCATGATGTGTGACGTTAATGTTAAATTTTCCGGAGTAATAGCCCCACAATCGGATCTCCGGGTGGGAGCAACTTTGATGTCCCAAACACCATGTAAGGTGGCTATAATTTCGCACTCATCCACATACTTTGCCGTGATCTACAACCACGTTAGGTATTATTTGATAGGTAGTACATCATATATATGAATATTTAAAGGAGACTGACAATGTCACGTACGCATTATAAATAATTGTTAACGTTTATTGCATGAAAGGTGACGGGGTGTCTTTATTATAAAAACGGCATAATGAATGATTGCCTCTACTAGTAAAGGTTGGAACGCCAGTGGAGATGAAACGGGAGGCAGAACTCAACCTCTGGGTTGAAGGCCCGCACAGGTGTTGGTCCTGCTTAAGCACAGGAAATAGCTAGACAGACATCGTGGCACCTGAGCTCTGCAGCACAATAGGGTGACGGCTGGCCGCTGTTGTAGTAGGGGTCGGAAGGATACCGGATAATACTTGCGAACGCTGAAAATCTTGGACGAAGGTGAGAGGAACGAAGAAGCGGCACCTCGGAAACCACGCATGCTGGGTTATTTCCCAGGATTTTTACTCAGAAGTGTACGACTGTACGAGTATAGGTTTTTCCTGGCAAACTTTCCGCACTGGACGACAAAAGATCAAAATATGGTTGGTCGGCGTTCGGAAGAATCTGTAGAGAAGGAGACTACTCCGTGGTTTCGGAATTACGATGGTGGGGAGCCGAACCTTGCAGGGAAGCCAGCGTCGTCCGTTGTGGGCGCCCGTGTGTGACGGTAGCTCGATATCAGCTTAGTTGATACAGACGGTTTTGCTGTCCTTGCTCTCAGGAGAGTTTATAGTTTGAAGAGCTACGCACTGTACTGTTGCGAACCTATACGGTTCTGGACTTCACCTCCGGGTTGATTGTCGTCGTTGAGTGCGCAGCGTTCAGTAATTGAGAGCACTTGTTCTGCCTATACTTACGTTGAGACGTTATCTTAACTCCGTCCTTGTGGCTGGGAGTTCGCGTTTCTCGTCTGTAGGACACAGTGAGGAGAAGGCAGCATTAGAGTATGTTAGCCAGAGGACCGCCTTCTGCCGTCATAGTGTTTGAAAGAGTTTATTTATGGCTGGAGTAATTCCATCGTATGAAAACCATCACTTCGACGCACCAGACGCAGTACATACGGTGATATCGCAAACTACTTCGGCTTATTAGGGCTATAAAAGTTAAACAGCTGTGATCACGTTAGTTTATTTCCACTAAGGTTCCACACCATCGTAGATCATCTTTGAAAGTAGCGCCTTCTAGTGTTTCGTACGTAGATGATGTCAGTCATTTAGCGTTATTGATATTAGACCGTGCAGTCCTAATAAGGGGCAGAGTTGGATTGATTAGTAATTTGACTTAGGGAGTGTAAACTTAACATTAGAAAGTTTTTTAAAACTACAGTAAATATATAAGCAGGAGCAACGTATATCATTTAGTAGGTTTAGTTGCCTTCATCATTCATTTATGTTTAGATTGTAATTTATAGAATTAAGAGATCCTAAGATCTGCTTCAGGGCGTCGTCAGATTAAGCCAAATCTTCATTTTAGCATGTATTATTCTCCGTTGCGCCCATTCAGTTTACTCCCGCCTGGAGTAGCTTCTTGGAACCATGATGTGCTGAGAAGAAGATGCAGATTTTTCAAGTCTGTACGTATAACTGTCGCTCTCTAATAGGCAACGACAGACTAAAAGGGATCGAGAAAGAGCTTACAGAAATCAACTGGGGTATTGTTGGTTTAAGCGAAGTACGCCGAAAAGGAGAAGTCTCCGTTTGCACTCTGGCAACTTGTTCTACTTTTGTGGCGACCCAGAAGGAAAACTCAATAGAGTTGGGTTCTTCATTAACAAGAATATCGCTGACAGAGTATCTTTCTTAGAAGGAACTTCCAGCAGGATAGCTCGAATGGTCCTTGGTGTCGAATAGGTATAAAATTCAGATTGTTCAGGTGTACGCTCCCACCTCAAGCCACCCTGACGAAGAAATTGAATCTTTTTATGAAATTCTGGATAGCACCTGTAAAAAAGGTTTCGATTGTCACTTCTAGATGGTTATTGGCTATTTTAATGCAAAAGTTGGCACCAAGAAACAATGTGACACAGTCGTGGGTAACTATGGGATTGATGACCGACAGGATAGAGGTGGAGATAAGTCCAGTTCGCTGAGTACACCAATATGTCCACTGTTAATACATTCTTTAAGAAACACCCTGACCGAAAATGGAGTAGCCCAAATTTCAATATCAAAAATGAGATAGAGTTTATTCTGTCAGACATTCCGCGAATTGTAAAAGACGTATCGGTGCTAAATCATTTCAACACTGGCAGTGATCACCGTCTGGTGAGAACAAGCGTCGAACTCAATCTAAGAGATGAAAGGGAAGAGAAGCGTAATCAATCTTCAAAAACCTGGAAGAACATTCGTCGAAATTCCAAGAAGTCCTCGAAAGGAAATTCCACGTAACTAAAGATGGAGATTTGGCGGAAATGATTGTTTCAAGTACACAAGAAGTTGGTGGCCTATGCCAAAAGAATAAACAACCAAAAAGTCAGTGCCAAAACTGAAAACCTTTTACAACAGAGGAGAGAAATGAAAATCCATACCAATCGTGACATGGCAGCGAATTCCGAACTATGTAAGGCACTGCGAAGAGAAATGAAAGCTGACGTATAGAAATTCAGTGAAGGCACCTTACGAGCGAGCTTAGAGAACAAGACAAGTTTGAAGCCAGCCAAACGCAAACTCACAATCGGCAAAAAGCGGATTATCGCACTTGATGGAAATGACAGTCCAATCACTGAAATTGACAAGGTTTTTCAAGTTCATCAGAGACATTTATAGCAATTTGTATAGCAAACCAAGAGAAAATTTGAGTGTATCTAAATTAAATGATGTACCTAGCATTCCAGATATACACCCATCGGAAGGCAAGTGTGCTCTAGATAGAATGAAGGAGGGAACAGTGTGGGGTGATGATGAGCTCAGTGTTGACATCCTGAAACTGGCAGGAGAGGTAACAATAAATCACTTGGCAAAAGTATTAATTCCTGTCTGCACTTGTTTCAATTGCACTATCGTAGAACAAGGCAAAGACTATATCGATACACAAGAAAGGAAGTATTCACAATATCAAAAACTATCAACTTGCTCTCACTTTTGTGGAAACGTTTCACAAAGATCCTGTTAAATCGAATTATTTCCCCCCTAGACTCAACCCAACCTATAGAACAAGCAGGATTCTGAAGCAATGTTAGCACTGTTGACCACATTCTGCCAGTTAGTGAAGTGATAAACTGAACAAATGAATACTAGCTGCCTCTCAGCATTGCCTTTGTTGATTTCGAAAAGGCCTTTTGACTCCGGTAGCCACATAGCTGTCCACCAAGCTTTGAGTGAGCAAGGAGTGGGAGCAGCGTACACTGAAGTGCTCAGCAATATCTACGAGACTTCTTCGGCTTATGTTAATATCGGCGAATCAACTCAAGAATTCCGCCTCATGAGGGGTGTCAAGCAAGGCGATCCCATATCCTCAAAACCTCGGCTGTACTGGAAATGGCTATGTCAAAGCAGAGCTGATAAGGTAAGGGAATTAGAATTAATGGAAGAAGGCTTACCAACTTGAGATTTTCTCATGATATTGCCTTACCTGCAAGCGTTTGGGAGGAATTCAGCAACAACAAAAAAATGGCTCTAAGCACTATCTGAAGTCATCAGTCCCCTACACTTAGAACTACTTAAACCTAACTAACCTAAGGACATCACACACATAAATGCCCTAGGCAAGATTCTTACCTGCGACGGTAGCAGCAACGCGGTTCCGGATTGAAGCGCCTAGAACCGCTCGGCTACAGTGGCCGGCCGAATTCAACAGTATTCAGATCAAAAATGCTAGTAAATCTGAAGAAAACAGTATGTGATCAATGCATTCTTCCTGTGCTGACGTGTGGTTGCGTCATGGACACTGAACTCATTTACAAAAGGTAAACGTAGGACAGCTCAGAGGGCCATGGAAAGATCAATGCCGGGCTATATAAGAAAGGATAGGAAAAGGGCAGATGACATACAGCCTGTGACGAAGGTTAAGGACATCTTAGAGACAGTAGGCTCCTTGAAATGGCAGTCGGCTGGTCACGTCGCCAGAAGAAAAAAAAAGCAGATGGACGAAGCTAGTACTTTAGTGGAGTCCGAGAGAGCATCGGAGGCCTAGAGGAAGACCACCGGACAGATGGGACAAAGATATCAAGAAGATCGCTGGTAGCACCTGGCAGAGAACAGTCCAAGACCGGTCCACTTGGAGAGGACTGCTGAAAGCCTACCTGAATGCAAGACTCGAAGAGGCCACATCATTTAATGATTTTATGCTGCTGCTGCTGATGATGATACCTGAAGACGAAAAAACGCTCATACAGCAGAGAAAAGCAACTGAAGAAGACTGAATTTCAATTTCTTTGAAGTTTAATACACGGTAAGACGTACTATAGGGTTACTACTTCACCGTTCAGTACTCGTTCTCAGGTAAAAATTATATCTTAACAGAACAGGAAAGGCTAAGGAACATCTTTTAGCGAAATTACAATACATCACTTTTAGAGAACGTGACACTACCCTTGTACATTTATACCTACCTAACATCTCACTGAAATTATTTCCTATAACGTTTATGACGCTACAGTGTTCTGGAAAAGTCTTCAGTATTGATAATAGAAATTTTTTCTATTTATCTGGGTATTTATTACTCCTCCAGCACACACACCTGTTGGTGCTCACATATTTTTCACTATAAATTCTTTTTTTTTTTGAGTGTCCCAATGGATTTGTTTTAGCCATACCATCAAATTAAACTAAGGTGAAAGAAAACATCACACCAGTACAGACCTAAAATTATGCATTTTTCGTCGGGTTTTCATCTATTAATATTTATTATGTTTTGATTATGTGGAGGAAATAGGAAACATGACGGGTATTCGCCAAGACATGTATAATAAACACCCAGAGTTCTTCACAAAGGTGGCCAGCGCAGGAATCCCAATAAAGAGCACAGACACCTCCAGGTTTCTCTCAGCTTCCTTAAAATCGAGATAGCAGATTTTACTGCAAAAACAAAGCATTCAAGGAATTAGTAGTTTAGCAAGTGGATAACTTAAGTACTAAGGCAGGAAAGATTTTCCGGCTGAGGAAATCATTAATGGAGCTCCACAAGTTTCGATATTAATATCAACTGTGTTCGATAAATACATTTTTTCGTCCTATTTATTGGATACTGACGAGAACTTAGATCTGTTGAGGTGGCAAAGATTATTGTAATCAACCTTAGGCAAAGAGCAAGGCAGGAAGTTGTAATTAATTTGCAGATTGCTGACCCTCAACTAAAAACACAGGACAGATTTTCCAATTAGTACAACAATCGTTCATCATTACTAGTTTCTTTATCAAAATATTTAAACGGTAGTACATACTTTGACCATCCACGTTCATTGAATGATTGAGTGGAAAAACAGTGTGTTGAAACTTCTCCTTTAGTAATAACATTAAACGCCTGTGCGCTATCATGCTGTAGAAGCAGTCCATAACTTGAAACTGAGAGACGATAGGTGAATGAAGCCAGCACATTTTATATCTACAGAAAATACTCTTTCCAGAAGACCCAACATTTATTGAACAATTTAAATCTTTAATTTGACCGTTTTTCCCAATTTCCTTAAGGAGGGAGGTGGCACACGTTCATGGGAAACAGACACTGTTTAAAAGAAGCGACAAATACACAGTTTTGAACACATGACAACGAGATTTTGTACGTGCTTTACATGAAATTAACACATTACTGTTAAGTTCCTTGGATTATTATAATATTATTAAATTTCCCAGTAAGGCCAGTGTTTACTGCTTTGAATGACTTATAGACAGGAACATACAGCCGAAGTCGATGACGAGAGTAACGTCGACGAGGCATTGCAGCGGTACGTTAACACACAGTGAACGTTGCAAGCCAAAGTGGGCAGGATAATACTTTTTAATTTAGTATTAATTTAGTTCTTAAGTATTTAACATACGAACTTTTTTAAGAAATAGCAATAAATAATATATTCATCTTTTCCTCAGAAACTGTTCGAGAGATTTCTAGATTTCCATTCAACTTCCCTGTTTAATCCCTTTGCATACAGTAAGCTGCTCTCATGAAGTTCTTCTGAATATATCGAACAGGAGAATTTTAATAATTTTTTAATTTAATTCTTAAGGGTAATATAAAACTCATGTAAAATTCTAAGCACTTTGCTCATCATCTCAGTTCACACCCAGAATTACAAAATTTACTCTTTCAACGACAGTTAATGTGTTCAGAGAATAAGTGTTTGGAATTAAATAATTAATAGATTCTGCGGAAAAGGGACATAAACTTCAGAAAAGTATAAATTTTCAAAAAATACAATTTAAGTTCAACCTAACTTTTTTGTATTATATATGAATATATGAACATGGTGTCCGCAGCTCGTGGTCTCGCGGTAGCGTTCTCGCTTCCCGAGCACGGGGTCCCGGGTTCGATTCCCGGCGGGGTCAGGGATTTTTCACCTGCCTCGTGATGACTGGGTGTTTGTGTCGTCTTCATCATCATCATCAATCATCCCCATTACGGTCGGAGGAAGGCAATGGCAAACCACCTCCACTAGGACCTTGCCTAGTATGGCGGCGCGGGTCTCCCGCGTCGCTCCCCTACGCTCGGTAAACGGAGTATGGGACTCATCATCATCATCATCATATGAACATGGTATGTGTTCTTTCGGATGTGTCCGAAAGAACAGATACAATTGGTGATCTTGCAGCTCTCGAAGAATGAAATTAAAATGAAATTCAGACCATTAGCTACTTGTAGGCGTTGATAAATATCAACAGCGACAGTTGAAAATGTGTGCCCCGACCAGGACTCGAACCCAGGATCACCTGCTTACATGGTGACTTTTTAAAAAATCTCATTTTGTTCGTCACTGGCCACTGTATTTGGGGCGGATGTCCCATGAAGCTAGCTCAGGTTCATTGTTGATCCATTCACTCGGCCTCTTTTTTTTAATTACAGAGGTCAACTAACCCTCTGACTGACACGCATAGCTACCGTGCCGGCTGCCTGAGCTAGCGAGGACACAGTGGATAGAGCGACTGCAGGGACCGATCTCTGGCATACTCCCAGTGAGATCCATGTTTCCAGTTTACTGTCCATACACTACATTTGTAGTGTCCCTTTCCACTATACTCATTACTCGCTGCAGTCAATCTACTGATTCCCGTAAGAGATTGAGCAATATGAGTGCTTCCGTACTAAAGAAGATCATTGGCCAGTAAGCATTATCTATATGAAGACATGTCAGAAAGAACAGATACCATCTTCTTATAGATAAGGCTTACGGGACAATGATCTTATTCAGTGCGGATACACTAACATTGCTGAAACTCTTACGGGAATCAGTAGATTGACTGCCGCGAGTAATGAGTATAGGGGGAAGGGAAAGAACAAATGTAATGTGGGGAGTGTAAGTTGGAAATGTGGATATCGCGGGTTGTATGCAGTCGCTCTGTCCTCTGTATCCTCGGTGGCTCAGTCGGATACACTGTCAGCCATATAATCAGGTGATCCTGGGTTCTAGTATCGGTCTGCGCACACATTTTCAAATGTCCCCGTCGATATTTATCAACGCCTCTAAGCAGATAATGATCTGGATTTCAGTGTAATTTCATAACGTTTTTTTATGTCATCTCTCGGAAAGCCACAGATTTCTACTCGGGGTTCTTGTTCGATTCTAGATTTCTCTTCTGATTACTTGTTTCCTGCCTTCTTTCGCTTACCCAGTATTGATATGACTTTTCAGCAAGAGACGTTGTAAATCTATTTTTCTGAAGATTTCTTCAGCAATATTTCATGTGTAAAACCATGAATTGCTTCTTCATAAGCAAATAGGGGTACATATTAAGTAAAGCTAGGATTTGTTACCGTAACAGATGTTCCATTATGCCCTGGGCTGTCTAGAAAGACTTAAACGTTAAGGATGATCTCTTAATGTTTCTCTTTCGCAGACCGGTACGGCGCTTTTACGTGGTCGTTGCCCCTGCCTGCACGTGAGCCTCTGCCATTTTCACAATGAATGCCTCCGTGCCGCTGATCCTGGTACTGATGGCAGTTCGAGTGACCCACTCAGCCAGGATCCTGGGCATCATCCCGACGGCCTCCATCAGCCACCAGCTGCCTTTCAGACTGATAGCCCTCGAGCTCGCCAAGAGAGGCCATCAGGTCACACTCATGACAACTGACCCGATAAGAGTAAGTGCAACTTTCACAGAAAATAATTTTTACAGTTAAACAATGGCTCCGAGCACTATGGGACTTGACATCTATGGTCATCAGTCGGCTAGAACTTAGAACTCCTTGAACCTAACTAACCTAAGGGCAGCACACAACACCCAGTCATCACGAGGCAGAGAAAATCCGTGACCCCGCCGGGAATCGAACCCGGGAACCCAGGCGTGGGAAGCTTTTAGAGTCAAAATCTTTGGTTCTTCAAAATAGAATGTAGGTTTCTTCACTTACTGGTGCAGGTAGAAAAAATTTCTTAAACATCAGAAGAACGATTGTGAAACAATATAAATAATTATGCAGAGATAAAAATATCTGCAGATGTCGAGAGTAGGAAGAGCAGGTGGAAAATAAAATCTCTGAAGACGTCGAGAGTTGGAAGTGCATGTGGAATTTTTTGTCTGCGACAGCATACACTAAAATGAGAAGATTAATTCCATGAGCAGTTGTCCTTAATCCGCAATGTTCTGATATCCCTTACTGCCACTGAATAACCTAAAAAGAGTTTACGGTCAGGGGTCCACGAGATGTTGGCGAGCCATCGCTGATTCCTGGACGCTAATATTGTGGGCTCACAGGTATAGCTTGTAGCTTTCCCTTTTTCGGTAATTCTTCACTTGTTCTAACGATACCGACTGGACGCCGATCCACTTTCCATCTCCTCCTTCTAACAAAACTGAGGATCGAGCTGAGGCTCTCGAATCAACTGTACGTTATGAAAATCAGGTCATATCACAGTCTATTGTTCGACGCGCAAGTCGCCGAAGTGGCGTCAAATCGAAAGACTTGCACAAGGCGAACGGTCTACCCGACGGGAGGCCCTCGTCCCACGACATTTCATTTTTATAGTCTATTGTCGGAACATAACGGCTGCTTTTATCAACTGCAAGGTGCTTACATTAAACTGAATTGATTCTGTAAGTTGCTTCAGAGATGAAGTCATTGCAATACCTGTGTCCCCGAATTACCGATAGACATTCAATTTATTTTCTGAGTAACTGAAAACGAAGTGGACATTTATTAATCCTGTGGTGCTCTGTCAAATAAACTGATGTCAAAATACACCGAATTCAGTACATATAGAAGAGAATGAATGCAATCCGAAATGCTTTGGGTGACCAAAAAAAAAAAAAAAAAAGGTGAAGCACGCAGAAGGGGAGGGGGAAACGGAACGAAACTTCTCGGGTTGAGACGTCACGTGATATTATTCCACTGATTAGAAAAATGGTTCAGATGGCTCTGAACACTATGGGACTTAACTTTTGAGGTCATCAGTCCCCTAGAACTTAGAACTACTTAAACTTAACTAACCTAAGGACATCACACACATCCATGCCCGAGGCAGGATTCGAACCTGCCACTGTAGCGGTCGCGCGGTTCCTGACTGTAGCGCCTAGAACCGCTCGGCCACTCCGGCCGGCCCACTGATAATAAAATCGAGTCAAATGTACAAGGAATGTGTCGGTATGTCCACTTATCAGTATGGCCTGGATGCGTGCACTGAGTCGGTTGCTCAGGGGTCGTGAAGACGCCGTATCCTCTCGTGTGGCAAGTCGGCCCACAGCTATTGTAACTGCTCATTGATATCCTAATCCACCTGTGGGGAGGGGCGAGAACTCCGGATCTAGCCAACAGAGTATCTCATCTTCGCGCAGACAACTCGCAGAAACGCGTGTTATGCGTGGAAAAGAATTGCACTTTTAAAAAATGTCACGCACGAGGACCCAGGATGTCCATGACGTACCATTGTGCCGTCAGAATTCTTCCAATCACTACCAGCCGTGACCAGAAATTGTTCCTGACGGATGCTCACACCACTACGTCAGGATTAACACTGCCGGGCCTCTCCAAAACATTGGAGGAATGACACTTATCACCGGCTCGCCGTCATACTTACCGACGACGATCACACTGGGTAGTGACGAACCACGATTCATCGCTGAACGCAGTGCGACGCCATTCATAACCAGTCCTCGCTTCCCGATCAATGCACTCCTCCAAAAGCAGCCGTCTGTGTCGCATTGTTAACGGCCGACTACGCGTGGGACGGTTGTTGCCTAGTCTGGCTCCTGCTTGTCTCCGTCCAGTTATGTGCGATGGCACAAAATGTTGCAGGAAGTTTATTACTTTTTTTTGGGCAGAAGGATTTACGATGTGTTTAGTGCACAATACGGCGATAGTCCCTTCTGGTGGTCAGAATTGGTCGACCGAAAGCTTTTCGACGAGTATGCCTGCCGTCCGTCCCATGCAGTCCAACATCGGGCCACGGTCACGTCCAGGGGCCACACGAATCTGGACACAGCACGATACGACCAGCCGGTCAATTGGAGACCCACAGTAAGATTGCTTTGAAACCATGTTGCTGATAACGATGTCTCACACGAGTAAGCCGCATCTTCGTGTCCTTCACAGAAGCCACTCAACATCTGACACATGCCCACGCCCCTTACATACCTGTCGTACCTGGTAACAACACTAAACACTAGTAACACTATCCACTGCTCTTACCTTCCAGGTAGAATTGCAACTCTAATAATTTCCGTACCCGCCAAGTGCGGCACACGTATGAAGTTAGACTGACCTACAACCATTTCTTCCGGTGCTTCACTCTTTTTAACAAACGTTGTAGGTTTTACTACGAAGAAATAACTGTACTTAAGTACAAGAGAAGCTCTAGAGTTATGTCTTACACACTCTTTTAATAACTTTGAAATAGTGACGAAATAACATGCACTTTCGAAAACGTAAAATTTAAATAAACGCTTTAATATTCTGTGGTTAATGGAGCATCAGAACATGACCCAGAGTCATTCAGATTTCATTCACATGAACACTCCAAAAAATCTTAAAGAAAAAATAATGTGATTACTGACAAAAAAGTGGAAGAAACGACGAGAAGTATAAAAAAAAATGGCTCTGAGCACTATGGGACTCAACTGCTGTGGTCATCAGTCCCCTAGAACTTAGAACTACTTAAACCTAACTAACCTAAGGACATCACACACATCCATGCCCGAGGCAGGATTCGAACCTGCGACCGTAGCAGCCGCACTGTTCCGGACTGCGCGCCTAGAACCGCGAGACCACCGCGGCCGGCAGGAGAAGTATAAAGAAGTTGCAAGAAGTTCAAAGGAGTAAGTGAACAGCCATTGAATAAGTGGTACTAAGTAAATCTGATACAAAAATTCACCATTTAAAACGAGGAAAATCACCACTATCCTCAGTAGTAAAAATTCATATAGAATAAAAAGTCTCCGATAAGAAACTCAAATTCTCTGGCCGTGTAAAATGTGACGTAATGAGTCAATCACAGTATTTATATTAAAAGGGCAATTCTAATGAAGGAGCTATTTATAATTTTATTGAGTACAAAATAAAATGCAAGCATTTGTTATTTTTTATGACTACTCAAAGTTATTTGATTTCATCAGTCATAATATTCTGTTAGAGCAACAATGTTTTTATTGTTTACTTAGTTTCAGAACAGTCTTTATATAGTTCCGTTTTAACAAACTGTTTACGGAAAAGTACGCTAGGATGTTTGAGTGATACCTGTAGGGCCGCCACATCATGTTCGTGGGGAAAAATCACGAAGGCCCTTTCTCGGGGTTCCGTCATGGGTCCAGTAGTGTTCTTGTTTTGTGGTAATGTTCTACCACTTTATTTTAATCAGCTAGCAGAACTGGTGTTATCACGAACACCATTTCGTGATACATTCAGCCGCTCAATAAACATATGTATTCCTCCCTGAAGGACAACAAAATACATGAAGTGAGAGGCCTATGGTACGACACGGAAGGAAAGAACGACAGCAGCGCTCCTAGAGGCCTTGCAGCGAATTCTGAATACGAGAAAACATAGCACGAAAATGCGTATGTCTAATTCGAAATATGCGATTTAATTGATAATATCTTTTAATTCGTAAGCTCTAAGACAAAAAAGAAAAAAACGATTCACCATGAAGGAATTATCCGAGTGAGACAGAAATCGATAGATATGATGTACATGTACAGTCAAACAAATCACGAAGGCCCTCGGGGTTCCGTCATCGGCCCAGTAGTGTTCTTGTTTTGTGGTAATGTTCTACCACTTTATTTTAATCAGCTAGCAGAACTGGTGTTATCACGACCACCATTTCGTGTTACATTCAGCTGCTCACTAAATATGTGTATTCCTCCGTGAAGGACAACAAATTATAAGAAGTGCGAGATACGACACGGAAGCAAAGAATGCCAGCAGCGCTCCTAGAGGCCTTGCAGCAAATTTTGTCTACGAGAAAACATAGCACGAAAATGCGTATTTCTAATTCGAAATACGTGACTTAGTTGATAATATTTTTTAATTCATATGCTGTAACACAAAAAAGTTAAAACGATTCACCATGAAGGAATTATCCGAGTAGGACGGAAATCGATACATATGACGTATGTGTACAGACAAACAAATGATTTTAAATTCAGAATAAATCGATTGTTCATTATAAAGATAAAGGGCTTCACAAATTGTACACGTCAACAATGCGGTGGTCCACGCAGTTACTCGGCTTGGCGTTGATTGATGGAGTTGTTAGATGTTGGCCACCGCTGTGCTGTAAGAGGATGTCAGCCACTGAAGTGCTGCCGTGAAAGGAAATTCACCCTCAACCGACACTCCTGGTTGTTGGGCATTATGGCGGGCGAATGTCAGGTTGGTATCCCACGGCTGTCCGGGGGGCCTCCAAACAAATCTTCTCCAGGAATCTCCTTGACTGCAGTAGAAATGTCTCCAGTGATGAGTCTTGTTTCTGACTGCTCCCTGATGACCAGCGAAGACGTGTCTGTAGACGCCTTGGACAGCAGTAGCACAACAACCTGTCTGTCACCCGCCGTATGATGGTGCTGGTTGATTCGGGGGAGGGGACCAGGCACAGAGGTCATCGGTCCAGTCGGATTAGGTAAGAATGGGGAAGGAAGTCGGCCATGCCATTTCAAAGGAGCCATCCCGGATTTTCCCTGAAGCGATTTAGGTCGGGTTGGTTGGGTTGTTTGGGGAAGGAGACCAGACAGCTGGGTCATCGGTCTCATCGGATTAGAGAAGGAAGGGGAAGGAAGTCGGCCGTGTCCTTTGAAAGGAACCATCCTGGCATTTGCCTGGAGCGATTTAGGGAAATCACGGAAAACCTAACTCAGGATGGCCAGACGCGGGATTGAACCGTCGTCTTCCCGAATCCGAGTCCAGTGTCTAATCACTGCGCCACCTCTCTCGGTCAAACATATGGTCCGACAGCCAGCAGCAATTGTGTGGCGTGCAATTTCACTTCATAGAACGATCCCTTCAGTTGTCATCTGCGGAATCCTTTAGCACAGCGGTACGGCGACATATTCTACATCCCGTTTTGTTGCCCATCATGGAAAGCCATACTCGCCTAACATTTCAGAAAGAGATTGGCCGCCCACTCACGGCGAGAGTTTCTACTGTTTGTCTTCGTGGTTGCCAAACTCTATCTAGGCCAGCAAGGTCGCTGGACCTCCCACAAACTGAGAACATTTGCAGCGTTATGGGCAGGATTCTCCAAACAGATCGGGGTTTGAACGATCTAATGTGATTAAATGATGATGGCCTCCTCTTGGGAAATATTCCATAGTTAAAATAGTCCCCAATCGGATCTCCGGGCAAAGGAGAAAGAAAACTGGCGTTCTACGGACCGGAGCGTGGAATGTCAGATCGCTTAATCGGCCAGGTAGGTTAGGAAATTTATAAACGGAAATGGATAGATTAATGTTAGATATACTGGGAATTAGTGAAGTTCGATGGCAGGAGGAACAAGACTTCTGGTCCGGTGAATACAGGATTATAAATGCAAAATCAAATAAGGGTAATGCAGGAGTACTTTTAATGATGAATAAAAAAATAGAAGTGCTGATAAGCTACTACGAACAGCATAGTGGACGCATTACTGTAGCCAATACAGGTACGAAGCCCACGTCTACACGTCTCCGCAGATGATGAAGAGATTGGAGAAATGTATGAAGCTATAAAAGATGTTATTCAGGTAAGGGAGAAGCAAATTTAATAGTCATGGGGGACTGGAATTCGATAGTAAGAAAAGCAAGAGAAGGAAAATTAGTAGGTGCATATGGACTAGGGGTTAGGAATGAAAGAGGAAGCTGCCAGGCAGGATTTTGCCCAGAGCATAACTTAATCATAGCTAACACTTGATTCAAGAATCATAGAAGAAGGTTGTGTACATGGAAGAAGCCTGGAGATACTGACAGCTTTCAGATTATATAATGGTAAGACAGAAATTCAGGAACCAAGTTTTGAATTGCAAGACATTGGCCTCTGGCCACAATTTATAGGTTATGAACTGTAGATTAAAACTTAAGAAACTGCAAAAAAGTGTGAATTAAAGCAGATGGGATCTGGATAAACTGAAAGAATTGGCTGTATGGAGAGTTTCAAAGATAGCATGAGGGAATAATTGACAAGAACAGGAGAAAGAAATGCAGTAGAAGAAGAATGGCTAACTTTGAGAGATGAAATAGTGAAGGCAGGAGAGGATCAAGTGGATAAAAAGATGAGGCCTAGTAGAAATCCTTGAGTAACAGAAGAGATATTGAATTTAATTGATGAAAGGATAAAATATAAAAATGCAGTAAATGAAGACGATACAAACGTCTCAAAAATGGGATCGACAGGAAGTGCAAAATTGCTAAGCACGAATGGCTAGAGGACAAATATAGGGATGTAGAGGCATACAGCGTGGTCCATTGGTCGCGACCGGGCCAAATATCTCACGAAATAAGCGTCAAACGAAAACTACAAAGAACGAATCTTGTCTAGCTTGAAGGGGGAAACCAGATGGCGCTATGGTTGGCCCGTTAAATGGCGCTGCCATAGTTCAAACGGATATCAACTGCGTTTTTAAAAAATAGGAATCCCCATTTTTTGTTACATATTCGTGTAGCACGTAAAGAAATATGAATGTGTTAGTTGGACCACTTTTTTATCTTTGTGGTAGATGGCGCTGTAATAGTCACAAACATATGGCTCACAAATTTAGACCAACAATTGGTAACAGGTAGGTTTTTTTAAATTAAAATACAGAACGTAGGTACGTTTGAACATTTTGTTTCGGTTGTTCCAATGTGATACATGTACCTTTGTGAACTTATCATTTCTGAGAATGCGTGCTGTTACAGCGTGATTACCTGTAAATACCACATTAATGCAATAAATGCAACCTTAGGGCATTTGGCCATACGTGTAACAACATTCCTCTCAACAGCGAGTATTCTCCTTCCGTAATGTCCGCACATGCAGTGACAATGCGCTGACTCATGTTGTCAGGCGCTGTCGGGGATCACGATAGCAAATATTCTTCAACTCTTCCCACAGAAAGAAATCCGAGGAGTGAGATCCGGTGAACGTGCGGGCTATGGTATGTATGGTGCTTCGACGACCAATCCACCTGTCATGAAATATACTACTCAATACCGCTTCAACCGCATGCGAGCTATGGGCCGGACATCCATCATGTTGGAAGTACGTCGCTATTCTGTTATGCAGTGAAACATTTTGTAGTAACATCGGTAGACCATTTTGTAGGCAATCAGCATACATTGCACCATTTAGATTGCCATCAATAAAATGGGGGACAATTATCCTTCCTCCCATAATGTCGCACCATGCATTAACCCACCAAGGTCGCGGATGTTCCACTTGTCGCAGCCATCGTGGTTTTTCCGTTGCCCAATAGTGCATATTACGCCGGTTTACGTTACCGCTGTTGGTGAATGACGCTTCGTCGCTAAATAGAACGCGTGCAAAAAATCTGTCATCGTCCCGTAATTTCTATTGTGCCCAGTGGCAGAACTATACACAACGTTCTAAGTCGTCGCCATGCAATTCGTGGTGCATAGAAATATGGTACGGGTGCAATCGATGTTGATGTAGCATTTTCAACACCGACATATTTTAGATTCCCAATTCTCGCGCAATATGTGTGCTACTGATGTACGGATTAGCCGCGACAGAAGCTAAAACACCTACTTGGTCATCATCATTTGTTGCAGGTCGTGGTTGACGTTTCACATATGACTGAACACTTCCTGTTTCCTTAAATAACGTAACTATCCGGCGAACGGTCCGGACACTTGGATGATGTCGTCCAGGATACCGAGCAGCATACATACCACACGCACGTTGGGCATTTTGATTACAATAGCCATACATCAACGCGATATCGACCTTTTCCGCAACTGGTAAACGGTCCATTTTAATACGGGTAATGTATCACGAAGCAAATACCGTCCGCACTGGCGGAATGTTACCTGATACCAAGCACTTATACGTTTGTGACTATTACAGCGCCATCTATCACAAAGCGTAAAAAATGGTCCAACTAAAACATTCGTATTTCTTTGCGTACTACACGAATATGTAAGAAAATGGGGGTTAATATTTAAAAAAAAAACACAGTTGATATCTGTTTGACCTATAGCAGCGCCATCTAGTGGGCCAACCATAGCGCCATCTGGTTTCCCCCTTCAAGCTAGACGAGTTTCGTTCTTTGTAGTTTTTTCGTTTGACGCTTATTTCGTGAGATATTTGGCCCGGTCACGATCAATGGACCACCCTGTATATCACTAGGGATAAGATAGATACTGCCTACAGGAAAATTAGAGAGACCTATGGTGAAAAGAGGACGTAAGGATATCAAGAGCTCAGATGGAAAAGAAGGGGAAGCAGACAGGTGGGAAGAGTATGCAGATGGACCATACGAGGCCGATGTATTTCAGGGCAATATTATGGAAATGGAAGAGGAGGTAGATGAAGATGAGATGGAAGTTATTGATGCTGTGTGAAGAATTTGTTAGATCACTGAAAGACCAAAGTTGAAACAAGGCCCCAGGAGTAGACAACATTCCATTAAAACTACTGATAGCCTCGGAAGAGCAAGCCATAACAGACTCTACCATCTGGTGAGCAAGATGTATGGGACAGGCAAAAAATCCTCAGACTTCGAGAAGAATATAGTAATTCCAACCCCAAAGAAAGCAAGCGTTGGCAAGTGTGAAAATTACCGAACTACCAGTTTAATAAGTCACGGTTACAAAATAATAACACGAATTCGTTACAGACCAATGGAAAAACTGGTAGAAAACGACCTTGGAGGAGATCAGTTTGGATTCCTTTGAAAGTTTGGAACACGCGAGGCAATATTGACCCTACGTCTTATCTTAGAAGATAGATAGGCAAACCTACGTTCCTAGCATTTGTAGACCTAGAGAAAGTTTTTGACAATATCGACTGGAACACTCTCTTTCAAATCCTGAAGGTGGCAGGGATAAAATACAGGGAGTGTAAGGCTATTTACAATTTGTACAGAAACCAGATGGCAGTTATAAAGAGTCGAGGGGCATGAAAGGGAAGCAGTGGTTGAGAAGGGAGTGCGACAGGGTTGTAGCTTGTCCCCGATGTTCATCTACAAACTGAAAATCACATTTAAGTGCCTAGCAGAGGGTTCATAGAACCATCTTCATAATTCACTATTATTCTAATCTCTTACAGCGCGCGATAAGAACGATCACCTATATCTTTCTGTATGAGCTCTCGTTTCCCTTGCTTTATCATGGTGATCGTTTCTCCCTATGTAGGTTGGCGTCAACAAAATATTTTCGCATTCGGATGAGGAAGTTGGTGATTGGAATTCCGTGAGAAGATCTCTCCGCAACGAAAAACTAATGATGTCCATCCCAAACCCTGTATCATTTCAGTGACACTCTCTCCCATATTTCGCTATAATACAAAGCAGTCCTACTTTGAGCTTTTTCTATGAACTCCTTCAATCCTATCTGATAAGGATTCCGCACCGCGCAACCGTATTCTAAAAGAGGACAGACAAGGGTAGTGTAGGCAGTCTCCTTAGTAGGTCTGTTACATTTCGTAAGTGTCGTTTGGTTAGCCTTCCCTACAACATTTTCTGTGTTCTCTGTGTTATTCAATCTGTATATTGAGCAAACAGTAATGAGAACAACAGAAAGATGTGGAGTAGGAATAAAAATTTATGGAGAAGTAATTAAAACTTTTAGGTTTTCCGACGACATTGTAATTCTGTCAGAGACAGCAAAGGACCTGACAGAGCAGTTGAACGGAATGGACAGTGTCTTGAAAGTAGGATATAAGATGAAAATCAACAAAAGCAAAATGAGGATAATGGAATGTAGTCGAATTAAATCTGCTGAATCTGAGGGAATGAGATTAGGAAATGACACACTTAAAGCAGTAGAAGAGTTTTGCTATTTGGGCAGCAAAATAACTGATGATTGCAGGGAGGATATAAAATGTAGACTGGCTGTGGCAAGGAAAGCGTTCCTAAAGAAGAGAAATTTATTAACATCGAGTATAGATATGAGTGTCGGGAAGTCTTTTCTGTAAGTATTTGTATGGTATGTAGGCATGTATGGAAGTGAAACATGGACGATAAATATTTTAGAGTACAAGAGAATAGTAGCTTTTGAAATGTGGTGTTGCAGAAGGATGCTGAAGATTAGTTGGGTAGATCATGTATTTGACGAGGAGGTACTGAATAGAATTGGGGAGAAGAGGGATTTGTGGCACAACTTGACTAGAAGAAGGGTCGGTTGGTAGGACACATTCTGTGGCATCAAAGAATTACCAATTTAGCACTGGAGGGAAGTATGGAGGGCAAAAATCGTAGAAGCAGACCTAGAGATGAATAGAGCAAGCAGATTCAGAAGGATGTAGGTTGCAATAGTTGCTCGGGATGAAGAAGCTTGCAGAGGAAAAAGTAGCATGAAGAGCTGCCTCAAACCAGGCCGAAGACGGAAGACCACAACAACAACAATTCACCAATTTGACAGAAATTGGGGCGATATCCCTCAGGATTACATCCAACAACTCTGTTAACCAATGCCTAGCCGAATAACCGCTTGCTTAAGGGCCAGAGGTGGACCAACGCATTATTGACTTGCTCAATTTGTGAAGCGCTTTCTCTTGAATAAATAATTTATTTTGTGATTCTTGAGTTTCTCCTGGCGTATTTGATAATCAAAATATCCACGGGTGTACTGCCGGTCTATAGTGTCCAACGGGCACAATATTTCGGCGATCAAACATGTCGCCATCATCAGGTGAACTGACGGACTGAGCTCCTGTGAACGTGCCGGCAAGGAGATCCGTACACTACGGCTGCTCAGGGGGAACTGGGTTCGGTCGCGGCGGCGGCCGATTTAAATACCCTCCGCCCGCGGCGCGCTCCCTCCGCCGTCCGCGCCCCGCGCCACGGTCACGCGGTGGAACAGATTGCGACGGCGTTTGAGATGACGTCGGTGTGATGGCTCTGTCCGCCGTGGTCGCCACAACTATACGTTTGCTCGATTTACTCTTGATTAACCCAATCGCTGGTTCCCAAGCCTTGCTAAGATTATAGCCACAGTCACGGTTTATGAGGTCGCCATTGGTGCGAATTTCGATGGCCTCTCTAACAACGCTGTCCTAGTATCTCGACGTCTGTATCAGAATCCTCGTGCGGTCATACTCCATAGCGAGATTTTCCAACAAACAATGTTCAGCGACCGCCGACTTGCTCGGATACATCAGTCGAGTGTGCCTCTGGTGTTCACGGCATCGATCCTCGACGGTACGCATCGTCTGACCAATATACGACTTGCCACATTGACACGGAATCTGGTACACGCCGGCCTTCCTCAAACCGAGGTCATCTTTGGCGCTCCCCACAAGTGCACGAGTTTTATTCGGAGGACAAAACACAGTTCCGACCCGGTGTTTCTTCAGAATGCGGACGATTTTCCCCGAGAGTGCGCCTGTGTATGGAATAAATGCAGTGCCTACCTCCTCCCTCGTGACTTCATCCATCTCAACAGGTTGTGCTACAGTGGTTGGGCGGAGAGCACGTTGAATCTGCCACTCTGAGTACCCATTTTTTCGAAATACAGTTCTCAGATGTTCCAATTCCTGGGGTAGACTCTCTGCGTCAGAGATAGTGCGCGCCCTATGTACTAGAGTTTTAAGTACCCTATTCCTCTGTGAAGGATGGTGGCAGCTGTCTGCGTGCAAATACAGATCAGTGTGTGTTGTCTTCCGATACACCCCATGACCTAGGATGTACATGGAGAGCTTAGAGGAGGAAGCCCTTTCGTCATCCGAATGGAAACCTACTTGCTTTTTCCGTTACGTGGACGACACCTTCGTCATCTGGCCACATGGTATGGATAAACTCCTTGACTTCCTTACACAACTAAATTCAATAAACCCCAACATCAAATTCACTATGGAGACTGAAACGGAGGGTAAATTACCTTTCCTTGACGTCTTTGTCAAGAGAAGGGCTGACGGCACCCTAGGTCATGGGGTGTATGGGAAGACAACGCACACTTATCTGTATTTGCACGTAGACAACTGCCACCACCCTTCACAGAGGAATGGGGTACTTAAAACTCTAGTACATAGGGCGCGCACTATCTCTGACGCAGAGAGTCTACCCCAGGAATTGGAACATCTGAGAACTGTATTTCGAAAAAATGGTACTCAGAGTGGAAGATTCAACGTGCTCTCCGCCCAACCACTGTAGCACAACCTGTTGAGATGGATGAAGTCACGAGGGAGGAGGTAGGCACTGCATTTATTCCATACACAGGCGCACTCTCGGGGAAAATCGTCCGCATTCTGAAGAAACACCGGGTCGGAACTGTGTTTTGTCCTCCGAATAAAACTCGTGCACTGGTGGGGAGCGCCAAAGATGACCTCGGTTTGAGGAAAGCCGGCGTGTACCAGATTCCGTGTCAATGTGGCAAGTCGTATATTGGTCAGACGATGCGTACCGTCGAGGATCGATGCCGTGAACACCAGAGGCACACTCGACTGATGTATCCGAGCAAGTCGGCGGTCGCTGAACATTGTTTGTCGGAAAATCACGCTATGGAGTATGACCACACGAGGATTCTGGTACAGACGTCGAGATACTAGGACAGCGTTGTTAGAGAGGCCATCGAAATTCGCACCAATGACGACCTCATAAACCGTGACTGTGGCTATAATCTTAGCAAGGCTTGGGAACCAGCGATTGGGTTAATCAAGAGTAAATTGAGCAAACGCATAGTTGTGACGACCACGGCGGACAGAGCCATCACACCGACGTCATCTCAAACGCCGTCGCAATCTGTTCCACCGCGTGACCGTGGCGCGGGGCGCGTACGGCGCAGGGAGCGCGCCGTGGGCGGAGGGTATTTAAATCGGCCGCCGCCGCGACCGAACCCAGTTCCCCCTGAGCAACCTAGCGTACGGATCTCCGTGCCGGCACGTTCACAGGAGCTCAGTCCGTCAGTTCACCTGATGATGGCGACATGTTTGATCGCCGAAATATTGTGCCCGTTGGACACTATAGACCGGCAGTACACCCGTGGATATTTTGATTAATAATTTTTTGAAATTACAATCATTTGTTTGTCCATGTACGTCTATCTATCGATATATTCCAAAAATCTCAATCAAAACCAAAATTAATTTCTCAGAGCTGGGTTTCACAATCAAGTAAAATTTTATAAAGGACGTCGTGGTTGCCTTTTGTATCTAAAATAATTTATTTTTAAAACCCAATATTGCAATTTAGACTTATGCGACCAGTCCAGCTTCTATTTATGTGATACAGAAAACAAATAGGCAACAAACAGGTAATCGTGGATTCATTTACACCACTCAATATTGTGTGTCTACACAAAAATTAAGCAGATTGCGAGCAACATCTTCACAAAGCAATTCAAAGAGTACAGCACGAAGAAGAAGTAATGATCATGAACACAGTGCAATGAAACCAGCTTCTGTCACGTCACATGATGTTTAGGTTTAGATATGTGCTTAAGAGTTGTTATTTCGTCTTAGTGACCAAGGCACCCTTGCTTGTAAATGCTAAAAATGCAACAGTTGTTACGCAAATGTGTCCAAATGTTATTAACATGTACTACAAGCAATATATCTTAGCATAAATCAATATGCTATAATCATCTTTCCACCCTGATGGAAATTTAAAAGCAAATTAGACACATTCTCATGCTTTCATCATGGGATCTGCTAGTGAATTCTTTATAACTAGCGTTTACCAATTACCGGAGCATTCAGTACTGTGGAAGTATGTTCACACTGTAACACACAATCCCATGTGCAAATATGCCCATCGATGTAGAATATTTTTGCTGCATAGTAGTATCTGGCTCAAGAACTACGTTCTCAGACACTAATTCTAAAATGTATACTAAATGAGAAGGAGGAACATCATTCGAAGCGATTCCTGAGAAGCTGTAATAAAGTTGAATAGCAATTCTGTCAAAAGCTGCGAACATGGAGTTCTCCATTAAATGCGAGAAGGTACGAAAAACGGATTCGAACTAAAATAAAAAAGAATACGAACAACGTAATTTCGACGCATTTAAGTCGATCAGTTCACAGACGGGTTCACAGGAGGAACAAATGGCCACAGAAAATTGTACGACGAAACCAGCTTCTGTTTTATATGAAACGAAAACAACGAGTGAAATATCAACAGTGCAATTCATGGAGTACAATAAACACATGACGTTGTACTCTGTCAGTAACACAGTGCTATGAAGTCGACTTCTGTCCTGAACGGTCCGCCCCGATAGCTGAGTGGTCAGCGTGACGGATTGCCGTCCTACTGGCCCGGGTTCGATTTCCGGTTGGGTCGGGGAATTTTCTCCGCTCAGCGACTAGGTGTCGTGTTGTCTTCATCATCATTTCATCCCAATCCGGCTCGCAGGTCGCCCAATGTGGCGTCGAATGTAATGAGACCTGCAGCAAGGCGGCCGGACCTGACTCGCAAGGTGCCTCCCGGCCAATGACGCCAAACGCTCATCTCCATTTGTATCTGTCCTGAACGAAATCAAAACAAATATGGAATGATTTAAATCGCCCAAAAAGAAGACGAGGTGTTTGCTTGATAAACTTGCAGCGTCCCAAGTGTCCTGGCAGCGAACCAAGATCGTGTTACCGGAAGTCCCTATATGAGTTTCACCCCTCCGCCCCCCTCTACTCCTCTCGCTCATTCAATCGTAACGTCACAACGAAGTACTAAGGACAGAGCGTGGGAGAGATGCGCGTGTGCAGACAGCGACAGCAGCCTATTGCGCTGTTGCACATGGTAGGTCAGTAGAGGGACAGTTAAAGTTGTTTGCGGATGACGTCATGTCATGTGCTCGAGTGGATTCTGCATCACAGATTTGCAGTCAGGTTGCGTAGGATAACCGTGAGTGCTCATACGAAATTTCAACCACAGATTATAAATCCAGGTGTCCGTCCAGTGTGTCTAGCACTCAGACAGATTGGCAACAGGCGCTCAACTGGGCTCTTTCTATCCTACAACAGCCATCACTGGCACCGAGGCAGAACCAGCTTTGATGAGAAAACACAACACACCTCCACCGTGCCATTCAGTGACTGTCCCGTTTAGCGTCAGTGGATTGTACGGTATGGGGCGTCTGGCTCGGAGCTGTCCTTGAAGTAAACGATTTACAACAGTTCATTGCGCCACCGTGGTGGCAGCTGCTGCTCACATTGCTACTGGACATGGAGTACGTTGCGCCAGAACACGATGGCCTCTCCTCTCGTGCCACGTGGCCCTTCAGAGACCGGTCTTCGTGCAACCGCACATCACGTGAGCATCACTGCGAGACATTGTATACAGTGGTTACATTCTTGTCAAGTCTTTCCGCAGTATTGCAGAAGGAACATCCAGCTTCTCGTAGCGCTGTTGTACGACCCCGCTCAAACTCAGTGATGTGTCGAGAGTGGCGTCTTTGCCGCGTGAAAGCCATTCTTGAGTAACATCAACTCACCACGTCCAGTCTGATAGGTAACTAACGCAGATGACCTTAACAGCGTGTATTTGGAAAATACATATTTGCATCCTCGTAGTGGGCCTAATAGCGCCACTCTTACGTGACAGACGCGAAATTCGAAAAGAAATCATTTCCAGGTGCGACAACATGCCTATCTACTTTCGTTTATGTCGCACTACTTCTTCTTAGTGTTGCGATTGTTTTCCGCTAGTGTGTTTAGCGTAAGTCCACAAGTGACCTTTTCTGTAATAACCCTTCACTAAGCACTCGTTGCTCAAAGGAAAGTAATTAAAATAATCGTAAGGTAACTGAGAATATTGGCCACAGCTTTACAGTACATATATTTCCTGAAGAAATTTATTGTAATGTAATGTAATGTGTGTGAAATCTTATGGGAGTTAACTGCTGCCGGCCGAGGTGGCCGAGCGGTTCTAGTTTCTACAGTCTGCAACCGCGCGACCGCTACGGTCGCTGGTTCGAATCCTGCCTCGGGCATGGATGTGTGTGATTTCCTCAGGTCAGTTACGTTTAAGTAGTTCTAACTTCTAGGGAACTAATGACCTCAGCAGTTAAGTCCCATAGTGCTCAGAGCCATTTTTGATGTTAACTGCTGAGGTCATCAGTCCCTAAGCTTACACACTACTGAACCTAAATTATCCTAAGGACAAACACACCCATGCCCGAGGGAGGACTCGAACCTCCGCCGGCACCAGCCGTGCAGTCCATGACTGTAGCGCATCAGACCGCGAGGCAGAAATTTATTCCCCACAATTCATTGCAGTTTGAGGGTTATGAACCAGTTCATGAATACAGTAATAGAAAGAAAAATGATTTTGATTTCGTTCTAGTGAATCTAACTTAGGCACAAGGTGTGAAATGCGCACGTCTTTGATAACTTTTTCTATGGGAATGGTATGTATGAAAGACCTTAGAAGTGTTTGCAAAAGAAGACTTAAGTGGTTTCTTCTTAACAATATTTTCTGCACCATACAGCAACTTTTGATCAGAAATAAGTAGACGTACGCAAAACTATAACTGTCAAGTATAGAGACGTGTAACAGTTTTCACAGCCTTTCATTTAGTTCAGAAAATTCCTGATAATAACGTTTATGGGCATGCATGGGACACAGAACTAACTAACTAACTAACTGAGATTTAAAAGATGAATCCATTGAGAACAAAGGGTAAGAAAACTGGTGTTTGTACTTGACATTTGTAATTAACAAAATAAAGGTTACCTTACAGCCACAACACATGCTTGGCAGCATCGTGGATGCTCTCTGTAAGATAGTTGAAAGAGCAATAATGGATGCACATAAAGTTCCTGCACAGCTCTTTCTTGTGTCCTTTGTCGCAAGTCAACTGCGGTTCTTCTCCCCCTATTCATCGCTACTCGTCTACAAATCATATGCGGGATCATGTGTGATCTGTCTACGTGGCATCCGCATCTTTATCACTTATTCGTCCACTAGGGCAGACAGACATTGTCTCCTACAGACAGAGAGTGCGAGGGAACTTTGAAAAGTCACTCACTCACTCAAGGGTGGACGATATTTAACATAACTGTTAAAATACTACTACTAGTGAAGTGTACGTATGAAGCAATAACACGATCCGCGATGGGTATATTAAATTCACGAACAGAGAATCGAATTTTCGCCACGCTCCTCGTCTTGAATAGCCATGAAGCGAAAATACATTTCTTCTGGCAATGGCCATGAAACTAAACTACTTTTCCTCAAGCCATGAGCATCACGGCCCGGGGACGGGGGACTCAGACGCGAGTCCTCCATAATGTTATTTGAAAATGCAGTTCAAGTTTTTTGAGTCTTAGTTGATACGATTGGACGAACATATCCATGCTTAGATGATCACACATACTAACAGCTCTTGTGCAGTAAGAATTTACAATTTTCAGGATTTACTAACGTTCCAGTGAATCAGATGCGCTTGTATTACTCACCAAAAAGAATTGAGTTTGAAAACACGGTTATTTGGGACATAATACATAGTAATAGTACACACACTGTCGACAAATTTAAATATTAATATTATATAACTTTTTTACAGTCGGTAATCCAGTCTTAAAATGACCCGCCTTAGAAGTGTTAAGTGCTATTGAGATATCTCTTCTGAGGCATTGAGAATGCTCCAGAAAGTGGTTTGAGGTCCTAGTTTTTTCAACTCCTTACAAGGGGATCTCATTTTTAGACCCCCCCCCCTACCCCTGTGATATACACTGTATCTATTGAGTCCCTCCACCCCAATAATTTAGTACTGGTGACGGCCGTGCCTCTGACACAAATTTCATTAATTTACAACAAACCAATACTCTTACCATTCACGCCTTGCCAAGGCACTAGGTAGTCTCAGTATTCCGTCTCGGAGTTTTTTAAACTCCTAACGTCTCGTGAAATCAGCACAATGGCCACACTTCTAGAAAGCATACGAACACTTTTGTGTTTCCCCGAAGCCGTTCCAAGTGGCAGCCGGTACTCTGTAATAGCTCCACACGGGCAGTCTTACCCGTGGATGAAACTTCTGTCTTCGTTAGCAGCTCACAATTTAAGGGGTAGGTGTGCATAGCGTTGGAAGTGGCTGATTGGATGCATCACTCGATGTGTTGTGTGAAGATGTGCACAGTGTAACTTATATTCTAAAGTGAACAATATTTGCAGTGTAACTGGTATACAAATTATTTAACCGAAAAAACGGGTATTTTATATATATCTCGAGGCGGTGTCGAAGACAAACGCAGTTACGAAGCGCAGTATCTTCTTGGTACTCCGAGCTCATGGCCTATCCCTATATGGCTTCATTGTCGATGGGGTGCTAAACTCTACATCTTCCTTCCTTTACGATGTTCTTTTGTTTGCACCTTCCTGTGGCTCTGAATTTTCATTAAAGGTTTTAGTAATTGTCAGCTGACTTTTGATGATACATTCTAACGTCAGTACAACCATACCACCAGATGACATGTTATGATAGTTGCGTTCTATAACTGCAGTATGCAGTCAGTTGTGCACCTATGTTACTATTAGTAACACTTGACACGACATTCTGTATTAAGTTCTTTTCTTTACTGCGTGAACTTGTTTGTCAATGAATTGGTTTTCAGAAAGGCTTTTCAACAGAAAATGCTATATATGCTTTCACTGATCAAATATTAAATGCTCTGAATAACCGGACATCACCCATTGGTATTTTTTGTGATCTCTCAAAGGCCTTTGATTGTGTAAATCATGGAATTCTTTTAGATAAGCTAAATCATTATGGTTTGAGTGGGGCAGTGCACAAATGGTTTAATTCATACTTAACTGGAAGAATGCAGAAAGTTGAAATAAGTGGTTCGTGTAATGTTAAAACAGCTGATTCCTCAAACTGGGGTGCTATCAAGCACGGGGTCCCACAGGGTTCGGTCTTAGGTCCTTTACTGTTCTTGATATACATTAATGACTTACCATTCCACATTGATCAAGATGCAAAGTTAGTTCTTTTTGCTGATGATACAAGTATAGTAATAACATCCAAAAACCAAGAAGTAAGTGATGTAATTGTAAATGATGTTTTTCACAAAATTATTAAGTGGTTCTCAGCAAACGGACTCTCTTTAAATTTTGATAAAACACAGTATATACAGTTCCGTACAGTAAATGGCACAACTCCAGTAATAAATATAGAATTTGAACAGAAGTCTGTAGCTAAGGTAGAATTTTCAAAATTTTTAGGTGTGTCCATTGATGAGAGGTTAAACTGGAAGCAACACATTGATGGTCTGCTGAAACGTCTGAGTTCAGCTACGTATGCTATTAGGGTTATTGCAAATTTTGGTGATAAGAATCTCAGTAAATTAGCTTACTATGCCTACTTTCATTCACTGCTTTCGTATGGCATCATATTCTGGGGTAATTCATCGTTGAGTAGAAAAGTATTCATTGCACAAAAACGTGTAATCAGAATAATTGCTGGAGCCCACCCACGGTCATCCTGCAGACATCTATTTAAGGATCTAGGGATCCTCACAGTAACCTCACAGTATATATATTCCCTTATGAAATTTGTTGATAATAATCCAACCCAATTCAAAAGTAATAGCAGTGTGCATACCTATAACACCAGGAGAAAGGATGATCTTCACTATGCAGGGTTAAATCTGACTTTGGCACAGAAAGGGGTAAATTATGCTGCCACAAAAGTCTTTGGGCACCTACCAAACAGCATCAAAAGCCTGACAGATAGCCAACTAACATTTAAAAATAAATTAAAAGAATTTCTAGATGACAACTCCTTCTACTCATTGGCTGAATTTTTAGATATAAAGTAAAAAAAAATAAAAAAAAAAACTTAATCATTAGTGTCATGCAATATTTTGTGTAATGTAATTTCTTGTACAGACATCTTTTATTAACCTGACACGTTCCACATCATTACGAAGTGTCGTATTCATGATCTATGGAACAAGTATTAATCTAATCTAATCTAATCTCTAATTACCTTTATTCTTAATATGTCGTCTTTAAGTTGTGTGACGCGTCCGTATCCATTCGTTCTGCTGGCGCCTAGCCACGGTTCTCGTGGCTCCCCCTGTCGGGGATCGACTTCCCTCGGGCATTGGTGTGTGTTGTCCTTAGCGTTAGTTTAAGTTGGGTTAAGTATTGTGTAAGTCTAGGGACGGATGACCTCAGCAGTTTGGTGACACAGAAACTTACACAAATTAAAAATTTAACTTGTGCTTTCGTGTCAACTGTGACGTTTTTGGAAGATTCTCAGATGATGTTCCCCAACCGAAGCGCTTAAATAATGAAGTTTTAACAATAGGTAGCTTCTTTTGCACAATCTAAAAGCGGTACTTAGTAAAAAAAGTAAATGAAATCAGAAGCTTTCTTTTCGAGAGAATTATCGTGGTTTATTTCCGTAGCGATTTAGGGAAATCCCAGAAATTCTAAATTTAGATAGCCAGATGGGGTTCGAACCGCCTTCATTCCGAGCCTCAGCCACATCTCTCGGTCACGTGGTTACAGTACGTCATCTCTGAGGTTGACAGAAGAAGAAACATTCAGTCGATGACAAGCAGAAGTGTGACCAACCCAATACGACAGCTCATTAGTCTCTAAACTGCTTACTGTGTCGTCGTACTTTCAGCCATTAGCCCCCTAGATCGACGTGCGATGCTAAACTGCAAATGGTGCATAATTCACCTATGAAGATCATTTTCTTCCCCTCACTCATGTTGAGTCTCGATACTGCCGACACCACGTACGTGTATGTCAGAACCGCCACAAAAGAGAGTTCAGCGCTACTGTTGGCTTGGGAGACTCCTATGTGTAGATTCAGCAGCTTAATAGAAAAGGATTTTCTTCATCAGCGCACTGCAATGCTGTGACAAAAAGTCATGGGATAGCGGTGTACACACATATAGACGACGATAGTATCACCTACACAAGGTAGAAACGGGCAGTGCATTGGCCGAGCTGTCATTAGTACTCAGCTGATTAATGTGAAACGGTTTCCGCAGTGATTGTGACCGCGCGAAGGCAATTAATCGGCTTCGAACGTGGAATAGTACTTAGACGCATGTGACATTCAGTTTCGGAAATCGTTAGGCAATTGAATATTCCGAGGTTCACAGTCACAAGAGTGTGCCGAGAATACCAAATTTCAGCTATTACCTCTCACCATGGACAACGTAGTGGCCTACAAGCCTTCACCTAACGAACGAGGGCAGCGGGGTTTGCTTATTGTTGTCAGTGCTAACAGACAAGCAACACTGTGTGAAACAGTCGCAGAAATGAATGTAGGACGTACGACGAACATATCCGTTAGGACAATGCGGTGAAATTGGCTTCAGTGGGCTATTGCACCAGACGACCGACACCAGTGCCTTAGATAACAGCACGATATCGCCTGGAATCGTGACCGTACCGATTGGACTCCAGAGACTGGAAAACTGTGGCCTGGTTCATTTGATAAGAATTGATGGTATGATTCAATAGTGGCGCACACCTCACGTGGCCATGGATCCTAGTTGTCAACAAGGCACTGTGCAAGCTGGTGGTTGCTGGCTGCATAATGGTACGGGCTGTGTTTACATGGAGTGGAACTGATCATTGACTGGAAATGGTTATCTTGGAGACTATTTTCAGCCATTCGTGGACTTTATGTTCCTAAACAACGTTGGAATTTGTATGAATTACAATATGCAATGTCTCCGGGCCATAATTGTTCGCAACTGGTTTGAAGAACATTCTGGACAATTACAGCGCATGATATGGCCACCCATCTTGCCCGACATGAATCCCATTGGACATTTATGGGACACAGTCGAGAGGTCAGTTCGTGCACAAAATCCTTCATAGAAGCAGCATGGCTCATCATTTATGCAGGGGACTTCCAACAACTTCTAGAGTGCTTGTCAAGTCGAGTTGCTGGCCTACGCCAGGGAGAAAAAGGTCCGATATGATATTAGGTCTTTTGTCACCTCGTTGCATGATCCCTTTCTTCACAGTTCATGACAGTATGACAGTTGTGTCTTAAATGCGTCTGTTAAGTGTAGGTGATTGTAATGGGTATATTTGTGTTGTATGAAAATGTGAGAAGAGAGAGTGAAACCTGTGACAGCACGTAGCCTCTTCTTGAACAGGCACCAAGGGGATCACCCAGCTTATTAATTCCAACGCCCGGTCTCGAGCCACAAACCTCAGAGTCGAGAAACACCATACTGACATACGTTAGCAAGCTCAGCCGTGACGATGGTCGTTGTCTGGCGTAGTTTTATGCACGTGTGAACTGTAGCCAGTAAACCTGTGTTCAGACGATGCACATAAGGCGGGAAAAGGTGTTCCTGATCCTCTGTAATGCGTTATATTTAAATAACTTACCTATTCGAAGTTTGTTACAGGTAATTCTTAAGCGCACATCCACTGACAAACAAGCTCATGCAGTAGAGAAAGAACTTAATACAGAATATCTTGTTAAGTGCTATTCTACTCAGCTGACTGCGTTTCTCATTAAGTTTTCCTCTTTCACGCCGACACTTAGAAGTCGGACAGTTTTGTGTAGTTCATTACTGATCATGTAATATATTTTAGGGAAGTACTCACTGAAATACATTTTTTCCTACAGAAAAACATCCAGAATTTTACAGAAATTGATCTATCGATGACATACGACTATTGGAGAAAAACATTTGACTTTACTTCGATGTCAGACAAAAGTCCAGTTGAAATAATCGCAACAAGCTCTCCTACAGGAAACGTGATGTGTGAGATCCAATTAGAATCCCAACAGATAAAAGATTTTCTCCGGTAATTATGTTGTCTGAATTGAGCGATATGTTTTACATTCTAAAATGCTTGATACTAAGATATTTTGATGTCTTACTTTTGTTTGCAGGTCCCAGCCGTCTTTCGACGTAGTTATCCTGGAGAGGTTATTATATTATTGCTATTATGGCTTGATTCACCAGTTGGGATCTCCACCAACAATTGGCTTCGTGTCTCTGGGCGCCCCTGCTCCAGTACTCACTTCTTATGGAAATCCCAACAACCCAGCATACTGTCCCGATACGCTGGTTGGCTACACAAACCACATGTCCTTCTGGGAAAGACTATATAATGCCTATGCTATGGCTCGAATTTTTTGCACATGGAACTACGTAACAATGCCATCGCAAAGTGAACTGATTAGGAAGTATTTTGGCCCTGATCACCCCCCTATGCAAGCAATTGACAGAAACTTCAGCCTTCTTATTGTTAACAACCACTTCAGCGTGAATTACCCACGGCCACTGTTGCCTAATGTCATTGAGGTGACGGGACTACATCTAGAGAAACAGCGGAAGCCACTTCCTCGGGTAAGTAGTAACATTTATTGTGTGTTAACCCAGAACAATAATTTCATATTTAAATTATTAATGTAGAACTTTTCCTTGTAAAAATATCCTCCACTCTTTATGAGTAACTCAACATTTCTTGATCCATTACACACAACTGTGGACACGACGCATTTCCAAAACCGTCTGACTGTGGACTGCAATACCTAATAAATGTATCATATGCAGATTGGTCAAAGATTGCCATACATAACACTGAATGCACTATGTGCGACGTTAGGCTGCGAATATAAATGCGTACATACAAATGATTTCTGTCAGAAGAAAATGACAACGAGAGCTATGTCAGCCACCGATGGTTGCATGTTTGTAGAGGCTGACAAATTTGAGAAGACTGCCAGACAGATTCCAGAAGAGCTACTAGCACATATGGGTATAATCAACGATGGTATTGTAAGAGAAGGCAATCGTCATCGATACTCTAGGTTTAAGAAATTATGAGATAGGAACTGCAACGTTAGAATATTTTCTACAGCGAAATCGCCTTTATATGACAATCCAGACTTTCTATGCGAAATTTGCCTTTTCTGCTGAGCTGAGCAAGAGTCTAATTTTGAAGGAAATTTTTGACAAGTTTCCTACATAACCCAATTGAGAAATGATTAAGAACATTTTGGGGGCTTCTACATCTACATCTACATGACTACTCTGCAATTCACATTTAAGTGCTTGGCAGAGGGTTCATCGAACCACAATCATACTATCTCTCTACTATTCCACTCCCGAACAGCGAGCGGGAAAAACGAACACCTGAACCTTTCTGTTCGAGCTCTGTTTTCTCTTATTTTATTTTGATGATCATTCCTACCTATGTAGGTTGGGCTCAACAAAATATTTTCGCATTCGGAAGAGAAAGTTGGTGACTGAAATTTCGTAAGAAGGTCTCGCCGCGACGAAAAACGTCTATGCTGTAATGAATTCCATCCCAACTCGTGTATCATATCTGCCACATTCTCTCCCCTATAACGCGACAATACAAAACGAGCTGCCCTTTTTTGCACCCTTTCGATGTCATCCGTCAATCCCACCTGGTAAGGATCCCACACCGCGCAGCAATATTCTAACAGAGGACGAACGAGTGTAGTGTAAGCTGTCTCTTTAGTGGACTTGTTGCATCTGCTAAGTGTCCTGCCAATGAAACGCAACCTTTGGCTCGCCTTCCCGACAATATTATCTATGTGGTCCTTCCAACTGAAGTTGTTCGTAATTTTAACACCCAGGTACTTAGTTGAATTGACAGCCTTGAGAATTGTACTATTTATCGAGTAATCAAATTCCAACGGATTTCTTTTGGAACTCATGTGGATCATCTCACACTTTTCGTTATTTAGCGTCAACTGCCACCTGACACACCATACAGCAATCTTTTCTAAATCGCTTTGCAGCTGATACTGGTCTTCGGATGACCTTACTAGACGGTAAATTACAGCATCATCTGCGAACAGTCTAAGAGAACTGCTCAGATTATCACCCAGGTCATTTATATAGATCAGTAACAGTAGAGGTCCCAGGACTCTTCCCTGGGGAACACCTGATATCACTTCAGTTTTACTCGATGATTTGCTGTCTATTACTACGTACTGCGACCTTCCTGACAGGAAATGACGAATCCAGTCGCACAACTGAGACGATACCCCATAGCTCCGCAGCTTGATTAGAAGTCGCTTGTGAGGAACGGTGTCAAAAGCTTTCCGGAAATCTAGAAATACGGAATCAACTTGAGATCCCCTGTCGATAGCGGCCATTACTTCGTGCGAATAAAGAGCTAGCTGCGTTGCACAAGAGCGATGTTTTCTGAAGCCATGCTGATTACGTGTCAATGGATCGTTCCCTTCGAGGTGGTTCATAATGTCTGAATACAGTATATGCTCCAAAACCCTACTGCAAACCGACGTCAATGATATAGGTCTGTAGTTAAATGGATTACTCCTACTACCCTTCTTGAACACTGGTGCGACCTGCGCAATTTTCCAATCTGTAGGTACAGATCTATCGGTGAGCGAGCGGTTGTATATGAGTGCTAAGTAGGGAGCTATAGTATCAGCGTAATCTGAAAGGAACCTAATCGGTATACAATCTGGACCTGAAGACTTGCCCGTATTAAGCGATTTGATTTGCTTCGCAACCCCTAAGGTATCTACTTCTAAGAAACTCATGCTAGCAGATGTTCGTGTTTCAAATTCTGGAATATTCCATTCGTCTTCCCTGGTGAAGGAATTTCGGAAAACTGCGTTCAATAACTCCGCTTTAGCGGCACAGTCGTCGATAACAGTACCATCGGCACTGCGCAGCGAAGGTATTGACTGCGTCTTGCCGCTTGCGTACTTTACATACGACCAGAATTTCTTCGGATTTTCTACCAAATTTCGAGACAATGTTTCGTTGTGGAAGCTATTAAAGGCATCTCGCATCGAAGTACGTGACAAATTTCGAGCGTCTGTAAATTTTAGCCCATCTTCGGGATTTCGCGTTCTTCTGAACTTCGCATGATTTTTCCGTTGCCTCTGCAACAGCGTTCGGACCTTTTTTGTGTACCACGGGGGATCCGTTCCATCTCTTACCAGTTTATGAGGTATGAATCTCTCAATTGCTGTTGCTACTATATCTTTGAATTTGAGCCACATCTCGTCTACATTCGCATAGTCAGTTCGGAAGGAATGGAAATTGTCTTTTAGGAAGGCTTCTAGTGGCACTTTATCCGCTTTTTTAAATAAAATTATTTTGCGTTTGTTTCTGATGGGTTTGGAAGAAATGGTATTGAGCCTAGCTACAATGACCTTGTGATCACTAATCCCTGTATCAGTCATGATGCTCTCTATCAGCTCTGGATTGTTTGTGGCCAAGAGGTCAAGTGTGTTTTCGCAACCATTTACAATTCGCGTGGGTTCGTGGACTAACTGCTCGAAATAATTTTCGGAGAATGCATTTAGGACAATCTCGGAAGACGTTTTCTGCCTACCACCGGTTTTGAACAAGTATTTTTGCCAACATACCGAGGGTAGGTTGAAGTCCCCACCAACTATAACCGTATGAGTGGGGTATTTATTTGTTACGAGACTCAAACTTTCTCTGAACTGTTCCGCAACTGTATCATCGGAGTCTGGGGGTCGGTAGAAGGAGCCAATTATTAACTTAATTCGGCTGTTAAGTATAACCTCCACCCACGCCAATTCTAAATCAATGAAAAACATCAGAAACCTGAGTCGGATCTGTATGTCGTCTTTCATAGGCTCCCCTGAATTGTTGCAATGGCCAGTCACATACCTTCTGTCGTATTGCCCCGAAAGGCGTTAAGGAATGTAAGATGATTTGGAGGGGGGGGGGGGCGGGGGGGAGGGGATGGGGGCGACAGTGCTGCTGGTTTCTGTCTCAGTTTTACCCGGTGACTTTCTTTCCGAAGCAATGACAGGGCAGAAATCCATCTGCAAACGGGGTAACGACTGCTGTAATGATTAAGGAGATAGTCATCTACTCTTCTTTTCATCCACGTATTGGATTACAGAAGTCCAGAACCTGATTTTGTTAGCTGTGCTCTGCCACTGTGAAAATGTCTGTGTGGCCGAGGGGAACGCTTTTTTCCTATTTCACATAACACTAAATGAAGTGTTGCTTTTGTAGGGAGAAAAGTGGACAAATTTTTCCGACTTACTGAGTCTGAACGATGAAACCGAATATTTAGAAAAACGACGTAAGAAGCGAATCTGTAAGTATAAAAAACTCCTGTATTGCAGCGCACCTCTTATTCTGTGTGTTTGTACCTGCCTCTGTAAGTATTCCCAGGTTTTCATTCTACCTCCTGAAATTTCATCTCTTTCAACGAGCAGTGAACGAATACTTTACTTAGGCACTGTTGGTTGGGAGATTCGGGAAGGGCTGGTTCAGCGTCTAGGTTTTTCTGCAGTTTGCCCACGATGGCGCCTGGCCTTTGCAAAGAATGACAATTGTGTGTGTGTGTGTGTGTGTGTGTGTGTGTGTGTTTCGTGGAGTCTTGACTGTAGTCAATGGTGATGAGAGATGGTAGAAGGTGAAATCCTATTCCTTTCGAATAACACCAAGGGGCAGCTGAGCTTAACGTCCCCATTTGGCGGACGGCTCACCATCAACAGTATCACATTTTCCACTACAAGGGACACTGCGGAAAGGCTTAGAACATAATCCGAGACATCGGCGTGAAGTCTGGTGGTCAGGAACTTTATGCCACCATCCCATCTCACCTTCGCCGAAAAAAGCAAAAGGAAAATAGCCAGTAGCACGTGGCTTACCCATACGGTCAACCATACAATTACTATCCACGCCAGACGTTACTCTTCTTCGGTGACCTGACTATAACCGGTGTATTCAATGACGTAAGGCCATAGGTGACTATTTAATAAAAGGTTGCAGAATCTTCTGCAGTTTTCGTCTACGCTCAACGACAACATTCATAGTTCAATATGGATTAAGCATTGCTACGAATAGCGTTGGGCTTGGAACTCCCTGATACACCGCCATGAAATGCTAAAATACATCAAAATAAGAAGTAAAAGACAATAATATGTATCTAAGTAAGAGGCATCACATGAAAAGATGGAGATATGTAGTCTACAGCCCAAAAGTGATAGCTTCCGCTCCTACGCAAACTGTGTGGTGGATGGCACTACCCTCTGTGCCACATATTGTGATGTGGAGCGCGGGAAAATTCACTACGTAAATGCCTCTGTACGTGATATAGTTCCTATAAATTTGTCTTCACTGACCCTATGGGAGCGATAAATGTGTGGCTGTAGTATTTTCCTAGAGTCCTGAACACTGCTTGTTAGAGTGTTGTAGATTAGTTGGCACCTATTTTCAGTGGCCTGCCAGTTCAGTTTTGCTACAGTATCCGCGTCGCTCTCTTCTGTGTCAGACAAGTTACTATTCGTACTGTACAACTTTCTATTCATTATGTTAGTACTATAAGGTATGGATACACACTTTAGCAGTATTTTAAGTTTGGGCACCTCAGTACAAGGTGCATCTAAAAAGTTATGTCAATGGTCTCAGAAAGTAATGGAAATAAGGGCTACAAACATAGTACTTTTACTGGTCAACGGCTTTGCCGCAGTGGTAATACCATTTCCTGTCAGATCACCAACGTTAAGGGTTGTTGGGCTTGGCTAGCACACGGGTGGTTGACCATCCGGGTCTGCCGAGAGCTGTTGACATGTGGGATGCATTTAGCCCTTGTGAGACCAACTGAGGAGCTACTTGATTAAGAAGTAGCGGTTTCGGTCACGAAAATTGACAACGAACGGGAGAGTGGAGAGCTGACCACACGCCCTCCATAATCGCATCCAGTGACACCTGTTGGTTGAAGATGACACTGCAGTCGGCACATACTGTTAGGCCTTTCGAGGCTTGTTCGGGGTTTTGGGCTTTCAGGTAATCACCATTAGCTACAGCACACCTCTGATACCGTTTGTAAAGGTGTTGGCAAACGCTTGTTGTGGAATCGATCAAATCGCCGCCCCCACGCGTTGTTGGATACCTGCAACGTCTTCAAAGCGTGTGCCTACCAGAGTCAAATTAAAGTGAAACAAAAAGAAGTCTCACGATGCCAAATCTGGAAGATAAGGAGGGTGTTGCAGAACAATCACCTTGCGCTGTGGGACAAAGTTCAGCACATAGATAGCGACATGCGGACGGGCGTTATCGTCGACGAGATTCCACCGTCCACTCAGGTACAGTTGTGGCCGAATCCGCCGGATGCGTTGTAGCAGACGTTTCAAATCTCAGTCATAAACTTCCATGTTGACGATTTGGTCCTCGGGTAGTAATTCCTGACAGATGAAGCCCTTCCTGTTGGAAAAGCCTGTCATCGTCGACGGAATCTTGGATTTTGCCAGCCGACTTTCTTTCGGTTCGCGAAAGACGATGAAGTCATACCACTGACTGTCGGTAGGTCTCTGGATCGTGTTGGTAGGACCAGGTCTCATATCCTATAATGATGGCTTGCAAAAAGTGATGATGCCAGCCAGACATGTCGATGACACGTGCAGACGTTTCCATCCGTGTTTGCTCCTGCTCTTCTGTCAGCGTGTGCGGTAGAAACCGGGCACAGATCATCCGCCTTTTTTTAAATATTTGTGGACAATACTTTTTACACCGTCTCTGCTTATCTTCGACTCTTCTGTTGTCACTCTCAAAGACAGTTGCCAACCCTCCGCAAGCACCCGTCTCACTTGTTCGATGTTGTCTGGCACTGTTCTTGTTGACAGCCGACGCCAAAAGTGGCTCACCCACGAGTCCTCTCTTTCCGTCTCTAAAAAGTTTAAATCACGTAATTCACACTTCCTAGTTACAGCTTCACCTTCGTACACTTGTACTGACATCCCATGAGTCTCCGATACAGTGATCCCTAACTTGAATCAAAATTCCATGTCAATGGGTTGCTCCATTTTGCAGTGACACAAGTTCTCACATTGACTCCATTCATTTGGTCTCGAGGTGCACCGTTGCTTCATTTCGACGATTTCCGCCGTAGGAAGCGCCTGTTGACTTTTCTCTTATTATATACACTCCTGGAAATTGAAATAAGAACACCGTGAATTCATTGTCCCAGGAAGGGGAAACTTTATTGACACATTCCTGGGGTCAGATACATCACATGATCACACTGACAGAACCACAGGCACATAGACACAGGCAACAGAGCATGCACAATGTCGGCACTAGTACAGTGTATATCCACCTTTCGCAGCAATGCAGGCTGCTATTCTCCCATGGAGACGATCGTAGAGATGCTGGATGTAGTCCTGTGGAACGGCTTGCCATGCCATTTCCACCTGGCGCCTCAGTTGGACCAGCGTTCGTGCTGGACGTGCAGACCGCGTGAGACGACGCTTCATCCAGTCCCAAACATGCTCAATGGGGGACAGATCCGGAGATCTTGCTGGCCAGGGTAGTTGACTTACACCTTCTAGAGCACGTTGGGTGGCACGGGATACATGCGGACGTGCATTGTCCTGTTGGAACAGCAAGTTCCCTTGCCGGTCTAGGAATGGTAGAACGATGGGTTCGATGACGGTTTGGATGTACTGTGCACTATTCAATGTCCCCTCGACGATCACCAGAGGTGTACGGCCAGTGTAGGAGATCGCTCCCCACACCATGATGCCGGGTGTTGTCCCTGTGTGCCTCGGTCGTATGCAGTCCTGATTGTGGCGCTCACCTGCACGGCGCCAAACATGCATACGACCATCATTGGCACCAAGGCAGAAGCGACTCTCATCGCTGAAGACGACATGTCTCCATTCGTCCCTCCATTCACGCCTGTCGCGACACCATTGGAGGCGGGCTGCACGATGTTGGGGCGTGAGCGGAAGACGGTCTAACAGTGTGCGGGACCGTAGCCCAGCTTCATGGAGACGGTTGCGAATGGTCCTCGCCGATACCCCAGGAGCAACAGTGTCCCTAATTTGCTGCGAAGTGGCGGTGCGGTCCCCTACGGCACTGCGTAGGATCCTACGGTCTTGGCGTGCATCCGTGCGTCGCTGCGGTCCGGTCCCAGGTCGACGGGCACGTGCACCTTCCGCCGACCACTGGCGACAACATCGATGTACTGTGGAGACCTCACGCCCCACGTGTTGAGCAATTCGGCGGTACGTCCACATGGCCTCCCGCATGCCCACTATACGCCCTCGCTCAAAGTCCGTCAATTGCACATACGGTTCACGTCCACGCTGTTGCGGCATGCTACCAGTGTTAAAGACTGCGATGGAGCTCCGTATGCCACGGCAAACTGGCTGACACTGACGGCGGCGGTGCACAAATGCTGCGCAGCTAGCGCCATTCGACGGCCAACACCGCGGTTCCTGGTGTGTCCGCTGTGCCGTGCGTGTGAGCATTGCTTGTACAGCCCTCTCGCAGTGTCCGGAGCAAGTATGGTGGTCCGACACACCGGTGTCAATGTGTTCTTTTTTCCATTTCCAGGAGTGTATAACGTTGATTTTAACTTTTGGAACCATTCAACGAATTTTTCTGCGCCCCTTTAAGCGATATCCTTTGTACAATGACTACATTTTCGCGGTATGCTACCAATGAACCGAAGTTTGCCACCTTCTCTCTCTGGGATTGGGCCTACGTTATCTCTCCATTCCATATCCCCACAAATTGTGACATACAGATTTTACTATGAGTTTTTTGATTCGAACTGTGCTTCATTGCCACAGTACTCAAGGACTGTAACGTGTTTGTATTTTCTGATATGGACAGTTTCACATTTCTGAATATCTTAAGCAAGTTTCCAATCTTTGCACTACTTTGAAATATTAATAATCTCTTACTGAATAGCTGTGCAACTTATTTCCAGAAAGGGTGTCATTATAAGTAGCAGCAGCATCTGCAAGAAGTCTGTGATCGCTATCAATATTGTCGACCAAGTCATTAACGTACAGCATTAACAGTAAGCGTAGCAACACATATCCCTGAGATGCGTGTTAAATTAGACTTGCATCTGTAGATAGCAAAGAAATCATTAACCGAATCACAAACTTCGTATGATTGGACTTAGTTAATAATCGCCCGTATTTGTCTGAATCAAATGCTTTGACGGAAGTCTAGACATATTGCACCTACGTTTTTGCCTTGACCCACGGCTTTCATGGTGTCCTGTGGGAAGAATGTTAGTTTGGTTTCGTATGCCTGAGTCTTTCCAAATCAATGCTGGTTGGAGTTGGAAGAGGTGATTCTGTTCGAGATATCTCATTACATTTGGGCTCGTAAATTGTTCTAAGATCCTACAAGGGCTGGCTGTCAGTGACATTACATGGCAATTTTGTGAACCATTTCTGCTATTCCCCTTGTGGGCAGGTGTGAGTAAATAATGGGCTCAGATTCAGAGAGATCTACGGTATATTATGGTCAAAAGAGGGTCTAAGTCAGATTCTGTATAGACTCTGGCAGGGAATCTATTGGACTTCGGGGGACTTGTTCAGTTTAATGATCTTATTTGTTTCTCAGCGTCATCGCCATTAATATCTAGAGAACTCATTTTTCTAGTGATGAGCTAATTGTGCTGTGTCAATATTTGTACTACTTCCTTTGTAAAGGAACTTTTGAAACGGAGTTCAATACTTTTGCTACTCCTTTTCTACTAGTTTAGTTAGTCAAAACAAACACAGTGACTTTGGCAATGTTTTCCTTTCCAACGCAATGGACAGAAGAGCAGAAGAAAACCAATAAATAACTGGTTGTACGACTCTGTGGGTACGGCGGTCTAAAGTGAAGCTACTCAACACTCAAACAGTGGCCTATTCTTTCGAGTACAAATCATTCTTACTAACTGTGGTGTATAGATAGGCTCTGGTCTCCCAAATGGTGTCTCGTGAAGGAAATTCTCCATGCAGTAAATAGTGTACTAGTAAAATTCCTCACCTCACCACTCCTTTTCAGTCACCAATCGTAGTTTTGAGTAGTCACCATCTATGAGTCTCCCAAGGATCAGATCTTTCCATAATATCATCATGTCCTTCATACGGTACTGACGTGGAAGATATCACTATTTTCTTTGATTATTTCCTTAATCTGGTTTCGCAGTATCACCAGATGCGTCATTTCCAGATATCACAGATGCTGCAGTTGGTTCAGAATGTCTTTAGCAATCCTGATCTGACTTGAAAAACTCGTAACAAATAGCACAGCCTATAACATTATTTGTTTATGGTTATTTCAAATTTTTATAATTTTTTGCTTTATAATTTTGCATATTGGTACTATATTTTCTGTAGATGTAAAGTGTGCTACACTGGAGTTTGAAGTTCTTTGCATTGAACGTAAGTAATGTATGTAAAATTCTATGTAAATTGTTTATTACGTTAAATAATTTTCAGATAAAATTTCGTATTTAAAAATATTTGTATTCATAAATTGTTAATGTTGAGGTAAATTTGACAATTTAAGAACTGATCACGCCTAGGAGCAATGTAAAAAACAGGTGTTATGTAAAAGCCAGTGTGCTTTTATTTGAAATGGAAGTGGCTCTGGAAAATGGAAAAGGTGGCAAGGGCAAATTGGCGCGCTACCTAGAGGAAGCGAGGGAAGTAAGCCACACAGTCTGTAAGCAGCAGTGACTGAGGCAACACCTTTGTGGAGCAGGAGAAACTGGAAATGGAAAAAAGTTTTTTTCTGGTATATGTCATAATACATTGCACGCGAACTTGTTACAAGCAGTATGAAATCAACAATAATGTTGCCTACATAACATTTCACACACCAAAGTATTTCTTGGAGAAACGAAGAAATACGCTGTCCTTTGTCACTCTATGAAAAGATGCCTAATCTAAGAACATTGATTATAACAACTCGATTGAAGGGCCGTGAATATTTTCAGTTCAAGCTAAAAATACAAAATCCATCAAACATGTTGGTCTGCAAAATGTGTGGAAACAAAGGAAGTGGACAGCTAATATTACTATAGAACTGATGACGAACTTCAAGACCGGAAAGCAGTCATGTACTTGCAGACCAACTCAAATAATTTCTTGTTGCAGGAAGTACCGTTTTCTATTGTTGTATCTCGTGTGACAAGACTGAAAACGTTGTTGTTAAAGTCGACTAGAATTATCATTAGCCCTGGTTCATTGATTTCGTGTACAACAGGTGTATCAAGACAGAAGATTTAGTTAACTATGATGAAATCAATTTACGAGACATCTCTTCACGACTATCTCCGATTTAAATTATTTTTCAAATGTATGGATGCATGTTTCGCCTAATAGTACAATCAATGAGGCCACTTGTCCTATGATATTCTCTTCACTTTTAACTTTGCAGAAAATTATATTACTTCATACTACCAAAAGTGTTTGTGATATGGCGCCTTTATGCGCCTGAAGTGCAGACTTCGGCATTGCTGTAAATATGTCGTAGGTTCCTCCTGCTGTTTTGACCAGTATTTTGTAGAATACTGGGATATTTAGACATCATGAAACCAAGTCCCCGAAAGTCATTTGCATCTCTTAAGTACTCGTAAATTATTTAAAGAAGCCTTTATTTTTCCACCACTTTTACGAAACGTTGTGTTACAGAGATGTATTTTGATCATTTGTACATGTGGCTTGTAAAACAGTGGTGAAAACAGCCATAAAAAATCTCACTCATTTTATTTCTTTCAACCATGTTGACAATATTTCTCAGAATTTGAGTAGTCTTTGCTAATTATCAGTTTTGATTGTTTCATGTAAGCATTGTGTAATGGTAATATCTGTTCCATAGGGTATGTGTGTCCTTAATATTTATTATTGATTGTAGCTAAACCACCAGACACTGGCTGATGGTCGAATTTTCAGTTGTAGGATAACTCTATACAGATGCAGTCAATGAATAAAAAGTTGTCATTTAGAATTGCTGTGGAGATTGCTCCCAGATATCCAAAACTCACACTGCCTTTGTAATTCTAGCAGCTACTGTCTTACCCCCTGCAAGATTTTTTTTTACCTGGTAGAGAGAGTTTTGTGTATCACTTGTTTACATTTGATATCTTACATAAAGTTGATGAAATACTGAGCTATGGAATCTTTAGTATTAGCCATACAAATACATCTAGATATTTAAAATTTCCAGGAGCTACAAATTACGTCTTGACTAATGTTCAGGTAGTGAGGTATGTATCTGTTACACAAGTAATAACTACAGTCGACAGTAACAATGGTATTTCTTGCTATGATGATCAGTCAACTAAGTGTTCTTAGTCATTGTGGAGAGCAAACCGAAAGTATATCATAACAATTAAATTTAAAAGGCACACAGCTCAGAATAGTAAATGAAAAGAAAACTTACTGAGTAATAGCTCTACCAATGCATGTGCTCTAGGAGACCAAAGCCAAAAGCCAATTTTAAATACTGTTATATATACAGGAAACTGAAAGATATTGAGAGAAAGAAAAAACAATAATATGTAACTACAGCACAAGGAGAACCAATCATCATAAAAATCAATAAATATTCCAACCGTTAAGATATGGATACTATGACTAGCAAAGCTACCAAAAATGAAATTCATAGAAGTAAAGATTTAAAAACATACAATTTTTGAATTTATAATTCCACTCATATGATTCAAACCATGTGGTACTTGTCAGAAAGTTTTAAAAGCAAATAGTGACAATGTGATACGAATAATGAAAATATTTACCAAATCTCAGTATACAAACACACAGTTTTAACGACATAAATTAAACATAAAATGCTTACTGGGTGATGAAGAGAAGTATCTGAATGTGGCATATTACAGTGAATGTTAATAAACTCGAGATGCTCCTTCTTGAAAGAATATCAACAAACATAATTCTCTCTTGAAGAAATCCTCCATGTGGTTCAAATTTGAAAAAATAATTGCAGTCTTATTTCCTCAAAAATGACTGTAATTTGATGTCTGACACCCTGTGGAAACCATTGCAATATTTTTATATCCCATTGAAGATCATCCAAAATACAGCTTGTTATGCTTTAGGAGTGCTTAGCCACAGAAAATGCAACTTACTAAATACGAAATCAAAACTATAAGTAAGAAACGACCTATTAATTAAAATTTCTGTGATGTATGCGAATCATGTAACGCTGAATGTCACAATTTCATCTACACAAGTAAAGTTTTGCAGTGTTAAATGATAGCTAATTCACTTCTTGGTTGACTAATCAGTTACAGAAGTCCATAATATTTGGTAGCTATATGAGTGTTCAAAAGAATCATTTTCTTAGACATAAATAGGTACACATAGGAACTTTTTAGTACAGTACTGAATGTAATGCTTTCCATTGAATATATAATGTCTCTTTTTCAAATATTTAAGATTGTCACAGTAGTGGTTAGTTACATAGAACCACACTGCAGGAAAACGACTTTAATCTGGATGTGGACGTAGATGCACTTGAAACTGGACCACACTCAAAACTAGTAGGATTCAATGAAGTAGATTTTTAAAATATAGCCTTGTGGAATGATATCTTTTCTCCGATTTATTAAGATTGTGATGCTACCCAGAAGATAAAAAGGACCATCGAGTCACATGAAATGTACTTCACATATTGACACATTTTTAAGTTGGACAAAATCTCAACCACCAAATTCTTCGATGTAATTGCAGTTTTATAATAGGCCATAAGAAAAGTGTAATTATAATACAAAAAAGTGAGCTTTATAAGTTTGCAGGATCTCTACATTTATGAGAACTAGAATTATGGATCAATTTTTTTTAGGTAAACTGGAACCTAATCTCTTAAACTGTAGCGCTGTGTGAGATAGAAAATTTTTGAATTGGTGTTCCTACAAGTTAATTTGTTTTGCTGACATTTATTAATGTACATGGTACTAATACATGGTGCTCATTTTGAAATCGGTTGTAGACAGCTCTATGGCAGTCTTAATTAGTGAGAGAAGCTTGAGAGTACATTTTCGTTCTTGATGATGAAGTCTTCTCATGTTATCAGACCTGAAGATGGCAAGTAGGATGCCACAGAACGACACCTTGACTCAGATGATATCCTGAGAAGACATCATCATCCATATTCGGCGAGAAAGTGGTGCTTTGAAAGACACATCTCCTATTTAAAATGACTGAGTATACAAAACGATATTAATTATTTTGCAGGATATCCAAGATTTCCTTGATGGTGCAAAAAACGGTGTGATTTACTTCAGTCTTGGTACTAATGTGAAGGGTAGTACAATGCCCGAGCACAAACGAATTGCATTCTTGGAAGCTTTTGTGCAGTTACCACAGCGGGTGCTCTGGAAGTGGGAGGGAGACAGCCTGCCTGGACAGCCAGAGAATGTTATGATAGCCAAGTGGCTGCCCCAGCAGGACGTCTTGGGTAAGCTTCTGTACAGTAGACTAGTTCTTGTAGGTACATCACTGTAAATGTCATTTGTCCTACTTCTCTTTTGCTTTTCCAGCACATCCAAACATTCATCTGTTCATTACCCAGGGAGGACTTCAGAGCATGAATGAAGCAAGTTATTTTGCAGTACCCCTGATAGGAATTCCATTTATTGGAGACCAGTATCACAATGTGGCTAAGATGGTACAAGCTGGTATTGGCTACCAGCTGCTGTTCGGAGATGTCACTACTGATACCATTCTGAAAGCCATTCACACAGTTCTGGGAAACGACAGGTAGGAACAGGAATATTAAATTTCATTAATGTTATCAAAGGAACATACAGACAGCCACTTCATTCCTCCTCTAGTTTGACTATTGTTTACTCCTATTGATGTCTATGTCACCAAAAGGTGAGCCTTAATTTTATCTCATTCGTTTCGCCTAGTCAAAATAATATTTAAAAATAATAGGGGTTTCTTTATTAACTTGCGCGAGATATGTCTTTGTTTTAGACATACCATGGACAATTTCTGTTGGTGAACTTAATTCCTCACACAGATTACTATCTTATGGCTTATGGCGATAATTTACTTCCCCTCTTTGTTATTACATTTAAAAAGTCATTTCCATGCGACTGTAGAAACTTTATCGTAGTGCACACTGACTTTTGCCGGCCGCGGTGGTCTCGCGGTTCTAGGCGCTCAGTCCGGAGCCGCGCGACTTCTAAGGTCGCAGATTCGAATCCTGCCTCGGGCATGGATGTGTGTGATGTCCTTAGGTTAGTTAGGTTTAAGTAGGTCTAAGTCCTAGGGGACTGATGACCACAGATGTTAAGTCCCATAGTGCTCAGAGCCATTTGAACCACTGACTTTCGTTTTTATTCATGTTCACCTACTTTTTCATTAACTATGTTCAGCTGTTTTTTACACTATTCTTTTGCAGCTACTCGGAATTGCTGTTTGTAGCCTATGACTATCTGTCCCCTTTTACGACAGCTACCGAGAAAACATGAAGCGGTTCTCGGCAGTATTCCGTGAGCACCAGGAGAGGTCCCTGGACACTGCCGCCTGGTGGATCGAGTACGTGATACGTCACAAGGGTGCTCCGCACATGCGCAGTGCAGCCCTCGACCTGAGCTGGTGGCAGCTGCTGCTGCTCGACGTGATAGGGTTCGTTGTTGCAATGGCGTCCATCGTGGCCTACATGCTGTACAAGGCAGCCACCTACTGCAAAAGACTTTTGGCTGTCAATCTGAAGCAGAAGACTTCGTGAAGATACATTTGTAGGTGTCTGCAGTCGTTCTATAGATTGAACATCTGAAGAGAGAGGTCAGAAAGACGTTTCTGTGATAGTTTGTGAACTTTACCTTTAGACACCTTGTTCGTAAATAATACTCCAATAAAAAATAATAATCTCTGCTGTGCAGGTGACTGGAGCATAATTATTTTTATTCATTAAAGGACGATATTATGTATAAAATAAACGTATTTTGTTTCACATTGTTTTAGTTTCAATGGAATTTGCACTGTTATACATTTCGGAGACTGGAGAATTAATTACACTATTTAATTTTCTAGTTCCTGTATCTATTTCTCTCTCTCTCTCTCTCTCTCTCTCTCTCTGTGTGTGTGTGTGTGTATGTGTGTGTGTGTGTGTGTGTGTGTGTGTGTGTGTGCGTGAGAGAGAGAGAGAGAGAGAGAGAGAGAGAGAGAGAGAGAGAGTATGTATGTGTATGTCTGTGACAGTTCGTTCAATTTCTTGGGTGTTGCTGTTTTCATATATTAACTCTGCCTTACACATATGAAACTAGTTTTAATATTCATCGATGTCACTGTTGTCAGCAACACAAATTTAGGTAGTATTAATAGTGACACTGATGTTATTAATAAAACACACAATTATTTCAAAATATACACTTGAATATAGTTCCTAGAAATGACGGTGGTGGAATATTGCAACACCAACTGCAACATTAACTTTGCCTCCATGACAGTCAACATCGATCTGTATAAAACAGTAATTATTCTGTGATCTAGATCCAATCTAAATAAGGATATGCCTGTGTACTGTGTATGATCCCAGGATGGTCTTCAATAGAACCTGGTTTAAGATGGTACTAGCAATATAAGCTGGCCGGAGTGGTCGAGAAGTTCTAGGCGCTTCAGTCTGGAACCGTGAGACCGCTACGGTCGCAGGTTCGAATCCTGCCTCGGGCATGGATGTGTGTGATGTCCTTAGGTTACTTAGGTTTAAGTAGTTCTATGTTCTAAGTGACTGATGACCTCAGATGTTAAGTCCCATAGTGCTCAGAGCCATTTCAATCATCAGTAATATCAGAAGAGGCACAGTGGCAAATAGGTTTGCTGATCGCCACATGAGGCTAAGATGTTAGATTACTACCCACAAAAGATAAAAACCAAAGTTCCTCACTAAACGCCACTGTCAGCTTAAATGACCGAAGATTGTAATCTCAGTGTAACCCTTGTGACACTTCAGCCTGAATAGAGCTCTGAGATGATGTGTTTCAGTTGGAGCGTGCGGACGCTCGTCTGATTCGCAGGAGTCGTTACAAGTTAATACATGTTTACATATGTGAAGTGTAAACCAGTGAATGTACAGCAGAGCACGATGCATCAAATTAGAAAGACACTGAGATAATAGCGTTGATGTATTGGTTGCCAATGCAAGTGAAGTACTTAATTAATTAACAGGTGGGAAATGAATCAGTAACGGCTTTCTGAAGTAATTGTAACAATATCTACACTAATTGAGCCACAGAGAAGATCGACCTACAAAATGAAACCATTCGTTGAAACAAACAGTATAAGCTACTCAAATGATTATTCAAGCACATAACTAGTCCCTGAGAAGAGTCTGAATTAAATAATTAATAAGGTGAGTCTAAGTGTGCAAAACATATACAAAAATAGCACTGTAGCTTGTATTGGACAACATAACCACACACTATGAACAAAATTTAGGTTTTTTAGTTATCAGAATTTCATTGCTGTTTTCAAATCATTTTTGCATAGATTCGCTCATAATTTAAAATCTATCGTAGCTACATAAATTTAGACAAAACCAGCAGAAACAGCAGATCATTTCCTACGAGACTGACGTGCCACTTAAATTTACATCGCAGAGGTTCAAGGCACAGTCCAATAAGAATAAATTTACTTAAAATTATGTGTAAATAGCATTCACTTTAATTGCGACTGTGGGCGAAATATTTGTCGACAAATTTATTTAGATATTTCATTTTAATCAGACTCTCATCAAGTACTTTTTGGTATTTTTAGTTTCAAGATAGAACACAAGGCGAAAATTACGATTTGGATTGACGAATGCCAAAGTGAATTGGTTGTCGCAGTTGATGAGAAACCCAGTTACCCTCTATAAAAAGGCTCAGCTCTTTTTGCGTGTAGAGCCATTCTGATCTTAGAATCTGCCACAGCTATCAACAATTTCGGATTGGAGCGAGTTTATATTTTCCAGATTTTCGTTCTAAGACCATAGTTTGAAATTCAATAGGCGATGCAAAAATAGAAGCGCCATGTTCCCTCTGGTGTACTTTGTTTACATTTGTGACGTCACTTGTTTAGGTCGCTGCCCTAGCCATTAAATCACAAGCCACGCACTGCTATCTGTAATGTCGTCGCCACAATGTGAAGAGGCACAGCCCTTATCAGTGGAACCATAATAAAGATTTTACAAGCCATACGCCTTTTCCTATTACTTAACGTTAGCAGGAAATTCAAGAACATAGATGACACACACAACCAGTATGTGGGTTCCAATTTCAAGTCAAATGACCAGTATTATTTTGAAAGAAAATTGTGTAATTTTCACATTAATTGAAATGGTGCGAAAATTGTGTGATTTTCACATTAATTGAAATGGTGCTCTAGTTAAAAAAAAACAAAAAGATGTTGCCAGTACTATGGTATTTCATTGTTTATCAAAACTACTTAATTAGCAATACTTCAGTGACAAAATTATGTAACTTTCGCCAGAATTGAATCAATTGGAACCATGTTCATGCGGTGCAATCAAGGATCAAAGTTTGCCAAATTGTGTCCAGAATTGAATCGTGTTCTTTGTAGGTGGAACCGAGTGGAGGGTTTCAGTCAGAGGCTCCATCGATTCTGAGACCTTCTCACCTGTCGTCTGTAGATGTGTGAACCTGCGTTATGGGTTGGAAAACTGTGGGACTGATATGTCAGGAAGAGTTACAGAGAGGAAGCAGCTACTTTGGAAGCAGATTACCTGTAGAATAAATGTCTTTCTTTTCTTTTAGGTTAGGCCATAGTTTGAAGTCCCCTGATGAACGCTCGCCAGTCGATACACACAGAGCGAAGCCAGATCACGTACAAAGTAAAGACACTACAACTGTTAAGCCTTTAACAGTTAGTTACCAATAATTTGTATCAAGTTTTCTGAATTTTTTGCTGACCGGAAAAGTTGTAGCGCTGAAATTATTTCCGAAACAAAGAGCTAGATGAAACGCAGAATAGTAAGTTTACAGGAATTTAGCGAGACATAGAACGTATATTGAAACGAAATATTAGATGTCATAGTAGGAGTAGTGTTCATTGTGTCACCATAAGTATTGTGTCTACCGTGGTCAATACTGGCTCAGACTGTGAAATTATCTAAACAAGAATAACCGGCCTCGTTGAACTCATGCTAATCATAGGATGGTTTTATCGGTCAACCGATTCCGATGAGACATTTACAAAGTAATTGAAAGTAAATCTATGCTCAGTAACGCAGTAGTGCGGAAGTACCCCGATTACGTCGTGTTAGTTATAGGCCATTTTGATTTTCCGAGTATAGAATGGGATATTTATATATCCATTGCAGGTGGTATTGCCAGACAGTCTTGTGAGGTAGTTCTGAACATGTTTTCGGAAAATTGTCTGAAGCAGCTGATTCGACAACACACACACACATAAACACGCACAATGGAAATATTTTGAACCCCGCAGCTACAAACAGATTTGATCTTATAGACAGTATAGACAGGGATTATTGATCTTGATGTCATATCGACGATGGCAACTGAAGTTAAGAAGTCCTGCAAGAAGACTAAAAGAGTATTTACTTTGGAAAGAGCAGATTAGTATCAAACAATAGTGCGAAAAACTAAGCAGTAAAGTAACATTTGCATAGCTCGATAAAAATCGGACCACGGACAGAAAGAACTGTTACAGTGTAATAGACAAAAAGTAACGGAAAGAAATACACAATGGGACGATCATAAATGACACTTTCATTCGAAGATGATACTTACTATGAAGTCACGGCAATTCATGTCGGTCCCTGGACATTTCATCATTACCTCTCGCCATATGAAGATACGTAATGCACCTAGAAACATTATCGAATATGATCGTTTTGGTGGTACAGGAGTTATGTTGTTGGAAGCCATAATTTTACAAGGGCGCACTGACCTTCAAATTTTGGAACACGGTACACTCGTCGGTCAACGTTACTGGACACTGTACTCGTTTCGGAGTGTGTATTTTCAGGGGAGCATTCAGCCCTGACTTCAGTATTAAGGATGACATGCATGACGGCATTGAACTGCGCAGGAGAAGGAGGAGGAACAGGAAGAGGAGGAGCTTTTCCTGAACGAGAAGATATTCGGCAAATGGACTGGCCTCCCCCGACTTAGATCCCATCGATCGCCTTTCGGGTGCATACTGCAACACCACCCTCATGCACCTGCGAACATCGAGCAGTTGACAGCCACGCTGGTGGGAGAACTGAACGCACCACCACGACAACCCATATTCAGCCCTGTGACCTGCGTGGCGGCACACAGCAAAGCAGGCATTCCCATCCGTAGTGACTACACACACTATTACAAACCATGTCCCGCCCCTTATAGTGTCCAGGGGACCATATTGAAAGTGGTGGCTTCAGTGTAATTACTGTCTTTGAATAAAATTGTCATTTCGTTCGTCTCATTGCGTATTTCTTTCAGTTACCTACTGTGCTATAATTGCAGTAGTTCTTTCTATGCACGGTCCAAATTTGCTCGAGCTTTACTGTTTGGCATCAACGCATTATCCGAAAGTTACCTTCATCCTTAAGTTCTGCACATCAGACTACTTTGGCAATGGATGTACATAATTTACGAGAGCCTTCTGCAAAGTAATGCCTCAGATTTCTTTAATGTGAAAACTGTAAAAGCTTTCTAAATAAAGCAGGCCTTGTTTACATTTTCCATCTCTATTCTTCATGTCTAGAAATTTATTTCGCAACATAGTCACCCTGGCGATAATCATGTTTCTCCCAACGAGAGAGTAGTTTGTTGAAACCGTCACTGTAGAATATTTGACGTTGCTGATAGAACCGCAACCTCACCTGTGCTTGCACCGCTTCATCACTATCAAATGATGTCGACAAAGGTGTTCTTCAGTTTTTGGAAACTGGGGTCAAATCGGCACTGTATGGAAGAATTAGTTAGCTGGTTAGTTACATGTTCCATAGGTCATTTGAACAATTCTTTTATCGAAATGATGTGGAACGAGTCAGTTTACAGAATATGTATATGTTGTGTACAAAGTTCTGCGTAGTCAGCGCGTACACAACTTTCCCACTAGCTCGCGCCCCGCTAAGCGCAACAGCGCAGGCGCAGCGCTCGTCCATCTCTGCACTACGAGATGGCGCTGTCTTAGAGACAGACCAAATTCTGCTTCCGCCGATCCACGTATTAATATGCAATGCAGCCAATGAGATTGCTGCTGATGTAGAACCTTTTCTCCTCACGGATCACACTCGTGCAGTGATACCTGAACGCTCGAGGTATTATAACGAATGTTCAGACTTCTGATTAAGCAGTCTGCATTAGTTTGCATTAGTCTGCATTTGTCTATAGTCAAGTTTCAGTGTGTGCCCAGTAACATTATCATATTCCTGTACATAGCCATGAAGATAAATGAATAGACACTTGGTCAAATATCAGAAATATGTTAGAATAAGATTGACGTACCAAGACCAAAGGAACTTCAGATTGTCAATTGTAAACAGCATCCACAATCAAGTTACGTAATATCTACCTTTTTTTATTATTTTAATAAATGTATGTGAAAATTAATCAAGTTCTGTTTAAAGTTGGTCACCGTCAATCTGCTACTCTAAGAGTGCAGGTGGCATTTCGATCGTCTGACCTAACGGCAGAAGATAAACACGCCATAATAACACCACGAGACACTCGCCTACTTCGTTAGAGCGACAACTCAACTAATCTGATGGTATGTGTACCGAAGGTCTTACAGTACGCACACCACAATATACATGTCAACATTAATGAACATATTAGCATTTTACTCCTACTCATGTAATTACACTTGAAACATTTTTTTTTTACTGGCTACCAGTTATTAAGCAGAAATTTGTCAATGGAATAGAACGTTTTGTTCAGGAGAAATTATTTTAACTTCGATTTAAAGCTTGCTTCCATACGTGTCAGACATTTTATATTATTGGGGAAATGACCAAAAATTTTTATTGCTTCATATTGAATTCTCAGAGCCATTAACAGCTTCAACAGTTATAACAATTTGAAAATTATCGCTGACAATTGAACCCAAGGCGTCGGATTGTTGCAGATGTCGCAGCAATCGCGTGTCGTCTGGCATTGTCACGCTGAAGCAGAGGGTGCTCCATGTGTGAACGAGCTCTTCCAATTAGAAATTCGATTACAGCACTCGGTTTCTCACGCACCTACATACGATGGGCGTGCAATAAGTAATGCAATACTTCTTTTTCCTGAAACCAGATTGGTTTTATTCAGGATTCCAATACACACATCATTCCCCACTCTCTTGACTACAAAACCCTGTCCAAACAAATTTCGGGCTTGCGGCCTGGCGTCGTTTAATTTATCGCACGGTATTTCGGCAGTCTAAATACCTCACGATGAATTAAACGAAGATCGGCTGCAAGCCGGAAAATTGTTTGAACATTTAATTCGCCAAGAAAATTTTAAAATTCTCTACAAAGTCGTGTTTTTCAAAATAATCTCCGTTCAATGCGCCCTTAATGGAACTGACCCTTACTTAGCTTTCATTTATCACGGATCTCTTGCTCAGTGCGAAGATGCACACGACTGGAAAAAAGTGGAGATGACTCCTGTATATAAGAAGTGTGAAAGAAAGGACCCGTGAAATTACAGGAATATTCCTAAAATAGCTTAGGTGTATAATTCTTGAACGAATTCTTAGTTAGAATACAATAAATTTCTCTGAGATCAATAAGCTTATTTACACGATTCAGTACGGTTTTAGAAAGCATCGCTCGCGCGAAACTTCGCTTGTCCTTTTCTCAGATGATATAGTGCGAACTATAGACGAAAGGCAACAGTCACAGTTCATATTTTTAGAGCTCCAGTCTAGCCTGTTAACGAAGGTACAAACCTATGGAATAGGTTTCCAGCTGTGTGAGTGACTCGAAGAATTCTTAAGTAATAGAACCCAGTATGTTGTCGTCGACGAGGAATGTTCATCAGAGACAAGGGTATGGTCAGGAGTGCCTCAGGGAGGAGTGATACGGCCCTTCTTGTTCACTATAAAAGCAGACGATCTTACGGATGATGCTGTATTTTACGGATAAGTATTGCCGTTGAGTGACTGTTAAAGGATACAGGATGACTTTGACAGAATTTCTGTTTGTTGTGTTGAATGACAGCTTGTTCTAAAAGTAGGAATATGTAATTTAGAGCAGATGAGTGGGGAAAGCAAACTTGCAAAGCGATCATTCAGCGTCGGTAGTAGGGAAGGCCAATGGTCGACTACAGATTATTGGAAAAAGGTTAGAAAAGTACGTGTCATCCATAAAGGAGACCGTATATAGAACACTAGAGCAACCCATCCCTGAGTACTGCTCCAGTTATCGGATCCCCTCGATGTCATATTAAAGGAAAACGTTGAAGCAGTTCAAGAGGGATGCTGCTGGATGCGTTACCGGTAAATTCGACCAACACGCGAGTGTTGCGGAAATGATTCGTAAATTCAAATGGACATCCATACAGGAAGGACGACATTCTTTTCGCGAAAATCTGTTGATAAAATTTAGAGAATTGTCACTTGTAGCTAACTGCAGTAAGATTCTACTGCAGGAGACGTACATATTGGGTAAGGAGCGCGACGTTAAGGGAAGAGGGTTTGGGGCTCGCACAGAATAATAGAGACAGCCGTTTATTCCTCACTCCACTTGCGAGTATAACAGAAAAGGAAATAGCTAGTAGTGATGAAAGGTACCCTCCGCCATGCACCATACGGTGACCTGTGGAGCGTCATATAGGTGCATATATGCAAAAACATCTGATCGATTGAATTATGCGCTATGTTCAAAACTATCTAAATCTGTATTATCTTAAAAAATACGAATACGGAACGTATTATCTCCCAAGTGTAGACACGTCATCAAAAATACATAATGCATCTAGCTTATTTACCAAAACTTCACAAGCATCTAAAATTCTGCCTTATGTATAAATTTCTTCTCTCTGTTTTATACGTCACTAAAGAAATGCTATTTTGAAATACTGTCCTGAGTCATCAGTAAATTTCATCTCTTCCTCTGTTTTATATCTCACAAATTATTATATATGTCAAATAGCATCACATCAATGAATTTCACCACTCTCCGTAATGATTACTTTCTATAACAATGCAAAAGATGTTGCTAAAAATGGCATGCTCCTTCCTCCTAGGAAACGTGCTTGAGAAACTGGCTTCAGACGAAGCACTAATGTATTAAAATTATTTTTGGGATCCACATTCTCCTAAATAAGTCTGAAGTAAACACGCTTGAATAATCTTCAGCTTTTGGTGCCGCTGTTTCCTTTTGATATTTGCACTAGGTTCACTGTCTTACTTCTACGAGCGAGCCTGTGTAGCCGTGCGGTTCTAGGCGCTTCAGCTTGGAACCGCGTGACCGCTACGGTCGCAGGTTCGAATCGTGCCTCGGGCATGGATGTGTGTGATGTCCTTAGGTTGATTAGGTTTAAGTAGTTCTAAGTTCTAGGGGACTGATGACCACAGATGTTAAGTCCCATATTGCTCAGAGCCATTTGAACCATACTCCTACGATGCACAAACACAGAACTCTAGGTTCCGTTTTCACTATTATTCCTTTAGTTCTTTCTATCCAGTACGGTAAGTAGCTATGTAGTTACTTCTCGTGGGAGAGGAGGGTATAAGCGTGGCTTCATAGGATCTGATTACGTCACACCTTATTTACTTTTATCTACTCTTTCTTTTCCAGTTAAGTAATTTACTGTCTATCTGTAAAGACCATCAAATAGAACAGACGCTTGAATAACCTATGGGGAGCAAAACTGATCTACAGGAATTGAATTTCACATGCACTGCTCGGCCTATGGCTTGGCGACACTGGCCTGCGCACGCTCCTTTTGTGCCGTATTTTATATCTTAGCAGTTGGGAAAAATTCATTTACCAAAGTAATAAGTCCATAGTAACCCTGCCTTAGCCTCGTTTTTAAGACATTGTGAGTGTGGAATGTATCCGAACTTACACGGCATAGTCCTCTTTCTACTCGTCATTACTGCTTTATTGATGTCTCTTGTCTGACAGATTTAACGAGCCGCTCGACTTCAAGTGCTCTTCGATACCACTGACCGAGTTATGGCGCTCTAACAGTCACACTCTAGTGTACAGTATTTTTAAAATCCTCTTTTATACTACCGTACCTACAGCCGCTATACTAGCCAAATATGTATCGTGTGTAGAAATTACTACTTGTTTAACATCCATATACACTATGTGATCAAACGTATCCGGACACCTTGCTGAAAATGACTTATAGGTTCGTGGCGTCCTCCATCGGTAACGCTGGAATTCAGTACGGTGTTGGCTCACCCTTGGCCTAGATGACAGCTTCCACTATCGCAGGCATGCGTTCATTCAGGTGCTGGAAAGTTTGTTGGGGAATGGCAGCCCATTCTTCACGGAGTGCTGCACTGAGGAAAGATACCAATGTCGATCGGTGAGGGCTGGCACTAAGTCAGCGTTCCAAAAACGTCCCAAAGATATTCTATAGGATTCAGGTCAGGACTCTGTGCAGGTCAGTCCAATACAAGGATATTATTATCGTATAAACACTCCGCCACAGGCCGTGCATCATAGACAGGTGCTCGATCGTGTTGAAAGATGTAATCATCATCCCCGAATTGCTCTTCAGCAGTGGGAATCAAGAAGATGCTTCAAGCACCAATACAGGCCTGTGCTGTGATAGTGCAACGCAAAACGACAAGTTGTGCAAGCCCCCTTCATGAAAAACACGACCATACCATAGCCCCACCGCTTCCGAATTTTAGTGTTTTCACTACACACGCTGGCAGATGAGGTTCACCGGGCATTCGCCATACCCACAACCTGCCATCGGATAAGCTTGCACAGCCTACACCAGTTACTACCAAGCCTTACTCTAAGCTGTACCAAGACTGAAAAGTTCACATGGTTATCCTTCACGGAAAGTTCACAAACAGATTGTTTATTTTAGCACAGTTCGCTCAAATGTTGTGTTTCAGTCTCACGTGACAAAAAGTACACGTTCACGAGTAAGACACCATGCGAAATTTAGTTATTTACATTATCACCAAAAGCTGTGAATTTCAGTACCATGGAAATCATTCCCTGATCTCTTAACTGATGTACTATATCCTGTCCCTTCTTCTTGTCAGAGTTTTCCACATATTCCTTTCTTCCTCGATTCTGCAAAGAACCTGGTTATTCCTTACCTTATCAGACCAGCAAATTTTCAACATTCGTACCCCCAGGTTACAAACCCTATGAACGTGTGTTTACCTTTATTTAGTCGTGCTTCCATTATCAACCGTAACAGTAGAATTGCCTTTATCTTTCCTAAAGCCAAACTGATCGTCATTTAGAACATCCTCAATTTTCTTTTCCATCCTTCTGTAGATTATTCTTGTCAGCAAATTGGCTGGATAAGCTGTTAAGCTGATTGTGTGATAATTCTCACACTTGTCAGCTCTTGCAATCATCGGTATTGTGTGGACGATATTTTTTCGAAAGTCAGATGGTATTTCGCCTGACTCCTACATTCTACACACCAACGTGAATAGTCGTTTTGTTGCTCCTACTCCCATCGATTTTAGAAATTATGACGTAATGTTATCTACCACTCCTGCCTTCTTTGATCTCAAGTCTCAAAAACCTCTCCTAAATTCTGATTCTAATACAGGATTCCCTATCTCTTCCAAATCGACTCCTGTTTCTCCTTCTATAACATCACACAAATCTTGCCACTTATGGCGGCTTTCAATGTATTCTTTCCACCTGTCCGCTCTCTCGTCTTCCTTTGATAGTGGAATTGCCGTTGCACTCTTAATGTTACCACCCTTCGTTTTAATGACATCAAAGGTTGTTTTCACTTTCCTGTATGCTGAGTCTGTCCTTCGGACAATCATTTCTTTTTCGATTTCTTCACATTCTTCATGCAGCCATTCAGTCTTAGCTTCCCTGCACTTCCTATTTATTTCATTCCTCAGCGACTTTCATTTCTATATTCCTCAGTTTCCCAAAACATTTTTGTGCTTCCTCCTTTCATCGATAAACTAAAGTATTTCTTCTGTTATACGTGGTTTCTTCGCAGTTACGTTCTTTGTACCTACGTTTTTCTATACTACTCCTGTGCTGCTCTTTTTTAAAGATGTCCATTCCCTTTCAACTGTACTGCCTACCGAGCTATTCCTTACTACTGTATTTACAGCCTTAGAGAATTTACAGCGTATCTCGTCATCCCTTAGTGCTTCCGTATTCAACTGCTTTGCGTATGGATTCTTCCTGAGTAGTTTATTAAACTTCAGCCTACTCTTCGTCACTTCTACATTGTAATCTGAATCTATACCTGCTCCTGGGTACGCCTTACAAACCAGCATCTGATTTAGGAATCTCTGTGTGATCGAGATGTTAACGAACTGATTCTTCCTCTATCACCCGGCCTCTTCCAAGTATACCTCCTCCTCTTGTGGTTCTTGAACAGAGCATTCGCTATTACTAGCTGAAATTTATTACAGAACTCAATTAGTCTTTCTCCTGTCTCATCCCTCGTCCCAAGCCCATATTCTCCTGTAACCTTTTCTTCTACTCCTTCCTCTACAACTGCATTTCAGTCCCTCATGATTATTAGTTTTTCATATCCCTGTACGTACTGTATTACCCTATCATCCTCCTCATATACTTTCTCTATCTCTTCATCATCAGCTTACGACGTTGGCATGTATACCTGAACTACAATTGTCGGTGTTGGTTTACTGTCGATTCTGATTATAACAATCCTGCGAATGAACTTTTCACAGTAAATACTCTCTGCCCTACATTCCTATTCGTAATAAAACTTACTCCCGTTATACCATTTTCTGCTACCGTTGATATTACCCTATACTCATCTTATCAGAAATCATTGTCTTATTTCCATTTCATTTCACCGACCCCCACTGTATCTAGATTGAGCCTTTGCATTTCCCTTTTCGGATTTTATAGTTTTTTCCTGCCACGTTCAAGCTTCTGATATTCCAGTCCCCGACCCGTTGAACGTTATCCTTTTATTGATTATTTAATCATTTTCTCATGGTCACCTCCCCCTTGGCTGTCCCCTCTCGGAGTTCCGAATGGGAAACTATTCCGGAATGTTTTGTCAATGGAGAAATCGCCATGACCTTTTTTTTCAATTACAGGCCACATGTGCTGTGGACACACGTTACGTGTGTTTATTGCAGGAATTTCCATTATCTTCTGCATCCTTATGCCGGTGATCATTGCTGATTCTTCCGCCTTTAGGAGCAGTTTCCCACCCATAGAACAAGAGAGTGCCCTGTACCTGTACGCTCCTCCGGCCTCTTCGCCAAAGCAGTTGTCAGAATGAGGCTGACTTCTTATTCCGAAAGTCTTCGGCCGCCACTGATTATTATTAATCAAAATTTAAGCAGTCGCGGATTTCGAACCCTGGACGGAGTACGTTTTGATTATTAGTCAAAGACACCACTCCTAGACCACGGGTGCGAACTTCTGCTTTACTACAGAAGTGAAAAAAGTTGAAGATGATAGATCAAAGTTCAGAAAGATAGAAGAGGGTGACTAACAACACGAAATGATGTTGAAGTAGTATTGTCAATAACTCTAGCACCTCGTAATCGCCAATTACATAGCATTACAAAGAGTGTAATGCCCTCTGAGGTATTAACGCCAGCTCCTTCATCTGCCTGATACCTTCAGCGTAACTAAACTCACCACTTTGAAGGGCCCATTTATGAATGTATTTTTCCCTGGCTATCCAATTACTGGAATCACATTCTCCATCTTTGAACACTTACATTCATACCAAATGCAACATATCTTACCTCATTAAGTTACATTTCATCGCTTACAGTTTCAGCTGTTGTAACATCAACACCTTTCTCCTCCGCATAAACCTCTCGTACTTCTTTAAAGTATGCAGCCTTTAGAGCATTACCATTTCTACAACAACATACATAACATTAATTCTAAACTTCCTCCCCTTCGTTGGAGTAAGCACCACTTTTTGTGTGTTACTCCCTACAAAAACATCAACTTCAGGCCCTACTGCCCATACTCACTAACGACTGACTTTCACTGAAGCAGATGCAATTTTGCTTTCTTAAATATTGTTACTACTGCCCATCACTAAACTTCTTTCAGCACAGTATATATTAATTTTACCAAACTCCACAGTTGACTCAAATTTACTAACAAGAATGAATACCAGAACCTTATTACTGCCAAATTTAACATCCATACAGAACATTGAACGCTAAGCATACAAAATAATGCTACAACAAAAATTATTTCTTGCCCTACTTTGCAAGAATTTTTATGCAAGAGTTGACAGGTGTTACAAATGTATAGCTGCACCAAAGGTTCCATTTCCAAATCAAGTGATCCACAAAAGGTATGGCAACATAAAATAGTGTAGACCCCAGATTGAAAAGTAAAACAAAAATCGAAGAGCACAGCAGGAACAGGACCCAGATGGATAAGAGTTAGGATAGAGTGCACCAGAAAATAAGAACAGAAACACCTAACTAGAGAAGGTACCACTCGCCAAAGGGTGTTCCTACAAAAGTCAGCAGCCCCCCTACCTGATTTTACTCCTACTGTTACTGAAAATACTCTTCAGGTCAACAGTGTTTCTTAATCAAAAAGATTTCCCAGACTTCCAGTATTCCATTCTTTAAGCATTTGGATGCGGGTTTTCTACGACCATAAGAGGACCCATGTACTCATCTGTAAACCTCTTTGTTCCTGACGTGATCTTCTTCAACTTTTCCCTAGTTTTCACTAAAACCAAATTGCCTATGAGAAAAGTAGTGAGGGGTGGTCTAGCACCATGTCGCGTCTTTTTCCCAAGTGCCTTCTTGCTAATATTTTATCTAGCCGTTTTTTTCCCATTTCCCCAATGAAACATCGGCAATCTCCACCAGTTCCACCAATTCAAACAGTAAATTATCGGCTCTTATTAAGGACATCATCTCGCATGGGACAAAAGCTGTTGCTTCATGCTTCAAATTATTGATGAACTCCTCAAAATACTCTAAATATTGAGGCCATGCTGTATGCTTTCTATGGCAATAAGATCTATACAACCTATTAAGCTCTTTCTTCATACGCTCACACACATTACCTTAGGGAAGGTATGCTGAAACTTTAATATGTTCAATATTTTTACTTTCTGAACACTTCTTGAACCTTTTTGAAACAAACTTTGGGCCATTACCTGGCAATGTGGTTTTAGGTACTCCCAATGTAATGAAGTAGTCCTTTTTCAGTTTACTTACAATTACTTTTGTGTTTGCTTTTCTAGTAGGGAATAATTTACAAATTTCGTAAACCAGTCAACTAACACAAAAACTTTCACACCCTTCTCAGGCAAAGGACTGAAGAAGTCCACAGCCACTAGATAGAGTTTGGTTTGTGATTCCCCACAATATTTTTGACCTTGTTTTATCCTATTAGTTGCCCTAACTTCTCTCACTCTTATGCACAAGATACCTTCACATATTGTTAAAGATAACAGTCTCATTTAACTTGGCGATTCATTTTCTTGCCTTAGAGTGATCAAAATTTTTGTGTACATGTTGCTCTGGAAAACAAATTTTCCAGTGGGTTTCAATGTTCCCTTTCTTCCTAAACTAGACGCCTTTATGTAGTTTACAGTATTCCTCTACGTTGGGATATTTCTGGTTTCCCAAATAACTTTTAACTAACTTCAGCTTATCATCCATATTCTGTTTTCGCTTTAGTTCTTTACAGACCCACTTCAGTTGACCTGCATCATCTATGTTGATTATTGTAGCAAAAATATACACAAACTCTTTATAGAAAAATGAATTCTCATTCTCAGCCCCTTCTTCTATACTTCTAGATAATTTATCAGCAACTACATTTTCAGACCTTTAATGTACTTAATCTCAGTGTCATACTGCTGAATACATAAAGTCCACCTAAATAATTAATGCTGCTGAGTTAACAAGTTTGTAAAAAACGTAAGTGCCCTATGATCACTACACCCTTGCACTTGCTGCCCCAGGAAATACTGATGAAACTTTTGCAACCCAAACATAACAGCCAAAGTTTCGTGTTTTGAATTACAGAAATTCCTTCCTGATTGCTGCAACCCCCTGCGGGTTCGGGGGTTAGAATAGGCCCGCGGTATTCCTGCCTGTCGTAAGAGGCGACTAAGAGGAGTCTCAAATTTTCGGCCTTATATGATGGTCCCCTGTTGGGTTTGACCTCCATCTCTGAAAATTTTCCGAAGAGAGAGCCAATTGGAGAAGGGCGCCTTACTTGGTGCATTGTGCCCATCTTACGATCAGACTTTTCGCCAGCTTATACACCGTTGAATTGCAGTCCTGTCCGCTCTCCATTTCTTGGGCATGACTCTGTTTCTGCGTGCAGATTATACCTTGCACTGTGCAGTGCCTCTTTCTGCACCGACGGCGACCATGGACCACATGTTACCTAACATCCAGCACGGTAGCCAGTCCGTTGTGGTGGGGCCGCCATGTATCCTGTTGGTTGTAGCCCCCTGACAACACAGGGATCGCTCTGCTGATGCCTGCGCCGTTAACTCCCCACGTATGCCAAGGAGTAGATGCCTATCCTCCTGGGGTATCGGGACTCCCGGCAACGGCCATCCTGCCAGGTGGCTCTTGCCGTGGCTGGGTGGCGCCCGTGGAGAGGGCCCTTGGTCGGAGTAGGTGGCATCAGGGCGGATGACCCGCAATGAAGCGTGGTACATAGTCTTTCGCTGGTGGCCAGCCGCCAGCAGTCTCTAAGCGTTCTCGGGCTCAGTTTAACGCTCAGAAGTACCATCCGAAAACGTTCCCCTCCCTGGCCACACCGTGGGAGGAACATAAGTCTCAGGATGGCAGTAGCAGTTATTCGCCCCGCTTCTTAGTTTGTACGAGGGCTGATGGGGAGTCTTTTCTCTCCACAAAGCCTCAGTTCTTCGTCGAGCATTTAGAGGACAAGTTTGGGGAGGTGGAGGGCTTGTCAAAAATGCGCTCTGGGTCAGTCCTGATACAAACGGCGTCCTCTGCCCAGTCACGACGGTTACTCGCTTGTGACAAGTTGGGGGTTGTTGCCGTTACGATCACACCCCATAAGAGTTTAAATATGGTCCAGGGAGTTATTTACCATAGGGATCTTCTTTTGCAGTCTGATGAAGAGCTTCGCGCCAATTTAGAGCGCCAGGGTGTACATTTCGCCCGGCGCGTTCATCGGGGTCTGAAGAAAAATCAGATTGCTACTGGTGCCTTCATCTTGGCCTTCGAAGGGGATACCTTACCGGAAAAGGTCAAGGTGATGGTCTACCGATGTGACGTTAAGCCCTATATCCCTTCCCCGAAGCGGTGCTTTAAGTGCTGGAAGTTCGGCCATATGTCTTCTCGCTGCACTTCCAGCCTCACATGTCGAGATTGCGGACGCCCATCACATCCCAATACTCCATGTGCCCCGCCTCCCATCTGTGTCAACTGCGGGAAGCACCATTCACCTTGCTCGCCAGACTGCCGAATTTTCCAGAAAGAGCGTAAAATCATGGAATACAAGACCCTGGACCGACTAACCTATACTGAGGCCAAAAGGAAATACGACCGACTCCATCCTGTGAGAATGACATCTTCCTGCGCTGATGCTGCAACACCTGTGCTAGCCCCGTCTGTTTCTCAAATTTTGGCCGGATCGACGAGTAGTACAACTCCTCCTGCACCCTCGCCAGTGGGGGGCTCTACCCATCGCGTTGCTCCTGCGCCACCTACCTCAGGAGCAACACCATCCCACCCATCGGGGACGTCCGTCCCCACTTCTAAGCCGGAGAAGTGTCCAACTTCTTCGGCTTCTCACGCTCGCAAGGGGTCCCTTGGGTCCCTCCCTTCCCAGGTTTCCGCCAGCGAGAAGGCTGACGACCGACAGTGGCGTAAGTGCCCGCAATCAGCTGGTCGTAGGGCTTCAAGATCCTCCTCCGTCCCGGAGACTGAATCGGTGAAGCCCTCCCAGTCGGTGCGACCCAAGGAACGGCGTGAGAAACCCAAGAAGAGCTCTCAGCCCAAGGAACTCACGGTGGCAGCCATCCCACCGCAACCTTCCAGCTCTGTGTCTGAGGATGCGGTGGAGATTCTGGCGTCCGCTGAGGACCTCGATCTCGCCGGTCCATCAAGCGCCATGGAAAGCACTATCACAGGTGCTAAATCGGAGGCAGCAGGTGATCCAGCGGCGTAATCTCCCTTCCCAGTCCCATCACGCCTTTCTCAGCCATGGACAACACCATCCTCCAGTGGAACTGCAGCGGTTTCTTCCACCATCTAGCTGAGCTCCGCCAACTTATCAGCCTTCATCCTTTCCTCTGCATTGCTCTGCAGGAAACTTGGTTTCCGGCAATGCGAACCCCCGCCCTCCGTGGCTACTGGGGTTATTATAAGAACCGGGTAGCTTATGAAAGGGTGTCTGGTGGCGTCTGCATATATGTCCTGAAATCTCTTCACAGCGAGTCTGTACCTCACCAAACACCTTTAGAGGCTGTCGCTGTTCGGGTGTGGACGCCACAGGCTGTTACCGTCTGCAGTCTTTACCTTCCACCGGATGGTGATGTCGCGCAGCATGTCGTTGCTGCTCTGATAGCCCGATTGCCGCCACCTTTCTTGTTACTGGGCGACTTTAATGCACATAACCATCTGTGGGGTGGGTCGGTGGCAACAGGTCGAGGCGCCATCGTTGAGCATTTATTGGCGCAGCTCGATCTCTCGATATTAAATAATGGTGCACTTCAGTGTGGCGCATGGCACATACTCCGCCATTGACCTTTCGATCTGTAGCCCTAGCCTCTTACCGTCTGTCCAATGGAGAGTGCATGACGACCTTTGTGGTAGTGACCACTTTCCGATCTTTCTGTCACTACCACAGCGTCAGTCTTCTGGGCGCCCTAGCAGATGGGCTCTGAATAAGGCTAACTGGGACTTGTTCTCCTCCACTGCCGCTATTGAGCCTCTCTCTATCGATGACATTGATGCAGTGGTTCAATCGGTCACCACCGGCATCGTTATTGCCGCCGAATCTGCCATTCCCCGTTCTTCTGGGTCCCCTCGCGCGGCGGACTGTGCCTTGGTGGTCGCCTGAGAACGCTGAAGCGATTAAAGCTCGCCGGCGGGCGCTCCAGCGTTACAAGCGACATCCCTCAATCGAACACCTTATCGCCTTCAAACGGCTGCGTGCGCGGGCCCACCGCATTATCCGCCAACGCAAGCAGGAGTGCTGGGAGCGGTATGTGTCCACCATTGGCCTCCATATCACTCCATCGCAGGTCTGGGTCAAGATTCGCCGCCTCTATGGCTATCGGACCCATGTCAGCGTACCTGCGCTCTCACTGAATGGAGCAGTTTGTATTGACTCCGACGTCATTGCAAACCGCTTGGCAGAGCACTTTGCTCTGAATTCCGCTTCTGCCAACTACCCCTTGGGCTTCCGCTCCATTAAAGAGCGGATAGAACGTCGGAGTCTTTCTTTTCGCACCCACCATCCTGAATTGTACAATGTTCCATTCAGTGAGTGGGAATTCCGCAGTGCCCTCGCTTGTCCTGATACCGCTCCTGGGCCAGATAGCATCCACTCTCAGATGCTGAAACAGCTTTCAGTGGACTGCCAGCGACGCCTCCTCGACCTTTACAACAGCATTTGGCTCGATGGTGAGTTTCCGTCGCAATGGCGGGAAAGTCTTGTTGTTCCCATTCTGAAACCGGGGAAGAACCCTTTGGAGGTGAACAGCTACCGTCCCATTAGCCTCACCAACGTTCTTTGCAAGTTGCTTGAACGGATGGTGAGCCGGCGCTTGAATTGGGTACTGGAGTCTCGGGGCCTTCTGGCTCTGTCTCAGGGTGGGTTCCTTAAAGGCAGCTCTGTCGCCGACAATCTGGTGAGCCTGGAGTCCGCCATCCGTACTGCCTTTGCCCGCCGTCAGCATCTGGTCGCTGTCTTTTTCGACATGCGGAAGGCGTATGATACGACATGGCGTCATCTCATCCTTTCTACGCTTCATGGATGGTTCCTTCGGGGCCCTCTGCCGATCTATATCCGCAATTTTCTGTCGTATCGTACCTTCTGCGTGCACGTCGCGGCCTCATATAGTTCCTCCCAAGTCCAGGAGAACTGTGTGCCACAGGGTTCTGTTCTGTCTGTCTGTTTTTAATAGCCATTAACGGGCTCGCTGCGGACGTTGGAAATTCTGTCTCCGCTTCGCTGTATGCTGACGACTTCTGCCTTTACTACAGCTCTATTCGCATTGCAGCTGCTCAACGTCAGCTACAGGGCGCAATCCGCAAAGCGCAGTCTTGGGCTGTAGTGCATGGTTTTCAGTTTTCGGCAGCCAAGACCTGCGTTATGCATTTCTGCCGGCGACGCACTGTTCACCCGGAGCCGCGGCTTTATCTTGACGGCGAGCTTCTTTCAGTGGTGGAGTCACATAGGTTTTTGGGGGTTGTTTTTGATGCCCGGTTGCCTTGGCTGCCTCATATTCGGCAGCTTAAACAGGCGTGTTGGCGGCATCTAAATGCTCTGCGATGCCTGAGCCACACCAGGTGGGGTGCCGACCGATCTACTCTCCTACGGCTTTACCAGACGTTGATCCAGTCCCGTCTGGACTATGGGAGTCTGGCTTATGGCTCAGCATCCCCATCTGTGTTGCGGCTGCTTGACCCAATCCTCCACAGCGGGATACGCCTTGCCACTGGTGCCTTCCGGACCAGCCCTGTGGACAGCATACTTGTGGAGGCAGGTGTCCCTCCACTGCGGTTACGACGCCAACAATTACTGGCTGCTTATTCTGCCCATGTTTTTAGCTCGCTCGGGCATCCAAATTATCGTGTCCTGTTCCCGCAGTCAGTCGTCCGTCTGCCAGAACGTCGGCCCCGGTCGGGTTGTCCGATCGCCATACGCGTCAAACAGCTTCTCTACGGGCTTGGGTGTTTCCCTGTACCACCTCCTTTCCGGGCCCCTCTGCGTACACCCCCATGGTGTGTGCCTCGCCCTTGCCTTGGGCTCGACTTGGCACAGGGCCCGAAGGACTCAGTCCCTCCGGTGGCCTTCCGACGCCGCTTTTATTCCATCCTGGCCACGTATCAGGGCTCTGGCGTTGTCTATACCGACAGTTCGATGGTTGCTGGTCGTGTCGGTTATGCACTAACTCTAGGGGACCATTCTGAACAACGTACGTTGCCGGCTGGCTGCAGTGTTTACACTGCTGAGCTGGTCGCCATCTTTCGTGCCCTAGAGTATATCCGCTCCTGCTCAGGTCAGTCCTTCGTTATCTCTAACGATTCCCTGAGCCGTTTACGAGCTCTCGACCAGTGTTTCCCTCGTTCTCGTCTGGTGACGGCTATTCAGGAGTCCCTGCATACTCTTGCCCGTTGTGGCAGATCTGTGGTCTTCGTTTGGACCCCGGGCCATGTTGGGATACCCGGAAATGAAACTGTTGACCGCCTGGCGAAAGAGGCCACTAGTGCACCATCTCTGGAGATTGGCCTCCCGGCGACTGATTTGCGGGCACTATTACGCCGCAAAGTTTTCGATTTATGGGACACTGATTGGCGCAACCTGCCCGTGCCAAACAAACTCCGCCGTATCAAGGAGACGACTACTGTGTGGCGGTCATCCATGCGAGCCAACCGCAGGGAATCAGTCGCCCTTTGTCGGCTCCGCATTGGCCACACCCGACTCACGCACAGTTATTTACTGTGTCGTGAGGATCCCCCTCTTTGTCGTTGTGGGGCGTCCATGACGGTGGTCCATATTCTGTTGGAGTGCCCCCTTTTAACTGTGCTCAGGCAGACTTTTGCGCTGCCTGATACGCTCTCTGCGCTTTTATCTGACGACTCTTCCATAGCGGACATAGTTCTGCGTTTTATTCGGGCAGGGGGATTTTATCGCTTAATGTAAGTGTGTGTTTTTGTGTTGATTCTGGCCTATGGCCTACGATTTGTCTGATTTTTTTTTCATGTGTTTCTCGGTGGTTGGCTTTTCCCTTTTTGTTTGTATGGTCGGCCAACCACCGTCACACTCTGTGTGATTTTAGTTCGTCTTGTCTGGTCTTTGTCTACGTTTCTCTTGTTGTGTGTCGTCTGCCTTATCGTCTGTTGATCGTTTTTATCCTCTGTGGGTGTTTTTAGTATTTGGAAAAAGGGACCGATGACCTTAGCAGTCTGGTCCCTTTAACGCCCACAAACCAACCAACCAACCTGATTGCTGCAACGACATACTAGCGAAACCTATATATTTCTGAACCTCTTCCTCTTCTTCCTTATCCACAATTCTACACAAATCCCATACCCACATGCCTCCTTCCGCAAACAAAATTCTTACCGAGGTCTAGATGGTGAAGTATTTCACTGTTACATAAAGCTTCTCTCAGTTCCTGGAATGCTGTTTGACACTCTGCAGTCAACTGATAGCTTACATTTTTCTCTAACAGATTTCTCAAACATGAAGCATTAAGCAACTGTCCTGGCACAAAACGACGATAACATCCGAATAGACCATACGTACCCTTCAATTCTTTTCTGTTGGTGGGAGCTTTAAATTCCCTTACAGACTCAGTTTTCTCCAGATGTGGAAGAATTCCTTCCCCGCTAATGATACGTTTCAAACATTTTAGTTCCGTTTTTACAACCTCAATCTTATTCACCTTTAATTTCATCCCTCTTTCTGAGCTGTATCCAAAACGTTGTCTAATAATACACAACGTCCCTCCCACTTTGCAGTCGAAGTCAAAATATCATCAGTGTAAACAGTTATTTTCCTCAGTAGTTTATCATCTAAAACATTTGACATAGCTCTCACAAAAGCACAAGCACTTGTACTTACTCCAAATGATACAACTTTATATTAATAACATGTACCTTCAGATAAGAATTCTGTATACTTCTTGGGTTCCTTTGCTTGTGGCAAATTCCAACAGCCACATGACATGTCCACTGAAATCAAGAATTTAGCCTCTTTAAATTTTTGTAATAGTTTCTGATGTTTTATGACCTATCATTTTTAGCTTTCTCAATAATTCCCCACTTTAGCATTTTCTGGATTAAGTCCCTTACTGCTTACCTATGCGTTTTTGGAATTGGTATAGGTCTTTTGAAAACTGTGTATATTCTTTCACAGTCAAATAACGTTCATAGTCCCTTACTAATCGTGGTTGATCTGAGAAAACCTTTGATGCCTAATTAAAACCTCTTTTAATTCGGCTTTCTGACTTTCATTTAATTCATTTACTTCTTCTATTTCCACTTCTGTCTTGTCCTGTAGAACCAGAAACTGTTCTGGATTAACCCCCATCTCCTCACTGCCAAATTCATTATACCTTTCCATATATTCTCCTTTTCTGCAATATCTAACTGTAAAACTGTCATTCTTCTCAGTAGTTAGATTATTTTTCGTAGAAAATGGTATGACTACATTTTTCCCAGTATTTCTAACGTCATAGAAACCTCACTGAAATCTAGATTCCCTTTCTATTTATTGACGAAGTCCACACCTACCAATATGTCCACATCTAATCGCTGAATTATTAGTTCATTATGGTAAAACTGTATACCATTTGTTTTAAGAGGCAGCAATACTTCATATATAGCAGGTTTCTTAACCTCTCCTTGGCTACAAATATTTTAATCGCCATGACAGGCATTATTACTAATTCTACCTTGTTTGGCAAAGCATCTAACCACCTATGGCTAATATCTCGTAGATCACCGTCTTCTGCCTTCTTGCCAATATGGCTGACTTCAGATTCATCCAGCAAATCGTGACCAACTTCCCTTCTTTCAAAATCTTCCCGATGCCTACAGATTACACAGATAGTTGTAGGATTATTTTCAGTATTTAACTTCTTAGTAGCAGTCAATCAGTCCACTAATTACAAATCAAAACACCTTGCTACATCACCTTTTTCTTCCTGAACCTCCTCTAATCTGTTACTTAACTGAACCCCTATTGTCATCCCCAGCATGTCCTTCTGCCCTTACTAAAAGCAAATTCTCATTAATCATCTGCACAATATTCCTGTCTTCAAAGTATTGCAATTTTTTACTATCTCTGCTCTCCCCTTCTTCCTGAAAAGATTCGTCGTCTGTTACATTGGACACGTTTCCCCGTTGATTTGAACCTGTGTCATCAACTGTACACACACACACATTAAATCCTCATTACCTAGTGTTCCCTCCTTCTGTTCCTATTCAAAAAGTCGCCTAAGCCACCATTAGATAAAAGTATTTTGATGTTATTTACTCATTCCTACTGCCTCAACATTACTTCCCAGTTCAGTTACTTCTTCATTTCACATCACAAAACGAGATGCTAGTAGTTTTAAACAATTTACCGTCCTACAAACCCTAGCATCTTCACGGACGGGATCTAGTTTCCCATACTCTGTGATTCTGCCATCACTTCCGCTCGCACTCCTCTCTGTTGTCTGTTTTGGACATCACTATCGTCAAATACTGGAGATCGTCAACTGTTTGCACGTCTTTTATCGGAGTTAGTTTGATTATCTGCCATAGGATGGTGCCAGATTCTTGTTTCTCTTCTCCTACGATTACCTCATGAGACACCCACTTTGTTTTCATTTACATTCTACCAAGGTTCTGCTTTATTCGAAGGCCTAAATTTTCTGTTAGCCTGAGCCTCTTCCTGCATTAGTGTCTCTACTCTTCCCAGATAATTAATAAACTAGTTAATATCGTGCCTGGGAGCAGCAGTTATTTTGTTGTGCCAGTTCATGGGCAGCTTCCCATATAAACCCTTTATAATCCGCTTTGGCTCTAATTTGAAGCAAATGTTTTCATACTCTGCTTTTCTCCAGCCCAGAAACTGTTTTTCAGCTCCATATGCTTATGTTTATCCCAGTATTCATTGAAAATTGCATCTTTTAACTTTTCTAAAGTATGTATGTTTCAGTAGCACTCAAACTCTAGTTCTCAGTTTTCCCCATAAATTATGATGAAATAAAAAACGATCTGTTGCCTATCAGTCCACAGTCTTGCTAAACATTTTGAAAATGATTCCAAAATTCATTTGGATGCACATGTCCAGGAGGATCAATATGTAAGAACTATCTGTTAGAAATACAAGATACTTCAGCCAACTCTGTTATCAGACTACCAACCACACTGTTGGTACAAATTTTTGTATTATGTTCTACTTTAGTTAGTCTGTTGTTATAATTATGCAATTGATTTGCCACAACTCCCACATGATTAGTCAACTGATTCATATTAGTTTCTACATCCTCCACCTTTCCAGCTTTTAAACTATTTTTCACTTTCCTCATTGATTACTATTCAAAGTTGTTTGCTGACTTCCATATACGTCTAGAACCGTGGTTATTTTATGCTCTACTTTCTGAACATTTTGTCGGATCTGATCCATTCTTTGCTTGCTTTCATTAGCTACCCTTTGTACAGTCTCTGTTAATTCCTTTCTTACACTGTCCGAGGCTTTCTTGCAATTTTCTTCAACTTGACAAACTTAATCCTTCAGTTCTTTCTTGGCACATTTCCTTTAGATCAGAAACCTGATTTTTTAACTTAGTATCAATTTCAGCTCTGAAGTGTTTAAGCTCCTCAGCTAAATCATTAATAGTACCAGACTTCCGTTAGAGCTCTAATAGTATTGGACTGATGATCAATTATCTTATTAAAATTATCATTCTGTTCTTCAAATTTAGTTAACTGTTGTTATTTTACTTCTTTAACATCTTGCTTAAGATCCCTAGCTAAATTTCCATTTGAATCATTAATGCTGCTAACATCTCCTTTACACTTTCCTGTTCAGCTCACTTTACTTGCAGTATATCAAGTTTGAAATCTAAATATCTGTTCATTTACGTCACCCTGGCTCATGTGAAATAAACCAGAATCACTAAAATCACCTAATCTATTATGATGGCACGCTCCTCCATAGTTACATCTGTTAAAACATTTTGTCCCTGTTTCTCTCCCAAAGTTGAACATAAGTGTTGTAAATTTGGAACTGAAACCTCATTTATTTCCAATTCATCCCCATTTCCCTGTCTGGTAGTGCTTGTCTGATTGGCTCTTCCATAAAACTGAATCACATAATTTTGACAACTACAGAACTGTCATTCCCCTCCATTTTTAAAAAGTCTTTTTACCCAAGGAAACAACAGGGGACTAAACATAAAATATCTATACTTGTCGACTGTAGTCTGGGCACGCTAAATAGCAGGGCTTTCCTCCGCCCCTAGGTGTACCAGTTCAATGGTTCCCATATACCGCCAACACCGTCGGTGCAGTGACTGATACAGCAGCTGCCGCTGCATCCGTCTTTCCGTCTATTTCTTCTAACTTGTGTACGATGACCTTCTTCTTCTTCCCACTGTAGAAATACAGTTCTCACACAGATGTGCTGCTTTCCCTCTATGTCACACACTGTTCTGGTCTGTCTTTCGATCACTGATCCACATTGTTCATTTTCACATTTATTCTCTATCGTGGGTCTGTTCTTTACAGTTTTCTATAACTGCCAACCGATGCACCATTTGCGGCACCAAGGTGCTGTGCTGTTGCGAATGAAGTTCGACTCACCTTGTGGTGAATCTGTTCTCACTTGTACTCCTCCCTAAAGTTACTGAAATGAACTTCTCATCCGGAAAAAGGTACAGGAAAGAAACAACAGCGCGTCTCGTAACCACAAGTCGCATTAAAAATTGATGGTGGAAGGTTACTATTAGTTAAATGAAACTATTTACATGCGTAAGATTTCACTGTATTACTGTAAGCTTGCATACACCAGTTACTACCAATCTTTACTCTAAGCTGTACAAAGAGTGAAAAGTACATATGCACACACCATTCATAACCGCAGCCAGTTTATGGTAATTATTGGTTATTCTTCACAGAAACTTCACAACGAATTGTTTCTTTTAGAGTTGCTTGTTCAAATGTTGCTATAATCAGTCTCACGTAACAAAAAGTACACGATCGCGAATAAGCAAGACGCCATGCGGAATTTAGTTATTTACAATGTCCCCAAAAATTCTGAATTTCACACCGTGCATTAAATGGAAGTCTTTTACACACTATACTGCACTTCTCAAACATATTGGCACCGAATTATTGCAATATCAATAGCTTCCACCGGAGTGTCTATCAACGGATCAGATCACTAAGGCCTGACTCTACTCATCTCTCCACATAAAAGCAGTTTCTAGTTCCCAAAATACGTGTGAATATACTAATTTCTGTTTGGCAGAGAAACATCACAGCCAAATGGAAAGCAGCATCAATCCCTCTAAATCTGAGCATGTATACAGAACCAACCAAAATTTGTCACTGAGTCAGAACACTAACTTAACGTAAATAAATTTAGAAAGCCCACAAATTAAAATTAACTCTCTTTTGACAAAACTGCTTTACCAAAATCATAATCTCATTTCACCAATATCATAAACTGAAGAAATAAAATGGTTCAAATGGCTCTGAGCACTATGGGACACAACAGCGGAGGTCAACAGTCCCCTAGAACTTAGAACTACTTAAACCAAACTAACCTAAGGACATCACACACATCCATACCCGTGTCAGGATTCGAACCTGCGACTGTAGTTGTAGCGCAGTTCCAGGATGAAGCGCCTAGAACCGCTTGGGTACTCTGGCCGGCTACTGGATCACAAATAGTATTCTTGGTTACAGATAATAATCATTAAAATTGTACCATACCTCATAATGTCATTGTAAAAAACGAACAAATTGCCCCATACATCTGCATGATGTCACAATGCCAGCTGCAAAGCTATAAGAAAATGAAAATTATTTGGTGAGGAGGCTTACTTACAATAACACATCTCCATGGACCACTACATTCATGGTATGCAGACTTCATGTCGGTATTTCAAACAGAATTTTGTACATCTGAAGATAATTGTTGACACACTAAATCACTGGTGACATACATTGTCATATTGTTGGAGAAAATATACATAAGGATTTATATAGATATAAAACGATCGTAGTTGGAAGCGGCAATCACAGTTGGAAGTAGAAAGATATGAAGAACTGTTGATCAAATGAAGGTGAATAGCATTCCCATTTTTATGAAAGATAGATGTGGCTCAGTAATAAAGCATAATTCAAAATTAGCTTCAGTCTAAATGCCACTCCAGTCACATATATAATTTCTTTTCCATATTTGTCATAACACAGTTTAGGTACATGGCAGTATAGTTTGTTCAAAAGGAAACAGCTAATGTCTTTCCAGTCATTGTCCTGTCTAGGCTGGGTAAAATCTCTAATCATCTGTTGATTAACAGAATGGTTATAAACATTTTATTCTTCCACTCTTTCAAATCAAACAATGTTGGCTGATGCTTCCAAAACCATTTCTTACAGTCTGTCAAATAAAACTATATTAGCTGCCACTTTGCAAGTTAAATTGAGTCTCATGGATCATGACAACTGTTACCCCTCGACCTTCAATTCGGACTGCATTGTGTTGAGCTGTTATAATGTGATACCAAACCTCTTTCATTGTCCCATGCCCTAGCTCTTGAATGTTCTCGGATGAACATTCTACTTGACAAATCTGTTGTCCTAGATTTTTTGTATAATCTTTGACATCAGTATGCGAACATATAATCACTTGACCAATTCTGAGTTGATATGTTTAATGAGAAAGAAAAAGAAAGAAATATTCATTATGTAAAAATGTGAATGGATGAAAATGGGGAAGAAATGGCTTTAAATATTTATGTTATTTACTCTTTCAGTACGAACTTTGTTGTAGAACCCCTTATTTACGTGTGGTAATAAAAAATCATTTAGACAGAATTAAGCACATTTAAAATTACGTGAACCTTAACAACCCTCTCATGCTGATAAATTCAAACTAACTGATTAATAACATTTATTTGAAACTTATTTAAATTAATTTTTTTTTTACGTATTTCGGACTTGGCACACATTTTCTAGATGCAGTGGGTTTTTAAATATTTACTGAATTCTTTCCCGGAGTTAGCTATGGAACACAAGACTGTCTCTGTTAGCATAAAATGGCTAAATATTGCCAAGCCGACCTGAACATTTAATTATCACTGACAAAACACACTTCACTATACTTTTAAGTTATTTGCTTTAGAAATGGAAAGAACCAACAGATTAACAACTCCAACGTTAATTATCCGCCTATGAATGCACAAATGTAAAACCAGTAATAAATTCAATCAGCCTCAGGATCGCTGTAAAAGAAAAATATTTCGTAATTCACTGCTAATTTTACCTGCTCCCGATTTACGGTTTTGGTTAATTCTATAGCAGAACAATTTTTTAAATGTGACGCCGCTGCAAATCTATTTGGTCGCGGCACAGCCCAGCAACACCAACGATAATCGCTAAAAGTGCTGAAAATTCTTTAAAGAAATATTATAGATGACATGGGCAAGCTAATTTACATCAGTAATACACAATTTTGATAAATTATAATGTATTTAGACCATAACAATAATTAAAATTACACACCTTTATAATTTCTCCTCTAATGACGGCTATAGGTAGATAGAGACAAACGAAGTCTACTCATTCATATAATGCTACGTCACAGGTTCCCCTCTGTCTCAGCTCTAGAGGAAGACGACAAAGAATGCACATTATGTAGTGCTTTTTATACTACTGCTGATTTTGAATGTCTCTTTGTAATCTTACAACATTATTTTCCTCTGTGGCTATATTTTACATTTTTTCATCGCAGATATTAACATATTTCGTAATTACATTATGAGTATAGAAATATTACAATCATAACTACATCGAGATATTATTACAGAAAATATTACAATAATAACAGACATCCTTTACACAAAAATAAATAACATTTTTTGTTAAACAATTACAGTAGATACGAATTGCTTCATAGCGGCGTACATAGTACAATTAAATGTCATTTCATTTTATTAATATTGTGTGTGCTGCGAGGGAACGTTACACATGCTTTCAGTATCCCAACAGTTATTGTATTTGTCATCTAGCAAAATTCATCCAACTTACCTATATTAGCAGGTTTATCTCTCCATCTTCTAAGTATTTCACTGTTAATCGATAAAATACAGAGCAGCAAACAGATTGCAGCTCCCTGTCTCTGCATATGAAGGTCATCACAGCACTATTCTGGCAGTATTCTCCCAAGTCAGTTTCTGCACATTTACCAAGTTATTACTACAGAACTGTTTTTATTCTTTGTGTTGTTTATAAAAACCAGTGTAACATGAATTCATCTTATACTACTACTGAAAAATGTGGACTAAAATTTAACTTCTTTTCTCTATTGCACATTTTCTTTTTGTGGGGTTTCTACACTGTGGCATAAAATATACTTCTTGCTTTTCATGCGACCACTGAGTAATGCAGCATGGTGACACTGACCCTTGTCTGTCCCTCTAAATAAAATTTCAAATAACTCACACTGATATTCATAACCAAGAAAATAAACTTATTAGGTAGGAAATATAGCTATGGTGTGTTAATAATGTCACATAACCATGTCATTTGTGATTAATAACTACGCTTTTATAATTTCAAACATCCTGCAGTGGACTGGTGAAGACAGACACAATTGCTGTCGAAACAATAACCTGTATATTACTGTGGCACCGATGTAGTGGTTTCAAGTTCAGTAGATTATTTATTATTATTATTATTATTTGAGCTTTTCCTCATTACAGAGGCTTATCTCCAACATAATAATTTACTTGGAAATTACAATACAAACAATAACCGTTCTTAAACTATGTTCTCAAAATATTTCTCCAGGTGTTTCGATCTTGTGTGTCTTCTTCCTCTGCGCCCATTCTCCTCACTGTGTGCTGTACATTTTGGATCCAGGTAGTCATAGGGTGTCCTCTTCTTCTTCTCCCCTCCAGTTCCCACTCCAGTATCAATTTTGGTATTCTGGTTTCCTCCATTCGTCGTACATGCCCGTACCACTGTAATTTCTTCCTATCTATTACGTCATATATTCTTTCTTTTATTTCCATTCTCCTTATTACTTCGGTATTCCTTATCTTTTCTATCCTGGAGATTCTTGCCGATCTTCTCGAAAAGTCCGCCTCTAGAGCTTGTAATTTTTTAATGTGCTTCATGTTAATTGTCCAGGTCTCCATTCCATACAGAACCACACTTTCTAATGTGGATTTGTATATTAATTTTTTAGTTCTGCTCATTACATTCCTGCTCCATAAGACTGAGTTAAGCATCCCAATGACCCTCCGTCCGCTACTAATTCTTTTATTGATTTCTGACTCTCATTTTCCCTCGATTTCTAAAATGGATCCCAAATAACAGAAAGCGTTTATCTTTTTGATTTTCTTTCCTTCAATGTATAGCTCCTCTGAATCATTAGTCAAGTATTTTATTTTTTGGTAATTAATCTTCAAACCCCAAGTTTTGTATGCTACTGCTAGTTGATTGCACATATAGTTAGCATCCTCCCCATCTTGTGCTACGACTACTTGATCATCAGCAAATAATAAATGGTGTAGGTAAACTCCATCTCTTATTTCTAATCCCATACTATTACATTTACGAGACCATGTGCTAAGGCTAATATCTATATAGATTTTAAATAATGATGGTGACATGGGACAGCCCTGTAAAAGGCCTTTGCTTGTTCTAAATTTCTGTGAAAGTTTATTACCAACATTCACTTGGCAAATGTTATCTTTATACATCTGCTGTATTATTTTAATCAAGGAAGGGTTTATGTTTGCCATATGTAGTGCTCTCCAAAGTAACTTTCTGGGAACAGTGTCATGCGCTTTTTCTAGATCTATGAAAATTAATCCTATATTTTTTTATGTTTCCCTATGTTTCTCCAAAATCTGTCGTAATGTGAAAATATGGTCTACACATGATCTCCCAGCCGTGAATCCACATTGTTCTTCTTGGGTTCTAAAATTTTTTTCCAGTTTGTTTTTAATTACTTTCGCAAAAATTCTCATTAATGTGTTTGTAGCACAAATTCCTCGATAGTTTGAACAAATTTTGCCATCCCCTTTCTTAAACATTGTATTAATGTAACTTAGCTTCATCTCGTTGGATATTGACTCTCCATGTATCATTTTCTTGAAGAGCTATGTTATCAGTTTCACAATTTTGTCACCACCATATTTCAGACACTCCAGATTGATATTGCCTGGTCCCGGTGATTTACCATTCTTTCCTGTTCGCGACTCCTGAAGTACTTCACTTTCTAAAATTTGGATCTCATCATCTTCATGTCCTTTATCTTCCCCTGTTCCTTCTTATAGATATTCTTCTCTGTCCTCATTTAATAATTTTCGGAAATACTCTTCCCATTCCTTTTGTGTTATCAGTTGGAGATTAGTTTTGCTTTTTGTATCCTGTCGAAGCCCTTTCAATACTGACCATGCTTCTTTTGCTCTCCCAAATCCTAATTAGCTATTCACCTTGGCACATGTTCTTTCCCATGCTTCATTTTTTTCCATCCTTATTTTTTTCATCACTTCATTCTTCTTTTCCTTGTATATTGATCTTGTTTCTTCTGATTTATCATTCAATCACTGAAGGAACGCATTTCGTTTTTCTCTAACGAGGACCTCTAGTTCCTCTGACCACCACTCTGCTGGACAGTCGTGGTTGCTATCTTTTTTACCCAACACCTCTGTTGCTATGATTTTCACATTAGCTTTTATATAGTCATATATTTCCTCTGTACTTCCTTCAAATGATTCAACCAGTTTCCTTTCCATCCTGGCCGCAAAGAGTGTTCTGATACATTCGTCTTGTAAGCTGTCAATATTAAAAGGCAAATTTTCATCTTTCTCAGTCTGGTTCGTTTTATTCATGTTACTTGTACCACTCCTTGCATTCTTCCATGGCCAGAAAGAGTTCATTTTAACTAGATAGTGGTCTGATCCACACTGGGCTCTTGTAAAAGATCTGACATCCACTGCTTTGAAACTACTTGTTTGCCTAATGATAATATAATCTATTATAGAACGAAGTTCTTTGGTGTTCTGTTGCCAAGTATATTTATGAATGTCCTTATGTTTGAAAAATGTGTTGGTAATTTTTAGATCAAATTGTTCACAAATTTCTATCAGTCGTTCCCCATTGTCATTATATTCGTCCTCTCCATTTTTGCCTACTATTCTACAAGATTCTCTAATTCCTACCCTTCCATTCAGATCTCCCATGATAATCAGTTCCTTTCTTTTTGGGATTTTTTCAATAGTCTCCCTGAGGGTGTCCCAAAATGTATCCTTCTCCTTATCTTTTGTGTCGTTCGTGGGTGCATATACATCATGTAGATGTAGAATCACAACTTCCCTAGCAAATAATGTCATTTCAACAGTTATAATACGTTGATTGATGAATGTCCAATTTGTGATTCTGTCTTTCCATTATTCCTTTATGATAATGGAGACTCCTGCTTTGGCTCTTACTGCTTTTGATACCCCACTCCAGATATGTACATAATTATCCAGCTCTTCTTCTCCTTGGTCTTTCTTCTTTGTTTCAGAGAGTTCGACCACATCCATGTTGAACATGTCAAGTTCTGCAGGTAGTAAATTTATTTTAGTGGAAATACCTTGCACATTCCAGCATCCAAACATAATTTTCCGTTTCTCATCGCCAGTTCGTCGTCCTAAGTTCCAATTTTTCCGAGGCATATTATTAGGTTTTTTAGCATTTTTATGTTTTTATGTGAGTGAGGAGCTGGCCCACTGCACAACCCCCAACCCGGAGGACCAGGTAATTTTTACTCAAGGTTTTCTTCCTTTAGCCTTTGATAAGCCAATATCATACTACAAGGCAGCAGTTGCTAGTTTTGATCCACCCCGGGTATTTTATTTCCCCGGTACCCACCATATCTGGTGAGCATTCCTCTATCCGCCACCTGGGGAGGCGCCCGATGGGAGACCAGCAAATTTCAATAGGTATTTAAAAAATATTATAGAAGGGGAATGCCCCTTCTGCTGCACTCGGCATTTGTGACCACTTGTGCTGGCCACTGCCACAGCCATTATGTCACAACCCATGACCGTCCTATATATGACATATACAGAAATATCCCATCTCAGTGACGTCATGTTCATGATTTCACAAACCACATCCATTTTTGTATAATGTCATATTGGCGCTAAATTCAAAAAATACTGCTGAAACAATCAGTCAGTAAACAACGACAATGGGTAATCTGATTGACTAGAGTTATTTAAATTACGAATGTATCACCAGAATTACATAATATGGGGCCATATTCAAAAAAGGTATTTTCAATACTACAAATTTTCCATGATGACAAAAGAAAATATGAATGTTTCCTCTGAACTGCATAAACTGGGCCATACAGCAAATTCATCTCTCTCTCTCTCTCTCTCTCTCTCTCTCTCTCTCTCTCTCTCTCTCTCTCTTTCTGTCTCTCTCCCTCCCTCGCTCTCTTTCTCTCGCTCTCTCTCTCTTTCACACACACGAGAGCGCGCACACCTAAATGCATGCACACACACAAACAAAATACGCAATGATACATTATTGCAGTATTTCCAAGTAAAAAATAAGTAAACTTCACATGAAACGTAAATGGCGTCACGATGAAAAGTATCTAAACCGTCTGAATTGCGTAGCATGTTCAAAGGTACCTAAGTGACTTGTGCTATCTATAAAAATATGTAAGAAAGTTTAGGTCAAATACTGTACCTAACATCTGACATCTGCATCAAAAATACATATTGGGTGTAGATTCCAGTATTTCCACATCTGCACTGTCTATCAAAAATATGTAACCACCTAAAACTGCTGAATCATTAAATTTCATCTCTCTTTTTTTATGCGTCACATAGAATGTTTCTGTGACAGTCTGTCCTTAATCATTAGTAAATTTCATTCCTTGTTTTGCACTATACAAATTTTTTTTATTTCAAATACCATAATATCCCACCTATAATTTCATCTTTCTCTATATGCAGATTTCTATCACAGCTCAAAACAATTATAGCCATACATACGGTAACATGCTAAGCAGGCAGTTGAGAGTTGATTTCACGCCTAAGTAACGAAATTTTGAGGATCCTGCGACATTTATCGCTTTCAGCTGTGACACAAAAGCTTTTAAGTGTCTGTAACATTTATCATAATACATAAAGATACTAGCATATGGATATGAGACTGAAACGTCCCCTTTGAAAAATTATACATGACTGTGCTTAAACTGACACACAATATTTTTAGCGCAACGCAATCTGACTTTCAAAAATCCCTACGAAAGAATGGCCCTGACTAACATTAACCTATATGTTTCACAAATCACTTACCTCACAAAAATCTTCGTTACTCAAGCTACTGCAATACAGCGAGCACCACTACTGCCAGCTAAATAAAATATTCAAACTACTGAAGGCACTAACTACTGACAGGCATAGTTAGCAAATGAAAGATTTTAATACAGAACAGACAATGTATTTACCTTAATAGTCATAGTATATAAATCAGTTCATGACACCAATTCTTACAAATTTCAAAACTCCGCTATCTCTCTACCCACGTCCACCACTGCTGGCGGCTCACCTCCAACTGCGCAACGCTACGCGCTGTTAGCATCCAGCTGCCGCTGCCCAACACTACAATGGCGAGTATTACAACAATGCCAACCAGCCACAGACTGCACACGGCACAGCCAGTGATTTTCATACAGAGCGCTACGTGGCGGCGGCGTTACCAATAAAAAAACTTAATCAGCCTACTTACAAGACCATGTTATTAGTGGTACATTTAATTTTAATTATTTGGCCTTTTTAGAAATTTTTCAGTGATACTTCTCCTCACCAAGCACCTTTTTAGGGGGAAGGAGAACTCATCATACTGTGAAACAGAAAAATATAATTGACTTTATTTCCTGACTACCATAGCTTTTCTAATTACTTTCACTTACCTGCAGATATATTCCACACAATGAGATTTTCATAATAGGCCAGATACATGATGTAAGGACACGACATTGCTCCACAACACAACATGGTCAAAAACAATGCTGGGAAAAACTTCCACATACAGACAAAAGTTCGATATTTCGGAACTACGATACATGCCGCAAAATAAAATTACTTGCTACAAGACATGTAGGTTAATTGTCATAATAAGAAAGCATAAATTCCGATCTCATACTGGAAATTAAACTCCGAACTTGTACCAGAAGAAAATTATTTAGAAACATACGTACGATCTTAAGTACAAATCACACATGACACTACTTTCGCAACTTTATTGTTCTATAAAGATTTTAATAAAATCTCATGGTTTACATAATACCAGTACTGATAAAATTTACAGACTAAGCCAACATCTTGACGACCAAGGCTCTACATCTGTGCCACACTTTTCAAGGAAAAAAGTCCATTTTACTTACCATAACATACGGCTCTCGTTTATTGGCACTGATTTTATTACTTACGGGTCAGCCAGTGAGCTCAGTTCGAGGACTATACCGCACTTTAAATAAAGCATAACTATCATTTATCAAAATACATTGTTGTTCAATAACATGTAGCCAAGGTTGTTTCGATTACTCTGAAAAAGTTTTACTGGGAACCCGTTACACATCATCTGTGTAGTCCTGATCTCTCCCCACGTGATATCCACAATTTTGAAGTCCTGAAGAGAGACGTTAATGACCACGCAAATTGCTTCGGATACAACAGTGGCTGCACAGGCACCCGTAAACGTTTTTCCATGAAGACACTGTTGCCTTGCCTCACAGTGGGACAAATGTATTGACAGTTTTGGTGATTACTGTTGAAATGATGAAAGTTTGCTTACATCATTTTCATTTCCCCTAATTTTCATTTGACTGACCCCAACACATGGATGTCCAGAAAACACCAAAGAATAACGCCACAGAACACCAAAATTATTTCACTATCACAATCGTCCCTTCAGCACAGTCATTCTGATTCCATATTTCTTGTGTAGCATAGTCAGTACTTTGTCAATTTAGCAGTAGAATGGCAGGGTACTACAGCCTTTGACTCAACAGACAACTCAGATCTGGTGAGAAATGTAAGACAGTACTTTGCACTCTTTATCCCTAATCGCACATTCAGAAAAATGAGTTTTAACGTAGAATTCTTACTCTTCCCAGTCACTCCACAGCAATCCAAGTCCATCTGCTGTTGGTGTGTCGATAACAAGCTCCAATATTTCGGTTGGCGCAGTAGCGCTATTGGTAATAATAGCCTCGAATTAGTAGGCCTGACGTTTAATACTAAGAACAGCATTCATTTTGATTTGCTGACCATTTTACCCAGGGAATATGTTCTGCTTCCGGAGATACGTGCGGGTATCGGCCTATGCTTATATGAAGGGATCGTGTCAGCGTAAAATCAAAATTAGTATCGATATTAGTATCTCCGTGCTTGATTTTCACTCCCTTCTTACCAGTTTTCCTCGTTCTGTCTTCGAGTGAGGACACCTTACCTACACGTTCACTGTGAGGAATTGCTAGATTCGGTTAAAATTGTCCGAAGGTTGAGTGAGCAGTAACATATGTTATTGTAGGGACTACGGGGGTTGAATGTGGGCTGAGCAGATCAGGTTGAGAGTCTTTAGTGGTTATTCACTGAGGTAACGAAAGCCGTGGAATAGCAATAGGCACATATACAGATGGCGGTAGTATAGCGTAAATGAGGTATAAAAGGGCAGTCCATCGGCCGTGCTGTCATTTGTACTCAGGTGATTCACATGAAAAGGTCCCGTGGTGGTTATGGCCGCACGACGGGAATTAACAGACTATGAAAGCGGAATGATAGTTGGAGCTAGATGCATGGGACGTTTCATCTAGGAAATCGTAAGGGACTTCAATATACCGAGATACACAGTGTCAAGACTGTGGCGAGAATACCAAATTTCAGGGACTACGTCTTACCACGGACTTCGCAGTATACAAGGGCCTACAGTTAACGACTGAGAACAGCAACGTTTGGGTAAAGTCGTCAGTGCTAGCAAATAAGGTGCAATACGTGAAATAATCGTAGCAATCGATGTGGGGTATACGGCTAACATGTCCGTGAGGACAGTGGGACGTAATCTGGGAGTTAATGGGCTACGGCAGCAAACGACAGAGGTGAGTGCCTTTGCTCACAGCTTGACATCACCTGCAGCGCCTCTCCTGGCTTCGTGTTCGTATCGTTTGGACCGTGGACGACTGGAAAACCGTGCCCTGGTCCGATCACTCCTGATTTCGGTTGGTAAGAAGTGATGGTAGCGCTTGAGTGTGGCGCAGACCTCACAAAGCCACGGACCCAAGTAGCTCCATGATGGAGTGGGCTGTGTTTACATGGAACAGAAACCGATCATTGTCTAGAAATGGTTATGATTGCCTACTTGAAGATTACTGGCAGCCATTCATGGACTTTATGTTCCTAGACAACGTTGCACATTCTGGACAATTTGAGCGAATGAGCTGTCCACCCAGGCCTCACGACATGAGTCCCACAGAATATTTATGGGATATAATCTAGAGCTCAGTTCTTACACAAAATCCTGCCCTGGCAACACTGTTATAAGTTTGGATGGCTATAGAAGAAGTATGGCTCAATATTGCTGCAGAGGACTTTCAACGACTTGTTGAGTCCACGCCACGTCAAGTTGCTACACTACGCCCGGCAAAAGGACGTCCGGCACGATTTTAGGAGGTTTCGCATAACTTTTGTCACCTCACAGTAGTATAGGAATTCTGCCGACCTGTTGACACAGGGTAAAGTGAAGTACTCTATCTTGCCACTCTAGGTCGAATCCACGCGATACTTTAATGACCGCTGATCTCGTGTAACAGCCGGTGCGAGTTTCGATTTTAGACGTTTTTCCAATGTTGGTTTAGGTATATGTTGATTTGTACCCAGGTGAAAAAACTTGATGCGTTGACACAGCGAATAAGGCTTACGCGAATAACAGACAGCGCACACGAACTGGCCTCGAAGTTAAAATAAATAAAATTTTCCAAAGTATGTAAACAGTGTGCATCGTACGACGGGATATGGGCAAGAAAATAGAAAGTACACGAATTCAGCCTGATTTTTGTTTCCACTGGGGTCGATGTTTCGCTCTGGATACAATCATCATTATTTCGGTGGCCCCCGAGGTTGTACGGTGTGACCTCAGTGGGTGATTTCATTTACAGAAGTACACTCATTGTGCATACATTTAGTGTTCTTTTGCCGTAAAACAAAAAAAAAATGCACCTAAGTACTGTGTGTGTAAGCTGATAAACTGTACATAGTAGGATTCAGTTTGTGAAGGATACAACGAGGGAGTGCAATCGTTATAGCCATAGCGTCTGGGTGGACATGTTCCAGCATATAATATCCCCGTAACACCTCCATCTGATGATGTATCTTCAGTATTGGCTCAGAAACTAGTTAATGTTACAATACATTGTATCAAATTTTTAAGAAGGGTGACTCGTTACATATTATACCTACACAATTCACCAACCTACAAGGGTCATTCAATAAGTAATGCCCCACATTTTTTTCTCAGAAAATATTTATTTTTAAAAGTCAGAATGTGGTGACAATATATGTCAATATGTCTTGTCCCTGTCCTATTTTTCTACGTAGTCTCCATCACGCTCTATGGCCATACGCCAACTTGTGGAAGAGAATGGATTCCCTGCTAGTAAAAGCTCTGGTCCTGTAGGCGTAGCCATGTTTTCACTGCATGACTGACACTCTCGTCATCTTCAAAGCGTATTACCCGTAGAGAATATTTAAGCGGCCCAGCGACACGGAAGTCCGAGAGTGCCAGATCCGGACTGTAGGGTGGATGAGGCAATGATGTCCAACTTAAATTTGGCGATGTGTTCCTGGGCACGCAGATTTGTGTGTGGGCGTGTATTATCATGTTGGAGCAAGTTTTCTGATGGATTATTGTCTGATCGGACACTCCACAAACGGTTCTTGAGTTTATTCAGAGTGTTCACGTATGTCTCTGAATTGATGGTTGACCCTCTTGGCATCACATCCACGAGAATGATGCCATCACAATCCTACAAGACTATAACCATGATTTTTACGATAGGGAGGGAGGGGGTTGTCTTGAACTTATTCTTTTGTGGTGGGTGAGGATGATACCACTTATGATGGTACAAACCCTACGAACCCTCGTTACTAGATGAATATTTCTGGTATGCAAGGATTGCTTTCTGGAGAGCGAGCGCGCTACGTGGTGCGTGATTCGCGGATGCGCTTGGCGCGCCCGCGCGAGATTTGCAATGGTCGGTGGAATATCTGCGCCCGGGAACGGCCACGTGGCCCGTAGCTTCGGGCATTGTTTGGTTTTTCGCCCATGAGGCGAAAACTATGTAACTTACGGTGAAGAACGATGCGGGAGTGGATTGTCGTCAGCAATATGCACTTTCTGAAAGATCGATCTTTATTTCAAGTCACGAGACGTAACAGTTATAGTAACCTCAAAACCTGTTAATATCACGAATACTGAAAGAATAATAAAAATAGTAAAAAACAACTTACAGGGATGAGCGAGCACTCATTAAAAACGTTTCGTCATAGTGGGTTGGGGGCTATAGTTATATGTTAAGATTCAAATTAATTAAGCCCGTAAAGAGCAATAAACAACGTTTGAGGGGAAATTGTTTATAAAATTCAAGAGAAAATTCATGACGGAAAGAACGGCACTATATAATATTTCGGGTGGCATCACACGTATTTTAAACTCGTTAAGTTATACTATACATGTAACTTGCAGTAGTTTCCATTGTTTGCTAATTATTATTAACATTTATCGCCCATAATTAATTAATTATTATAGATATAAAGATTTTGAGCAGCACAATGTGTAGATCGCTATAGATTACATCTGAAATCAGTGCTATATGCAGTTCCATGTTAAAACTTTGCAGCACAGATGTAAACAAACAAATTTGCGCTAAGTGGCGAAATATTGCAAAAAGTGAAACTTGATTTACGGGCGATAGAATAATCCCAGAAATTAATGTAAGGCATTAAATAAGATGTACTTTATAGAGCGCTTCCGATGGTGTACTTATTTCTGTCGAGGGATGAATGTATCAAAATTTGTAACCGTCACTGGTGAGACTGGTACTTAAATAACCAGGTGTTGGACGTCCGAGCCTATATAAGCGAGCTGCCATCTTGGCCAGGGGGTCAGTCGTTGGTCAGTCGTTTTGGAGGGTGGGTGGCGAGCAAGCCTCACTTGTGGGTGACCCAAGTGGTCGTTTGAGAATTCTTTTCCGCGCCGATTTATTTCGACAAAGAGTATTGTTTAATAGTGCAAGTGTTCAAGCATATATTTGGTGAACTGGCAGTGCTACGATTATTTGTGCGAGTGCGATTTACGAGGTATACATCGTCGTAAGTGAACATGTGGCGAACTGTGATTTCGCGCCAAAACTGTGAGAACAAACACAGTGGGACCTGTGGTTCTGTTCGAATTGATTGAATAACTTTCGATTATAGCAGCCTACATTACTGCAATTGGGCGCTCGGAGTCAAATGATTATTAAAGTAAAACTGTAAACCGTCTCACCAGTGCTAATTTCATTGTGTGAGAGAAAAGGACAACGTCAGTAAATAGTGACTGAACTGTCGTGAAAAAGTGATTGTAGGATAATAATAACCTAATTCTCGTTCCCTAGCATAAACTGTACTTATGTCTGAGTGAGTAATTAATTCAAAAACTATAACAAATCCGCGGGTGTGGAAGTGTACTAATGTACCAAGTGTGGAAATCATCCCCTGAGACTTACGTGAGAGCCAAAATTTGCAATAACATCTTTTAACCAACATTTGTGTATGCACATTCGTGTGAGAACTCTGGAACCGCACATATTTACCGCCCCGTCGCATACTCCATGGACTGTCCTTTTGTTTCTTCTGCTAAGCGGTACACCGAGCTTTCGGCCCCCGTAACGATCCGCGACAGAGTTGCCTCTCCGTCGGTCTCAAAACGCTCCAACAATTCAGATGAAATGATCTTTCTTTGAATATTGTGGTCAGCTGTCAGCGCTCTTGGAACCAATCGTGAGTACCTCTTTGAATATCCAAGTGTGTCTACCATTGCAGACGCCCTTCCAATGCTGATCGACAACTGTAGAGACAGTTGTCGAGTTGTGGTGCGCCGGTCGCACGAATAATGGCATCCTCACAATCCAGTATGTCTGAAGCAGTGGCTGTGACAGGACGTCCTGAGCGTGGCTGATCATAGGGCTCTGTTTCTGCATTTCCTGAGGATGTAACTTTCTTTACCCGTCGCCCAAATGTACTCCTATCAACTGCACCATCATAATACACTGCACACAAACATTTATGGATGTTCACCGCGGTTTCTTTTTCTGCACACAAGAATTCAAATAAATCGTTCAAATGGCTCTCAGCACTGTGGGACTTAACATCTGAGGTCATCAGTCACCTAGAACTTAAAACTAGTTAAACCTAACTAACCTAAGGACATCACACACATCCATTCCCGAGGCAGGATTCGAACCTGCGACCGTAGCGGTCACGCGGTTCCAGACTGAAGCTCCTAGAACCGCTCGGCCACAACGGCCGGTACAAGAATTCAACGACAGCACGCTGCTTGTCATGTGAGTCGTATGTTGACGCTGTACTGCGGCTCTGCCATCCCCCAGAACGGTTCGAAACTTCACCGGCGCACAGATCAAACATGTATATTAATGGATTTTTAAAAAAAATGTGGGGCATTACTTATTGAACGTCTCTAGTACACTTTTCTTGTGAAAAAGTAATGGTTAGTGTCTTCTTTCGTGCTTTCTTCTATTTGTACGCATAAAGTTTCGTTACTCGTTACTACAGTTTAAAAGAAAAGACCCAGAAAATGTTATGTTTTCAGTCCTATATTACTAGTAATCCAATCGTCTGTGTTTGTATAGACGTTAGGAACTGATAGGGTACAGCAGCGTACGACGTTTGTTGACTTCCATTGTGAGTGCGGCGCATGTATTCTTCGCTTCCCGCGAGACGTACGATCAGCCAGAACTAAGTAATCACCGAACTACTATCGATATAAACCTGTCCAGGCAATAGCATCACCACATGGCGAGGGGCGAGTGCTGGTCAGACACACGCAGGGTGCAGTTAGTACCAGTGAGCGTGCTGTCCGTGTGTAGAACGAGGAAGGCGCGGGGTCTGTCTGAGTTTGTCCGGGGGCATATTGTGATGGCCCGGAGCTCAACACGAGCATTTCGGAAACTGCACGAGTTGTCGGGTGTTCGAGGAGTGCTGTGGTGAGTGTCTTCAGCTCGTGGCGAAACCATTGTGAAACTATTTCTAGACGTCGTGGAGTTGGACGGCTATTCCTCATTACAGATGTTCTGATGTTAGACCTCATAGGCTGGGCAGATTGGTAAAACATGACAGGCGGCGAACTGTGGCAGAACTAACGTCAGACTTTAATATGTGGAGTACAAGTGTGTCTGAACACATACACACTGAACAGCCCCAACGAAGGGCTTCCGCAGCCGACTACACATGCATATGCTGATATTAACACCACGACATCGGCAACTCGTTGTCTGATGAATCCCGATGCCTTCTTCATCATGCCTATGAGAGGGCGCGAATTCCAGGGGAACAGCTCATTAAGACCTCTATTGCGGGACAGAGACAATCTGGTGGCAGCTCCGCTGTGCTCTGAGGAACATTCATCTGGGCGTCTACGTGCACAGTGGAGCTCGTGCAAGACACCATCACGGACAAGGGATATCGTACACTAATTGCAGACCACGTACACCCCTTGATGACGATCATCTTTCCCGATGACAGGGGCATTTTTCAACAAGTTAGTGCACTGTGCTACAAGGCCAGGAGTGTGATGGAGTGGTTCGAGGAACACACTGACGAGTTCCAGTTAATATGCTGGCCCTCCGACTCGCCAGATCTGATCCAAATCGAACACTTCTGGGATGTAATTGAACGTTGCGTCGGAGCTCATCTCCCTCTCCATGGAATTTACGGGAATTAGGTGACTTGTGCGTGCAGATGTGTTGCCAACTCCATACAGTGACCTACCAGACCCTCATTGCTTCCATGCCACGACGTGTCGCTGCTGCTATCCGTGCCAAAGGTGAACATACACCATATTAGATAGGTGGTCCTAATGTTCTGGCTGATCAGTGTATACGAGAAACTAAACTGGTTGCTTTCGTCAGTCTAAAGAACCCATGTATCGCCTAAGATACACATGCTAATATTTTGCTCGAGATCCGCAAGGTATCATTACCTACTGCAACTCGTTGCAGCGCTGTGTCGTCTGTTATGTCTATCAGAGATGCTACATAGATAAACTTATATTTTTCTACCAGTGAAACTGAAGAGGTTAACAGTTGTTGATTTGCTGAACATCAGCCTGAGTCCATTTGGCCCACCGTCTGACTTCGCCATATTTCGTATATCTTCACTAGTTTAAGGAGCAATGAAAATGATCATAAAATGTGATCCTACGATGACAATTCATCTCCGAAATGCATTGTAAACGTCAATAATGAAGCCAAGGGCGATTGGTTAAGTTGTTTTTGTTGTCTGTGGAAAGTTACGAAGGTTACTGCCATGAACAGATGACGCAAGCGAACTAGGGCTCTATTGACAGGCATGTAATCTGCCAGGAAGTTTCATATCAGCGCACACTCCGATGCAGAGTGAAAATCTCATTCTGGAAACATCCTCCAGGCTGTGGCTAAGCCATGCCTCCGCAATACCCTTTCATTCAGGAGTGCTATTTCTTTAAGGTTCGCAGGGCAGCTTCTGTAAAGTTTGGAAGGTAGGAGACGAGATAGTGGCAGAAGTGGAGCTGTGAGACCGGGCCTGAGTCGTGCTTCGGTAGCTCAGATGGTAGATCACTTACGCGCGAAAGGCAAAGGTTCCGAGTTCGAGTCTCAGTCGGGCACACAGTTTTAATCTGCAAGGAAGTTTCAGGCATGTTGTATTTTTGCGCTAGCGTCCTTGTTGCTTTGTGGTATTTTCATTGGCTTACGGAAATCAGTGCATATCGGCTTGATATATCTGCGGAGCTACATAAATAAATCATAAGGTAGTTTAGATCAGAAGGAAATCTGAGATTTAAGATATACTCCTAGTGTTATATCAGAAATGTATTGAAGGCAGTTGCCTTCGAGCAGCCAGGGAACAGTTGCGCTTCATTCGGCATTGACTACGACAGCTATCGCTTGACGGAGAGCGGGCGAGTATACTTCCATTCTGTTGCTGTCTCTTATCGCTAAAGATAACACGCAAATACGGAGCCGGCACCACACTGTTATGTCAGAGACGCGCGTGCCTCTTGAAAGTGCTGCATCATCATGACGATCCCTTCAGTCGTAGTAAAGTTACACAGATAAGTTTATCATCTCCAGTCGCAGTTTGGTACTTAGAAATTCACGTCGTAGGCAAGTACTTTTCCGCTATTTCCAGTATGTTATCTATACTCTTGTCTAAGGAGATGTACTTCAAAAGGAGTAAGGTGCCATGGGATTGAACGATTCAGTTGGAAGCTTTCAGTAGCCTTCCTGGAGTGGTTTTCTCCCTTCATATCCATTTAACCTATTCAAGAAATATCACTGTGGCATTGGAGCAATACACAAGACTGACGCGCAAAAAGCGATCCTAACTGTATAGTGGCAAATAGATTAAACATAAAGCCCTTGTGTCATCGAAACCTTTCCGTTGATTGAAATCATGAAATAAGGTCTTTACAAGTGATTTTTAAAAGTGTACGCTGCTTCAGAAAAAAAGTGAAGCACCCTGAAGACGCGGGCGGATGTTAAAGTACATGTACACTGCATCGGCGGGTATTAAGTGACTAGAGTAACAATTCTCTGCTACAATAACAGCGGCTACCACAGAGCATTAGTGTTTTTCGTGCTTAGTGTTGTTACTGGGCCAGATGAGGCATATAAGGGGCGTGAAAACCGTCAGATTTTGAATGAACACTGTTGAAATGCCTTGGCTAGCGGGACAGAGCGGATTAGGTTGTGGAAAGGGACCAAAATTAGTTGCCGTCAGTTGCACTCAACATACAAGCTTTATTTATCAACAAACAGTATTCCAACAAGGGTGCAAAACTTTAATCGGCCTGCATTGATTAACTTTAGATCGGCTGAAGGCCACACTCAAAATCAAAGACACAAGACCTAAGCAAGAAATTGAAATACAAGGTTCTACTGGGAGTATCACCCAAGAATATTTTCTAAATCTTCAATCTAAACAGGCTGAAAGCCTTAGCAATTTAATTTTAATGGAACTTGGCTGGAGGCCACGTATTAACCAATAAGAAGAGTTTCAATCAAAAAGCAGAAGGCCTTACTTTAGAACATTTCGTGCAAAATTCGGCTGAAGACTCTATACAAAAACATAACAATCTTACGCCTTAAGGGCAAGACAAGAACATTAATTTAAGAGATACTGATAGCTGAAGCCCACACATCAACCAAATAACTAAACCCCAAGCAGGGAAATTACTATGTAACACACAAGGAATGACGCTCAGAAGTTTCCAAGGGTCGGCCTGGGATTGTAACACTAACGCCCATTTAGGTGAGACAGGCAGCCTGTCCAACAACTTCTTAATCTGAAGGCAAACCAACCAACATAACGCTGGCCAACCAATCAACAAATCAGTTCCGCTCCATGCGACCAGCAAAACGACCACAAGATTTCAATACAACGACACACAGAGAATTGAGGCCCAAACGACCAAAAACACCTCAGCTGTCGAACTACACGCCCCGCTGGACCAAAAACACGACGAGAGAACTATACTGCCGAAAATTACGTCAACGACCAGGGCAGGTAACCGGAACGTCAACAACCACAAGGCCGCTGGTCAACTTCTATAACAGGGAATAATTAAGTTAAACTCCACAGGAAGACAGCTGGAATCTTAGCCAACTTGAATACACACACGTTGTTGGTTGTGGGAATGTCTCAAAAGAGACAACTAGGATCAAACGAAGAAGTGTAAACAGTTGAGACTCGATAGTAGATTAAGTGAGGACTTAACTTTCATGTCCAAGATCGGTGGGCGACGAACATCGTAGCACTCGCAAGCAGCACCTCACACTCCAACAGCACGTGCACACCGCCAGCGGCCCCGGCCAGAGGACGCGCGACGGAGACTTCCTTGCTGCTCCACGCCAAGCGACCGACTCGTCACACACCGCCTAGCTGGAAACTACACTCCTGGAAATTGAAATAAGAACACCGTGAATTCATTGTCCCAGGAAGGGGAAACTTTATTGACACATTCCTGGGGTCAGATACATCACATGATCACACTGACAGAACCACAGGCACATAGACACAGGCAACAGAGCATGCACAATGTCGGTACTAGTACAGTGTATAACCACCTTTCGCAGCAATGCAGGCTGCTATTCTCCCATGGAGACGATCGTAGAGATGCTGGATGTAGTCCTGTGGAACGGCTTGCCATGCCATTTCCACCTGGCACCTCACTTGGACCAGCGTTCGTGCTGGACGTGCAGACCGCGTGAGACGACGCTTCATCCAGTCCCAAACATGCTCAATGGGAGACAGATCCGGAGATCTTGCTGGCCAGGGTAGTTGACTTACACCTTCTAGAGCACGTTGGGTGGCACGGGATACATGCGGACGTGCATTGTCCTGTTGGAACAGCAAGTTCCCTTGCCGGTCTAGGAATGGTAGAACGATGGGTTCGATGACGGTTTGAATATACCGTGCACTATTCAGTGTCCCCTCGACGATCACCAGAGGTGTACGGCCAGTGTAGGAGATCGCTCCTCACACCATGATGCCGGGTGTTGGCCCTGTGTGCCTCGGTCGTATGCAGTCCTGATTGTGGCGCTCACCTGCACGGCGCCAAACACGCATACGACCATCATTGGCACCAAGGCAGAAGCGACTCTCATCGCTGAAGACGACACGTCTCCATTCGTCCCTCCATTCACGCCTGTCGCGACACCACTGTAGGCGGGCTGCACGATGTTGGGGCGTGAGCGGAAGACGGCCTAACGGTGTGCGGGACCGTAGCCCAGCTTCATGGAGACGGTTGCGAATGGTCCTCGCCGATACCCCAGGAGCAACAGTGTCCCTAATTTGCTGGGAAGTGGCGGTGCGGTCCCCTACGGCACTGCGTAGGATCCTACGGTCTTGGCGTGCATCCGTGCGTCGCTGCGGTCCGGTCCCAGGTCGACGGGCACGTGCACCTTCCGCTGACCACTGGCGACAACATCGATGTACTGTGGAGACCTCACGCCCCACGTGTTGAGCAATTCGGCCGTACGTCCACCCGGCCTCCCGCATGCCCACTATATGCCCTCGCTCAAAGTCCGTCAACTGCACATACGGTTCACGTCCACGCTGTCGCGGCATGCTACCAGTGTTAAAGACTGCGATGGAGCTCCGTATGCCACGGCAAACTGGCTGACACTGACGGTGGCGGTGCACAAATGCTGCGCAGCTAGCGCCATTCGACGGCCAACACCGCGGTTCCTGGTGTGTCCGCTGTGCCGTGCGTGTGATCATTGCTTGTACATCCCTCTCGCAGTGTCCGGAGCAAGTATGGTGGGTCTGACACACCGGTGTCAATGTGTTCTTTTTTCCATTTCCAGGAGTGTATATCCGCCGCACCAAAGATCGTACAGCAGTACTAGTATCGATCTACGCTGCTGCTGCCACTCACGGAGAGGACAGGAACATTATCGCGATAACTGCAGGAGAAATAAAACCACAGGACTGCAAGCAAGGTTTTTTCGCAAGACAAGCGTGACGCGAGCTAGCCGCGGCTGAATCGTCATATCCATTTGAGACAAAAGGCCTAAAGTAGTTCGCCATGCCTATGAACCTAGCAATATCGCGCTTATCATTAGGCGGAGGCTAAGCCCGTATGGCCTTAGTTCGCTTTTGGTAGATGCGAATATTCTGACCCGACACTATGTGACCTAAGAAGGACTCCTGCTGCCTGGCTAACGCCATCTTACTAGGTTTAACAGTCAACTCCGCTCCCTGTAATCTCTAAAGATCTTGCTGGATGTGGTCCATATGGTCCTGAAACGAACGGCTATAGATAACTAAGTCGTCCAAATAATTATACACAAGTCACCAAGGATTTATCCAGCAAACGACTAAGAACAGCCGCACCGGTTGGAACTCTGTTAAACTCAAACAAATTCCAATCAGAACAAAGTTAGGTAACATGTTTACACCCTTCTGCTAATGGAAACTGATAATAGGCCTGTTTCAAACCAAGAACAGTAAACCAATTAGCGCCGGCAAACCAACTGAAAGAATTTTGCAGATTACGCAGGGGCACCGATTCGAGGACAACCTTAGCGTTCAAACGGCGGTAGTCGAGCGAAGGTCTGAAATCGCGCCCCTGATCCTTAGGAACAAGGAATATGGTGGAAGCATAAGCAGATGTTGAAGGCCTAATCAGTCCTTGTTTGAGCATTTGCGATATTTCAGCCTTGAGTGTCTTCATCTTAGGCGGTGAGAGGCGATATGGGGACTGGCTGACCGGAATATCGTCGGATAGACGGATATGATAATTAAGAACATCAGTAACCCCCAAGTTATCACTAAGAAACTGAGGAAACCTGTGTAACATATCCCGTAATTGAGAACCCTGATGCGGCGAGAGATGGGTAAGATGAAACTCATTAGCCACCGCCTCAACGGCCAATGAACCGACATTTCGATGCACAATACGTTTAGCGCACTCACAGAAACCAAACTTCTCTACAGGGGCGAGCTTAAAGAAAAAATGTGTGCCCAGAATATTCCAAGACTAACCCAGTCTTATTGATGAAATCACACCCCAAAATTAGATCAACCGGCAGTTCGTTAACCAAAGCTAATGGCATAGGCCATAAAAAATCCTCCACCGATATACTCCTTCGGAACCAATCATGCAGAGGCAACACTTGGCCATTGGCCACCCGACTTCTCTGCACCGCAGAAGGGACCGACCGAAGTTTCGTAAGATGCCCAAAAACCACTCAAAGCTCAATAACGAAAAGGAGCTATCAGAATCCAAAAGAGCACAAATCGGTTCGCCACCTGCTCGAAAACAAAGGTAAGGCAAGGGCGGTGATGGAGCGACAACACGGGTCTAAAGGCTCGATCCCTTCTAATGACTTCAGCGGATGTAGAGACTTGGGAACCGACACCGGCGGCCAGCCCCTTAACCTCGTGACGTACATAGTTCCCAAGTGGCAATGCCAATACTGCTACAACCGCATCAGGGAGCTCTTTCCAGGTTGAAGGCTGCTAATCACGAGCTCCCTCAATTGCTGTAAGGAGAATCCTTCTGCCATGGCTCGCAAGAGGAGGTTCTGCAACTCACCTCTAGCCAGAGGATACAGTAGTGACAAAATTACTTGGTGTGGAACATGAAAGGCAGAGCGTGTTGTTCAAGGCAAACCAACAACCATAATAATTTCTCGACCTGTTCAAGTTGTTCCACAACTAACTCAGTAATATCTCGGAAGAAATACGACAGAGGATTAGGCAACTTGGCAAACATTGCGTCTAACTTGACAGAGGATGTAACATTGCCACCCCCGGGTAGGCTGTCGTCCTCTCCATAACACAGCAAGTCCCGCTCTTCAGTCCTCTTACCATCCTACTCAAAACACGTAAATACTTTCAGCATTTGAGTTTAATTGAATTTACTAAACACGTAAGCTTAAACAGCAATGCGCTAACCAAAGCTCCCAATTCAACTGGTAGTTTTTTAATGATGATCTGCCAAGGCTAAATTCCCAAATCCTCTATCCTATTAGTTAAATGCATTATCGGCACCCGCACCCTATCCAGCTGACTTTCACTAGGTTAGGCTCCTTCCAAAGCACAAATAGTGTCCTCAAAGCCTCTAACAGCCTTAAACAAAAATTCAGTGACCGCTCCTGTCTCATCCACCACCGCCGGCGTGACGTCAACCGGATGAAGAACGGCAGCGCGCAATAGGTTGGCACCTTTTTGTGAAGTCGTAAACGAGATGCTGCTTCCTGAACAGGCCGATCCCTGTCTGACCGCCATTAGATTACACCTGAAAGAATCAACAACCAAAACAATATGATGCCACAGAACAGAAACGAAGGTGAAACTGACAGCAACAAGAATGGCAACCACAAACGTAACCACGTAAATTCGGCTGAAGACTCCATACAAAAGCATAACAATCTTATGCTTAAGGGCAAGACAGGAACATTAATTTAAGAGACATGAAAACTCGGCTGAAGGCCGCACATCAGAAAAAAATTTAACGGCTTAAACCCTAGGAACAAGAGTTTCAACTTTAGAAGAATGAAGGCTTTATCTTACAAAATTTCATATAAAATTCGGCTGAAGGCCTCTATAAAGAAGAGGCTAACAATCTCATGCCTTAGGGGCAAGACAAGAACAATAATTTAATAGACAGCCGAGCGCTCCACGCAACCAGCAAAACGACTGTAAGATTTCAATACAACGACACAGAGAATATTGGCTCCACAACGACCAAGGACACCTCAGCTGTCTAACTACACGCCGCGCTGGACGGAGACTTCCTTGCTGCTCCACGCCAAGCGAACGACTCGTCACACACCGCCCAGCCGCAAACTATATCCGCCACACCAAAGATAGTACAGCAGTACTGATATCGACACACGCTGTTGCTGCCACTCATGGAGAGGACAGCAACATTATCGCGATAACCGCAGGAGAAATAACACCACAGGACTAAAACCAAGGTTTAACCTAAGACAAGCATGACTCGGGTCAGCCACGGCTCAACTGTGAAGGACACGGAAATTCCGTGTCCCGGGGTGGATGTTATCGGCTTCATTCTGAGTCTCTGTGTGGTCAGTTGGTCGAATCGTGCAGTATCCACGGATATGGAGCATTTAGATGTGACGGTGGCCCGATGTTGGACGAGAAATGAACGTGAAGGTAGGCAGACTCACCATTAAAGATATGTCGACCACGTCTGACCACGACACGTGAGGATCACCGTACTGTGCACCAAGCACGTCGTAACTCATTCACATCAGCACTTGTTATCCCCCAAAAGAAGTAATGGAATCCCTGCAACTTTCCATGTCATCTCGCACGACCGGTCGGAGACTAGCTACAGCCTAAACAGGGGATTAGCTTTCCATTAGGTGGCTACCTGTTAACATAACAGGATCAGTTGAGTTTGGAGTGGTGCTGTGGCGAGAAGCACGGGTCGCTGATGCATGTCGTCACGTTGTGTGAATCGCTCTTATGCACTGTCCCAGATGCCCATTATTGGCGACTATGGCGGCTACCTAGATACAGATCCCATTCTTTCAGTCTACTCTACTCAGTCTACTATTACTCTTGGTATCATGATGTGGGGTCTTATTGCGTATGACTTCAGGCCACTACTGGCAGTGATTGAGTGAACTCTGATGACACATCGGTTTGTCATGGTCATGTAGTGGCCTGATCAGTCATCTCTCACTGCGTGATGCTGGGGAACTTGTAACCTCCCCCTTACTAATCGGCCTATCCTGGTTGTGATATAAAATATGACCATGGGTTGCATATATGTCTAATGGATTTTTGCTAATTGGATAAGGCTATCTTTCCCAAAGAAATAACACCGATAAGAAGGAGGAAAGTGTACAACAGACCCTTCTGATGGAGAAGTCTACTAAAAAAAGTAATTAAACCTTGCAGGGTTATAATATGGAAAGATGAAAGTTATATTGTGCATTCACTCACGAACAACACTGGACAGAAAACGGATACCACTGATCATGAATCCAAAAGTTACACTAATGAACAAAAAGGTCGTCAGCCCACTAGGGTAATTTCCATCCAAAATCTTGTACAGGATGATGGGAAAGAAAAACCTGTATTACTAAACAATGACGTGGCAACAGAAGATTGACGCGTTTTTGACACTAATTTTATGTGATTATGTAATGATAAAGAAAACTGGCAAGTCACTCTTACGTTATGTTTGGCATTAAATTTTGAAAGAAAAAAAACAAAAAAACAATCGAGTAATGATTTGAATATATGCAATGAAACTTTATGTTAATATTGAACTTCGTTACGTGAACAATGACTTTCAGTGGCCTTAACGTAACGTCATCAAAGAAATTTGGAGAAAAATCAAGCACTTTTCCTTTGCAGTTACGTATTTTGCAAACTGGATTTCAAATTATTGTCAGACCAACTGAGCCTTTTTTACTGACTTGAACAGAAATAAATAATAGAATACGTACCAAACCAAACAGCCATGTGCTCCAAGCTATATGTACAATAAATAAAACTTCCGGACTCTTAATTTGTGCATTTATGTAGATTTGGATTTTTTCCAGTGATTGATCAAACTTGAAAAATGAAATTGCTTTACTTTACTCATATACTGAAGCCTCTGTTGTACAACAGTTAATTGAAAGTAGCCTGAGGCTAAAATTCTTAAAAGTGAAATTATTCATTAATAAACTGGCTGTAACAATTCGTTTCTTATCACACTCGGTTTGCATATAAGGAAAAAAAAGTAAGAAGGATCCTGCTTGGTAACGATGTCTGAGGGCAATGAGGACACAATCGCCCTGAGTTTAGCTGACTATTATTTCAATAAATTTTATCAATCAAATCACATTCAGTTGTGCTGCTGGGTTGGCTATTAATACTTTCTACCAATGAACAGTGTTACTTCAGCGCTGTGCATACGACTTAACTTGTGGCCGACTACAAATCTGCGTTGCTGGAACTGCTGCTGTTGTTGAAGACGGTAGCATCTTGTGGAGCATGGCTAATTACAGGAATGGGCAAATGTAATTAATACAGCCTCTTTCGCCCATCTACTGTCCTTACTCCTGCTACTAGACATCTGGTCGGCGCGCGTACAAGTACATGATGCCGGCGAAATGGTACACACTACCGCGAGAGCGTTGACACCACACTTCTGCACTCTAGAAGCACTGAAACATGTCTCCTTCTCCCCGCGAGCTCTGTGCAAAAACTCCCTACCCCCAAAGAGTTTACAATGCACAAGCACTGCTATTATCGTTGCTAGTCGATGCAAATAACAATTCCTTTGGCTTTTTCCCAGAGCTTATAAGTTTCACAGTGAGACACAGATAAATACAATGAAATGTCAACAGACTTCTACTTAAATTTACACATACAATGAAGCAATGTCCTCACTTAAAAAAAGAAAACTCACAAATATTTACATACTATTAAGCAAATATATATATATATATATATATATATATATATATATATATATATATATATATATATGCAGGTGCCATGCATCCTGCGTTTTCGGTGTTACAAACTCCTGTGGCTGGCGAGGTTCTGAGTCCTGTCCTCAGTAGGACATGTGTGGGACGAGCTGGGACACCAGTCTGATCCCACTGTCACTATGCTCGAGAGAATACAATGACTTTCTGACACTCTTCCCAATGGGAACAGTACATGCATCCAGTGAATACTGATAATTGGGCTCACAGTGACAAGTAATTCGTAAATTTGACTCAATTTTGTGATCTGCGTCTACATCCATACTTTTCAAACCACTGTGATGAGAATGGCAGAGGGTACTATTGGTGTTTTTCTCCATTTCCAGTCATTTATGGAGCGTGGGAAGAATTAATGTGTAAATACCGCATGCCATAATTAACCTCCTCTTGTCCTCAATATACCTATGGGACCGATACACAGGGGGTTGTGGAATATTCCTAAAGTTATCATTTCAAGCCAGTAAGAGGGCTTTCTCGAAATAGTTTACGTCTGTCTTCAACAGTTTTCCACGTCAGTCCCATCAGCATCCCTGTGACACTCTGCCACTGGCAAAAAAAAGCCTGAAACATCAACACATAATCTCTCAATCTGTGAAATTTCATTTTGTGTGCTCCACCCCTTCTTACAAATGCTTCGCTTTCTTTGTAAGGTAGCATATATATTTGTGCTATGTTTAACGTTGTTCAACCGACGTTGTTGTACGGATTTGTGTTTGGATGACTTTAAGAACCACTTAAGAGGGACAGTCTTCCAGCGTCGCAATGGGAGCATAGCTGATTAATTGAATCGAGAATGGATATCTTTGAAGCTATCATGCACGAGTTATGCTGCACAATTTTTTTGAATAAGAGTGTTTCAGAATTCTTTGAAGGGATTGCGTAGAGTATTTTATTTTGGAATAATCACTTTACTTTATGATTTAAAATGTTTTAGAATTATAATGGTTATAGTTTTACCACAGTATCAGCCACAAGCGTGGTACAGACAATTTATTTACATTATATTTTAGCCAATGCTCCTTTCAGAACGTTTAACATTCGTCGTCACATGGCTGTTATAAGCTTTCATGCTGAGGAATTGTTTTCTGCTCATTCATTGTTTGGTCCAATGGTGTAGTTCCTGGGCGACGCATTTGTAGGATATGTCTACTGCAGTTTTCTAAATTTTACATTGTTTAGCGTGCACTTTGTATATACTGTACAATTTATTAATCATCGCTTTGATAAGCATAATTTTAAGTTTTATGACACCCCATACCAATCAGTGAGATTCAAAGAACGTGAGCCTGCTTCACATGACTGATGAAACAAGAAAGATTATTTGAACTCGGCCGATAAAGTTCCGGATGTTGGTGGTCAATATTTTGTTAGCATTTTGGTCCAAATCTGCGCCGCAGATCCCATCGACGGAAAGGTTATTAGAAAAGGTTATTAGAAGCGGAACACAGACTCGTGAAAGATGGTTAGAGATGGAATTATTCTTGTCCTTTTCCATGGAACTGTCACAAAAGTGTGCGTTTGCATAAATATCCCACCATATGCCACCACACTGTGTGTGTCGGAGAGTGCCCCGTACCACTAATAGTCGTTTCCTTTAGTGCTCGACTCGCAGACAGAGCGAGAGGAAAACGACTGTCTATATACCTCCGCACGAACCCTGAATCCTAGTATCTTATCTTCGTGATCTTTACGCGAAATGTATGTCGACGGCAGTAGGATCGTTCTGCAGTTAGCTTCAAACGCCAATTCTCTATTTATTTATTTATTTATTTCGTTGTGTTCCTCGAAGAGAACATCGCCGTCCCTTCAGGGATTCCAGTTTGAGTTCCCAAAGTATCTCCTCTGAGTTGCTTTGATGTCTTCCTTTAATCCGGTCTGGTACGGATAGCATACACACGATCAGAAGAATAGGTCGCATTAGCGTCCTATCTGTTGTCTCCTTTGCAGGTCAACCACACTTTTCCAGAATTCTCCCAATAAATCGAAGTCGACCATTCGCCATCCCTACCGCAATCCTAACGTGCTCTTTCCATTTCGTATCACTTCGCAACGTTACGCCCCGCTTACGCCCCGATGTGTAAACGACATGATTGCGTCAAAACAGGACACCATTAATGATGTATCCGAACATTTCCGTTTGTTTTTTCCAACTCATCCGCAGTAACTTACATTTTCATACGTTTAGAGCAAAGCTACAATTCATCACACCAATTAGTAATTTTGTCTTCGTCATCTTGTATTCTCCTACAGTCACTCAACTTCCACACCTTCCCGTGCATCACAGCATCTTTTCCAAATAACCACAGACTGCTGCCCACAATTTTCGCCAGATCATCTATTTATACAGAAAGTAATAGAGGTCATATTACACTCCCTGGGGCAGTTCTGACGATAACCTTATCTGTGATGAAAACTTCCCTTCGAGAACGAGGTACTACGTTCTATTACTTGAGAGGTCTTCGAGACAGCTGTTTGGTCGTTTTCAGGTGGAGCACGGCATAAAACCTTTGCTGCTACCCACTTGAAAGCTTCTAAACGACTGTAGTTATAACAGTGGATTTTATGAGTAAATAGTCTTAACAATGAAAATCGATGATGTTGTCTTTCAAAGACGACCTCTTTCAATTTACAAATTAGAATATGCATAAAACGCTTTGCATGCATTCGTGCGCGCGCAAATCCAGACCACACCGCAAGAAATAAAGCACGAGAGCAAATAATTAAATGAAACATAATTTTCTAAACTCTCTGGCGCTTCTGTTGATATGAAGCTGATCTGGAAGTCAAATGCTGCAGATAATTTTTAATGTCTAAGTGAGAAATGACTTAAGTATTTTCTCAACCTCTTTTTCTACGCCAGTCGTATCTCGGGGTTGGTGAAAGTCAGCTTGTGCAAAAAGTGACGAACAGAGAGATGTGTTATAAATGCCTACTTAATAACTCTCAGCGGTACTGTTGCCAGAACGCGAAGACTATCCACCAGTTCTTGTTTTTGCCTTTTTAGGAAATTAGTGACGAATTATTTTTTTTATCCTGGAAAGCACTGGCACTCTCCTCTGTAGAAAGTGAAATAAGCTTTGCTTCTTTTGGAGCAGGGTCACGGCATCCACCGAGTCCTTTGATCGCCATTTCATTTGTGCCATTTAGGATGGTACCAAAAATGTTTTAAATAGCTCTCAGCGCTATGGGACTTAACATCTGAGGTCATCAGTCCCCTAAAACTTAGAACTACTTAAACCTAACTAACCTAAAGACATCACACGCTTCCATGGCCGAGTCAGGATTCGAACCTGCGACCACAGCAGCCGCGCCGTTCCGGACTGAAGCTCCTAAAACTGCTCGGCCAACGCGGCCCGCTCAATGGCATGGGACCTCGTCTGATCAAAAGTAAGTTCAGAGCATCATAACAATTGGATTGTTATTTAAATATTGACGGTATAGTTGGGAAATCCTTTTGGTTAGCGTTTAACAAATGCGACATGACCATACACGGTGTTTTCTCATGATCATTAATGTAATATTTACTATATTCTTATGTCTAATGTTTCTACGTCGTGGGCAGCATCGGGCAGCTTTACACATATCGCGGTGTTATTGTGCGCTTTTTAGAGGTTATCATGTATGCTTTGCAGTTTGGGGCTTCTTACTTCTGAATCGTGTTCAAAGTATTTGTAGCACCCTTGAATGCAATAACCCATTTTTAGGTGTGGGATTCGTAGGATTTGGTTTCTTATAGATCTTCACCAACTTATTGTATGAAGTTCCGTTAGCGACAATCTTCTAAAAAGAGGCTGTCCTTATCGCCTCCGTAGCTCAGTGGTCAGGTCGGCTAATTACCATCCAAGAGCCCAGATTCCATTTTCGGCCCGGTCGGACATTTTATCCGTTGGGACTTGGTGTTATGTTGTCCTCACCACTTCATCATCATTGACGCGCAAGTCGCCGAAGTGGCGTCAAATAAAAAGACTTTCAGCGGTCCGCCAAACAAGAACAGACGGGTTCTCCTGCCCAGTAATGCCATACGATAATTTCGTTTTTGTGATGGCACTATACTCTGTTTTATCCTTATAGACGAAACATACACAACGAGGCATATTTGAAGAGTTTCCATACATTTTTCCGCGTATGAAATTGATGAAACAATCTTCACGCTACTACTGCAAGGAATAATATTATAGCTACGAAACTTAAGTGCGTCGTCTTTACTCTTGCCCCTCTAATTTCTGAAAAGGAGTGCAAATAATGTTAGTCATATGACTGAGTGATGGGCTCTAAGTTAAAAGGAGGAGGTGGAATTTTTATTAGCAGAAATCGGGGAATCAGGAGGGCCACTGTGGTGTGACAACTGACGAAGGGAGTCTGTGAAAATGCTGGCTGGTGATGTGTTTTGGGTTCTGGCTAACTACGAACACTCCAATCACTTAGTAGGGGAGAAAGGGCAGGTTGACCCACTTTTTCACCCTTTTTTCCCCAGGTTGTATTTTAAATGTCGGCATCGATCGTTCTATGTGGAAAAATTGTTAGGTTATTTCAGCACTTATACAAATAAGTAATTACTGGCTCTCAGTGACTGTCTATTGCTTGAAACATATTTAGTATAGAAATACCTTCTGAGGCAACAAACCCCACCCAGAGGGCAAGATGGCGCAGCAGTTGGGGCAAGAATTTATCATTTAATTTAGTTGCGGCATTGGTTATTTAGTTGAAAAGATATCTACTTTAATACCTACAGTTTATTTTAGTAAAAATTCCTACCGCTCTGTGACAAAGACTAAAAATCATAATTGTGTTATTAGTATTATAGTAACAGTTTGTCAGAAAAGTATGTCTGGAAGATTTTCATCAGTCTTCGAGTGGATCCCCAATAGGATCTTCACAGTACAAACATTCATAAAAATGTTCTTTGAATTTTAACTGATGAGAAATGTGTCCACATGTTATAACTTGGACATTGAATCCATTTTGCCTGTATTGCTGTGACAAAGTAGTTTAAGTCAACTAAGATACAGGACATCCTCATCGTCATCTTCTACGTCTTAAAAAATCTTTTTAGGAATGCCTACGTTCTTTCTGCTTTTCATTCGAGGAGCTTTATCATGCGATTTTGCTTGACCATGGCCATTCTTTTTTGAGTTTTTATACAGAGGTTCCATACTTCTCTTTAAAGCGTTTTCTTTCCTATCTGTCGAGGTTTGTTGTTCGCATTGTAACGAATCTTTCACTGGAGTATGTGTCAGTATTTCTGAAGCTTTTTCGTTTGTTTGCTGTCTTTTTCCTTGGTTGCGGTTTCTTAAATGGCCTTCCTTGTTTAGGTGTCGGGAAGCACGGCTATGGAGGTGAGGTGACGTTTCATTTAACAGGCTTTGTTACTGACAATATATAACTACCACTGCATTCTTGAACAGTTGAAGGGCCAGTTTCACCAATTAAACCACAAACAAAGGCATTGTTATCAGTTCTGCCTACGTACGAATGCATTGGTGCACAGAAAAAACTGAATAGATATTAACCATTTAAAATCAATGTGGAACGCACTTTGCTTATGTAAAAATTCTAGTGGATATGATGTAGACTTTGAGTAGATTGGACCTGTTAAATTAAAGTTAAAAAACTGCCACTTGTTTATATTGTAAAACACTACGACTGACGCGCTTCCAGCATCAGAATAATAAAAGTAAAAGAAACTGTTAAAACTCGCTAAAATGGAACATGCACCAGGCACAATAAAATTGATAATAAAATTAAAACATCGTGGCTACTTCCCTTGTTGCAGCCGTGTCTTCCAATGTTCATCTCTACATAGTCGTCAAAATATAAAAAAACTAAAATGGTGTCGCATATGGTGTTCAACATCTAACCACATGACTCTCTCCTCTATCGTCGTAAACCGCCCGTGCGTCTTCGTTGATACCACACAGCACGTAGCCAAACACGACACTGAAAGGCGAGTGAACTCACGCGCAAGTAAACAAGGAAGTCACAGAGATGTCTATACAATCAGATAACGTATACATGTCCCAAGGACCTCATGAAATGATGGTTCCTGCCAATTGTTAAAATGTAGTCACTAAAAGAAACCAGTGAAATGTTTGAAAAAGTTATTTGTATCACCAGTTAGATGTTCATTCAGTGTGTTCTGATTATCCGCGCTATGTATCGTAATTTCCAGCTGTTCTAGTAGATCCAGCTTTTCGTCTTTGTCCTGTCTATGTAAAATAACGAGATCCTGATCTGTTCCCAACATGGGGTGTCCCGTTTCCCAAATATGCGTGGCTACAGCTGACTTTTCGAAATTATTAAGCTGGAAGCATCGCTATGTTCTTTGTAACTTACTTTAAAGGACCTACCAGTTTGGCCCACATAGCTTGCCTTGCAAGTGTTACACTGAATTTTATAGACCCTAGCTCCCTCATATTAATCGCTTTCCTGCTGTAAATTATTTCTTAATTTAAATCGCAGCGAATTATTGGTCTGAAAAGCGGTATCAACTTTAAACGGTTTGAAAATGTTAGCCACTTTTTGCGAAATATCACCGAAGTATGATATTGTCACTCTCGTAATATTATTTGCGGTATTCTTCCTTGCATTCGCGCGCTGTTTCTGTCGTATTAATTTATTGACAACGTTTTGGTGATATCCGTTAGCTCTGGCTAATTGTTTCACGATGATCAGCTTAGTCATTCTGTCTTCTTCATTCATAGGAGCTCTAAAGGCTCCATCTATCAAAGATCAAAAAGCAGAAAGTTTCTTGCTTTTAGGATGGCAGGAATTATTTTGTATCAACACAGCAGTTGTGGTTGGTTTCCTAAATATTTTAAAAACATGCCTACCATTATGTTTCCTAATACATAGGTCGAGAAATTGTAGTTCACCATTTTTCTCTTCTTCCACAGTGAATTCAATTTTACCGTGTACTCGTTAAATTTTTACAAACATTTCACTGGTTTCTTTTAGTAACTACATTTTAACAATTGGCAGGAACCATCATTTCATGAGGTCCTTGGAACATGTATACGTTATCTGTTTGTATAGACATCTCTGTGACTTCCTTGTTTACTTGCGCGTGAGCTCACTCGGCTTTCAGTGTCGTGTTTGGCTACGTGGTGTGTGGTATCAACGAAGTCGCACGGGCGGTTTACGACGATAGCGGAGAGAGCCATGTCGTTGGATGTTGAACACCATATGCGACACCATTTTAGAGTTTTTTATACTTTGACGACTATGTAGAGATGCACCTTGGAAGACACGGCTGCACCAAGGGAAGCAGCCACGATGTATAATTTTATTAACAATGTTATTGTGCTTGGTGCATGTTCAATTTTAGCGAGTTTTAACAGGTTCTTTTATTTTTTATTTCTCTGATGATGGAAGCCTGACGCGTCAATCTTAGTGTTTTACACTATAAACAAGAGGTTGAGCCGATATATTTTTTAACATTGACATTCACAACCACGACCTCTCAGCCAGTATGGATAAAATCAGAGTTAAATTAAATTATTGCCAAAAGACAGCGTGGTTGGTTGGTCATGTTCGCTGATGTGCCTTTAAGTAGACCATTGTGCCCCATTGCCATATTGGAATTATTTTAAGTAGTTTATGAAAATGTTTTAAACATTTATACAGCGTCGGAATAATGCTTCATCTGTGTACTGAAATAGTTGCAATTACTTGCTTAGTAACAGCGTTGTCTACGAGTATACAACAGAATGTTTTGAGCAAGCAGAATTTACGTTCACTAAGAAGAAAATTTATAAAGCATTCCCTTCCTCGCTCGACAATGTATGTGCACTGATGCGTCTGTGGGAAGACGACGGTATTATTGCTACCAACCTCATTAGTCGTTGGCGTATTTTAAAGGCACTTTAACGAGATGATATCAATTGGTCATCGTTCCCCTATGGTCAATGTGTCCTTGTCTCCCCTACATGTGTAAAACGTCATCACTTTTATTTACAGAATAAGGAAAAATACATAACATTTACGATCTGGGTTTCTGATTCAGTAATGTGTATTTGCTTGAAAGCCCTTTGAATACCAGTGAAGCTATGCACTGTCGATATTGTCTCACAGCAAGGCACCCGAGTTCTGAAGACGGATCATGTTGAGCAGCGTCGTAAGAAGACGCGGAGGGATACATTTGCACGCAGTTAGTGCAATAAAAGACGTCTCCACCCACAGGAATAGGGCGAGTCCGGTAGGTAGGGAGTTTCGTGGTGGCGCAAGCTGGTGGACAGACCCTGAGTCGCGTCTTCTGCGGAGACGGTGGCGGCGCGCAGCGTTGGAATACACGGTCGGCATGTGGCAGTGGAAATCACGAGTGACAAAATAAGGCGTTTGCATTTCGCGGATGGTTATTGGTATGAAGGCACCCACTGCCCTGTTGTGTTATTAACTTGGTCACTTACCATGTTATTGTACACAGAGCAAAGTTCAGAATACGATCTTAAAAGGTGTCACTGCAGTGAGGATCCCTTCGTAAAATGACAGAGTGTGGCTGCTTTTTACTTTTAATTAAGAGTGATCTGAAAATGACATGAAATAAAGATGTTAAAAATGTGCTTGACCATGACGTTTAGTCGAAACCTCACGATTAAATAAACATCGCATTACAGCCTACTATGAACCATGTTTACGTTTATTATTCTCATAGAATTTATGCTTAGGTCTGTTTGTTTCTGTCACCGCTGCTTTAACATTTAGACACTTCCCTATATATCACTCTTCATATGATTATCCCATAACATCTTTTTTCACTCCTTTGCTATGACAGAAAATGAGCCAAAGGTTTGGTCATTACAAAATGTTTTAACGACACTGAGATCACAAAAATCATGGAATACCTCCTAATATCGTGTCGGACCTTCTTTTGCCCGACGTACTGAAGCAATTCGACGTGGCATGGACTCAACAAGTCGTAGGAAGACCTCTGCAGAAATACTGAGCCAAGATGCGTCTAAATCAGTTCATAATTGGGAAGGTGTTGCCAGTGCAGCATTCTGTGGACAAATTGACCTCTCGAATATGCCCTGTTTATGTTCGAATTGTTCAGAATGTTTTTCAAACCAATCGCGAACAACTGGGGCCCCGTTACATGACGTATTGTCACCCACATAAATTTCATCCTCGTTCGGGAGAATGAAGTCCTTAAATGGGTGCAAACGGTCAATGATCTGTTCATCTGGACCAGAGGATGGAATCGATTCCATGAAAACACAGTCCAAACCACTACAGACCCACCACCAGCTTGAAGTTTACCTTGTTGACAACTTGGGTCCATTGCTTCGCAGAGTCTACGAGACACTCGAACCTTACCACATCCTCTTACGAACTTACACTGAACTCATCTGATCAGGCCACAGTTTTATAGTCGTCTGTGATCTTACCGAGAGAGATGCTGCAAGCGATGTCGTGCTCTTAACAAAGTCACTCTCGTGGGTGGTCTGCTGTCATAGCCCACTAACGATAAATTTTGCCTCACTGTCCCAACGGATATGTTCGTAGTAGGTCCCACATTGATTTCTGCAGCTGTTCCATGCACTGCTGCTTGTCTGGTAGGTTGCTGTTCTCGGCCGTTAAGTGAATACCGTCTGGTGTTGTCTTGACTGCGGTAAGACTTAATACGTGAAATTTGTTATTCTGGGCACACGCTTGACACTGTGGGTCTCCAGAGATCTAGCTCCAACTACCATTCAGCGTTCAAAGTCTTAATTCCCGTCGTGCGACTCTAATCACGTCATAAACTTTTCAAAATAGGGTACAAATGACAGTTCCGCCATTGCACTGTCCTATTACACCTTGGATACGCGATACTAGCCCCCCCCCCCCCCCCCCAAATCTGTCTATGTGCATATTGCTACCCCATTGTTTTTGTCACGTCAGTGTAATTTGCTATTATTTTTTTCGGGTGTTGCTAATAGTGCTATTAAAACTGCAGATACTAGTAGCATAATACCAACAGTACAACTGTAATTTCCTAGACTTTCTCCGCTATTCGGTGTCGTCTCGCAGAATCGGGTGTACTGCCGGTGATGTGCGCCTTCGCAACACAATATTCCCACGTCTTCATCAGGTGTTTCCTGCGACACAGGAAGATATTACAAATACAAGAAGACCCCATTACTTACATCAGCACCTTTATTGTTTCTACAGTAGCTACTACCATAAAAACATATGTTACAAATTTTAACAACAATATTAATACTTCCAGTACGTTAACTTGCGGAAGGGTCACTTACTTTCAAAGCATATTGTCTTGTGTGGTTATAGCCGCTGTTTCTCCCCTGTAATCTGAAATGGACATACGCACTTTGCTGCTATTACAATACACTGACGGAATATAATCGCAGCACCATAAAATAATTCAGGTAGAGTAATGAAATTTCAGGAACACATTTGTCTATGTCACATATTTAAGTGATGAATTGGTTAATGATAGCGTGAGATAAGTCATTGCAAATGCGAAATGCTGGTACATTAATTCGTTTAAGCACCAGAGCGTTGAATGCAAGACTGCAGACGTGCATATATTGTGTCGTGGATGTCAGTTTATTGGATGGAGTTCGATGCGTGTTGCATTTTGTAGACCAATACTGGGACGGCATATGCTGTTTGTGGACCGCCCTGGAGCAGACGTCGGGCGGCGTCCCACGTGGGCTCGACTGGAGACTCAGCTGGTGATCCAGCAGGCCAAGGCGTCATGTCGGCTGGGAGCTTGTTTCTCAACATGGTTACGATTGTGGGCGGGGCACTAATCAGTTACTCTCGGTTGCGCAACAAATACCTAAAGTTTATTTAAAGAAATTAAAATTTTAAAACAATCTCTGAAAAAAGAAACACAATTGACTCTATGATGGCTGAAGGCCTTGTCACAAAAAAATCCACAATTTTAGAGACGAAGGCCACCAACAATAACCTCAAACAACAAACGGTTGAAGTCCTGAATTAGAAGTCAGAACAACAATTCCAAATAGCACATATTAAGATAAATACTTCGTTTTAAAACAAACTGTAACATGGCTGAAGGCCTTGTTACCAAAGAAGAGAAATTATCAGTTGGCTGAAGGCCACAAACAATTTCAAATAACAGACGGCTTAAGGCCTGGATTAGAAGTCAGGAAAACTATTTCAAATAGCACACATCTCAACAAATACCTTGCCTTTAAAACAAGTTTGCTTTTTTTAAAAAAAATAAAAGCTTATTGTAACACGGCTGAAGGCCTTATTATGAAAGAAGTGAAATTATTTTTCGGCTGAAGGCCACACACAACTTCAAATCACAAACTGCTGAAGGCCTGAATAACAATTCCAAATAGCACTTTTAAAATAAATACCTTGCTTTTGAAACAAGTTTGCTTAAAAAGCTTACTGTAATACAGCTGAAGGCCTTGTCACGAAAGAAGTGAAATTATTGCTCAGCTGTAGGCCACACCAACAATAAATTAAAAAATTACAAATATCTTTAAAACACACATCACACTCCAAGGAATCAGGACAAGCGGTTCTGAGCAAGTGTTCAAAGGGTCGGTCTGGGAAGGTAACTCAAACATAAGGTAAGGTGAGACAGGCAGATAAGAGCTGTACTCACGTAACAGGATGGCAACTCAAACTAGGGGCAGCTTAAGCGGACTGACTAACCAATCCGCCTAATGTCCGATCAGCGGTACAACGATGGAATATTTTCAGGCAAGGGTGAAGAGACAGACAGCACTACGTCTTCAGAAAACACCCAAGGCCGAATGAAACACTAGAACCTCAACAAAAAAAAGTGCATAGTACAATACAAGAAGCTGTCCAACTGCTCGCCGTGTTGGACAGCATCAACACAACGAGGAAAGGTACACTGCCAGAAAAGTACGCTAACCTCCAGGGCAGGTAACTGGGTTTTTAGCGGCCACAAGGCAGAAAATACCGCCGGTTTCACTTCACTAATAAGGACAATACTAAGTTGAGTGATGAATAACAAATAGAGAAAGACGGCTGCAATATTTCACAGCCTCGAAACACTTTACTCGCTGCAGCCAGGCTCAGCGGCTCTAGGAGCAATTACCGACCGACCGAAGGCGAGACGTCAGAACAGTCGAAGTTGCATTAGCAGTTAACTCTTCAGTCAACTTAAACGGCCAGGGTTCGGTGTGCAACGAAGTCGTCGCTCTCTCAGCTACTCCTCCTCGATACGGCAGGGGCAGCACGCCGCCAGCGGTCCAAGCTTGCCCTCGCGCTGCATGGCCTGCTCGCTGCTGTGCCCCAGCCAAACTGATCTCCGTTCGCAACTCCCCACTCCACCCAGCGCGACCCCGGAAATACGAGCGGTCGTTCCAAAGATAGTACCACAGTACTCGTATCGATAAGTGCTGCTGCTGCCACTCATGGGCAGGCAAGCCAGCAACTTAATGACGCCACTAAATCGAATAAGAAACGAGATGCCATAACCGCAATGACAAGATGTCAAGCAATAAAAGGCACGAACACGAGCTGTGCACGGCTCATCGACAATCTGTAGAACATGATGAGTTACAACAGCGGTGTGTAGGTGAGCGTTGGAAAGCGCCCCAAAATGCTGTTCATGAATGGCAGCTCAGTGGGTCGAATCAGCAGACTAACGAACAAAATTGCAGTCGGAATGCCTGGGATAACAACGAGGGTGCTCCTGCTGTCGTACGAAGTCGCACCCCAGACCACAACTCAAGGTGTAAGTCCAGTGTGTCCAGTACGCTGACAGGTTGGTAGCAGTTCCTCAACCGGCCTCCTCCTAACCATATAGGGCTGTCGCTGGCACCGGAGCACAACCAGGGTTCAGCAGGAAACACAACAGACCTCCACCCTGCCCTTCAATAAGCTTTCAATTGACACCAGAGGAGTCGGAAATGGCGGTGACTTGGGGTCACAGTAATGCATGCCGCAGGATGTCTGTCTCAGAGCCGTCCTTAAAGTAACCGGTTTGTAGTAGTTCGTTGTGTCACTGTGGTGCCAACAGCTGATAAAATTGCTCCTGCAGATGCAGTACAGTGCGCCAGAGCCATATGTCGAACACAAAGGTAGTGCCACGTGGGCATCTGGAGCCGGCCTTCTCACGACCGTACATTATCGTGCCCACCGCTCCAGCAGCCAGGTACAGCGGCGACTTTCCTGCCAAGGGTTTGTGCAGTGACGCAGAAGGAACATCCAACTTCTCGTAGACCTATTACACGACCTTGCTGAAACTCAGAGGTGCTGACAATGGTATCATTGTCACCTCAAAGGCATTCTTGCCTAACGTCACTTCACTATGTTCAGTCTTAAAAACGAATGCTCACGACCGTTACAGCGAACATTTAAAGCATACCTGAGCTACATTCTCGTAGTAGCTCTACCAGCACCACTCTTATGGGACTGGCGGGAAATGTAATTAGACATTGTCTTTCAAATGTAGAAACATGCCAACCGACAACCGTTTATGTCACAAGACTCTTTCATGGTGTTGTGATTTTTTTTTGTCAGTGTGTATCTACTCTCTCCGTATCCTTCGTAGCAGACTGTCCAACAGTGTCTTGCTGCCTGCAGACCGCATGGCGAGGGATGAGCTTTCATTGATTTCGCTTGTTCTTCTCAGGTACTCTACGTCACTTCACACTTTCGTGAATGGGACGTGTGATCGTAGAGTTACCGGGCTTCGTTCTCATTTGCAGTCTGTTCTACTAGCCAAGCTCCTGTTTGATATGGCTAACTACAGTTAACCCTTGATTTTTCTGAGATAACATAGCTAGAAAGTTTAGAGCCTCAAAGTCCTTACTTTGTTATGCTGCAAACAAACTTACGCCTTAATTCCTGTCTACTATTCCTTGATGCACCTTCACCTGTTGGTCAAACCCATAAAACACTGTCAGATGTGCCGAAATGGGAGCAGTCAGAGCTAGTCGTTTCCGTACTACTTATTCTGTTAGGATATGTAGTCCTTTTCTTGGATCAAAAAGTATTACGTGTAGCCGTTTCTTTACATCAGGAAGATAATGAAACATTCTTCTTCCTGCATCAGAGGAATTCCATATCTGCTGCCACGCTGTAAATAGTAAATTATTTACTATTAATAGATTTGTTCCTGGCTCTCCAAAATATTGCGTTGTCTTTCCTTTACCAAATACACTCCTGGAAATTGGAATAAGAACACCGTGAATTCATTGTCCCAGGAAGGGGAAACTTTATTTACACATTCCTGGGGTCAGATACATCACATGATCACACTGACAGAACCACAGGCTCATAGACACAGGCAACAGAGCATGCACAATGTCGGCACTAGTACAGTGTATATCGACCTTTCGCAGCAATGCAGGCTGCTATTCTCCCATGGAGACGATCGTAGAGATGCTGGATGTAGTCCTGTGGAACGGCTTGCCATGCCATTTCCACCTGGCGCCTCAGTTGGACCAGCGTTCGTGCTGGACGTGCAGACCGCGTGAGACGACGCTTCATCCAGTCCCAAACATACTCAATGGGAGACAGATCCGGAGATTTTTCTGGCCAGGGTAGTTGACTTACACCTTCTAGAGCACGTTGGGTGGCACGCGATACTTGCGGACGTGCATTGTCCTGTTGGAACAGCAAGTTCCCTTGTGGTCTAGGAATGGTAGAACGATGGGTTCGATGACGGTTTGGTTGCACCGTGCACTATTCAGTGTCCCCTCGACGATCACCAGAGGTGTACGGCCAGTGTAGGAGATCGCTCCTCACACCATGATGCCGGGTGTTGGCCCTGTGTGCCTCGGTCGTATGCAGTCCTGATTGTGGCGCTCACCTACACGGCGCCAAACACGCATACGACCTACATTGGCACCAAGGCAGATGCGACTCTCATCGCTGAAGACGACACGTCTCCATTCGTCCCTCCATTCACGCCTGTCGCGTCACCACTGGAGGCGGGCTGCACGATGTTGGGGCGTGAGCGGAAGACGACCTAACGGTGTGCGGGACCGTAGCCCAGCTTCATGGAGACGGTTGCGAATGGTCCTCGCCTATACCCCAGGAGCAACAGTGTCCCTAATTTGCTGGGAAGTGGCGGTGCGGTCCCCTACGGCACTGCGTAGAATCCTACGGTCTTGGAGTGCATCTGTGCGTCGCTGCGGTCCGGTCCCAGGTCGACGGGCAGGTGCACCTTCCGCCGACCACTGGCGACAACATCGATGTACTACGGAGACCTCACGCCCCACGTGTTGAGCAATTCGGCGGTAAGTCCACCCGGCCTCCTGCATGCCCACTATACGCCCTCGCTCAAAGTCCGTCAACTGCACATACGGTTCACGTCCACGCTGTCGCGGCATGCTACCAGTGTTAAAGACAGCGATGGAGCTCCATATGCCACGGCAAATTGGCTGACACTGACGGAGGCGGTGCACAAATGCTGCGCAGCTAGCGCCATTCGACGGCCAACACCGCGGTCCCTGGTGTGTCCGCTGTGGCGTGCGTGTGATCATTTCTTGTACAGCCCTCTCGCAGTGTCCAGAGCAAGTATGGTGGGTCTGACACACCGGTGTCAATGTGTTCTTTTTTCCATTTCCAGGAGTGTAGATGGCAGCTTATTTTCTTTAAAGGTCCAACGACGTACTCAGATTGATACACCTAAGACTTCTATAGAAGTGTTCTGAAGTCCCGACAACAGCGTAGCAGAATTCCAAACTGTACTTTTCTTAATGTAGCAGCATGTTTCACCACCATTAATGTGTTCACTCAAACACTGCCACCACAACCGAAAATTGCAGTTAATATAGCCTCTGTGTATAGCCTGATTATTTTCAGGAATAATTTAGACGTTTGCGCCATCATACAGCTACCTTCCTTTATGTATTTTTTGTGTGTACTTAGAATATTTCTCTTTCATCTACGTACAGATCTAAATACCTGTTAACAGTATGTCTTTGAATTATAGCCGGATTTATTTTAATCAGTGGGGTCCCTAATAAATCTTCCTTTAAGAAACATGTGTCTAGATTTTTGTGGTGCCACCATGAGTGACCCCTCATGAGTCATAGACTTTGCCGTGGCGGGAGGAGTGGGTGGGAGGGGTTGGAGGGGGGGGGGGAGGAAGGGGGACGGGCGGCGGCTTGCGGAAATGTGTGAAGAAGCCTGGCTAATCCATGTTTCCTGAATAGGGACAGCGGCCATTTGGAAAGGCGATGGGGTAACATTGTGGATGGCTGACTCATCTAGCTTTGTAATATTATTAGCCACCATGGCCTTTACATGCTGTACGTCGATCGGCTCAGAGCAAGTGGAAAATACTTCATTTATGTTTGCCGAAGGCATGCTGCCCTACAGTATTGTTATGATATCCTCTTGGATAAAATATTTCATTAGAAAAGGTAGTGCCAAATTCTGATCTCCCGGAAAAATAAAACTGGGAGTGTGCAAGTTGGAGTGTGTAGTATTAGATCCCTTAATCATGTAGCTAGACCAGACAGTTTGATATAAGAAATGGATAGACTAAAGTTACTGTAAGAATTAGTGAGTTGCGATGGCAGATAGAACAGAACTCTTCCTCGCCTGAGTACAGGGTAGTGAATACAAAATGAAACGGGGGTATTGCAGGAGCAGATCAGATGATGATTACGACAATAATAAATCACTTAAGCTTCTGTGAACAGCGTAGTGAATGCAGTATCGCAATCAGGACAGATACAAAACCAATAAATTTATGGAACAAATTGATTAAAATAAGGGGCCGATAAATCAGACACATCCTGAGGTGTAAAGGAAACGTCAATCTGGTAATGTAGCGAACTGCAGAGGAGAGAGCGGGAGGGTTAAAAACTGCAAAGAAAAAGATTTGTGTTTAACATCGCGTTGAAATCTAAGTTATTAGAGACAGAGCACAAACTCGGATTGTGTCAGAGACGGAGTAGGAAATCGGCCGAGCCCTCTCAGAGGGACAATCCCGGCATTTGCCACGAGTGACTTAAGAAGAAAACATAAGACCAAATTATGGATGGCCGCATGCTGATTTGAACCGTCGTCCTCCCCGAATACGAGTCCAATGTGCTAACCACTGCACCACCTCATTGGGTGTAAAAACTTGTCCAGTTTGAGAAGCCCTTTCTCTTGAATAAATCAACAATTTAAAAAAATATCTGTTTGTCTGTGCATGTCCATCACGTCTACCGATTCCCGCACATTAGGATCGTTCCTTCGTGGTACGTCGTTTTTTTTTTTTTTTGGTCTTTGAGTATATAATGATAAATGTTTCTGAGTTATTAGTTAGCTTATGCTATCCTTCATTCCTTAGAATACTAAGGGAGAAGGACTGCTTTGGAGTATGTGCAGTTGTTTACTGGATTACTGTAGAGACTAATACACGACACTATCAAGTCCTATATCAACAGTTACCAAACGTATTACGAAAGGATGTCTTCAAGCATCTCCTTGCGGTCTGTAATTCAGACACATTATGTGGTCAAAAGTATCCGGATACCCCCCAGAACATACGTTTTTCATATTAGGTGCATTGTGATGCCACCTACTGCCGGGTACATCGGCCTCAGTGGTCATTAGGCATCGTGAGAAAGCACACTGGCTCGCTCTGCGCAACTCACGGACTTCGAAAGTGGTCAGGTAATTGGGTGTCACTTTTGTCAAAAGCCTTTACGGGAGATTTCCACATTCCTAAACAACAGTAGGTCCACTATTTCCGATGTTATAGTGATTTGAAAAGTGGAAGAGACACCTACACCACTAAAGCATAAAGGCCGACCTCGTCTGTTACTAACAGAGACCGCCGATAGTTGAAGAGGGTCATTATGTGTAATAGGCAGACATCTACGCAGACCATCACACAGGAATTCCAAACAGCATCAGGATCCACTGCAAGTATTGTGACAGTTAGGGGGGAGGTGGCAAAACTTGGATTTCATAGTCGAGTGGCTGCTCATAAGCCACACATCACGCCAGTAAATGCCAAACGACGCCTCGCCTGGTGTAAGGAGCTTAAACATAGAACGATTGAACAGTGGAAAAAGGTTGTGTGGAGTGACGAATCACGGTGCACAAAGTGGCGATCTGATGGCAGGATGTGGGTTTGGCGAACATCATCTACCAGCGTGTGTAGTGCCAACAGGCCAACAGTAAAATTCGGAGGCTGTGGTGTTAGGGTGTGGTTGTTTCATGGAGGGGGCTTGCATCCCTTGTTGTTTTGCGTGGCACTACCACAGCACAGGTCTAAATTGATGTTTTAACCACCTTCTTGCTTCCCACTGTTGAAGAGCAATTCGGGAATGGCGACTGCATCTGTCAACACGATCGAGCACCTGTTCATAATTCACGGCTTGTGGCTGAGTGATTACACGACAATAACATCCCTGTAACGGACTGGCCTGTACAGTGTCCTGAACTGAATGCTATAGAACACCTCTGGGATGTTTTTGAATGCTGACTACGTTCCAGGCCTCACCGGAAGCTGTCATCAAGGCTAAGGATGGCCCGACACAATATTGAATTCGAGTATTACCTATGGTGGACGCCGCGAACTTGTAAGTCATTTTTAGCCAGGTGTGCAGATACTTTTGAACACATACTGTATGTTAGTAGAACTTTTATGGATAGACTGGGGAACAATGAGGAATTGTTAGGAGTTGTAGCTTCCTCTGAGGGCCTATTATTCCAAGTGCATGTAAGTCGACATTCGCTACAAAATATCCCGGGTTCTATTCCCGGCTGGGTCAGGGATTTTCTCCCCCTCGTGATGACTGGGTGTTGTGTGGTGTCCTTAGGTTAGTTAGGTTTAAGTAGTTCTAAGTTCTAGGGGACTGATGACCAAAGCTGTTAAATCCCATAGTGCTCAGAGACATTTTTTCGCTACAAAATAATTGCAGAAAACTCCTCCAAATCTGGCGTGAGTGGTGCTGAAGGTTCGACTCAGGGACGTTGTTGTTGTTGTTGTTTTTATTGTTGATAACTCCAAAGACTGCTTTTATGCAGTTCTCCGAAGTCCTCTGTAGTGTCCAAGCTTCATCATCAAATAACTATAGCAACCTACACACCTGGTCACTGTATTCTTTCCTTGGTCTTCCTCTCGCTTGTCAGCGGCTTTAATTCGAAGCGAGATTTGTCAACGAAGACTAATCTGCTCCAATCAATGAGACTCCAGGCCAAAGACGTATCTGTAGATGCCCTGGACAGCGGTGGGATAGCAGCCTGAATGTCACCGGCCATGTGGCCTGACAAGCAGCAGTGGTTTTCTAGGTTGTCATTTCATTTCATAGCAGGGCCGTTTGGTTGTCATCCGCCACACCATTACAGCACAGAGGTACGTCGACGATATTCTGCACCCCATTTTGTTGCCGTTCATGGCGACGTCATTTTGGATCTACATTTCAGCAAGAGAATGCCCGCCCACAGACGGTGAGTTGGTCAGCAACGTCCCCAGATCTTGAAACGTTTGGATCATTACGGAGAAGACTCTCTAATCATCTCGAGATTCTGACACTCTAACGCGTCTGGACGGAGTTTGGCGCGATATCCCTCAGGAGGACACCCAACAACTGTTCCAATCAATATGCCGAATAACTGCCTGCACAAGGACTAGAGGTGGAACAGCCCGTTACTGACTTGCTCAGTTTGTGGAGATCTTTCTCTTGAATAAATTATCCAGGTTCTCTGAAACTGTAACCATTTGGGGGTCTGTATATGTATATCACATCAACCTATTTTCGTCGCATGCGGATAATTCCTCCGTGGGTCTTCTTTTTAGTCTGAGTGTATCTGCTATGCTATTTGTGTCTGCAGTGTATACTAATTTCCTCGTTTCACTAACTGTGTGATCAGACTTTAGCGAGGAGATTGATATCGATGCTGGTGAGCTTCCCGTAAACTACACACTTGCACGTTATAAAACGTCAGTTTGTGCCATTGTATGCGGTCGTCAACACTTTCCTGGTAAGTACCAATGGTTACTGCGGGCGCAGCACCAACTCATTAAAGCAGTTCCCTCCAGTTTCTGTAATGAGTGCAGCCGGTCGTGGTGGCCGAGCGGTTCTAGGCGCTTCAGTCCGGACCCGCGCTGCTGCTACGGTCGCAGGTTCGAATCCTGCCTCGGGCATGGCTGTGCGTCATGTCCTTAGGTTAGTTAGGTTTATTCAGTTCTAAGTCTAGGGGACTGATGACCTCAGATGTTAAGTCCCATAGTGCTTAGAGCCATTTGAACCATTTTTTTGTAATGAGTGCCAATCAATACAGCATACACAAGTTCTATAAAGAGCTTAGTTCCCATTCGTCTCACACACAACATTCTATCACAGCGTGTGTTGTCTTTTCACACATTTTAAGGAATAACAAGGACAGAAGCGAAGACAGGTTATTATGTTTAAGTTTGCATTTTCCGAATAGTATTAAATAACATTGTGGAGACCACTTAGTATAGCGACAGAGCATTTGTACATAATTTTACAACAAGTTATAGAAACTGACTCTAATTGCGACACGCTACGAACTATTGTATAAAAAAATGTCATTTTGTAGATAAGGTGGATACTTGAGTTACGTTATTGTGCGATATGTAGCAACATTGTAACAGAAACACAATTTCATTGGTATCCACATAATTGCTCTTTTCTAGCCTGAGAAATGCATACACGTGTGTTGGCGTATACGTATAAACCTTAAATAAGTCAAATGAACTAAGAATATAATCCAGATAATTGTCTTTTATCTGTTTTTGGTAGGATTTACAAACACAAACTCAACTTGCTGTCACAAAGAGGGCGCGACCTAACCACAAAAGTTGCCAAGTCAGTGCTGCTTATCTCAAAGCAGAACTCAACGTTAAGCAGTCTTGCATGAGCCGGCACTTCCGCCGACCTTGGCACCGAGATGCCTGGACGCTTCTCGTGAGAAAGTGCTGTAGTGATGACGTCACCGAATGTTGTCTCTGCCGAGGTCAGCCAATGCGAGATAAATGCAGCGGAAAGGAGCACTTGCATTCAGACGACATCACATTGCCCTGAAGGCGGCGCCGACGTCCGTGGCTGAGGCCTACATCAGGGTCAGCACACGTTTGCAGTGTCGTTGCTGATCAGGACTACAGGCTGACAGGTGAACGTCGCTACTTAATACGTTATGCTCTCCACATTCTTTATCGTATATTAATCTTAATGTACATGCTTGAAGAACGTTCGTATAAAAGTTCACGCCGGATGGAAGTGGCGATTAACGCTCTTGTTGGACACCTTTTTGACGATCTTCTTTTCGACCATATCATTTCTAACACAGAAACCATCATCATGGATGGTTGAATACAGACCGCGCCCTCTATATTAATGGTTCCCAACCTGGGGGTAATTACCCCCGAGGGTAAAATGAAATTTTCTGAGGAGTAAAAAGTAAACGATTCGATTGTGTTTTAGTCATGCAACTAAACTATTTTCAAAAGATCATTACTAGAGCCAAAATTACGTAAGACTCTTATACTGATTATATAAGTTACCAGTAATTACTTTTTCTCAATTAGTAGCATTAATGCAGTGGAGGTTACAGGTTTCTCACATAGTCCATCCACTACACACATTGTTGTGCTTTGTGCTCTACATCACTCCTTTTGATTGACAGGTCCTTAACCTATTATTTCCCTAACACCTCTTCCTCCTCCTCCCCAATCACTCAGGGAACTCCCATTACTGATAAAAGTACACTTTTGATATTAATTTCATTGACTAATTAATTAAATCAATCAGTTAATTATATCTACCCTCTGCAAATTCAGTTGTTCGCGTTCTGGGTGGTAGTGAGTTTGAGGGGAATGCTACTTTGTGACTGGATGGTGGGGCTTTGGGAGGTGGTGGGAGACTGGAAAGCTAATGCATGAGAGATTTGTTTTTGTACAAGGTTGGGAGGATAATTGCGGTCTGTGAAGGCTTCAGTGAGACCTTCGGTATATTTCAAGGGGGACCACTCGTCAATGCAGATGTGACGATCGCGGGTGGCTAGGGTGCATGGAAGGGACAGCTGTCACGTGGCAGCTGTCGAAGTGGTTAGCAGGTTTGATATGGATGGAGGGAATGATGTAGCCATCTTTGAGGTGGAGGTCAACATTTAGGAAGGGCGCTTGTTGGTTTGAGTAGGATCAGGTGAAACAAATGGGGGTGAAGTTGTTGAGGTTCTGGAGGAATTAAGAGAAGGTGTCCTCACCATAGATGCAGATCACAAAGATGACGTCAGTGAATCTGAACCAGATGAGGGGTTTAGGATTCTGCGTTTTTAGGAAGGATTTCTCTAGATGGTCCATGAATAGGTTGGCGTAGGATGGTGCCATACTGGTACCCATAGCTGTACCCCACATTTGTTTGTTTGTAATGCCTTCAAAGGAGAAGTAACTGTGGGTGAGGATATAGTTGGTCATAGCGACAAGGAAGGATGTTGTTGGTTTGGAATCCGATGGGTGTTGAGAAAGGTAGTGTTCAATAGTGGTGAGGCCATAGGCTTTAGGAAAGTGAGTATAAAGTGATCAGCCGTGTGCTATGTGGTAAAGGGATAGGAATTGTGAAGGGTTGGTGGAGGAAATGGTTGGTATCTTTTATATAGGAGGGTAGTTTCCAGGTAATAGGTTGAAGGTATTGGTCTGCAAGAGCAGAGATTCTCTCAGTGGGGCCACAGTAACTGGACACAAAAGAGCATCCTGGAAGCATGTACAGGAAGTAGGAGTGCAGGAATGGTAGGGTTGAGTAGAGAGATGGACTCTAGAGAGAGGTTGTGGGATGGGCGTAAGGATTTGAGTAGCGACTGGAGATCCTGCTGGATTTCTGGAATGGGGTCACTGTGTCGAGGATTGTAGGTGGAAATATCTGACATCTGGCGGAGTCCATCTGCTAGGTAATTCTTGCAGTTCAAAACAACAGTGGTGAGGCCTTTGTCTACAGGTAGAATTATAAGGTCAGGATCAGGTTTTAGATGGTGGACTGCAGTTCTTTCTGTGGATGTTAGGTTAGTTTGCATGTTGAAGGATTTGGAGAATGACGGCGCGGCAAGGTTCGGAGTCCATATATCTACTCACCCCTGCTAGTCCCCACACTCTTACCTGCTACATGTTTCATAAAGTCCATAAACCTAACGACCCAGATTGCCCCATTGTGGCTGGTTACTGTGCCCCCACTGAGAGAATCTCTGCTCTTGTAGACCAACATGTTCGACCTATTACCTAGAACCTACTCTACTATGTAAAAGATACCAACCACTTCCACTACCTACTCTTCACAATTCCTGTCCCTTTACCACCTGGGGCCCTGCTCGTCAATATTGATGCCACCACCATTTACACTACCATTGCTAATACCCGTGGCCTTACAACTATTGAGCACTACCTCTCCCAAAATCTGATGAATTCTATACCAACAACATCCTTCCTAGTCACCATGACCCACTATATCCTCACTCACAATTACTTCTCCTTTGGAGACATTACTGACAATTAAATCTGGGGTACAGCTATGGGTACGTGCATGGAACCATCCTATGCCAACTTATTCATGAGTCTTCTAAAGGAATCGTTCCTAGAAACCCAGAATCCTGAACCTCTCACCTAGTTCAGATTCATTGATGACATCTTTGTCATCTGCATCTATGATGAAGACACTCTATCTATACTTGTACAGAACCTCTTCAACTTCATCCACATTTGTTTCACCTGGTCCTGCTCAACCCAACAAGCCACCTTCCTAGACGTTGATCTCTACCTTAAAGATGGCTACATCAGTACCCCTGTCTATATCAAACCTACTAACAACCAGCAATAACTCCACATCTACAACTGCCACCCATTCCATACCAAGATGTCCCTTCCTTACAGCCTAGTCACCTGTTGTCATCACATCTGCAGTGGTGGTGAAATACACTAAAAGTCTCAATGAAGACTTCATAGACCGTAATTATCCTCCCAACCTTGTACAAAAACAAATTTCCCATGCCTTAGCTTTCCAATCTCCCACCAACTCTCAAAGTCTCACTGTCCAGTCACAAAGGAGTGTTCCCCTCTGACTCAGTACCATCCAGAACTGGAGCAATTGAATTACATGGTTCTCCAGGGTTTCGACTACCTTTTATCGTGCCCTGAAATGATAAATGTCCTGCCCACTATCCTTCACATCCCTCCCACAGTGGTATTCCGCTGTCCACCAAACCTACACAATATACTGGTCCATCCTTACACATCCACTGGTCCCAAGCCCTGACCCCATGGTTCACACCCCTGTGATAGACATAGATGCAAAACTGCCGCATACATCCTCGAGCCGCCACCTGTGCCAGTCCAGTCACAAACATCAACCATTCCATCAAAGGTAGAGGTACCTGTGAAACCTGTCATGTGATCTATAAGCTAAGCTGCAACCACTATGTTGCATTCTATGTGGGCATGACAACCAACAAGCTATCTGTCCTCATGAATGGCCACCAACAAACTGTGGCCAAGAAAAAAGGGTGTCCCACCCTGTTGCAGAAAACACTGCGAAACATGACATTCTTCATTTCACGGCCTGTGCCATATGGATCCTCCCCACCAAAACCAGCTTCTCTGAATTGTGCAGGTGGGAACTCTCCCTGCAATACATCTTATGTTTTCGTTTTGCTCCTTACCTCAACCTTCGTTAGCCACACTGTGTTCACCCATCCAGCCCCTTCCCTGTTGCCATTCCAGCACTACATAGCCATCATTCCACTATCACACTCAGTCTTTTTACTTCTCTCGTTTTCCGCTACTTCCCCCCCCCCCCCCCCACTCCCCCCGTCACCCATGCCCACTGTCTTATCTGCAGAACTTCACAGTTTGCCACCTCCACCATACTATCCCTCCCCCTCCCCACCTCAGCCTCGTCCTTATTGACACCATGTCACCACGCCCATCATGCAATGGTGCTGATGCTTGCAGTGTGGTTTCAATTGCCTGTTGCCTGACACTGCGGCCATGTATGTGAGTCACTTTTGCGTATGTGTTTGTGTATGTATGTGTGTGTGTGTGTGTGTGTGTGTGTGTGTGTGTGTGTGTGTGTTGTATGTGTCTATGTCTGTTGATGATGAAGGCCTTAATGACCGAAAGCTTTATTTATTTGTGACAGTAGTTTTGTTGTACCTATCTGCGACTCAGCATCTCCATTATATGGTGAGTAGCAACTTTCCTTTTCAAAATATTGTTACATCCATTCTGGATTTTCCATTGGTTGTTTATTTATAGAATTTACGGGATACGAGAAGGTGTATGGAATATAGTTTATCAGTCAGGAAATCGATCGCTATATGCAATATTTAAACGATTGCAGCGCTTTTTTTTTTAGTCTGATCGTGCTTGGAAACGCTGAGCAGGCTTAGTTTATATTTGCGTCCAAAATGAGGGATGTTAAGGTTCATATTATTTACTCTCCTCACTTTTCGAAGGACACTGGTGTCTAAGCACAGACAGGAAAATGAGAACAAATATATACCTAAAAGTTCACCACATATTTCGAAACCCATCGTCACTTTTCACGTATGACAAATTGCTGAAACTATTTTGTGTGGATCAAGAAACATACAGAAGTCATATTGCACTCACAGTTAAATGCTGCAAAAGTCGTCTACACATCATGAATGGAATGAAGTGCGATGCAGCAACCGCCGTTTGATGTATCCCGTGTGTGTGTCTACCGCTAGTGCGCCGCAACGAAGATCAGCACCAGCCAATGTAATGTTTACAGATCACGTTACTAAATAACACAGACCACGGACCACATATCAGCCTCCTTTATATTCGCAGGCCCCAAAGTCGAAACACTCGCTCTCTCTCTGCCTCTCCTCCTGTGACATGTCACCGCCAGGCCTGCACGCCGCGTCGACCGCCGTCCGACCGAGCGGCAAACGAAACAGCGTTTAGCCGGTAAACACCTGCTGAATACCGACGCATGCGAGGTGCCTTCCAAAGCAAATTCCTGACTGACAACGGATTCCGCCATGGGCTCTAAGCTTCTGTCTGTGCTGCAGATAAAGTCCTCACGACAATGAAGTCAATTATATAGCACACAATATGCTGTTTATTTACAAAATTTAATTTTCTGGGGCTGGATCTCACTTTTATGTGGTGAAAAAGCTCGCACCCATCAGCTACTTGTCCTAATTACGTAGATACAATGTGGCAGATTGAAGGAGTTTCCTTATTGGATAATTTTCCTGTGTGTGCTCACTTTGACATGCAGTGATCGACTGAGCTACTTCTCAGTGCCATCACCAGAGGACGTTTCACCCCCTACTCCTCGCCAATCCCTCCCTACCACTCCTAAAAAAAGTTGGTAAGAAAAAGACGCACTTTGTCCTGGAGAAGAAGGATCTCACAACACGAAATTCAAATCAAAGTATCGATACACGTTCTTTATTTAATCACTTTGGAAGAGACGGGCAGACGTCGTCACTGCACCCCCAGTCCTTGCTTCCCATGACATAATAACTGTAATCACAAGGGAATGAAATGAAGTGCGATATAGTAGCCCTTGTTTTAGCACACCTGAGTGTGTTTCTGTCGTCAGGGTGCCGCCACGAATGTCAAGGCAGCGAAATATTCTAATTACAGACCATGTTGCTAAATACCACCTACCAGGGACTTGATATCAGCTTCCTTTGATCTCGTGGCCCCCAAACAAATCATCAAGTGGCAGCATTCTGTTCATCGGGAAATTCCAGCCTGGCTTTCTGTCTCTGTCGGTCGCCAGAAGCCACTCCATTGTTGTCTGTGTGAACTAGTGTCTCCAGACTCGAAGCTGAGGTAATCATTTCACCTTAGAATACTGTATTCCTGCTGCCTAATGCTGGAGGCAAAGGGAAAGCTGACGCAATTTCGATATAAAAAATGGGGAGAAATAATTCATTTGCACTAAACTGTTAAATTAATTGTTTGAAAATTTACAGGAGTCGAATAGATCGCTTAAAACACTCACATCCACCTTACAATGATCCTTCTTCATAATAAAACATATTTTCAGCATTTGAGTATCACACGCAAACATTATCAAGTAAAGACATTTCCGTCACAAATAGATCGTAGCGCTGAGTGACTCCGAGGTGCTGTGCGTCTCCTCTCCTCCACAACGGTTCCACTAAACGTATCTGCTGCAAAAACAGAAAAGAACAAAATCCTGACTATCATACAAGCTAACGATCATGAGGCGCGCGCCTCGAGCCCACTGCATGGTAGCCCATATATGCACTGCCTGGGAGAGACACCCACACCTCCACCAGCCATGCCTGCCGGCACCGAAAGCACGCGTGCACGTAATATAACTATCAGAAACAATAAATTCATCAATCGGGAAATTGACGCCGCGACTGCGTTTTTAAAGGTACTATACACTCCCAAATTATTCTCTCCGCTAAATTCGCAAGGGGTGGCAATTGCCTTGCCGTAGTGGATATACCGGTTCGCGTGAGGTCACAGAAGTTAAGCGCTGTCGAGTGTGGTCCGCACTTGGATGGGTGACCATCCAGGCCGCAATGCGCTGCTGCAATTTTTCTGGGTTCACTCAGCCTCGTGATGCGAACTGAAGAGCTACTCTACCGAATAGTAGCGGCTTCTTTCAAGAATACCATCATAATGACTGGGAGAGCGGTGTGCTGACCCCACACCCCTGCTATCCGCATCCTACTCTGAGGATGACACGGCGGTCGGATGGTCCCGGTAGGCCACTATTGGCCTGACGACGGAGCGTTTTTTTTTTTTGTACATTTGGAAGGGGGAAGACGGTGCTACTGCGTGATAAAATAGAGACAACAAAAAATTTATCATTGGAGGGCAGCGTGGAGGGTAAAAATCGTAGAGGGAGACGGAGAGATGAGTACACTAAGCAGATTCAGAAGGATGTAGGTTGCAGTAGGTACTGGGAAATGAAGCAGCTTGCACAGGATAGAGTAGCATGGAGAGCTGCATCAAACCAGTCTCAGGACTGAAGACAACAACAACAAACAACAACAAATACCACTGCAATACAGAGACCAATCCGATGAATCGAAAAGCACGAAACAAGACGCACTTAAACCATGATCCAGTCTGTAGCAAAAAGCTGTCAGAGTTAGATGTCGGAGACAGGTGCAAACACTCGCATATCCACCCCACCCTCCTGTCCTGAGATCCATAGGCAGTGCTCCTGTCCCCACGTACATTGCCAGCGCGAACGAAAAGAGATCAGTGAAAATTTCCGCCTTAGCCGCACTCGCTGTCGTGGTCGCGCATGTACGTCAGAGTGTACCACTCCCAGCTATGGAGGGCATCCTGTAATGGCTGGAGTGGGAGGAATTCGGATGTTATCAATACGCCCAGCCCAAAGTTCATCATTTTGAATTTTCTCTCGCGCAACACACGCCCGTCCTCTTCTGTCCCTCTCACCCAGCACACTGGTCACTTCGCCAGCCATCGCTGGCGCGGTCAAGATTAGACAGGTAGGCACATTCTTTGTTTGCGTCCAAGGCTGAGCTAGCCGCTACTTCCGGTTGCCAACTACTTGTGATCGCCCTTGCGGTGCACTGCGAAACAAGCAGCTGCAGCTTGGACGTGTGCAGTCCTTCTAAACAATTGCACCCTGACATACGCCCACCAGTTTAAAAAATCTACTTTACCCAATCCGAGGCCACGATGTTGTTGACCATACATCTCGAATTTCTCACGCGAAATGTAAATTCCTCAAGTTTATACCCTTTATTTTCGAAGATAGTGTAATCGAACAACACACGCGTTTTCACGTCCCTGAAGTATCGTTAATTGTTATGAAAATCCCGTACAGGGCTATAGCGTAGGTCATATTCCCTTTCTTTCATTAGGTAGAAAAATTTCTTTCCTTATTCGTCACGTCATACAGGACAGGACTAGAATATTAAACTCAGTTTTGGCTCATGACGGATTGCTAAGATCAACCACTGTCACAGGATGTCTCATCACATACTTAATCTCTTGAGGTAACAGCTATGTATCACTTTATAAATTCGGTAACACATTTGATTTTATAGGAGGATGATTGAAATATCGTCAAAACATATAGTGGCAACGAGAAAAGCAGCAAGCGAAAAATCATGTCCTTGGTACCCCACCCACACCTACACCCGCCAGGACGAATGTCACTGATATCAAATCGAGAGGCTAATGAATTAAATTGATCATGAGAGCCACTTTGCATGACAAGTAACTTTTCTTTTTCAGTAGTCGGATTACTCTCACCAGACAGCTCAAATGAGAATCCCTGGATGGAAGACGATGGGCTTTTCGAGGAACACTATTGTGAACCGGCATTTAAAGCTGACCATAGAAAGCTTCTACAACCGTCAACATGCATTGCGCTTAAGGACCGTGTTATTAAGAACACGACCACAATATTACCCTGCATGGAAAGCGGTCTTGGTTCTACAGGCACACGCAAGAGTCACTGATAGTGTCGCGCCATCTGATAGAAATGGTGTATGCAACTTCGAATAAAGTCTTTCCATTGAACCCTACACCTGCAATGGATCCTATGCAACCACTAGTGAATCACATTCGTGGCACTCTCATATCGCGAAACGAGTCACCTTTCTTGAAACTATCTGCTACAGCAAAACTACAACGTGGTTTTAGACACTGTCTCTGCATCTTAGAACCGTTCCTTAGTCTCTGCCGCGGCCTCGTTACAGCTTCGTCCATGTGATCATCCCAATCTAAGTCGGAACTGAATGGAAGTGGAAAAGCGCTATATCCACCACCTTCTGCAACCCGTGTAGAAACAGGTTGAGCTGAGTTAATCCAACAGGATGGTGTTTTGATCACTCGGTGGAAATGGGAACGTGATACTATAGTTCGGCCAACAAAGCTGACCACGAAAGGATTCTACCGCTGTCAACATACATCATGCGTAAGGACCGCGCTATTAAAAACGACTATGTTACCGTCACCCTGCATAAAAAGTGGTCTCGGTTCTACAGGTACACATAAGAGTCGCTGGCAATGTTACGCTTTCTGGTAGAAATGCTGTATGCAATATGGAATAAAGTCTTTCCATTCAACCATATTCGTGCGTTGGATGCTATGGAGATATCTTTTACTGATTACAGCCACTAGTGCATCATATTCGTGGCACTCTCATATCTCGAAACGATTCTCCTTTCTCTGACCTATCTGCTACAGTAAAATTCCAACCTGGTTTTAAATAGTCGCTATACAACTTGTAACTGCTCCTCAGTCTCTGCCACGCCATCGCTGCAGCTTTGCGCATGCGACCGTTCGAATTTAAATCGGAACTGAGAAGACGTCGGAGAGCGCTATACCTCCCACCTTCTGCAGGCCATGTAGTTACAAAGTGAGCTGAGTTAATGTGACAGGACCGTGTTTTGACCACCCGGTGGACATGGGAACACCCGTGTACGATGTCTAAGCTCAGCGCCAAACATGCAGAGGTAGTATAAAAGACAGTACAAACAGTTACGGTGGTGTTTCTTGTCGGGAAAATTAGGAAGACTCCACATCATACAGGTACTGCATTCCGAAGCAGATTTGCATCCCTCAGGGTCCATTCACATCTATAGTTATTCTGTATCGTCCAACAGAGAAAAATTACGATCTATGAAAGCTGTGCTAATTTCTACCAGCAGAGAACTGGATAAAATTTTTATACTGAACCTCTCTCTTCTGATGTATTAGAAACAAATACTGTGTGCATACTGGCACCGAGCGTATATGGTGATCCTATTAAATATACAGGCACTGATCCACTGAAGCAGGTGGCCAGGGATCAAGTCCCTTGCACAGACCAACGTAAAGTTCCATCGCCTGTGCTGTAGGAGGCCCACACTCCACAGACCAACAGTAGCAAAAGAGTGATTCCCATTCTGTAGTTTGATACTTTGTTTCTTTCTGCTGTAACACGCTTTGTACACTGCCATACTTTTTGTTTTCTCCGCCACGACTTCGAAATCTGTGTCAGGTTCTGAACTGACATTAACATGCTTTGATCCATTACCTTTCATAGAAAACTAGAGTCGCACAGTGAAAATCATGGTGCTGCTGCTACCTCAACACACGCATCTGATGATTCCAAATAAAAGACAGCCACAACATATGGAAACTGGTAGAGTTTTGGGGGGTTGCGGAGCATTTCCAAACAGCTGCCTGAAGGTGATTGATGGCCTCTACATTCAAACTTATCTTTCACAGTGACGGAACAGCTGATGGCTAAGAGTTCCGTTTCGATTTATACCTCGTTTTTCAGTCATGTACCAATCATTCTTTCAGTGTTAGGCATCCCCAGAAGGTGTTGCCCCTTCTCGAACACTCTTTCTCCATCTCAAAAAAAGCGATCTAAGTCAGTCATTATGTGGTAATCAACAGCATACCAGTGAATGATGGTATGAAAAAGACACCGTCGATGTACTGTAATAAACATCACAGTTGATAATGCGATCAATTTTAATAATTTTACCGTCATTTCAACAGCGACCAATGATGTGGCAGCATGCCTCCCAATATCTGTGTCATTGCTAAAATGTCCCTTCGCTACTTTGCGAATACTATTGCGAATGTGGGTAGATACCAGTGCAGTACGTCCATTCATTGTTAATTCTCGAACATATACATCAAGGTGTAACAGACAGTGATCCACACATTTCTAGCACTTGGAGCATAGTGCGTAATTTATGATCTTTCTGTATGTGCATGGGAGTCACACGGCATTCCCGCATTCTTAGAATAAAGTTAGAGACTGAAAGATCTCCTTGCATTGTCTTTGACCAATCCTTCCTCCATTACCGTCACCGATTTAATCTGTAGCTGACCAGAAGTGGATCGCTACATTGTGCGTCTCGTGAAGGAATAGAGCGAGCCAAGTCTGTAACTGCTGTTCCACATTCATCCAAGAGGACAATATTTCTCCACGTCGATGAGGTTAGCACCTCTTTTCGGTGTATAGGAGTAGATGTGAAAGTGTGGTGATATAATAGCAGACGGTTGAGAAAAAGAAGAAACGGGTAGTTTTGATGCATGACAGAGGTTCATGCGGACGGAGTTTGAAGCATTTTACGTAAATCAACAGTGCCGCCAATAATTCTAAGGCATTGCTCTAATATCTGGGGTCAGTACCAAGAAGGTATTGGTAAGAGAGAACATAAACACATCCACTTCTAAGGATACACAGTTCTACACGTAATACAGGCTATAATGTTAGGGCAGTGGGTTTTCCAACCCATTAGTCATGTGGGATGCACCGCTGTTAATGTTCCAATGTCAGAAATATATTTCCAGAGCACGATACACATTCTCCTTGCAGGTTTCTCTACGATAAACTATGATGAAAAACCGTAAAATTAAAAAAAAACTACTTCCTTAAAACACCTATTCTGTGTGATACATGCGCAATACAGCTTTCCAAAGGTGTATAGAACCCACTGTTCACAACCGATCATGTTTCAGAAATTATACTATGCTCGTATCAAACCTACATAAAATGATCTTCAGTGATGGAGAATACCTCGTATAAAGAAAGAGAGAAACACATAGCAGCGATGTTTGACGTGAAATTACACGTCATGCCGCCACTAACTCCATAAACAGGACATGAAGATTCGACTTTATGACGCAAGATGCGGCAGGGGAATCGATTACGTCGCATGAATCTTCGTTCGTCTAGAGGAATGTGTCGAAACACGATGCACATGTTTCATCACACATGACATGGAAGCTCTTTGATGACTGAGAGGTTTACTGTTAGCGATCGCAAATACACAGTGCTCTAAGTCACACATAGAACACGCAGTTGTATACGAGTCGAATGAAGGTGACGTCGCACAACTGATGCATCCCAACAGAACAACGGGAAAAAATGGTCAAATGACCTGCAGCAACATCTCCCTCTCTCTCTCTAGGATGTATCACCAGTCTACTATTAAGTCATAGCTCACTACAACCCCATCTCATGCGATCACTCCATCCACTCTGAATTATCCTTTAAGGAAGATGCAGATAAGTTTACAGGCAGTTGATTCTCTTTTTTCCAGGAAAGCATCAAAGTGAGCAGTGAACTTGCGTGTGTCACTATTACCTTAATAGGCATGCTGTAGAATGTTGCCTCGACGAAAAAAATTACTGTTTCCGTGGTTCCAGGTGCTTCCATGACAACATTTTCTGACATTCCTCTTGCCGCCGTATGTACACGAATTGTTCTGCATCAAGCAGAAGACGTGAAAGTACTTCCTCAATTTCCCCGTATTTCGACGCACTTTTCCCCAATTTATACTATTTTCCGTAATTTTTGTAATTTTATCAATTTTATGTCACTTCTACCCATGCGATCATGACATCAATTCTCATTCCCTAATCTAAAATTACTTGTAGTACAGCTGCCAACAGCTAGAGCAAATGCATTATTTTCTGGCTGGGCGACGTACTACACCAAGGTCCTCGAAAGCATCCAGTCACCTCCAACCAAATATTCTACAGTTGCTGTTTGGTCTTTTCTGTATGTCTGCATCTCGGAAGCCTCCCATGAACCTGTCTTCCCGCTGGTGAATCCAACTTCCAACACAGAACACATCTCCAAATGTAACACACGGTGCATCCACTTTCAAAGACTATCCTGGATGTAGTATACTGTGGATGTGCATCAGAATATCGTTCCGGATATTATGCACGGCGGATCAACCTTCAAACCTTATCCCGGACGTGGCATATTGTGGGTCTGCATCCCAACATCGCACCGTATATTACGCTTGGCCGATCCATAGTCTGAACGTAACTCAGGTCTACTCCGGGTCATGGGAGCCTTCTGCGACACAGACATACAGACAACAACAAAAGAAAAATGCACTGCAGCTGTAGAACATGTGGTTGGAGGTGCCTCGATGCATTCGAATACGCTGGCAGGGTACATGGGGACAGGGGGTTGGGTGTGGAGCACGGGACAGGAGTGCAAGTGTTTCCAGTTGTCTCCGACATCTAGCCCTGACAGCTTATTGCTAGAGACTGGCTCAGGGTTTAAGTGTGTCGTGTTTAGTGCTTTTCAATAAATCCGAGTGGACTCTGTCTTGCAGTTGTATGTGCTATTCTATCACTCAGTAGAAACTTCGTCCCTCCTTCCGAATGTAGCGGAAAGTACTTTTAAAAATGCAGTCGCGACGTCAAATTCCCAATTGATCAATTTATTGTTTTCGATAGTTGTAATGCGTGCATGGATGCGTTCGGTATGAATCTCTCTCTCCCAGCAAGTGCAGACGGGGGCTACCCTACAGTGGGCTCATGGCGCGCGCCTCGCGATCGCTAGCTTGTGTGAGGGTAAGGATTTTTTTCCCCACCAGATACGTTTAGCGGAAATATTGTGGTGGAGGAGGGCGCGTAGAAGACCTCGGATACATTTAGCGCAAATATCTTTACCCGATAATGTTTGGGCTTGATACACAAACGATGAAAATATGTTTTATTATGAAGAAGGATCATTGTAAGGTGGAAGTAAGTGCTTTAAGAGATCTATTAGACTCCTGTAAATTTTTAAACAATTAATTTAACAGTTTAGTGCAAATGGATTATTTCTCCCTATTTTTGATATCGAAATTGCGTCAGCTTTACCTTTGCCTCCAACATTAGGCAACAGGAATACAATATTCTGAGGTGAGATGAAAACCTCCAGCTTCCTGTTTGGAGACATTGGTTCACACAGGCAACAATGGGGTGGCTTCTGGCGACCGACAGAGACAGAAAGCCAGGCTGGAATTTGCCGATGAACAGAATGCTGCCACTTGATGATTTGTTTGGGGGGCACGAGATCAAAGGAGGTTGATATCTGGTCCGTGGTCGGTGGTATTTAGTAAAATGGTCTGTAATTAGGATATATGGCTGTCTTGACTTTCGTGGCGGCACCCTGACAATAGACACATACGCAGGAGGGCCCAGACGAGGGCTACTATATCGCACTTCATTCCGTTCCCTTGTGATTACTATTATTATGTCAAGAGAGAACAAGGGTTGGGGGTGCACTCAGGATGTCTGCCCGTCTCTTGCAAACTGATTAAATGAAGAACGTGTATCGATATATATTATGGACTTTGATTTGAATTTCATGTTGTGGGATCCTTCTTCTCCAGCACAGAGTTAGTCTCTTTCTCACAATTATTTTTAGGAGTGGTAGGGAGGGAGTGGCAAGGAGTAGGGGGTGAAACGTCCTTTGGTGATGGCACTGTGACCTATCTCAGTCGATCGCTGCATGTCTAAGTGAGCAGACACAGGAAAATTATCCAGTAAGGCAACTACTTCAATTTGGTGCATTGTAACTACGTAATTAGGACATGTAGCTTATGTATGCGAGCTTATTCAAAAAATAAATGTGAGATCCAGCCCCTGCAAATTAAATTTTATAAATAAACAGCATATTGTGTGCTATATAATTGACTTCATTGTCGTGAGGACTTTCTCTGCAGCACAGACAGCAGCTTAGAGCCCGTGGCGGCATCCGTTGTCAGTCAGGAATTTTCTTTGGAAGGCACCTCTTATGCGTCGGTATTCAGCAGGTGTTTACCGGCTAAATGCTGTTTCGTTTGCGGCCCGGTCGGACGGCGATCGACGCGGCGTGCAGGCCCTGGCAGTGACATGTTACAGGAGGAGAGACAGAGAGAGAGCGCGTGCTTCGATTTCGGGGGCGGCGAGAATAAAGGAGACTGATATGTGGTCCGTGGTCTGTGTTATTTAGTAACATGATCTGTAAACATTACATTGGACTGTGTTGATCTTCGTTGTTGTGCACTAGCGGTACACACACGCATAGGATACATAAAACGGCGGCTATTCATGATCTCTAGACCCCTTTTGCAGGGTTTACCTGTCGGCATATTAAGACGGCTGTATGTTTCTCGATCTGTAAAAAAACAGTTTCCCACTGAGTTTCTTGTAATTTGTCCGTCTGTGGAAAGTGATAGTGGGTTTCGAAATATCTCATGATCTTTTATACATATATTTGTTCTGATTTTCGTGCCTTAGAAAAATGAGGAAAATAAATAATAAGAGCCTTAACATCCCTGATTCTGGCAGCAAATATAAATTAAGCTTACGCAGCTTTTTCTAGTGCGATCAGAATAAAAAAAAGCGCCGCAGTTGTTGAAATGTACCATACTGCGTTCGATTTCCTGACCTGTTCTTTAAATGTACTACATTCCATTACCATCTTGTATCCTGTAAATCGTTGAAATTAACAGTATTCTATATAGTTCAGACAATTTCCCACCAAATTTCTTAACTAAGTACATAAACTACACACATCAAAAAAAGTTTTCCATCACTCCTGAAGATAGACGTTGACTGTAGACATTGTATCACAGACGCAGTCCCTCACACTGTGAGAGATGTCACTAAACCCGCTCAGGGATGTAAACATCCATGCATGAAAAGCGCCTATTAGACGGAGGGGGTCCGACAGCCAATCAGTTCCAGTCATTACACCAGGAAGGAAGTACACGGCTCGTGTTGCCTGTAGTTCAACCATGCCTAGACGGTCAATAGCGCTGTTCGATCGCGTCCTCATTGTTACTTTGTGCCAGGAAGGTCTCTCAACAAGGGAAGTGTCCAGGCATCTTAGAGTGAACCAAAGCAATGTTTTGTTCGGACGTGTAGGAGATACAGAGAGACAGGAACTGTCGATGACATGCCTCGCTAAGGCCACGCAAGGGCTACTACTGCAGTGGATGACCGCTACCTACGGATTATGTCTCGGAGAAACCCTGACAAAAACGCCACTATGTTGAATAATGCTTTTTGAGCAGCCAGACGACGTCGTGTTATGACTCAAACTGTGCGCAATAGGCTGCATGATGCGCAACTTCACTCCCGACGTCCATGGTTAGGTCTGTCTTTGCAACCACTACATCATGCAGCACGGTACAGAAGCGCCCATGAACATGCCGAATGGACCGCTCAGGATTGGCATCACGTTCTCTTCACCGATGAGTGTCGCATATGCCCTCAACCAGACAGCCGTCGGAGACCTGCTTGGAGGCAACCCGGTTAGCCGTCGGAGACCTGTTTGGAGGCAACCCGGTTAGGCTGAACGCCTTAGACACTGTCCAGCGAGTGCAGCAAGCTGGAGGCTCCCTGCTGTTTTGGTGTGGCATTATGTGGGACTGACGTATGCCGCTGTTGGTCGCAGAAGGTGCCGTAACGGCTGTACGATACGTGAATGCTATCCTCCGACCGATAGTGGAACCATGTTGGCAGCATATTGGCAAGGCATTCGTCTACATGGACGACAATTCGCGCCCCCATCGCGCACTTCTTGTGAATGACTTCCTTCAGGATAACGACATCGCTCGACTTAAGTGTCCAGCATGTTCTCCAGACATAAACCCTATCGAACATGCGTGGGGTAGATTGAAAAAAGCCGACCGTAGTGGCCGAGCGGTTCTAGGCGCTACAGTCTGGAACCGCGTGACTGCTACGGTCGCAGGTTCGAATCCTGCCTCGGGCATGGATGTGTGTGATGTCCTTAGGTTAGTTAGGTTTGACTAGTTATAAGTTCTAGGGGACTGATGACCTCAGCAATCAAGTCCCATAGTGCACAGAGCGATTTTAGTGGAAAAGGGCTGTTTATAATGTGACCCACCAACCACTCTGAGAGATCTATGCCAAATCGCCGTTGACGAGTGGGTCAATCTCGACCAACAGTGCCCTGATAGTCTGCCACGACGAATACAGACATGCATCAACGCAAGAGAACGTGCTACTGGTTATTAGAGGTACTGGTGTGTACAGAATCATGGAGCACCACCTCTGATGGTCTCGCTGTGTGGTGGCACAACATGCAATGTGTGGTTTTCATGAGCAATAAAAATGGCGGAAATGATGTTTATGTTGATCTCTATTCCAATTTTTTGTACAGTTTCTGAAACCCTAGGAACTGAGGTGATACAAAACTTTTTTTGATGTGTTTATGTTCCAAACACCGCCGTGTATCGTGCAAATTGCTTTAATAAAAAATATTCTACACTAAGTAGTTTAGACTACATTCTATACACTGCAATCGATTTCCTAGCAAATTCTTTAACTAAATAAATAAACTACACTCCTGGAAATTGAAATAAGAACACCGTGAATTCATTGTCCCAGGAAGGGGAAACTTTATTTACACATTCCTGGGGTCAGATACATCACATGATCACACTGACAGAACCACAGGCACATAGACACAGGCAACAGAGCATGCACAATGTCGGCACTAGTACAGTGTATATCCACCTTTCGCAGCAATGCAGGCTGCTATTCTCCCATGGAGACGGTCGTAGAGATGCTGGATGTAGTCCTGTGGAACGGTTTGCCATGCCATTTCCACCTTTCGCCTCAGTTGGACCAGCGTTCGTGCTGGACGTGCAGACCGCGTGAGACGACGCTTCATCCAGTCCCAAACATGCTCAATGGGGGACAGATCCGGAGATCTTGCTGGCCAGGGTAGTTGACTTACACCTTCTAGAGCACGTTGGGTGGCACGCGATAGATGCGGACGTGCATTGTCCTGTTGGAACAGCAAGTTCCCTTGCCGGTCTAGGAATGGTAGAACGATGGGCTCGATGACGGTTTGGATGTACCGTGCACTATTCAGTGTCCCCTCGACAATCACCAGAGGTGTACGGCTAGTGTAGGAGATCGCTCCCTACACCATGATGCCGGGTGTTGGCCCTGTGTGCCTCGGTCGTATGCAGTCCTGATTGTGGCGCTCACCTGCACGGCGCCAAACACGCATACGACCATCATTGGCACCAAGGCAGAAGCGACTCTCATCGCTGAAGACGACACGTCTCCATTCGTCCCTCCATTCACGCCGGTGGCGACACTACTGGAGGCGGGCTGCACGATGTTGGGGCGTGAGCGGAGGACGGCCTAACGGTGTGCGGGACCGTAGCCCAGCTTCATGGAGACGGTTGCGAATGGTCCTCGCCGATACCCCAGGAGCAACAGTGTCCCTAATTTACTGGGAAGTGGCGGTGCGGTCCCCTACGGCACTGCGTAGGATCCTACGGTCTTGGCGTGCATCCGTGCGTCGCTGCGGTCCGGTCCCAGGTCGACGGGCACGTGCACCTTCCGCCGACCACTGGCGACAACATCGATGTACTGTGGAGACCTCACGCCCCAAGTGTTGAGCAATTCGGCGGTACGTCCACCTGGCCTCCCGCATGCCCACTATACGCCCTCGCTCAAAGTCCGTCAACTGCACATACGGTTCACGTCCACGCTGTCGCGGCATGCTACCAGTGTTAAAGACAGCGATGGAGCTCCGTATGCCACGGCAAACTGGCTGACACTGACGGCGGCGGTGCACAAATGCTGCGCAGCTAGCGCCATTCGACGGCCAACACCGCGGTTCCTGGTGTGTCCGCTGTGCCGTGCGTGTGATCATTGCTTGTACAGCCCTCTCGCAGTGTCCGGAGCAAGTATGGTGGGTCTGACACACCGGTGTCAATGTGTTCTTTTTTCCATTTCCAGGAGTGTATATTCTGTACACTGCATTGAATCCCATAAATTGTTTAAATAAACAATATTCCACACATTGTCTAAATTGTTTAAACCATGTTCTATTTACTACATTCCGTTTCTCTCGAAATAATCGATCGACAGATTCTTTTTCCCTCCAATTTCCGGGAGGTGGAGGGGAGGGCGGGGGCTGGGGGTTTCGCAGAAGGTGGATTTAATTAATTGATCGATTTAATTAATTAGTCAGTCAAATTGATGTGGAAAGTGTGCTTCTATCAGCGAGGGGAGTAGCGTGAGGGATGGGGGAGGAGGTGGAGGGGTCGAGGAGGAGAGGGCGGGATGGGGGAACAATAGGTTAAGGACCTGTCAATCAAAAGGAGTGATTATCCCCAGGAGGAACAACCCGTCAATCGAAGGGTGTCTTACTCCGCTTAGTGGAACAATGGGATTGCCCCTGAATGTATACTTGCATCTGAATGTAGGCAACCCGCAATGCGCGCTGAACCATAGTTTGTCTTATTACTACCACTTACTTGCCCATAGATCACTAACCTCACCTTCCTCCTCCCCCTCTTACAGCTTTCCCTCCCCCTTGTCTGGAGAGTTATCTGTCGAAACACTCAGCTGTTTCACAAGAGTTACTATTATTTCAACCTTCGCCTATGTCATTAGTCTTTCTCTTTCTGGTGATATTATATACGATTTCTTAGTATTGTTGATATTAATTATTCTTTTTTTTTCATTGTTACTCTGTCGGTGATTGTAATTATCCTCATGCTAACGCCACAGATATTCAGAAAATGAAAACATTTCACACTATTTATGTTTTTGGTATATACAGTTCACGATGAGAGAGAGAGAGAGAGAGAGAGAGAGAGAGAGGCTGGTGGTTCTACAAAGGCAATGAATAAATACAATCAGCTCATTAGCATCACGCAGATGGTCCATTCCATTTGAAACTGCTTCGGTAAGGTAAATAAATATTCTATGGTTTCACGCAATTTATGCCGCTTCACGTCTTTCTATAGTACAATTCGCGAATGAAATTCGAGGAACTTGTTGCTTTATAGCTCTTTGTAAACATGTACTTTGGGGACACTATATTTTCTTACTATGTATGGATACAAATTCCTGATTTTTAATAACAGCTCTTCTCAACATGTATGGAATCTTTTTGAGGAATGTCCCACGTTCAGTATGTCAGTAGCTCTGACTTATGAGCCCAGTACTTCACTGGTCGCACAGCCCGTCTTTGAAAGTGTTCTTTCTATTTTGTGAACAGGGTAAATGACCCAGACATATCACTGATACCTTGCAAAATACCTCAAGTGTAGTAATGTTTACAGACATAAGTATTTCTGAAACGCATCCCTTACAGTCGTAATTACACTGAGGTGAAATAGTCATTTGATACCTCCTAGTATCGTGTTGGACCTTATTTATCCCGGCGTAGTGCAAACACTCGACATGGCATCGTCTCAACAAGTCGCTGGAAAATTCCTACAGATGTCGCTGGAAAATTCCTACAGATGTATTGAACCACGCTGCCTCTTTGTTGTGGTCTTCAGTCCTGAGACTGGTTGGATGCAGCTCTCCATCCTACTCTATCCTGTGCAAGCTTCTTCATCTCCCAATACATACTGCAGCCTACATCCTTCTGAATCTGTTTAGTGTATTTATCGTCCATGTGTCACTTCCATACATGGCTACACTCCATAAAAATACTTTCAGAAACGACTTCCTGACATTTAAATCTATACTAGATGTTAACAAATTTCTCTTCTTCAGAAACGCTTTCTTTGCCATTGCCAGTCTACATTTTATATCCTCTCTACTTCGACCATCATCAGCTATTTTGCTCCCCAAATAGCAAAACACCTTTACTACTTCAAGTGTCTTATTTCCTAATCTAATTCCCTCAACATCGCCAGACGTAATTCGACTACATTCCATTATCCTCGTTTTGCTTTTGTTGATGTTCATCTTATATCCTCCTTTCAAGACACTGTCCATTCCGTTCAACTACTCTTCCAAGTCCTTTGCTGTCTCTGACAGATTTACAAGGTCATCGGCGAGCCTCAAAGTTTTTATTTCTTCTCCACTGATTTTAATACCTACTCCGAATTTTTCTTTTGTTTTCTTTACTGCTTGCTGAATATACAGATTGAATAAGATCGGGGACAGGCTACAACTCTGTCTTACTCCCTTCCCAACCACTGCTTCCCTTTCATGTTCCTCGACTCTTATAACTGCCATCTGGTTTCTGTACAAATTGTAAATAGCCTTTCGCTCCCTGTATTTTACCCCTGCCACCTTTAGAATTTGAAAGAGATTATTTCAGTCAACACTGTCAAAAGCATTCGCCAAGTCTACAAATGCTAGAAACGTAGGTTTGCCTTTTCTTAATTCAGATTCTAAGATAAATCGTAGGGTCAGTATTGCCTCACGTGTTCCCATATTTCTACGGTATCCAAACTGATCTTCCCCGATGTCGGCTTCTACCAGTTTTTCGATTCGTCTGAATAGAATTCGCGTTAGTATTTTGCAGCTGTGACTTATTAAACTGACAGTTCGGTACTTTTCACATCTGTCAACGCCTGCTATCTTTGGGATTGTAATTATTATATTCTTCTTGAAGTCTGAGGGAATTTCGCCTGTCTCATAAATTGTGCTCACCAGATGGTAGAGTTTTGTCAGGACTGGCTCTCCCAAGGCTGTCAGTATTTCTAATGGAATGTTGTCTACTCCCGGGCCTTGTTTCGACTCAGGTCTTTCAGTGCTCTATCAAATTCTTCACGCAGTATCATATCTCCCTTTTCCTCTTCATCTACATCCTTTTCCATTTCTATAATATTGTCCTCAAGAACATCGCCCTTGTATAGTCCCCCTATATACTCCTTCCACCTTTCTGCTTTCCCTTCTTTGCTTAGAAATAGGTTGCCATCTGAGCCCTTGATATTCATACAAGTGCTTCTCTTTTCTCCAAAGGTCACTTTAATATTCCTGTAGGCAGTATTTATCTTACCCCTAGTGAGGTAAGCCTCTACATCCTTACATTTGTCCTCTAGCCACGCCTGCTTAGCTATTTTGCACTTCCTGTTGATCTCATTTTCGAGACGTTTGTATTTCTTTTTGCCTGCTTCATTTACTGCATTTCTATATTTTCTCCTTTCATCAATTAAATTCAGTATTTCTTTTGTCACCCAAGGATTTCTACTAGCCCTCGTCTTTTTACCTACTTTATCCTGTGCTGCCTTGACCACTTCATTCCTCAAAGTTATCCATTCTTCTTCTACTGTATTTCTTTCGCCCATTCTTGTCAATTGTTCCTTTACGCTCTTCCTGAAACTGTTTACAACCTCTGGTACTTTCAGTTTATCCAGGTCCCATCTCCTCAAATTCCCACCTTTTTGCAGTTTCTTCAGTTTTAATCTACAGTTCATAACCAATAGATTGTGGTCAGAGTCCACATCTGACCCTGGAAATGTCTTACAATTTAAAACCTGGTTCCTAAATCTCTGTCTTACCATTATATAATCTATCTGAAACCTGTCAGTATCTCCAGGCTTCTTCCATGTATACAACCTCCTCTTATGATTCCTGAACCAAGTGTTAACTATGATCAAGTTATGTTCTGTGCAAAATTCTACCAGGCGGCTTCCTCTTTCATTTCTTCCTCCCAATCCATATTCACCTACTACGTCTCTTTCTCTTCCTTTTCCTACTGTCGAATTCCAGTCACCCATGACTATTACATTTTCGCCTCCTTTCACTACCTGAATAATTTCTTTTATCTCATCATACATTTCATCAATTTCCTCATCATCTGCAGAGCTAGTTGGCGTATAGACTTGAACTACCGTTGTAGGCGTGGGCTTCGTGTCTATCTTGGCCATAATAATGCGTTCACTATGTTGTTTGTAGTAGCTTACCCAAACTATTTTTTATTCTTTATTAAACCTACTCCTGCATTACCCCTATTTGATTTTGTATTTATAACCCTGTATTCACCTGACCAAAAGTCTTGTTCCTCCTGCCACCGAACTTCGCTAATTCGCACTATATCTAACTTTAGCCTATCCATTTCCCTTTTTAAATTTTCTAACCTATCTGCCCGATTAAGGGATCTGACATTCCACGCTCCGACCCGTAGAACGCCAGTTTTCTTTCTCCTGATAACGACATCCTCCTGAGTAGTCCCCGCCCGGAGATCCGAATGGGGGACTATTTTACCTCCGGATTATTTTACCCAAGAGTACGCCATCATCATTTATCCATACAGTAAAGCTGCATTCCCTAGGGAAAAATTACGGCCGTAGTTTCCTCTTGCTTTCAGCCGTTCGCAGTACCAGTACAGCAAGGCGGTTCTGGTTAATGTTTCAAGGCCAGATCAGTCATCATCCAGACTGATGCCCCTCTTAAGGAACCATACGTTTGTCTGGCCTCTCAACAGATACCCCTCCGTTGTGGTTGCACCTATGGTACGGCTATCTGTGTCTCTGAGGCACGCAAGCCTCCCCACCAACGCTAAGGTCTATGGTTCATGGGGGGAGTGCTGCCTCTTTAGCCGTCCATAATTGCGGAAGTGTTGCGGGTGCAGAATTTTGTGCCCGAACTGACCATTCGATTATGTTCCGTAATTGTTAGATGGGATACATGTCGGGCGATCTGGGTGGCCAATTCATTCGCTCTAATTTTCCAGAACGTTCTTCAAACAGTTCGTTAACAACTGTTGAAACGTCCCCTTAGAAAAATTATACACTAATGTGCTTAAACTGACACACAATATTTTTAGCGCAACGCAATCTGAGTTCCAAAAATCCCTACGAAGAATGGCCCTGACTAACATTAACCTATACGTTTCACAAATCACTTACCTCACAAAAATCTTGGTTACTGGAACTACTACAATACAGCGAGCACCACTACTGCCAGCTAAATAGTCATAATATATATAGCAGTTCATGACATCCAGTCTTACAAACTTCAAAACTCCGCCATCTCTCTCCCCACATCCACCACTGCTGGCGGCTCACCTCCAACTGCGCAATGCTACGCGCTGTTCACATCCATCTGCCCAACAGTACAATGGCGAGTATTACAAAAATGCCAACCAGCCACTGACTGCACACAGCACAGCCAGTGATTTTTAATACAGAGCGCTATATGGCGTTGGCGTTACTAATATAAGATCCTAAAGAGCCTACTTACACTGTGTCACTGTGATAGGGTGCATTGTCATCCATAAAAATTCCATCGTTGTTTTGCAATAAAATGTCCATCAATGGCTGCAAGTGGTCTCAAAGTAGCCGTAACCATTTCTAGCCAATGACTGGTTCAGTTGGACCAGAGGAGCCAGTGAATTTCACGTAAACACAGTCCTCACCATTATGAACCTACCACCGGCTTGCACATTGCCTTGTTGACAACCTGCATCTAAGGTTTTGAGGGGCCTACGCCACACTAAAACCCAACCATCATCTCTTACCGACTGAATCGGAGCTCATCTGACTACGCAACCGTTTTCCAATCGTATAGGGTCGAAGCAATATTGTCAAGAATGCAGGATGGGCGCCGTGGCAATATCATGCTGTTACTAAAGGCACTCAAGTTGGTCGTCTGCTGCCATAGCCCATTAACGTCAAATTTCGGTGCACTGTTCTAACGGATACGTTCGACATAGATCCCACATAATTTTTTTCTGTTATTTCATGCAGTGTTGGTGTCTCTTAGCACTGGCAATTCTACGCAAAGCCCGCTGCCCTCGGTTGAGGCCGCCGGCCACTACGTTTTCCGTGGTGAGAGTCAATACATGCGATTTGGTATTCCCAGCACACTCCTGACACCTGACTCTGTGAGACTCAGAATATTGAATTCCCTAACGATTTCCGAAATGAAATGTCGCACGCGTCTAGCTACAACTGGTATTCCGCGTTCGAATTCTGTTAATTCCCGTCGTACGGCCATAATCACGTCGGAATTCTTTGCACATGAATCATCTGAGTACAAATAACAGCCTCGTCAATGCACTGACCCTTTATACCCTCTGAATGCGATACAACAACCATCTGTGTATGTGCATATCGCTGTCCCATGACTTTAGTCAAGCCAATGTGTAAGCTTAGCTTCAGCTACTGTTGTCATTTGACTGTTACTTTTTGTACAAATTACGTAAATATTTGATGTCAAAGCTAAGGCATATTCTTACTTTGTCTGCGGTACTACATGCAGATGGTTGATGTACTGCAGTTTTCCATGTCCATGATTCTTTTGGAAAACAGAAAAATTTTTCCTCACATTTCCAACAATTTCTGCTTCGTAACTGAACAAAAACATATTCCATGAACGGAAAAAGATAGAAAAATAGAAATCAACACCTGCTGGTATTATTTTTGGTCTGAAACCGATTTCGAATCTACGTTTATTCTTCAAAAGCCACCTTACAGTGATAAACGGAGGGCAGTTCTGGACCATTATTATAGCCCCTCCCACGCCATTTCTGTCCCATTCGCGACCTGTGCGTCGTGATAACTTCCTTATCATTCCTAATTTTCCTTATTTTTTCGTCATGCGACGGAACGCACCTGATAAGAAGCAATTTTCTGCCCAGCTTCCCTCGTAACGTATGTTAACAGTAAACATCGCCGTGTTGCAAAACCCCTCTCTTGCTGCGTTTGCCATTAGCGTGTGTCGAACATTTCCATAACGCTCTTGAGCTTACCAAACGAATACGTCACAAAACGCGCCTCTCTTTGTTGTGTCTTCTCCGCGTATCGTCTCTTAAACTAACTCTTTAGGGTCTAAAAGAAAGAATTATAACGTGCAGAAGAGCATTGCTCAGGAATCAGTTGAACGACTGTTTTGTAATGGCAGCAAAAAAGCTGGCAGACCGAAATCGCAGCCACAGTTGAAGGCCACTATCATGAATCAAATGCAACACTCCTCGCTCCTTTATTTACTTTTGGGACACAGAGACAAGGAACTGTTACTTTTAAATAAGAGGAAACTGATCTTGTCAGTATTCCAGGTCAGGTACAACAAGGCACAAAGTATTTTCTGCAAATAAAATACACTAGTATTATGTCCACATAAAGTGCATGTTACTGAGTAGATATAAGTTTTTAAATGATCACTGTAGCTGAAAAAGAAACGCACAGGCATTGTATATAAAGTTTCCCATGTTAGAATCCACTTGAATTTCTTTTTCTTTCCGTAAGAATTACATTCTTCGTCCTACAATTTGTTGTAAATTAAGCTCTCTTTTGCCTTGTGTCAAACACATTTGTATGATGTACAGATAATTTTCCACGGAAGATGCGAGATAATTATGGCTATAGAGCAAAGGGAATGACCTCTGCCGGTGTCGGAAAATTAAATGTACTACCTATATTTGGCAGAATACGTGAGTGTTGTTCACACAGTTTCATTGATATCAGCCGGTAACAGACTGACCGTATGTCACGGCGACCTGGGGCTGCAGATGCACCTTTGGTTCTATAAATAATGAATCACAGTAGATGACGAAGGTCAAATAAATGCACCAAGTCGCCTTCAATGGAATCACAGTAGTCATGCACCACTCTTCATCATCAACAAGCTGTTTTTGACCGCTTCGTTGCTATGGCGTTACTGAACACACTCCGAGACGGTGGTTAAATCATTATCGAGATACGAGCGAATCCTAGGCGTGTGGGATCTGGACTTTGGCGTGTAACAACACCTGCTCAGGATAATGAACTTGTCAATTTCACGGCAAAATCCTCTTTTAAACGTGGTGCCGATGAAACATACTAATGTATTTCCCGGATTTAGTGCCGACCAATGGAGGCCTCTGCTTAGCAAGCTTGCGGCCATCAAGGAAAGGTTCCGAGATGATCATCGACTCTGCGCATTAACGTTTGCCGAGCACGAGGTCAATCGTGATTGGCGGAAGGTGAACTGGTATTTTCTCAGAAAATGACTGTCCAGTATGAGTGAGTACACAGGGCATGAGGTGCCCATTTCCACACCAAATATAGCCATCTCGCAGCGACCGTGTGTCTGGCAGTATGGGGCTTGATGTGTTCGTGTGAATTTCAGATGCTTGACGGGCTAGATGATCAACTTGATGCTGTCCAGTATGCCCTTATTGCGAGTAATATTATCGTCCCATCAGAGTGACAACCGTGTCTTGATGGAGTAATCTGTTTCCAACAGGATCAATCGTCGATATACATGTCAGCGATGGTGCAGCAGTAGTTTGCAGAAAAGAATGAGATTTCGCTTTTGGACTGGGCCCCTTCTGCGCCAGAATTAAACCCCACTGAAAACTTATGGGCGGAGACGAATCGGACCTTGCGAGAAAACAGGCCTGAACCTCTCTGCCGTGGAGGAGGAGGCAGAAAATAAAGTATTTATTAACCACCTCAAACCCTACCATTCTCGCAGATCGCGGCAATAATTAAAATTCAAGATCTTTGGATAAGATATTAAGTGGTAAAGAGAGCACGTGTAAAACGGCGGCACTGGGTTGAATGCGGAGAAACTAAGACCCAGGGAGGCAATGATCAACATTTCATAAGTAATAACACGATTTCACTCCTGTCCATCTTGGAGCATAAATTTACGAGAACACAAAATTAGTGTATCAATCGAAATCTACATTTTATTAAATCTTCTGAGAGAATATCGAAGTTAACTGCTTGCTTAGAATGGCTAAGTCACAAACGATAAGATAGAGGCGAAGTCTTAAGGACCACAAGGTGAAATGACTGTCTCTGAACACGATCATAGTAATCGAGATGCCAAATTCAGAGAGGCCCAAGCATCAACAGGTCAAAACTGTGCATAGGTAGGATGAAGACTACTGGTGGCTTCACAGATCACTGCAAGATGGGGAATCCGGGTTGGTTGGCTTGCTGTTAACCGCTGGATACTAGCTCGCTAACAGCTTTAGCACCGGTGGGTGGATGAATTGCAGCCACATGACGTGGTAGAATGGAGTAGGTCCTCGCTAGCTGCGCCTCCTAGGAGCGATGCTGCTACCATCTGTGGGTGAGGTGAGCACCCGGAGTCACTGTGGTGGTGTTCAGAGCTTGTTATTGTGTTGCTGTACTGGCTCTTTTTGTTGCTTCCGTTGACGGGGCCCCTACGCTCTGGTGCATAGGCAACCTGCGGCGCAGTACTGATATTTTGGTGGCCTATGTACCCAGATATAACAACAAACTGTGCCCTTTTGACGACCGTAAATACATTAATATGAATAGTGAACTGTTCGTTCTCTTAATTTCATTGCTTAAACAGAACTAATTAACAGAGGAACACAAAGTATGGCCACTAAGCCAGATTTGAACCAAACCTTGTCTCCAGGTAGTTGTCTACCATTACAGGTCAGGTAGTTGTCTGCTAGGCAGTTCATAGTGCCATTTAGCTACAAATGTCGATTTTTAGGTACTACGAAACGAAGCGCCTTTGCTGGGTCAATAACGCTACGAATGACACTGAGCAGTTTTCTTTCATATTTTTAGAGGGTGTGTCCGCATGCTAAGTGAGAAAAAGGTGTCAATGACCCTACTATATCTACATTACAACGATTCCTTACTCCAATGAGCACATCTGTGCGCCTCATGATGCGATTGTCTCCTGCATAACGAGGGGATAATTCAAATTTCAGCCATTCTAAATGAGATTTTCGTTCTCCAAAAATGTGATGCTTTGTGAGCATAAATCATGTTTCATAATTCTACAACAGATTTATTATACGTACTGCAATCTGAATTTAGGATTTCCGTACTATTCCTTTCTGGTTTCAACTACCTTCCTGTACCTAATACCATGTAGGCGTTTCTGCCTTTAACAATGAGGACTAATTTTAGGACATTACTTAGGATGCTGCTACATTTTACTAATGGCACTTGTATTACTGTAACTTGTATTCAACAAAGACATTGGTTTCGCGCTATCTAATACATATCAAGCAGAATTTTTGTTGGTTGGATATCAGAACTTATTACTCCTAGTTATTCATGTAGCTAATCCGCAACTGAATGGTAAACTAACGAAAAGCTGTTCCAGTTCATTAAGTCCAAGACCGGTTTCTGCCTTCACATCAGGCAATTTTCGAAGGGATCTGAAAATTGTTCTGTAGAGAAGTAACGTCAGATTATTATAATTAATCTGAGACAAAGTGCAGTGAAGAAAGCTGTAATTTATCTTTTTTGTTAAGTTGTAAAGTTAAGCACCGGCACGATGGTCCGAAACGAGAGAGCAGATAGGGCTGTGACGAAGACGTCAGCCAACTGCGGGCTGACCGACCCCTCCCCAGGACGACAACGAGACGGCCGCGCCCTCTATCCTCTATGCCTCACTTGTCTACAGCAGCATCAAGATTAGGCACTTCAAGACCAGCGACGCCTCATGAAAAATGGACCTTGCCGTTGGTGGGGAGGCTTGCGTGCCTCAGCGATACAGACGGCCGTACCGTAGGTGCAACCACAACGGAGGGGTATCTGTTGAGAGTCCAGACCAACATGTGGTTCCTGAAGAGGGGCAGCAGCCTCTTCAGTAGTTGCAGGAGCAACAGTCTGGATGATTGACTGATCTGGCCATGTAACAATAACCAAAGCGGCCTTGCTGTGCTGGTACTGCGAACGGCTGAAAGCAAGGGGAAACTACGGCCGTAATTTTTCCCGAGGGCATGCAGCTTTACTGTATGATAAATGATGATGGCGTCCTCTTGGGTAAAATAATCCGGAGGTAAAATAGTCCCCCATTCGGATCTCCTGGCGGGGACTATTCAAGAGGAAATTATTATCAGGAGACAGAAAACTGGCGTTCTACGGATCGGAGCGTGGAATGTCAGATCCCTTAATCGGGTAGGTAGGTTAGAAAATTTAAAAAGGGAAATGGATAGGTTAATGTTAGATATAGTGGGAATTAGTGACGTTTGGTGGCAGGAGGAACAAGACTTTTGGTCAGGTGAATACAGGGTTACAAATACAAAATCAAATAGAGGTAATGCAGGAGTAGGTTTAATAATGAATAAAAAATAGGCGTGCGGGTACGCTACTACAAACAGCATAGTGAACGCATTATTGTGGCCACGATAGACACGAAGCCCACGCGTACTACAGTAGGACAAGTTTATATGCCAACTAACTCTGCAGGTGATGAAGAAATTCATGAAATGTATGATGACATAAAATAAATTATTCAAATAGTGAAAGGAGACGAAAATTTAATAGTCATGGGTGACTGGAATTCGAGTGTAGGAAAAGGGAGAGAAGGAAACATAGTAGCTGAATATGGATTGGGGCTAAGAAATGAAAGAGGAAGCCGTCTGGTGGAATTTTGCACAGAGCACAACATTATCAAAGCTAACACTTGGTTTAAGAATCATGAAAGAAGGTTGTATACATGGAAGAAGCCTGGAGATACTAAAATATATCAGATAGATTATATAATGGTATGACAGAGATTTAGGAACCAGGCTTTAAATTGTAAGACATTTCCAGGGTCAGATGTGGACTCTGACCACAATCTATTGGTTATGAACTGTAGATTATAATTGAAAAAAGAGCAAGAAGGTGGGAATTCGAGGAGATGGGACCTAGATAAACTGACCAAACCAGAGGTTGTACAGAGTTTCAGGGAGAGCATAAGGGAGCAATTGACAGCAGTGGGGGAAAGAAGTACAGTAGAAGAAGAATGGGTAGCTCTGAGGGATGAAGTAGTGAAGGCAGCAGAGGATCAAGTAGGTAAAAGACGAAGGCTAGTAGAAATCCTTGGGTAACAGAAGAAATATTTAATTTAATTGATGAAAGGAGAAAATATAGAAATGCAGTAAATGAAGCAGGCAAAAAGGAATACAAACGTCTCAAAAATGAGATCGACAGGAAGTGCAAAATGGCTAAGCAAGGATGGCTAGAGGACAAATTTATGGATGTAGAGGCTTATCTCACTAGGGTAAGATAGATACTGCCTACAGGAAAATTAAAGAGACGTTTGGAGTAAAGAGAACCACTTATTTGAATATCAAGAGCTCAGATGGAAACCAAGTTCTAACCAAAGAAGGGAAAGCAGAAAGATGGAAAGAATATATAGAGGGTCTATACATGGGCGATGTACTTGAGGACAGTATTATAGAAATGGAAGAGAATGTAGATGAAGATGATGTGGGAGATACGATACTGCGTGAAGAGATTGACAGAGCACTGAAAGACCTGAGCCGAAAAAAGGCCCCGGGAGTAGACAACATTCCATTAGAACTACTGACGGCCTTGGGAGAGCCAGTCCTGTCAAAACTCTATTATCTGGTGAGGAAGATGTATGAGACAGGCAAAGTACCCTCAGACTTCGAAAGGAACATAATACCTACGTTTCTAGCATTTGTAGACTTGGAGAAAGCTTTTGACAATGTTGACTGGAATACTCTCTTCCAAATTCTAAAGGTGGAAGGGTAAAATACAGGGAGCTAAAGGCTATTTACAATTTGTACAGACACCAGATGGCAGTTATAAGAGACTAGGGACATAAAGGGAAGCAGTGGTTGGGAAGGGAGTGAGACAGAGTTGTTGGCTTTCCCGGATGTTATTCAATCTGTGTATTGAGCAAGCAGTAAAGGAAACAAAAGAAAAATTCGGAGTAGGTATAAAAATCCATAGAGAAGAAATAAAGACTTTGAGGTTCGCCTATGACATTGTAATTCTGTCAGAGACAGCAAAGGACTTGGAAGAGCAGTTGAATGGAATGGACATTGTCTTGAAAGGAAGATATAAGATGAACATCAACAAAAGCAAAAAGAGGATAATGGAATGTATTCGAATTAAGTCAGGTGATTCTGAGGGTATTAGTTTAGGAAATGAGACACTTAAAGTAGTAAAGGCGTTTTGCTATTTGGGGAGCAAAATAACTTATGATGGTCGAAGTAGAGAAGATATAAAATGTAGACTGGCAATGGCAATGAAAGCATTTGTGAAGAAAAGAAGTTTGTTAATATCGAGTATAAATTTAAGTGTCAGGAAGTCGTTTCTGAAAGTATTTGTATGGAGTGTAGCCATGTATGGAAGTGAATCATGGACGATAAATAGTTTGGACAAGAAGAGCATAGAAGCTTTCGAAATGTGGTGCTACAGAAGAATGCTGAAGATTAGATGGGTAGATCACATAAGTAATGAGGAGGTATTGAATAGAATAGGGGAGAAGAGGAGTTTGTGGCACAACTTGACGAGAAGAAGGGACCTGTTGGTAGGACATGTTCTGAGGGATCAAGGGATCACAAATTTAGCATTGAAGGTCAGCGTGGAGGGTAAAAATCGTAGGGGGAGAGATGAGTACACTAAGCAGATTCAGAAAGATGTAGCTTGCAGTACGTAATGGGAGATGAAGAAACTTGCACAGGATAGGATAGCATGGAGAGCTGCATCAAACCAGTCTCAGGACTGAAGACCACAACAACAACAACAACAAGACCAGCGACTTAGGAACTGTCTATAATGACGAGCATTGTTTATTTTGTGTGTCACCCTTAGCTTGCGACACGTATGTTTAACACAAAGTTAAGATTTGTAGTCATTTTCTTTTGAAGAAATTCATTAATGCGATTGGTTGAATTATTGTCTAGCGATGCGAAAAAGCAGGCTCCTAGACACCCCATGTTTGACAACTAGGCAGGATACAACTTTTTCAAATAAATTCTTAGAGGCTATGTGTAAATTATTGACACTCAACTACTAACATTGATCAGTTTATTTTATTTTTTAAATCTAGCTCCAATAAAAAGAAAATTCGACCTTTTTAATCTAGTTAATGTAGCGTCATTTTTCATTACCAATTTCTGAATGAAAGTAATACATATTTTACCTATTATAATTGCTAATGTTGAGTAGAGAAACACGATGGTGTAAAAACAAATTCTTTGGCATAAGTCTTGCTCACTATCGATTCCTCACCGACAGCGCAAGGTTACGTCTTTGGCGGACTCTGATTTAGGGGTAAGAGGGCCCAGTGGACAGCCCGTCGAAAAGTAAACAGATATCGAGCATGAAAACTCGAAGAAGGTGTTACGAACTATGAAAAAAATTCAAAATAGGAACGGTGAACGGTCCAAGCGAAAGAAGGGCAGCATAGGGCGGCCTTGAGGAGCGACCGCGTCGTGGGTTAAGGCGCTTGACTGTCCAGTGGGCGAGCCGTGATATACGTCCCTCGCACCAATTCTTTTTCTTCCGCTGTTCGCTGTATTCAGATTTGTGACTCTGTCGTCGTGAAACGTCCAACAGAGAGATGTAAGGAAGGAACCTATAATGACGTTTCTGCACAACTTCCCTATTACCAGCCGACAGGAAGTGGTTTTCGAATGGTAACCGCGGACGTTTGATGATAAGGCGTCAAGTCAACCGAATCCTTACCGAAAAACACGTCCGATGTGTCATACACGGCACTAGTGACAATACGTGTGGCATATGATAGGAGTCTCTTACCGACGGACCTAATCTGTACGCCTGGTAAGTAGTGAGATATGCCTCCTTGCTCGATTTAGGTCTCGTATGAATGTGGATGTGATCACTCTCAGTGAAATGATGAAAACATCATAGTTTGTCACATAAGCTGCATCAAATGAAAGCAACAGTTTCACAATCACACAGCTTCTATGTGCTGTGTCAAAACATGTGTTTTTAACGATTTGGAAGTTGTGTTCCGTTTTGGAAATTTTGACTCTTGAATTCGTTTGTTGTAACATAGTTTACACCCGTTTACCTCTTCTCATTTCTGTGAGACGTCTATGTGGTATCTCACCTGCTCTCACTATTCGTCACGTTTTTTCTTGCGACGGCAACGTGTTCTTACCACATAACTCATAGTGTGACAACTGCCAAGACTACACAAAGAGAACAAACATTTCAAAGACCGGACGAAAAGTTCATAAGGCTGTGAAAAAAAATGAAAATAAATGGCACGAGACAGTTCTGCACACGGCTCGTCCACCTCACAGTCCAAAACTGTGTCCACTTAACCACAACGCCGTCGCTCTGTCAGTCTGCCCTATATTCCACTGCTTGCCCGTGGACGGTTCACTGTTACTATTTTGCTTTCTTTCACAATTCAATACACCTTCTTCCTGTTTTCATGCTTGATCTGTGTTCAGGTTTTAACGGGATAAGCACTGGGACGTCTTACCACGAGCATTTCTCGGTGTTGCGCTGTCTTGTGAGCGGGGCATGGATTGCTAAGCTCTCTTGCCTGAGAAACACGGCGTTCGAGTTCCAACACGCCCAATTCTGTTCGGTCAGTGGGTACATGGGCGGAGTGGAGCAGCAAACGCATATGGCTGTGTTTGGCGGGCATCTTGCTTGACCCTGTGACGTGTTTTATGCTCAGTGGCTAAGCGTATCCACTTCCAAGGACCGTGTACCAGTAGCGTTATTCGGTTCGTCTACCGACGTGGAATGGCAGCATTCCCTTTTGGCGAGAATGTGCTTAACAACTGTTTGCTACATGTGTACAGTGCAAGGGAAAGCTCAAGTTTTCCAGTGTTGTGCCTTTTTTTCTTCTTTTTCTTTTGAGCCCAGTGAACTGGTCTATGTTGGGCATATGTGCGTTTGCCGCACTAGGTGAATTGGTTTTGTTAACAATGAGCTAGTTAGTGTTTCGGGCTCTAAGTCATTGGTACCTTCTTTTATCTGTTGTTTTTTATTTACATATTGTTTAAATTGAAAAATCCGTTTAGTGTACTTTTTTGCCCAATAATAGCCATTTTTAATTGTTTTTGGTGTGATGCGGTAATTTGCTTGACTTTTACGATTACTGAAAAGATGTTTTTGAATGTGTAGAGTGGGCTTCGTTTGAAGATCAGCATTTTCAGCACACTCGTTTCTTGCAAAAACTTGATCCACATTTTTAAAAATCGTATTTATAAATCGTATTGCGCTCACATGTTCTTATAGCCATTGGTTATGACGGATCATTGGTTGATTTAATTCGATTCTTAAACGCTATTGAATGCTGCTTCTCGTAGTATGTTAAATGTATATTCTTTCTCTGTTTTAGCATTTTTTTCAAGTGTATATTAAACCAAGGGCAGCAAACAATAAAACTAATTGCATTTCATCTAAACGTACTTTCTGAAATTATTTAATTTATATCTCAACGTTTACGAACTGTTGTTCATTTGCTCAAATACTCTTTTAATAGAGAAATCATTTTGCCAAATTATTATCACTCACTAGCTAGTATTCCCAATATCCAGTTTTTTAAATTATTTCAGCTGTAAGGGTCATGCATGCTAGTGTCATAAGATAGCGTTCTGTAATGAAAAGCAAAGTGGAATATCTGAAATTTTTTTGGAGTTAAAGGTAACTGATATTTTCGAATAAATGTCTTCTCTGGGGGAATTGTCACGTTTTACTTTCCAGCATTTTACTGCTGCCAGCACCCTGCTACCTGCCCCATTTTAGAGTGATAGCATACCGTGTGGGAAGTCTGTAAATAAATTTTTCAACTTGAAACTCTGAGATGAAATGGAAATGAAGCCCAAATATTTTTTATCTGCTGAAGAAACCCTTATCACAAGACCCAACGGAGCACACGTCTTAGGTTTCAATGATAGCATTAGTTTCAATGTTTCTCTCAGCTACTCGTATGGGCATCGAGATTAATGTATTCCGTAGGTTTCGTGAATCGTTTATCACGGATGCTGGGATGATTCCCATGAAAAGATAACATTCGACTCTTTTTGCCATTGTAGCTTCGATGTCGACGGGGTACTAACCCTCAATAATCTTTTCTGCACATGGTGAAGATATGGTACTAGCGGGAGAAGTGATGGAAGTGTAGATTAGCCACAGCTAAGAGTTGTTTCCGTAATAAATAATACACTGAAGAGCCAAAGAAACTGGTACACCTGGATAATATAGTGTAGGGTCCCGCGAGCACACAGAAGTACAGTCACACGACGTGGCATGGACTCGACTAACGTCTGAAGTAGTGCTGGATAGGATTAACACCATGAATCCAGTTGGACTGTCCATAAATCCGTAAGACCTCGAGGGGGGGAGATTTCTTCTGCACAGCACGTCGTAAGTCATCCCACATATGCTCGATAATGTTTATGCCTGGGGAGTTGGGTGGCCAGCGGAAGTGTGTAAACACGGAAGAGTGTTCCTGGAGTCACTCTGTAGCAATTCTGGAAGTGTGGGGTGTCGCACTCTAGTTCTGGAATTGCCCAAGTTCGTCGGAATGCACAATCGACATGAATGGATCAGGTGATCAGATAGGATGCTTCCGTATGTGTCACCTGTCAGAGTCGTATATAGACATATCAGGAGTCCAATATCACTGCAACAGCACACGCCCCACACCATTGCAGAGCCTCCACCAACTTGAACAGTCCCCTGCTGACATACAGGTTCAATGGATTCGTGAGGTTGTCTCCATACCCTTAGACGTCCATCCATACAATTTAAAACGAGACTCGTCCGACCATGCAACATGTTTCCAGTCGTCAAGAGTCCAATGTCGATGTCGACGGATCCAGGCGAGGCATAAAGTTTTGTGTCGTGCAGTCACTTGTTGATGTCCCATCATTGAAATCTACAGCAGTTTGCGGAAGGGTTGCACTTCTGTCAGGTTGCTGGATATTTTTTTGGCCCCGGCGATGTCGGAGATTTTCTGTTTTGCCGGATTCCTGATATTCTCGGCACGCTCGTGAAACGGTCGTACGAAAAAATCTCCACTTCATCGCTACCTCGGAGATGCTGTGTCCCACAGTTGGTGCGCCGACTGTAACACCTCGTTGAAACAAAAACTTAAATTTTGATAACATGCCATTGTAGCAGCAGTAACCGATCTAACAACTGAACCAGATACTTGTTGTCTTAGACAATGTCGACTGCAGCGCCGTATTCTGCCTGTTTACATATTTGTGTACTTGAATGTGCATGCCTACAGCAGTTTCTTTTGCACTTTATAACATGTCATGGACTGTCAAGAATGACTGCAGTGCTGCGTCTTGGGTTTTAGTTATTTCTCCGTGTCGCCGACCAATACTGTGCTGTGATGTAGTCCTTGTATCTGCCTGCAGTTCTCAGTTTCACGATGAGCGCCTCTGTGACGATGGTTCTGGTACTGATGCTGGCAGCTGGAGTGAGCCACTCAGCTAAGATCCTGGGCATCATCCCGACGCCGTCCATCAGCCACCAGCTGCCTTTCAGGCTGATAGCTCTCGAGCTCGTCAGAAGAGGTCACCAGGTCACACTAATGACTGCAGACCCCATAAAGGTAAGTAGATCTCTGGCTGTACCCAAGATACCACTGTCTTAGTACTGGAAGATGGAATCTTCTGTTTAAAATACAAGTTTATGCCGTATGGAGTGCAGGTTTCTTCACTGAAGGCTATTAGTAGGGACCGCAGGAATTCTGTGAACAGCCTACAGAAATATCTACAGAATGTTAGCAATGTATCTGGAATTCCTCGTCTGTTGCGGCATGCGACGAGAAGACTCTTCTTCATGAACAGTTGCCCTTGATCAGCACTTACCTGATTTCTTTGTTTCCTTGCTGCCGTTAATAACGTAAAAACAGCGAAATCAGGCATTTATTCTCAAGGGTCCACTCATTCTTTGTGACTTATTGCTGCTTCATTTCTTGTCATGACATCAGTGGATGCCAATATTTGAGAGGCATATACAGGGTGATTATAATTAAACTTTCAAACCGTTGTAAAAATAACACCACTGGTCGGAATGATTTCAAATTGGAACGGAATTTTATCGGAGGAGGAGGAAAACGTATGGCAGAACAGAAATAAGTAGTTACAAAATGTAGTAACAGATGGCGCTGTAAGTATCATAATTTAATTGTGGTCGACTACAAATGACAAATGAATCATACAACTATGTCTAAGGTTTACGTTTGATGTTATACAAAATGTAGTACTCAGCGTGTACGGTGTACAGGTTTGATACTGTTAGTCACGTAAGTTCATCCGCCACTGCAAGATCATATCACATCGGATGGGAAAAAAAGGGTTTTTAACTGTCCTGAGGCCAAAAGCGTATAAAAAGCACCAATCAAAATCGAATCAGATTATTAATTTCCGTGTGACTGGCGCAAAACATGTTCCATATGCTGTCCACCGTTTTCTGCAACAAGCTGAAGTCGAGAAACAGCATGTTCCACAAGTGATCGAATCGTTTCCCGATTAACATTCAGAATGTGTTGCGCAATGCGTGCCTTCAATACAGCAAAGATTGCAATCGGAACACTTAACACAACATCTTTCAGGTAGCTCGACAGCCAGAAGTCACACGGATTAAGATCAGGTAGTCGGGACAGCCAGGCTGCAGGGAAATGATGGCTGATAATTCTAGTAGTTCCGAAATGGCGCTTTTTCCATGTAATCTTCAGCATTCTTCTGTAGCACCGTATTTCAAAGGCTTCTATTCTCATGTTGTCTAAACTATTTATCGTCCATGTTTCGCTTCCATACATGGCTACACTCTATACAAATACTTTCAGCAAAGACTTCCTAACACTTAAAGCTGTACTCGATGTTAACAAATTGACGTTTTACAGAAACGTATTTCTTGCCATTGTCAGTCAACATCATGTAGCCTATTTGCTTCGACCATCATCAGTTATTTTGCTGCCTAAATCGCAAAACTCACATACTACTTTGAGTGTCTAATATCCTAATATAATTCCCTCAGCATCACCTTATTTAATTAGTATACATTTCATTATCCTGTTCTTGCTTTTGTTGATGTTCATCTTATATCCTCCTTTCAAGACACTGCCCATTACGTTCAACTGCTCTTCCAAGTCTTTTCCTGTCTTGTCAGAATTACAATGTTGTAGGCAATCGTCAAAGTTTCTACTTTTTTTCCGTGCATTCTAATTCCTACTCCAAATTTTTCTATTGTTTCCTTTACTGCTTACCCAATATACAAACTGAATAACACCAGGGACGGGCTACAACGCTGTCTCACTCCCTTCTCAACCATTGCATCGCTGTCACGCGTCTAGATTCTTATAACTGCCATCTGATTTCTGTACAAATTATAAATAACCTTACGCTGCCCTATTTTACCCCTAACACCTTTGGAATTTGTAAGAGGGTCTTGCAGTCAACATTGACAAAAGGTTTTTATAAGTATACAAATGCTGTAAATGTAGGTCTGCCTCGCCTTAACCTATCTTGTATGAGAAGTCGTAGGGTGACTGTTATCTCGCGTGTTCCTGCATTTCTCTGGAATCGAAACTGATCTTGCTCGAGGTCGGCTTCTACCAGTTTTTTCGTTCGTCTGTAACGAATTCACGTTAGTATTTTGCAGTCGTGACTTATCAAACTGATGGTGCGGTAATTTGCACATGTGGCAGCACCTACTTTCTTTGGAATTGGAATTGTTATATTTTTCTTAAAGTGTGAGGATATTTCGCCAGTCCCATACATATTGCTCACCAGATGGTAGAGCTTTGTCAAGGCTCCCAAGGCTATCGGTAGGTCTAATGGAATGTTGTCTACTCCTGTGGCCCTGTTTCGACTTAAGTCTTTAAGTGGTCTGTCAAATTCTTTACGCAGTATCATATCTCCCATTTCATCTTCATCTACATCCTCTTCCATTTCCATAATATCGCCCTCAAGTATACCGCCCTTGTATAGACACTCAATATACCCCTTCTACCTTACTGCTTTCACTTCTTTGCTTAGAACTGGTTCTCCATCTGAGCTCTTGATATTCATACAGGTGGTTTTCTTTTCTCCAAAGATCTCTTTTATTCCGCTACTGTCGCAGGTTCGAATCCTGCGTCGGGCATGGATGTGTGTCATATCCTTAGGTTAGTTAGGTTTAAGTAGTTCTAAGTTCTAGGGGACTGATGACTTCAGATGGTAAGTCCCATAGTGCTCAGAGCCATTTGAACCATTTTTTTCTCTTTAATTTTCCTGTAGCCAGCATTTACCTTTCCCCTAATCATATATGCTTCTAAATCCTTACATTTGTCCTCTAGTCATTCGCGCTTAGCTATTTTGCGCTTCCTGTCAGTCTCATTTCTGAGATGTTTGTATTCCCTTTCGCCAGTTTCATTTACTGCATTTTTGTATTTTCGCATTTCAACAATTAAATTTAGTATCTCTTGTGTTACCTAAGGATTTCTATTAGTCCTCGTCTTTTTACCTACTTGATCCTCTGCTGCCTTCACTATTTCATCCCTCAGAAGTGCCCATTCTTCTTCTACTATATTCCTTTTGCCCGTTCTTGTCAATCATTTCCAAACGCTCCCTCTCAAACTCCCTACAACCTTCTGCCCTTTCAGTTTATCCAGGTCCCATCTCCTTAAAATCCTACCTTTTTGCAGCTTCTTCAGATTTAATCTACAGTTCATAACCAATAAATTGTGGTCAGACTTCACATCTGTCCCTGAACAGTCATATAATTTAGAATCTGGTTCCGAAATATCTCTATCTTACCATTCTGTAATCAATCTGAAACCTTGCGCTGTCTCCAGGTCTCATCCATGTATACAGCCTTCTTCCATGATTCTTAATCCAAGGGTTAGTAATGATTAAATTATGCTCTGTGTAAAGTTCCATCAGAAGGTTTTCTCTTTCATTCCTTTCCCTCACTTCCTATTCTCCTACAATTTTTCTTTCTCTTCCTTTTCCTTCTATCGAATTCCAATCCCCTATGTTAAATTCTCGTCACTCTTAACTATCTCAATAATTTGTTGTATCTTATCGTACATTTCTTCAATCTCTTCATCATCTGCGGAGCTAGTTGGCATATATACTTGAACTACTGTGGTGGGTGTGGGCTTCATGTCTATCTTGGCTACAATAATACTTTCATTGTACTGTTCGTAGTAGCGTACCCGTGTTCTTATTTTTTTTATTCATTATTAGACCTACTTCAACATTACCTCTATGTGATTTTGTGTTTATAACCCCGTATCACCTTGATAACAAATCCTTTTCCTCCTATATCTAACTCTAATCTATCCATTTCCTTTTTTCAGTTTTCTGACCTATCTGTCCGATTAAGGGACCTGACATTCCACGCTCAGATCCGTAGGACGCCAGTTTCGTTTCTCCTGATAACGACGCCCTCCTGAGCTGTCTCCGCCCGAATAGGGTGGGGGACCATTTTACTTCTGGAATATTTTACCCAAGAGCATGTCATCATCATTTAATCATATAGCAGAGTTGCATGCCCTCGGGAAAAATTACGGTTGTAGTTTCCCCTTGCTTTCAGCCGTTCGCAGTACCAGCACATTAGGGCCGTTTTGGTTGATGTTGCAAGGCCAGATCAGTCAGTTATCCAGATTGTTGCCCCTGCGACTACTGAAAAGGCTGTTGCACCTCTTCAGGATCCACACGTTTGTCTAGCCTCTCACCAGATACCAATCCGTTGTGGTTGCACGAACAGTACGGCTGTCTGTATCGCTGAGGCACGCTGGCCTCCCCGCCAACGGCAAGATGCACTTACAGTCATTAATTTCGTGAAATGTGGAGCTGTGTCTTAAATCCTATATAACAGTCTAGAAATATTGACGAAACATGGTATGTTTTTAAAATGAGTTGCAGCATCAAGTACCTTATGCACCATGTTGATTATTTTACAAATATGTATGTTTATCTCTTGCACTTGATTAATTGTTATAATATTTCAAATTTCGTGTCATAGACAGCGGTAGTCGCTTACTCATGTTGTATTTAATTACAGTGGTTTGGTTTCAAGCTTGCCATGGGAAGTGCGACGTCATTTTCTTTTTTACTGTATTTTAAACACATTTTGATGGTTATTAGAATGTTAAATTATACTTTAATGTGATTCCTTTCGATAACTTGTTGATTTGTCTCTCAAGCTTGAAATTGAAAACTTCTATGTTGTTTCTTGTGAGCATTAATAAGTACAGACTAGCATAGTCAGTCTTTTAATTTACTGTTCTATAAGATACTTTTAATATTCTTTAATTTATCGTTCAGTAGTCCATCAACAACGAAGGTGGCTTACAAGACACTCGTTCGACCTATACTTGAGTATTGCTCATCAGTGTGTGTACCAGGTCTGGTTGACAGAGAAGATAGATAATATCCAAAGAAGAGCGGCGCGTTTCGTCACAGGGTTATTTGGTAAGCGTGATAGTGTTACGGAGATGTTTAGCAAACTCAACTGGCAGACTCTGCAAGAGAGGCGCTCTGCATCGCAGTGTAGCTTGCTGTCCAGGTGTCGAGAGGGTTCGTTTCTGGATGAGGTATCGAATATATTACTTCCCCTTACTTATACCTCCAGAGGAGATCACGAATATAAAATTAGAGAGATTCGAGCGAGTACGGAGGCTTTCCGGCAGTCGTTCTTCCCGCGAACCATACGCGACTGGAACAGGAAAGGGAGGTAATGACACTGGCACGTAAAGTGCCCTCCGCCACACACCGTTGGGTGGCTTGTGGAGTATAAATGTAAATGTAGATGTAGATGTAGTATACAGATCTGCCAGAAATTTTTAAAAACATCAGTAATATATTGTCTGTCTATGACTATAAGTCCTTTCATTTTCTTGAGTTTCATCGTTGTAGATATTCCTGTAGACATGCTGCTACTTAAAATTTGCATCTTTTAGCTGTTTCCAGTAGTCTACACGATCTAATTACTGTTAAATTTCCTCAGATTTTTTTCTTAATTCTTTTCGTATAATATTATTCAGAGTGGTATATTCTACACTATTCCTGTCCATTGTGTTCCTTTCTTCGATGAGCTAAATAGTACTAACGAAGTCGACCGTTCTTGTTAGATTCCTGGAGTGGGACCTCGTTTGCCGCAGTGTGGGTGCTTGTTGTAATAGTCTCAGTGACTTCGTTTACTTCTAAGGATTTCAAATTTTCTGTTGACTACGTTTCTCAGGTAAAGTTTGTCGAAAGCATGCTTTCTTCTCCCTAAGTCATTGGCTCTTGAAAAAAACTGTGCTTCCTTATCATTTTTGAGAGTCAAATATGGAGTCAAATGAGAAGTTCGCTCGAACTAACCTATGGTCGCTTCCCGTGTCGAAACTGTTGACTACAGTCACATTTTGACAGTTCAGTCTTTTGATAGTTTGAATGAAGTCTACTTCATTTTTGGTTTGCACCAGGGCGCCTCGATGTTCATTTGCAACCTACCAGATGCTTAACTGATTCCATGACTCCCCGTATCTTTTTTTCCTATTTTTGCATTGGAATCTCCCATAATGATATCCAATTGTGTCTCTTTATGATCTTTTGCTTTAGTGATTCCTTCGTAAAGTTGTTAGACATCCTCTCCTTCACTTATTGGAGCATAAACTTCAATGACCCGTATGGCAAATTTGCTGCTCAATTTGGGGACAACGTACAGCAGTCTAGAAGAACAGTAAACCATTTTCCGTATGAATTCCTTGATATTTCTGTTGACTAGAATAGCAGCTGAATGTACAAAAGCGTCCCCTTTAGTTCTTAAAATGACGTGACTGGATGGAAACGTCTCAACCTTTTCTCCTTGTAGACTTGTCTCACAGATACCCATGTTATCCCATTTACAGTTTTGTCGTTCTTATTCAAGTCTCTCACGGTCTTCAGCTTGTCTCATTGTTCCTACGTTGTATATGGCTACTCTTTACCCTTTCTTCTTGAATTTTTGCTTCCTCCAGAACCCTTGAAGCCGAATGATGAATCATCGTTGTGAAATTCTGACCATTTCACTTTTCTCATCTGGGTTAGTTCCGTTTAAAAATTCGAAGTCATCATTTGAATTTATTGAAGGTGATTGACATTTAAGACAGCACGCTTGCCAGGCGTGTTGGTGATCTAATAATCGCCGGCCCCTAACGTGGGACATTAGACAGAACCATTTCTAAGCTTTCGTGAGCATCACAGTAGGTTTCTAAGATGCAGCAGTAACCTTTAAGGAAACTATGGGTTCTGCAGTCAGTTGATTGCTAGTCTCAGAAGAGGAAGAGATGCATGGCGCTGTCGGCTGAAGAGAAAGAGAAGGGAATGGGTGAAACTCAGTGCCTGCACCAAACAGCCTATTACTCTTGAACAGCAGCAAACCGAGCGAGGTGGTGCACTGATCAGCACACTGGACTCGCATGCGGGAGGACGACGGTTCAAACACGCGTCCGGCCATTCTGGTTTAGTATACGCCATGTATACGCAGTTATAAATACTGACAACCATCAGGTGTGTAATGGAATCCCTACAATGAAAATTTGTGCCGGTCCGGGAGTCGAACCCACATTTCCCGCTTGTTGTGAGCGGTCGCCTTATCATTTGGCTATCCGAGCGTGACTCAAGGCTGTACCCCAACTTTCATATATCGTCAACTATGTGTCGACAAATTACCTATTTGTTTCTGTCTCGAGTTCTTCAGCCGACGTTCGTCTGATGATTTTACTGACGTTTTGTCAGCACAAGTGGCTGGCATTGTCAAAGCTTCACCCTCCATTGCCGGTGGTGAACTGGAGCCGAGCTCGTGGCCGCAGACTATAATATGTACCTGACGCGCCAACGTGTGAGGGCTTCTCCGTGGAGAACACAGCGTAAGGACAATTTTCAAACCGACAAGGAAGGTCACAGAATGTCTTAGATCGTCAAAGGATAAAAGGGACCCACTTGCAGTGTCGGGAATATACCGTATACCATGCGCATGCGGAAAAGCTTATGTTGAAATGACGGGACGATCAATTAACACCAGGATCAAAGAGAATCAGTGACATTGCAGGTTGGGTCAGGTGGAGAAATCGGCCGTGGCAGAGCACGCACTGAATGAGAGCGACCACGTAATAAAATTCGCCGACACAGAAATTCTCTCTGTAGAGAAACACTATCACATGCGAACAGTTTCAACGAGAAAGAGGAAAGCCTTAAGGTAAACGGATCCTGGCTTCCCGTACTGCAGCGAACGATCGTCGCAGGTAACGAGAGGAGAGCCGCCCCGGAAATGACGGCGGAGAGGCCCTCGCACGTTGGAGCGTCAGGTACATATAGTCTGCGGCCGCGAGCTCGGCTCCAGTTCACCACCGGCAATGGAGGGTGAAGCTTTGACAATGGCAGCCACTCGTGCTGGCGGAACGTCAGTAAAATCATCAGACGAACGTCGGCCGAAGAACCCGATACAGAATCAAATAGGCAGTTTGTCAACAAGTGGCCACGAAAGCCTTAACAATTTTGTGTGTGTCTACAACCTGTACCGTACATCCATTATCTATATTCCCTTACAGGGGAAACATCTTACTTGAAAATTGCTTGCCAGGTGTCGGTGCATGAATATGATAGTCCAGTGCCAGCAATTGCACCGTAATTCGGAATAACACAGGCACTATAACAGCGTATATATCGCGTTTCCCCTAAATCGCCTCAGGCAAATGCCGAGATGGTTCCTTTCAAAGGGTACGCCCGATTTCCTTTCCCAGTTTTCCCCAATATGAGCTTGCGCGTCTCTAATGACCCAGTTGTCGACGGGACATTAAAACACTAATTTCTTCCTCGTCGAGTAGCAGCACGGGGATCGCCGAGTTTAACGTCCTCATAAACCCAACGGATCACTGTCAACAGCAATACGCGCCCTCACTCCATGAAACGTTGCGGACATGTGTGGAGTTTTGTCTAGGACACTGGCGCATAGTTTGATGCTACACAAATTCAGGGCCAACACCTCTCCTCATCTTGCTGGCCAAATATAGGCAGGGAAATGTCTCCCACCACCAAGATCCGAAATGGTTACCTCCAAGTCGTGTGAAACTGCAAAAGCGTCTGTTATGGAGCTCGGTCAAGGAGACGAGTGCCGTCGTCAAACAGCTGAAATGACACTTTATACCTCATTCAACGCTATTTAGACATTCGTGAGCGTCTGTACTGTATCTTGGTGCCTGAAGATTGTACGCCACAAAATAGGGTCCAAACGACGTCCATCTAACATTACTGTGTAAACTTCACATTTAGACTGCTCTCTGGTCCCAACGAAAGTGAAAGCACAATTCAGGAATTACGAGTCTGATGCTCTGCGTTCTGTCATTCACTAACATCGGAGAAGCTGGATGCAGGTCATGTCTAAAGAGTTAGCAAATTTCCACATATTCATTCATTTGCAGCAAGTTAGCAGTTTTCGTCTTCTAGTTCTTCTCTTCCAGTTATCAACTTTTAGATATTAGAATGTAATTCATTATTATTCTTGTTAAACATGTTGGAAAACTGCTCACTAAAATACATTTTTTCTCTTAGAAAAATATTCAGAATTATACAGAAATTGATCTATCGATGTCGTACGACTACTGGAGAACAAAGTTTGATCTTGTATCGATGGCGGACAAAAGTCCAACTGAAACGATACCGACTTGGACTCCTCTGGGACAGGCGATTTGTGAGATGCAGTTAGAATCCCAACAGATGAAGGATTTTCTTCGGTAATGTAATTATGATGTTTGAATTGAATGAGATATTTAACCAATTTTGAGTACTGAGATAATGAGACATCGCAATTTCTTTTGCAGGTCCCAGCCGTCGTTCGACGTAATTATCCTAGAGAAGTTAATGTATTATTGCTATTATGGGCTAATTCACCAGCTGGGATCGCCACCAGCAATTGGCTTCGTGTCTATGGCTGCTCCTGCTCCAGTACTCGCTTCTTTGGGAAATCCCAACAACCCAGCATATTCCCCCGATCTCATGCTTGACTACACAAACCACATGTCCTTCTGGCAGAGGCTGTATAATGCCTACATTATGGCACTATTTTCTTATACGTGGAACTATGAAGTGATGCCAATACAAAATGAACTCCTTAGGAGGTATTTTGGTCCCGATCTCCCCCCTACGTACGAGATGGACAGAAACTTCAGCCTCCTTCTTGTCAACAACCACTTCAGCGTCAATTACCCGCGCCCATTGCTACCTAATGTCATCGAGCTGACGGGACTGCACCTTGAGAAACAACGGAAGCCACTTCCTCAGGTAAGTAGAAAAATCTATTTTGGTTAAACCGTAATGTCCTTTCATCTTTAACACTAGAACAGCGGAGTTTCTGACATTGCTAAAGCGTAGAAAAAGTGTCACTTTGAACCCACATATTGTATATTCATATGAGACTTAAACAAGTAGTTCATTTTAGTTTTTGTTAAACCATACCTTTTTTCTAGTAATCACAGTAATTATTTAACACAATAATTAATAATTACTTATTATTTCACCAATAACATGTGTTACAAATTTATTGTTGCTAATGCCAAAAAGTAGCTTGTCATTTATGAACTATTCGTACAGCGTTCTGGACACATTTAGTGTATTTGGTCCATATTACTCTCGCATGTTTTCTACACACGGCTTTGTATTACTTGTCACTCCAGTTAATTGGAATCTGGGAGACGCACTTAGAACAGGTGATTTATGTTTTAAGCACACATTTTCTTCACACTGCTTTGAGGCACTTCACATAGTTTTCGCTGGCCTTGTTGCCTTCTCAGAGGTTTATTTGGCACTTACTGCGCTTTCTAGGTGTTGTCAGTTCCGTATCCTCTTCCTTTGCCTGATGTTCTTGCTCTTTCGTTCCCTCTAGTTCATTCTTCAGGTGAAGTATGATCTTCTTCCTTTCCATCTTCTTATTCATTAGCATGTTTTAGATGACCGATGCGTTTACTGTCATCATGTCCAAAAGGCTGTAGAAGACATGCACTGGCCCTCTACTACATGCAACCTTTGTGGTACATTTACAGGTCACTTGACCAAACACGTCCACCCCATATTTAGTTGCATTCTATGTTCAGGTTTCTTCTTTCCTTTCTAGTTTATTTGCTAGTACAGCGTGCAGTGTAGTCAGAAGAATGACATTTTTATTCTTCTTTCCTTGATGTACGGTCATGGTGCACTCTTTCTTGCCACTATGGTGCACCATGGTGATGAAGTGCATTTCAGCATTCGGCTTCCCTACTTCATGGGGGGAGGGGGTCTCGCTACGGTCTTGTTCACTGTGCTAACTAGTGAACTTTTCTTTGCTTTGAGTTTTCAGCAAGTTGAAGGGCCGTAAAAATGTTTTCTGTCGTCACATTTTTCCCTTAATTTACAGATGGCTTCATGAGACTCAGAATGATGTACTCTCCAATTGGTTGCTTTTCTCTATGCGTGCCATCTCTGCCCAGTCATGGTAAAGCGTTACATATAGACTTTGGCGTTACATCGACAGCCAACCAGAATTTAAGACCACATTTGTCTGGTTTGTTGGAGATGAATTCAGTGAACCTAAATCTTCTTTTGCTTCGTAATAGTAACTTGTCAATGGTTACATTTCTCCGGGGCGATAACAACGAATACTGTTTTCAATCAACTTTTCCTAAATTTCGGATACAAGAGCGAATTTGTTGGCTGCCAAGCGTTCAGTTCGGATTGATTTTTAATCGAAACGGAGATAAAAGTAATTCACTACCAGATGATGCTCTCACGCTCTTCATTAGGATTGGTCACCAAGAATATTGGGGTACCATATAGTGATCTGGATGGTCACGTAATGCCTTGCTCTCATATTACTTCTAAATGATCTTTCAATACTTTCATTCTTGGTGGCGATAACCTATAGGCCGTGTCATTAACAGGGATCTAATCGATTAGCTCGGCGCTATATTCATCCAAACTCGTCATCCCCTACTCCTCAGTCAACGCATCAGGAAACTCTGCCCATACCCGTAGGAATTTCTCCCTGACTCATTTGTTCCTCAAATGCATTTAAACTCAAAATCCCTCTACCACTTCCTCCCAAATAAGATTTAGCCTTCTTTCCGGCCATGGTCCCCATCGACAATGCTTACAAAAGTAGAATTATTCCACAGGCCTAAACTTAAAATTGTTACCCTGATCAATCAGGAATTAAACCACTTTGGCAACACTATCTGACATGCCACAAAGAATTGGTAGTCAAAAGTCGAAACCGTGCTCCACAGGTCGATTAACGCACATACTGGTTCTTCATTAACTGCACACACGCACGGTGAGTTTGGCATCTCATTAGCCTTCATCGCTCTGATTAACCTACCCTTCCTTGCAGTACACAATCATTCCTTTCGTGGCCCTACGTACCATACTTCCAACATGTAACCTTTGATGATGCTATCTCACTATGTTTTGGAGACTACGAGCTTCTTTATTGTGTCTCCTACAGTATTTTTGCTGTTCCTGTTTTCCTTACAGCTGTCTGTTGCTCACTGCCACTCCTTTCACGTCATGTCCATTCTAGTGTGGGCATCTATTTATTACGTAGCCCATATTTGTTTTATTACTTAGTATAGCTGATAAGAAGTTCTGGGAATCTGGCAAAATATAGCTCCCTGTCCTCTTTCAGGATTTAACTCACCTAATATATGACTTACGACCAGTTCTTTAGTGTATGACATATCAAATTCTACCACTGTTATGTCAGTTAACTCGCTCCACATATTTTATTAGCGGCTTGCTAGCATCCTGATAAACCAACTATTGCGTGGCTCTAGACGGCATTTATTCACAGATCCTATCCCAGAATTACCTCCGTGTGTTATTTCCCAAATGACTAGCAGTACTTTCTCAAGTAAGCTACCCTTCACTGTTACAGCAGTTACTCTTTATGCTTCTAAACCACTCATCTGCATCGTTCGTGATCTTATCTGGAATCCAACCACAAAGTTAAAAAATTCACCTATACAGTCAACCGAATCTAATGACAACTTAGAACATTCATGTAACACATCTTGCGGTGGGTTTGGCAACTTAACGAATAAGGTTTCAAAAACTGTTTGCCCAATTATTGTAGCATGATCTGTCTGATGTACTTCCAAAATGGTTTTCCTCATATTACCACTCCTATCCTGCAACAGTTCTTGAACCGTATTACCATCAAAGAAGACATGCTGCATCTGATCTCTGTTCACACCTGCAAAATCATTCATTCTATGAAGGTATTGTTGAAATGGGCCTGGAGTCTGTGCACTTGGTTAGGACTGCGAGTAGCCTGGCTCTGGACGATTTCGAACATTTCCTCATATTCAGTAGCAATATTCTCGGCAGCCAAACTCACTTCATTGGGATCGCTAGTCCTTTGTGTGGGCATGTGACTGTTTTGTTGCACTTGTTCCACCAATATATGAATGTTTTCTTTTAGCTCTATCTTCCATCGCTTCAGTTTGTACTCCATCACACTTCTTCTCAAATAGGTCGGATCCTTCACTTCACACATTCTGAAAAAGTCAAGCTGAGTAAACAGAAAAGACGACCTGTATCTTAGTTCCTCCTCACTCAATCACGCTCAGGTACCACAATCGTTATTACAGTTTACTGGGCCACAATGTGAAGTGGACAAAGCGATTGACTGAGTAAGGACAACATTAACAATTTTAGCACATTCTACTCCTTCCACAGTGACTGCAGAAGTCCCCCGCAAGTCGTAAACTTTTAGAATTCTTTGCGTGCCTCCTGCTTATAAGATGAAGGAGAAAACCATATCACCATCTATTTCAGAAATACTGTTATCGATTTCAGACCCTGATTCTTCTATCAGACCCAGAAATTCTTCATTAGTCCAACTGGCCCCTAACCTCCATTTTAGGACAAACATTTTCAATCAAGATAACTATGGAAGCACACAGAAACAACGAATGTGCGAGCATAGATAACTCGAGTAATGTGTTTTTGAAGTCAAAAAATGGTTTAAATGGCTCTGAGCACTATGGGACTTAACATGTGAGGTCATTAGTCCCCTAGAACTTAGAACTACTTAAACGTAACTAACCTAAGAACATCACACACATCCATGCCGAGGCAGGGTTCGAACCTGCGACCGTAGCGGTCGCGTGGTTCCAGACAGTAGCGCCTAGAACCGCTCGGCCACTCCGGCCGGTTTTTGAAGTCACGTAGCACTTTCGGAAGTCGGAACACCAAGCTAGGTTCTCTTCAAAGTACTGTAATAGCGAACAAGTGACATGAGTGTCCCTGCTCGGAAATTATGTATTTTGAAATAATAGTGAGAAATGGAAAATCACAACGATTCGGGTGGCGTCAGGAATGCGTCAACGTTTATTAAGATCAAAATACACAGGACGTTGGTCACTGATCACCATATAAAACAATTCTCATTACAATTTTCCAGCAGAGGGCAGTCTCTGTTTTTCGTTTAATCCTTTCGCTACGGTGAACTTAACGCTGAAGTCGGTGGACTGCCGCAGCAGCTCCGCCTCGCGTCCACACTACTGGCCATTAAAATTGCCACACCACGAAGATGACGTGCTACAGACGCGAAATTTGACCGAATGGAAGAAGATGCAGTAATATGCAAATGATTAGCTTTTCAGAGCATTCACACAAGGTTGGCGCCGGTGGCGACAGCTACAACATGCTGCCATGAGGAAAGTTTCCAACCGATTTGTCATACACAAACAGCAGTTGACCGGCGTTGCCTGGTGAAACGTTGTTGTGTAAGGAGGAGAAATGCGTACCATCAAGTTTCCGACTTTGATAAAGGACGGATTGTAGCCTACCGCGATTGCGGTTTATCGTATCGCGATATTGCTGCTCGCGTTGGTCGAGATCCAATGATTATTCTGTTTTCAGCATCATGATGGTCGCATCCGCGTTTGGCGACATCGCGGTGAACGCACATTGGATGCGTGTATTCGTCATCGCCATACTAGGGTATCATCCGGCGTGATGGTATGGTGTGCCATTGGTTACCAGCTCTCGGTACCCTCATGTTCGCATTGACGGCACTTTGAACAGTGGACGTTACATTTCAGATGAGTTACGACCCCTGGCTCTACGCTTCATTCGATCCCTGCGAAACCCTACATTTCAACAGGATAGTGCACGACCGCATGTTTCAGGTCCTGTACGGGCTTTTCTGGACACAGAAAATGTTCGGCAGTTGCCCTGTCCGGCACATTCTCCAAATGTCTCACCAACTGAAAACGTCTGGTCAATAGTGGCCGAGCAACTGGCTCGTCGCAATTCACCATTGACTACTCTTGATGAACTGTGGTATCGTGTTGAAGCTGAATGGGCACCTGTACCTGTACACGCCATCCAAGCTCTGTTTGACTCAATGCCCAGGCGTATCAAGACTGTTATTACGGCCAGAGGTGGTTGTTCTGCGTACTGATTTCTCAGGATCTATGCACCCAAATTGCATGAAAATGTAATCACATGTCAGTTCTAGTATAATATGTATGTCCAATGGATACCCGTATATATTCTGCATTTCTTCTTGGGGTAGCAATTTTAATGGCCAGTAGTGTATTTCTCCGCTTCACCACGCTCGACTTGTGTGCAAGTTTGACCAACGCACCATGCTCAACTGCTCATTTTCCACCTTGTTTCTAATCCGAAGTTATATGTTGTTAACCTTAGTTAGTTTCTACTAGAAGTGATATGACAGAAAATCGATATACCGTGGAGGATGCCCTTTCTCTCATACTGGGTGGTGACTCTCAAGATGAAAGCGAATCAGTGCTCGAATCTGACGATGAACATGATACATCCTTGTAGCTGCTTCTACATCAGGTATACGTGCTACTGCAGCTGTTCCATTGACATCCCCGGACTTGGATTTCTGCACGGACACAGACAATGTCAAAAACACGTGTGATTTGTATGAATATTTCCCCGAAGAAATATACAGAATGTGAGAGCAGGACAGAGCGGCGCGGGAAGTGCGCCGTGCAGCGGCCACGGCCTGGCGGGACTGGCGCTCTGCCACAGAGCACGACGCGTCAGCCACGGCTCCGACGTCAAAGGCTTAAATCTCTTTGTTTTAAAATATCAGTCATAAAGCACTTCTAAACGAAATTAATTTCTTAAGAAAAATATTTAAAACAATATCCCAGCCATACCAATGATAGTTCACAGATTTACATCGAAAATTCTTCCTTTTATGCATTGTGCCAGCTTTATTAATATTACTTTGTCTTCTGTAGTTTCAGTTGATTAATGAACTATCTCTTTCCACATTGCCTCAGGAGGCACAAACAATCATAAGAAAAAACCAAAGGCCCGGCCGTGGTGGCCGTGCGGTTTCAGGCGCTACAGTTTGGAACAGCGTGACCGCTACGGTCGCAGGTTCGAATCCTGCCTCGGGTATTGATGCGTGTGATGTCGTTAGGTTGGTTAGGTTTAAGTAGTTCTAAGTTCAAGGGGACTGATGACCTCAGATGTTAAGTACCATAGTGCTCAGAGCCATTTGAACCATTCTTTGAAAACCAAAGGCAAAATCTTTGTGATTACGAATACCAGAATTAACAAGTCCTAGCGAATAGACAGGAAATTTGCTCAGAGTTAGTAGAAGAATCAACAGCAACTAGCTGATATCAATGCTCATAGAACTTGAATTCGAAACAAAACATAGCTTCCCTTTTAGTACGTTTACTCGTGTCCTGGCCGTTCCTTCAAACCATAATGTATCTGCCGGTATGATGCGTCCGCCTACCACAGACCACAAAAATACACTACTGGCCATTAAAATTGCTACATCAAGAAGAAATGTAGATGATAAACAGATGTTCATTGGACACATTTACACTCCTGGAAATTGAAATAAGAACACCGTGAATTCATTGTCCCAGAAGGGGAAACTTTATTGACACATTCCTGGGGTCAGATACATCACATGATCACACTGACAGAACCACAGGCACATAGACACAGGCAACAGAGCATGCACAATGTCGGCACTAGTACAGTGTATATCCCCCTTTCGCAGTAATGCAGGCTGCTATTCTCCCATGGAGACGATCGTAGAGATGCTGGATGTAGTCCTGTGGGACGACTTGCCATGCCATTTACACCTGGCGCCTCAGTTGGACCAGCTTTCGTGCTGGACGTGCAGACCGCGTGAGACGACGCTTCATCCAGTCCCAAACATACTCAATGGGGGACAGATCCGTAGATCTTGCTGGCCAGGATAGTTGACTTACACCTTCTAGAGCACGTTGGGTGGCACGGGATACATGCGGACGTGCATTGTCCTGTTGGAACAGCAAGTTCCCTTGCCTGTCTAGGAATGGTAGAACGATGGGTTCGATGACGGTTTGGATGTACCGTGCACTATTCAGTGTCCCCTCGACGATCACCAGAGGTGTACGGCCAGTGTAGGAGATCGCTCCCCACACCATGATGCCGGGTGTTGGCCCTGTGTGCCTCGGTCGTATGCAGTCCTGATTGTGGCGCTCACCTGCACGGCGCCAAACACGCATACGACCATCATTGGCACAAAGGCAGAAGCGACTCTCATCGCTGAAGACGACACGTCTCCATTCGTCCCTCCATTCACGCCTGTCGCGACACCACTGGAGGCGGGCTGCACGATGTTGGGGCGTGAGCGGAAGACGGCCTAACGGTGTGCGGGACCGTAGCCCAGCTTCATGGAGACGGTTGCGAATGGTCCTCGCCGATACCCCAGGAGCAACAGTGTCCCTAATTTGCTGGGAAGTGGCGGTGCGGTCGCCTACGGCACTGCGTAGGATCGTACGGTCTTGGCGTGCATCCGTGCGTCGCTGCGGTCCGGCCCCAGGTCGACGGGCACGTGCACCTTCCGCCGACCACTGGCGACAACATCGATGTACTGTGGAGACCTCACGCCCCACGTGTTGAGCAATTCGGCGGTACGTCCACCCGGCCTCCCGCATGCCCACTATATGCCCTCGCTCAAAGTCCGTCAGCTGCACATACGGTTCACGTCCACGCTGTCACGGCATGCTACCAGTGTTAAAGACTGCGATGGAGCTCCGTATGCCACGGCAAACTGGCTGACATTGACGGCGGCGTTGCACAAATGCTGCGCAGCTAGCGCCATTCGACGGCCAACACCGCGGTTCCTGGTATGTCCGCTGTGCCGTGCGTGAGATCATTGCTTGTACAGCCCTCCCGCAGTGTCCGGACAAGTATGGTGGGTCTGACACACCAGTGTCAATGTGTTCTTTTTTTCATTTCCAGGAGTGTATTATACTAGAACTGACGTGTGATTACATTTTCACGCAATTTGGATGCACAGATCGTGAGAAATCAGTACACAGAACAACCACATCTGGCCGTAATAACGGCCTTGATACGCCTGGTCATTGAGTCAAGCAAAGCTTGGATGGCGTGTACAGTTACAGCTGCCCATGCAGCTTCAACACGATACCACAATTCATGAAGAGTAGTGACTGGCGTATTGTGACGAGCCAGTTGCTCGGCCACCATTGACCAGACGTTTTCAGTTGGTGAGAGATCTGAAGAATATGCTGGCCAGGGCAGCAGTCGAACATTTTCTGTATCCAGAAAGTGCCGTACAGGACCTGCAACATGCGGTCGTGCATTATCCTGCTGGAATGTAGGGTTTCGCAGGGATCGAATGGAGGGTAGAGCCACGGGTCGTAACACATCTGAAATGTAAGTCCACTGTTCAAAGTACCGTCAATGAGAACAAGAGGTGACCAAGACGTGTAACCAATGACACCCCATACCATCACGCCGGGTGAGACGCCAGTATGACGATGACGAATACACGCTGCCAAACACGGATGCGACCATCATGATGATGTAAACAGAACCTGGATTAATCCGCAAAAAGTGACGTTTTGCTATTCGTTCCCCCAGGTTGGTTGGTGAGTACACCGTCGCAGGCACTCGTGTCTGTGATATAGCGTCAAGGGTAACCGCAGCCATGTACTCCGAGCTGATAGTCCATGCTGCTGCAAACGTCGTCGAACTGTTCGTGCAGATGGTAGTGGTCTTTCAAACGTCCCCATCTGTTCACTCAGGGATCGAGACTTGGCTGCACGATCCCTTACAGCCATGCGGATGAGATGCCCGTCATCTCGACTGCTAGTGATACAAGGCCGTTGGGATCCAGCACGGCGTTCTGTATTACCCTCCTGAACCCACCGATTCCATATTCTGCTAACAGGCATTAGATCTCGACCAACGCGAGCAGCAATGTCGCGATACGATAAACCGCAATCGCGACAGGCTACAACCCGACCTTTATCAAAGTCGGAAACGAGATGGTACGCATTTCTCCTCCTTACACGAGGCATCACAACAACGTTTCACCAAGCAATGCCGGTCAGCTGCTGTTTGTGTATGAGAAATCGGTTGGAACCTTTCCTCGTTCCTGCACGTAGTAGGTGTCACCACTGGCGCCAACCTTGTGTGAATGCTCTGAAAAGCTAATCATCTGCATATCACAGCATCCTCTTCCTGTCGGTTAAATTTCGCGTCTGTAGCATGTCATGTTCGTGGTGTAGCAATTCTAATGGCCAGTAGTGTACAATAAAATACCAGCTCTTGCATCTGAAACAGATCAGTATGAGACTGAGAGTATAATGGCCTCTAAAAGCCACATTGTTCAGGTATAATTCAGTTCCAGACACTTGACGCGATCGGCACGGCAAGCAACGTTATCAATGAACAACGTGATACAAGCGAGCGTCAACTAGTTCTGTACATATTAACATCCCAAAACATGTACTTAAGCAGCCGCCGAGTGTTAAAGTAAGATGCTGCACAATCAACTACAATGTTCAGCAGTATGATATCACAGAATTAGCAAGACAGAAGCATAAGAACAATAAGAAAGACAGTTGCTAGGGATAGGAGAAAGTGGATGGAAGAATGGACAAAGATAGTGGAGGAAGACTGCAGAGTAAATAAGAAAGTGCTACATGGAACCGTCAAAAGTTATAGGACAGGTGTGAGGTAGGATGCAACAACGACACAAATGGAAACGAGATTACTGACAAAGAGACACTGAAGATAGTGCGGAAGGGGTATTTTGAGCATTTGCTAAATCTAAACGGAATTGGAAATGAAGATAATAGACCAAAGGGTCCGCAGCTCGTTGTCGTGCGGTAGAGTTCTCGCTTCCCGCGCCCGGGTTCCCGGGTTCGATTCCCGGCGAGGTCAGGGATTTTCTCTGCCTCGTGATGACTGGGTGTTGTGTGATGTCCTTAGGTTAGTTAGGTTTAAGTAGTTCTAAGTTCTAGGGGACTGATGACCATAGATGTTAAGTCCCATAGTGCTCAGAGCCATGTGAACCATTTTTAGACCAAAGGAGGTAGACGTTAACTCTGAAGGGGGTAGGCGGGAAGGACCCGATATGGAAAGAAATGGTACTATCACTGGACGAGATGAAAGGAGGAAAGGCACCAGGTATGGACAAAATAAGTGTCGAAATGGATAATGCAGCTGGGGAGGTTGGAGAAAGTTGGTTGTATGATGTTATGAGGGTGACGTGGAATGATAAAAAGACTCCAGAAGATTGGAAAAGATAGTTGAAAGGATTTTAGGAACTACAGTGGTCACACTGATACCGCACTGTGTAAAGGTATATGACAAGATCCTGAAGATCAGAATCCGAAGAAGGGTAAAGAACAAATTTAGAGAGTAACAGCATGGATTCAGAGCCGAGGGATCAACTGTTGACCTCATATTTGCAGTGAGGCAGCTCCAGGAACACCACTATTGATTTCGGTTAGAAACTGCGGTGACCTTTCTCGATATATAAAACGCGTTTGATTGCGTCTGCAGAGGAAAGGTCCGGGAAGCACTAGAAAAGAAGGAAAGGGAAAAGAGATAACAAGCAGAGTGTAAGAGATGTAAAGTGGAAGTCTGAGTGATGTGAAAGACAGCAATGAAAGACAGACTAGTTCCAGCAAGTAAGTGGTGTGAAACACGGCAGTGCATAGTCATCCCTTCCCTTCATTGTGGTAACTGCATGAAGTAATGAGGTACATGTATGAGGTAATGACTAAGCTGTCAGAAAAAACTGGAGAACACAAGATGAGAGGAATGGTGTTCAGGGATGACTTGATGGTCTGGGGAAGCACGAAGGAGGAGGAGATTCGGGAACAGCTGGATGCTTGTGAAGTAACTGTGAGACAATATTGAATGAAATTTAATGTAAATAAATGTGAGATCCTTGTTACAAATAGAAAAAAAAATGGTTGAAGAAGGACTGGTGATGAACAACTGAAGAAGGTGGAAAGTGGTAAGTACTTGGGAAGTGGGGCAGAGGAAAACGGAAGAAATGAGAAAATGATTAGTGAACGTGGCGCAGAGGCAGAAGCAGTTCTGCCAAGTTTTAGGAGTCTGGTTTGGAATACAGATTTCCCACGAAACAGCAAATAAGTAATATATAGAAGCGACAGCATCCTGCCCCAGACCTATGCATTTGAGACATAGGTAATGAAGAAAACACATGGAGGCTGATTACAGGGTTGTGAAATGAAGTTTCGCAAAAGTAGGATAGGAGTAACAAGGAGAGATAGGACAAGGAATGAAAGGGTAAGGAAAACAGTAAAAGAGGATCCCTTACAGAGCAGGATAGAAAGATCAAGGCCAAGATGCTATGTGAACTTACAGAGAATAGAAAACAGGAGGATTCACAAGAAGATACATCAAATGGAGATGTGAAAGAAAGAGAAAAGAGAAAGACCATGGGATAAATGGCTGAAAGGTATGGAGGAGTTTGCTGAAAAAAGAGGTAGGGACTGAAGATGGTGGGAAAACAGGACTAGATGGCGAGATTTACGTTTCAAACGGACCCAGTCTGGGGCTGGAAACTGTTCAAGACGATAATGATGATGATGATGAAGAGGAGGATACCTGCCCCATTAGGACACGTTATTCATCAACGTCTACCTCTAGTCACCGTGGCTCTTTCATAGTTCATGCGAGAAGCTAACCGCACTCCTTGGCGTAGTCTCCACCAGACAAATAGCAGCGCTCTAGCGTGGTACCTCGCTTTCGACAACATGTGCACGGTTCCTCCTGTTTCCTTGCGTCACACTCTCTGTCATATACTACCGCTGGCCTCCTCCTGTTTTCCAAAGAACTCCCATTTCCAGATAAACCACTTCCTCCACAGAGGAGTTTTACGTAATATGGATAGGGAAGTACCACCAACCTAGTTCGGCTAATGCCACCCTAGGGCATCGTGCTTTATTGGGCACTCATGTTAGATTTTTCAGTATTTACATGACTCTCTCGTGTGTGTCAAACAAATCAGCGGCCAGTCCTGTTCGGTATAGCTCCTACAAACCGAGCGAAAGTGTAAGATTGATCACATTGGTGTCTCATGCAGTCTCGTGTCTAATCTGTCATTGGGTACTAAGTTTCTCCATTTTGGGAAATGCACAATTTTTCGTTTGTGTATACCTAAAGCAAATTGTCAAATTTTCGACCGCTTTGAAATCTTCTGACTGAATAATTGTACAGCTTTTCGCACATGGTGTTTCATTATACATTAAAGTGACAAAAGTCATTGGGTATCTCTTGATACCATCTCGGACCTCCGTTTGCCCGGCGTAGTGGGGCAGTTCGACGTGGCTTGGACTCAGCAAGTTGTTGGAAGCCCCTAGCAAAACTATTGAGCCATTCTGCCTCTATAGCTGTCCGTAATTGCGAAAATGTAGCCGGTGCAGAATTTTGTGCTCGAACTGAGATCTGGATCATGTCCCACAAATGGTAGGCGGGATTCATGTCCAGTGATCTGGGTGGCCAAACCATTCGCTCGAATCGTCCAGATTGTCCTTCAAATCAGCCATTAGCAGTTGTGTCATCCTTAAAAATTCCATAATTGTTCTGGAACATGAGTCCACGAACAGCAGCAAATATTCTCCAAGAAGCATCGCATAACCATTTCCAGTCAATGATCGGTTCACTTGGACCAGAATACCAAATCGATTCCATATAAATGCAGTCCACACCTTCATGGAGCCACCAACGGCTTGCAAAGTGCCTTGTTGATAACTTGGGTCCATGGCTTTGAGGGGTCTTCGCCACGTTCGAATCTACCATCACTTCTTGGCAACTGAAAATGGGATTCATCTGACCTAGTCACGGCTATTCATTCGTCTAGGCTCCAACTGATATGGTTACGAGCCCTGAAAAGGTACTGGATGTGATGTCGTGCTGTTAGCAATGGCACGTCCGTCGGTTGTCTGCTGCCATAACTCATTAACACCAAATTTCACCGCGCACTGTCCTAACGGATACGTTTGCCGCACATCGCACATTTATTTCTGCGTTTATTTCAAGCAGTGTTGCTTGTCTGTTAGCACTGATAACTTCACGCAACCGCTGTTGCTCCCAGTCGTTACGTGAAGGCAATCGGTCTCTGCGTTGTCGGTGGTGAGAGGTAATGACTGAAATTTAGTATTCTCGACACACGTTTGACTCTATGGGTTTCGGAAGACTGATTTCGATAATTATTTCCGAAATTTAATGTCCCATGCGTCTAGCTCCAACTACTATTCCGTCTTCAAAGTCTGTTAATTTATGTCCTGCGACCATATTCATATCGGAAGCCATTTCACATGAATCGCCTCGGCACAAATTACAGTTCCTTTTTATGGCCTGTGTACACGATAATAACGGCAGACTGTGCACATCGCAGCCCAATGACTTTTGTCACATCCGTGTAAATAAAGGTAGCTTCAGCAAAATATCTGCAGCTGAGACGTGGGTGGTGGTGGTGGTTAGTGTTTAACGTCCCGTCAACAACGAGGTCATGAGAGACGGCTACGGTCGCAGGTTCGAATCCTGCCTCGGGCATGGATGTGTGTGATGTCCTTAGGTTAGTTAGGTTTAAGTAGTTCTAAGTTCTAGGGGACTAATGACCACAGCAGTTGAGTCCCATAGTGCTCAGAGCCATTTGAACCATTTCATGAGAGACGGAGCGCAAGCTCGGGTTAGGGAAGGATTGGGAGGGAAATCGGCCGTGCCCTTTAAAAGGAACCATCCCGGCATTTGCATGAAACGATTTAGGGAAATCACGGAAACCCTAAATCAAGATGGCTGGAGACGGGATTGAACCGACGTCCTCCCGAATGCGAGTCCAGTGTGAGACGTGGGACTTAGGGAAAGCAGGAAAGATGTGGACGGGATCTAATCAGTTACCTTTGGTTGCACAGAAAACACATACAATTTATTTAAAAAAAACACAAAACTCTCAACAATCATTTTAAAAGGTTTTACTACACTGGCAGCTGAAAGCCTTAGTAAAAGAATTGCAAAATATTGTCAGCTGAAGGCCACAAGCAATGTGACACACAATCAACGGGCGAAGGCCTGATTAAGAAGACTCAAGATTATTCGTCGGCTGAAGGCCAGATGCAGTTTCAAAAATACACAACGGCTGAAAGCCTGAATTACCAATAAGGTGGACAATTACACGTTAAAAATACCAAAAACCTTTTTACCAATCTTAATAACTCTAACAAGTTTTAGTGACCGCTGAAGGCCTTATCAAGTTATAAATGAAACTATTTGTCAGCTGAAAGCCACAAGCAATATTACAAACAATTAACGGCCTAAGGACAGCAACAATTTCAGAATACACAACGACACAAGGGCTGAATTATAAATGGGGAAGGCAGTTACACATTAACAAATGCTCAGATATTTTCTTCTTAACAATCAAAATGGTAACAAGCTATAGTAACGACTAAAGGCCTTATTAAGAAAAAAAATTGCAAATAATTCCTTGGCTGAAGGCCACAAACAATGTTACACACAATCAACAGCTGAGGGCCTGATTGAGAATGTTGAAAATTATTCGTGGGGTGAAGACCACAAGCAATTCCAGAATACACAAGGGCTGAAGGCTCGATTTACAGATAATGTGGACAACTACACCTTAAAAATAATAAAACCCTTTATAATGATCTTAATAACTTGTAACAAGCTATAGTGACGGCTGAAGGCCTCAGTATAATGTAACTGAAAATTATTTGTCGGCTGAAGGCCACAGGCCTGATTGAAAATTATTGGGGCTGAAAGCCACAAGCTATTTTCAGAATACAAAAGGGCTGAAGGCCAGAATCACAAGTAAGGAAGGCAGTTGCATGTTAAAATACTAAAGGCTTTTTAAAGAATCTTAACGAACTTAACAGGCTATAGTGATGGCTGAAGGCCTTATTAAGAGAAAATTGAAAATAATTTGTCAGCTGAAGGCCACACGCAGTGTTACAAACAATTAATGGCTGAAGGCCAGAATTACAAGTGGGGAAGGCAATAACACGTTAAAACATTAGGGTAAATTTTAAACAATTATGACAACTTGCCAATCTAAGATGGAGAGATCCACAGACATTGCTCCATGGATCAACCTGAGGAAGGGGACTACAGCAGTGTAAGTCGTGAGACAGGCAGCCAAGAGTTGTACTCACGTAACAGGATGGTAACTCACACTAAGGACAGTTTAAACGCGACCGACCGACTAACCAATCTACCTAACATCATATGACCTGTACAACGATGGAATATTTTTAGGCAAGGGCAAAGAGACGGACAGCACCACGTCTTCAGAAACACACCCAAGGCTGAAGGAAACACTAGAACCAAGGTAGACCTCCCAAAAACACATGCACAGCACAGTTCAACAGGCTGACGAACTACACGCCATGTCGAACAGGATAAACACGACGAGGGAAGGGCAGGTAACTGAGGCGTTAGCGGCCATAAGGCAGAAAATAACGCATGTTGCACTTTTTTAATAAGAATCATACTAAATCCAAACTAACATCAAGGAGTAGACTGCGGCTAATAGCTTCCACCAACCTGACAGACTCCACTTGTTGCGGTTGGTCTCGCTGACCCTGAGAGCAGCAACATGCAAACAACTGCGAGATCTCAAACAATGGAGGTTCCAGTACTGGATAAGTTTCACCCAACTTCAGACCTCCTGGGTTCAGTCGTCGGCTACAGCCCCTCAGCCTGACAGCGCCAGCACGCTGCCAGCTTTCCCGGCCTGGCGCCGCGCTGTGGACCTCCTCGCTGCTCCATCCGAAGCCGAACTGCCTGACGCACGCAACGACCTGGAAATACTAGCCGTGGCACCAAAGATGGAACCACAGTACTGGATATCGATAGCCGCTGCTGCTGCCACTCGGGGACATTCAATACTAGCAACTCAGTGGCGCCAGTAACACATGAAGGAATCGCCACTACCGCTATTTAAGTTATGAACGGCAAGAATGCGAGCCGCACATAGCTGTAGTACTTATCACCAAAAATTCCACAATATTGATCCGAAGGCCACTAACTGTAACCTCAAAAAACAAATGGCTGGAAGCCTGAATTAGAAGTCAGAAGAACAGTTCCAAACAGCAACATATCAACAAATACTTTGCTTTAAAAACAAATTTGCTTTATAAACAAGTGTTCGTAAGAGGGCTGAAAGTCGTATTATAAAAGAAGTGAAGTTATTACTCAGCTGAAGGCCACACCAACAATAATTAGGAAATTACAAATAGCCTTAAAACAACATCACAATCTAAAGAATCAGGCCACATGGTTCTCAGCAAGGGTTCCAAGGGTCGACCTGGGGAGTTAACTCAAACATAAGGTAAGGTGAGACAGGCAGCCAAGAGTTATACTCACGTAACAGGGTGGCAACTCAACTAGGGACAGCTTAAACGCCGACCGACCGACTAATCAAACCTCCTAACGTCCGATCACCGTACAACAATGGAATACTTTTAGGCAAGGGCAAAGAGACAGACAGCACTGCGTCTTCAGAAAACACCCAAGGCTGAAGGAAACACTAGAACCAAGACAGACCTCTCACAAAATATGCACAGTACTATACAAGAGCTTGTCGAGCTACACGCTGTGTCGGATAGCATCAACATGCCGAGGAAAGGTACTCTCTCTTTCTTCTCAGCTGTCACTGGTCCTGTAGACTACGCGCTGCATCAACCATCTGCTTCCACCGCCTTCTATCTCTCGCAGCCTCTATCCACCCTGTAGAATTTCCTAATGCTGCGATGTCTTTCTCTATGTCATTTTCCCACCTTGTATGGGGTTGCCCAATGGTCTTCTTGCCTGGAGAGTTCCTTCAAATGCTTTCTTGGTGATTCTGTTGTTTTCCATTCTAGTCACATGTCCAGCCCATTGCAGCGCCTACTTTTTAATTTCTTCATGATAGTGGATTTCATCATTAACTGATAAATTTCATTGTTCTTTCCAATTCTCCATACACCATTCTCCAACACAGTTTCCCAGATTTTTCTCATTACTCAGAGAAAAGGTACACTGCCAGAAAAGTACGCTAACCTGCAAGGCAGGCAACTTGTGCATTAGCAGCCACAAGGCAAAAAATACCGCTGGTTGCACTTCACTAATAAGAATAATACTAAATTCAATGATGAATGAAGAATAGAGAAAGACGGCTGCAATATTTCACCGCTTCGAAACACTTCACTCGTTGCCGCCATTCTCAGCGGCCTTGGGAGCAACAACCAGGCGGCCAAAGGCGAGATTTCAGAATAGTTGGGGTTGCATAAGCAGTTAAGTCTTCACTCAACTTAAACGTCCAGGGTTCGGTGTGCAACGAAGCCGTCGCTCTCGCAGCTAGCCCTCCTCGATCCTGCAGTGACAGCACCTTGCCAGTGGCCCTGGCTTGCCGTCGCGCTGCACAGACCTGCTCGCTGCTGCGCCCCAACCAAACTGATGTCTGTTCCCAACTCTCCACTAAATCCAGTTCGCAGACAGCATTAAAATGACTGATCATTCAAAACAAAAAGATACGCGTGGATCCGCGAAAACAATGCCACCAACAACTCACAATACTAAAACCAGTCATTGTGAAACAACACGGACGAATTATAAGTCGGCTCCAATATAGAGAAGCCACAAGCAGTCGGAAGACCAAATGCACGTCGTCTGCTGCGATGATCGACCTAACGACCAACCAACGGTCGTCCCCACGCAAGTCACGCATGGGAATGATCCCAGTATAAATCGTGGACTGACAACTTATGCCATGAGGTCACTTCGACGGGCGGACACACACACCCCAGTGAAAGTTGCACTACTCGAATATCACGGTCCATTCAACTAAAACTCCCTGAATGTGGTCCTTGACGTGTTCGTGCACTCTCGCGACCACATCCTTCCTGCAGACAGTGCATGTGTGTCGCCAACGGTCGGGGGCGAGTGCTGGCTGTCCGGACCTCACTGCTGCTCAACTCTCGACTGAACAGCGAGAAGGTCCACTGCACGAGGGCAGGCTGGGACCGCTGGCGGTGTGAAGGCACTGTCGGATCGACGGGGCTGTAGCTGACGACCAAACCCAGGACGATTGAAGTTGGGTGAACCATTTTCACTACTGAAACCTCCACTGTTTGAGAGCTCGCTGTTGTTTGCTTGATGTTGCTCCCAGGGTCGGTGACACCAACTGCAACAAGTGGAGTCTGTCAGGTTGGTGGAAGCTATTAGCCGCATTCTGCTCTTTGATGTTAGTTTGGATTTAGTATTATTCTTATTAGTGAAGTGCAACCAGCAGTATTTTCTGCCTTATGGCCACTAACGCCCCAGTTACCTGCCCTGTAGGTTATCGTACTTTTCCGGCAGTGTACCTTTCCTCGTCGTGTTGATCCTGTCCGACATGGCGTGTAGTTCGACAGCCTCTTGAATTCTACTGTGCATATGTTTTTGGGAGGTCTACCTTATTTCTGGTGTTTCCTTCGGCCTTGGTTGTGTTTCTGAAGACGTGGTGCTGTCCTTCTCTTCGCCCTTGCCTAAAAATATTCCATCGTTGTACCGGTGATCGGACGTTACTCGGATTGTTTAGTCGGTCAGTCGGCGCTGAAGCTACCCCTAGTGTGCATTGCCATCCTGTTACGTGAATACAGCTCTTGGCTGCCTGTCTCACTGCTTACACAGCTGTAGTCACCTGCCTCAGGTCGATCCCGGGAGTACTGTCTGTAAAGCACTCCGTCTTATGTGGACAAGTTGTTATAATTATTTAAAATTTACCCTAATGCTTAACACTTTCAACACTGCCCTATTTACACCCGGCACTTGGCTGTGAACTGGCGTGTTTAATGGATGCTTGAAATTAGATTGCAAAGAACAGAAAAATGATAGGAATGTGGTTCTTGCATCATTTAAAAGGAAAAAGTAAGAGCTTCACATGAATGTGAGTTTCTGTTGTAATATAAAATACAAATGGGTGTTATAATTAAAAAAAGAAAACACAAAAATATCGTGGATAAAAAATTTTTACATGATCTCTCTCTTGCGTAATGCCATTTTTATAGTATCTAAATTTAAAACAAAACATCACTGGACTGTCTAGCTGCAGGTACCTGTAAACTTTAGTATTTTGATCGTTCAGATGTAGTTAGCCTTTGTGTGAAAATTCTGGAAACACTGTGGGACGAAAAGGCCAACGCCACAGTTCTTGCACCACCATCTACTTTGCTTCCTGATGCGCTTACCCGTCTCTTTCTTCCCCCTGTCTGAACATACTTTGCAATACCTAGTAGTATTCACCTTCTTTGCAGTGGGCGGGACCTTCTCGGGAAAGTGCCTTGCAAATGTCCTCTATTTGTGAGGATGAAGCGGCTTGTTGCTGAAAAATATTTCCGCCCTTCTCAGCCAATTTCTTCTCCACTCTGTGAATAAAGTCTACTAGTACTACATTCTTCCTAGTGTTCTGTTTATATAAAATAAAACTGTTGACAGTTGACACGATAAGCAAGTGGAAAAACAGCTTTTTCCACCACTTCAAAGTTTTTCGGGCAAACGGACGATAGCTGGAGAACTGATCTGCCCTGTCAACCCCAGCTTTATTCTTATTGTAATCAATAATAACGTCTGGCCTTACAATTTCTGCTATTCCACCTTTGGCCCTAACTTGAATACTAGTGCTGGTAGACTTATGATTTGTGGAAAGAGAAAAAACATGTCATTGTGACTTCCACTTCACTGCCAAGAGATGGTGTTTCCTTTGAAAAACTATTTTTTTTAGTTTTAGTGTTCTGAATATTCGTCGCAAAACTTTCCTGTTTTTCATTACAGTTCCCACTCCAAGAGCTTTATTTTCCCACAACATGTGCAAAAGAAATGGACTGGTGCAGTACCTATCCATATAAATGCAATGTCCTTTGCCAAAGTACTATGAACACAATCTTTTTACAAGGTCCTGGATACTATCGTTAACACTGCCAGCAGAACCTGTATATACATTACAGTTTAGCATATAACCAGTTGATGAATCGCAGAGATCATACAATTTTATTCCATATTCATTGGGTTTGTTTTTCATGTATACTCTGAAGCTTGTTCTACCACGAAAGGGACACATTGCCTGGACGAAAACTAATTTTGCTTTTTTTCGCAAAAAAATCAAACAAAAGCCTCACTTTGTGAAGTGGGTCGTGCTTTTCTTCGCCTCTACTAATGAACATAGCATTGTCATTCAAGTGTAATATCGACAATGTAGCGCAAAATCGATCGCGACTCAACAATTTATTCGCAAATCCTGTCTGCGGAAACGGGTCTGTTGACCAATAATCACAGATTTTCGGCAATTTGACGCCGCACATATGCAAAATAATACTGAGAGACCAGTAAATCTCTTGCAATTTTACTGCAGATCACTTATGCCAAACAGAGTTTATTTTCAGGCTACCTTTGCGTTTCATTGTCGTAATAACTTTACCAGCGTACAGATTCGTTTCACTTTTGATGAGCTAAATATGGTCGTCATCAAAGAAATAACAAAAGTATCGAAGCTCCTCAGTGGCATCTGAAAAAGACGATGCTACACCGACGACTTCCTGGAAATCCGGCAGTGCTGGCCTATCGTCTAGTTCTTGCTCTTTGTGCTCAGTGAGGCTCACATGACCAGGTACCACAGATGGTGACTGATGGTCTGTACCATTGTCGTCATAGAAAAAAAATAATGCTAAGATTGGTACTAAAAGGTACTAAATGCAAGTGAAGTAATGAACATTACTCACAATACAAAATGCGGTAATGAAGTCTTCACTTTATGAACAATAGAGACATATACATACCTGAACCATCACTTGTACTTTCGTCTGCAGAGTACGAATCCTCTTTGTCAGAATCGTCAATTTCAGATCCTGCATCTCCTTAAAGAATATCTAATATCTCTGTCTCCGTCAACTCGCTGCGCTATATTTTCACGATCATAAACACCTGTGAACGAACTGCAGGTAACTTCGTCTTTGCAGTGCTCACAACCGCTCCCAGAATGAGATAGCCGATAAGTGCTTGCCTCTTGGGGAAGAAGAATGAAATACTTCCACATTAGTTGACGAAACTGCTTCGGAGATCCGCTAAAAGCGCTTACGGAGCCGAATAAAGGCTCGCCCGTACGATATACGGGCGCCGTCACCAACGTCAGGGCGGCCGCGCCCGTATGGCGTAAGGGGACCATGCTCTAAGTGTTAACATGCTATTGGCTTCCCTACTTGTAATTCCGGTCTTCAGCCGTTAATTCTTTGTAACACTGCTTGTGGCCATCAGCCGACATTATTATTTTTCAATTTTCTCTTAATAAGGCCTGCAGCCGTCACTATAGCCTGTTACAGTTCCTTAAGATTGTTTAAAAAAGGTTTTAGTATTTTAACATGGAATTAACTTCCTTTCTTGTGATTCAGGCCTTCAGCTCTCATGTATTCTGAAATTGCTTGTGGCCTTCAGCCCACGAATAATTTTCAACTTTCTTATTCAGGCCTTCAGCTGTTGATTGTGTGTAACATTGTCGGTGGCCTTCAGTACATCTTCACACTTGTGACATTTTACAGCAGCAGTCATTCATATCTTGAAACTGTGTATACATGCAAATTAAACATATGAAACAGGTGATCTCTGGTGTAGGTGAACTCTGATGTTCTCACTTTAGGCTTGTTATGATGCAAAGAGGAGTGAAGCTTTAATCTGTGGCTAAACATATCGAGACTTAAAATTAATAAAATATAGCTAAATTATTGTGGAAATAAAACAAGATGCGCTGGCAGCTGGTGACACAACAGAAACATTACACATAATGATTTCAGTTTCCTTAGTTATCAGTTAGCAAATATATCCAGGCACATATCATTAACTCTTATCTACAACCTACTACAAGTTCTTATCCACAACTCCAAACAACATAGATATACCCTCTAAGACGAGGAGTAGCGCTCCTGGGGAAAATAGACTTTGATGTACCCATCGGCTCAGTGATGCAAATGAGTTTAGTGGCTTTTAATCTATAGAGGAGAATACCTTGTAATGAAAATAATTTGACACCCAATTTAGATCGTTACAAGTGATAAGTGTAGTGTTTATTGCGCTTAACAATAAAAGAAATTCACCACAAATCCCATCAAAATCTGTCTCTTTGACTGTTTTCTACATATTTGTGAGACATTACCTATTGTAACAATTTGCTTGCAAGATAAACTGGCTCATGAGACTACTTATTTTACAGGATATCAAGGATTTCCTGGATGGTGCAAAAGATGGTGCAATTTACTTCAGCCTCGGCAGCAACGTGAGAAGCACTGCGCTGCCAGAGCATAAGAGGCGAGCGTTCCTCGAAGCTTTCGCGCAGCTGCCTCAGCGCGTGCTCTGGAAGTGGGAGGTGGACAGCCTGCCTGGACAGCCGGAGAACGTCATGATAGCAAAGTGGCTGCCCCAGCAGGACGTGTTGGGTAAGCTTCTGTACAGTACACCAGTCTTTACAAGTAAAGCTTCGTCAGTGTCGTAACTTTTACGTCTACTGCCACTTTTTCAGCACATCCAAACATTAAACTGTTCATTACCCAGGGAGGACTCCAGAGCATGAATGAAGCAAGTTACTTCGCAGTGCCTTTGATTGGCATTCCTTTCATTGGAGATCAGCCCCACAATGTGGCTAAGATGGAGCAGGCCGGTATAGGCTACCGCTTGCAGTTCAAAGACGTCACTACCGATACGGTTTTGAGTGCCATTCATACAGTACTTGGAAACGGTAGGTAAGTTTATACGTTTCCATTTTGTAGAGAAAGTAACAAACTAACACATAATTCTACTCCTCATATTTCTCGAATTGAGCTCTCACTCACCTCCAGAGATTCCTATATCGACAAAATATTTGGTCTTTACCTCATTTCGCTCCTTTAGTCAAGCGACGACATATTCTGAACGTATTTGCACATGATATACCTTTGTTTTAGACGTAAAATAGATAATTTCTGTGGATGAATGTAGTTGCGTAGGCTTCTACAACCAGAGTCAGTTGACATAAAAGTTTTCTAATTATTGTACCGCACCATAATGTGCACTACTGGCCATTAAAATTGCTACACCAAGAAGAAATGCAGATGGTAAACGAGTATTCATTGGACAAATATATTATACTAGAACTGACATGTGATTACATTTTCACGCAATTTGGGTGCATAGATCCTGAGAAATCAGTACCCATAACAAACACTTCTGGCCGTAATTACGGCCTTGATATGAATGGGCATTGAGTGAAACAGAGCTTGGATGGCGTGTACAGGTACAGCTGCCCATGCAGCTTCAACAATATCCCACAGTTCATCAAGAGTAGTGACTGGAGTATTGTGACGAGCCAGTTGCTCGGCCACCATTGACCAGACGTTTTCAATTGGTGAGAGATCTGGAGAATGTGCTGACCAGGGCAGCAGTGGAACATTTTCTGTATCCGGAAAGGCCCGTACAGGACCTGCAACATGCGGACGTGCATTATCCTGCTGAAATGTAGGGTTTCGCAGGGATCGAATGAAGGGTAGATCCACGGGTCGTAACACATCTGAAATGTAACGTCCACTGTTCAAAGTGCCGTCAATGCGAACAAGAGGTGACCGAGACGTGTAACCAATGGCACCCATACCATGACGCCGGGTGATACGCCAGTATGACGATGACGAATACACGCTTCCAATGTACGTTCACCACGATGTCGCCAAACACGGATGCCACCATCATGATTCTGTTAACAGAACCTGGATTCATCTGAAAAAAAAATGACGTTTTACCACTCGTGCACCCAGGTACGTCGTTGAGTACCCCATCGCAGGCGCTCCTGTCTGTGATGCAGCTTCAAGGGTAACCGCAGCCATGGTCTCCCAGCTGATAGTCCATGCTGCTGCAAACATCGTCGAACTGTTCGTGCAGATGGTTGTTGTCTTGCAAACGTCCCCTTCTGTTGACTCAGGGATCGAGACGTGGCTGCACGATCCGTTACAGCCATACAGATAAGATGCCTGTCATCTCGACTGCTAGTGGTACGAGGCCATTGGAATTCAGCACGGCATCCCGTATTACCCTCCTGAACCCACCGATTCCATATTCTGCTAACAACCATTAGATCTCAACCAACGCGACCAGCAATGTCGCGATACGTTAAACCGCAGACGTGATGGTACGCAAAATACCTTCTTACACGAGGCATCACAACAACGTTTCACCAAGCAACGCCGGTCAACTGCTGTTTGTGTATGAGAAATCGATTGGAAACTTTCCTCATGTCGGCACGTTGTAGGTGTCACCACCGGCGACAACCTTGTGTGAATGCTCTGAAAAGCTAATCATTTGCATATCACAGCATCTTCTTCCTGTCCGCTAAATTTCGGGTCTGTAGAATGTCATCTTCGTGGTGTAACAATTTTAATGTCCAGTAGTGTAGAAGCTATATATGAGAAGCCAACGTTCCGGCCTTCTTCTGGGTCTACTGATGTGCCATAGCTGTGATTCGATGCTCGTGATGTTAATGCTTACCAAACTATTGTTGTTGGTGAAGTTTATAATAGAGAAGTGGAAACTCTTATTTGTATTCGAGAGTGCCCATTGTTGTGAGAACACGGAACACATAGTCGTCGTAAGGTGAATCAAGATGAGTTTGTATACATGTGTTATGAAGGATATGGTGTGTATGTGAAACTATACATTCTGTTGGTGATTTGACTGTACATTATCATAAATAAAAGTCCCCGCCCTTGTAAAAAATTGAAAAAAAGCGTTAATCTTGCCAAAAAGCGAGAAGCGATTCTTCTGGCTGTTGTAGCTCTGAGGGGCACTCTGGGATGCTCTCTATGTGAGGCACCTCAGGACATCTCTGTGAGAGTGTGGCTCGATTGTATGATTTGAACATGAAGCCGCCATTCCCTGCGCAGCCGCCCTCATAACCAAAGCACATCAGGTAGACCCAGAAGAAGGCCACTGTAACCACGGCCGAAACGTCAGTCCTCCTGTATGGTTTTTATAATATGATATGGTAAGATACTCAGAAAACTTTCATGTAATACAGGTTGCTACCTTTCAGTTGTACCTTTTTTACTCTTCTGAACTTGTATATGAATCGAGTGTGAAGTTAAGTGAGACTTGTAGAAAGATTCTCCTAACTTATATTGATTTTTTTGTTTCCTATTTATGTATTAGTAGGTTTTACGTCATGGAAGCTTTTCTTCCTTGTGCTGTTCTTTTATCGTCACTCCTAATTGCTACTTGAAACAAATGATCATCCATCCTCTTTTTCCTCACAGCTACCGAGAAAACATGAAGCGGTTCTCAGCGGTATACCGCGAGCACCAGGAGAGGTCCCTGGACACTGCCGTGTGGTGGATCGAGTACGTGATACGTCACAAGGGAGCTCCCCACCTGCGCAGCGCAGCCCTCGACCTGAGCTGGTGGCAGCTGCTTCTGCTCGACGTCATCGCATTCTTCGTTGCGACGGCGTCAATCGCGATCTATTTGCTCTACAGGATAGCCTGTTATTGCAAAAGTCTTGTGGCTGTTAATCTGAAGCAAAAGACTGCGTGAAACTAATTTTGGAACGAATCTGTAGGCGTTTCATCGTTTTCGACTATAGCTAGCCGAGTGTTAGGCCACATAGAAGGTTGTGTTGCAATGTGAACCTCAGCAAGTGACTTCTGAATTTCACAAGGCACTGTTATAAAAAAGGTATTACTCCTGCTATGCAGATAACAGGGACATAACCCCCTTTGTATTTATTAATTGAATGACTGTATTTTGTATAAAGTAAACATTTTTGATTCGTACTATCTTTCTTTGACTGGTATTTGCAATGTTATGTGATGCTGAGAGTGGAAACGGTTCTTATTCTGAAACTTCATAGCAGATTAAAAATGGATGCGTGACCGAGTCTCGAATCCAAGATCTTTGCTTTTTGCAGTAAAGTGCTCTACTGACTAAGCTACCCATGCATGCCTGATGACCCGACGTCACAGCTATCCTTCCGCTTTAACTTCATCCTTTAACTTCCTTCCTTCAGGTACACAGGTTTGATCTACCACGAAGTTTCATAGCAGCACAAACTCCGCTGCAGAGTGAAAATTTCATTGTGGAAACTTTACCCAGGCTGTGGCTAAGCCGTATATCACAATATCCTTCCTTCCAGGAGTGCTAGCCCCGCAAGATAGGCAGGAGAGCATCTGTAAAGTCAGGAAGGTAGGAGACGAGGTACTGGTGGAAGTGAATCTGTGAGGACGGGTCGTGGGTCATGCTTGGGTAACTCAGCCGTTAGAGCACGTGCTCACGAAAGGCAAAGATCCCTAGTTCGACTCTCTGTCCGACACAGTTTTAATCTGCCAAAAACTTTAAATTCAGGGCACACTTCACCGCAGAGCGAAAATTTCATTCTACTTCTTATTCTGTTTACTTTTGCTTTTACTATTTCTCTATAGATGTCAGTTGCCCCTTTGTATTTTTATTTATTTATTTTGATGGAGCTGTTTTCTCTGTGTACACCTACCTTACAGAAACACACACGTGTTTGGGTACACTTATGAATTTTGTTGGTAACACAGATACCCACCATGTATGTATGAGGCAGACAATTGTTTCAAAATATTCATTTACTTATTGTGGAAGTAATACCGATTACATTAAAATAGTTACCCTTGCTTCAATTATAGTCACTTATATTCACTGGCAAAAAAATCATTAAGTAACCCAAATCAAATCTAAGCTTCTGCATTATCCAGGGATGCTTCAAGAGAATTTGTTTGTTAAGGTAGGGTAGAAGCAGTAGCAGTTGATATTTCAGGGTCGTCTTCTGCGATAAATCATAAGATGGTACAGGATTATTTGCAACAGACAAACATCAGTTAGCTGTCTAAACTCAGTATAAAGCAATCAAGGATTATCGTTTCAGCTCCAAAGTGAATACATCATAGAGAAAAGAAGATAGCATTTTAGCGAAAATATGCAAGTAGTAATGTGTGGTGTGATTCGCGTTACATTGGATTCTATAAAGAAGGAAAAAACACTACAACAATAGTAACTTGTCACGAGTGGCAGCAACTGACATAAATGTAGCTTATTATCACCCCAGCAGCGCACCGTTCAACTACCACACGAGACAAAGCGGACCTGCTGTCAATGTGCCTCATCTGTAAGCTTAGAATAGAAGATTGTAGGTAGATGATGGTGAGAGGACTGCTTGGGTATCCAAACTGGTCGAAGGTTTTTGAGACATCGGCCACCATACTACCTCAACTGTAGGCTATTGGATATGCGAATAATTTCATGTCAGTCATGGTAAACTGGCCATGTGTTTCTCCTTTTCCTTTTGACAGAGTGTAGCAACAGCTTATCACCAACGGTTTCATTAGCAGAAGGTTCACCTAAGGACGTTCAAGAACTATGACATGGGCCAGTGTCAGAGGTAGGCTGCTATGCTGTTAAAACAAGCTTTTGGAATAAACGAGCTAAAATAAAAACTAAGACCAAAGTTTTCATAAAGACTCGTTGTTTCGATAGAATTGAAGGAAAAAGCTTTGGATTATTATATTTAATGGTTTTGTTAACCACCAAAAGATTCTGGTAACCAGCCAAATACTCGGGATGAAACATAATGACTATCAGAGAACAGTTGGTTCTTTTGGAAACTGCAACACTGACACTTTCATTAATATACTCATTGAAACCACGGAGAACCTAACGATCGATATCGTGATAGGGCTTTCGAACGATGTACCTTCCGATTTAAACGGTGTGGCACCTCAGTGCGACCGTAGTGAAACTCTAGCATAAAGGTAGTTGTTGTTATGTGCTTCAGTCCAGAGACTGGTTTGGTGCAGCTGTACTTGCTACTATATCCTGTGCAAGCTTCTTCATCTCCGAGTAACTACTGTAACCTACATACTTCTGAATCTGTTTAGTATATTCACGCCCTGGTCTCCCTCTACAATTCTTACCCTCCGCGCTTCCCTCCAGTACTAAATTAATGATCCCTTGATGCCTCAGAACATGTCTTACCAACCGAACCCTTCTAGTGAAGTTGTGCCACCAATTCCTCTTCCCCCAATTTTATTCAGTACCTCCTCATTAGTTACGTGATGTACGTATCTAATCTTCAGCATTCTTCTGTAGCACCGCATTTCGAAAGCTTCTATTCTCTTCTTGTCTGAACTATTTATCGTCCATGTTTTTCTAGGCGCGCAGTCCGGAACCGTGCGACTGCTACGGTCGCAGGATCGAATCCTGCCTCGGGCATGGATGTGTGTGATGTCCTTAGATTAGTTAGGTTTAAGTAGTTCTAAGGTCTAGGGGACTAATGACCACAGCAGTTGAGTCCCATAGTGCTCAGAGCCATTTGAACCATTTTCGTCCATGTTTCACTTCCATACACGGGTGCACTCCAACAAATACTTTCAGGAAAGACTTCCTGACACTATTATCTATACTCTCTTCTTCTAAAACGCTTTCCTTGCCATAGCCAGTCTAAATTTTATATTCTCTCTACGACCTGATGCTGGGTACTTGATGGAATTAAGGAAAATGTGTAAGGGAGGATCCACCAATAAGACTTCCTTTTAACACAACCTGTTTATTTAACAATATATAAACAGTTTTACAGATAATCGAAGCATCTAAGCATAAAATTTTCTGAACAAATTTGCAAAATTCTTTTGACGTGAAATGTTAAGTAGAATAACCTTTCAATATTTGCAGAAATATCTGGAGTGCTGCACAGGAAAACAGCAAACGATATGACGATGATAAGGCTTACATCAAAGCAACCAGCCTCTTAGTTTCATTCGGCAACCAAGGTGCGACTGGACCCCGACCCGTCCCTTCTGACAATTGACTAAACACCTGGTAAAGTTGGCTGTTAATATGTTCAAGGTTAAATTAACTGTCGGTTATTAAGACTGCTTTGAAGGAACGTCTTAAAATATCACTTGTGAACATGTATTACAAGAGTGGCCGAGCGGTTCTAGTCGCTTCAGTCTGGAACCGCGTGACTGCTATGGTCGCAGTTTCGAATCCTGTTTTGGGCATGGATGTGTGTGATGTCCTTAGATTAGTTAGGTTTACGTAGTTCTAAGGTCTAGGTGGACTGATAACCTCAGACGTTAAGTTCCATAGTGCTCAGAGCCATTTGAATGGGAACTCACTCAGCGGAACTACAAGATTCATCTAAAATACATCAATAATGACGCGATTTTTCAAACACGGAAACGAACTGCTTATTAAAAAAGGTTGCTCAGAGTATAACTAATGACCGCGAAATGTAATTACAATCAAAGAAATTAACCTGTTAACAGCTAAATCTAACGACAGGTCCCTCTTTTGTTTAACGGCGATCTGTGCTTTAGTACAATTGCTCCGGCTGTATTTACGACCAAAAGCTGATTAATTAGAATATTAATGATCGGGTACAAACCAGAAAGGAAAGGCAGTATAGTAGCGGGACAAATTTTCAAACGACAACTAGTGTCTTAGTACGATACTACTGCCTATATTTACGACCAACGAGCCAACTGAGTACCTAAAAAACTCTGAGGGTTGGGTACGAACCAGAAAACAATAAGAAGAGCAGGCAGACAAAGAAACAAATCACCACGAGGATTATATAATGTTACTCCCCTTTATCAGCAAGCATTTCCATGGATTCATGGTGCGTCGTACTGAGTGGCGTCGATGAAAGCCAGGTAGGAGAGGGAAGCCAGATCATGAGAGGTCGTCCGACACGAATATTGCCATTCAACCAACGGAATGTCGGCCTGCTCCTTGTAGTTGACGCTGACCCCGGTGAAGTACTCCGGTACCTGCGCCCTGCGCAGGCCCTTCTTGTACAGCTCGTGTCTTCGGCCTGTCGGACCCCGTGACCAACTCTTGTCACGACACTACCGCCAATCCCCAAACTTTTACCTTCCTCTCGGGCCACGGCTCACAACCAAAATCAGTTATTTTGCTAACCACATAACAAAACTCATCTACTATTTTAAGTGTCTCAATTCCTAATCTAATTTCCTCAGTGTCACCTGATTTAGTTGGACTATATTCCTTTATCCTCGTTTTGATTTTGTTGATGTTCATCTTATATCTTCCTTTCCATTCCGTTCAACTGGTCTTCCAAGTCCTCTGCTTCCTCTGACAGAATTACAATGTCGTCGGCAAACCTCAAAGTCTTTATTTCTTCTCCGTGGATTTTAATTCCTACTGCAAATGTTGCTTTTGTTTTCTTTACTGCTTGCTCAATATATAGATTGAATAACATCGCAGATAGGCTACAACAATGTCTCACTCCCTTCTCAACCACTGCGTTCCTTTCGTGCCCCTCGACTCTTATAACTGTCATCAATTTTCTGTACAAATTGTAACTAGACTTTCGCTCCTTGTATTCGACCCTTGCCACTTTCAGAATTTGAAAGAGAGTATTCCAGTCAAGATTGTCAAAAGTTTTCTCTAAGTCTACAAATGTTAAACGTATGTTTGCCTTTCCTTAATCTTTCATCTAAGATAAGTCGTAGGGTCAATATTGCCTCATGGGTTCCAACATTTCTATGGAACCTAAACTGATTTTCTTCGAGGTCGGCTTGTACTAGTTATTAGTATTTTGCAGCCGTGACTAATAAAACTGATATTTCGATAATTTTCTAACCTGTCAACAAATGCTTTCTTTGGGATTTTAATTATTATATTCTCCTTGAAGTCTGAGATTATTTTACCTGTCTCATACATCTTGCTCACAAGATGGTAGAGTTTTGTCAGGGCTGGCCCTCCGAAGGCTATCATTCTATTGAATGTTGTCTGCTCCCGGGGCCTTGTTTCGACTTAGGTCTTTCAGCACTCTGCCAAACTCTTCACGCAGTATCACATCTCCCATTTCATCATCATCTACGCCCTCTTCCATTTCCAGAATAATGCTCTCAACTATATCGCCTTTGTGTAGACCCTTTACGTACAAATTCCAGCTTTCTGCCTTCCCTTCTTTGCTTAGAACTGGTTTTCCATCTGAGATATTGATATTTATACAAGTGATTCTCTTCTCTCCAAAGGTCTCTTTAATTTTCCTGTAGGAAGTATCTATTTTACTCCGAGTTATATATGCCTCTACATCCTTACATTTGTCCTCTAGCCATCCCTGCTTAGTCATTTTGTACTTCCTGTATATCTCATTTCTGAGACGTTTGTATTCTTTTTTGCCTGTTTCATTTATTGCATTTTTATATTTTCTCCTTTCATCAATTAAATTCAATATCTCTTCTGCTACCCAAGGATTTCTACTAGCCCTCGTCTTTTTACCTACTTGATCCTCTGCTGCCTTCACTATTTCATCTTTCATAGCTACCCATTTTTTTCCTGCTGTGTTAATTTCCGCCAATCTTATCAATCGTTCCCTAATGCTCTCTCTGAAACTCTCTACAACATCTGGTTCTTTCAGTTTATCCAGGTCCCATCTCCTTAAATTCCCAACTTTTTGCTGTTTCTTCAGATTTAATCTACAGTTCATAACCAATAGACTGTGATCAGAGTCCACATTTGCCACTGGATATGTCTTAGAATTTAAAACCTGGTTAATAAATATCTATCTTACCATTATATTATCTATCTGAAACCTTCCGTTGTCTCCAGGCCTCATCCATGTCTACAACCTTCTTTCATGATACTTAAACCAAGTGTTAGCTATGATTACGTTATGCTCTGCGCAAAAATATACCAGGCGGCTTCCTCTTTCACTCCTTACCCCCACTCCATATTCACCTAAACTTTTTCCTTCTCTCCTTTTCCTACTATCGAATTCCAGTCCCCAGGACTATTAAATTTTCGTCCCCCTTTACTATCTGAATAATTTATTTTATCTCGTCATACATTTCTTCAATCTCTTTATCATATGCATGGCTAGTAGGCATATAAACTTGTACTAATGTGGTAGGAGTGAGCTTCGTGTCTATCTTTGCTACAATAATACGTTCACTATGCTGTTAGTAGTAGCTTACCATCACTACTATTTTTAATTCATTATTAAACTTTCTTTTGCATTACCCCTATCTAACTTTGTATTAATAACTCTGTATTCACCTGACAAAAAGTTTGTTCCTCCTGCCACTGAACTTCACTAATTGCCACTATATCTGGCTTTAATGTATCCATTTCCTTTTTCAAATTTTCTAACCTGCCTGCTCGATTAAGGGATCTGACATTACACGCTCCTATCCGTAGACCACCAATTATCTTTCTGCTGATAACAACGTCCTCCTGAATAGTTCCCGTCTGGAGATCCGAATGGGGGACTATTTTGCCTCCGGGTCATTTTACCCAAGAAGACACCATCATCACTTAACCATACAGTAAAGCTGCATGCCTTCGGGAAAAATTATGGCTGTAGTTTTCCCTTGTTTTTAGCCGTTCGTAGTACCAGCACGGCAAGGCCGTTTTGGTTAATGTTAGAAGGCCAGATCAGTCAATTATTCACACTGTTGCCCCGGTACTGAAAAGGCTGCTGTCCCTCTTCAGGAAGGCAATTTCGTCTAACTCCATATCTCTCCGCTTGCAGCTCTGAGTGCCTAGGGTTATGGCTATGGCTCCTTTGATGTTTGTATTCATACTTGTGTACACACAATACAGAGTGACTTTGTTCTTTAAGATGAGAATGGACTATCATAAATGATTTATCTCGTGGGCTATTATCTCCAGACTCGAGCTTCTGACCTGACATCCATGGAATAGTCTAGAGAAGATGAAACTTACTTCCAGTCCAGGTACTTGCCAGTATATTACACTCATGTTCAAAACAAACAAATAGGACACCTTTAACAACTAGGGAGAGGACGTTCACATTCACAGGATGTGTGTATTAGTATGTTCTGCAGAAATGATTAGCATTTGAACCACGTCGGCCAGCGGGTTGAAGGTCAACATCGATATCGCGGCGCAACACCACATACCGGTAAAATGTTCCTGCGGCTCTCGTTGTCTCCACAAACCGAAGGTAAATTATCAGTGTGGCTTGAGCAGACCTGCACGATGCGACGTAGACGTATGCGCGAACAGTATCGTCAAGTCATTGAGTTTGAAAGAGGACGCATTATTGTCCTGAGAGAATATGATACATTCATCCAGGAAATTGCTGCTTGTGTGGGGCGAAGTGTTTCGGCAGTGCAACGAGTGTGTGCAGAATGGTTCTCGGAAGGCCATAGAACGTGGTGAGATGGGTCAGGTCGCACCATCCAGACCATCCTGCGAGAATATCATCACCTCATTCGAATGGCACTGCAGGACAGATCTGCGTTCTCCTCGGCTATGGCGCAACAGTGGGACAGTTTAATACATCATACTGTATCAGGGGTTGCCGTTTATTATGGTATGGGTTACGTTCGCGTAGTTCATTTCTCCACCATCCTTTGACGAAAGTGCAGAAACATGCTAGATGGCAATGGTTTATGAAACGATGTCGCTAGCGACAGGAATAGAATCAGACAGTGCTTTTGGACGAATCCAGTTTCTTTTTGTTTGAAAATGATCGCCGCATTTTGGTTCGCCACAGACTGAGGGAGCTGCATCACAGTGACTCCATTCGCACAACACGTACAACACCAATTCAAGGCCTCATGGTGTGGCGTGCTGTTTTGTACAAACACAGATCACAGTTGGTGCGTGTCTGGGGCATTGTGACTAGTGTGACCTGTGTGAATGACGTCCTGCGACCTCTAGCCATACCCTTGCTGCTCAGTACCTCAGATGCCATTTCCAGCCAGACGATGCACGACCACATGTTGTTGCACGAACATGTTCCTTCTTGGTGTCACAGGATGTCAGGTTTCTACCCTCGCCCGCCAGGCTGTCAGACTTGTCACCAATCGTAAATATGTGGGATATGGTGAAACGACAGGTGCTGCGCTGTGACCCAATGCCAACCATCATAGATGGACTTTGGAACCAGGTGAATGCCTCATAGATGGCCATGCCAAAGGACGCCGTTCGTGCCTTATACACGTCGGTGCCATCACCCATCGAACAAGTTATCAGGGCCCAATCCGGACCTTGTGCCTCCTAGGCAATAGGACACATGCTGAACCGAGGTGACTGCAATGCTAATCATTTCTGTAGAACATACTAATGTAAATGTCCTGTGAAGATGAACATCCTATCTGTAATCATTCAAGGTGTCCTGTACTTTTTTTTGGAAATTTTTGGTACGATCTTATGGGACCAAACTGCTGAGGTCATCCGTCTCTAAGATTACACCCTAGTTAATCTGTCTTAAACTAACTTACGCTAAAGACAACACACACACACCCATGCCCAAAGGAGGACTCGAACCTCCGACGGAAGGAGCCGCACGAACCGTATGTTTTTTTTTTGACCTTGAGTTTTGTAACTTCGCAGGAAGAATGTCGTTCATTATCTACGTAAAAAGGATTTAATGTTATGTCCTTGCTTTCTTTTTATGTAAACCAGTGTATATCCAAATGATACTGAATTTTCTGTTGCCAGGCTCGCTACAGACACACTATAATAGAGTCTGACTAGCATATTTACTGATTTAACAGCATAGTAGCACACAATGTCCACGGCCTAACCTTTTACACAACAGTTCGTCGTAAGCACGATAACAGACCATGTAGAGGGGAAACTATAAGTTACCTTAAAGAAAGGCCATGTACTGATATCACATACATGACTTCAAATACAAGTAGAGTCCATGTTAAAGCAAGAGTAACTGTGCTCAAACTGAGGAGTGGCAGACACACCAAGATGCAAACATGAAGCGTTGTGCAGTTTCCGCAAGACGTGTAATGTACTATCACGGGAATCAGTTTTTCCTATCAAAACAGGTCCAGTGCAGGCATGGATAAATGTCTTCTCTTGTCGCTGCTGTGGTTAGTACTCACTAATGCAAGCTGCATTTTGGCTGTCTTGGTGTTGTAGTTACCAAGTCTGCTACTCATTTCATATTTACATTTCATTGTTACAGTTGGTCCTCACCCTGTAGTTCTTATATACGGTTAGTATGGTAAGTGCACCTCACGGTACATGCAGATAATGCAAATGCTCCAGTTACTGTCTCCATGGATGTTGGTGCTTCATGTGAAGGTCACTATTGTAGTGGTGTTGTTTGAGTCGTTGCTGGTTAAGACTGCACGCAGGTTGGTCCCTGCTGTGGGAATGGTGTTGGGAGTGTTAACTGGAATAATAGGGATTCTCATAGACGCTCATTTTGCTGGGCCATCGACCTTCGTCTTCTTGAGGCTGTAGTCGGTGTTTGTGAAACAGCACAGGGCCTTGCTGAGTTTTCTATATACATGTTGACCTGTCCCAACAACTGTGTCACTTCCTGGGCTTGGCCAACTGCAGTTGATTGTAATGACATATCAGTTCTCTGACCCCAGGAAAGACGCTCTGTGTTTATTGCCTGTAATATGTTGTTTGGTGTTATGCAACCTACGTGATTTTCGTCAGGTCTCCTAATTTGGCGGAGAGCATGTTAACTACGCATGGATAACTTGACAAGAATCTCACCACTATGAACCACGTCGACTTTAGGTAGAACCCTGCATAGTGTAGATGAGTGGCAGGCGATATCCGAAAAGTGAAAACCGACGTGGGAATTGCGATGTTTGATGCTCAGAGTATTCAATGTTTCTATATGTTTGGGCCATAATGACAACCAAGTTTTTTGTACCTCCATTAATACAATATATGAGGAGCAGGACGAACTTTCTCAGTGGCTTATCAGTGACCACGTGGGACATATTCCGATCCGTAACCAGCAAAATAACACCCATCAGTCTGCGTTTCAAGCAAAAAAAATGTTCGAGGTAGGGAACGAACAGTATATTGGAGGTAGTCATCTTGTTCTGAGGCGTGTGATAAATTAAATGCTCTGATGCGAATACTATAATCCTTCTTGTAAAACAGCTTTCTTCTCAAGCGTAATGTTGTATATCGAATGTAAAAGAGGGGGCAGCCAGTAGTCCAAAGGAAAACTCGCAGTATCTGTCAATAACAATAAGAACAAATCTAGAAATCGCAGTTTAAGTAATTTGTGAATACCGATCGGAGTGACACATTGGGCTCGCTAGATAATAATTACGACAACAGTAAATAATAAACAATATTGGAATGCATCTAACGAGGAAGGGAAGGTAGGGGAAGGAGAGTAATCAACTGGAACGGATTGGTATAGTCAGGATGACAGGAGGAAAAGGGGATTAGAAAACATGGGGGGGGGGGGGCAAGAAGAAGTGAAATGGCGTTAGACTTTCTACCCACCCATTCCATTAACTGACCTCTACAGTTGGGCCAAACCTCCTCCTCCTCCAATCCCCTACCTCCACTTTCGACTTTCCAATCACACTCTTCAGCTTCTTCCTTTTTTTTAAAAATCTTATACTCACATAATATTATCTACTCCTATTTCTCCTTCCATTTCCACCCTCTCCCCACCTTCCCTCCCACGCCCGTTTTTTCTCTCATATTTAGTACTTTTTTATATTATTTCTGCCACTTACTATATCGTTATGTGTTATTCATTGGCTTTTGTACTTTATTTCATCTGTTCCTTATGGACTTCGTTTTCTTCAGGTTGCATAATGTTTGTTCATATTATTAACGATCTGATGCACACATGTAAATGTAAAGATGATGATTCACAAACTGCCTCGAAAGGTGACCACAGGCGGTCAGATGACACCTAACAGTTACAAACTTTTACCTATGGTACTTTTGTATTTACTATGTCTTCCCTAGTCTACATTCTTTGACAATTAAATATAAAAGGCTTGTATTATTCTTGTTTACTTATTTTAGTCTGCCTTAACAGATATGACGTGTTAATGGTCTTAGAAGCAAACGAATATCTCGTAATTTTTTATCAATGTGCATCTTATAGTTTTTAAAAGTTTTTGAGTTTTTTTACTATGTGTCTTACTGTTTCCTTGTTCTAGTTTTTAGCATTGTACTCGAAAATGTCTTAAAAGCCGAAATATAGATAGTACAGAAGATATATACAATAATATATAATCAAATGACAGTTTATGGTTAAAAAAAAGTGATATTCGTCGTACATCATCTGTTGATCTGTCGTTTTGTCTTCACATTTGTTTTTACATATTAAAGTACGTATTAAAGTACCGAAATAAGTATCCTATGAAATACACCATATCTTTTCATTACAGAGTTCTCTTTTTGACACTGTCTGCATCTCCTCTGCGTGATTTCAGTGCTTTTGTTAGTTCCTTTTGTGTCAGCCTCCTTCCTTTCCTCGTCATTATATAGAATTTTAACCAAGTACAGACAACAGAGGCAAGGAAAGGTTGTAGCCTGAAATTATCCTCTGCAAATAGCATTGAATCAACTCTTTTCTTACAGCTAGAGGAAAAACTCAGCGCCTCATTACACGTCTGCATTTTCGAATTATACAGGATGTTGCAAAGTGTCAGCACCAACCGTCTGGGTGTGGTTTATCACCAAGATGTCCGCTAATACTTCGATGTGACGCTAAGCATCCGTTAGTGTTTGGTGACTGTGGAACGACGAGGTTTCACTGGATTATCAGGGTCTAATGTCGAGATGTGCTGCTGGCTATCTACCCCAATAAATTGATAGAGAGATATTCAACAAGAAAACTTTAAGATTGGGTGTCTAAGAGGATAACTTTTTTAGAAGCGAATCAGGACCTTTTATTTTTCTGGACCTACACTCTTTCACACAAAACAGATGTCTCGATTATATAGGCACTTTGAGGCAGTGAGAACTTCCTGGTACGCTCCACGAGGTCTTGTGTTGTTTGCGTTGTGCAGACGAGCATTGCGATTCACACTCTTCGTTTTATTAGAAGTTTTTTTATACTCGTATCATTGTTCGCGTAGAGAAAAAAACGTTTTCGTTTAGTGTAGTGTCCGCTGGAATTGTGTGACTTATGCTAGCCACACTTTTGCAGCGGTAGTGATTCACAATTAGGGTAAGGTCTGGTAAGAGTACGCATCTGCTAAGAGTTCGCAGTGGAATTTTCTCTGCATTGGCAACACTGGACGAAAATGTAACATTATATTGATATGCTGCTTCTATAGCGATGCCATCACATGTTATCGTGGAGAGCTCCGCCAGATTTATTGGTTAAAGCAGGTAAATATACGCTTTTGTTTCAAATTATGTAATCTTTTAGTTGTACGTATATCGTAAGCAAAAAGCACTTTTTAGGTGTGCACTAAAAAATAAAATTCTTTTCTAAAAGACTCATTGTTCTCTGAGGAACAAACCACGGCACGACAAACTGCGGAACCAAGCAGTGATTATCATCCGTGATTTTTTTTAACTGTGTGTCGCATCTGTTAAGAGACGCTGTAAGGAAGAAAAATCTACGCGGGCACTTTTAACCCCCGCCTTCCTCTTTATTTCTAACTTGCTGTCTATGTAATTTTCTTTGCATCAAAACAATTTTTCTAGTGCATGCGTGTGCGTAATCCAAATATGCGAGTTACGTACATTACCACATTAAACACTAAATAATATGTGCTTTATTGTAACGTTGTTTCTTTTATTTTAAACCCATTTTATTCCCGAATATGTAGAAAGCGAAAAAACAGAAAGGGGAAGTACAAGAAGCAAAGATAAGTCCTTGGTAACGAAGAATGTACGATAAAAAAGCGACTGAAAGCAGTTACTATTCTGTCTGCGGGGCGTCTGTTATTTCATTTGCGATTGTGGACTCGCGCTGTTATTCTTTCAATGTTCAGCATCCATCCTTGTGATAAGCACACGTTACGGAGGACTATCAGATGAGGAGATAAGGGAATTGCTGGAGCAGTCTTCTGATTCTGAAAACCAACCTACTGAACGTGAATCTTCTAGTGATGAAGATAATGAGGTAGTCGTCGATGAAAACTCAGAATTACACGAAGAAGATAATGAAGAATCTCTTTATGGAAATGGAGAAAAACAATTTAGTGCAAATTCTGCTGAGTGTGACTTCCTGTTTTCTCGTAATGGGACTGAAATACAGGCCATAGCCCCTCAAGCTGGAATTAATGGCAGGAGGAGCAGGAACGGATCCATTGAAAGAGAACCAGGGACCTACAAGGTATTCGATTACGAAATGTGATAATGTAGAATCTTGTTTTATCTTGCTCTTTCGTGTACCCCTCATTGACAGTGTGTATGTGGACCAAAAAGGAAGGTATAATCGTTTACGAGGACCGGGTGGCCTGCAGATATGCATGAAATGAAAATGTTTCTTTGTATTCTGATCCTGACTGGAGTTTAAAAGTCAAGAAACGAAGATATGAGCCAGCTTTGCAGTGTTGAGAATGTCCGACCTCTGTCAGCTTTGGAGTGTTGGGAATGGCCGACCACTGATCAATGAAATTATGTCTCACAACCGATTCCATGATGTTCTGAGGGCGTTGCGCGCAGCGAGTGCAGCAGCCCGACATGGTCAAGTGACAAATTGCAACCAATCAGATAATTTTTTGAGATGTGGGAAGTTACCCTTAGGTATGCATACATTATAGGACGGTACATGACTGGACGAACAGTTGGTCACATATAGATGGTGCTGTTCATTTCGGCAATAAATCCCCTCAAAACCTGCTGGATATGGAATAAAATTCCGGGCAATGTGACAGTGAAACGAGCTACTATTGAAACTGTATATGATGAATGAGGAAGAAACCAGAGGCCTGCAACTCGGAGAGAATGTTGTGGGAACCCTGGTGATTGAACTTGAAAAATCTTGACGTTATATCACTTGTGATAATTTTTTTAGTCTCTCGTTTTAGCACACTATTTGTCGCCAAAAAGCTGACACTAGTCGATACTATCCGAAAAAACAAAGATGAACAGCCTGCCGATTTTATTACGCCTAAAGGACCTGAAGTATACTCTACATTATTTGATTTTCAGACAGTGGTGATGATAGCTTCTTATGTTGCTATGGAAAACAAAGTTACTAGCGTCCTTAGCCTGAAGTTATATATCTACATACTATGCCACAAACGACGGCGTTGATACCTAGAACCAGAAGACGCTATGCTGCAGTATGAAGAGAAAAATAAGGCGCTAACCATTCCTGGTTTTCTTCAAAATAATCAATGTAAGTGTAACGATTGCATACATAATTTGAACTGTGTCGGCGTCAGCTGTCACCAGCACTCCGATCGGCAAAGATGTATCGCGAAGGTCGATAGTAGGCGCTGGATCAAGCTCACCTATCACGAGAGAGGCCAGAGATACACTGACAAGCAGCACGTCACCAACGCCCTCTCGACAACATGTAGTTAAGCCTCGATTCACTGACTCACTCGTCGAGTTTGGCGTCTGTCAGTACATTCACAGAGGGTGCTCAGTTCCCATCACAGCTACAACAGTACACAGCAACCAGATTAGTGGCTATAGCGGAACTAGCAATGAGACTTAAGTTGGTAATAGGAAGGTCACCAACATTGTCTGCAAGAGGACCATTACAGATGAGCTTGTACCAGAACACATGAGCTGTGTTCCAGTTAAGTAAATGTTCATGCATATTAACACACGTGTGCATTTGTGTTGTTGAAAGAGGATACTGGCCACCCGTAACAACATCATGTCCCTGGTTTCCTTGCAGTACAAGACACTACAGTGTCAGTGAGGATAATTCAGTGGCGATCGAAGATAATAAACCTGGCTGGAGATTTTGTTTCCTTCTCTTGCGTTTTAGCTAGCAGAGGTGATCGTGTTGAAGGGTTTCTATTTGATAATGTGTTCTTGCTTATATTATAGTAGTGGAGCTGCAGAACTAATCAAATTTCTCTTTTCAGAGGCTTTCCTTGCGTTTTGCTATAATGTGTTTGTGTCAACCATGAATTCCACCCCTCCACTCACTGCCCCCGCGCCTCGGGAGCAGACGGCCAATGTGATGGATCTAACGCAGTTTCAGTACCAACAAATCGCAACCTTACTGACGACAGTACAGCGACTATTGGCTGCACAAGCTGCGTCGGCCACACAAACACAACTGACCAACCAACCAGTCCAGGAAAGGCTGCTGACCAGTATACGACCATTCCGACAATTTGAGGAGATAGAAGAAGAATGTATTGAATACCTGACTCATTTTCAAACATATTGCCAAGTTCACTGTCTTCAAGGTACTGCAAAGTTACAATACTTTCTTTTGATTGCGGGGTCTCAATATTGAGGTTAATACAAAAACTAATACCAACCGCGTCTCCCGACACACTCGTCTGTGGCCAAGTAATCGCCGCTAGTACACAGAATTAACGGGCGATTAGGTAGTGTAAATTTAAGGGTAGTTGCGGTCAACTTTTACAGTGACTTAATGAACGGGATGCAATAACATTCAATCGCCCAGATAGTAGAATACGGGAACAGATCTTAAAGTACTCTGATCCATCACTACCCCAAGTATTGCAAATCTTAGAGCAATATGACCCGGATGTCAAACCGGCCGATAAGTTTGACGAGGCCCCGATTTCCTGTGTCGACTCGCCCCTTGTTCGTCGACTCGCCGCTCTAAGCAGCCACAACAACGACCGCGTACGCAGCCACGCGGAAGTCACGTGAACACGTAAACAGGCCTGTGAATTCAGAATGGTTCAAAGGCTTTGAGCACTATGGAACTTAAAATCTGAGGTCATCAGTGCCCTAGACCTTAGAACTACTTAACTTTACTAACCTAAGGACATCACACACATCCATGCCCGAGGCAGGATTCGAACCTGCGACGTAGCGGTCGTGTGGTTCCAGACTGAAGCGCCTAGAACTGCTCGGCCACTGCGGCCGGCGCCAGTGAATTAAATGGTTTCCCTTGATGTTTTGCTCGCCATAAAAAACAGGATTGGCCATCACGTAACGCAACGTTTTACATGTGTGGAAAAAAGAGCCATGTCCAAGCAGTTTGTTTGCAACAGCACAAAAACGGAAATTTTGCCCACTCTCAGAAAAAAAGAACAGGCTCGTCCACATGCAGTGAACGCTGTGTTTCCAAACCTACAACAGGTTCTGACAAGAGTAAGATTGTGCCTTCTTCTCGCCCTAGTGCTGTGCAACAACGTTCTGAGAAACTATTTGTATCGCGTGAACTTTCAGTTAGACACAGTTGCCTCAGTAACTTAGCTTAATCGTGACACGTACGAACTATTAGGCTCGCCAAGAATTTCTAAATCTAGCAAGCACATCGCTGCTTACAACGGAAAGGTAATTGCAGTGCTTGGACTGTTTGCTTTGCCTGCCAGTTACAAATCTCACACTAGGACAATGACTTTTACTGTGTTGAAGTCAAGAGACAGTGAGAACATATTCAATTTAGATGACCTAACCTAACATCCAAGACATTGTACCCCCCCCCCCCCCCCCCCCCCGCCACTCTTTTGTGGATACATCCTTGGCGAGAATGGGACCCTGAGCTAGTGTGGCTCTCTTTCCTTTCCCGGCTACATACTTTCCTTTTACACATCCTTCCCCATCCTCCATCCTCCCCCCGCCCCCCTCACCTCCGCCTTACCCATTCCCCTTCTTCCCCTATGGTAGTATGTTTCGTACCTCCGTCCAGAGACAGACTCTTGTAACTGTAAGGCATAGTCTCTCTTCTTTGCTCTCTATGCTGGAAAGTCTCTGTCCTCTTTCCCTTGCCTCTTTTCTTTATCCTCTTCTCCGTTGGGGCGTTTGAAACAACTCTTCTTTCCTTTTCTTTGTTCCTCCCTTTCTCTTTCTTTCCTCGCTGTGCGTGTCTGAAGGCCGACGCCCGCGTTCCCACGCGTAGCTGGTGACGGGGTAATGCGTAATTCCCCGACCCAGGTAGACTGGTACGACACGTACATACCCTCTGGTAACAGCCAGGCCCAGGGAGGGGTTATTACCCGAGCTGGTACCTTCTGAGCGTTGCTTCCTCTACAAATTGCCCCATTTTCAAAGATGAACGGCTTATTTAGAAAATCAGAGTGAAGGAAAAGGTGTCTACATTTGCTGCTCGCAAGTTATTCGCCAGTCGAAAGCCCACTGTGTCTCCAGCAGATAAATATAATACTGTCCTTGCATCTCCTCGGCCTACTAAGGAGGCAGCCACACAAACTTGTGATCTCACCTTTAGTGCCACTGTCGTCAGGTCGGCCAGCACAAAGATCGCCAGTTCAACCTCACCATTATCAACTACTCACTCTGCGGCTCGCCCTTCATTGGCTCCTGCTAAATCACGAGCCCCAAAAACGGATACCCGGACTTCCATGAGAGAGCCTACTCGCGAAGATTTTTTACGCACCCCGACTTCCCAACCATCGATTCGTCCCTCATCTCAACGTCCTGTTTCCCGAAAGACTCATAAGAAACCAAGTTCCTCTCCTTCTCCGCCATGGCGTGTCTCACATACAACGTCACCTGGCGGTAACCGCCCTCGGCCGTCTTCCGTGTCGCCAAGGCGCACTGCTGGCGGCCGATCAACCGGCCGATCGCTGGTGGCAGGAGCTGCCCCCGAACAACCTATGGATCAGGATCTTTTGCCTTTGGCAGAATGCCGTTGCACGCTGTCTGCCGCTGGCTCTCAGCAGTCGTTGAGTTGAGAGCAGCTTTTTCTGTCCACCCTATGTCAATTATCCACTGGAATATCCGCGGCATTAGAGCCAATCGGGATGAATTTTCGATCCTCTTACGTTTCTTCTCGCCGCTCACCTTCTGTCTTCAGGAAACAAAGGTGCGTCCCCACGATCGCTTTGTTTTCCTTCCTTTCCAGTCAGTCCGATTTGATCCCCCCTCTGATGTCACTCCAGCACACGAGGGGATTCTTCTCCATGATACTGTCCATTGTCACCCAATCCCCTTAATCTTTGCTGTCCGTCTTTCCCTTTCTGGATACACCTTCTCTCTTTGTACCGTATACATTCCATCATCCACACTGATGGCAAGAGCTGATCTCTTTCATCTCCTTGGCCAGCTCCCGCCCCCCTATTTGTTGGTTGGGGACTTCAGTGCCCACCACCCGCTTTGGGGATCTCCGCATCCTTGTCTGCGAGGCTCTCTATTGATTGACCTCTTCCACCAACCGGATCTTGTTTGCCTCAACACTGCGGAACCTACATTTTTGTCTGCCTGCACAACAAATTTCTCTCATTTGGACATTTCGGTCGGTACTGTTCAGCTAAATGGTTCAGATGGCTCTGAGCACTATGGCACTTAACTTCTGATATCATCAGTCCCCTAGATCTTAGAACTACTTAAACCTGACTAACCTAATGACATCCCACACATCCAAGCCCCAGGCAGGATTCGAACCTGTGACCGTAGCGGTCGCGCGGTTCCAGTTTATAGTGCCTGGAACCGCTCGGACACCCTGGCCGCCCTGTTCAGCTAGCTCGGCGCTTTGAATGGTTGGTGATACACTCTCCGGTGACCATTTTCCATGTGTCCTTCAATTGCAACCACAACTGCCATCTATGCGCCCGAGACGCTGGAAGTTTACCCAAGCCGATTGGACACTTTTTTCGTCTCTAGCGAGATTCAATGACCGTCACTTTCCTAGCGTCGAGAATCAGGTCACTCATGTTACAGAAGTTATTCTTACAGCTGCGGAACGTTCAATACCTTGTATCTCCGATTTGCCCCGGCACCCTCGCCCTCCCCCCCTCCTCCCCCAGTTCCTTGGTGGAACGAGGCGTGCCGTGACGCAATACGCAAGCGGAGACGTGCTTTCCACGTTTTCCGCCACCATCCTACTTTGGCCAACTGTATCCGCTATAAGCAGTTACGTGCGCAATGCCCTCGAGTCATTCGCGATAGCAAGAAGGCAAGCTGCGACTTCGTTATTAGCTGTTTTAACACCTTCACTCCCTCCTCAGACATTTGGAGTCGAATTCGACGGTTATCTGGCGCGCCTACGTTTCTCAGATCTCTGCGCTCACTGTCGCGCATGATATCTTAGTGGACGCCGTCGCAATTTCTAACTCTTTGGGTCAACACTTTTCTGAGATTTAGAGCTCCTCAAAGTACCCACGAGCCTTTCTCCCGAAGAAACGTGCAGCAGAAGTGTGACTTCTTGCTTTCTCCTCTCAAAATAGCGAAACCTATAACACTGTTGTCTTCCTGCGGGAACTCCAACATGCACTCTCTTCTTCTCGTTCTTCCACCCCAGGACCGGATAGTGTCCATGTCCAAATGTTGCTGTATTTATCATACCATAGTCTGCGTTACCTCCTTCGTCTTTATGATCGCCTTGGACCGACAGTACTTTTCCCAGAAGATGGCCGAAGCTATCGTTCCTGTTCCGAAACCTGGAAAGGACAAACAACTCCCCTCTAGTTATCGCCCCATTTCTCTCACTAGTAGTGTGTGTAAGGCTTTGGAACGTATGGTGAATTGCCGTTTAGCCTGGGGGCTGGAGTCCCGAAGCCTTTTAACACCTGCGCAATACGGTTTCTTAAAACATGGTTCTGCAGTTGACAATCTTGTTGCTCTCTCCACTTATATCATGAACAGTTTTCTTAGCAAACGTCAAACAGTAGCAATATTTTTCGATCTGAAGAGAGCATACGATACCTGTCGGAGGACAGGCATCCTCCGCACACTGTTCTCTTGTGGCTTTCGAGGTCGGCTGCCCCTCCTTATTCGTGTATTTATGACAGAGCGCACATTTAAAGTGCGGGTGAGCACTACTCTCTCCCTTAATTTCTCCCTATAAAACGGGGTGCCCTAGCGCTCCATGCTAAGTGTGTACTGTTTGCCATCCAGTTATGGATTGTCTTCTTCCCGGTCTCTCGGCTCCCTCTTTGTAGACAATTTTGCGATCTACTTCAGCTGTCAATGGACCAGCCTTCTTGAACGACATCTTCAGGGAATCCTCGATCACCTCCACTCTTGGAGCATCGAAACCGGCTTCCGCTTTTCCCCCAGTAAGACCGTTTGTGTAAATTTTTAGCGTCGTGCGGAGTTTCTTCCGCCTTCCCTACATCTAGGCCCTGTCGACCTTCCATTCGCGGCAGTCGCTAAATTCTTGGGACTTATGTTTGACAGAAAAGTGTGCTAGTCCCCCCACGTTTCCTATCTTTCGGCTCGCTGTCTGCGATCCTTCAACATCCTCCGTGTTCTGAATGGTACCTCCTGGAGAGCGGACCGAGTGGTCCTTCTCCGCCTATATCGCGCCTTAGTGCGCTCGAAATTGTACTATGCCTCTGCTCGGCCGTCTATACTTCGGCGTCTCGACTCTGTCCACCACGGCGGACTGTGTGTAGCGTCTGGAGCTTTTTACACCAGCCCTGTGGAAAGCCTTTATACTGAGACTGCTGAACCTCCCCTGTCCAGTTATGCTAGCCGTCTGTCTTCCATGCCCGCTAATCCGGCTCATGACCTTTATTTCGACGCTTCCTTGGATTTAGAGTATGCAGGCCGCTCTTCCTCTCTACTATCACCGGGAGTCCGCTTCCGCCAACTGCTGCGTTCTCTTTCCTTCCACTTTCCCAAAACTTTCTTGACAACTGGGGGTACAGCACCGCCTTGGCTCGGCCCCCAGACCTGCCTGTTTCGTGACCTTTGTCAGTTTTCAAAGGATGGTACCCCTTCTTACGTTTATCGTCGGGCATTTGGTGCTCTATGCGCACAAATGAAGGATACCACATTTATTTACACTGATGGCTCAAAAACATCATTTGGTGTTGGGAGTACCAATATTGTTGGCGACACCACTAATAGATTTCGGCTTCCCGACCAGTGTTCGGTTTTTACTGCGGAGCTTTACGCTGTTAACCAGGCTGTCCAACACATCCGTCGCCATCAGAGAATACAACATGTTATATGCTCAGATTCGCTCAACTCAGTCTCCAAGCTCTTTACCCTGTCCACCCCCTGGTCTATCGGATTCAGGACTGCCTCCACTTGCTGCACTTAGGGGGGAGGGGGGGCGTGTCTCTGTGGCATTCCTCTGGATTTCAGGATATTTTGGTATCCGTAGAAACGGAGCCGTCGATATAGTGGTCGAGGCTGAAGTCTCTCTTCCTCAGCCTGCCCTTCGCATGGTTCCATTCGCCGATCTACAGAGTGTTTTATGTCGTCGTGTTGCTCTTTTATGGCACGCACATTGGTCTACAGTTCCCAATAATAAATTGCGGGACGTGAAAGCTCTTCCCTGTGCTTGGACCTCTTCCTCTCGAACTCGTCATCGGGAGAAGGTAATTTTAACTAGACTCCGCATGGAGCACTGTCGTTTTAGCCATCGACATTTTTAAGTGGCGATCCTCCCCCGCTTTGTCCCCACTGCCCTCAACTGTGGACGGTGAGACTTCTTCTACTTCAGTGCCCTATATTTTACTCCACTACGGGCCCGTTTGCAGCTATCGCCTGATATATCTTCCATTTCAGCAGATGCAGCAGATGACACGCGCTCAGCCGATCGCGTCCTCGAGTTTATCAGTGTCAGTGAGATGACGTCGTTCATTTGAAGCTCTTTTTGGGGAAAACAACCCCCCCCCCTTTCTAAAGTGGTTTTATAAGCTTTCCTTCTGTTTTTTAGTTTCCACTTTTTGAGTTTCGCTCCCATTGCTGTCGATTTCCATTTTTTTAACTCTTCCCTGAGCCACAGAACGGGCACTAATGACAGTAGCAGTGTAGCAGTTTTGCGTCCTAAAACCATCATCATCATCATCATTTAAGACTGATTATGCCTTTCAGCGTTCAGTCTGGAGCATAGCCCCCCTTATAAAATTCCTCCATGATCCCCTATTCAGTGCTAACATTGGTGCCTTTTCTGATGTTAAACCTATTACTCCAAAATCATTCTTAACCGAATCTAGGTACCTTCTCCTTGGTCTGCCCCGACTCCTCCTACCCTCTACTGCTGAACCCATGAGTCTCTTGGGTAACCTTCGTTCTCCCATGGGTGTAACATGACCCCACCATCTAAGCCTGTTTGCCCTGACTGCTACATTTATAGAGTTAATTCCCAGTTTTTCTTTGATTTCCTCATTGTGGACACCCTCCTGCCATTGTTCCCATCTACTAGTACCTGCAATCATCCTAGTTACATTCATATCCGTAACCTCAACGTTGTTGATAATGTAATCTGAATCCACCCAGCTTTCGCTCCCATACAGCAAAGTTGGTCGAAAGATTGAACGGTGCACAGATAACTTAGTCTTGGTGCTGACTTCCTACTTGCAGAAGAGAGCAGATCGTAGCTGAGCGCTCACTGCATTAGGTTTGCTACACCTCGCTTCCAGTTCTTTCACTATGTTGCCATTCTGTGAGAATATGCATCCTAAGTACTTGAAACCGTCCACCTGTTCTAACTTTGTTCCTCCTATTTGGCACTCAATCCGTTTATATCTCTTTCCCACTGACATTACTTTCGTTTTGGAGATGCTAATCTTCATATCATAGTCCTTACATTTCTGATCTAGCTCTGAAATATTACTTTGCAAACTTTCAATCGAATCTGCCATAACAACTAAATCATCCGCATATGCAAGACTGCTTATTTTGTGTTCACATATCGTAATCTCACCCTGCCAGTCTATTGTTTTCAACATATGATCCATAAATAATATGAACAACAGTGGAGACAGGTTGCAGCCTTGTCTTACCCCTGAAACTACTCTGAACCATGAACTCAATTTACCGTCAACTCTAACTGCTGCCTGACTATCTATGTAAAGACCTTTAATTGCTTGCAAAAGTTTGCCTACAATTCCATGATCTCGTAGAACAGACAATAACTTCCTCCTAGGAACCCGGTCACATGCCTTTTCTAGATCTATAAAGCATAAATACAATTCCTTGTTCCACTCATAAAACTTCTCCATTATTTGCCGTAAGCTACAGATATGGTTCTGACAACCTGTAAGAGGCCTAAACCCACACTGATTTTCATCCAATTGGTCCTCAACTAATACTCGCACTCTCCTTTCAACAATACCCGAGAAGATTTTATCCACGATGCTGATTAAAGAGATACCTCTGTAGTTGATACAATATTTTCTGTTCATTGGAGCAACGCCTTTTTTCAAACCCTTCAGTGTCCGGAACTTCTGCAGAGCAACGTATTCACAGTCACCGTTCTCATCGTACAGCTTTACAAGCAGAACGCGATTCTACATTGAGACAGTCATGACGAACGTCGCATACGCGTAAGGAGGAAAAGCCGTGTAGCCCGCGTGTTTATGTTTTCATTTACGTATTCTGACACATACAGCGCCATCTATTGATCAATTTTCACACTATTTTTTTTCTTCTGCTATACTTTTTCCCTCTTCTCCGATAATATTCCGTTGCAATTTGACGTCATTCTGACCAGTGGTGTTATTTCTACAGCGTTTTAAAAGTTTAACTTTAATTATAATCACCCTGTAAACTGTAGAATGCAAAACACTGTGTGCACCTTTTAGATTTGAAACATAATCTAAGTTCGAGCACGCAGCAGTTTGCTTGGAATTTATGTTATTTTTGATATATCATATATTCTAACATTTGGAAGTTTCATGGTATGAGACACGTAACTATTTAATTTAATGTTGTGCATTTTCTTCTTTTATTATGTAGATCACTGTGCATTCAAATAATAATGAGTCTTCATTTACACCACACAGACACAATCTAATGTTCACCGTCAATCCGAAAAAGCTTCGATACTGATTTAATTCCTGGCGTATAAGCGACGTCAGCGCAGTAACTACGATGGCAGCTTGAACTAACTGCTGTAAACAACAGGTGCCTACTCGACCTGTGGAATTCAGTTGTGGCACAAATGTGCGGGCGCCGTGTGTCAACATTGTTGTGTCACATTTCTTAATGGAGCATAACTACCAAATCAAACTCTACAGGATGGTTTGAAGAAGAAAAAATATGTGCTATGTTTGCACACACTTGACTCACGAACAAAACGAACGACGCTAGGACGCCTGCTGCGACTAGACTGAAATGAAAAGCCAGCCGCTGTGGCCGAGTGGTTATAGTCTGGAACCGCGGGACTGCTACGGTCGCAGTTTCGAATCCTTCCTCGGGCATGGATGTGTGTGATGTCCTTAGGTTAGTTAGGTTTAAGTAGTTCTAGGGGACTGATAATCTCAGAAGCTAAGTCGCACAGTGCTCAGAGCCTTTTGAACCATTTTTGAAATGAAAAACGCCGTCGATATTTGTTTGGAAAAAGATGAGGAAAGACGGGACGGGATGTTACCAACACGAAACTACCACAAGTGGAGAAGGTGCTGAAATTCACTTGAAAGGGCAACGATTTGGCGGCATAACCCATATTGAAGCCAATATGAAGCGTACTTTGAACAACACCTCAAAGAAGGACTTTTCTGATAATTAGCCATGACTATATGAACATCCCGTTGCAAGAATGTGTGGGGAGACTATGTAGAACACTTGAAGCTTTAAAAGCAGTATATTAAGTTTTCTCAGTTTTTTAGCAATCCACTCTTGAAACGTTTTGGACTGACGTGTTAGTCTAGCTAGCTCATTTATTCACTTAACATTACAGTAATATACAATGTCCACTTCCTAACCGTTTGGAGTGCAGATCGTCATAAGCACGATAAAAGCCAACATACAGTGTGAACTATGGATAACCTTGAAGAAATACCACTTGACGATTCCAAACACGTGAGTCCAAATAGGATCCAGGTGAAAGCAAGAGTAACTGTGCATAGCCTGATGAGAAGTAGACACACCGTGATCCAAATGCAAATGGTGTATTCTTTTCCCAGGTCCTTCCTGTGCAACAGGAGTCATGGCAAGCTTGGGTAAATGTCTTCAGTGGTTACTGTTGTGGTTGCCACACACTATTACTTGCTCCATTTTCGGTTTGCTTTCTGCTTGGTGTTTCAGTTACTCACTCCACTACTGGTTCCATGTTTACAGTTTTCTTCTTCTGGCTGGCATACTGTGCTGTGTGACGAAAAAGTGAAGCATTAAGAAGGGAAGGAGGAAACGAAGTGAAATTTCATAGGTTGAAATGGGAAGTGAAGTTATTCAGCTATTCGAAAACTGAGTCAAATTTACAAAGAGCTTGGCAGAACGACTTACATATCATTATGGCGTTGCACCCCGGTCGGCCTATATACATGCACTGATTCGGTTGGGTGTGGTGTCATAAAGCCGTTGTATCCTCCAGTGAGGCAAAGGGCTATCAACTGCCCTCGATATACTGGACACCGGCAATGGGATCACTCAGAGAAGAAGAAAATTGGGCCATCCAACTGTGTCATCAGCAAAACAAGAGAAAGATGCAGCTGAAAAATTGAATATTTTATCCAACTGTGTTTTGGGCGTACTTCACTCAGGATTAGAAGATCAATATACCAGTATGATAAAATCAATGACGTTCTGGTTCGATGGGGAGAAGATACGATAGTGTAAAAGAAAAGTGGCATTGACAAATTTTGAGAGGCGGAGAAATGAGAGAGTCGTCGTTGCCTGTAATTCCACTGGGACATATATTCCACCGTTCATCATTTTCAGTGGTAAAACAGTACGAGAAGAATACAAACTGCGTGGGAACCCCTCCAGGCACTCAAGTGTCTGTGTCAAATTCGGGATACATAAACGAAGATTTGTTTTGGAGTTGTCTCCAACACTTAAACAAGTACCGTTCTCAAGACACATGCCTTTTACTTTTATACTGTCACAGTTCATGCCTTTCTCTCTAATGCCTGGAAAACTGTGTGGTGAATCATACTGAACTGGTCTATCTGCAACCACATACTACACACATTCTGCTGCCGCTGAACAGCAAGCCATTAACAGGGTGTTACCGCCAAGAAGCAAATTACAGTTTGGTATTTGTGGGAATCGCAGCCTCCAGATGCTTAATAAACGTACACATGATCCATAGTAGGCTGTAATGCTATAGTTATTTAAGGTGCGATCAGCTAATTTCGCCTATCATTGTCAAGGTCGTTTGTAACATTTGGATTTCATGTCATTTTAAAGTCATTCCTTATTACAAGTAAAAAGACTTAATATAGTAATCTTTACTTGTAATTAAAAGTGATTTGTAAATGGCATGAAATACAAATGTTACAAATGTGCATGACAGTGACGCTTAGTCGAAATTAGCTAATCACGCGCATAAATAAACATCGCAATACAGCCTACTACGGACGCTGTGTACGGTTATTAAAAAGTAAATTCATTTATACACAGTACTCTGCCAGCCTCTATTGCAAAATATTTTTTTGGTAAAATTTTTGATGTCATCTAGAGGTGTGAAGCCAGTGTAGGAAATGCTGTGAAGGGGTTTTAGTATACAGGAATTTTCCCCTTCAATCCCAACAAAATAGCATCACTTAAATTCGTTCCTATATCTACATATCTGAATGATGTATCCAGTTCTGTTACCACAGAACAAAAAGTAAACCCAGGCGTTCTAATCGTTCATGACGTTCTGAAAGTCACAATTCAACAACATCATCTTCATCATTTTTTTCTGTTTTGGGAACTCCAAAGGAAACTACAGGTACCAAACATGCTAGAAGACGGAAAATTTCAGCTATATATCTAACTTCATCATTTCTTCTCAGTCTTACGATACATAAGAGAAAATTGCATTTTGAAAACTCCCAAAGGAAAAAGATAAAACGTTGCAGTAAAAGGCTGGATGTTCAAGAGAAACCTTCAAACGGAAAAAATGATTTATCTTCATCATCACCCAAAGCTGAGTAAGAGGAAGAAAACGTACCTTGTGACCGTAGATCTGTGAAGAAAGGGGAATGGATCACACGTGATACACTGTGTGATCAAAAGTATCTGGGCACCCAAAAAAAACATACATTTTTCATATTAGGTGTATTGTGCTGCCATTTACTGCCAGGTACTCCATATCAGCGACCTCAGTAGTCATTAGACATCGTGACAGAGCAGAGTGAGGCGCTCCACGGAACTCACGGACTTCGAACGTGGTCAGGTGGCTGAGTGTCACTTGTGTCATACGTCTGTACGCGAGATTTCCACACTCCTAAACATCCCTAGGTCCACTGTTTCTCCCTAGGTCCACTTTTTCCGATGTGATACTGAAGTGGAAAAATGATGCGGCACGTATAGCACAAAAGCGTACAGGCCGACCTCGTCTGTTGACCGACGGAGACCGCCGACAGTTGAAGACGGTCGTAATGTGTAATAGGCAGACATCTAGCCAGACCATCGCACAGGAATTCATAACTACATCATGATCCACTGCAAGTACTATGACAGTTAGGCGGGAGGTGAGAAAACTTGCATTTCATGGTCGAGCGGCTGCTCATAAGCCACACAACACGCCGGTAAATGCCAAACGACGCCTCGCTTGATGTAAGGAGCTTAACACTGGACAACTGAACAGTAGAAAAACGTTGTGTGGAGTGACGAACCACGGTATACATCTACATCTACATGGATACTCTGCAAATCACATTTAAGTGTGAACGTCATCTGCCAGCGTGTGTAGTCCCAACATTAAAATTCGGAGGCGGTGGCGTTATGGTGTGGTCGTGTTTTTCAAGTAGTGGGCTTGCACACCTTGTTGTTTTGCGTGGCACTATCACAGCACAGGCCTACACTGATGTTTTAAGCACCTCCATGGTTCCCACTCTTGAAGAGCAATTCTGGGATGGCGACTGCATCTTTCAACGCGATCGAGCACCTGTTCATAATACGCTGCCTGTGGCGGAGTGGTTACACGACAATAACATCCCTGTAATGGAATAGCCTGCACAGAGTCCTGATCTGAATCGTATAGAACACCTTTGGGATGTTTTGGAACGCGGATTTCGTGCCAGGCTCGACGATCGACATCGACATCTCTCCTCACTGCAGCACTCCGTGAAGAATGGGCTGCCGTTTCTAAGAAAACCTGATTGAACATATGCCTGCGGGGATGGAAACTGGCATCAAGGCTAAGGGTGGAGCAACACTATATTGAATTTCAGCATTACCGATGGAGGGCGTCACGAACTTGTATGTGGTTGCTCTTTGTCGGAAAGAATTCCAGTGTGGGAAATGCGTGTAAGAAATGCTGGAACTCTTAAGAAGTGTAACTAAAGTATAATCTACCATATTTTGTATAATTGTATGACAGATAACAATGATTCACACAGCCCCATTTACGATTAAATATCCCCAAAGAATTTTAATTTTTCCTGTGTGTTAGCACTCTAAGTGTTGTTGTGTACGATGAATAGGAATTGCTTTTGAAGCAAATGTACCTGCATTGTTCTGGCTTAATCACAAGCAAAAGGCACAAAGACGATGAACGGAAAACCAGAGAACGCGGCGAGGAAACGTCTGCCAATGGTGCGTGTAATTGGACCGCGCGGCGCCAGGAGACACCCCCCCCCCCCCCCTCCCCCTTGCAAGAAGTGAATAAAACCGCCGCTCCTGCCACCCTCGGGCGCTCATATCGGCTCCCTATACGGACAATAGTGGACTGGATTCGCCGAGCGGTATTAGTGACGTGTGTCAACTTCCAGCAACATTACACATAGCCAAGGACTGTAAGTTATATTGCATGTTGTCCCTCGTTTACAACTACTACTTTTCAATTGCTGTATAGCATTCCGAGAATGCAGCTACCTGTAGGCACCGTATAAGCAACCAGACGGCGAGATCCAACAACTGGCGACGAGGTGCTACAAACAATTCCCGTGCCTGACGCCCGCCGAAACAAGCACCGCCTACTACAGCTGCTATACCACTTTTTCGACAGTTTAGTTACCAACAAGAGGAATGGCTCGAGTGGTTAGCCCAGTTAGAAATGCATCTCATCGCTCACAACGTCCCACGTACTGCGAAACTACCACATTTGTTATCAACGGTAGGAAGTGTAGTGTTCAGATTAATTTGAAAAGCCTTTCCGAACACCACTCGACAGTGCCATCGCCTCTCTAACAAACTATTACGACCAACAAGTGAATGTGGTAGCAGTTAGGCTTCAATTCTTCAATTGCAAGAAACGGTAGAAGCAAACTTATGAAGTGTGGGTAACAGATTTGTAGTGCATGACAAGGAAATGCAAATTCAAATGTGCCAGCGGTGCTTTATATTCAGATGTTATGATGCGTAATGTGATTTTGTATAAAGACTTGACGTCAAACTCAGATAACAAATTTTGAAACTGTCTGATCCACCATTTCAGCAGGTAGTGCCAATACTACATCAGTACAATTCCGGAGCCTTGTCGGCTCGCACATTTGAGCAGTCAGCTATACGTCGGGTTGAGCCCCTTAGTTATGATCACCACATTCCGCACCGGCGGCATGCGGTAGCCACGCCGAGTAAACAACACCTGTCTACGCCGCATAAGCAATTCGCTAAACAGATGGCTACACAGGCTAACAGAATTAAGTCTTGCCCACAGTGTTACACCACAAACGCCAAGATTGCCCCTCCCAACAAGCTCAGTGTTACACTTGTGGTAGGAAAGGACATGTGAAATCCGCATGCTTGCAACGGAACTAACATAAGAATTCGTCCCACTCACAAAAAACTAGTCATAGGGCCCTTGTCATTAATGCAGAGTATTCCACGTCTGCAATTATCAAGCGTGCAGTTCCTTCAGTGATACGCTGGTCAAACAAACTCTTGGTTCATTTACTTACTTGTGTGAAACGTGTGAAATTTCATTGGACTCGGGTCCTCTGTCATATTTGCTAAATCGTCACACATATGTACTGTTAGGCTCCCCACGCCTGTCTAAAACTAGCACGAAACTGACAGCATATAATGGACAAGACATTCCCGTTCTCGGAATATGTACTTTTCCTGCCATGTATCGCTCGCATACGCGAGCAGTGACTTTCATAGTGCTACAATGGTGCGAGTGTGAGGACATATTTGGACTTGATTCTTTTGATTTGTGTGTCTCTAACATTCAAGACAATGTATTGTCAGCGTCTGCAGCCAATGCAAAAGAACAGTGTAGCTAGCTTGCTGAAAGAATTCCCAGAACACTTTTCTGAAGGTTTAGGCAAAGCTAACAATTTTGTTGCACATATTACGCTCAAAGACAATGCTTAGCCGAAATTTTACCGGGCCAGAACTGTTCCCATTGCATTACGGGACAACTTAAAAAATTGAAAGATAACGGAGTTATTGCGCCCATATCAGCTAATCTATGGGCAAGTCCACTGGTCTTGCTCCCCAAATGTTTAGGTCGCATTCGCCTCTGTGTTGACTGTAAGTCTACAGTCAACCCACAAACTGTAATTCATACTTATCCATTACGAAGCTCAGAGAATCCCATGGAAAAATTATGAGCTGGACGCTATTTTTCAATAGCTGATTTGTGCGAGGCATATCTTCACATACCACTCGATGAAGAATCTCAGAAAGTGAGTGTAGTGAATACGCATTTGTGCTTTTTAAAATTTTTGCGTTTGCCTTTTGGAAGTGCTTCCGCACCCCCAATTTTCCAACGGCATTTGGAACATCTGACTTCACAAGTGCCACACTGTTCAAACTATTTGGACGATATTGTAGTAGCAGGTGGTACACCTGAAGAACATATTGCAAATTTACGTGCTTTGTTTCGTGTATTATCTGATGTAGGACTAAAGTGTAGACTGGACAAGTGTGACTTTTTAAACCTGAGATACAGTACCTTGGTCATGTCATAAACAGTCAAGGTGTACATGCTCCACAGTCGCATTCGTTAGCCTTACGATACTTGCCAGTTCCTCGCAATGCCACAGAATTGGAGTCAGTTTTAGGGAAAATGAACTATTATATTCGGTTCAGACCGAACGCGGCACAAATTGCAGGTCCATTTCATAGCTTGCGTTTCGAGAATGTCACCTTTGTTTGGGCAGATGAGTGCCAAGTAGCTTTTCAAAAGCTTAAAGATGCATTGCTCAGTGATCACTGCTTAGTTCACTTTGATCTTGAAAAACCAGTTGTACTGCAAGTTGACGCTTCCTCTTACGGAATCCGTGCTGTGCTTTCGCACAGAACTGGTGATAAAGACAGACTTATTGCTTTCTCATCAGAAGTGTTGTCCAAAGCACAGTGTAACTATTGGCAAACTGAAAGAGAGGCTTCGGCTTTTTTGTATGGCGTCACCAGATTCCACCAATATTTGTATGACACCAAATTCTACTTAATAACGGATTACAAGCTTTTTGCAGTCCTTGTTTTATCCGACGAAACCGATGCCTACACGAATTGTCGAAAAATTGCAAAGATGGGCTTTGTTGTTGTCTCAATACCAGTTCGAGGTTGTGCATCGTTCGACGGCTTAACATGGTAATGCGGACGCACTTTCACGTCTTCGGATTGGCCCTGATACAGACTTTGACGCTTCCGCTGCACCTTGTTGCCACATTGATACTCAGGACTCTGAATTGCTTCAGTATTTTCCACTGAAGTATAGGAAAATTTTCCAGCCCACAGAGGCCGATTCTGATTTGAACGTTTTGCTCAAGTATATTCGCACATGTTGGCCTCAATCATTAAACAGCATAAAGAACTATGAAGTGCTCCGGTACTTTGCACGTCGTCATAGCCTCGCTGTAGAAAAAGGTGTGATTCCTGTTCAAAATGACAATGGATAGTCACATGTGTTGATCCATAAAGCTTTGCAAAACGAGGTGTTGCAGTTACTTCATCAAGGACACTGGGGGACTGTTCTCACGAAACAGTTAGAACGTCAACACTGTACTTGACAGGATATGGACGCCCAAATAGAACAGATGACGTCACAGTGCCACGTAAGTGCGGAATATCAGTCCATCCTGCCACAAAAAATTCTTTGCTTGGCCCAAGTCGCAGTCGCCATGGCAACGAGTGCACATAGACTTTGCGGGACTTTTTTGGAACACTCTTTGGTTGATTGTGGTTGACTTGTATAGAAAGTTCCTTTTTGCTGTGCCCTTGAATTCGACAACGTCCCATAGCACAACTCAGGTGTTATGGATTTTTTGTGTCGAAGGTTTACCTGAAGCAATGGCGTCAGACAACGGCCCTCAGTTCATGTGAAATGCATTTGAAACGTTCTGTGAATGCAATGGCATACAGAATCTAACTAGAGCACCGTTCCACCCACAGTCAAACGGCGAAGCAGCAAATTGCCAAACTTCGATCCACACACACCAGGGATCAACCATTCAACCATGCCACTGTTTCTCGTCTCGTATCGTTCGCACCCGCGAGATGGACCGTCGCCGGCGGAATTGCTTCACGGCCAGCCGTCATCGAACACTGCTCCACCTGATCCACCCTTTTCAGCATCCAGCGCCGAAAGAGGGCCGCAAGTACACTCCGCATGATACTTCCTTTTACAAGTTTTTTAGCGGCAGCAGACGGTGGGCGCGCGGTGATATAGTCCATCGACTTGCCGCTTGCATTTATCTTCTTTCAGATCGGGATGGTTTGCAGCGACACCATCAAAATCAACCTTGTCTCAGTCATGTACACGATGATCTTTCAGTCTCTCTTCCTCCAGATACACGGGTCCAGAGGAAAGCGCGGCCAGAGCTTCCACCAGAGGGTATCATCAAGACATCGCAAGACGGAGCCTTTGCCTCCTCTACCTCCTCTCGTCCTACAGATGGAGCTGGACCTGCCCACAATGCAGCAGTCGCCGCCTTCTTCATCTGGTTTTTGGCAGCAGGAGGTGGACGCATACCCTTCTGGTCGTTTTCCGGGAGACGTTTCCATCAGAGTGCAGGCCGGATGGCGGAATACGGCTGGAAACTTGACGTCCCCTGTAGCCACAGCTACCGGCCCGTCTAGGAGCCCACAACCCTGCATCCCCCACCGTGGTAACACTGCATACACGACGACGGTCCGTCGCTTTGGGAGGGGGGAGGGGGGAGAGGAATGTTCTGGCGTAACCACAAGCGCAGGAACGAAGACGAAGAACGGAACACCAGAGAACGCGGTGAGGGAACGTCTGCCAATGGTAAGTGGAATTGGACCGCTCCGCGCCTGGAGACCCCCCCCCCCCCCTCCCCTTGCAAGAAGTGAATAAAAGCTCCGCTCCTACCACCCTCGGACGCTCAGATAGCCTCCCTATAGGGACAATAGTCGACTGGATTCGTCGAGCGGTATTATTGACGTGTGTCAACTTCCAGCAACATTACACATAGGAAAGGACTGTAAATTATATTGCATGTTGCCCCTCATTTGTTACTACTATTTATAAGTCTCAAAGTTAAGTATTGTCAATTCTACTTCAGAGAATGAACCCCCCCCCCCCCCCCCTCCTTGAACCATAGACCTTGCCGTTGGTGGGGAGGCTTGCGTGCCTCAGCGATACAGATAGCCGTACCGTAGGTGCAACCACAACGGAGGGGTATCTGTTGAGAGGCCAGCGTATGATTCCAGAAGAGGGGCAGCAGCGTTTTCAGTAGTTGCAGGGACAACAGTCTGGATGATTGACTCATCTGGCCTTGTAACATTAACCAAAATTACCTTGCTGTGCTGGTACTGCGAACGGCTGAAAGCAAGGGGAAACTACAGCCGTAATTTTTCCCGAGGGCATGGAGCTTTACTGTATGGATAAATGATGATGGCGTCCTCTTGGGTAAAATATACCGGAGCTAAAATAGTCCCCCATCCGGATCTCCGGGCGGTGACTACTCAGGAGGACGTCGTTATCAGTAGAAAGAAAACTGGCGTTCTATGGATCGGAGCGTGGAATGTCAGATCCCTTAATCGGGCAGGTAGATTAGAAAATTTAAAAAGGGAAATGGATAGGTTAAAGTTAGATATAAAGGGAATTAGCGAAGTTCGGTGGCAGGAGGAACAAGACTTTTGGTCAGGTGCATACACGGTTATAAATACAAAATCAAATAGGGGTAATGCAGAAGTAGGTTTAATAATAAATAAAAAATAGGAGTACGGGTAAGCTGCTACAAACAACATAGTGAACGCATTATTGTGGCCAAGATAGACACGAAGCCCACGCCTACGACAGTAGTACAAATCTAATGCCAACTGGCTCTGCAGATGACGAGGAAATTGAAGAAATGTATGATGACATAAAAGAAATTATTCAGATAGTGAAAGGAGACGAAAATTTAATAGTCATGGGTGACTGGAATTCGACAGTAGGAAAAGGAAGAGAAGGAGGTGTAGTAGGTGAATATGGATTGGGGGGAAGAAATGAAAGAGGAAGCCGCCTGGTAGAATTTTGCACAAAGCACAACTTAATCATAGTTAACACTTGGTTCAAGAATCATAAAAGGAGGTTGCATACATGGAAGAAGCCTGGAGATACTGTCAGGTTTCAGATAGATTATATAATGGTAAGACAGAGATTTAGGAACCAGGTTTTAAATTGTAAGACATTTCCAGGGGCAGATGTGGGCTCTGACCACAATCTATTGGTTATGAACTGTAGATTAAAACTGAAGAAACTGCAAAAAGGTTGGAATTTAAGGAGATGGGACCTGGATAAACTGACTAAACCAGAGGTTGTTCAGAGTTTCAGGGAGAGCATAAGGGAACAATTGACAAGAATGGGGGAAAGAAATACAGCAGAAGAAGAATGGGTAGCTTTGAGGGAGGAAGTAGTGAAGGCAGCAGAGGATCAAGTAGGTAAAAAGATGAGGGCTAGTAGAAATCCTTGTGTGACAGAAGAAATATTTAATTCAATTTATGAAAGGAGTAAGTATAAAAATGTAGTAAATGAAACAGGCAAAAAGTAATACAAGCGTCTCAAAAATGAGATCGACAGGAAGTGCAAAATGGCTAAGTAGGCATGGCTAGAGAACAAATGTAAGGATGTTGAAGCTTATCTCACTAGGGGAAAGATGGATACTGCCTACAGGAATATTAAAGAGACCTTTGGAGAAAAGAGAATCACTTGTATGACTATCAAGAGCTCAGATGGAAACCGAGTTCTAAGCAAAAAAGGGAAATCAGAAAGGTGGAAGGCGTATAGAGAGGGACTATACAAAGGGCGATGTACTTGAGAGCAATGTTAGGGAAGAGGATGTAGATGAAGAGAAATGGGAGATATGATACTGCGTGAAGAATTTGATAGAGCACTGAAACACCTAAGTCGAAACAAGGCCCCAGGAGTAGACAACATTCCATTAAAACTACTGACAGCCTTGGGAGAGCCAGCCCTGACAAAACTCTACCACATGGTGAGCAAAATGTATGAGACAGGCGAAATACCCTGAGACTTCAAGAAGAATATAATAATTCCAATCCCAAAGAAAGCAGGCGTTGACAGATGTGTAAATTACCAAACTATCAGTTTAATAAGTCACGGCTGCAAAATTTTTTTAAGAAAAGGCAAACCTACGTTTCTAGCATTTGTAGACTTGGAGAAAGTTTTGACAATGTTGACTGGAATACTCTCTTTCAAAATCTGAAGGTCGCAGGGGTAAACTACAGGGAGCTAAAGGCTATTTACAATTTGTGCAGGATCCAGATGGCAGCTATAAGAGTCGAGGGGTATGAAAGGGAAGCAGTGGTTGGGAAGGGAGTGAGACAGTGTTGAATGCTCTCCCCGATGTTATTCAATCTGTATGTTGAGCAAGCAGTAAAGGAAACAAAAGAAAAATTCGGAGTAGGTATTAAAATCCGTGGAGAAGAAATAAAAACTTTGAGGTTCGCCAGTGACATTGTAATTCTGTCAGATACAGCAAAGGACTTGGAAGAGCAGTTGAACGGAATGGACAGTGTCTTCAAGGGAGGATGTAAGTTGAACATCAACAAAAGCAAAACGAGGATAATGGAATGTAGTCGAATTAAGTCGGGTGATGCTGAGGGAATTAGATTACGAAAAGAGACACTTAAAGTAGTAAAGAAGTTTTGCTATTTGGGGAGCAAAATAACTGATGATGGTCGAAGTAGAGAGGATATAAAATGTAGACTGGCAACGGCAAGGAAAGCGTTTCTGAAGAAGAGAAATTTGTTAACATCGAGTATAGATTTAAGTGTCAAGAAGTCGTTTCTGAAAGTATTTGTATGGAGTGTAGGCATCTATGGAAGTGAAACATGGACGGTAAATAGTTTGGACAAGAAGAGAATAGAAGCTTTCGAAATGTGGTGCTACAGAAGAATACTGAAGATTAGATGGGTAGATCACATAACTAATGAGGAGGTATTGAATAGGATTGGGGAGAAGAGGAGTTTGTTGCACAACATGACAAGAAGAAGAGATCGGTTGATAGGACATGTTCTGAGGCATCAAGGGATCACCAATTTAGTATTGGAGGGCAGCGTGGAGGGTAAAAATCGTAGAGGGAGACCAGGTAGGACTGACGGAGTACATCGAAAAAGTTCAAAGAAGGGCAGCACGTTTCATATTATCGCGAAATAGGGGAGAGAGTGTAACAGAAATGATACAGGATTTGGGCTGGACACATTAAAAGAAAGGCGTTTGCCGTTGCGACGGAATCTTCTCACGAAATTGCAATCATCAACTTCTGCTCCGAATGCGAAAATATTTTGTTGACTCCGACCTACGGAGGAACGATCACCACGATAAAATAAGGGAAATCAGAGCTCGCACGGAAAGATGTAGGTCTTCGTTCTTTCCGCGAGCTATACGAGATTGGAATAATAGAGAGTGGTTCGATGAACCCTCTGCCAGGAGCTTAAATTGCATTTTAAGAGTATCCATGTAGATATAGATACAAGACTTATGACTATGACCTGTTCTCCAATACAATGTAACATGTGTAGTAAAATAATTAGTACCCCTTTAGAGCCCAAAAGTTTGAAACGATTCATTTAACCTCACCTTATGCTATATCCTAGAAGACCTGATAGCAACTTCGAATAACAGTACGTAAAACATTCTCGGTTTTCTTGCCGTTTCAGCTTGGGGTAAAATCTCAAGCTTTTGACGATAGCCTCCATCGTCATCGTCAGGAGCGACTGACTGTCTTCACTGCTCTTGTGGTGGCCTTATATAGCCCGTTAATGGCTTCTGATTGGTCGGCTTGTGACTGGTCGGCGATTATACACTGCTGTTTCAGACTGTCATTGTTTGAGCTGGTGGCGCCACCGCTTCCGTGGGACCGTAAACCGGGCAAGGAATGTCTCTGCTCCTTCTCTGCATCGAGCGCTCGTTTCCATGCACCGCTCATGTAGTATCCACTATCACTGTTAAAGTTCTCTCTCATCCTTATTTCAACAGCCTCCTTAATGACACAATCCCAGTATGTGGAGGGATGGGACACTACAGCAGCAGTGAAGACAGTCAGTTACTCCCGACGATGACGATGGAGGCTATCGTCGAAAGCTTGAGATTTTATCCCGAATTGACGCGGCACGAAAAGTAAGAAAGTTTTACATATCAGTGCCGTCGTGAAACGTTTATTCAGCTGGAGAAACTACGCTTCAGATATGATCAGTTGCGGAGTAATATGGCATTTCTGCAACGGTGTCGCAATAAGGAGATTGTGTTTAAGTCTGCTCTGGTTAAACACCATATCAAGTCGGTTAGAATAAAGAATATATTACGGAAGACAAGCCGGGCGATCGTCAAAGAAAGGTTACGGCACACAAGGTATTAATGCACGAAGTTTACATATTTGCCAACTTTTGTTATCTATAGTTCTCTCGCCGTTGGACTGGGAGTAGGCCGATATGACGACGGCTGCTCATCAAAGCGCTCATCTTAGCAGTACATCGTTTAAAGAAGCAAAGAAATCTTAGCGTCTTGCAGCTGTGCAAAGATCGGAGTCATCCAATGTAACAGCGTACACTGTCGTCATCCTGTCGGACAATGACCTAGACAAAGGAGCCATCTCGGCCCTTAATACAGGTTCCAATTTTGCTCCTACATCACGTACTATACCCGTAGGGGATCCAATCAGTGGAGTAAAACAGGCTGTGTGGCATCTTGCACAGGATGACGCCGACGAAGTGAGACTTATTACCAGTCGCTTTTTCGCCTCAGCTAAGCTTCTCAGATCTAATATCATGGGGGACTGATGAGCTTAGCTGTTTAGTCCTCCCTTAAACATCCCAACAACCACTACCAACACCATCAAATATCAGTAGAGAGGAGAGCAAGGGGCTCCGTTTACTTGGGAGAGATGAAAATCTTGTCGTATTGCCAGCTGACAAAGGAAATGCCACTGTCGTTCTCAATACTGACGAATATCATAGCAAAATGACAGCACCATGGAGCTTGAGGGCTTTCAAATAATAAATGATGATGTGATGGTGGCCCTCAACTACGCACTCACAGACTCAGAGTTGAAATATTAAAAGTTTTGGCTGTTTAGTTGTCTACAGGCTGGGATACGTAGTTGCCGCATTACAGAATTGGCTCTGAGCACTATGCGACTTAACGTCTGAGGTCATCAGTCGCCTAGAACTTAGAACTAATTAAACCTAAGTAACCTAAGGGCATCACATACATCCACCCCCGAGGCAGGATTCGAACCTGCGACCGTAGCGGTCGCTTGGTTCCAGACTGTAGCGCCTAGAACCGCACGGCCTCTCCAGCCGGCGCCACACTACAAGCCAAATACTGCTGAGCCTACAGTATACAATATGAATATACACATGAATCGAATGGTCGAAGGTTGCTATAACCCGGCAATTGCGAATGTACTGTAGAAATCTTCAGATAAAACATTGCAATTAAATAAAATCTGCAGGTACTATTTTTAACGACTTTAAATGATTAGTACGATAGTAGAAGAATGTGGTATATTTCTGCAAAACACTTACTGGTGTCAATGGTACAGCAATTAAAGAAAATATAAGTTGAATAACAGGGAATCGATAGATTTCGACTTCAGATAATTATTTATGAACAACAACATAGCTCACGAGATATTCACTTCTACATCTTCACTGCAGAAGCCACGGAAATCACACAAGAGTACAAGTCGGCACTCCGAAATATTTCTATCTCCCTATCGCGTCTGCGCGGGCAGCACTCACTCCCGTGTCCTCTCCCGTACTGTCTCTCGCGCCGCACTCTTCAGAACTCCCCCTCCATTCACTTCTGTAGTCGCCTCCCTTAGTAACGAGCGCTGTGATTGGCGATAGAACTTCCGTCATGTATCCAGGCCAACGTACACTCACAAACATTTTGAAACACATTCGAAATATTGGATTTTCATTTAAATAACTTGAAATTAAATAAATATTCCTATGGCTGAACTATAAACACGCTCCAACACACATTACTAAATACATAAACAAATTAAATAAACATATATCAAAGGGATAGAACAGAAGGTACGCCAGTAACCTAATGTCTCTGTGCTTTCTAAGACACAGTAAATATTTAACCAATTTCTTCATGAATGTTATATATCAGATATAAACAAATACATAGATGAATAAGTATATTTATCACCATGCTGCTACCATTTCTCGTGTAACTGTGGAGTAATTGTGGCCTGACACGATCGATAGTAATCGGCCACTTTGACCTCCAATAACTCATATACTATTGAAGTTACATGCCTGTAATTTATACCAACTTAGTTTTACACTAATAGCTTTCTAAAGACGCGTCAATCGACAAAATCGGATGAACCATTTAGATTTTGGAAATTCGTTGCTGGGTGTTTCTTGTATAATTTATCGTCGGATACTAAACTTTAAACTAATAAATATATTGAAAATCAGAATCTTAGTGCAAATAATGGTAATGTACATGTTTCTTCTTGAGGTATCATGATTCATCTGGCTACTATTATTTCTATATGAACTGTGAAATGTCTGCCAGTACAGCTTCACAAAGTCCGCCGTATTTGGCACTCCCTGCATGTCTCCTTCATCGGCAGCGTCACCATGGAATTCCCAGCCGCGCTGCTGATGGACCCCGGCTAACGTTCGGCAGCACGTGGCTGCCGACGAGCCGCGGCCCGCCCGCACTCCAACAATTCATGGAACACATGAAAAGCATACATCCGAACATCTGGTTCACTCCAGAGGTGGAAAGGAAGGAAGGTTGCCATTCTTAGGTGTTTTAGTGCAACAACAGGCGGACGGGCGTCTCGGCCATTCCATGTACTGTAAGCCGACGCATACCGATCTATACCATAATGCACAGAGTTTTCATAATCCTCCGTTTTGAACTCGTTGGTATATGGAGTAAAAACTGTTTCTGACCAGGACCTCTTGAAGTCCGAAATTAACCATCTGAGGTAGCTGTTCCGAAAGAATGGGTATGTTGCACGCGATATAAAGGCAGCGTTCTCCTAGAAAAGGAAACGTGAACATGCTGCACACTCACAGGATGAAACACCGATTTCGGTTCTTCGTTGTTGTGGCGCCATATCCAGCAGAATAGGAAGAGTCCTGGATAAACGGGATATAAGACCGATATTTCGTCCTCCTAAAAAAATTAAGGTGATTATGCGCCCTATTAAGGACAGTGGCGGACTCAGGGGCCCTGGAATTTGTAATATCCAATGTGAGTGTGGAAGCAGTTTTATAGGTCAAACCATTAGTAACGTTTCCGACGGTTATGCAGAAAAGCACCGGCGCATTAAAAATAAACAATGGGAGAAATCGGAAATTGCGCAGCACAGCCTAAGAAACAAACACAAAATACTGTTCGATGAGACAAATATTTTGTCCCATGCTTCCACATGTTGGTATTCTGTTGTTAAGAAGGCTGTTGAAATAAGAATGAGCAAGAAGAACTTTAACCGTGATAGCGGATACTATTTGAGTGGTGCATGGAAACGAGCGCTCGATGTAGAGAAGCAGCAGAGAGATTTGTTGCACGGTTTACGGTTCCACGGACGCGGTGGCGCCACCAGCGCAGACACTGGCACCGTCTGCGACAGCACTACGTAATCGCCGACCAATCACAAGCTGACCAATCATAAGCCGTCCACAGGCTATATAAGGCCACCGCAGCAGCAGTGAAGACAGTCAGTTGCTTCTGACGATGACGATGGAGGCTGTCGTTAAAAGCTTGAAATTTTATTCCGAATTGATGCGGCAAGAAAACCGAGAATGTTTAGCATGTCAGTGCCGTCACGAAAGACTTCTTTCTCACAGATATCAGTAATAGACTTTGGTGGCCACCCTACTTTTAACAAAGAATCGCAGCGCCGATTGTTTTTACCTACCTACCGATGATGTGTACGTGTTTGAAGTTACATTAATATCCTAGCTTGTCTTCTGGGTGCTTTCAGATAGTGTATATACTGCTCCCTTTAGTTAGCCTGATATTGGCAGCGACCGGCATTTGCAAAAACAACACAGGTCCTTGAGAGATTTTTGTTTACTATTGGGCCTGTATAAGAAACTGCGTAATCTCTTGATGAAAATACCTGATTTCAGCCCTGAGTAACAGCTAAACCGAGTATCCACTCAACATAATAGGGAAGAAATTTTAACGATGTGGCAATGTTTAACCGTATACAAAGAAAAAAACTGAGCAATTTGAAATGACACTTTTGAAGCTTTTTGTATTTGTTACATAAACAACAAAGAAGTTATCAAGAAATGAAGGAATTAATCTGAGAAACCAATAGAAATCAGAGGACTATTGCCAAAAATTATTGTAAACCACCCTAGTATGTATAACAGTAAATACTAGAAATTATTTTAAAAATATTTGATATGCACTCTCATAAAAGAAAAGGCAATAACACGTTGTCTATTTCATTTTCCTACGTGTAGAGTGAGTTCGAGTATCATCTACATGGGTCGTTCAATAAGAAACACCCAACATTTTTTTCAGAACACATATATTGTTAAGAGTCAGAATTTCGTGACAATATGCATCATGTCTTGCCCATGTCCTATTTTTCTATGAAGTCTCTATCACGTTCTATGGTCATACACCAACGTTGTGGAAGAACATTTATTCCCTTTTGGTAAAAGATCTTGTCCTATAGGCGTAGCCATGTTTTCACTGCATGAGCGACACTTTCGTCACTTTCAAATTGTGTTCCCACAGACAATCTTCAAGTGGCCCGAAGAGATGGAAGTCCAAGGGCGGCAGATCTGGACTGTAGGGTGGGTGAGCCAATAATGTCCAACCCAAATTTGCCTAAGTGTTCCCGGGTCCTCTGACTTGGGTGTAGACGTGCATTATCGTGTTGGAGCAAGATTTCTACTGGATTCGTGTCCCACAGAACACGTCGAGAACGGTTCTTGTATTTATTCAGAGTCTTTCCGTATGCCTCCGAATTGATGGTTGACCCTCCTGGAATCACACCCACGAGAATGACGCCATCACAATCCCAGAAGACTGTCACCATGACTTTTCCGGCAGAGGAGGATGTCTTGAATTTCTTCTCTTGTGGTGAATGAGGACAATGACACTCCATGGACTGCCTTTTGTGTCTAGCGCAAAGTGGTGCGCCCGGTAACGATCCGTGGCAAAAAGGCCACTCTGTTGATCTCAAAACGTTCCAATAATTCAGATGAAATGGCCTTCCTTTGAATCTTGTGGTCCGCTGTGAGCATTTATGGAACCCATCGTGACACCGCTTTGAATACCCGAGAGTCTCCATCATTGCAGACTCTCTTCCAATGCTGACTGCCGACTGTAGAACCAATTGTAATGCACCGGTCGGCACGAATAATGGCACCCGCGCGATTAAACATGTCTGGAGCAATGACTGTGACAGGACGTCCCGAGCGTGGCTGACCACAGAGCGCTGTTTCTGCATTTTCTGAGGCTGTAACTTTCTTTATCCATTGCTCAATTGCACTCCTATCAAATGCAGCATCGCCATACACTGCGCACAAACGCTTATGGATGTTCATCACGGTTTATTTTTCTGTACACAAGATTTCAGTAACATCACACTGCTTGTAAAGTGAGTCGTATGTAGACGCCCCTTTGACGGTGTACCACAGCTCTGACATATGTCAGTATTGTTGAAACTTCCCCGGAGCAGAGAACAAACATGAAATGTGAAGCACCAACAAGGACATTGTCTATGTATATAAACGGTTAAAAAAATTGAAGTTTCTTTAGTAGTTAACTTTAACAATAATGAAAATCTAATATGTTCAAAATCCCTAAAATCCCTGACTTCATGTCAACAGCATGCATAACGGTACAGCAATGATTTGCTATTCCATTCCAATTGCGTCGTATTTCCAGAACAATCTTGCTCAGCAGTATTGATCATTCTTGTGCTGACATTAATTTGGATCATGCAATTTCACATTGTAATTTCCATCATTTTACACACTGTGGCCAACAACAACAAAATCCATCACAACGGTAACAGAAACTCATAAGAACAAAGTTAATTCAGCTAATAGCTACCCAGGAGCACAATCTACTGCGATGTTCTATAGTTTGATGACAATGTTAAAACTATTTTCACAAAACAAGGTAATTTTAGTAATGAAATGTTGGATACGAACGAAAAAAATGTCATCTACATTGTCATCCGAAATGTGAGTCATGTGTAATGAAATGTGAACTAAACAAGAAAGAATTCTGCAATGAATTTTCAGCCAAATGTTAGGAAATAGTCACTAAATGTAATGAATTGACTACTAAATACAGTGAAATGTCTGCTACTCCAAATAAAATGTCATCAACATGTAAGGAAATGTTATTCAACATAAATCATTTTTTAACTAAACCAGACAGTATGTCATCCAAAGTCAAGACTGTATTCAATGAATGTTAACAACAGTGATGGAAAAGAATATTCAGATCTGGTATACACAGCGTAGCGTTAAATTACTGAACTTTCATCTCAGAATGACACTTTGGAAAAAGTTACGAGGCCTGGAGTAAACCATCTCAAAATACACTAGGTGAAAATTTATCAGAAGCACAAAACAATGATAAAGCTATGGCAAAAACCAGTAATTTACCACAGGAACAATCGGGTGTAGAACAAATAATACTAGACACATTCTGCCATCAGTTATTGCAGCATGTAGTGAAGTATTTATCCCACAAAACATAATGAGATCTGTAGTTACAAAACAAATCAAGTGGGTCTCTCACTCAAGTACATATCATATGGGGTAGGGGCAGTGCAAATTTACAGTAAATTTTATTACGTGAATGTCTGTTAAAGAAGAACAAATTCGAATTTCACAAATAAAATTATAAGAAGAATAACGGCAAACAGTAGTCGTTCAGCTCACTTACCTCTGGTGCACATTATATTTTACAGTCAAAGCATACCGAAAGATAACAACGTCATACCTGTGATGCTGTCGGTGACACCACCACTAAGACACATTGAGCATGAGGAACACATTGTACCCAGTCTCATTAAATTGAGTAGAGCTCTTAACAATACCAAATCAGTTACTATCATACTGGAGTAAGATAATGTCATTGTTGTGACACATGTACTAAATGCAAAATAAAAAAGATGTTTTTGCACGGGATTTTAGTACTTAACTGTATCATTAATATAAATTGGTAAGTAAAGAAACCTGCCATAAACATTGTTTGGGTGGGTTGGACCAGGGGCAATGTAAATAATACAGCAGATCTGTTACGTTATAATGTGATGCGGACTTTAGGGAGGTACTAACTACAGACCATTATAAATGGCTTGTTCAGAGTGAAGAGATTGTTCAGGCTACTGTATATGACGTAGTAGGAAAAATATCGATTATGATTGTAATAGAAATAGGTGTTGTGGTGAGCGTTATGTCATCGAATTGGTTAAATAAGATTTGTGAGGTCACTAAAGTACCCAGGTATCCTCTACAAAACTATAGAATCATAGGTGCTAAAGAGTGCAATATCAAGATCCAAATAGAGGTGAAAGTTAAAATAGGAAATGGAGATACAAAATACCCATTTCTAGTTACAAGTGGATTGATAGTGGAAAACATATTTGGCATTGATTCTCTAACAGAGAAGGATAGAGTAGTCAAGTTCACTATAGGCAAATGATTTCTAGATATCGGTAGCAAAGCACTTTAATTGATATAGTGAAAACTAAAACAGAACCTGGTAAATCCTGCCAGGACTTAACAGTAACGTTTCGTTAGACAAAAACATTATACGCCAAGAGTACATCTTCACACGTCACGTCACGCTGAAAACATTGAAAATGAAGTAATAGGCAAGAGTGTACGGACTAACACTATTGTCTTCTAGTAAAAAGCAGAATTAAAATAATTGCTATTAATCACTGTACATGTACTTGGAAACAAGCCTGGTATTATGAACACAAACCTATATCACGTTAATGTTCACCACAATGAAATCTGTTGTCATAACACTTATTCCATTCCCGTCACCAAGAGAGTAGTGATCACGAATTAGATGAAGCAAATGCTGGAGTGGAGAATAATTGGGCCTTCATTGTCGCTGTAGTGTAGTCCACTTCTATCTGTGGCAAAGCCCAATGGAACTAGTTGCCTGATTTTAGATGCAATGGCCATTAATAAGAGAGTTATTCCTGTAAGAACCTGACCCAAAAACTTGGATGAACAGTTACGGAAGTTCCACGGACATGAATATCTATGTTGATGATAGACTAAAGAAGTATGTACTGGCACGTAAGTCTCACTAAGGAATCTAGCAAATATATTGGCTTCATCTTCTGAGGAAGAAATTACGAATTTTGTGTACTACCGTTTGGTTTAAACGTAATTTTAGTTGTATTCATTACCGTCTTAGGTAATGTCTTAGCTCGTAAATTGCTAGAAAGAGTCACAGTGTATTCTGACGATTTGTTAACAGCCATCCACAGACGGGAAGTGCATGTAAATTTGCCAGAAGGGACACGACATGAATTCTCTGAAGAAAAAATTACAGCGAACCTGGAAAAGTCAAAATCTTTGAGGGACAAAATTAAGTTTTTGTTCACATAACTTCATCTACAGGAGTAAACAAGTCTTGGAAAAAATCAGTGCTTATAAACAAATTTCCTATCTCAGCACAAAAAACAGTTTAACACATCTTTCGACTTGTGCTCGTATTGTCGACAGTTCATCGCCAATTCAGCTATCACACAGCATAGCCTTGCTAAGTCTATTGAAGAAAAATCCACCCTGGCTGTGGATGATCGACTGTAAAAATGATTTTCAAAAATGTTCAAATGTATGTGAAATCTTATCGGACTTAAATGCTAAGCTTACGCACTACTTAACCTAAATCATCCTAAGGACAAACACACACGCCCATGCCCGAGGGAGGACTCGAACCTTGACCGGGACCAGCCGCACAGTCCATGACTGCAGCGCCTTAGACCGAAAATGATTTTGCTGCAGTAAAAGATGCTTTAGGTATCTCTGATATTTTACATCGTCCCGAGTAACCATTACCTCGTTTACTGGCTTAGGAGACTGTTTCAAACAAATTAAAAGGATGACAAGCAAGATATTCATTTTATTAGTTTTGCTAGCCAAACATTGCCAGAGTGCGAATGCCTTTAAAATCTTCAGTTGTTATATACACAGAAAAAATTTCAAGGTGATCGGTGGTCATCAGGCATTAAGCTTACTTACGTAACGTAAGCTACAAAAACAGTTCTCGGCTTTGCTGCCGGATCGTATTGTGTAACTCACACAGTATGTCATCCATGCAACAGCTCGACATCTCCAGGTTGTTGATAGCTGCTGCTGTTATTGCTGCAAGGCGCGTGTGCTGATAATCGCGCGGCGACGTCGAAATTTATCGGGCCGGGAGCAGGCAACACGTGTGCGCGGGAAGACGCTCGCAGTTGGAAGAAAGCGGCGCTCTTAGTGTCTCCTGCTGGGAGCCGCAAAAAGGCCTTCCGCGCGTGCGCTGTGGGCAATGGCTGTGCTGCCGGACCCTCCTGTGGTTAAAAACTAACTTAAATCTCAGCAGTGCATTGCGTCGAGTCATGAGTCGGAAGTTCTTGTTGTCCTGTTTTGATTTAATGACAACCGGAACTGGACTCCAGGCTGCGCTTAAATGAAAACCTGCATCGCTGTGGATAAGATTGCCCGCCGTACTGATATCTACGGCCTCCTCAACAACACAGTTCCAGAAAGATAACGCTGGGGATAAAATTTCAATCTTTTACTAAAACATACGATGCCCCGTGTTGAAGAAATGCCCCGCTTCAGCTGGTTTATCAGGTTCCCCCTGTTGTGTATGACGATAGTGTTCAACGCGACGTTCTTGCACGGTTCGGAATGTCTGCCCAATATAGGATCTTCCACACTGACATGGGATCTTATACACGCAACGTTTCCTAAGGCCAAGGCCATCTTTGAGCGAGCACAACAAATGCCTCAATTTTGCTGGTGGCCGAAAAACAGACTTGATGTCATGCCTTTTGAGGATTCTTCCCATTCTTGAAGGTTGTCGGCAAAATATGGCAATAAATCCGTTGCAGTGGGTGCCTGTGCATCTTCATTTATATCCCTGCTTTGAATTGGCTTAGAACGGAATGCATGACAGATCTGTCTATCGGAATAATCATTCTGTTGGAATCCATATTTAGGCGTTGTAGATTATTAGTTAGATTGTCGGCATCTGATGCCACGTGCGCTCTATGCACTAAAGAGAGGAGGTTACTACCGCGTTGCACAGGATGATGACAACTTATGGCCTGCAAATATAGCTCCGTATAGCTGATTTGCGATAGACACTGTGTCTCAGTGCATCATTGGCTTTTCTTCTGACTATGAAGGAATAGTAAAATGCCATCCTTTTCGACTTCCGTTGTAAATTGTATATTGGGATGGAGTGAGTTCAGATGTCAGAGAAATATAGTTTACGTTCCTATTCCGTGAGGCCACATAACAGATGTATCCAGAATGAGATTTTCACTCTGCAGCTGAGTGTGAGCTGATATTAAACTTCCTGGCACTTCCCCGCGGAAGGAGAAAGATCCCGAGTTCGAGTCTCGGAGTGGCACACAGTTTTAACCTGCCAGGAAGTTTCATATCAGCGTACACTCCGCTGCAGAGTGAAAATCTTATTTAGGAAACATCTCCCAGGCTGTGGCTATGCCATGTCTCCGCAATATCCTTTCTTTCAGGAGCGCTAGTTCTGCAAGGTTAGCAGGAGAGCTTCTGTAAAGTTAAGAAGGTAGGAGACTAGATTCTGGCAGAAGTAAGGCTGTGAGGACGGGGCGTGAGTCGTGCTTGGATAGCTCACTTGGTAGAGCACTTACCCGCGAAAGGTAGAGGTCCCGAACTCGAGTCTCGGTCCTGCACACAGTTTTAATCTGCCAGAAAGTTTCATATCAGCGCACCCTCCGCTGCAGAGTGAAAATCTCATTCTGGAAACATCCCCTAGGCTGTGGCTAAGCCATGTCTCCGCAATATCCTTTCATTCAGGAGTGCTAGTTCTGCAAGGTTCGCAGGAGAGCTTCTGTAAAGTTTGGAAGGTAGGAGGCGAGGCACTGGCAGAAGTAAAGTTGTGAGGACGGGGTCTGAGTCGTGCTTGTGTAGCTCAGTTGGTAGAGCACACAAGGCAAAGGTCCCGAGTTCGAGTCTCGGTCCGGCACACAGTTTTAATCTGCCAGGAAGTTTAACAGATGTATCGTCTACATAATGCCAGAAGCAGTAAGGTTTGAGGCTTGTCGACTGCAGTGCTTTTTCCTCAACGTCTTCCATAAAATAGCTTGCCGACATTAAGGCACAGGAATTCCCATGGTGACACCGCCCACTTCTTCAAAATACTGGTCATTGAACAAGAAATAAGTTGAGGTCGACACATTCTGAGGTAGGCACATGCATTACGTTCTAAGCAAATTCAAAGCATGAATGTAGATGAAGATGCGGAGGCACCCTCTGCATCGGCGTTCTTGCCATATTTTGAAGTCGTGCCCTCACAAATAGAAAGAACCCTCAAAATGCACGGCATCAAATGTATTCTCGACCACCAGCAAAATTGAGACATTTATTGTGCTCGGTCAATGACGACCTTGGCCTTAGGAAACGTGACTCGTATAAGATCCCATGCCAATGTGGAATATCTTATATTGGGCAGACATGCCGAACCGCGCAAGAAAGTCGTGTAAAACAGTATCCTCATAAACGCCTGAGGAAACCTGATAAGTCAGCGGTAGCAGAGCCGCACTTGAATACGGGGTATCATGTGTTTTACTAAAAGGTTGAAATTTTATCCCCGGCGTTATCTTTCTGGAGAGTGTTGTTAAGGTCGTCACACAAATCAGTACGGAGCAGAATCTTATGCACAGAGATGCAGGTTTTCAATTAAGTGCCGCCTGGAATCCAGCAGGGCTTGTTATTAAATCAAAACAGGGACAACAAGGACACGAAGTAGTGTACTGCTGCGCGTTGCCGCGCGATTATCACTAATCGCACCTTGCAGCAGTAACAGCAACAACTACCATCACCTGAAGATGTCGAGCTGTTGCATCGATGAAATACTGTGTTATTTACACAATACGATCCGGTGGCAAACCCGAGAAGTGTATTTGCAACATATCCGTCGGGAAAGCCTGAAAAGTCAGTTAATGAAAGCTACTCCATCCAGGCTTAACATGTTGATCATTAATCTTTGTAGAGTACAGTTTTGAGGTCACATACATCTTGGAAAAGATAACATAGAGGGAGATGTTCTGTCATGATTATCATAAAGTTTACCAGAATATGCAGAATTTATAGAACAAACCACTGCCTACCATGCCTTACTCATAAAAGATATTTACCGCCATCAATTTTCCTTAGATATGTGTAGAAATATGGCTGATCTGTAGAATGCTGACCAGTGTTAGTACAGAGTTAAGACACTGCTTTCTCAAAATCCTACAGAGAAATTTAAACAACATTTATAAAGTAGGAGTGTAGTAGTACAGTATGATATTTTCAAAAAGTATGTTAAATGGTATGCTACAAAGTCTACTGCAGCAGGTCCTATCATTAAAAGTATAGTAAACAGTTCTATACCAGCAGTTGGCAAAGCTGCTGCCTTCCTGTCAGATGAAGCATCAAATTTCACTTCTCAAACATGGAAAACATTTATCCATGATTGTAGCATAAGCAGATATTAATATCACGTTTTCATCCTGAGGGAAACCCCACTAAATACACTAATCGGCAACACCTATATAAGACGACAAGTGTCTGGCCCAGTTGAATTGATACTGCTGCTACAATGGCAAGTTATCAAGACTTAAGTGAGTTTGAACGTGGTTTTATAGTCGCGCACGAACGACGGGACACAGCATCTCAGAGGTAGCGATGAAGTGGGGATATTTCTGTACGACCATTTGACGAGTGTATCGTAAATATCCCGAATCCGGTAAAACATCAAATCTCCGACATCTCTGCGGCCGGAAAAATATCCTGCAAGAACGGACCAGCGACGACTGAAAAGAATCGTTCAGCGTGACAGAAGTGCAACCCTTCCGCAAACTTCTGCAGATTTCAATGCTAGGCCATCAACAAGTGTCAGTGCGCGAACCATTCAACGAAACATCATCGACGTGGACTTTCTGAGCCCAAGACCCACTTGTGTACCCTTGATGACACGAAGTTTTACGTCTCGCCTGGGCCCCTCAACACCGACAATGGACTGTTGACGGGAAACATGCTGCCTGGTCGGAAAACTCTCGTTTCAAATTGTGTCGGGAGGTTGGACGTGTACAGGTACGGAGACAACCTCACGAATCCATGGAAGCTGCATGTCAGCAGGGGACTGATGAAGCTGGTGAAGGCACTTTAATAGTGTGGGGCGTGTGCAGTTGGAGTGATATGGGACCCTTAATACGTGTAGATGCGCCTGTGGCAGGTGACACCTACGTAAGCATCCTGTCCGATCACCTGCATCCATTGATGTCCATTGTGCGTTCCTACGTGCTTGGGTAATTCCAGCTGGACAATGCAACACCTCGCATGTCCAGAGTTGGCACAGAGAGGCTCTAGGACCACTCCACTGAGTTTAAACATTCCGCTGGCCACCAAACTCCCCAGAACTGAACATTATTGTGCATATCTGTGATGCCTTGCAACGTGCTGTTCAGAAGCGATCTCCACCCCGTCGTACTCTTACAGATTTATGCGCAACACTGCTGGATGCATGGTGTCAATTCCCTCAAGAACTGATTAGTCGAGTCCATGCCACGTCAAGTTGCGGTACTTCTGGGTGCTCGCGGGGTCCTGCATGATATTTGGTCGGTGTACCAGTTTCTTTGGATCTTCAGTGTATATCTGTCGAGAATATAACTGTTCCATCAGAACCTATGGACACAGTAAACAAATAAAAAATGAATAGAGTATTTGGAACATTCTAAACAGGTTATGAACAGTTTGCCACTGTAAAACACACAATTCAAACCAGATGAGCCCATAAATAGGGAAAAAGAGAAGAGCGAGTGGATAAATCTGCCTCCAAGTTTACACAGAACAGTATTATTGCAAAAGAAGTCGTAAATGGTAGCTTCTGTACACACGTCTTTATAAAACAGTGAGGATTCCACTTGCAGGAAGTTTCTTCCTGGCCTATCCAGAAACCAATGGAATTAAGGGATTATGTATCCACCAGCATCTTAACAAATAATTGTATAAATCATTCGGTTGATTCATATTATATATAATGTCTTATATTTTAGCTTGATTATTAATTGTGATCTGTAACTGGCTTAACTGGTGTTGTCGATAGAAACATCAGTGCCATATGTAAGGAAAGTATCTTTAAGGATTGGAGGGATGCTATGTGTTTAGTACTCTCAGCGCTTGGACATTCATTAGAAAGAGAAAGTTTAAAATGGTAGTATCTAGATGAGTTTGTCTCTTACTTAATGAATATATATGCTGAATGAAGTACTTGATAGCCCACACTGCCTAGATCATTCCAACAATTATTGATTTATACAAGTGTGTAAAGAGGAGTTATAAGGAAAAGACACAATAGCATTAGTTAGGAACTGCATTGACAGTACTCCGAAACACAGAACCTATGTGTTTTAGTTATTATTGAAGAAATATTTTGACTTATGAACATAATGAGAACATTTACAACTTCTGATTACTTCGTTAAAATAAGATCATACTTTCCCATAGGGATTAGCTCATTTGTGTTAATATAATTGTGTGAGCTGGCTCTTCACAGTGTGGACAGTCTGTTGTAATATTTGCAGTATTAAGTACACTTCTTCATAGCTTATAACTATACATATTTTTCCACTATTTCTGAAACCATTAAGGGAGAATTAAAGTAATAAAGACAATAGGAATAATAATGAAAAATAAGAATGGGAAGTAACCAACAGTTAGGTGTAAATAAAAAGTTTAAACTGTATGTAACGTAGCAGCATGGAAAGGACGTTTACTAGTGGTATACCCCTTGGGGGGAGAACAATGTACAGAACTAATCAGTGAGGAAAATAAATACCATGCAGTGTATTTTTGACCACATGCAAAGACGCTATATTGCAGGTAGGAGTGTGGTTGCAAAGGATTAGTTACTGATGAGGCACTTCATCTACATCTACATTCTTACACTGTAAAGTACAAGGCAGAGGTGAGGAGGGGCACTCAGACATAGGTTTATCAACATGTTGGGCAATTTACTGATTTCAAAATCTATGAAGCAGTACTTCACATAAATACTAGGTACAAGCTAATAACTGGGATTTGAGAGTTTTTTTCGAATTAACCAGGCTACAAAAGTTGAAAATGTATCATGAAGGAATTTGTATCAATGATTTTGTGGTAACGTAACACATCACTGTTTATATTTGAATGTGTTTGTAGAACGTTTCACATGTTGGCATAATAGCGTAATTATTCTTGGGAATTTAACAAACAAAGACCTTTGCTACTCTATGACTGTTTTCGTTAAGTTCTACATCTACATGACTACTCTGCAACTCACATTTAAGTGCTTGGCAGAGGGTTCATCGAACCACAATCATACTATCTCTCTACTATTCCACTCCCGAACAGCGAGCGGGAAAAACAAACACCTAAACCTTTCTGTTCGAGCTCTGATTTCTCTTATTTTATTTTGATGATCATTCCTACCTATGTAGGTTGGGCTCAACAAAATATTTTCGCATTCGGAAGAGAAAGTTGGTGACTGAAATTTCGTAAAAAGGTCTCGCCGCGACGAAAAACGTCTATGCTGTAATGACTTCCATCCCAACTCGTGTATCATATCTGCCACACTCTCTCCCCTATAACGTGATAATACAAAACGAGTTGCCCTTTTTTGCACCCTTTAGATGTCCTCCGTCAATCCCACCTGGTAAGGATCCCACACCGCGCAGCAATATTCTAACAGAGGACGAACGAGTGTAGTGTAAGCTGTCTCTTTAGTGGACTTGTTGCATCTTCTAAGTGTCCTGCCAATGAAACGCAACCTTTGGCTCGCCTTCCCGACAATACTATCTATGTGGTGCTTCCAACTGAAATTGTTCGTAATTTTAACACCCAGGTACTTAGTTGAATTGACAGCCTTGAGAATTGTACTTTTTATAGAGTAATCGAATTCCAACGGATTTCTTTTGGAACTCATGTGGATCATCTCACACTTTTCGTTATTTAGCGTCAACTGCCACCTGACACACCATACAGCAATCTTTTCTAAATCGCTTTGCAACTGATACTGGTCTTCGGATGACCTTACTAGACGGTAAATTACAGCATCATCTGCGAACAGTCTAAGAGAACTGCTCAGATTGTCACCCAGGTCATTTATATAGATCAGGAACAGTAGAGGTCCCAGGACGCTTCCCTGGGAACACCTGATATCACTTCAGTTTTACTCGATGATTTGCCGTCTATTACTACGAACTGCGACCTTCCTGACAGGAAATCACGAATCCATTCGCACAACTGAGACGATACCCCATAGCTCCGCAGCTTGATTAGAAGTCGCTTGTGAGGAACGGTGTCAAAAGCTTTCCAGAAATCTAGAAATACGGAATCAACTTGAGATCCCCTCTCGATAGCGGCCATCACTTCCATGGAGTGTAAGATAAGAAAATAAAATAACTGAAAAAGTTCAATTCAAACTGAGTCCTTAACGAACGTAGTATGCACAAATTGGTGACCTCGATGTGACTGGCAAGACAACGACATCTGCAAACGAAAATGTGGTGAAATTTTCTACGTGATTATTTAAACTTGAATTCGTCGTATACTGCGTTGAAAAATATGCTGAATGTCAACAGCAAATAGATAAGAAAGGGATAATCCTGAATGTAAGTTAGAAAATGATAAGGGAAGCGTTAAGCGACCGCCGTTTCGGACTGCATCTGGTTTTGACAAGCCGAAGGATAATTTACGATCACCAGTATTGCTAATGAGGTGGCTAAATTTAACTATTTACTTGCTCATCTGGGGTCGAAATTTGTTGAAAATATGTTGGAACTAGTTACTAGTTACGAGCACAATAAACATTTTCTTACGAAAGGACGACTTTTGAACATATTTAAAGAAAGCGAAGAACGTATACTAAATCTAGACAATTATTAAGAAAATGTGGGGCTATGCTGGAAACTGGAACTAATGTGTCGGGCAAGATCTTAAAAACACTTTTTCTTGGCAAATTTCGTAGTAGTATTCGAAGTATACAGCGGATATAGATAGCTGAGATGTTAGATCGTGTGGTCGAAATGAACTTTGTTGAGCAGGTTCAAACTGCATCATTTCTGTCCATCTCGTCAACATCGTCGCCCATGTCTGTCCAAGATACTCTCTTAAGAACTGAAGAATTCAGAAATGAGATTAGGATTCTTCGAAAACCATGTGGGCAAATATCTCACAGGAGAAGTAAAAGCAGAACAAAATTCGACAGGAAGAGTAAATACTACTCTTATGATTTTAAATTTTGCACACCCTGTAAACCTCAAAAATGTACCCTGCCTTGGCAATTGCAAAGCAAGGGGAATTAGGAATTGAAGATTTAACGGCGGTTAAGTATTCTATCCGCGTACACACATCAAGCCTTCGATACTGCCTATTTGTTAGAGATAGAAATTGTGAAATATATTTTCTGGTAGATAGCGGTGCAGACATGTCTGTTATACCCGTTTCAAAACACAAGAAAATTAAACCCTCTAATTTCAGCCTTTATTCAGTAAGTGAGTCAGAGGAAAAAACATACAGTTCAAAGTTGTTAACTAACAGTTTAGGCCTCAAAGGAATTTTGAGTGGCCATTCATCGTAACAGACATATCAAAAGGCATATTACGGGTTAATTTCCTTCATCATTATGGTTTGCTCGCTGAAATCAAAAATAACAAGTTGATAGACAACGTCATCAAATTAAAAATTTCAGCCTAGGATAAGCACGGAGAATTTTAGACTGAGTTAGCTCACTCTGTGCAACGTGCCATTTTCGCACACATTTGGATAAATTCTGAACTAACAAAACCGTCAATAGCACCAACGATGTCACAGCGCAAAGGGCAGCACTATATCTCTACGCCTAGCGATCCATCAGTATACAGTAACGCACGTAGATTGGGCCCACATAAAATGCAATTCCTAGAACGATTTTCAGTTTCTGTTACGTACTGGTATCATACATCCATCGCAATCATAATGGGCTTGTCCACTACACCTTGTCACGAAGCAAAATAGTCAGCGCCGAGTTTGTGGAGATTATCTCCGTCCGAATGACAGGGTTCTCACAGACCACCATCCAGTTCCACGAGAAGATAATGTAAATTTTATACTTCAGAATAAAAAAATAATCTCAAAGACTGACCAACTTAAAGCCTGTTACCACATTCCATTAGCTAGAGAGGGTAAACCAAAATCAGCTATTATTTTTGTACTTACAAAAACAGCCTGGATCGCACAGATCACAGTTATTGTTTGTCGGTTTCACATCAAAAGCAGACCGTCGTCATGCTATACTCCAAAGTCGATGTGTGGAGACGGATTCACGGAGCGGGAACTGCACAAGTCTCCAGACAGCTGAAAACATTTGAAGATTTCTTCACTTCTTCTTCTGAAGATGATCTGCCTTTGGACTGAAAACGGTCACCAATAAATATGATCTGTGCGATCTAGACTTTTTTTTTTTAGTACAGTTGTGAAACTGATTGCTGTTTTACCACGATGTTTTTTTAAAAAAGCTGTTACTACACCTTTTGGTATTAACAAATTTAATTATATGCCCTTAGGGCTTTTCGAAAGCACCTGGTACATTTCATAGGTTTTTACATAAAGTTGTAAGAGAACTCGATTTCTATTTCTCGTAGTTAGGTGATATTCTAATAGCATCTGAATCTCTAGAGCAATATGTCGCTCATCTGAATTTACTCTTTAAACTGTTGAGTAACTATTAAATATTAGAAAATAAGTATTTGGTCTACAATAGCAGACATTTCAGGACATTTAATTACACTCCAAGAAAAAAAGACAGATCCAAGAAAGGTAGTGACAATAACAAACTACATAGACCTGAAACAGTTTATGAACATAGAGCATCCTTAGGGATCATCAGCTTCTGTCGTCGGCATTTGAAACCTTTTACTGAAAATCAAGCTAGAATGATTACCTACAAGAAACAACTGAAAATTACCGAAGACGTATTGGCAGTACAAGAGTAACAATTGCTCAATTCCAAATATACAAAGAAGATTTCAGATAGGTTATGCTTTCACCATTTACTGGTTTGTACAGTCAACTCGCATTATTTGTGGATGCTTCATATTGTGTGGCAGGGCCTGCATTGCAACAGTGTCAAGATAAACAATGGAGACTGATTTTTTTCAAAAAAGTTCTTAATAGCACAGAAGATGAATTTCATGTATAACAGTCAGCTTGTTAGTATACACACGGCTGTAAAATATTTGAAATACCTGCTCCTTCAACATATGCATTTGCGCAAATGAATGAGATAGTAGCACCAATCCATTTACATTTTCTCCAGCATACTTCCAAATTACTAAGGATCTGCGACATACTTCTTGTAAAGAAAATGTTGTTGCTGACAGCTTATTAAGTCTTGAATAATTAGTTCCAATTAAGTTGAAGACGTAGCCCAAGGACAAAAAGATCATAGAGAGCTATAGTTTAGCTGTCGCACATCACTTAAATGAAAATCAGTTTGACACGTGGAAGAAAAGAGTTGTGGTGCGATGTGTTTACACAAATTATTCGTCCATATATTCCTCATACCTCTAGATATCCCATTTTTCAACATTGTCATAATTTGGCTCGTCCAGGCAATTGGACGAGTGAAAGGATGATCTCATCAGAGTTTGTCTGGATCATTATAAAAAGAGAAGTCGGAAATTGATTAAAAATATGTATTGTTTGTCAGAAAACAAAATGTCAAGACATGTTCAAGCACCATTGGCGGACTTTCCTAGTGACGATAAACGCCTCAAAATAAAACCGCCATCTGTGCCCACGCAAGAGCTAAATGGACTCAAATTCCCGTAGCCCTGTAGGTCTTTGATGCTCCATTAGACAAAACACTAACGCTACAACTGCAGAAATAGTTCATGGGTGGCCTATCATGATACCAGCAAAGATATGTCAAGAGAGTGTCACAGAAAAAGATGCAGACTTACCTCAATTCGTTTACATCTGAAACAATACATGAACTGTCTGAAACCAGAACTGTATCCCCGCAAAGCAAAAGAAACACGATTAGTACACAAGGACCTCAGCAAGTCAAAAAATAAATTTGTAAGGGTTGACTGAATAAAGAAGGCATTAGAGGCTCCATATAAGGTCCATACGAGGTAATGGAAAGGACAACAAAATTTGTAAGACTCAAAATGAAAGACTAGATACAGAATATCGACGTCAATCGATTTAAACCTACATGCTTGATGAAACAGAGTGATAAACAGCCTGAAAACACTCCATTTGAACCGCTAACCTAGGACCAACAACCAGACGCTACAGAGGCTGAAAAACCAAGAACAAGATATGGTCGTGAAAAACGATTTGCAGTAAAAGTAGTTGAATTTCTACGCTTAATATGCTACTCAGAACCTAGTGTAGAACAAGTTAAATGAGTTGATTCATTTAGACAGACCAATGGGATTGCTGTCAGAAAGGAGACTCTGAAAACCTCCTTCCTACTTCTTTTATCGAACTAAACGAAACACATAAGATACGTGAGAAAAATGGCTCAAATGGCTCTGAGCACTATGGGACTTAACATCTATGGTCAATAGTCCCCTAGAACTTAGAACTACTTAAACCTAACTAACCTAAGGACATCACACAACACCCAGTCATCACGAGGCAGAGGAAATCCCTGACCCCCCGGGAATCGAACCTGAGAAGCCGGGCGTGGGAAGCGAGAACGCTACCGCACGACCACGAGATGTGGGCTAAGATACGTAACTTCGGAAAGAATACCCTGAAAATATTCCCCTTTTAAATAAAATTTGGATCTAAGAATAATTATTAACGCTATCTAACCACTGTTTGAAAGATATATTCAGAAGTTGGAGTGCTTCCATTGTGCAACAGAAGAGAAAAAGGGAGCTCAAATGCAGCCACAGTTTACAACCAATAACTTCCTGCCATTACTCATACACTATGTGATCAAAAGAATACGGACACCTGGCTAAAAACTTACAAGTTCGTGGCGCCCTTTGTCGGTAATGCTGAAATTCAATATGGTGGTGCCCCACCCTTAGCCTTGATGACAGCTTTCCCTCTTGCAGACATACGTCCAGTCAGGTGCTGGAAGGTTTCTTGGGGAACTGCACTGAGGAAAGTTATCGATGCGGGTCAATAAGGCCTGGCACGAAGTCGGCGTTCCAAAACATCCCAAAGGTGTTCTATACTATTCAGCTCAGGATTCTGTGCAGGCCAGTCCATTACAGGTATGTTATTGTCGTGTAACCACTCCGCCACAGACCGTGCACTATCAACAAGTGCTCGATCGTGTTGAAAGATGCAATCGCCATCCCCCAATTGCTCTTCAACAGTGAGAAGCAAGAAGGTGCTTAAAACATCAATTAGGACCGTGCTGTGGTAGTGCCACGTAGAACAACAAGGGGTGCAAGCCCCCTCCACGAAAAACACCGCCGCCTCCCAATTTTACTGTTGGCACTACACGCGTTGGCACATGACGTTCACCGGGCATTCGGCATGTCAGCACCCTGCAATCGGATCGCCACTTTGTGTACCGTGATTCGTCACTCCACACAACGTTTTTGCACAGTTCAATCGTCCAATATTTACGCTCCTTACACCAAGCAAGGCGTCGTTTGGCATTTACTGGCGTGATGTGTGTCTTATGAGCAACTGGTCGACCATGAAATCCGAGTTTTATCTCCTCGCGCCAAACTGTGAAACTACTTGCAGTAAATTCTGATGCACTTTGGAATTACTGTGTGATGGTCTGGGTAGATGTCTGCTATTACACTTTACGACTCTCCTCAGTTTACACGCGAGGTCGGCCTGCACGTTTTTGTGCTGTACATGTCCCTCCACGTTTCCACTTCACTATCACATAGGAATCAGCGGTCCAAGGGATACTTGGGAGTGAGAAAATCTCGCGTACAGACGTATGACACAAGTGACACACAATCATCTGACCACGTTCGAAGGACGTGAGTTCCGCGGAATGCCCCATTATGCTCTCTCACGATCTCTAATGACTACTAAAGTCACTGATATAGAGCACGTGACAGTAGGAGGTAGCACAATGCACCTAATATGAAAAGAATATGATTTTGGGGGTGTCCAGATACTCTGATCACACAGAATAAGTCTAAATGTGACCGCCGCCAAGCCGTCGGCACAAGGACAGCACATTCTAAAACTGATCACAGAGCTTGCCGAGTTTCTGAAGTCATATAGGCTGGAGAAAGCAAGTTGGGGAGTCTTTCCGAATGTGCAGAGCAATATCTAGCAGCCAAAAATATTCTGAACGGGCGTTTGAATGTTGATCAATGAGATGGAAGAACGCCACTTAAGTCACATGCACGCCATCCTTCTTCAGCAAAGAGTTAAGGGACGCCATACTGGCTTTCTGTTGTCGCTCATATGTATATATGCCGTTTCTAAGCATTGACAATTTGAGGATCTCTCGAAAACGTGTCGTTAATTCCGTGATTTGATGTAATAAAATGACCGGAAACATTATATTGGTGGTCAAAGAACTGTTGTAACTTGCGTATGATGAAAGTATGCCGTTTCAAGGTGGCATCACACTGAGCAGCCATAACAAATGCAATGATCTTCGTACAATTTGTCACAATTAAATTTCATTTAGTAACGTATCTATGATTAAATCTTTCAGGAAACGCTAAAATGCGAAGTATGTTCGTAGCACAGACGTGGTCGGTAGAACGCAACTAGAGTCGAAGAATAGTAGCCGGCCGGAGTGGCCGTGCGGTTCTAGGCGCTACAGTCTGAAACCGAGCGACCGCTACGGTCACAGGTTCGAATCTGCCTCGGGCATGCGTCTGTGTGATGTCCTTAGGTTAGTTAGGTCTAATTAGTTCTAAGTTCTAGGCGACTGATGACCTCAGAAGTTAAGTCGCATAGTGCTCCGAGCCATTTTTGAAGAATAGTACAGTGTCGGATGAAGTGTTGTTAGTTGGCGTCTCACTGACTGCAACCAAATACTTTTTTACTAGCTTCGATTTTTCTAATAGGTTATGATACTTTCTTATCAGTTTAATAATAGTATATCCTATAATAATCGATGCTATATAAACATAAGTGCGCCCTTTCTATGGAGTGAGTTTATTCGATAGGCTCGGTCTAAGAGACAGCTTGCGCTACTTGCAACAAAATATTTTGCGCTTTCCTTTTTTAAGTTTTATATTTCACTTGTTGTAAAGTACTTCCCTTTTTGCCTTATGGTATATCCATGTGTACTGAAGATTTTATTTATGTATACTACAGACAGAACAATACAACTAGCATACGGACAAAGGCGGAGTGTGCGTTTTAATAGAACTAACGTGGGACATATGCCGCCGTCCATTTCGTAAGCTGAAAGCCAGACACAGCCGACTACCGTCTCTGCAGCGCGCTGCGGTCGGGTATACCACATTTAGGCCCTTATGGTGTATGCAGAGGTCGCATCGTTTGCTAGCGTTTACCAGCACGCTGAACTCTCCACGCTCAACGTTGACGTTCGACAGCACGGTACGTGTGCCGACGGCTCTATATGCACGCCACATGCAACCTCACTTTTGGAGCGTTATGCTGGGATACAAAAAGAACATAAAAAATAACAGTCACGTCGAACGTAACTTGGAACATTCTCAAAGTTTCGCTAACATTGTCTTACTGTACTGACTGTCATGGCTTGCATAGAATTCGAGCTGATGCTGCCGATGGCAGTTCAGTTTCGCTAATAATTCCGCTAAAGACAGAATGTCCATAATGTTCTGTGATCAAATACTGTTTGAAGTGAAAAAAGAAAATAGGGAGAATGTTTGAAAAGTTCAAAAACCGTGCAAACTTAATGAGTGACGGTAGAATGAAAATAAATCGTATATGCCTCAATGGAATTCCTGATTATTAATAAGTAACTCAATATGCAGTGGCAACAACAACATTACATTTATTTTTTAATGGACCATGTGGTGAGGAAATACACAATACATGAGCATCGTAGCAGAATACTTCGATAAAAGGTAGAATAATCGAAATAATATTAAGATATGAAAAGATAACGAATGCCATGCTCTGATTTCTTTGATACTGATCCATGAGCATGGAGAAAGATCTTATGAACGGAAGTTAAACCTGGATACGAATGAAGGTACATCTAAAGCTCCTGAAGTGTTATACACAAAATATTACGCCCAGCTATGCCAACACTACCATGACATCCGCGTAACCCTTGCAGTTCACAGCATGGGAATGGTCATCGGAACATAACATCAGATAAGTACACACAGCGTTCACAAGCCAACCCTAACATGCATGAGGATCCAATGTGACCACCAACCACAAAATAGAAGAGAACAGAGAATGGTGAATGCAGAAAATATAATGCTTTTGTCTAGCAACCAATGGCCCATGCTTCGACAAAAGTCTACCACATGGGTATCTGCCTGATCAACCAACCATACTTCCAAAGTATCGAGTAGAGATGTATCTTCACTTTGCCAGCTAGAGACTGTACTATGGTTAGCAGTCAAGAACCCAAATACAGATGTCTTCGCAACATTTTGGCGATTCGCAACCAACATAAAAGTAACTTAAATAGTGACTTTTAATGAATGGCTTACAATTTTCACAGTCATTACAGCGAGAACCTCTCCACAGCCCTATTGTTCCTGTGCAGGAATTTTTAACTTTTATTGAAAATGTGGTCAGGGCTCTGTGCTACAAGTCAAAGTTTGCAGACAATAGGGAAAATGATAATAGAAATCAGGACGTACATGACAACAGTGATAATATTTCTAATGGTAAATCTGGCAAAATAGATGGAGAGGTGATAGGAATTGGCATAATAATAGTTATAGCAACTGGACAAATACGCAAGAGGGAGAATAAAGGAATTAGGGAAGGATAAGAAAGAATTTCCATCAGGGAAGAGAAGATGAAAGGAAAACGCCAAGACAAGAGGGTGCACAAGGTGCTAACTTTCAGGGAAAGCAGTTGCGATACTTTCTGATGCCTCACGTAAAGTCCGCAGGGGGCTAACTAATACACATGGAACAGGTCCACAGAGTTAAAATAGTCAGAGTAATTATTATGTAAAAGAAAAAGAGGAAGATTGGGATGCATTAGATTGATTCTACAGCAGGTAATGAGAAGTACTTGGGGGGTTATAATGGGTATAATTGATGGAATGGAAGAAATAAGTGTAACAATGGTAATAGACATCATGAGATTTCTAGTGATTGTGGTAGGGTATTGTTTAACAGAAATAAGGTGATTGAACAGGAAGGTAATAAAAATAGGAATCAATATGTCAGAAACAGCGGTAGTTGCGTAGCTCGGATTAGAAACGTGTTGATATGGAGCTAAAGGACAATGTAATTAGCAGCAATGAAAACTATTAATGAGGATTTCATACGTGGAGGTGGAGAACTGAATTATGATGTGGAGTGTAGAAATAATGTTGACGGCTGTGCTCAAATTGGAGCACTTGCTGATCCGTGTCCTATAAATGGAGAAGACACAGTGGTTAATTAGGTGATTATTAATGTAGTGTCAGTACCAAAGTGAGTACACGGTGATGATAATGACATTGCTCAAGAGTTGGTAATTGAAGTAATAAAGTTGTAGATAAAATTAGTCCTGAAGAAGAAGTGAGGAGACATTCTTATGGAATGTGAAGGACATACAATTGTGTATAAGGATATCAGTAGAGACTGGATCGAGAAAGATGGAGCAGAGTATAGTGTAGATGACTGGGCATCTTACGCAAAAGTCAATAAGAAGTTAACACATGAGGTACACGAGAAACTGAATTTTAAGGTAGCCAGAAAAATTAAGGAATAAGTAGTGTACAGGACGAAACTTTCTGGCAGATTAAAACTGTGTACCGGACCGAGACTAGAACTCAGGACCTTTGCCTTTCGCGGGCAAGTACTCTACCAACTGAGCTACCCAAGCACGACACACGCGTCGTCCTCACAGCTTTACTTCTGCCAATACCTCGCCTCCTACCTTCCAAAGTTTACAAAAGCTCTCCTGCGGACCTTTAAGAACTAGCAGTCCTGAAAGAAAGGATGTTGCGGAGACATGGCTTAGCCACAGCCTAGGGGATGTTTCCAGAATGAGATTTTCACTCTGCAGCGGATTGTGCCCTGATATGAAGCTTTCTGACTGATTAAAACTGGAGCGCTAGTTCTGCAACGTCCGCAGGAGAGCTTCTGTAAAGTTTGGAAGGTAGGAGGCCTGGTACTGGCAGAACTAAAGCTGTGAGAAAGGGGCGTGAGTCGTGCTTGAGTAGCTCAGTTGGTAGGGCACTTGCGAAAGAGCGTCTGCGAAATACTTGGTGCATATCTACATGCATGCCACAACTGTTTTACCATACAATAATGAAGAAGTTCAACTATAAAGGAGATTCTTTCTACAACTACGCGCTACCAATAAACCATAATTACACTAATTACAAACAAGAAGAAAAAAATCAGAAGATTCCAGTGAGGTATCCTCGGCTAATGGTCGAAATATGAAACGACCCCTTGGAAAAATTAAGAATGACTGTGCTGGTAAACTTCTAGCGGAGCAAAACTGAACGTACTCAGACATTTCTCTCTTTACTTATTCTGATCATCACTAAACTGACACACAATATTTTTTAGCCCAACGCAATCTAACTTTCAATAATCCCTACAAAAGAATGGCCCTGACTAACAATAACCTATACCTTTCAGGAATCACTTACCTCACAAAAATCATCGTTACTCCAACTATTGCAATACAGCGAACGCCAATATTGCCAACGAAATAAAAGATCCTAACTACCGAAGGCACTAACTACTGATAGGCATAGTTAGCAAATGAAGGATTTTGATAGAGAACAAAGTATTTACACTCCTGGAAATTGAAATAAGAACACCGTGAATTCATTGTCCCAGGAAGTACAGTGTATATCCACCTTTCGCAGCAATGCAGGCTGCTATTCTCCCTTGGAGACGATCGTAGAGATGCTGGATGTAGTCCTGTGGAACGGCTTGCCATGCCATTTCCACCTGGCGCCTCAGTTGGACCAGCGTTCGTGCTGGACGTGCAGACCGCGTGAGACGACGCTTCATCCAGTCCCAAACATGCTCAATGGGGGACAGATCCGGAGATCTTGCTGGCCAGGGTAGTTGACTTACACCTTCTAGAGCACGTTGGGTGGCACGGGATACATGCGGACGTGCATTGTCCTGTTGGAACAGCAAGTTCCCTTGCCGGTCTAGGAATGGTAGAACGATGGGTTCGATGACGCTTTGGATGTACCGTGAACTATTCAGTGTCCCCTCGACGATCACCAGAGGTGTAAGGCCAGTGTAGGAGATCGCTCCCCACACCATGATGCCGGGTGTTGGCCCTGTGTGCCTCGGTCGTACGCAGTCCTGATTGTGGCGCTCACCTGCACGGCGCCAAACACGCATACGACCATCATTGGCACCAAGGCAGAAGCGACTCTCATCGCTGAAGACGACACGTCTCCATTCGTCCCTCCATTCACGCCTGTCGCGACACCACTGGAGGCGGGCTGCACGATGTTCGGGCGTGAGCGAAAGACGGCCTAACGGTGTGCGGGACCATAGCCCAGCTTCATGGAGACGGTTGCAAATGGTCCTCGCCGATACCCCAGGAGCAACAGTGTCCCTAATTTGCTGGGAAGTGGCGGTGCGGTCCCCTACGGCACTGCATAGGATCCTACGATCTTGGCATGCATCCGTGCGTCGCTGCGGTCCGGTCCCAGGTCGACGGGCACGTGCACCTTCCGCCGACCACTGGCGACAACATCGATGTACTGTGGAGACCTCACGCCCCACGTGTTGAGCAATTCGGCGGTACGTCCACCCGGCCTCCCGCATGCCCACTATACGCCCTCGCTCAAAGTCCGTCAACTGCACATACGGTTCACGTTCACGCTGTCACGGCATGCTACCAGTGTTAAAGACTGCGATGGAGCTCCGTATGCCGCGGCAAACTGTCTGACACTGACGGTGGCGGTGCACAAATGCTGCGCAGCTAGCGCCATTCGACGGCCAACACCGCGGTTCCTGGTGTGTCCGCTGTGCCGTGCGTGTGATCATTGCTTGTACAGCCCTCTCGCAGTGTCCGGAGCAAGTATGGTGGGTCTGAAACACCGGTGTCAATGTGTTCTTTTTTCCATTTCCAGGAGTGTATTTGCCATAATAGCTCTCAAAAGTCATTATAATTTTGTGACATCCAATTAAACAAATTTCCTTTTTCTGAGGGTCACACGTTCAGATCGTCCGCTCAAAGCCCTGGCATCTCTCTCTCCACATTCACCACTGCTGGCGGCTCACCTCCGACTGCAAAACGCTACACATCCAACTGCCCAACACTAATCAAGCGAACATTCCAACATTGAGTCCAACCAGTCACAGACTGCACACAGCACAATCAGTGAGATTCGTTCAGAGCGCTACCTGGCGTTACCAACATAAAAACCTAAACAGCCTACTTACGTAGCCCCCATGCTTCCCACAACAAATTTTACGAATTGTTTTGGGCAGTGCCTAATAATTATTTGCTAATTTTCCGTCTCTAATGACCTCGTTGTTGATGGGACGTTAAACACCAGTCTCCTCCTCCTCTTGACATGCAGACATATAATGGGCCACAACAGAGCAAACCCACAGCAGAGTTAGTCGTAGTTTTGAAGAATATAGGTAGGTAGGTAATCACAGAGCAAACCAACAGTACTTCTTGTAGAGATTATGGTATTGGTGGGCCACCAAAGGTGCGGACCCACTGTAGTCCTTGTAGAGATAATGGTATTGGTGGGCCATCAAGGGTGCAGACCCACTGTTGTGTCGGCCGCGGTGGTCCAGCGGTTCTAGGCGCACAGTCCGGAACCGCGCGACTGCTACGGTCGCAGGTTTGAATACTGCCTCGGGCATGGATGTGTGTGATGTCCTTAGGTTAGTTAGGTTTAAGTAGTTCTACGTTCTAGGGGACTGATGACCACAGACGTTAAGCCCCATAGTGCTCAGAGCCATTTTGAACCCACTATTGTCCTTGTAGAGTTAATGGTACTGGTGAACCATCAAAGGTGCAAACCCACTGTAGTCCTTGTAAAGATGGCAAGCAGCCATCTGTTACGACTGTGGAGGTGCAAAATCACAAATCGAAGAGTCTTGCAGACAATATAGCAAGTCCATAAACCACCACTTGTGCATTCACAAACTTTCTGGAAAGTGCTTAGAACCAGCAGTGGTGTTCACCAGAACCTTTTTGAGTTACCAACGCACATGCGAGCACTAACAGTCTTTTTCAATTTTTTAACTTCTCACATATTGTGCGTATACTATGACCAACAGAAACGTGTGCAGTGAAATGAAATTGAAGAACTGTTGCATATATAATTATAAATTTTCGGCATGAGAATACAATTACAAAGGTACAAAATAAATTATTAAACAACATAATAATACAGATAACATTTATAGTGATACAAGCTTTACAAAAGAATAGAAATAAGCATATACATCAGAGTTACAGGAATTATGACATAAGTAAATAAATAAAATAATGAGAATAGTTTCCGAAACATTAACTTCACTTATGAGCATTAAAACAGAACAAAATAAATAATGTCTAAACATCTTTACGAAAAAAAACATATTACAAATGGAAATTATTTTTGAGGATAACAGTATTTCTTATTATAATGAACGTACTTAGTATTAGAAAAATTCTACAACATTACTTTTATCAGATAAACACATAAAAGCAGGAAGAACACAAATACATAAGGCTACACAAACACATAGCAGAACAATTCAAAAGGACAGTACAGGGTTTATTTTCTGTGTGACATTTGGTATTGCAGTATTTATACTAGTTATTTGCAAATAAATTTTTTTCTTACTTCTCGGAGATGTCGCTTAGTTCATGATTTGTTTACAAGAAAATCCTACCTAAACCCAACTTTTTTGTTCACATCCTCTTTCAAAACAATTATTCTTCATTGTACACTACTTGTCTCGCCAAACGTTTTTCTTGTAGCTTCTTAGTTCATTTCTTCCAATTAATTACAACTCCTTCTCTTATATAGCCTACCTCTCTTAAGCTAACTTAAATCTACTGAACTCAGATGCATAAACCAGGGTTGAGGCAATGCAGCAGCACAGAACAATTAACACAAACAGCAATGCCTAAAAAATGCAAATAGGCAAAGCGAGCAGCAGTATATCTAAATTAGCAGACCAAATCCAACATTACAACTAATATGAGCCAATGTACAGCAACAAGAAAAATAAATCTGTAGTAAAACTGGCTTAACACAATGTAAAATTCAGTAGAACTATGTCTGACAAACAGCAGCAGCAAATGCAATAACTTATATCTAAACATGACAAAGCTCAAGCAGAAAAAATAGTAAAGATAGGAAATGTCTAATACTTATGTCAGGTTTTAACACTAGAGTGATGCATCAAAACAACTTTCTCTACCAGACAAGTTACCAGATCAATAAAAAATGAGGTATGCAACTCCTGTGAAGGGAAATGTCTATTAGTGCTAACTTTTTTAAGAAAGTAGATCATAAGATTATTATTTAATCCATCTGCAGACAGAAAATAGTGATAATAGTACATCTTTTAAATATTATTTTAACCAATATTGCAGTGCAACTAGAAACTAGATATTAAACGAAATAAGCAAATGTATACATAAAGCAAGGCATGAAACGTCATTCATTAGCCGTATGGCATTTCAGTAAATATCAGAAATTACGAGCTACAAAATGTAATCGTTTATCTTCAAGTATGAGCGTGTCGTATTTGCGATGCTCTCTACAAAGAAATGTCAATAGTGAGGTTAATGGCTTCTTTTTTTCTCCACCTAATGTTTTTTTTAAAGGCGACTGTCGTGCAGCTGGGCCCACAATGCATTAAATCAAGGTCACTTATCTTCCTTATCGAAATATTTACACCAGTTTCCGCTACAGTGACAGTCTCACATTAAAAAAAAAAATCACAGATCGAAAAATTACAATAGAAATGTGTAGAACCGAAATCTCATGAATAGCAGTGTTGTGATATATTCAAGCATGTACACACATTTCATAACTCTTAAAGTACGATTCTTGGTTTCCAACATCCTTTTCACAAATCGGAGTCCCTAACCACTACTCATTACTCATACACATATAAACACAAAACCACATTCCTCATATAGCATCATCTTATTGTTCATAAACATATCTCAAAAGCAGAATACACATCGTTGTCGTAATAAGATCATCATAACAGATCAATCACATCTCAAAATCGTCAGGACTTCTTTCAATAATTTCTAACATTAAAAAAAAAATTCTCTGCTCATTTCAATACTGTCGTCTAACTCAAATGTACTTCAAAACTCATGATCCCATACGAAATAGAATTTGAGCGCTCTCATAGTGTCACAATGGTTCCAAAAATATATGAACAATTCGCAAAGTACAGACAAAGTACAATTTCATAAGTGTGAAGTTATGAAACTATGCAACTGCGTAAACATGGGTCACTAATGTAGTAAAAAAAATGTTTGTCTCCCTCAGTTAAATGATCAGATAGCTGTGTAATTCTGTATTACAGAAATATGGTACCGATGTGTAAAGTTGGATATGCAGATACCGTATTATCTAGGAATCCTAGCGCTTGCCACACACTTAGTACACAAATTAGGGGTGTACCCCCTGAGGATTAATGTAATTATACCCTCAGGTCTTACAGATTACAGCAATGAAATCAAATGCATCGCCGTAAACTTCTTTGTATCTTTGTAATTCAAAACCTTTAAAAAAATTTTTGTGTAGAAAAATTAATCACTCAAATGCGTATCCTGTAGCGCTAAACCATATATTTTGCTGTAAGGTAATTTCTGTCATTACTTTATGGTAAAAATGTGCCAAGTGTCGTAATTGTTGACCTCTGTAAGCAAAGTTCTGCAAAAGTCAATGTACTTACCTCGTCATAAACAAAACTGAAATGCTTTGCGTATAGATATCTTAGCTATTACGCTTACTGCCGTTATCAAGAAAGTATTACATTGTAACGTATTGTTGTGTTACGGAAAATGCTGTCTCATTGTAGGTATACCACAAAGTTACTTCTAAAACATGTTTTACTTTCCAGAATAACACAGAAAAACTGAGCATGCATAAAACAGATACAGCACAAAAGTAATAATGTTAATTGTGTTACTCATTATTAGCGTTATGATATAATCGTGTAGCTGTCAAATAAACTAACGACTGTGTCATCTGTTATCACTCAGAAATTACTTTAAATCTAGAATGTTTTTTCAAGTAAACCAAAATTATGCATTAAAATCTCATTAGCAGTATATGTTCTACGTATGAAAGCCGTATAGTCGTTACATATCATGCAACGCACAAGCAAGAATGTACACACAATAACACTGTGTTGTCTGTTCACTACAAAAATGCATTTGTAAATACTGCCTAAATAAGTTTCCTAGGTTCTTGACTGCTTAGCTGAACTCAAAACATGGTTGCATGTTAACAGATTCTAAGTGTGACAAAGCGTACTAGTAACATGAAGTGAGAAATTTTATGAAGAAGACTAAGTTAAAAAGCAGATTATCTCTGAATAAACGGTTTTACATTTGAAATGTTATGTAAACCTTTACTCTTCCTAGTACTCAGAGTTTCAACTTGAACGCAATCATCATGTTGTATAAGTCGGATTCTGTAAGGTCTATTGTAAATCTGAAAAAAATTGAGTCAAGTGCTTCTTCTTCTCTGACAATGTATGAGTTTTAATGACAACTTTGTGACTAATATGTAGTTTCTTTGCATTTGCTTTACCATGTAGTTTTCTCCTTCTATCTGCAGCAGAAATTACATTTTTAATAGCCAAATCAATTATGTCTTTGTGTCGAAGTTCACATGTATTCGGAAAAGCTACAAGCTCTGTGATTCTGTTCGGTGGTTCTTCATTCTTCAGTACAAGGATAGATGGTAAAGCAGTGGAGTCATGAGGCATTTCATGCAGCACGTTTTGAAATAAGTGTAAATATCTGTCCCAATACTGATGCCTTCTGTGACAATAAAGTCTGCAAAGCTTATTGATTTCCTTCATAATTCGTTCAGACGGGTTACAATGTGGTGACTACAATGAAATAAAAACAGGTTTGATTTTATGATTGGGAAGCATACGTGACCAAACAGCAGATCTGAATTGCGGTCGGTTACCTGAAATGACTTTACTAACGTGTCCAGATCCACGTCAGAAAATTTTCACAAAGACGTTAGATACAAACCGTCCAGTGGCTTTACTTAACGGTGTGAAAGAAACAAATTTTGTAGTAAGTTCAACAGCGACTAGAATGTACGAAAATCCATTCGATGTTCTGACAAGGGGTCCCAAGAGGTCAACAGTGGGATTTTTTTAATTTAGAAGGAATGATAGGAAACAACGGAGAACGATGTGAGATAGTAGATGATTTAGCCTTTTGACAAAGTTTAGAAATACACAAGACTCTTCGAATTCTCTTTTCCATATTGTGAAAATAACAAGTCGTCCGAAGAATATGATAACATTTTCGTGGACCAAAATGTGTGTATCTGAAATGAATGTACCAAATGAGATTATTAACAAAATCATCTGGAATGCAAAGTACCCATAGCTTGTTTTCGACAGTGCAGCGTTTGAAGAGTATGCAGTTTCTAACCAGATAATATGCCGAATCTGTGTATGTGTCTTTTTATGCCATTTACTTTTGATGTCTTTCCACATCTGATCTTTATTTTGTTCATGAGCAATGGCCTTTAAGGATGTGGTGATGAAGTTTACAAAGGCGACTTTCTGAATGTAAGGAATACTGAAATTTTTTTCGAGTTTGCCTTCTATGTTACTTTTCTCAAGCCCAACCTGTACACTTGATAGAGCGTCAGCAACAATGTTCTCTTTGCCGTGAATGTAGAGTATTGTGAAGTGGAATTCTTGCAGAAATAATGCCCAAAGTTTTAACCTGCCATGATTTAATTTTGAAGACATAAGAAATTGTAATGCACGATGATCACTGTATAATTTTACGTGTTTACCAGAAAGAAAGAAACGGAATGTGTTAAATGCCCAAACGACAGCTAAAGCTTCTAAGTCAGAATCAGAATAATTTTCTCCAGATTTTGTTAGCAAGCGGCTGGCAAAAGCAATGGTTTTCTGAACAGCAGTCTCATTTTCTATGGCTTCTTGAAATAACTGGGCACCAAGACCGACTTTAGAAAAATCTGTGCTAAGGCAGAAATCTTGTGACAGATCTGGATGAGCTAGTATTGGCGTGTTAAGTAGCTCTTCTTACTAAGAATTAAATTCCAACTGTGCCTGTTCGTCCCAGTTCCAAATAGCACTTTTTCCAGTGGGAGAACAAAGTTTTGGTGTAACTACAATTTACATATTCAGAAAACGACGCTAAAAATTTACGATGCCTAGAACATTGCAGGCTTGTTTTGTTTCGTGTTTTTTTTTTTTTTTTTTTTCGTGGATGGAGCTGGAATGGCTCTGATTGCTTCTAACTTTTCAGGATACAGCTGAATGCCTTCAGAAGAAATAATACGTCTCAAATACTTCACGTTTGTCCTACCGAATTCAGAATTGTCCAAGTCAACTGTAATTCCAGATTCTGCAAAAATACCTAACGCACTATTGAGGATGCGATTTTGTTGTTCACATGAGGCTTCTGCTATCAGAATATCACCCACATATAAGGTGACGAGACGTTTTAAGAATTCAGGTAATACAGAAATTAGCCCACGAAAGAACGCTGCCAAAGAAATGTTCAAACCAAAAGGAAGCTTCCAAAACTGATAACAAACGCCGAAACAAAGAAAAGCTGTGTATTTTCTACATTCTGGATGAGGTTCGATCTGATAAAAGCTGGATCTGAGATCAACAAAAGACAACACTTTTACACCATTAAAATTTTGAAAAAGTTATTCCAACGTTTGCGCCCTGTCTGTTTCAGAAATGATGATAGCATTCATTTGTCTGGAATCTAAGACGAGCCTGATAGATCCATTTTTCTTCTCAACAACATGTAATGGATTGTTGTATGAGCTTACTGCAGGGTCAATAATGCCCTCGTCAAGCCTAGATTGTATTTCTGTTCTAACACGGTCCCTATAATGTGCCGGAATGACGTATGGTCTAACACAAAATTTAGTATGCTCACGAACACGAAATTACTATTGAAATCCCTTGATTTTTCCTGTTTCATGAGTAAGAACTGTGGAATGTGCTTGTAAAATCTCAAAAAGGTCGTGCCTAGCAGTGTCATTATAATTCTCAATTGTTTGAATTTTATTCTGAATTAACTCATTAGTATCAAATACGCCGTCGATATCATCCCTGTCAATACTTGCAGGGTGATTGTTAGTGTCAAACTCGGTCGAATGTTGCGAACTGTTGTCTAAAAAGAGGTAAAGCCGATTTATTTCCTCGTCTTGTTTTGAGAGCCCAACTTCAAATTTCAAAGCTGTTGACTGGCCGTCTTTCTCTAAACTTATTTCAGCATCGTGAAAATTTAAGATTGCTTTGTATTCGGTCAAAAAGTCTACTCACAATATAATTTCTGTCGACAATAATGGAACGATAAGGAAGTTCATAGTGAAATTGTGTCTTTGGCAAGATGAATTCTAAGTTAGTTTGTTGGCGTACATCTAGACTTTCTTAAAAATTTTAACTTGTAATTTAATCTTACGTAAAATAAGTGTGGGGCAATCGTTCGATTTGTTGCATTTGCTGAAAGCTGTTTCACTAATTACTGAAGTGAGACTGCCAGTGTCAAATACTGCCATAAATTTTGCGTCATTTACTGTAATGCGAATTACAGGATATGCAGTGTTGTTATGTTTTACGTCGTGTTCCTGGAGTAAGATGTCTCTAATGTCTTCCATTTTTACGTAATTAATACCCAAGGCAGCTACGCCGTCAGCTTCATAACTACGTTTTGTGGCTGCCAGCGGTGTGAGTCATTATCTACTGTATCTTCGTTGACGCGTGTCGTTATTGGGATTTCGAGATCTAATCTTTACAATTTCAGCTTGTCTAGAGGACTCTGCCCTGTTTGAATTCCTCCAGTTCTGATGAAATTCAGGTCTTTCGTTATGATTACATCGTCTGTCGTAAAGTCGGTAGTTCCTGTAATTTCTTTCTTGTCGGTCACGTGGTGAAGAACTTGTCCGTGAGTCGTAACTGCTCGGTGGACCGTTGCGTCTGAAGTTATTCTGTCTCCGTTGATAATAATTATTTTGGTTCCCATGTTGTCTGTTTCTCTTATTGTCTTTGTCATAGTCATTAATGCGGAGAGGTGATCTTTTCCTATAATTATTATTACTCTGTCAACGGTTGTCATACGGGTGGTGTTTATTTTGGTCACTATTTGCGTTGTAAGAATAGTCTTGTCGTGTCCAGTTATTGTTTCTGTGGTCACGGAACTGTGACGGACGTGATCTGTAATTGTTGCTCTCCTGGTTTCGTGTCCTGCGATTGTCAGTGTCCAATTCTTGTAAGTCCCTGAAACGCTTGAATGTCGCCTTTGCAACGTCCTGCCGAAATAATATGTCGCATATGTTCAGTCAATTTGATGAAGCAAATGCGGATGTGTTCTGAGGGGCTGTATGGGTTTGACAGGTACTGATTCTCGTGCAACATGTTTTCAAAATATTTGACAAGACTGGAGAATTCAGATTGTTCAAAGTGTTTCATCACTATGATGCTATGTTTTACGCGATCTTTAGTAGCTTCAGACCAATATGCTGATAGGAAGGCATGATAAAATTCTTCTTCGCTGTGACAATCGTGAATGACCGAACGCACTCTTACAGGAGGTTCATTCTCTAAGTAGCCACACACAAATTCTAATCTCTGGTCTAATGACCAGTTGTGAGGAAAACAACGAGAGACCTGATGAAGCAACGATTGTGGATGAATGTCGTTGCCAGAATTGTTAAATATTTTTAATTTACGTGTAGTAATAAACAGCATATAGTCAAAATCATCATGTCAGCGAGTCGCATATCGGTCATTGTTACGTCGTGTCGGCGGTTCCATTTCAAAATTCGGTGCACCTTGCCAATTTCCTTCATAATTTCCGAAATGCCCTGTGTTATTATTTTATGGCTTTTCCGTATTTCTATGTCCCTCTTCCCGTATTGGAGCGAGAGTGTCCTCTGAAATATGTAATTCTTGTATTACTTGCGCCAACTGATCTTGTACTTCCCGGATTTCTCCTTTGTTTTGCTTATTAATTTGATTTTGATTTGTTTAAATTTCTTAATTTGTTCATACTCTTCTGTGTCAGTGAAGGCTATGAGTCTTGTGTCGTTCAGATCATCATCTACCTTGGTAGATAAGTTAGTGAACTGATCCGAAAATTCTGCTACTTTCTCCGATAATGAAGTGATTTCCTCAGTGTGTTTTTCTGAACCAAGTTTCAGAATGTCCATTTGTGTTGTTTTTGCAAGTTGCACAACCGAATCGGTTTTTGCAAGTTGCATAACCGAATCGGTTGATGCAACTGAGTCAATTTTAGCTTGCAAGGTGTCGTCATTTTCATGAATAATAGTTTGCAGTTCCTTTATAGCTGCTTCGTGATTCTGCAATGCATTTTCATTTCATAAAAAATATGTTGAAAATGCTCACAAATTTGTGTTTTTACATCATTACAGGCTTTTTGACATTTCGATTCAATTTTAAGAAACTCAGCAGTTAGACATTCACGTGTTTGTTGAAGTGTTTCTTTAATTTGTTTCTGATCTTGTTCCATTTGTTGCTGTGATTTTTTTAATTTTGTTCCATTTGTATTTTATTTTGTTTCACTTGTTGCATTGATTGCAGTGATAACTGTCTGGATCATGTTCCTTTGTGTCTATTGACAGTGCATTTGCACCGGTAGCATTCGTATTTTGAAAAGCTGAAAATGTGTCTTGACTTCATTGAGAAAAAGCTGAGGGCGCAAAACCTCAATTTACGGTATTTGCAAGATTCTGTCCTGTTATTTCAGGTTTCTGGGGCGGGCTGTTGCCGACCGATGGATCGACAATACAACCCTGTTCACTAGCTGTTTCACTGTCTACACGGTTTTTTATTGCCTGGTCCATTCCCCTATGCACAATAACCAAATTACTATTCTGAACATTTCTTAATTCATCACTCAGTGGCGCTAACACACTACTCTTGTCTTCAGTATCATTTCTCAGTTTACTTTGGAGCCTTGTATTACGTTTTTCACACGCCACAGTTGTCACAATATTTCACACTATAACACAGAAAAGCACAATTTGAAGAGCAAAATACAAAAAACACATTAACATACCACTGAAAACAATATCTAGTTAATTGGAAGAGCGGCTGCAAAATACTTGGTGCATATCTACATGCATGCCACAACTGTTTTACCGTACCACAATGAAAAAGTTCAAATACAAAGGAGATTCTCTCTACAACTACACGCTAGGAATAAACAATAACCACACTACTTACTCAAACTACTAGAAAAAATCAGAAGATTCCAGTGATGTATCCTCGGCTAAGGGTAGAAATATGAAACGACCCCTTATAAAAAGTAAGAATAACTATTCTGGTAAACTTCTACGTTATTTGATTTTCAAAAAGCTGAGCAAAACTGAATGTACACAGACATTTCTCTCTTTACGTGTTCTGATCATCACTAAACTGACACACAATATTTTTATAACGCAACGCAATCTGAATTTCAAAAATCCCTACAAAAGAATGGCCCTAACTAAGAGTAACCTATACCTTTCATGTATCATTTACCTCATATAAATCTTCGTTACTCCAACTACTGCAATGCAGCGAGCGCCAATACTGCCAGATAAATAAAAGATTCTAAGTACTGAAGGCACTAACTTCTGATAGGCATAGTTAGCAATTTAAAGATTTTGATAGCGAACAAACACTGTATTTACTTAAATAGCGTTTAAAAGTCGTTATATAATTTTGTGGCATCCAACTAATCAAATTTCCTTGTTCTGAGGGACACAAGTCCAGATCGTCTTCTCAAAGCTCTGGCATCTCCCTCTCCACATCCAACACTGCTGGCGGCTCATCTCCAACTGCACAACGCTGCACGCTGTTCACATCCAACTGTCCAACACTACAGAAGCGAATATTCCAACAATGAGCCCAACCAGCCACAGACTGAACACAGGACAATCAGTGATTTTCATACAGAGCGCTACGTGGGGTTACCAACATAAAAACCTAAACAGCCTACTTACATGGTGTATGGAACGACGTCACTGGGGACAGGAATACCATCAGATGGTATTTTCGAACGACTCCTGATTCCATTTGTATGAAAACGATGGCGGCATATAGGTTCACCAGAGACAGTGGGAGCGGCATCATAGTGATTGCATTCGCACAAGACAAACAGCGCCTGCTCGAGACCTTGCGGTATGGTGTGCTACACAGTTGATGCATGTCCAGGGCAGAGTGACCTATGGGAATAAATATCCTGCCACTCATAACCACACCCTCCCTGCACAACACCCCAGACGACATTTTCCAGGGAGGCAATACACGACCATATGTTGCTACATGAAAAAGTGACTTCTTCGTGCCATAGGATGTCAGCCTATTGCCCAGGCCCACCAGATCACCAGACTTGCCGACAAATGAAAATGTCTAGGACATGGCGATGGGTGTTGCACTGTGACCCAATGCCAACCACCATAGACGAACTTTGCAAACAGGTGAATGAAGCATGCATAGCTCTGCCACAGAATACCATTTGCGCCTTATACAGGCCAAACCCGTCACTCATGGAATAAGTTATCAGGAACAATGGTAGGCCAAATGCCTACTAGCCAACAGGGCTCATGCTCAGCCGAAGTGACTCAAATGCTAATCATTTCTGCAGAACATACTAATATATATGACCTGAGAATATGAATGTCCTATGTCGAGTACATCCCTACCTATACTATTGTAATTTATTATGCTTTTACCTAAATAAGAGAAACCATTTCCCCTATATTGGCTTGTATAACCCTCTCACTAAATTTAGTTTAGTTTCCAAATAAAGTACACTATGGCAGGATAGTCCTGTTAATAGGAAAAGCTAATGTATAGAGTTAACCTTTGCACATGTTTTGACTATATGTTGTGTCTAATGGATAAATAAATCAGACTATACAATTATTTTCCTAAGACCTAACCCAGCAGTTAGAAAGAAGCGCAGTATAAATAGTATTATACTGAAGCTAGGACAGCTCGGTCAAAGGTCATTTTGTGGTTTTAAAATACGCACTAACGATCACAAGCCTATTCAGGCAATGAAACAATGAAGTATTGGAAAAGTAGAAGTATGAATTTAACCCACTCTCTTGCTAATGTTTTAGTTGCTTCTTCAAATAATTATTACTCCACGTAAACAATGTTGGTGCAGACACTGGAACTGTTTGACTACACCCTCATACATTACGTTTTTAAAAGAGAAAAAGCCCAGTAGGTAACTTCAAGGAATCGAAAAAAAATGGCCCGGGGAGACATTTAGAAAAGCACCTTTCATAACCAACTAACTTAAATACTAAAATACTTAAATACTAAAGCAAATATATTTTATACTGAAAATTTCACTTTAAGAAAACCTCTTCCTTACTGGAATTTACTTTCAAAAGCTATAACTCTTATTATTTACTCAAAAACAATTTCAAATAGTACCTCTTTATATTAGGTTGGATACTCGGATTAATCAAACACGAGGAAGGAAACCCAGATAGGTTTACGGTTAGGATTAAGTAACATGGTGAACCTGTTTCTTTATTCACTAGTAAAACACAGTTTAAATTAATGGTTCACGCTGTACTAAAGTAAAAGTCTTATCTGGTGGCTGTCAGTTATAGCGGCAACACTACCCACGGTATGGCCTGCAAGTATCTTGCTGTATGGGCTTAATTTCTCTTCTTGGAATCGTTCTGTTATACATACAGTAGCCCAACAACTCACAGTTTTCCCGTAAGCCGTTTGCACTCTTCGTCCGAGTCATTTTTGTGCTAATTTGCAGGCAAAGCTTCTTCTCCTCCACAAGGGTGTTGCCTCAATCACTGCTGCCAACAAACTGTGTGACCTACTTCTCGTGCTTTCTCTAGGTAGCGCGCCAATTCGCCCTTGCCACCTTTTCCACTCCCTAGAGCCACTTTCGCCTCAAACAAAAGTACACTGGCTTTTACATAACACTTATTTCTCATATAGTTCATAAGCGTGACTATATCTTAGAATTGTCAAATTTACATCAACATGAACAGTTTATACACGCAAATACATTTTAAATATAAAATGTCATCAGAAAATTATTTATCGTAATAGACGATTTACATAGTATTTTGCATACATTACTTACTTACAATGCAAAGAATTTCAACCTCCAGTATAGCACACATTACTTTACATATACAGATAACGAGACTTTTCTGACCTGGCAGCATGGTTCCAATCATCAACGGTCTTATGTCTGTGTTGACAGGCCCATGCGAGGGATAAAACTTTGTGTCGTGCAGTCATCAAGGGTACACGATTGGTGATGCAAGTATGTTGTGTGATTTCATTTTTCGCTGGTGCAGAGAAAGAGACATCAGAATTTCGTCTGGGTGGGGGTGGAGAATAGAAAATAGCCTTAATAGTCCAACTGCGCTATGAATATGTGTATTGATGTCATATGTAAATGAAGATTTTGATCTAATTTTATTAATGATGAATGGATGTCGGTGGCATTATCTTAAAATGATGCTAATTAGAAAGTGTGGCATGAGGATTCTCACCTGGAACTTGAGTCTGGTGCACAGAGGGAAGAGGATGTGTAGGGTCATTTTAATTATACTGTGAATTGTGTTAAGAGGGTAATTGTTTTACACTGCATCCATGCTAACATGCAGGGTTTACGTTTTGGGAATTTATGATCAGAATTGTGGTTGACATTTGATCCAGGGTTAGGTTAATTCATTTTGGTGGCTGTTTTTTCATACAGGATCAGTTAATGAATAATTTATTAATTTCTGTTATGTTTATTTGTGGTATGTCATGGGCGCTTAGGAGATGCAAGTCAGTATTTAGCAAAATTCAATGACAGCGACTTAAATACATTTTAGAATATCATTGGTACGTGTAGTTTATGTACCGTTACAAGTCTGTGGGTTTTGTCTCGTTGCCTTTATGAGTCTCAGCTGAGAACTAAGTATAGTAGACAAGTGGTGAACCAAGGAAGGGTTGTAACTGTCTGATCACTGAGCAGTCATACAGACAGTTAAGTGATCATCACTCATCGGTCATATGTCTGAGCATTTGGTAAAATGTGGTTTGGCTGGCAAGAAAAAAAAATCACTGCTAGATGTACGTGAAGGTGAGTGGAAGAGCACTGGTGAATCTGGGGGCCCGAGAGGGGGGCTACATTCATCAGATGTAATCACAGGACGAATGGAGCGACCTGAATTGACACAGTTAAGGTGAATTTAAGTGAAGTGTGATCATACAAAATGAAGATGGACGTATCCATCTAATTCCAAACTGTTCACTTTTTACGAAACCACAAAAGGAACTGTTTTATTTTTTAAAAGCTTGATGCAGTCTGTCTGGGTTAGAGCTATTATTTATGAAGAAGTGTTTATGTTTATCTCTGTGTCCACTTAGTACCCGTGCCAGGTACTCTCTCACAAATCTCTTGCACTACGTTTGGCACCGGTAGGACTATAGACAGCAAACTGTATTTAATGGCAGTATCCATTGCTACTTCTCATTGCAGTTATCCAGATAAGAGCTGTATGAAAAGGGAGTTTGTGGCATTACAAGAGGCTGGCTTGCAAGTAGAGAGAGGTTATGCGTATCTGATGGTGTGGCGTGTCAATCAACAGGTTGGACAACGTGGCTTAGCTGTGTGCTATGCAGTTAAAGTGGCGCAGAAAGGGTGCTTAGTAGGTGGTAGAAACAAGCAGGCAATGGCTGCCCACATTGGCTTAGCAGGAAAATCCCAGCAGCGTGGGGCTGCTCTCATACTGGATAGTTGGTAGGAAAGTAACTGTATTTCAACAAAAAATACGAATACACACTCATGTTCAGAAAAAACAGAACTCCTTGTATAACAATATTTCTTTATGGCTCATCTAAATATTTTTAAAATTTTCGTATATTGGTACTATATTATCTGTATATGTAAAGTAATGTGTGCTATACTGGAGGCTGAAATTCTTTGCATTGTAAGTAAGTAATGTATGCAAAATACTATGTAAATCGTTTATTACGGTAAATAATTTTCTGATGACATTTTATATTTCCAACGGTCCACCGAGCACTTACGACTCACGGACAAGTTCTTCACCACGTGACCGACAAGAAAGAAATTACAGAAACTATCGACATTACTACAGACGATGTAATCATAACGAAAGACCTGAATTTCATAAGAACTGGCGGAATTCAAACAGGGGAGGGCCCTCTCGACAATCTGAAATTGTAAAGATTAGATCTCCAAATCCTAATAAAGACACGAGACAACGAAGATACAGTAGATAATGACTCACACCGTTGGCAGCCACAAAACGTACTTATGAAGCTGACGACGTAGCCGCCTTGGGTATTAATTACGTAAAAATGGAAGACATTAAGGACATCTTACTCCAGGAACACGACGTAAAACATAACAACACTGCATATCCTGTAATTCGCATTACAGTAAATGACGTAAAATTTACGGCAGTACTTGTCTCTGGCAGTCCAATTTCAGTAATTAGGGAAACAGCTTTTAGCAAATGCAACAAATCGAACGATTGCTCCACACTTCTTTTAGATAAGATTAAATTACAAGGTGTAAGTTTTGGAAAAAGTGTAGATGTACTCCAAAAAACTAACTTAGAATTCTTCTTGTCAAAGCCACAGATTCACTCTGAACTTTCTTAGCGTTCCATTATTGTCGACAGAAATTATATTGTGAGCAGACTTTTTGAATGAATAAAAAGCAATCTTAAACTTTCACGATTGCTTTGAAATTTGAAGATTGGAAGTTAATCGGCTTTACCTCTTGTTAGACAACAGTTCGGAACTTTCGACGGAGTTTGACACTAACAATCACTCTGCAAGTACTAACAGGGATGACATCGACGGCGTATATGATACTAATGAGTTAATTCAGAATAAAATTCAAACAATTGAGAATTGTAATGACACTGATAGGCAGGACCTTTTTGAGATTTTACAAGCACACTCCACAGTTCTTACCCACGAAACAGGAAAAATCAAGGGATTTCAATAGTAATTTCGTGTTCGTGAGCATACTAAATTTTGTGTTAGGCCATACGTCATTCCGGCACATTATAGGGACCGTGTTAGAACATAAATACAATCTGTGCTTGACAAGGGCATTATTGAGCCTGCATTGAGCTCATACAACAATCCATTACATGTTGTTGAGAAGGAAAATCGATCGATCAGCCTTGTCTTACATTCGAGACATATGAATACTATCATCATTCCTGAAACAGACAGGGCGCAAACGTTGGAGGAACTTTTTCAAAATTTTAGTGGTGTAAAAGTATTGTCTTTTATTAATCTCAGATCCAGCTTTCATCAGATCGAACTTCATCCAGAATGTAGAAAATACGCAGCTTTTCTTTGTTTCGGCGTTTGTTGTCAATTTCGGAAGCTTCCTTTTAGTTTGAACACTTCTTCGGGAGCATTGATTCGTGGGCTAAATTCCATATTACGTGAATTCTTAAAACGTCACATCACCTTATATGTGGATGATATTCTAATAGCAGAAGCCTAATAGGAACAACATAATAGCACCCTCAACAGTGTGTTAGGTATTTTTGCAGAATCTTGAATTACAGTTAACTTGGAAAAGTCTGAATTCGGTAGGACAAAGCCGAAGTTTTTGGAACCCATTATCTCTTCTGCAGGCATTCAGCCAAATCCTGAAAAGTTAAAAGTCTGCAGTTTTCTAGGTCTCGTAAATTTTTTCCGTCGTTTTCTAAATATGTAAATTCTAGTTACTCCAAAACTTTGTTCTCTCGGTGGAAAAAGTGCTATTTGGAACTGGGACGAACAGGCACAGTTGGAATTTAATTCTTAGTAAGAAGAGCTACTTAACGCGCCAATACTAGCTCATCCAGATCTGTCACAAGACTTCTGCCTTAGCACAGATTCTTCTAAAGTCGGTCTTGGTGCCCAGTTATTTCAAGAAGCCATAGAAAATGACACTGCTGTTCATAAAACCATTGCTTTTGCCAGCCGCATGCTAATAAAATCTGAAGAAAATTATTCTGTTTCTGACTTAGAAGCTTTAGCTGTCGTTTGGGCATTTAACAAATTCCGTTTCTTTTTTCTGGTAAACACGTAAAATTATACAGTGATCATCGTGCATTACAATTTCTTATGTCTTCAAAATTAAATCATGGCAGGTTAAAACGTTGGGCATTATTTCTGCAAGAATTCCACTTCACAATACTCTACATTCACGGCAAAGCGAACATAGTTGCTGACGCTCTATCAAGTGCACCGGTTGGGCTTGAGAAAAGTAACATAGAAGGCAAACTAGAAAAAAATTTCAGTATTCCTTACATTCAGAAAGTCGCCTTTGTAAACTTCATCACCACATCTTTAAAGGCCATAGCTCATGAACAAAATAAAGATCAGATGTGGAAAGACATCAAAAGTAAATGGCATAAAAAGACACATACACAGATTCGGCATATTATCTGGTTAGAAACTACATACTCTTCAAACGCTGCACTGTCGAAAACAAGCTATGGGTACTTTGCATTCCAGATGATTTTGTTAATAAGCTCATTTGGTACATTCATTTCAGCTACACACATTTTGGTCCACGAAAATGTTATCATATTCTTCGCACGACTTGTTATTTTAACAATATGGAAAAGAGAATTCGAAGAGTCTTGTGTATTTCTAAACTTCGTCAAAAGGCTAAACCATCTACTATCTCACATCGTTCTCCGTTGTTTCCTATCATTCCTTCTAAATTAAAAAAATCCTACTGTTGGCCTCTTGGGACCCCTTGTCAAAACATCGAATGGATTTTCGTACATTCTAGTCGCTGTTGAACTTACTACAAAATTTGTTTCTTTCACACCGTTAAGTAAAGCCACTGGACTGTTTGTATCCAATGTCTTTGTGAAAATTTTCTGACGTGGAGCTGGACACGTTAGTAAAGTCATTTCAGGTAACCGACCGCAATTCAGATCTGCTGTTTGGTCACGCATGCTTCCCAATCATAAAATCAAACCTGTTTTTATTTCATTGTAGTCACCACATTGTAACCCGTCTGAACGAATTATGAAGGAAATCAATAAGCAATGCAGACTTTATTGTCACAGAAAGCATCAGTATTGGGACAGATATTTACGCTTACTTCAAAACGTGCTGAATGAAATGCCTCATGACTCCACTGCTTTACTACCTATTCTTGTACTGAAGAATGAAGAACCACCGAAGGGAGTCATAGAGCTTGTACCTTTTACCGAATACATGTGAACTTCGACACAAAGGCATAATTGATTTGGCTATTAAAAATATAATTTCTGCTGCAGATAGAAGGAGAAAACTACATGGTAAAGCAATGAAAAGAAACTATATATTGGTCAGAAAGTTCTCATTAAAGCTCATTCATTGTCAGATAAGAAAAACACTTGAGTCACAACTTCTTTCTGATTTACAATAGACCTTACAGAATCCGACGTATACTACATGATAATTGCGTTCAAGTTGAAACTCTGAGTACTAGGAAGAGTAAAGGTTTACTTCACATTTCACATGTAAAACCGTTTATTGAGAGATAATCTGCTTTTTAACTTAGTCTTCTTCATAAAATTTCTCACTTCATGTTACTAGTACGCTTTGTCACACTTAGAAACTGTTGACATGCAACCAAGTTTTGAGTTCAACTATTCAGTCAAGAACCTAAGGAACGTATTTAGGCAGTATTTACAAATGCATTTTTGTAGTGAACAGACAACACAGCGTTATTGTGTGTACATTGTTGCTTGTTCGTTGCATGATATGTAACGACTATAAGGCTTTCATACGTAGAACATATACTGCTAATGAGATTTTAATGCATCATTTTGGTTTACTTGAAAAGACATTCTAGATTTAAAGTAATTTCTAAGTGATAACAGATGACACAGAAGTTAGTCTATTTGACAGCTAAACTACACTCCCTGAAATTGAAATAAGAACACCGTGAATTCATTGTCCCACGAAGGGGAAACTTTATTGACACATTCCTGGGGTCAGATACATAACATGATCACACTGACAGAACCACAGGCACATAGACACAGGCAACAGAGCATGCACAATGTCGGCACTAGTACAGTGTATATCCACCTTTCGCAGCAATGCAGGCTGCTATTCTCCCATGGAGACGATCGTAGAGATGCTGGATGTAGTCCTGTGGAACGGCTTGTCATGCCATTTCCACCTGGCGCTTCAGTTGGACCAGCGTTCGTGCTGGATGTGCAGACCGCGTGAGACGACGCTTCATCCAGTCCCAAACATGCTTAATGGGGGACAGATCCGGAGATCTTGCTGGCCAGGGTAGTTGACTTACACCTTCTAGAGCACGTTGGGTGGCACGGGATACATGCGGACGTCCATTGTCCTGTTGGAACAGCAAGTTACCTTGCCGGTCTAGGAATGGTAGAACGATGGGTTCGATGACGGTTTGGATGTACCGTGCACTATTCAGTGTCCCCTCGACGATCACCAGAGGTGTACGGCCAGTTTAGGAGGTCGCTCCCCACACCATGATGCCGGGTGTTGGCCCTGTGTGCCTCGGTCGTAAGCAGTCTTGATTGTGGTGCTCACCTGCACAGCGCCAAACACGCATACGACCATCATTGGCACGAAGGCAGAAGCGACTCTCATCGCTGAAGACGACACGTCTCCATTCGTCCCTCCATTCACGCCTGTCGCGACACCACTGGAGGCGGGCTGCACGATGTTGGGGCGTGAGCGGAAGACGGCCTAACGGTGTGGGGGACCGTAGCCCAGCTTCATGGAGACGGTTGCGAATGGTCCTCGCCGATACCCCAGGAGCAACAGTGTCCCTAATTTGCTGGGAAGTGGCGGTGCGGTCCCCTACGGCACTGCGTAGGATCCTACGGTCTTGGCGTGCATCCGTGTGTCGCTGCGGTCCGGTCCCAGGTCGACGGGCACGTGCACCTTCCGCCGACCACTGGCGACAACATCGATGTACGGCGGTACGTCCACCCGGCCTCCCGCATGCCCACTATACGCCCTCGCTCAAAGTCCGTCAACTGCACATACGGTTCACGTCCACGCTTTTGGGGTATGCTACCAGTGTTAAAGACAGCGATGGAGCTCCGTATGCCACGGCAAACTGGCTGACACTGACGGCGGCGTTGCACAAATGCTGCGCAGCTAGCGCCATTCGACGGCCAACACCGCGGTTCCTGATGTGTCCGCTGTGCCGTGCGTGTTATCATTGCTTGTACAGCCCTCTCGCAGTGTCCGGAGCAAGTACGGTGGGTCTGACACACCGGTGTCAATGTGTTCTTTTTTCCATTTCCAGGAGTGTATATATAAAAATAAGACTTTAGCGTGAGCACTTGCCGAAGGTGAGGTCCTTGGTTCAAGTCTTCGCTCGGGAAAGAAGTTTAATTTTTTATTTTGGGACTATTATTATCTGTCCGCCGTATGCGGTCACTTCTTTGGGACATCCACGAGAAAACCAAAATGGGGCAAGGTAGAAGAATCTTTTTACCCATTCGCCAAGTGTACAAGGTAGGTGGGTCGACAATATATTCCTGTCATGCGACGCACATCCCGTCACTAGTGTCGTATAGTATATATCAGACGTGTTTTCCTGTGGAGGAATCGGTTGACCTACGACCTTGCGATCTAATGTTTCCGGTTCCCATTGGAGAGGCACGTCCTTTCGTCTACTAATCGCACAGTTTTGCGCTGCGCTCGCAATACACAGACAGTAAACTTATTTCAGTGAACAGAGACATCAATGAATGAATGGACAGATCATAACTTTGCGAAAATAAAGAAAGTAAACTTTTCACTCGAAGGAAGACTTGAGCGAAGGACCTCTCGTTCTGCAGCTGCATAAGCTATATTATGCTTATTTTTTCCATAGTTCCACACAACTTCTTCCTGTTTTCTCGATTGATCTGTGTTCAGTTTTCCAAGGCCTATCCACTGTGCCAACTTGTAACTAAATCTGAGGGGGGTGCGATTGGGAGGTTCCCTTGTCGGGCCAGGGAACGTTGCAAGTTACGTGGAATATTCGTAGTAATGGCACAAATTGCATATAAATTAAGTAAAATTGTCCACAATTATCTATACGCCTGCCTTACCATAAAAGAAGTGTGTTGTGCTGATTTGTGACATCATCAAATTTCAAATGACATATCATATGCAGATATTGCTTCATTGGCTCATTTGTTGTTAATTTTATAAAGTATTTTAATTAAAAGGTTAATAACATTTAAAGAATTTTGTTTAAAATTAAATTTAAATTGCCAATGGGCTCCTATCGTCGCCACAATCTCTCTGATATTTTTGGTTTTTATGTAGCATACCTGAAAAATACATTCACCTTAAGAAAAAAAATAAACACAATACTTTGAACAACTAGAGATAGGTCGTTTATATTTAGAAGACATGTACATTAGTATTTGCTGAAGAAATGATTGCCGGCCGCGGTGGTCTCGCGGTTAAGGCGCTCAGTCCGGAACCGCGTGACTGCTACGGTCGCAGGTTCGAATCCTGCCTCGGGCATGGATGTGTGTGGTGTCCTTAGGTTAGTTAGGTTTAAGTAGTTCTAAGTTCTAGGGGACTGATGACCACAGATGTTAAGTCCCTTAGTGCTCAGAGCCATTTTGAAGAAATGATTATCATTTGAACCATTTCATGCCGAGTGTTCGAGATCAATATCGATATCACGGTTCAACACTACCTACCGGTAAAATGTGCCTGAGGCTCTCGTTGTAGGTATAGATCGAAGTTAATAGATCAGTGTGGCCTGAGCAGATGTACAGGATCCCTCACAGACGCATGCGCGAGGAGTCAGATCGGTGAGCCTGAAGGAAGGGGCGTTATTGGTATGAGCGAATACGACGCATCTATACGGGAGAGCCGCGCCGTGAGACCACGTGGTCCTGGGCGTCTTGTCACGGTCCGCGGGTCTCTCCTACGTCGGACGTTCGAGTCCTCCCTCCTGCGTGGGTGTGTGTTTCGCCCTTAGCGTAAGTTAAAGGGCGTAAGCTTAGGAACCAATGACCTCAGCAGTTTGATCCCATAAGATCTTACTAAAAATTTCCGAATTTTCAGCCGGGAAATTCCTGCTCGTGTGGACTCGCACACGCTAAGTGGACATTCGCACGCCGGAGTTAAACGCCATCAGTATCTCGTGTGTGGCCGTCGTGTTTGTGTTTAGTGTTTTTCGCCGTCACGCGCCTTCGGTCACCTGTACCGTCTAAGTCATCAGTGTTTGTGTGCAGTGCCGACAGCTTTACGTGTTTCTTCGTCGAGTGTGAACGGCTTCGTGTTTTTCATTTTTGTATCTACTGTTTTTAGCCACCAACCTGTTACTATTCTGTCTCCCTTGACGCTTTTATTGTAATGCTTATGGCTGAATGGCGGAGTAGATTTGTCCGCTGCCAGCCTACCTCTGGATGAGGTGAAAATAACAATAAAGAAACAAAAAAGCTTGTGTGAACGAGACTAACGGCAGCGCAACCGGTGTGCGCAGAATGGTTCACGGAAGGCTGTAGAACACGATGGGGTGGGTGTTGTGACACCAGCCACACCATCCCCTGAGAAGATCGACACCTCGTCCGAATGGCCTTTCAGGACAGATCTGCGTCCTTCTCGGCATTGGCGCAAAACTGGAATACTGTAACACATCGTACACTATGACGAACGACAGTCCGTCGCCGTTCATGATGGCATGGGTTACGTGCACGACGTCCACATCTCCGCCTACCTTTGATTAATGTGCAGACACTTGCTAGACGGTAATGGTTGAAACGTCCCTTTCAAAAAGCTGAACAAAACTCTCTCTTTACTTATTCTGAGCATCACTAAACAGACACACAATATTTTTTAGCGCAACGCAATCTGACTTTCAATAATCCCTGCAAAAGAATGGCCTTGACTAAAAATAACCTATACCTTTCAGGAATCACTTACCTCACAAAAATCATCGTTACTCCAACTACTGCAATACAGCGAGCGCCAATATTGCCAACGAAATGAAAGATTCTAACTAATGAAGGCACTAACTACTGATAGGCATAGTGAGCAAATGAAAGATTTTGATAGAGAACAAACTATGTATTTTACCTTACTAGCGCTCAAAAGTCATTATAATTTTGTGACATCCAATTAAACAAATTTCCTTTTTCTGAGGGACACACGTTCAGATCGTCCGCTCAAAGCTCTGGCATCTCTCTCTCCACATCCACCACTGCTGGCGGCTCACCTCCAATTGCAAAACGCTACACGCTGTTCACATCCAACTGTCCAATACTACTCAAGGGAATATTCCAACAATGAGTCCAGCCAGCCACAGACTGCACACAGCACGATCAGTGAGATTCATACAGAGCGCTACGTGGCGTTACCAACATAAAAAACTGAACAGCCTATTAACATAGCCCCCATGCTCCCCACAAAAATTTTACAAATTGTTTTGGGCAGTGCCTAATAATTATTTGCTATTTTTTATATTAACGATAGCAAATATATCAAATGCACACAGTTTTTCATACAATGTTGGTCAAAAGCAAAAATTGTTCTCATAAAGACAGTCCTGATCACTCATCACAGTAGTAATTACATTGCAGAAAATTTGATCACAAAAAGTAAATGCACACGGAAGTAGTGGATTTCCATGCAGTCTTGAAGAAGTAGTGTTGTAGGTCCAACGGAAAGACAGTGCTGACTCTTGACATCGCATTCGGGAGGAAGATGGTTCAATCCCGTCTCTGACCATCCTGATTTAGGTTTTCCATGATTTCCCTAAATCACTTCAGGATAATGCCGGGATGGTTCCTTTGAAACGGCACGGCCGATTTCCTTCCCCATGCTTCCCTCCCCCGAGACACAACAGAGCAAACCTACAGCAGAGTCTGTCGAAATTTTGAAGAATATAGGTAGGTAGGTGATCACAGAGCAGACCCACAGTACTTCTTGTAGAGATTATGGTATTTGTGGGCCACCAAATGTGCAGACCCACTGTAGTCCTTGTAGAGATAATGGTACCGGTGGGCCATCAAAGGTGCAGACCCACTGTAGTCCTTGTAAAGATGGCCAGCAGCCATTTGTTGCGACTGTGCAGGTGCAAAATCAAAAATCGAAGTCTTGCAGACAATATATCAAGTCCATAAACCACCACTTGTGCACTCACAAACTTTTTGGTATGTCCTTAGGATCAGCAGTGGTGTTAACCATCCCTTTTTGAATTACCAGCGCACATGCGAGCACTGACAGTTCTTTTTAATTTTTTAACTTCTCACATATTGTGCATATACTATGACCAACAGAAACGTGTGCAGTGAAATGAAATCGAAAAACTGTCGTGTATACATTTACAAATTTACGACATGAGAATACAATTACAAAGGTACAAAATAAATCATTAAAGAACATAACAATACAGATAACATTTGTAGTAATACAGGCTTTACAAAAGAATAGAAATAAACACATACATCAGTGTTACAGGAATTATGTAAATCAATAAAATAATGAGAATAGCTTTCGAAACATTAACTTCACACATGAGCATTAAAACAGGACAGAATAAATAATGTCTAAAACATCTTTACAAAGTAAATAACATACTATTAATGCAAATTATATTTGAGGATAACAGTATTCCTCATCATAGTGAATGTAACTTAGGATTAGAAAAATTCTACAACGTAACCCTTATCAGATAAACACATAAAGACAGGAAGAACGCAAATACACAAGGGTACACAAACACATAGCGGAATAACACAAAAGGACAGTACAGGGTTTATTTTCAGTGTAACATTTGGTACTGCAGTATTTATACTAGTTATTTGCAAACAAAATTTTCTTTACTTCTCAGAGATCTCATTAGTTCATCATTTGTTTACAAGGAATTCCTACCTGAACCTGTTGTCCCCAAATCCAACTTTTTTTATTCACATCTTCTTTCAAAACAATTATTCTTCATTCTACACTACTTGTTTGGCCAAACGTTTTTCTTATAGCTTGTTAATGCATTTCTTACAATTTATTACAACTCATTCTCTTATATAGCCTACCTCTCTTAAGCTAACTTAAATCTACTGAACCCAGATGCATAAACTAAGGGACAAGTCAATGCAGCAGCACAGAACAATTAACACAAACAGCAATGACGAAAAAATGAAAATAGGCAAAGCGAGCAGCAGTATATCTAAATTAGCAGAGCAAATCCAAAATTACAACTAATATGAGCCAATGCGCAGCAACAAGAAAAACAAATCAGTAGAAAAACTGGCTTAAGACAACGTAAAATTCAATAGAACTATGCTTGACAAACAGCAGCAGAAAATGCAATAACTTATATCTAAGCATGACAAAGCTCAAGCAGAAAAATACTACAGTAAAGATAGGAAATTTCTAATACGTATGTCAGATTTTAACATAAGAGTGATGCATCACAATAACTTACTCTACCAAACAAGTTACCAGATCAATAAAAATTAGGTATGCAACTCCTGTGAAGGGAAATGTCTATTAGAGCTCCCTTTTTTAAGAAAGTACATCATAAAATTGTTATTTAATCCATCTGTAGACAGAAAAAAGTGATAATAGTACATCTATTAAATTTCATTTTAACCAACATTGCAATGCAACTACAAACTAGATATTAAACAAAATAAAGAAATATATACATAAAGCAATGCATGAAACGTCATTCACTAGCCGTATGGCATTTCAGTAAATATCAGAAATTACGAGCTACAAAATGTAATCGTTTGTCTTCAAGTATGAGCGTGTCGTATTTGCGATGCTCTCTACAAAGAAATGTCAAAAGCGAGGTTAATGTCCTCTTTTTCTCTCCACCTAATGGCTTTTTTAAAGGTGACTGTCGGGCAGCTGGGCACACAGTGCATTACATTAAGGTTAATTACTTTCCTTTCAGAAATATTTACGACAGCATATTCCGCTACAATGACAGTCGCACATAACAAAAGATTCACAGGTCGAAAAATTACAGTAGAAATGTGTAGAAACGAAATCATGTGAATAGCAGTGTTGTGATACATTCATGCATGTACACACATTACATAACTCTTAAAGTAAGATTCTTGGTTTCCAACATCCTTTTCACAAATCAGAGTCCATAACCACTACTCATTACTCAGACACATATAAACACATAATCACATTCCTCATATAGCGTCATCTTATTGATCAAAAACATGTCTCAACAGCATAATACACATCGTTGTCGTAATAACATCATCATAACAGATCAATCACATCTCAAAATCGTCAGAGCTTCTTTCAATAATTTCAAACACTAAAAAAAAAATTCTCTGCTCATTTCAATACCGTCGTCTAACTCAAATGTACTTCAAAACTCATGATCCCATACGAAATAGAATTTGAGCGCTCTCATAGTGTCACAATGGTTCCAAAAATATATGAACAATTCGCAAAGTACAGACAAAGTACAATTTCATAAGTGTGAAGTTATGAAACTATGCAACTGCGTAAACATGGGTCACTAATGTAGTAAAAAAAATGTTTGTCTCCCTCAGTTAAATGATCAGATAGCTGTGTAATTCTGTATTACAGAAATATGGTACCGATGTGTAAAGTTGGATATGCAGATACCGTATTATCTAGGAATCCTAGCGCTTGCCACACACTTAGTACACAAATTAGGGGTGTACCCCCTGAGGATTAATGTAATTATACCCTCAGGTGTTACAGATTATAGCAATGAAATGAAATGTAACACCGAAAACTTCTTTGCATCTTTGTAATTCAAAACCTTTAAAAAAAATTTTAAGTAGAAAAATTAATCACTCAAATGCGTGTCCTGTAGCGCTAAACCATGCATTTTGCTGTAAGGTAATTTCTGTCATTACTTAATGGTAAAAATGTGCCAAGTGTCGTAATTATTGTCCTCTGTAAGCAAAGTTCTGCAAAAGTCAATGTACTTACCTCATCATAAACAAAACATAAATGCTTTGCGTATAGATATCGTAGCTATTACGCTTATGGCCGTTATCAAGAAAGTATTTCACTTTAATGTATTGTTGTGTTATGGAAAAGGCTGTCTCATTCTAGCTATACCACAAAGTTACTTCTAAAACACGTTTTACTTTCCAGAATAATACAGAAAAACAGTGCATGTATAAAAAAGATACAGCACAAAAGCAATAACGTTAATTGTGTTACTCATTAATAGCGTCGTGATATAATACACTCCTGCTACTGGGGTATCGGCGAGGACCATTCGCAACCGTCTCCATGAAGCTGGGCTACGGTTCCCCACACCGTTAGGCCGTCTTCCGCTCACGCCCCAACATCGTGCAGCCCGCTTCCAGTGGTGTCGCGACAGGCATGAATGGAGGGACGAATGGAGACGTGTCGTCTTCAGCGATGAGAGTCGCAAGGGAGACCGGCAAGGGAGACCGGCAAGGGAACTTGCTGTTCCAACAGGACAATGCACGTCCGCATGTATCCCGTGCCACCCAACGTGAAGGTGTAAGTCAACTACCCTGGCCAGCAAGATCTCCAGATCTGTCCCCCATTGAGCATGTTTGGGACTGGATGAAGCGTCGTCTCACGCGGTCTGCACGTCCAGCACGAACGCTGGTCCAACTGAGGCGCCAGGTGCAAATGGCAAGGCAAGCCTTCGACAGGACTACATCCAGCATCTCTACGATCGTCTCCATTGGAGAATAGCAGCCTGCATTGCTGCGAAAGGTGGATATACACTGTACTAGTGCCGACATTGTGCAAGCTCTGTTGCCTGTGGTTCTGTCAGTGTGATCATGTGATGTGTCTGACCCCAGGAATGTGTCAACAAAGTTTCCCCTTCCTGGGACAATGAATTCACGGTGTTCTTATTTCAATTTCCATGAGTGTATATATCTCATTTTGTTCGCTATTGTTCGTTGTATCTGCTTGGGGCGGACGTCGCAAGACATCCATTTATGTTCTTTGTTTATCAATTGACTCAGTTTTTTTTATTACAGAGAGCACGTAACCCTCTGACCGAACACGCTGAGCTACGGTGCCGGCGTACATCAGGACCACGGATCTCCTGAAATCACATTCTCCTTGATGTTGCCTATCATGCCCATGGGCTACTCAGTTTGTATATTTTACTTATTTCTTTCATAGCTCCACACAACTTCTTCCTGTTTTCTCGATTGATCTGTGTTAATTTTTTAAGGTCTATCCACTGTGAGAACTTATAACTAAATCTGAGGGGGGTGCGGTGGGGAGGTTCCCTTGTGAGTATTTCTGGAACGTCCTCAGCTTGTGGTCTTGCGGTAGCCCTCTCACGTACCGAACAGGGGCTCCTGGGTTCGATTCCCGGTGGGGTTGCGATTTTTGTGCCTCCAGATGACTGGGTGTTATGTATCTTTCATTATCATATCATCCTCATTCACTCGCAAGTCGCCATAGTGGCGTTAAAGAACTTGTGGAGCAGCAGCCGAACCACCCCATGAAGGATCTCCTGGCCACCAACGCCATACGCTCATTATTATTTCTGGAACCACGGCGGTCGTGACTGTCTAGCAGTTAGTGTGATCATCGACGTTACAGAAAAACGCAGGATATCTAGATACTTATTCCACAGCTTTGAATCTGGAGGTGAACTGCTAAACAGACCTAATGTACACTGAGACTGCTTACGCTGCTAACATGTAACTCCTCATCAAAGGCTTTCTTTCATTTGCAATTCGTTTTTGAGAATAGTCATAAGGTCTAAGTATGCATCTGTGTTTTATTTGGTACACTGACACTTAATTATCAGCTTATTGTACGCAACTTACGATGTAAACGCTGTAGAATACATAACGACCAAACGTTCACGTTCTTCTGTATAGCGCAATATTTCGCCCGCAAACAACCGTCTGGATGCCGAGACACACTTTTGCAGCTAATCGCTATATTTTGAGAGAATTAACCCAATAAATTATCCTCAAGGAAACTTCAAATTCAAAAATTCAACATTACTGAATTCTTTTTTTATGGGACACAGTTGTTATGGTTCAGTAGAAATAAACAATGATTTATAACTTCTGTTTAAGATTTAGATATAGAAGTACTTAAGTTTCGAAACTACTTAACTAAATATCACCTTTAATTCCTAATGACCTTTTGTGCTTCAGAAACGGGCGAGTGTGTGCAACTGACCAAAAACTACCGAGACGCTCTTTCCAAGTGTAGTCCTAGAAGTTTTTCACAGATGCACTGTCTTGGAAAAGATAGGACATCAATCCGTTACTGAATATTAGTAGAAAATTGTAGCGTCGGTTGCGGTAAAAGATATTTCTTTAAGTGGCGACTAGTTTCGGGCAAAGTCCAATTTCAAAGAACCATGTCAAAAATAAATGTGACAAACACGATCATACAATATCGATAGCGATCCATCTGCTATGGTTTTATTAACAGCTATAATGTGGTTGTCACAGTTTTTGTTTTACATGGTGGTTTGAAAATCGACTATTCCCCAGTCGCCGCTTCAATAAATATCTTTTACCGCAACCCAGGCTACAATTTTGCTGTAATAATAATGCTAGAATTTTTTGTTTAATTTATGATATTTGCACTAAGTTTAAGGTTTAACGTGTACCAAGAATATATAAATTTGTTATAAGTTTTTATTTTTGCACCTTGTGTACGAACATTTGAATCATCCAGTCCGTGTTTGTTAGCGCAGAGTAGATGTTTCACATGTTCGTACATAAGATGTTTATCACCAAAGTAATTCATCGCGAGAGGCTCTTCAAGCTCGGATAATTCGGTGATATATTTTTTCTATCAACTCTTTTTTTTGCACAATTATATTTCCTATCCTTCTTTCTCATCCGGGCTTTGGACAGGCAATGACGAATTTAAAAATATTTTTTTTATAATTTCTATTTTTTAAAGTTTTAAGTATTTTTTTCAGAATTAGGGGCTCCATTTTATCTTCCAGCTGTAGCAACTTGGCTGAAAGTTCATGTTTGTGTAGTATGTTTCAGAACAGGTGTCAACGCACAAAGGTACGTTGCATGTTTTGCATTCATACTTCGTTTCTCGAAGCACATTCTGTTTCGAGCAGATTGCGCATCTACGCAATAGCCCGCGTTTCTTGGACTGGTCACCTGGAATGACATGTGGAAACAGCCTCCCAGTAAAGCGAAGAGGATTCTCGTCATCAAAGCGTCATCGTTTCCTATCTCTTCTCCGTTCTGTAGCAAATTTTTCCGTAAGTTCTCGAACCAGACATAAATGAAAATCTGCTAATGATATTTTGCTCCCTGTCACCGATGTGTGAAGAGTGTGAACATTCAAAACACAAAGGTCCACAAAATGAAAAAAATACTTTTTGCCATTTAACAGATTTACGCACAGATGCAACAGAGCTTAACAGCATGTCGGAGTGGTCTACTGCTCCCATATTAGTATTGTTATCAACAACTCATTGATGCTTCATTTCTTTTTCGCCAGTGGTCCTGTCTGTATTTCCCGTGTCACGCAATTCTGTAGTGTTGCAGGTAGCCAGCATGAACACCTCGCTCTTGTTGCACCATTTGATGGTAAGCATTGCGTCAGTTCACATAAACTCAACTTCTCCTCGTTTCAGTTTTTTTTTTTTTTTTTTTTTTTTTTTTTTTTTTTTTTTTAAGTTTCGGAAAGTGGCGCCTGTTCGTACGTACAGTACCGCATGCTTCTGTTCTCTGGTTGTAAAACCGGAGGAACCAGGCTGGACTTGTATACCAATTGTCGACATACAGGTTATGTCCACGTCCAAGGTATGGCTTCATTACTGTTGCCACAATATCACCAGATTTCCCCAAATTATGGACTTCAATTTCTGTTGTTGTGCCCGTGTATACAATGAAATCCAAGACGTATCTAGTTTTACAGTCACACAACACGAATGTATTGATTCCAAATCTACTTCGTTTCGAAGGAATGTATTGTTTAAAACATAAGCGACCTTTCAACAATAAAAGGCTTTCATCGACACAGAGTTTTCTGTATGAATTAAATGCAGTGCGGAACGCCACACGAATTGTATCAATTATTTTCTTAATTTTAAACGAACTGTCATCTCCACGATTGGCCGAGTTGTTACTAAAATGCAACATTCTCAGAAGTAACATAAAATGGTGACGGGACATAACTTCACCAAAAATGTGAGTACTCAGAAGTACATCTCTGGACCAATTTTCCTTTATTCTCAACTTTTTAACACGAGCCATGAGAAGTCAAATCAGGCGCTAGTTGACAATTATGTCCTGAAAATGAGTCATCGAATACATGAAGTGCGGGACTGAAATAACGTTTTCGCCAATCCAACTTCTCATTCTCAGTAAGGCGAGGCCTTTGACGGATCGATTCGTCTTCACTGTCAGAATCTGAAGAAGAACTGTCCTGCGGAGCTCTACTAGGTGAAGTACGTGGCGGTACGTTACAACGAGATTCTTCTGATGCATCTCCATCGTCACTACATTCATTGAAGATGCCACACTCACTGTCACTCCTTGTCAGTATCTCCAGTATCTCTTCGTCAGAGCCACGAGCCCGTTGTGCCATTTGTCTGTGGAAAAGTGACAGAACTCTAAAACTTATCATGAAACGGCAGATGGTTAAACGACACCACAAAAGCAGAATGTCACATGAACCAGCTAGCACGAATGTCGAACAGCAACTGCGAAATCCGTAGCAGAGTGTTTCCCAGATAGCAGGGACAGCGGAAAAAGAACAATAAATAGGGCACATCCATCCCAGGGAATGCACGGGACATAAGAACTTGCGAATGGTCGGCATGCAGCCCTGAGCGGCTATTGACGTCCGCAGGCCCACAGGCAGTGGAACCTGGTGCGGGATAAACCGTCATTAGGACTCAGGTACCGGCCAGGCCGCGCGGCGAATGCCGTCTGCAGGGCCGACAGGAAAGCCCACCTCAGCGGGAAAGAAGGTCCGCAGGCCCCTTTGGCAAGGTGGAGCGCCGCAGCATATCACGTCTGCAGTACTCAAAGGGTTAATGTACAGACAAACAAATGATGACATTGGCTACGAAGTTTATTGCATAAAAATTTCTCAGTTAACTTGCCGTGCCAAATTCGGATAAAATTCCAGGCTCTCAATGAAGCCACCCTGTAGCTTCGTCGGGAACTCAAAACTGACTGTCGTGAACTGGCAATGTTCTCTCTTTTACGCCGACAGTACAGCAACTGATTGGCTGGATTAAGTCATGATGCGCTCTCTAGCTAGCGTTGTTGCAGTGCCATCCATCACATCTGGTGGTGAACAGTGAGAAGTATTCCTCTGTGTTTTCTCCTTATCATATGCACACTTCCATGGACTGCAAGTGCGTAGCCGGTGTATCTACTGAAGTTGTTTCCATAAAGTCTGATTTCAACTGCTTCTCTGATCACACCTAACACCTCAGCACATAGAGCAAATACTATTTCGGACATGGGCCGCTCGGTTCCGAGATTAACCATCTGAAGACCGTGTTCAGAAGGAACGAGTGTTCTGTTCGTGGCATCAACTCTGTTGAGAAAACCAAGATCGACACAGTTCAAACAAGCCAAGAGGACCAACGCAGAGCGCTGCTTCTATTCTGCGGTGCAAAAACTAGCGAGATAGGTAGAGCCCTTAACAGGCAAGGAATAAGACCAGTCTTCCAAAAAAAAAAAGTTAAAGAAACGTTGCAACAGGCCTTAAGACACTTTCGACCTGAGAGTGCCTTGAATTTACAACATTCCTTAAGAATGTGACAATAGTTTCGTGACCCACTGACCCACTCTATACCCACGGCTAGCGATCCTTACATCGAAAATCAGAGTCATCTTAAACATAGAGATTTGGATAACCCAGGGGCGGCAGAGTACAGCATATTAAATAAGCACAAGGTTTTGTTTGAATAAACGAGAACACTTGTTCACGCATCAAACTGTTGGGACTCTTTGAGCAGAGTAGCAGTTGAAGTTAGACTTTTAGAAAAAAAACATTCATTAGAGACACTAGCTATGCATTCTCATGCATATATGAATTCATGTAAGCGTGCGTTTGACAAGGAAAAACCAGAGAGGAACACTTACAGCATTTCACGCACCATCATGACGTAATCAAGCCAATGGGATCCCGTACTGCGGATGCAAAACAGGGAACCTCGCCAGTTCACTACAGTGAATTTTAGTTCCTGACGAAGTTGGTAGAGGACATCATCGAGAGCTATCAATTTTATCCAGATCTGATACGGAAAGTGAACCGAGAAATTTTCATGCAAACGATGACAATTTCATTAAAATTGGATGATTTATTCAAGAGAAAGAGCTTCACAAATTGAACAAGCTAATAATTCGCTGGTCCACTCTGCTCCTTATGCAAGCAATTATTCGGTGTGGCGTTGATTGATAGTTTCTGGATGTCCTCATGACGGATATTGTGTCAAATTCTGACCAGTCGTCACGTCAGATCGCCAAAATCCATAGATAACTGGAGAGCTCTGCACATAGTGATCCAAACGTTGTCAGTTGATGAGAGATGCGGCGATCTTGCTGGCAGGGTTTGGCAAGCACAAAGTCAAGCAGTGGAAACTCTTGCTGTGTACCAGAGGGCTGATACGTAATCTGATATATAAGTGTAGGATAGCTTGACATGAAGGGCAATAAAACGGGGTGTGAAATATCGTCGACGTACTTCTGTGCTGCAAAGCTGTCGCGGATTACAATCAAACAGGTCCTGCAGTGAAATGAAATGGTACCCCAGACTATCATTCCTGGTTGTCAGGCCGTATCGCAGACGACAGCCAGGTTTGTATCCCGTCGCTGTCTGCGGCGTCTTCAGACACGTCTTCGCCCTGGAATCTAATTGACTAGAGCAGATTTGTCGGCAGTGATGAGTCCCACTTCGAAATGAGCCGCGGTGACCAGCGAAGACGTCCTCCTGATTGTCGCCCGCCATATGTCGGGACAGCCATAAATTATGATATGGGAGGAGGGGGGTCTTTTCATTTCATGGGAGAACTCATTTGGTTGTTATTCGCTGCACTCTCACAGCACAGCGGTAGGGCGACGATATTCTATCCCCAGTTTTTTTAGCCCTTCTGGGTACTCTATCCTTGGCTTACATTTCAGCAAGATAATGCGCACCCATATACGGTGAGAGTTTCAACTGCCTGTAATCATGGTTGCCAAATTATACCTTGGCCAGTAAGGTCGCCGGATCTCTCCCCAACTGAGAACGTTCGGAGCATTACGGGCAGGGGTCCTCCAACCAGCTCGGATTCTGACGATCTAAGGCGCCAGTTAGTCAGTATTGCGGACTCTAAATCTTGATTATTCGTGTGACTCTCTGTGATTGTTTTTTTGCTACAACGCGAACTTTGTCTGGGTACTGATGCTTGCAGAAAAAAAACACAAAGTAGCCCCTTTTAATAATGCTATTTTATCACAGAAACAGCGCCGTTGCCGGTTTCGAATCGACAATTTCTTGATCAGATGGCTTTTCACGTTAAGTTACGTATTTGTTGTTATTTGCATTAGTTTTCACTTTTTATTCCCCTTGTGACGGTGGTGTCGTCGAAAGTCCCGCATCATTACGATGCAATGCTGACTACTTCTGTTCATGCATATAATTTTCATTACTGCATGAACGCAAGCAGTAGACATTTACTTTACTTTACTTTTCCGTGTCCAGATCAAATTTTATTTTTCCAATAGTTAGCCACCACTACGGCTTTGTCGTTGGCTTGTAGCAGGTCACTAAAACTGCAGGGCTCCGGCAGTAGACGGCACTTGAGCAGATGTGCCTCGTCTTGTACCTCTCCGCATCCGCAAAGAACGTCGTCATCGTTAGTCAGCAGTCCCCACTTGCACAGATTTGTTTTACATCTGGGTACACCAGCCCTCAGTCTATTTAGTGTTCTCCTCACTGTATAAGGAAGTTTGTTTCCAGGTGCCATTTGCTCTTTTGGTATTATCTGCAGTGCGGTTTGTTCATCTCCCATTTACGGACTCTATTACCTTCCTGTGAACCGTCAAAGATCTTGGTTCTTGCACTAAAGCTATTTCTAGACTTAAGCCTCCGAGCCTGAGTGGCGTGCTCATTCAGTGGGTGTCGAGAATCTGTTTCTTTCTTTGTTCTCTCAGCGTCTGCTGCCACCTGCCTTCTGATCTTGGATGGGGCAATTCCAGCAAGTAGGTACAAATTACCCGTTGGTGTGGGTCTGAGACAGCCTGTAACAATTCGCATTGTCTCATTTACACTTACATCAACATGTTTAGCATGTGCAGATGCTTCCCATACTGGCGCTGCATAGTCTGCTGCAGAAACACACAGAGCAAGTGCTGATGTTCTCAGTACTGATGGTTGAGCTCCCCATCCATAGTTTGTCAGCCTGCGGATGATGTTATTCCTGGAGCAGATATTAGCCTTGGTGTTTTGGCAATGCTGCTTGAAGGAAAGCGTTCTGTCAAGTACAATCCCAAGGTATTTAGGTGTTGGACAGTGCTTTAGCTTCTTACCTTGCCATGTAACGTCGAGCTCAACTCCAGCATCTCTATTGCGCAGGTGGAACGCACATACTTGGGTTTTGTCAGGGTTTGGCTTGAGGTGATTGGCGTCATAGTATTGAACCAGTTCTTCAAGCACTCTAGAGAGATTTCTAGATGTTGCATCAAAATTGGACCCCTGGACCACCACAGCTGTGTCATCAGCATATACGGTCTTGCATCTTCAGGTATAGGTTGGTCATTAGTGTACACGTTATAAAGGATGGGAGAAGTACACTTCCTTGTGGTAAGCCATTCTTCTGCAGTCGCCATCTACTGTTCTTACCATTTAGGGAGACATAAAATCTTCGATTCTGCAGAAGACTACCAATAACCATCGTCAACCTACAGTCCCCTGTGAGGTGATATAATTTGCGCAATAGCTTTCTGTGGTTTACCGTGTCGTATGCAGCAGCAAGGTCTATGAACGCTGCTCCAGTTATTAATTTTTTTTCAAACTCGTCTTCTATATGTTGCGTCAGATTAAGTATTTGCCCACAACAAGATCTTCCTGGTCTGAAACCGGCTTGTTCCTTTATGAGCTTTCCATCTATAGTTTCTGCCACCCGGTTGAGAATCATCCGCTCCAGTATCTTATAGAGATGGCATAGAAGTGACACTGGTCTGTAACTTTTGGGGTCCTTTATCTCCTTGCCAGGTTTTAGTAAAGCCACCACTCTCGCCTGCCGCCATAGTTTTGGAATATTCAGCTCTTTAATACAGGTGTTCATCATTTGTAGTAACCAGTTTCGAGCTTTGGGCACAAACTGTTTTATCTGCTCCGTTCTAAGGTCATCAGTTCCAGCGGCCTTATTCAGTTTCATACTCTGAATGGCGTCTTCCAGTTCGCTTGCTGTGAATGAAGCATTGAGGAGTCCGTACTCTTTTTCTTCTTGGGGTATAACTCTTTCCCTTTCTCTTTTGCCCTTGGTTTTCGCATTCTTCACCCGACGATGAACTTGTCGGTTCGACACCGATAACGGTAGTATTTATGTGAATTAACAGCATTACTAAGTGACTACTAGCTTTCTTCTCGGCGAGATTCGATGTGAACTTACTAGATGTTTTTCGCGATAGTCATTGACAATAATGAACTATAATTTTCGTTGAGTCTGTAAGGGAGATTTTTCACTTACGAACTTTAAGTTCTCGCTGCTGAATTTGAGATGTATCGTGCTATTAAATGAACTTTACTCCACGATGCCACTGTGTTTTAAGTCTCTGCTCGCGCAACATATTTTACGCTGCATAATTAATTATACTTCAACTGTCTTTATTTCGTCAGATTGCATAACTTGTGAAACCACCTCTCCGATATGCGTTTAATAGCATTCCTCAGTTTGTACTTTAAACAACAAATTATCCTTCAGAACTTTTCCCAGTGTTCCATTACTTGTTATATTTCAGCTATTTTATTTTAGAACATATACATATTTACTTATTCGCTTACATTGCCTGTTTTCTGGTCAAAAGTATAATGCATATTTCTGTATTTCGTAACACAGTGAATGTGTACGACCAGAGCCATCTAACTTAAAGCATGCCAAGCAAACGGTGCCTTGTCCACATAATCATCGGTCATTTTCAATCTTCGTGCTCTTGTACCACGGAAACGTCAATAGAGTCCTATTACATATATGCTCTGCAAAGAAAGTTTTAGCTGAGTCAACATGAAACATGGAACAAGTTGTACAAAAAAAAGAGACATAGATATCGACATAATTCCACTTTGCGCAGCTCATATTGCCCTGAGAGAGCCATGCACCCAATGTTGGCAGACACTTATGAAACTTAACGAGATAAGTGAAATAAGAAGATAATCTATAAAGTCATGTTTTACGGAGTTTTGGGACAATCTTCAGGCCCAAACTCTGCTTAGTGTCACAAGGGAGATAAAACTCAAGCACACGGGCCGCCAAGTCATGGTTACTAATCTCTTAGGTGGAGGGGTACTGGCTAGCATTACTCAGCGAATTCCCCGTCCGTGACTGGACCTATTACCGAGGCCACGCGCTAACAGATAAACAGCAGAACGGATGCGGCTGTATCCAGACGCCTTCCGATTCTTCTCCCGGCGGAGTCGAGGTCCTAGGTGAAAGCATACGCCTCTCGTGGCGCTGCCATTCTTCAGCACATTTGAACAGGTGACGTCTCTACTCAATACGTTTGTGAGCTAGAAATTTGCCTATCTTCTTTTGATCGTTTAACAATGCTCCACATAAAATTTAAAAAGAAGTCTTAGATTGTTGCGTGTGGTAGTCCACTTGACTTGGAATCATCCAGTATTCCTTTTTACGTACCTTGGTGGTCTGTGGCTAATACAGAGAGTAGCAAAGGCTTGTACCAATAATAAATATTCGATTCTTTCCCATGTGGCTGTTGAGAAAAAACTTGCAGAAACACGGTAGTGTCAGACATTGTGCTTTAGTTATTTTTTTCTCTGTAGCAGACCGGTACAGTGATTTTATGTAGTCCTTGCCTCTTGTCTGCAGGTGCGCGATTGGTTATTTCGCTATGAGGAGCTCTGTGACGCTATGCCTGGTGCTGATGCTGGCAGCTCGAGCTACAAATTCTGCCAGGATTCTGGCCATCATCCCGACACCGTCCATCAGCCACCAGCTGCCTTTCCGACTGATAGCCCTCGAACTCGCCAGGAGAGGCCACCAGGTCACACTCATGACAGCGGACCCCATAAGAGTAAGTAAACCTTTGGCTGTACAGAGAATATCACTGTCGTAATAGGTAGAGACGGAATCTTTGACAAGGAATGCAGTTTTTATGCAGCTTGGACGGCACTTTTCCTCACTGAAGGTTATTGTTCGGGGCATCATCAATTCCACGAACAATCTGCAGAGTTATGTTGGCGTGAGATACCAGAAAGATCACTGTGCAGACATTTAAGACTCTGTAGACGTCACAAATGTAATTTAAATTTATCGTCTGTTATAGCATACGCCGAAAAGGTTCATTTGACGAGAAATGGTCCTTGGTCGGCAATTACCTGATGTCTTTACAGCCTTAACTGCCGTTAAATTACGTAAAAATAGCGAAATCGTGGATTTATGCTCAAGGATCCAATGAATTTTTTCGACTTATCACTCTTTCCATTTATGACGTCATTAGACGGCAATATAACAATGGCATGTATTGATCACGTTCCTCTCCTGGACTTCGGAACCTCTAATCGTTTGCTATCGAGCTGCCGGCGATCAAATGTTCCCTCCCACTTTTAGGAGCACTAAAACATCGACCCCGGACTGATGATGCGATGCACTTTTGGGAAACTGGGGCAGATGGTAGCCTGTTACTGAGGTACTGTAGCTGCTGTTATCAACTGAGATGTTATTATGCCGTAATTTTATTGAGGGACAAATCCATCGTAATGCCTTAGTCGCAGAACTGCCGGTGACCACTCGTTAAACTTGTAGAGGAAGGTGCTCTATAAATTCGCAGCACATGTGTTAGCTTAAGATTGCTCTATAAATCAAGCTACCGTCTTCTTACACAGCTTATAAACCAGCATATATTCAAACGAATGTCATAAAAATATTCTTTCGGTTAAAAACTGAAGCAGTCTTTTGCTAGAAGCACGACTTTTACCGTCATTAAGCACGAGAGAAGACGTGCAGCTGTGTCTTAACCCCACATAACTATACAGAAATGTTTACGGAAATTTGTTTGCTTTTGAAAATGAATTTCAGCGTCAGATACCTAATAAAGCATGTAGATATGTTTAATGTATGTAGGTTTATCACTCAGACATTGTTACAATATTTCAAATTGCGTGCCAAAGCTACTAGATGGTGCTTTTGAAATGGACACATGAGGAACGTGATAAAAACGCGAGTAATGAAA